>NW_027071870.1:303799-1605735 GCF_038088225.1 Cyrtonyx montezumae | reverse complement strand
TCCTTGAATGAAACCTTTAGACTTTGCTGTGCTAACACTGTTCTCTGCACATTGTAGTCAAATTAGGACATTTCTTGGAATTTTAATTTGAACATGGTACCATCTTCTTCATCAGTGAAAGGCAGATGTTAGATCAAGCAAAAACCACTCCCTTGAGGGCTGAATATTCTAATGTAGGATGTGAGGTTATTAATGTGGTGCAAAATTCTGTTCTCTGGCCATTTTAAGTAGTTGTATGCAAGCAAAATCTTACGTCTTTTAGTAATGCAGATAGTCATTTGAGTGCTTTTTCATTTTTAATTCTTATTTATCAAGACATTCTGAGAGGAAAGCAACATTAGAACCACTGAAGATGATCATGAAATACACAAAAAGAAAAATGGAGCAATGTGCTTCAGTGTCTAAAATGCAAAGAATCATTGGTAAGACAAGATGTTTCAGGGAGTACATTTTTTCCAACATTATTAGTAAGAATTACTTCCATAAAAGCAATGGTTGATACTATAGCAATACTTTTTCTTCACTCTTTTCAAAGAATTGAGTTTAAACTACAGAAAAAATCAAATGAAGAGGTGGATTTGAGCTATTTTTATAGTTCATCAAATGATTTTCTCTGATGGTGGGAGAGTTTCAGCACAAACAAAAGATTTAGCTTGATGTACCCTTTGTTATGGTGATTGGGAAAGGTCTGTCTGCATTTTCTTGGCTAGTGCTGCTGCTGCTTCTTTGTGCTGGTGAGGGTTCAGCATGTTTCGGGAATTTACAATGCAGTTAAACAATGTGAGTACTGCCTTTTCCCTTTTAAAATGGGAAATCACAGTTCATGTTTATAAAGATAATTTCATGCCGCTTGCTGTGATAGTGTACAGCAAAATTAAACAGCTGATAGCAGAAGCTATTCCTGCAGCTGGGGAAACCTTGATGTCTGTGTACTACTAAAATAATAAATAGGCTTTTGCTCACCTGTTTTGCATGGATGAATTCTGCTCACCCGTAAAGATTGAAGAGACTGAGATTTTGCTTCAAAAGCATGTAAGTTTTCATTGGCTATTGGACAAAAAATACTATTGTTGTCAACTAGGAAAACAAAAGGAATTGCTTGGAGCCTTAAGCAGTTACAACAACAGCTGTTACTTTAAAAAGCTGTGTTATTTTGGAGTTAGGTATTCTTGTCTGTGTCTAGCTGCTGCTTGTAAAATGCTAGATTTCTTGTCTAGTTTACTGGCACTGGGTCTGAACAACCTTATGGTAGGTTCATGTGATGTAGAAGCAGAGAGAATTTATTCAGAGAAAATATAGATTATGCAGTTTACTGGTTCTTTAAACCATATGTCCTTTCTTTTGAACCTGTTATCTGTGCTTCATGTGATTGTAAGATGGGAACATTTTCTTTTGAAGAGGAGCAAAAGCCCCATCTCTTTCTGTTCTGTCTAATGTTTCTGTGTCGTCCCACTGTCTTGTTTACTGCAGCAAACTGCAGTGTTTTGCTTTGACAACAATTTTTTGTATTAATTGAAGCAAAAACAACTGTGTTCGCTGATGCTCAGTCAAACAGTTCACAGTAAGATTTTCCTTTATGTTTATTTTAGTATGCCTGAAGTCCATCTTCAAACACTGAGTCTCCTGAGGCCAAAAGAATTCTTGAATTTTTCCCCCAATATAACTTAGTCTTTTTATTTAACTCTTTGGAGCCATCAGTTGGACCAGCCAAGATGTGGCTGTTTGTTTTCTTCTTTCTTTTTTTTTTCTCATGAAGAAATGATAACTGTATCACCTTATAGATTTTTCAAGGATAATGACTGCAAAATTGACAGTACGTGGACAGTGCTAATGTTTTGTTCCCACAATAATTCATTTAATTGGAATGTCACTGAGATTTTAGAGTTCTGCTTCTTGCCTGCCTGGCAGTGTGTGAAGGTGCTGTTAGATGTTCCTGGAAAGAGCAGTTTAATTGTTTAGACAGTAACTGCACATAGCCATGGAGGATTAAGTGAAAACAACAGTTATATATATAAAGTGTAAGATAACTGGAGATTCTGTGTGTGTGTGAGATCTAGAAAGACTGATAAACTTGGTTTCCAGTATCATTTAGTTATAGTGCTAACATGCCTGAAAACTCCAGAGTGAGACGGATTGTGTGCTTTGCCTTAAGTAAGGAAAACAAAAGAAGCAAAAGCTTCTGTTGAAGACTAGTGAGATTTTTTAGTTCATATAAAATGTGTAAAGTAAGTGGTTACTGTATATTTGATTGCAGAGTACATATTATTTTTGTATAGAAACAGAGATAGCTCTCCTAAGAAATGGCTCACATTAAATGTTTAAAGTATGGCTGGGTCTACATGTTGCCTTGCCTTCTTCACGGTACATCTTCTAACGTCAGAGAACTTTTACCAAATCATTTTGTATTTTCTTTGTGTTATCTGTTTCTTTGCTTTTTCAAACTTTAGCAGTTTAAATAAATAAGAAAAAAGTATTGATCTTTCCTATGTATTTATCCAATAAATTGTGATGTTTATATTGCAAGTACGCGCATACATCAATTCTGTCCATGTGTGTGTGCCAACTTGTGAATCTACACTCAGCATGCTTCCACGAACAACTTCTGCCTAAACGGCAGCTGAGAAGCTAAAGTAGGGTAGGAGGTTGAGACTTGAACTGTTGTTCAGACATCTGAGTTTTTACCCTTGTTTTGAAGAGTTCTTTTGACAAAACTGACACTAGAATAATTTGAGCACTACTAGGAATACAGTTGTGATAAAAGTATAATATGTTCCTTCACATCTGGAACTGTTGTGAAGAATTGTGTAGTATGGCATTACTGTACTAACTTGAGAAGGAATTCATCCCTTCTCCCTCCCTTCTTTTACTAAGTGTATCTTCATTCCCATGCTTTATAAACCTAGAAGTAGCCCTGTAGGAAGTGTTAGCTTTCTAATACGTTTACATGCTAATTGTGATTCGTAAGCAATGTGTGGCTCACAGAGGGAGCACTGCTGAAGCAGAGTGGTATCCAGCCACCTTTGGCATGGAGAGAGGAGCACATGTGTATGTGTGAAAGATTTTAATATTGGCAGCTTTTTTCTTTTGAATAGTGTTGTCTAAACCAGCTCCTGATGCAGGGTGACAATTCAGTAAGCTCTAATTTGTTTCTAAAGGTATCTCTGACACTTGGTTTATTTTTCCTGCTGTAGGCTTTTTGTGGAGGTGGGACTTTCTGTCATTAATTAGCATATAGGGAACTAACCAATGGATTTTCAAATTTAGTATGGAATATCACTGGGAATTGCAACCTCCACGTGGCTTAAAAAAGGCCAGTCAAGGTCCTGTCCCACCTATTGGGCTTACATTTCTGTTCATAAGAGACTCCTGGGAAGGAAAACTATCTGTAAAAGGATGGAAAGCACTCAGTTGTATAGTCAGTAATGCCAGCCATTAGAAACCTGTGGTGCCTGAGACACACTTTTGTTCCATCTCTTGACAATGTGAAGTACTACAGTGAAGTTATATTTCATCTGCTTGGATTATAGCAAAACAAAAATATAACCTTTTGTGTGTGTGTGCAATGTGCTGTATTTGCCCACTAGCTTAATTGCACTTTGAACAGTTTATGCCTAATAAGAGGATAACTGGAATTTCTTAAATGCTATAAAATTAAGACAGGGGAATATGCTACAGATGAAGAAGATGATGACATGAGTCCTGTCCTTCCGGGAGGTGACATAGCTATTGAAGTGTTTGATCTTCCTGAAAATGATGATATGTTCTCCCCAAGCGATGTGGACACCAGCAAGCTCGCTCACAAGTTCAAAGAGGTAAGTCAGAGGGCAGAAAACATTGCAAAAATATGTTATTGGAGATTTCTAGTAATCCCATTGCTCAGTGCTTGTTAGTTCTCTTGAATACTAGAATTGATCGCTAAGTGTTTGTATAGTGGATACTTTTAAAGGGCTGAAAACATTCTGCTTAAAAGAAGTGGAACTGTTCTGAGTTAATTCAACGTCAACTTTCAAGTGGATGGAGGATAATTTATAACTTATTTTTTCAGCAGAAAGTTATTCTGCCTCAGCACCAAGTTTGTGCATTAATGGTTGATTAATTACTAGCAGATAGTTTTGTTTTTTCCTTTTTTTTTTTTAATCCAGTTGAAAGTTATCATGAAAACAACAAGTGCTAACTTCAGTGAAAATGCAGGATTGTTTCCAGTTTCTGTAGCATTGCTCAGCACTCATCAGTATACTGCAGAGGTATGCTTACCTATGCATTTAAAAAAAAACCCTCTGTACTGGGAGAGTAAGCCTGTTTTGAGTTGGTGTTTTACAAAACTTCTGTTTGGTAAAAGAGGAGAGCTATAGAGTTTATATAGCATCCACTGGTACTAACAAAACTTAGATCAGTGATGTTTATTGCAGTAATTGAGTTCATAGAACATACCAAAGTACTGAGAAACAGTTCTGTATTTTCAGTTACGCTTTTGATGTGATTTATTCTTGAACTTTCTTTAATTCTCGTACAGGTTATGAAACAGGTGGATTTTTCCAAGTCTGGAATAATGGTCTTGGACAGTAAAGAACGTGTTTTCTTTCTAAATGCAATGAAGACCAAAGGGCTGAAACTAGCCAGAACCTCATAGATTTGAGCCTTCAGGGCTCAGACAAGTTTTAAAAGATGGACTCACTATCCATCTTTCTTCACCTGTCTTCTGTTTTTCCCTTTATTCCACTCGAACTAGGTGTTTTATTTTCTAGAGAGGTATAATGTATGTTCTTACCACTCTCCAGATAAAGTAATATATAAAAAGTTATCAATCACTGAGCAAACAGTCTTTCATTTTTTCTGATGATACACTCTTCAGCCTCTGGATGTATTTATTATTGTTTCCTAAAGTTTTTTAGTTTACATCTCACTCCCATCTTTCAAGGTCCTGGCACGTTAATTAGAAAGTTGAGTTCATTTTCTAATACTTTGCATCATGCATAATGTTTGTATACTTTCTCAGGTGTTGGGAAGGTGCTGCCATTCTGACTATGCCAGTGCAACAAGGCTAGCAAAGGTAAAGCACAGGTGTAGTGATGAACCAGCCACAGGCCTTTGAATAAATTACCTGTGCCACTATGCCTTAATGTAATTTTCATCACCTTGGGCTGCTGATATATTTTAGCCTGTCCAAACTGATTTTCAGCTAACTGTAGATCTGTAGGATTGAATGGCCTTAAAATGTTGATGCAGGGAAGATCAGACCAAGGGTCTCTGGAATCTTCCAGATTAAGAGCAGATAAGAGCCCAAGGAGAAAACACAAAACGCTCCTGTGGAAGAGTGGGCTCCTTTTCACTAACTCACGCAGTTATCGCTATTAAGAGCATGCCACTTTTGTTCCACCGATTGTATTTAACAGTACACAGCTGTATTTTGTAGGCTCTGGCAGGGTGAGTGCATGTATTTTTCTTGGTATTTGCCCTGAATTCCTTCAACACTAGAGGATTTGTTCACTATCACACTGCACAAACCCACGCAGTGTTTTCCGGAATTGTATTTAAAGAATAACTGTTCTTTCTTGTTCTTACTTTGGAGATTAATGAAAGTATTAAACAAGTAGGTTGGACCTAATCTTTAAACATAATAGTTTGACCTAATTAGTTGGATTCGTTTTTTGCAAAGAAAAATGTGCTCAAATACTTTGAGAGCACTCTTACTTGAAATGCTTTGCTCCTGGAATGGAAGTCAGAATAGAGCTGGGCATTCCTGGGTGAATCACTATACTTTGGCATGTCTTGCTTTCCTGGCTGTAAAACAGAAAAAATGAGATCGATTTTCCTTGACTTCTTTGAGAGAAAGAGCTAGAAGCTTTATTTTTAAGCTGTGATGATTGAAGAGAGACAAGTTCTATAAAGAAACGGGACATATTGTATAAGAATTAGGAATTACATTTCACATCATAATGAAATCTATGAAAAATATTATTATATGTAAAAACATATAATGATATATATATATAAGATCTTATTAGATTTGATTGGGTAGTTTCTTTTTTACTGTATTCCAGCAATTTAACATGTACTGACTTTTCATGACATCTACGTTTTGCAGTCCTAGAGGAATCCAAGCTATTTTCTCCCGATATATGTAAATATTTTACTTGTATTGTTTTGAAGAAAATTAATCACTGTTTCAAGACATCTTTGAAGATGAAACTTGCAAAAAATTGTTTGAAATATCTCTTGTTAAAATGAAGCCTTCACAACTTTATGTTGACTTAGAAAACAAAAATATGAAGTAGTATCTGCCAAGAATTTGTCTGGCATTGTACAGGACACGGAATAATATATTTCACTTTCCTATTAGAAAATGTGTGGAGTCCAGATTTGCTTGTCAAATCATTTGCATTGCCCATTGTTCAGTCTAACCCCTGTGTGTGTGTGTATTTCTCATCTATTCTGCAAGCATAATTAGTTCTGTTAAAAAAAGAAAAAAGAAAAAGGTAGTTGTCCAGCTTACACATTTGTCTGTCTGACAGGAAAGTGTCTTTTTTCTTCTGCCTCAGTGGGATCTGCTGTACCATGTACTGATTCAGTGATCTGACTGAGTGCTCACTAGTCTTAAAAAAAAATTGATAGCAGAGAGTGTAAAAATAACTGTTAAAACCATCTGTACCTGAGCAGATTGTCATTTATGCAAAAAATTGGAGTTTCTGTGTATATCATAAATAAGCTGATAATATGCTGCTTACTGGTTTCTGGGATTTTTAGAAGAAATGGCAGTGGATTGCAAGAAGGTTACCTAAGGCTTCCAGTCTTAGCCTTTTGATTTTGTTATTCATTCTGCAAAGGATGAAGTCTAACCCATCCATCCTTGAATTTACCTCACCCCAAAACAGAGAGGGTTTGGTTATGAGATTCAGTGACCTAAGCAAAGGTCTGGGCAAGTTTTTAAACACAATAAGGTTTTGAGATGGTTCTTTCATAATTTTTCCTTTTTGTCTTTCTCTACTAAGAGAAATTGATCAGAAAAAGAATAGCTATTGATCTCTTTGAAAGTTGCAGATCAGAGGTTGGTTTTACTAAGCTCAAAAATTGCAAGCAACCTCTTGCAAATACTGACTAAAATATCTCCTTAAAATTTCATGAACTGTTTATGATTAAAATCCAAAAAATAAAAAATAGTGCTGGTAGACCACCAGCACTAGCCACTTCTTGCCACCAAAACCAGCTCCAGGACTTCTTCTTTCCCTGCTTCCAGCTGTGCTGGCTCCTGTCTGTCCTGCCCTCTGGGAGCACACAGTCTCAGGGACCCTGTGCAAGCTCTGAATTGGCTTCCTGCGTGGAGCCCTTGGAGTCTGGAGCCACACATGCTCCCCCTACTAGTATGCCTGGTAGACCTCCACATGTTTGAATTTGTGCAAGCTGCTGCAGTTGGTCAGCACTTCAGTTGGAAATGGGATCTTGTGTCAGCGCTTGCTGAGCACTAGAACATCCATAATCCTTTTTAGAGAGAAGTTAAAAGGTTAGTTTAAGGAACAGCTTGGGGAAGATGGGGAGACAGGTCCCTCTGGAGACAGTAGCCAAGAAATGACTACTAAAAATGTGGAAGATTCCTAAACTGTTCCTCAGGTGGAACCGTTTACACATCAGTGCATCCTTTATTCCTCCTGGCATCTGGCATCTCCTTCAGCAGAGACGAGGCTTATTCACTAGACCAGTTAAGGCCAGTTGACAAGCCAAACTATGTCTGACTGCATCTCCTGTGCTGCCACAAGAGTGGGTTCAGGCCTTTCTCAAGGGTGCTCATACCAGTCGGCTCTGTGATAACTCCTGGTATTTTGAAAATTATTCCTCTTCTCCAAAAGACCTTCTCTTTTGAATTGTCTGCACATTTTGTACTAGCAGCCTGCCCTTCAGGAATGTAACCATGGCTTCACCTGAGGTGATAATTTCTGATTCAGTTCAAGTCCCTCCTGCACTCTATTAGCTCAACATAAACCATTCCCAGAGGCTTCCTTCAGTCTTGTAACCACTATGTAGAACATACTTTTCCATAACTATTCCTAGTACTCATAAATAATGAAGTAAGGCTGTCTTCCCTGCAGAGTTGGCTCAAGCTGTAATTCAGCTTGGCCAGCACACACCAGTCACTGGTTTGGGTTAAGCAGTGCTTTAGATGTAAGGTGTGGGGCATGGAGGAGTTTGACCATGCTGCCTGCCTTAAGCAGTAAAGCAGCAGGGATGCGAGTGGAGCCCTGTATCAGGTGCACGTACATGATCATTTCCATTTGGGTTGGAGTTTTGAAGCTGTTTGATTTGTACTTTGGACTGTTCTTGGAGCAGGTGAATAGTAATCCTTTGAGTTGAGACCAAACTCAAAGATATTTCAGGGCATTCTGTAATGGATTCAAAAGAGTAAATGAGGATTCACTACACCAGATCAGGCTGATGTGGGCTAGTCCAAAGCAAGTCCCCTGAAAGCATGCAGGTGCGAGCCAGGTCCTCAGCACCTACCATTTCCCTGCACAGATCCACTTTTATTGTTTCACAGTGCCTGGCGATTTAAATACAACCTTTAACACAATGCCTGGGCTGTTAATCTCCTTGCAGTCATTTTTGTGTTTATATGCTGCTTCCTGTTTTTTCCAGTTTCCCAGTGTTACTGCTCTCACTTGAGATTAGCTAGCTTGAACAGAATAATTCAGGTTAATGATGGAGAAGGATAGCATCAGTTTACTTTTTTTCTTTCATGTAGTAAACATGTAGAATCTTTCCCTAAAGGTTTTCCTGGCTCCCTGTGTTGTTAAATCACTTATTTCTGTATTTGCTCTTTTGTAACATGCCTGCTTTAATCAGTGTCGTGGGACTCTCTGACAGCACTGGGACATATTTCACATTCACATCAGAGGAGAGCAAAGCAAAGCCCAGCAGGATAACATCTTTTTTTTTTCTTTTTTTTTCTTTTTTTTTTTTTTAAGCAGAAGACATTTGGTTTTGCTAAACAGATTGGATGTTCTGATTTGAAATTATGAGTGGTTAGATGGCATCCTATCTTTAATTAGATTGCACAGGCTGAGTCATTTTGCAAGCTAGACGTTTTAATTTACAATCTACTGCACTGCAGCACTCTTCAAGGCCTTCTGCTGTGTAATAAGGTATTCAACTTGCAGCACGGGCTTTAAAAATATTGGAGTACTCTATGACTTCACTTGTTTATTTTATATTTTCAATTTTAGTTGCAAATCAAACATGCAGTTACAGAAGCTGAAATTCAGAAGCTGAAGACGAAGGTAAGAATCAATATGCAGATAATACACGCTGATTTTTTTGCTCTCATGCAAAATCAGATCTGAAGACATGTATCTTTATGTGGGTGGAGAAATCAACGTCCTTATTAAAGGCTGATTAAGAAACACGGTGGCTCAGCTAAATCTTGTCTTAGTATATGTTCTCTATTCAAAGTTTCAAGTAAAATCTAAGTGCTGCTGTTCAGAGAAACTGCCAACTTGTGCAGCTTCAATTAAACATACATTTTAAGAGATATCATAATGACTAAGTGGCAGGTTCACAGTTCTACAATTCTAGTACATTTTCTCAGATTTTTAAATTGCATTTGGATTGAATATTCGATTTGCAGTTTGTAGATGTATTATTTACTGGTAGTATTAAGATGTCCTGTTCATGTTAATGTCTTTGCTTGACATTTGGAAAAAAATAATTTATTTAAACGTGTTTATTAGAAAATACTTTTTATGTACAGAAGAAAAGGAACACTTTCTTACTGTTGCAGTTCTCTTTAAAAGGCGCTCTAGAAAGGAAAATGTTTACCAGCTTAATGGAGAACATCTCGCAATTGGTTGCTAGTTATTAGATTGAATTTGCAATAGCAATAAAAAGAAATCGTATTTTTTGTCTAGGATAAGCTTTATGAGAAGTCAACTGATAATTCTGTTGTTGAGTAATAACAGGTTTTATAATGGCATCCTTCATTTTGAGTTTGAGTGCATTATAAAGGAAATAAAAGGAAGACAGAAAATTGCACTTCTGAAAAATATTTTCGATGGCTATTTCTTTCTAGCAACCATTTGCACTTAACCACATATTTTGTGTTGTGTTTATCAAATTTGCATAAAGCACTGTTAAAATCAAATTCTGAATGCAGTTATTTTCTGTAATGACAATTTCTGTTATACTGTTTCAGTTCAAAAAGTCATAAATCTTTTCTCTCTTCTGCTTTCTAGTTCCGATCTAGCAGTCGGAGCTGCATGGTCAATCCCTTGGGATTGTGCCAAGCCCCATTGACTTCATAGCATAGGTGTAAACATTCATCTGTGCAAATCCTTTTGCAAGATTAGGGTTAATGTGTACTTCATTACATGATCTTTTGAATAACACCAAAGAAAATATGGCTAGTTTGGTTATATTACTGCTAAAACTGCAAACAGCCTATTCTTGTTTGTGTACCTCGTCCATGGTGCTAGCATAACTGCCTAGAGCAAATAAAATAATCTTGATAAGCAAACAGGGTTGTGTAAGACAGTTTCCTTCCATAAATTCGGGCAGCAAAAATATCCTACCTTGAGCAGCCCTACCCTCATTCCATGCCAAACATTGAAACTTGCAGCTAGCTTTTGGAAAGTAAGAAACCTAAAAATAACAACAAAATCTAACAACAACAACAACAAAAAAAACAACCACAGGAGCTAAGTGTTGTTATAAATTAAGCAGTAAAATTCAGGCTTCTTTGGAAAAACGACTTTTCTGATACCAAACAGTGGACATAGGAACGGCAGTGGTCAGAAAGCTAAGCAGCACTGATGTTTGGCAGGCGTTTGTAGCACCTTTCAGGGCAGAAATCTACAACAGCAAGGACATATTTTGCTTTTAGTATTAGCTCCTTACAACTTAGTAAGCAAGTAAAAATAAAACGAGAATAATATAACAGGTTCTCTTTGTTCTTGTAATAATTCTGGCATAGTTTCAGTGTTGTATGTAAAACTCTGTTTCTGCTTAAATGAGAAGTAATCCTAGGTTGTGACCTGATGTTAAATTTTCTGTTCTATTCTCAGCTTCTTTTGCTTGGCTTTCTAGATTAAGCAAGATTATAACATGAAAGAAAAGAATGAAAAAATATAAGAATTCAATAAAGTTACTAATTCAGAGGAAAAACAGTTAAATTAGACAGAATTGGCATTTTTCCTATTTTTATTCTCATTGTCCTTAAATCAAATATAGAATCTGGGGAGCAGATTTCTCTCAAAGAAAATTCTCATCCTATGAAAGTGTATGAAAATTCTCTTAACACCTGAGCCAGGTATATAGAGCAAAGTGTGTAATCAGTGCTGGCTGATAAACCCTGCAGTTTACAGAAACATCTGCTGTTGACATTTTTAAATGTGTTTATATAGCCCAGAGAAACGATGAGAGAGCATTGTAACAAGAGCAGTGCTTCATTTTATGTGGAAAAATAATGTATGTATCAGCGTATGTATTTGTCCTGGAACGCTGTTTTCTCTGCTGGCTCGTTAATTCTGTAGTTACTCAGTGATTTTCACTATTCACGTTGACTGAACTCAAACGAAGCTATTAGGCTGCACTTTGCACCCCTCTACTGACTGTCATCTTCACTGTTCTGTTCAGCTACAGGCTGCTGAGAATGAGAAGGTGAGGTGGGAACTGGAGAAGACCCAACTGCAGCAGAACATTGAGGAGAATAAGGAGAGGATGATGAAATTAGAGAGTTACTGGATTGAGGCCCAGACCCTGTGTCATACAGTGAACGAGCACCTCAAGGAGACACAAAGCCAGTATCAAGCTCTGGAGAAGAAATATAACAAGGCAAAGAAGTTAATCAAGGATTTTCAGCAAAAGTAAGCAACTATACCAGGCTCAGGAAATGAACAAGTGGCCAGATAGATGCGTAAGATAAATTTACAGATTTGTAAGATACAAAGATACCTTACAGATGTGTAAGATAAATTTTGAAATATGAAACCCTATAGTAAACAACTCTAAGGTAAACAATATTTATCACTTTTTTTTTTATCATGGAAACCATGAGTTCTTAGTTGCAGAAAAAAATGGTAGTATTATTTCAGTATTAGTTTAGCAATGCTGGAAAATAATATAACTGAACAAAGATTTAATCTGTCTTAGTCCACTCTGGAATTTTTCAGGATTACTGGATAACTAAATGTGGTTGCAGACAACCACGAGCAGTCCTAGTAAAACATCTGATTTGAAATGTTTGCTGCAATTTATAGTGACATGTCTGTTGAATTCCCTCGTGTTGTATACTAATGTAACATCCAAAAGAAAATTGTTTTGTTTCCTTTCATATTTTGTTATCTTCTTCTTGTACATGCCAGGAACATTTGAGCTGCTGAGCTAACTGATGATTACCTGGCCTTCTCTGTTTCATATGGTCCCTCCCCCTGATGACTAGCAAGAATAGCACTCTACATAGCTACCTTTCTCAAAACTTGCTCTTTGGAGCATTTTTTTTAATTAATGCTAAAATGGAGCATATCAAATAAAAAAAACCCCTCAAAAATGTACACCAGTGTTAAGTGAGAACTGGGAGTGCCAAAGTGAATATCGTGTCTGATTAAAAAACACTTTAAATAGTCAGTATGTTGTTACCTATCTTGGAATTTCACGAGTGTTCTATAGCTAGCTGGCACCTTGTTTGCTTTCTATCATAAATATCTCAGATTTTAAAACTGAAAGAAAATAGAGAAAACAGCTAGAATGAGCTTGCATGGCTTTTCTGTTGCTATTCTACTTTGTAGTAGTAAAAGATTTAGTCTGTTGTTTTAAAATATCTCAGACTCCTAAAAACACCTAATGGATTTCCATGAGACTTACTAGAAAACTGAATTTCTTCCTGGAAACTCGTGAATTTCCTTCAAGCAAAGGAGTATTCTCATGAAACAAAGTCCATCCCATTTCCCACAGCAGAATTGAGATTGGTTTTTTTTTCATTTTTGTATTTTCCCCTAGCACGTTCATATACACCGATAAGTAGTCAGTACAGGATTTTATCCATACTTCAGTATACCAGAGAGTTTTTTGTTTGAATATGATTGTTTTGATGGCAGCAAATACTTTTTTTTTTCCTAAGAGAACTTGACTTCCTCAAACGCCAGGAAGCTGAACGAAAGAAAATAGAAGATCTGGAGAAAGCACATCTTGCAGAGGTTCAAGGCTTACAGTCTCGCGTGAGTAGTATTTACTTCTGTCTTTTGTGAATGAGACAGTTCTGTCTGATAATTAAAAAAACAAAAACAAAAAAAACCCATAGATGTGTATGTGTGCTAAAGGTAAAAATGGGTTTTATTTCTTTCAGATACGAGACTTGGAAGGAGAAGTTTTCAGGCTACTAAAGCAAAATGGGAGCCAGGTTAACAATAACAACAACATATTTGAAAGGCAGACATCTTTTGGAGAAGTTTCTAGAGGAGATCCAGTAGAAAATCTAGATACAAAGCAAGTGTCCTGTCTGGATGGACTAAGTCAAGGTTTGTGTGAACCCTCTCTGTAACTCCTGTTAGTTAATGGGTACATAAGAAGTGTGGTCATTATTTAGGATCTAAAGGAAACAGTAACAACAGGGATGTTGTTTTTTTCCAAAGTTCACTAAATAATGAGTATAAACAAAGTCCTAGCAAAACTATACAATACGTATTCTTTAGGAAATAGAAGTGACTAGTCTGTGCTAATAGAGCAAAGATGGTCACTGGTTTATTTAAAGCTTAAATGAATTTTCGGTGACACTCCGTCAACACCTAGGATTAATTCCATGCTTCTGTTGTCTTAATAAAGTAGGAGAAGATTGTGCTTTCTTGTTTTCCTAAGTTTGTTCTTAATTTCCTCAGAACCAAAGATTGAACAAGAACAAAGTTACCAGAATGAGAAAACAATCTTGAATCTAGCATTTTGAATGGAGCTCTGCAAGTTTCTGATCCTACCTTGGTACTGACATCAAAAGCAACCACATAGGTGGAGCTCATGATTTCTCAGGAGGGAGTCCTTTGTGAACAGAATGCAAATTTTTTGCTAGTGCATTCATTAAAATAATAGTTATCTGTAGCACAGACTGATCTAAAATGTAATGCTTATAAGACTTGCTTCTACATTACCAAAGAGCCAGAACAATTCATGGTAACCTAATGTTCCTAATGTCAGGAAGATCATCTCCCAATTGATTAGTGTGTTAGGAATACAGTACTTATACAAGTAAGTTAGCCCAACGGATGAATTGATTTGTACTTTGAGGATTGACAAACAAAAAGAAAGTTGAAACCAGAAAAAATCTATTCCTTGTCTGGCTTAAAATGTGAAAACACTTTTCATAAACATGTTTTGTCTTCCTGCAGCTTTCTAAAATGTTAAATTTGCTGAAATACTCAAGTATCATTTCAGTGGATGATTGACAGCTAAGAAAGCAGCTGTTACATCAGCTCGATGTGCAGAGGCAAGATGAAATGTTTAGTCTGCTTTGCTCACAAGGCGCTCTTGAATGGGGCAGCTTTGAAACTAGGCAGATAAATTTGTTTCAAAGTTCCATTTCTTTAGATGAAATATTTCTCTAATTTTCATGCATCACGTAGTGACGTTGGAGCAGTAGATGAAAGGGTAAAGATGTAAAATTGCCTTCTCTTCAAAGCAGAAGAAACAGATTTGCCTGTTTATTCTAGCAGAAAGCTACATGAATGAAGACAACAGCAAATAGATGTGAGAGTGACAGTGTCCAGCTCTTTTCTGATGATATATGAATATATATTTTTTTCATTTTGGTCTTTTAAAGCATAAATGGTAGAGGATAGCATCTTCTTCACAAACCTCACTCATTCAGAAAGTACAGCAACTTTGTGAGGCTTTAGCAGTGTTATTGTAGAGTACATCTCCCAGCCTTCACACAAGTCTTCTGATGACTGTCTTGTTATTTTTGGTTGGGATAATTATTGCTTTTTGCAAATCTCTCAGAGGGTTTCTGAGCTATGAGGTCAGCATAAAAACAGATCTAACAGCCCATGTCCTGCTCCACGCATTATGGTTGTTTTTCTAGTTAATCAGGTAGAACCAGTGTCCCTTCTCTCTCCTACACATACAACATTAGCCTTTCTATTTCTGTTTTGAATGGCTATAATTCAAGATGTTTTCATGGAGCTTCTGGGTGGATTAATTTCATTTCATTTTGAATTTCATGGTAAACTCTGCTGAACACCACTGGCACTTGGTTGCAGTGAAAATTTATTTCAGCCTTCTCAGGGTTTTTCTGCAAAGCTGTAAAACATGCTCACTAATGGTTTTGACAAAACACGTTGCTGCTGGAATGCTGAAACCAGTCAGCTGCAGTAGATTCTGGTAATCACAGTAATGATTGCAGCCTCTAGATTCCTGCTAAGGAAAAGAGCTTGGCAGAGTGTCTTCTTATGAGATCTGAGTGCAAATGAGACACAACTCTGTGTTAGATCACTCCTCATAATTGGTTTGTAATAGGGACTGTGATGTATGATGCTGTCAAGTTTACTTTCATTTTAGGAGTTGGAAGGAATTCTGAATAGAGTAAAAAGGGATCTAATGATTCTGAGGGCAGTGCAGGGAGGGAGGAAATAACAAATGAGGTTGCCAGGCACTGATAAGAAAGTGGTCTTACTTGCAGAAAGATTGGAACATTTGGGGTACCTTATTTGTATTGTCAACTTTAAACAGCAAACAACCTCAGCATCCAGAGGAGGGTCTGTGGGACACCTGAGACAAGAGAGAGGAGGTTATGTTCTTTAAATTTGTAAAGCATTCCAGTTATGATAAAATGCAGAGCAGCCTGAGGATGGCTCTGGGTATTTCTTTTGTAATTTGATGAGCAGCCTGCAGAACTGATGAAGTTATAGGGGAAACAGTGGGGCAGCTGTTGAAAGCAGCCATCCAGTATGCCTTCTTCAGGTGTCCAAAAGGGGCAGGATTGAGAGTAAATGAATTGACACACTGGGTCTAACTTGATGTATTCGACCAGATGCTGGAAAATGTCTGCTGAAAAGAGGAGATGAAGATTCTTTTAATACTGTGATGGAGGAGCACTCTGTAGACAATAGATATGTAAGACAGTCTGAGGGAGCCTGTGTGGACCTGGGCTAGGACAGCTGTGTTTAACAGCTGTGTTCTGGTGTGGTCCCATGTCACAATGGGGATCATTTGCTGAATTTAAAGACCTTTACAGTTGATTCTTCTCAATGCAGTTACTGGATATGGATCTGTTAAAGGTTTGGGCAAATAACCACTTTTTTGCATTCGCTCTTTAACAATTCTGACTACAGAATTACAGGTGTGAGTAAACCATGCTTTTAGTTGCAGGTTTTATCTTAGGATAAGGTAGTTTAAATCCAGAATGTGTATATTTTACAAATAACTTTAAACCACTTTTTTTCATACAGATTTCAATGAAGCAGTGCCAGAAACAGAGAGACTGGACTCGAAAGCTCTGAAAACCCGAGCTCAGCTTTCAGTGAAGAACAAGAGGCAGAGACCAACTAGGACAAGGCTCTATGACAGCATCAGTTCAACTGATGGAGAGGACAGCCTTGAACGAAAGGTGAGAAGGACTCTGCCCTCTCTCTCAGGCTTCCTGAATGCTAGGTTGCCCCTGTAAGTCTTTTCATCCTCTGTCTTTGTCCTTGCCTTGTAGCACAGGCTGTATATATTTCTCTGTGGCCAGTATGCTGTGACTGCACTTGAGAGAAGTTTAAGTCTCTTTTGAGTCAGCACATCTGGGTTTTTTGTTAGTTTTGTTTTGGAGGTCTTTTTTACATTTTCTTTTAACAGGAATCCTGGGCTTTCTGAAACAAGTGTGCTTTATAATGTAGAGTGTATGCTTCAGTACATGCAGGAGGTGAAAAGAACTTGAATCCTACATTTCTTTATTTGTTATTTGTTAACACAATTGATATGATATTTACTCATTGTTTTATCTGATTCTGACTTCTGCTTGAAAGCAAATATCAATAAACAACACAGTGTGGCATTAAAAGGTAATTACGTGAATCGCTAATGTGTTTCTTACAAATAAAAGAGTGAATAATGAATAAAAGAATTGCATGTTCTAAGTAAACCTTGCTCATATCAGTTGGTATAACCTGCTTTATAATCTCTTATGTCAACAGACATCAAACAGTTACAGTAGTCCCATGCACATTTCAAAATCACCACTGCCCTTATGCATGAGAGCATCCTCACCAGCATCAGATTCTGGTGCTTCCTCCCTCTCCCCAGTGGCTAGCAGTGCAGCAATCTCCCATGACAACCTAACTGAAAGCCAAGAAGAAGGACAGCGCCACAAAGGAGGTGTCCTTTCCCTGTGTGCTCGGGGAGACACTCCACTTTCCTCTCCAAAATCTGGGCACAGCTCTGAAGCATCTCCTTTGCATCACCCAGCTGGCAGAAATGTTTTGCAAGATAAAGGTATTGCTATTTTTTTACAATAAATTGGTGCATCCTTTTGCTTACTGACATCTACTTCATGAACTGTTGTGTAGTAAAACCATAGCAACTAGAAGGTCATCTTCTCATGACTTCTTTTGTCTACCTTGATATCAGAAAATTACAGCTGACCTTGTATGGTGGTATAAGAAAAGGACAACGTTAGAATGAGATCAGGAACTGCTTCCTTTCTTTCTGTTTCTTAGAACTCACTGGAAAAGACAGGGGGAAGATGCCTTTAAGAAAATCTTTTCTGTATTTTTTGAAACACGATATTATTGGGCCTCATTCCATTTTTGTGTTAGAAACAGGATTAATAAATACAATGTACTTAGGAATGATGTGATTTTGGCACTGCTAAATGCTTTTTCTGGAGGGTTGGAAAGGAGCATAAAGCAAAAATAACAGATTGTGGCTTTTAATTGCTGAGAGGCATCAGACTGTAGATTAAACAAGAGGTTGATGGCTGGGGAGTCTGTATTTATAAGAGAAAAAAATAGTGATTTGTTAAAAAGGTTGGCCACATTGTTATTTATTGAATTTAGATTCTTAAGATGTAAATTTGATGACATGATACAATCCTACCTAGTTCAGATAAATTTCTCAAATCCTTGTTTATTCGGTGCATTCATAATATGAGGCCTGTTTAAAAAGGAATGCCTCCTATTTCTTCACGTTACCCCATGACAGCAGAGACAGATGGTAGTGGTATGGCAATAGAGGTTAAACCATCCCACCAATATTCCATTTTGTTGCTGTGCAATAGGTGGCAGCACAGGGGCAGTTTGACAGAGTGGTATCTGACATGGAAGGGCATGTGAAGTAAAAATGTGAAACTGAATTCCTCCACGTGGAAAAAGTGACACCTGTTGACTTTCTTTGATGCTTGCTGAGTATTTGTGGAGCCCCAGCAGTGGTGATGAGCACTCTGAGGTGATGGGTGGTGCATTTCAGCAGTGATGACGTGACAGTGGGTCTCCTCCACTGGTGCAGATTTTTACAACTGCAGCATGCAGGCTCTTGTTTGTCCCTGGTGAGAATGCACAGCTAATGGTGTTGACAGAATTGAAGAATAATTTTTTGTAGCTGAGAATTAGCTTTATCAAACAGTGTTATTGTGCTCTTAGTTTCTATTGTAGTTTGCATGTGAATAAGTAGGAGGCATTACTTTCGGGGCCTCCTACATGCAGT
Source organism: Cyrtonyx montezumae (assembly GCF_038088225.1). Taxonomy (NCBI): domain Eukaryota; kingdom Metazoa; phylum Chordata; class Aves; order Galliformes; family Odontophoridae; genus Cyrtonyx; species Cyrtonyx montezumae. Next base: position 1,587,090 of record NW_027071870.1, on the reverse strand, counting down.
ACTGCACAGAATTTGGAGCCTTCCATTTCCAACATGTCTCATGAAGTCAAAATTAGCAATTTAAACCACTTTAGCATTCTTGCCCATGTATTCTCTAACTGTAACATAAGCTAAAATACATGATAAAATTGTTTCTAAGTAAAGACTGCTAAAATAGCTTTGGACAGGTTCAGAACAAACTTTGGCTAAGTGGAATTATCTGAAAAAAGCACCTGTTGACCATTGTTGTCTATCTGCATAAATGAAAAGACTTGCCATTCACCTGCAACCTACTTTTCTCTATCATCATGTACGGCTTTCACACTGATTCCTAAAAGACAGATTAAGCAAGTTTTGTTATTTTTAAATAGGTTAATACATGCTGAAGTTTATATACATATATATATAGACACACACACATATATACATGTAATATATGCTGAATTCCAATATTCCTGGTCTCATTGAATAGTTGCTAACTGTACAGTTTTTAGCGAATCAAAGTTAAACTCAGAGCCTGAATTTTACATGTAAAAAAATAAGGACGTGGGCATTAGAACATGACTTTCTCAACCCTTATTCCAGCGGTATCTGATTACTTTTTGGGTGAAATCTTAAAACCTGCATTTACATCTGATGTATGAAAAATATCTTGATAGAAGTTTGATGGTGACTAGACCTTATATTTTAAGAAATAGGTTATTACATTCCACCCACCACGTTGCTCTTTCCTTCCCAACTTAGGTTTGAATAATAATCTGTGTCTAAATAAGGAAGGGTGTCATGATTTCCCCGCTGTGACTGTTACATAAACAGCCAGTGCTTTTGGGTGTATCCTGATCCTAATGGGTACACGAAAGCTAAAATAGAGCAATTTGCTTTCTGATGAAAAATTTACATTTAATAAGCTCTCCAAAAAAATATCCTAAAGCAGTTCTGCAACAAGTGTTGTAGTGATACTATTTTTATTTTATTTTGCGACAGGATGAGGGGAAGCGGCCACAAATTGAAGCACAGGAGGTTCTGCACAAATGTGCGTGGGAACTTCCTCACAGTGCAGTGACGGAGCAGTGGCACAGCTGCACAGAGAGGTGGTGGAGTCTCCTTCTCTGGAGATGTTCCAGACCCACCTGGACACCTACCTGTGCAACCTGGGCTAGGGAGCTGCTTTGGCAGGGGGTTGGACTCAGTGATCGATGGAGGTCCCTTCCAACCCCTACAATTCTGTGATTATCATTGGGCTGTCAAATTCCTACACTGCAGAATATAAAAAGAGCCACTGTGTTTAGCTAGCTGGGGGGGTTTGAAGATAGAGAATACACATTTGTAGTCACGTGTCTGCTGATTAGTCTCTGATTAGCAAAAGTGAGCTTTAGCAAGCTCACTTCTTTTTTTCTCATGAGCTCCATGGGAAGAGCTGAAATGGCAGGAGTTCCATTTCACTGGGAAATGGTGGGGAATTTTGCTTCATCTTCTGAGCATGACTCATGTTGGAGTGTGATTGGTTTCTTCAGTTCTGCTTGTTTTGTGCAACCCCTTGGACAAGGCAGCTGAGGTGCCCCCTGTGGGCAATCTCTAGTTGATATGGGGCTGGTTTCAGCTGTGCTGTGACCGTGGGACAGAAAGTTGGGACTGGGCCTTTTTGCCATCCGTCAGCTGCAGATTACTTACACGAGCTCTGGGAGGATGAAAGTGATAGGTTAAATGGCTTCTCCGTGATTGATCCCGAGGAGCCAGCCCTCCCTCAGCCTCTTGGAAGAACCTGAAGGAGGCAGGGAAGGTGCTCCTCTCCGGGGTGGTCAGATGTCCCTCCTGCCAGGGCAGGGACCTGCAGGCCTGGTTCATGGCTGCTGCTGTGAGCTAAGCACTGCGTGCCTGCACCTATGTAGACTGAAATCTCTAATGAAGTTGTTGTTGGAAACTAGCCCATCTATCTTCCCCTGTATCTCATGGCAAGTATGAGTGCTTTTCCCAGCAAAGCCTCATTACTCAAAGCACTCCGGCAGCTGCCTGTGAGTGGGAGCAAAGTGATGCAGAAGCCTGGCAGAAATGGGCTGGAGTTGGTACTTGCTGTGTGTTCCTGCCGAGCTCTGTGGAGTACTTCTACCACAGGAGCAAAAGCTCCAGCTACTAAATATATTATTTGCCTGACACAAAGTTAATGTATCTCGTAGTTTCGTTTGCTTTAAAATGTTTTTCTAAAAAGCCCTCTGCCCTCCAGCTCCCAAACGCCTGTGAGAGCCAAGTGTGAAAGGAGGCTTTGCAATCTTTAATTCTTCAAAGTAACACTTTTGACAGTGGTTAGATGAAAAGCATACGTTAAAAGATGAAAGAGGAGCCATAAGCAGAACTTTGAGGAGGAGAAGCGTGTGCAATGTGGAGGTGATGCAAAGTGTGCATTGCCTAAGGTTGCCTATTGTCTTTTTTCTCTCATGGGGATCTTCTGAGTGTTTTGTTTTTCGACCTGAGGTTACTTGTCAGTAGGGCTGGTGTTAGTAGAAATAGTATGCATGGCCTTTAGAGTGTTAGTATCTCAAGAGCCTTGCTTTATTGCGTTTTCTCTTATGATTTATAAGTCTGAAATTTTTACTTGAGTAAAGACCTGGCCAAATAGTATCCACAAAGCAACATACAGCATTCCTCTGTGTACATGGTTTACTGTCCTGTGGTATTGTGGGTTAATTCTGAGGGTTTAATCTCTGTCAGCCTCCTTAGGAGAAATCCCCAAACACAAAAATGCTTTTAACCAAAGCCACTACAGATTTGAGGTCACATCGTAAAGTCACCAAATTGCAAGTGACGTGAATGACTGACCTTCATTTGCTTCCTCTAGAAGCGGGCACTCTTTTTGTTGGAGAATCACAGAATCTGTGTCCTCATTTTTCAGTTGGTGCATGTTTTAGCTGCTACTGTATAGGTTTCACAGCACGTTTTGGATACTTTGAGCTGTTATTTTGACTTCATGGGTTCTGCAGTCTCTTTCCTCTTCAGCTTTTAACAGTTTACGAGGAAGGGATCAGAAATCAGTAGAAGACTAAGGGCAAATTCATTAACTAACGTACTACTTGATGTTCAAGCTAAGCAGATTGCATAGTTTGTCCATCATAAAAAGTACCTTCTGCACCAGAGTTCAAGGAAGGGTCTCAGCAATCATTTTTGAAGGAGAGCGTTCATACCACATGATTTCTGTAAAGGGAGAAATGAGCAGCCACTGTTGAGTTTAAAAATGGAATTGCTGTAGTATTTACCTGTAAGTCTTCTGTGTTGTTCGTCTTACTACATATTCATTAAAGCTCAACCAGTATTAACTTTTTCTTCGATTACATTAAGATTTCTCCATGTGTATTTTCAAGTTCTGAAACTGTTAGTTTTTTATTGCTTTTCTTCACCATCTTCTTAAAAATGAGAAGAATGCACCCAATGAAATCGTGTACTTACAGATGTGTACATGTATGCATATCTAATCCTGAACAGATATGCAGGCTGTTTTGAGTGGATAGAAAGTGGAATAGTTATCAGTAGCAATTAAAAATAATAATGTACATTCTCCCATGTACAAATGTATCCTAGATGGTGCCACATGTGCCCAGGCAGCAAGAACTACTCCCCCTTCTATAGGGCATGCAGAAAAACTAAAGCGAAAACTTGCAGATCTTGGGTAAGCATTTGTTACTTAAAATATTATTTTTATTTAAAGGATTAAGAATGAATTTTCAAGGACGTTTTCTGATGTTCTCCAATATTGTTGTAGGGCTCCCTTGCGAAGGAGTTCAAACAAGGGCAAGAAGCGGAAAGAGAAAGAAGCTATTAGGGTGACCTGTGGCATTAGGTATGGGCAAGAGATTGAGGATGCAAGAAATGGCATGCCAGAAACACTGAGAAAACACAGTTTTCCTAAAACATGTGAACGTTGACAATCCCATTGCCTTCACAGAAATAAATTTTAACCTTTGAAGCAACCTTCTGAGCCTGCATACTTAGATTTCTTAACTATTAGAAGACTAACAATCTAAAAATACTTGGAGATTTTCATCGCTACTGCTCTTGCACCTGCTGATCAGGTTTGCAAAAATAGGTAATTAGAGCTGGCCTACAAGATGCATACACACAGACAAACACTAAGTCACTAATAGCTTTGATTCAGAAATCTTGACTCAGTTCCACATATTTTGGAGGAAAAGCCCCAAGTGTGAGGTTGAGCAGCAGATATTCCCTGCAGCTTCACTGCACCCACTTCAAGAATGCTTTCAGAAGGTTTTGTTTTTGAAGAGAGCATAGTAAGTTGAAAGTAGATAGAAGAAGTGCAGACTTAATTGTCATGTCAGCAACTCTCAGGCAAAGAATTTTGAACTCTGTGAGATTTGTTGAGATCACACCGTCAGCATTTGGCCTATGAATAAATAAATGAGCATTCAGAATGGCAGGAAGCAATCTTTTTTGTGAAGGGTGCTGTGGATTTTTAATGAAGGTCTCCTTGTATAGTGATGAGTGTGACACAGTCACATCCAAAGGGGCCCTATCTGGTTCCAGGTATGCGAGGCAGACATTCAAGTAAACATCAGGAGGGCTAAGCAAACACAGTATGTTCTATAAGTCTTAAGATTCTAGCAACTCTGAATTTCTCTGAATGTAAAATAATGCAGAAGAAAGCACACACGATAAAAGAGCTTGCTAAAGAAGGCAAAGTTCACATGCTACTCCAAAAATGTGTGCGTTTGAAAAACAGTGTGTAGCAGCTTGGAGAGTTTTGCTGACAGTCTGACACGTAGAGTCCCAGGGACAAGTCTCCATAAAATCAGAGAAGCAGAAGAAATGTTAGACTTCTGACATACCCCTTCAGGCATACTGTACTGAATTGTAAGTTTCCTGTTCTAACACAGCATACACTCACATTCTGCACATATCTGGCACGATCTTTGGTGATCTTACAGCAGTCAGCACCTCTGTGCTGGTGTCAGAGCAGACTGTAGCAGTCATTCCACTGCTTGCAGTGTGCCCTACAGTTAATGTTCATTGCTGTATTTCTGCACTGGAAGAGGAGTTTGATAAACCGAATGCACTGTGCCTGTGCTTAGCTGTAAGGCAGCTAGTGCCCTTAGCAGGGTATTAACACCAGGTGGCATGTGAGTACCATACACAGGGTGGGGAGGAGGAAGGTAACGCTTCTTTATAGAAGCAGCCTCTACAGAACGTTCCTGAAACCAGCATAGTGCATTACAGGTGTTAATGAAATCCAGCAGATACCTTCCTTAGAGGAAGCAGGTAACAGTGTAGGACGATCAGGTGCTTATCAGACCCTCTGATAAATCTGTTATTGTCACTGTTTGTCACTGAGTATTTCTTAGGTTGGCTACGGTTGCTAAAAACAAAGTTGAATACTACTTTGAAACTCAAAATTCATGAGCGTTTGTAATTCTTGCTGGGCTTCTGTAAACTGAAATGTTGTTGTTTCAGTATAGCTTCTTAAAACACCAGTTGTCACTTCCTTTGTTAGTAACTTAGGAGAATATGCCTGAGAAAAATCTGAGAATGTTTTTTTTACAGTCCAGAGCTGTATAAGCTCTTTGAAAGAAGGAAGACGATGATCAAAAGACAGCATCCTGTTCTAATTATTTTCGTCTATTAGAGCATTAGAGATTGATGCAGAGTTAATCGTGCTGTCAGATCTATGTTGCAAGCATGATTTTGTCATTCAAAAATAAATAAATGAACCCCACAAAAAAAATGAAACCCACCTGGAAATATGCAGAAGAAAATACAGAATCGTTTCTGAAGACTACAACTGATGTTAGATATATAAACAAATTCCCCCCATTTTATAGAAAGCACATATTCTTATATTGCCTAGCCTGGAGCTAGGTTTTTTTGGACAATGTCATTCTTTCTTCTTTCAAGCAATATTGGAACATGAGGGGCAGAGCATAGGACTGTGTCAGACACATCTACATTTAAGTAGCCAAAGAGAGAGATGATTCTTGTTCTGCCTGGCTGTCTGGGGCCCTCTGACAGCCTCTATTTCATTCATACAGAAAAGAAGTTTCCCAGTAAACAGAACTAGTGATTATGTTGATGATAATTCAGAAGCTGACCATAAGTTAGAATTTGAGAGACGATTTATATTCTGTTACTATGAAAAGATGAGCTGATAATACCAATTTTTTTCATATTTGTATTCTTAATATTTAATTTAAATCAGTCAAACAAACAAGATGTCTCTCAGTATTTAGCTGTTCTAACAAAGGCACATCTATGTAGATGGGTGCAGATGCACGTGGTTTCTTCTGCCTGTGCTCCAAATCCAAGCCAGATCTGTCAGGGAAGCAGAGCCTGCCAGGGTCAGTGCTGAGCCTGAAGATGCTGAGGTACCAAGCTCCAGTGGTACCAGCACTGTGTGTGGCTTCTTGACTGGAGCTGGTTGACACCAAAACACAGGGACACAGGCATTTTGTGCAAGCATCTGTCTCCATTTGCTGCATGCATGTTATCTGAGAGAGCTAGATTTAGGAAAGAGATCAGAAGAACACACTTTTTCCTTCTTTTGTTAGAGATTTCAAGAATGCCGATTCCAGCTGCATGCCACTGTGGTGATTAGTCACAGTTACATGGAATGTCACTTTTCTTACTATTAACTACCTCTGTAGCATTTTTTTTTTCAATTTTATACTCTAACTCAAATTCCTGCTCCTTTCTCTTACACAGGACCACCAGAGAGATGCTGCAGAAATCAGCAGACAGTAAATCTTTAACAGAACGATCCTCCTCTCTCCCACACTGTGTACCATTCACATGGTATGGAGAGGGTGGCAAGGGATCCAATTCTTCTAGCAACCTGCCATCACCTACCAGCTCAACAGAACCTTCCTCTGAAAACATAAGCCCAGCTAAAAAAGGGTCAAAGGTAGAAAATAAGAACTACCTTATTCCCACTGTGTTGAGTGGCATAATTGGCTTCGTGTTTCTGGAAGAAGAACAGGCCAATATGTTAACACTACAATAAACAGTGCATGGTGTTCATTGTACAGTAAAAGCTCATCTGAACAGAGTATCTCCATCATTGTACCATTCCACGTTCTACCTTTTAATTCTGTCCTTCTCTTAATGTACATTAATTCAGTTAACTAACCGTGGCGTGCTGTACTGTAACAAACACAAGTGGTGGCAGTGGAAGTTAGCATTTGGATCCACTGAACAAATGCTAGATCTGTGTATTCAGTTATAGATACGTTCTGCATTCTTCAGGGCTGACTGCAGGAATACCTACCTGTTTTTAATGTATTCAGATGAGATGTTTGCAAGTGAGGAAATGTTGTATGCTGTCAGTCATCTGCCTTTTTCTCCCCCAGTATTGAAATCTGCTTGTCATGCATGCATGGGTGTTGGATTTAATCCTGAACATGAAGATGCTCGAACTGTAAATAGGAACTACTGCAGTTTAATATAGCTGTGATTCTTTTCTATGTGCATGAATGTTTCAGCATGATAACTCATTATATAACCCTTAGTTATAGTACTGTACTTGCTTTTTCTTGTCTATTTTCGCTTCTGGAAAGTATTTCTCTGCCTTTATCCTTTTATAACTTGTAGCATTTTACTTTTTACATTGGTCTGGTAAGAAGAAACAGATACAGTTCTCAACTTTATGTACAGCAATTTGAATCAGCTCATCAGCTACACATTTTCTTTTTATAAGATAGATGAGGGTTAGACGTTTAAATCCTGTTTATGCTGTTCAACAAATATTGAGTAAAAATAAGTTTGAAATGAGAAAAAGCATCCTCTCTTACAGTTACTGTTATGCTGTGAAAGTTTTGCTCTGTGTTCCTTTGTCCTGCTCTCCCATTACTGGTATTATTACAGGCCTCAGCTGTCTTGTGTGTTTCCCATAGACAATAAAAAAGGCTGAAATTAATCATAAATGCGAAACTTACACAAAAGAGAGGTAAAATAAAAGTCAGAATAGTTGAGAGGAAAAAGATGTTCTTCACAGAGCAGGAGATGGAGCTGTTGAACTCCTGCCCTGAGGATGCCGCGGGGACAAAAAGTATCTGCACTGAGAAAGCTGCTCAGATTTTGTCATCCTCTGTAAGGAGATGAGAAAAGCAGGACGTTAATTGTGATAATAGGTGTGAGAAGACTGAACAGCAAAGCTTTTTGGCTGGTTCTTGTCCTCTCTTAAGTTTGCAAGCTCTTAAATTTCCAGTACCTGTGCCGCTGTGTAGCAGCTCAGTGCCCCTATGTAGTGGGAGTACCAGCAGAACTCATGAGGAGCAATGCGTGGTGTTTTTAGAAGGCCTACTCTTTTCAGAGAAAATATGTCAAATATTCGGGGTGAGGATAAAAGGTTTTTTTTTATTGTTCTTATTTATTTTGATGTTTGGATCCATTTTTTTAAATTGAATGGCAAAGGTGGATCAATTTCATTATTTATTTAGATAGAGGAGAGATTAGAGGTCTCAAAAGAGTTAATGAATGTCACTGTATCATCAACTGCGTATTCAATTGAAATGAAATTTCGTGGTGACTCATTTGAGATTTTAGTTTTTATGGTTCTCAAATCAAACTTTCCCACTTTGAAATGTTCCTCTTCATTTTCTTCTGATGATCACTTCGCTGCGTTCCTGGAAAAATGCGCCCACTCTTGCTATTCTTTGCTACAAGATGTGATGTTTGTTATTACGTTCTTAGGAAAAAAAAAAAGATCTTTGTTTATGGTTATTACTTCAATAATTAATGTTCCTTGTCCAGATGTATCTTTTACTTTCAGTTTCATTTGTTCTAGAAATACAGGCAAAGAGGGAGGAATCAGAAATGGGTTCACTTTAATAGCGGTTTTCACTTCCCTCTGCTAGTTAATCCTCTGTCCTATTCTTTGAATTACTGCCTGTGCTGTGCATGTCCTGAAGATTTGAAGGACAGCAGCATGTTATTGATTAACCAGCGGAAGCAATAACTTAGCTCCAGGTTGATATCTGATACCCTAAGAGCGAGTCTATGAATTGCTTTCAGACCACTTTACTACTCACTGAGGCATTGAGCTGGCAGAGCTGTCTCTTCAAGTACACAGTGGTAAAGCATATAGCAAGTTCTATTAATCATTAGCAATGCAAAAGATTAAGTTTCCTCGTGTGTATTTTGACTAGTTTGATAAGTGATTGAAATCACTCCTGAGCTGTGCCAACCTGGAGGACAGAAAACCAATTTCCCTTGTAGATGTGCATTTGAGATCATTTGTTAATTCTAAATTATCTTTTTCCCCTACAGAATTTCACATTCAACGATGACTTCAGTCCCAGCAGCACAAGTTCAGCTGATCTGAGTGGTTTAGGAGCAGAACCCAAAACCCCAGGTTTCTCACACTCCCTAGCACTGTCATCAGATGAGGTATGTTGCTGGAATTGTTCAAGGTGGGAAATGGTTGTCTTCTTTCTCCCACAGCATTTGTCTTGATAATTACTCAAGCAATTAACGGATGGTTTTAGGCAGTATAAAGGGAGAAGAAAATCAATAAATCTTGCTTTCAGTATTTTAATTTTTCTTGTTCATGTAAGAATTATTTCGAACAACTGGCCTATGGTATTATTGCAGGCTCATTATGCAGTACTGTTAAATGCAGCTGGTTTCTTAAGAGATTCTCTATCCTCACACATTTCAGTACACTGTTCCTGCGTTCTGTATGTGTACGTGTGGACCTATATATACATACTCTAACACAGACATAATAGAGGCAGTTTTGAGATGGTGAAGATGCAGTGTAATTGGATAAACATGGTTGAAATGTAAAGCACCTGCACCTAGACTATTTTTACCATGATATATTAAAATAAAAATGACCCATACATGCAGTTATTGTGTATTCTGTACCTGAATGTGTATATAGTGATTAGAGTGTGTATGTGTCAATCCAGTTTGCATTCTTTGTGCTTGCTTTGCACATACACAGTGGATTTTGAATTTGATTCTTCAAACTGGATGGCTTTTGACCTATGACAATGTGAAAAATCATTCCCAACCCCATAAATTAGTGACAGAATTGAGTGGAATGTAATATATTGAAAACACCTTTCCAAGATACTAGTTTTTTGGCTCACTTGTCAGTGAAGCTGCATGGTTTGTCATCTTACTATGCATCCTGTGGACTCAGGAAAACTGTGCATTTGTCCTTTTACAAATGCTGAGTAAGAACTATGTATTCTTCAGGAAGGAGGAACTTCAAGAATCTATGGCTTCCCTTTTTTTTAATAACAAGTTTGTGTTATTACTGCTGTCATGCCTTGCACAGGTTTAAAGAATGAGAGTCATTCCGTGCCAACTCCATTTGCCAAAATGGAAGTCTACGAGGCCAGCCATTCTTTAGCACTTACTGCAGATGAGAAAGGGTGACATTTTAGGAGAATCACAGGGGAGTGGTAGACAGGAGATGGCATATACTGTGAATTACTGAAAACAGCAAAGAGATCATATATGCTTTGTTTAGAATTAATACTACCTTGATAATACATTCTTTTATCATTCTTCCTGTTTTATCAGGTATTTTATTGTGACAAAGCCTTGTTCCCAGTGGAACTAAGCAGAGCAGGAAGTTGGAAAATGCTTTCATTTGGCTACTTTCTACTTGGCTGCTTCTAAAATTCCATGTTTAACTGGTCTATAAAAATGAGTAGGCTTCCTCTGTACTCTGTATTGTACCAAGTTTTGCCCTGGCAGGGTTGGGCTGTCATTCTTGGACCTGACATTGTGCATTGTTGCAAGTGCTCTCCCGCTCATGGTTCTTGGGCAGACCTGATGTGATTATTTCACAAAAGGAAAGGACAGGGAGAGAGCCCAGGTCCTGTGGTCTGTTGTCCTCTAAATAGTTTTTGCTCCTTCAATTGGAGCCATCGGTCAAGGTCCCAGTGGTTCCATTGTGTCAAGACCAGGAGCTCAAAGGGCTTCATTGGCACTATCTATGGCTTAGCTGCCAAACTGTGTGTGTGCTGATCTTTCAACATAACCTCTCTGCTTCTGGAAGTAATTTTTTTCAAATAAACCTCTTTGTTTTTTTGAGTAGCCTTATCTGTTTGCAAATCTTGGTGCTACCCTCGCCTGAACTTTTACATGCTGTTACATGTTCTGTATTTTGTTTCTATAATGCTTTTCTTTCCCATTTCTTTGTTGCTCCCTCACTCAGAGCCTGGATATGATTGATGATGAGGTGAGATACCAGTGTGAATTGTGTGACCATCGCGTGCCAGTGTACTGTCTCCTTTGCAAATTTGCACTTCTTGTTTCACTGTGTTGTGTGGCAAACCCCCTTGTTCGAGCACAACACACAGATGTCACTGTCTCCTCTTGCTTTGTCTTCGGCTCCCCTCTCCCTTCAAGGCCAAGGCAAACTGGGGCTTTTGTGGTATGTTGCAAGAGGGAGGAGGGCCCACCACGCCGAGCATCAGCTTCACTGAGGTTCTGCTGACTGCTGGAGAAGGAAAAGACTGTGGTTAAACTATCCTTTCCCCATCCCTGAGAGGTGAATGGCCAGGCACTGAAAGAGCTCCCAGCATCATCTAACACAGCAGAAAAACTCTTCAAACGGGACAGCTGTGGCAGCCTTAGCAGCTGCTGTGCTGGCCAGGGTTTCCACAGGGTGGCTTTTGTTTCAGGCCTCACCAGCTTTCCCATGGGTAGAAGGGAGTAGTGGAGAGGACACTCATGGCTGAAGCAGCTGAAGGCTCACCTGCCCCTCCTGGTGCTGTTTGTGCTCTCCTCCTCTGCAGCACAATGTGCTGAGAGCAGGGCCCAGGCTGTGGGATTGCTGTGTGCTCCTTGTCGTTCCTGTGTTGTCTCATAGTCTTCTGTAGGTAGCATCAGTCTCACTGGCTGTTTGGTGTCACCACCTTGAACTTTAGAGTGGTTTTTATGAGGCTTTTTTTCCCCCTGAATTTCTTTGCAGTTTAAACACAGTAGAGATCAGTGAATGTGCCTGGGAAGTGGATTGCAGAATAAACTGTATTCATTAGAAACCTTGTGACGTGAAGGATAAAGATCTTGTGAGGGAATGGGAGCTGTGCTTGCTTAGATATGCACCACTTCAACCAGTTTGGATTAAAAGGAATGCCAGTTCCTTTCTCCTGTTTGTAAACAGAAACTTTTTAGGTACCTTGAAGTTCTTAGAGAGCTGGTTAGATACAGTGCTGTTAATTTATTGTTACGGTAGTGTAAGGGTAGTGGGGGTACCTCTGTTCTAACACTGGCGGTTTGTACAGAAAAAATGCTACTGCTGGTTGGTGTTACCCTCTTAATAATAAGGTGGCATGCTTTTGTCACAGATCCTTGATGATGGACAGTCTCCAAAACACAGTCAGTGCCAGAACCGGGCTGTACAGGAGTGGAGTGTGCAGCAGGTTTCCCACTGGTTAATGAGCCTGAACCTTGAGCAGTACGTTTCTGAATTCAGCGCCCAAAACATTAATGGGGAGCATCTCCTCCAACTGGATGGGAGTAAGCTTAAGGTAACTGAGTGGAATGCAAGGTTAGCTATATTATTTATTGTCACTTGAGGTCGAGGAATTATGAATTCTGCCAGAAAGCAGAGGGCCTCTGGGTGTGGAATGATGATAGACTTGAGTAGTATGCATAGAGAAGAAAACCACAGCAGCTTTCAGAGAAATTCTCGTGTGCACTTAGGTCCAGCAGCTTCAGAAACAGGGGGAATTGGCTTTGAGAAAACTCTTGAGTATGTATAACTTACCCATATTTACTGCATAAAGCATGAGGGACCACATGTAAATGGTATTAGCGTGCACATACTTCTCGCCTGGCTCTGTCTTACAGCCGGGCCATTCATAGAAGGCTGTGAACAGAAATACATCTGAAGTAGCAGCTGTAAAATGGACAACTGTCATACTGGAGTCAAAAGCTGGACACCAATTGTACGATGTTAGAATTAAATACAGTTCTGATGTACAAGTGTGCATTGGTTCTTGCAGTAAAAATATAAGCCCAGTTTTATAAAAAATAATTATAGGAAGGAGTTCTGGGAAGCTCAGCATATCTGAAAGTCAAAATTCAGTGTTTCCTTCCTGAAATTTCACCAACTCTCATGTTTTTGGAAGACAGCAAGGGAACTTTTGACTAAGGAATAGCAATGAGAATTGGGAAGCCGTCTTCTTTATAGACTTAGATGACTTCAGGCAAATAGTTTAATATTTCTTGCCTCCTACCCTCGATGAAATGAATATAGTAGAACTTTGGTTGCAGTGAGATCTCCTTTAATATTCCATAAGTGGAAAGGATGGAAACTAGTAGTACATAGCTATAAAACATTATTAGAATTTGACTCCGGTAGTCAATATCTCAAATTTGTTAAGTTGTGGTAGTCTTTGCTTGAGAAAAGTTTTCATCAGGATATAAAAAAAAAATAGAAAAAGATGCTGATAGATTAAACCATATGAAAGCCTTTTTTAATTTTGTTTTCACTATCTCAGGCTCTTGGCATGACGTCATCCCAGGACAGAGCCATCGTTAAAAAAAAGCTGAAGGAAATGAAAGCGTCCCTGGAGAAAGCTCGCAAAGCCCAAGAGAAAATGGAAAAGCAAAGGGAAAAGCTTCGGAAGAAGGAGCAAGAGCAACTGCAGAGGAAATCGAAGAAAACAGACAAGTCTTCGTCGGAAGCAACAGAGGGCGCTAATGAGCAGTGATGAGCAGAAGTGCTGCTGAGTTAGTAACGTGGAGGCACTTGGAGGGAAGAGAAACCCACACCCACTCTGGTGCCCCTTCAGCTTTCTTGCGTTCATTACACATGAGTGTGTACAGAGAAATGGAGCTATAAATAGAATGGCCGGGGAACTTTATCTCGTGTAGTTTTATTTTCCCGCATATCCAGTTCTCGCTCGTTGTTGTTGCCATGTTAAACAGCCCCAGCCCCTCGGTTTGTTTTGTTGTTGTTGACAGCTAACAGATTTCATATTTGTGTGGCAGTGTTTCCTTCCAAACTACTCTTTTCTTTTGAGCTCTGTATGTTCGGTCACTTCAGTAACCAGCATGATGCTGAGGAGCATGGTCCACTGCTTCACCTCGCGTGAGCACGATGGCCAGTCAGAGTGATTGGTGAACGCTTATTCATCTGAGTAAAAGGAGTTCTCTCTGTCTGAAAACAGATGACTTACTTAACTTTCTAACTGGAATTTCAGCTTCTGCGCAGTGTTTTGATACTCAGTTCTGTCTACTGGAGTAAGTTTCGTCTTGCATCAGTACCTTGAAGCGACACTGCTCTGGAAACACAACTGTTCCATGACTTCTTGATATACACTGGAGATAAAGACAGAAGAGTGGATATCCCCCCCTGCGTAAAAGACAGGAGGTGGTACTCTTTCTGTTAATTGTACAATAGTTAATCCAGAAAGGAGGCAAAGCCTTAAACGATTATGTGGGTTTACACAGAAATCTGAGGATAACATTTATCCTTTAGGTATCTGAGCAAGGATGAATTTCTATCTAGAGCACAGCATATAGATCTGTATAAATTTATTTGTGCTCCCAGTGTGTAGGTAACTTTCTTATAGCACACTCTGCTTTCTTTTTCATGTATTTTGAACAGGAAACTGGGCTTATTTTGTTTTGTTTTGTATTTTTTTTCCCAAGAAAAACACATCTTCAGATGCATTCTCCAAAAAGCATTGAAGTGTACATTTTGTGCCGTGCTGTTATGAAGCTGTCATTGGAAACGGTTATCAAAGTTGAGTCTGCTGAAGACTTTCAGTTTTTACAGAAGTGCACTTTAAGCAGAGGAAGAAGAGTGATTCTGGTTAGGACTGAATTCAGTACGTTGCTTCTGAGATCAGTGCTGCCTTGGAGGTGAGGTTGCGAAATCCAAAGCTGCCATGTGTTAACTGTTTTGATTGATGTGTTTAAAGAATCTCTCTTCTAAAACCTGAATTTTTAGGCATGGGCTGCAGGACGTTTGGATGGTTTGACAGTAGTCTTGTCAAATATGCCAGAGATTCCTGTTCTCAAGGCCTGCTGAATAGTTTTGCCTGTGACAGAAGCAGGGCATAACTTGCACTGGGTGATGTTACTCTTAAGAGCGGTATTAAAATATTCAGTATTTCTTCAAAAGAATGGAAAGACAAGTGGCAAATAAACACCACGAGAAACCAGAGGTATTCCCGTACTGCTTTTAGTCAGAGCTAACTATGCAGCTGCATTGGTATTCAAGAAACATCACTTTCTGTTCGTGCATCCTGGAAGTTGCAGCCTTCATGTGGCCACTCATGCTACCATGGAAATTGTTTAAGGTGTTGATGGAGAGGTACAAACTTGAACTTAAAATTTGCCAACGTTGAATTCTTTGCAAGAAAATGTTCGTTTTAGTTTGGCGCGGCTTCTTTCCTGCTTTGTACTTTATGACATTCAGATTTGCCTGTCAAGCTCTCTGAAATTCAGATCTGAAACAGGTGGGGGTACAATGTTTAGAGTGAAATGTCTTCGATCGTAATCATTTCTTAGATGTGTAGAGTGGTCTGTACACTCACAGAGCCTACTCCGTTCAGAGCTATCACACAGCACATCTGCTTAGTCTTTGCTTAGTTTTTCCTTCCAAATTCAATTTCTACAAGTTTCTGTCGTATACTTTATTCAAACATAAAAACAAAATTGCCATCAGAGATACTGTCTAATATTTCTAATGGCTTCTGACATTTTTTTTTGGACAGACCGTGGGCAGAGATACACGTGCTAACAAGAATTTCGCATTGGAGTGAATGTTTGTGCACTCTGTTGGAAAAAATATATATACACAAGTTTTAACAGCCTGACAAAAGTAGCATTATGTCATCTTGGGAGGATAAAAGTTTATACTCAAGCAAGAGAAGTTATCTGGAAGAAACTGGAAATTTTCTATTTTACATATGATGCTGATAAAATGCATTTGATGATTTTTAATTATGTTTACATGATGGTCATGTTTAAGTGGTTGTATGTAGTAATCTGAGGTGGTGCCCCTCTGCTTTATGTTGTTTGTGTTCCTAGGAACCTGAGCTGGCTGCTTGGCATTACACGTTGAGTTTTTATTCCTGCTGCTTAGAAAAGTGCCTCGTTAATCTCTTTGTAAATCAGGTTCTTACTCTACAGAATAACTAATTCGACTTCAATCCTTACAGTATTTGTGTTTTCTTATTGCTTTGTGGCAATGTTACTTCGTTAGTCTCTGATATAAAAAATGAAATGAAAAAGCAGTAGCTTAAATTTAAAATAAAACCATAAAATGCGTATTGATCGACACGTGGAAACAGAACAAAGCAAGCAATGTCAGGAGTTTGTTCCTTTTTCTGTGATAAAGGAGATTTATGTGGTTCCTTTTCTTATGGTCACATTTTGGGGGCACGGAGAAATGTCACCAGACTACAGATGTAAAGAGCAGTGCCGTCTGAATTGCCTGTTAGTGTTCTATAGGATGTTTAAAGTTGTGTTGCATTTCTTCCCCTTTTATTGTGTAATGGCATCTATGAAACAAGATGAACGTCTCTTCGTTGTGAACTTAAATTTCCTGTAAACCAATGCTAAGTCAGACTAATGGGTTTTTTTGTGTGTGTAATAAGAAACAAATAACTCCACGCTGAATGACTGGAAAGACTTTCTCTTCTGGCTCACCTGCAGGTGTACCTGTAGCTCACTTTTGCGTCGTTCTTTGTGGAGCTCACAGTGTTGGATGTGCTGACAGTGCTGTGCGAGCAGCTCGGTGGCTCCACGCCTGCACGGTGCCCGTTCAGCTCCGTGCCCAGGTGCCCACGACTGGTGGAAGCTGACTGCTGCTGGGGCAGCACCCGGCTGCTTTTGGGACCTCTGGTTGCACTATTGCTGTGGTGGTGCCTGTCTGCCTGCATGCACACATCTGGCTTGTGAAAGGGTGCAGGTGTAGCCTGCAGAGAAGAAAGGAGAGCTAGCTGGAGCTTGGAAAAGCAGAAAGTCGGAGATGCAGCACAGCAGGTTAGTGGAACCCTGAAGTCCTGCACTGAGGTTCCGGGCAGCACAGTGGCTCTTTGCTCTATCCAGGTCTGCCAAGCATACCAACCTTGCTTCCAGCTCATTGTTTTCCCCCGTGTGACACAAGTTACAGCTCCCAGTGCGGTTTCTGTCTGCCTGGGCAGACCAGGACCAGGCGTGAGAAAAGAGCTGGGGCAGGTCTGCATTGTGCACAGAGCACTGCCTGCTGCTGTGTGCACTTCACCCAGCAGGCCCAGCAGCAGTGCTGGTGCTCACTGATGGCAGAGCCTGTTCTGGCTCATGGGCTGCAGTTGTCCGGTACTGAGAAGCTGAATGGAAGCAGGTGATGTTTATATCTCAGCGTATGCAAGTCTGGTTTGGTTTTGATTCTTTTTGCAAAGGCATCTGTTGTGCTGTACTCTGCTCTGCTGCAGGGATGCTACAAGAGTCCGGGTTCTTCAAGAATTACTGAGTAGGCAACTGTGCAGTTTCCCTGTCTACTGTTCTCATGGGCATTCACCTGGTATCAGGATTTCTAAGACCCTAGCTGCTTGCTTCCGTCTAAGCCTCCTGCCCTCTCAAGCTGCTCCACCTCCAAGATGCTCGTGTGCTGGCGAATAAGAGGTGGGCAACGTTGTGCCATCCCTGCACTGAAAAGCAAAAGGAAAGCTTTGCACGTAGCCAGCTGCAGGCCTCCAAAGGCTCTGCAGTGTGGTCTGCTGTGTTTGTCAGTGCTGAAGTTTAAGCAAGGTTTGCAGGAATGAAGTCACGTATTGATTGTTTAGCGATGTGTTTACAGTGGAAAACTACTGTCAGAGAGAAAGCAAAACCTGATTTTGCTTTTCTTAGGGGTGGCCTCTTCCCCTGCAGTGTCATCCAACCAAGTGGTGGAGAGGCCGGACGCTTTCTGTAGCAATTCCTTCCTCCCGTGCTTCCCTCATTTAAAACCTCAGGAAACCAATTCTGTGAGCCAGAACACTGAAAAAAAAGATATGATAAAAGCAGGCGCACGCTTAATTAACTCGGAAGTCTTTAACAGCTGCGTGCAGGGGGGTTGGACAGGTCTGTTTAGGGATCGTTAGCAACAGATAATAACGAAGTGACTCAGTCTTTCCAGAGATGAGGAGGCCAGGTGACTTGTGGCTCGGGTCCTCTTGAAATGAACAGGCGTGGGTCCGTGTGTGCACGTGGTCACTTCGTGTACATGGACGTGTCTGCACGTGGACGTGTGTGCACCTCAGCACCTCAGCTCAGCAGCAGGGAGCGGGCCGCTGCGGGGCCATGGGAGCCGCCACGTCATGGTCACCCCACACGGGCAGCTTTGCTCCGCTTGCTTGCAGGGCCTTGCTTATTTTGTGGCTCCCAAGGTGTTAAAAGTTCTGTTAAAACATGGAGCGTTGTTCCGTCGCTCATTCTGCATGTTGTCCTCGTGCTGGTTTGTAGGTGGGGAAAGCTGGCGGGGTCGGTGCACCGTATTTTTGGTAAACTGGGAAGAAAAACCTGTTCTCATACTCAGTGCTGGAGCCCTTAGAGCAGCTCATTTCTGAGCAGGCTGGGAGTGACTTCCTCCGGCGTCACCGCTGACCGTGGATCACTCCTCCGCCCGTATCTTCCCCACACACACGCGGTGTCTGAATTGACACTTTTGTATCTCCCGGCCACGCTGCAGCGCTCACCCACCGGCGTACATACTGCTAGAAGACCAGGCAGCTAAAAGACTAAAATGCACTGTGCTCACTGTAAAAATTGGCTTTGTAACGTCGTTTCTTTTTCTATGGTCGAAGAGGTGGTTGCGCTTCAGATTTTTTCCTCTTTTGGTTGTTTTTTTTTTTCAAGAGGTCAGATGTATATGAAGTGCATGTTAACCCTGAGCTTTCTGTTGGTACATCTCGGTGTCGAATCATCTGCATGAAGGACGCGGTAGTGCCATGTCTGAGCTTGTCCCCTCGTGCTTAGTCAATAGGAACTTCTCTAGATCGTTGAGTTTCCCCCCCAGATGATTTTCTTTAATGTTTAGTTATTTGGAGACATCAAAACAAAACATCATGGTGGCCCTTTGTTTTCTTACAGTTTAAATAGAAACAACAAAGCCTTGTGGTTTGAAGTTAATTCGTTAGTGTAAATAAATTTCTTGCCAATGAGTATTATTGTTGTTAGACAACGAATGCAATAAAATGAGAAATCCTGAATCTTTATTAGAATTTGTATCGAGTCCTCACTTTCCTGCCCGTTTGTTGGTCATTCCAGAAGAAGTAATAAATGGTAAGCACGGCTCTTGTCCTTTCCTTCCTTCTGCGTTGTTCTAATCCCAGCTGGCGGCCAAAGCGCGGCTCCCAGGCCTCAGGCAGGATCTCATTTACAATCTGCAATGATGTAAAAAGGAGTAAGTATATATATAGGGTGAGGAAAGAGAAAGTGAAGCATTACATTAAGGAGGGGACACAGATTGTCCCTTGGTGGATTCACCCCCGTCAGAACCTAGGCCTGACGCAGGACGTGAAGCCTCGGGCCTGCAGCCAGGCTGCCCAGCAGCCACATCACCAGTGCTTCCTTCCCCACCACCTGCGGGGCGTAAGAGCAGCCCCGACCCAGAAACAAGATGAACTTAGTTAAAACAGGTGCACTGAAGTGTTAAGTGACTGGAAGTCCAAAACTGACATGTCAGATGTGTCTGCTCAGCAGCATCCTGAGGCTGGGGCCGTGTCCTTGCCGTGTCTCCACCTGCGGGCAGGCCGTTAGGAAAGCCAGCTGCGAGGGAGTAGTTAAAATAACAGCTGTGATGAACACATTCCTCATTGTCTGAATGGCCCAAAACAAAAAAAGCATGACAAGCCCCAGCAGTTAGAAGGTTTACACCTGGACATGCTCTGCACTGCTGGCAAATGTGGAGTGCAGTTTTGATCAGTTGTTCGTAGCTGAGGGAAATGTTGGCTGTAAGGCAACCACAAAGTAAATGCAGTCTCAGCTCAGGGACTGCTTCAGCTGTGTTACAAGCTCTGCTTCAGGATGTGTTCTCTTTATTACAAAGCACTTAATCTACTGGAGAACAAACAGTGAGAACAAATAGTGACACAAGCCTAAAGTGGTACTGCTGCCTGAAGAGCTGTGGGTGCCCTATCCCTGGAGGTGCTCTAGGTCAGGTTGGATGGGCCCTGGGCAGCCTGAGCTGGTGGGGGCAGCCCTGTCCACAGCAGGGGGTGGGAACTAGGTGGACTTTAAGGTCCCTTCCAACCCAAGCCATTCTGTGGTTCTCTGATTCTGTGATTCTCCAATTAATTACTTTAAAAAGCCAGCACAGGACCTGGTGGCTAATCACAAGGGAGTTAGCAGTCCAGCCTCTCCGTGGTGAGAGCTTCTTCCATCTCAGCCTGTCTGCCTGGGCTCTGGGAACAGACAGCGTTCCTCAGAGCTGGAAACAGGCTGCAGAAAACACTGCTTCCCAGGGAGAAGCAGTCCTGTGGGGAGAAGAAATTGCTTGGGAAGGAGAAGCAGAGCCAGAGCTACAGTAAATTGTTTTGTAGGGATGGAGGCAACACAAAGGGTGCAGCTCCTCGTGCCCAGCTTGTGCCCACAGCCCACTGCAGCTGTGTGGAGGAAGGGGGGAGGCAGTGTGCAGGGTGGGGGTCACTGCAGCACAGTGCCCACCTCTCTGGGCAACTGCTCCAGTGCCACCCTTAAGAAAAAAGCCCTTCGTGCAGTCCCAAGGAAAGCCTGGAGTCTGTGACATGAAAGCTCAGACTGGTAGTTAGCACTTCTTATTAACAAAACCAATTTTCCCTGAGAATAAAAAAAAAAAAAAAAGGAACACAGTTGTGAAAGATAACTTAAAGACTGATGTTTTCAGTCATTTGTCATCTGAATTTGAAATTCAGCCATTTCCTTTACTACTGCATAAAACTCTCATTTTGGAGAGGAGGCCAGAGCGCGTTTCTGTGGCTCTGGTCCAAGCAGTCGTGTCCTCACCAAACCTCACAGAAACTAGGTGAGCTCAGCAGGAATTACACCCCACAGCAGGCCTTACCAGGACAGGCTATAGCTCACAGTACAGGGCTCTGTGGAAGACAGTGCCAATGAGCAGTTTCCCGTTGTAGACTGTTGCCACCGAGGTCCCCTGCAGCACGGAGCCGTTCTCAGCGTAGACGCGCGTCACCATGGGCTGCTCGTCCAGGATGTTCTGGATGCGCAGGACCTGCCAGGGACACAGGCACTAAAATCCAGCACAGGCAGAGGGCACGTCAGGATGGTCACTGAAACAAATGAGCGCCATCATAAGCGTGACGGATTCACCACGCGGCTCCTGTGATAGGGCCACGGGTTCTGCCTCGGTTCAGGAAGACCAGTTGTTATCTGGATCCAGTGCAATAGAGGCTGCCCCGGCCTTTTTTCTTCCAGGCCTGTCTTCCTCCAGGAGAAAAGTTACTCAACATCTTCTCATTTCCAATCTTTTTTCCAGACAGAGTAAACAACTCCCCACTATCGTAAATCTACAGCTACAGAAGAGGATCGTTTTGATTCGTGTCTCATGGGAAGCCTCGGACAACACCAGAAGCAGCCACCTGCACACCCTGCCACCAGCACAACACCAGTGCCAGGAGGAGGATGCACAGCGCCGTTGGACTGTGCCTGCAGACACCGTTCCAGGGAGGGTGCTCCTGGCCCTGCTCTGTGCTCAGCCACTGCTTTTGTTTGGCAGAGGGGTGCTGGCTCGGTAATTAAAGCAGGCCATCAAAATCTGATTGCTCAGCCACAGCCGCACAGAAAGAAGCCAAAGGAGTCTGGAATGACTGAGCTCCTAGGAGGGGAATTACTCAGCTGTCTCCTAAGGATCTGAATAGGTATTTGTAAACTTAAGTGCTACTCAGGTTTCCCATGTGAGAGAAGAAGCTCTCATACAGGAGCCAGTGCAGTCTGTGCCTTCACAGAGGCTGTCTGGGCACTTTTCTCCATAACCTATAGCTAAGTTATACCAGGATGGTTTGGACAACAGCACTTTCTGGCACAGAGATAGCCCTGAGACATCTCCCAAAAGGCACCTCAGAGGCAGGAGGGTTATCTGGGTCATAGTAGAGTAGCTTCAACCCATTGGGATGACATCCTGTCCAGATATCCCCAGTGTCAGGATCGACAGACAAGTTATCAGCAAGAGTGTCCAGCTGCAGCGTCTGTTCAGCACAGAGAACGAGAAAAAGAGAGACGTTAAAGCTATCAGAAGCCCTGGAAGCAAAATATAAGACTGTCTTATTTTCAGTCATAAACAACAGACCTAGCCAAGACTCTCATCTCACATAACCCAGCCTGTATTTCATTATTATCTCCCTCAGCAATCTGTTCCTTCCCTGCTCCTCTTTATCCCCTCCTCCATGCCATGAGGCTGTTCTGAAATTTCCCCATCTCCTTCAGCACTCATACTGGTTACTTCTGGTCCCTGAGGCTGCACCCAGGCTGCCCAGAGCAGACTTCCCCTGCAAGATCCCTCTCTGCTTGTTGGACCTGCTGGTAGGACCCACAGCTCTGCAAGGAGTGGGAACTTGTGGCAAGAGCCACTCCAGACCAGAATTTCATGTATGAGCAGGTTAAAAGTGGAAGCATCATGGGGACTACTCTGTCCAAAATTCACATATGCCTCTTTCGTTGGAACTGCAGCACCTTACCTTCACATGGGTTAAATTCCAATCAGCATGCTTTTCCATAACATGGACACTATGATCAAATATATCTGCAATATAGATGTACCTTCAAAAGAAAGCGCCTCTTAGCAATGTGCATGAGTAAGCAAACACCAAAAACAGTCAGTTCCTCTCGTGTAAGCCCAGCTTTTCCTGCAAGGAATTTCACCTCACAGTCCTTGCAAAGTAATAGAAATGTCAAGCAGGCCAGAGAGCACCGAGCCTGCTGAGGCACTGATGTAGGTCCACATTCTGCCAGTTCTTCTATTAAGACACTGAAGCAGGCCTTGGATGGTCATATCCCCAGATCTACTCTTTTTTTTCTTTTTTAATAAATTTAAGTTTAGTTGTCTAAACCACACAACTGGCTAACACAGGAGTTCAGATCATAGGACTGTAGGGCCTTCCTCACTTTCAGAAGTCTGCCCTGTTAATCCTTGGAAGCAGCGTACACAGCCTTCTGTGCCAGCTGGTTAGAATGCAGCAGTCTTTGCTCTCATTGCTACGAGCCACCATACGGAGCAACAAACATTGCCTGCAGCTAAAGACAAAGACGTTCAACTTCTGTTCTACAAATCCATTGCATCACTTCTGCTTTACAGGTAGTATCTTGCCTCACGTGAGCCAGGGTAGCCACCAACCACAGAGGGTCCTATGTGTCCAAACTGGGATCTGGGGATTCTCATGTGTGGTGGAAAAAAAATTGAGGCAAGAAGAAACTTACTTTTTATCAAGCGAAATGTTAATTCCATTGGCTGAATAAAATCCAGCTGCTACTTCTTTAACTTCTCTTGGACTGTAGAAAACCACATTTGACCAAGTTAAACCCAAGTACATTTCCAAGAACACCAAGATGAAGTCAGAGAAGTAGTGGTCATTGGTAGCATAGAAGCTGTCAGGCCCCACAGCTACGACGTCATTCACACTGAAAAAGAAAAAGAGAAAGCAAAAGATGAAATGAGGGGTATGAAGAAGCAACGTAAGACTGCACAGAATCCAGCCAGGATCTGTATGGAAATATGAGAAAAGTAAAGGCTAGAAGTACATTTATTTGTACCAAATAGCAAATTCAGAACAACAGAGTATCTAAAGATTCCTATCTGCAGGGAACTGAGAGTGGGTTACACAGAATCAGAGAGTCACAGAACTGTAGGGGCTGGAAGGGATCTCTAGAGATCATCGAGTCCAACCCCCTGCCAAAGCAGCTCCCTAGCCCAGGTTGCAGGAGAGAAGAAATAGATGCCAAACTGAGCTAATTCACTGGCATCAATCACAGTGGAGCTTAAGACTGGGTCAGTGGTACAACTGTTAAAACTCATTACAGAAGAGACTGGAGGAATACCATCTTTAATGGCATAGATAAAAAGTAATTGCTAAGAGAAACCAGACAGATGGCTAAAGACAAAATATCCCATGTTAATAATACCTTAAAACCAAAATCATCCAGCTTTGGATTTTACCAAAAAAGACTGTTCTTTTGGGGAAAGCCTACATTTGGCTCCAATACCTTGTCAGAAGGTCATGTCGAATGGTTTTCAGATGTACAAGAGAATTGTCATCTTCTATAAATTTAAACAATTCTACTGTGCTCTTCTGGTGTGGATGATTCACAACAAAGAGGTACACGGTGTCATCTTAAAAGAAGGAAAAGGAAAAAGCTGGATTTCACTACATCTCTGTAACAACAGTATGGAACAATCTGGGGTTTGGTGCATTTCCCTCCTGGCTCTTCAGAGGTAGAATGAGTACCAAACTAATGCGGGATCCAATGCAACTGGATCCAGATCTCCAGCGATCCACTGACATGGCTCAGACTATGGAGCATTGCCATGTAAACTAGATTTTTACTGTTTCTATTGTGACAAAAGTAAAGTAAGGTTTTTTTATTTGTGCCCAGACCATTGGATTTTGCAGTCTGATGCCATACAGTGGCTGTCAGCTAGGAAGGAAAGATTAGAACCCCAGCAAATTTTGTCCCTTTAGTTTACTTACCATGTTGCCTGAGAAAGCTGCAGTCAAGCCTTCTCTTTCGCTCTGCATTACTGCAGTACCTTTACCCAACTGTTCTGGCAAGACCCTAAATTGGCCACCATCCATTTCTTCTCTTCAAGGCCACCTTCACCAAGTGCAGGTGAAGCTGCAGGAATGGCTCTCTTTCTCTGAGCACATTCAGGACTTCTAATTGCCTTGCTAAAAGCTCCAGGGAAACACAGGGGAAAAGAGGGGAAGGACAGCACAGAGGGGTGGTCATGGCCTGCCACAGGGGAGCACTCGCTGCCTCTTGTCTGACCAGTACTGATCAGTGAAGCACGTGTCTCCTGGAGGCCCTTGAACCCAAGGGTGACAGATGTAAACTGGCAAGACTAACCTTATCAAACTTATCAAACATCTCCCATGCTTTCCTTCCTTTGAATATAGAGAGTATCCCTCTGTCTTGGACACTTGGAGACCACGTGCAAAGGCATTTGGTTCAGAAGCCCACTTTTAGAAAAGAACCCCCAAAGGACCAAATGCCTGAAAACTGTTGTTTTTTTTCCCACAGCGTGTTGGTTACTGGGGGTACAATGCAAGGCCCCCAGAGGGATTTCTGCTTGTAGTCCTTAGGCTGAGGTTTACTACCATCTTGGGTTAAAGCTTTCCTTACCTTTGTCTATGTAAGTGCTGATCCCATGAGGGTTAAACGATGCCAAATCAAACCCACGGCTGATTCTCAGTTCAGATGCTTTTGCCTTTTTTTCATTCAAATCCATCAGAAATATTTCACCTGGGTTGTCTGGTGCAAAGCTCTTTAATCCTTGGTATTTCAAACCCTGTAAAACCAAAACATAAGAAGATCATTTCTGGCTGAAAGGTGAGAGGAGCACAACATGGCTGAAAATGCTGGAGCTCTGTTGGAGCCTGCAAGCACACACCAGGTTTGCCTTCTGCTCCAGCCACTAGCTGCCATGCAGCAGAGGGACAGGCTCTGCTGTCCCTGGTGAGCCCCAAGGTCATGGCACAGAGGGAGCAAGGTGAGCCTTGGGCCCAAGGAGCCATGCTGCTGGGACAAGGCCTTCTACCCCATGCTGGCTCACCAGGTGGGAATGGGACAGTTCTCCTGCTGCTCCTCCCATCTTGTTGCATCCTACAGCCACCATCAAGGTGCCATGACACTATGCCAAGCAGCCCTGCCCAGGCCTTGGTGTCCCCATGGATCAGCAGAACCCCAGGTGCAGGGCTGGGACTGCTGCACAAGGAGACACCAAAACCCTAGGCCTTTGCCCAACCACTCTGGGGCAGCACAGTTTATCCAGGCTCTCCCTGTGCCTCAGGTCGCCCTGTGAAAAGATGCACTTGTGGGGACAAAAAAGATCTATCAACCAGAAACAACAACATCACCACACAAAATCTGTGGTGCTGGTTTTGTTCTTATGTTAAGACTGTAAGGAGTTAGCACACCTTTTTTACTAGGGAGAGGTTTTACATCTCAACATTTCAAGTAAGCAGCATGAAAGAAATTCAAGGTTACACAAGTGCAATGGGATACACATGTGAGATCAGCGTTGAGGAGTGCACTTGCTCAAGCAAGGAAACACCGGTGAACACAACTCAGGTCTGGGCTGCTGCCAAGGAGACATCCAGGCTCATAAGAAAAGAGCCCATCTTGCAGGCCTCACCTATTGCCTCTGCAGACAAGGCAGAGCCTGCCCCTGCACAGAGCGGGATACTCACAGAGCTGATGAAAGCCAGTCCATTAGGAAGGATGTCAATGTCTTCTGAACCAACTTCTGCAAAACAGAGATAAAACACTTTCTGTCAAAAGACATTAAACATCCTCCACTGAAAATACTGCCATTGAGCCCAATTCCAGCTTGCACAATGCCACCTTCTCATACTGCTGCTCGATAGATAAAGCTCAGTGGAAAAAAGTCAGCAGAGTATTAAAAGAGAGAGCAGCACTCGAGGTTAGGCTACAGCTCTGGAGTCACTTCTTTTTGGAGGCTTACACATCCCCCCCAGCACCACGTGCCCTGAGCGATGCAGGATGAGCCACCTGCTTTTGGCAGCTCTGCTCTGCAGCGGGCAATCAGCACAGGCTTTGGATTAAGGGATTTCCACGGCAGGAGCGCAGGGATCATTCAGCCCCTACACTCACATAAGGCAACAGAGGGAATTTCTCACACTAACTCCTGCACTTGAGCTGGGACGCTTGGTTAAATACTATAAGCAAATATTTAGTCTAAGCTCTTGAGTGACGGAGAGCCTGCTCTATCTCTAACAGCTAAGGGCTTTCGTAGTCAGACCACACTTTTAACTGCGGGTAATCGCTTCCAGCACTGCCAGTTCTTGCTAGAAAAGAAGAAAGACCAGACAAGAGAGCTAATTGGAAATGGACAGTTAAAAGCAGAGTGTGGGATGGGAGGGATGAAGGGAGAGCACTGCCTTGAACCACTCGCTACTGCTTAGAGGGAAACTGCAGAGCAAAGCACACCTGGGCACTTCTCAGCCAGCTTGTGGCACATGTGAAAGAGGAGCGTGAAAAGAAGAGCCAGGAAGGCTTGGCTCCTTCAGTGGTTCTGCTCCAGCAGGTGAGAGGACTCAGCATTCATTGGCATGCACAGCTGTGCCACATCACCCAACTGTGCAGTGAAGAAGCCGTGGCAGCGGCACAATCTACATAGGTTGTAAAGAAAAGTTCAACAGAACAACAAAAATCAACATAAATCCCAGAAACGTGATTTATTCTGCTCTTTATTTTATCTTAGCATGATGTCTTCTGCTGACGCAGCTAACAAAAGCCACACCTGGGTTTCATTTCCAAAGGATGTGAGTATCATGCCTGCATCCCATCAATTTCTCTTAAATGCAAGTATTTTCAGCAGGTTCTGCAGCAGCCTCTGGAACTTCAGGAACTGACTGCTTCAGGACACACGGTTAGTTTATGATAAACTAGTGACATGATTAGACATCCACAGAATTCAGAAGACAGTGTTGATTCTACAAATGTGTCCCCTTCTACATATTTGTGAATGAAGTTTAGGATGACCTGCAATCTTTTTGTTTGTTCCATGTCAGCATCTTTGCTTACATTGCCCAATATTTGACAAGCAGAACAGATCAAAGTCTTAAAAAAGAGAGAGAAAAGGTAAAATGGTGCAGAAATAAAAGGGGCCACTAGAGAATTCTTCCATTTACTCTTGGTTTGCTTCTTTTAACATGGATGCATCACTTTTAAAGTAATTATGAAAAACTGTAGCAGCCGTCTGTGTTCCATGTGCAGACTGGAGAGCTGAACATTATTCTGCACAGATCTGATCCAGCTCACTACCTGTGATCCACATATGAGGCCACGAGGAATATTTCAAAGACTAAAATACTGACAGACTCTTCATTCAATTGTATCGTTGCATTTTAAAGGGTAAAGGAGGACTGAGATGCACATGCTGAGAAGTATCTATGCAAAGCCACCTGTGTGAACAAACTTACAGATATGAGTACAGGAAAAGTCCTGGTTTGACCAGTGCTATCTACACTGCATTTAGATGCTGTGGCTGCAGCGTATAGGGCTGAGCAATATAACTCTCCTGGAATGACATTTCTGCCAGATCAGACCAAGTTAGCTTCACATTTTGAACACTAGGATAGAAGGAAGCAGAAGGGAGGGGCAAGCTCAGTGCACAGGGCCCAGTTTTAGGAGCCCAGGCAGAAGGAGGACTGAGGCTCTAAATCAATCTGCTGCAGCCTCCACAGAAAGCCAGGTGCTCAGCATTCAGCTGGTTGCCATGTAAATGTCAGGCACAGAGGTTAAGATGCTGTCTGGAAATTAAACAAGGCTATAGCTTGATTTCCAGCTCCTCTTCTTTCCTCATCAGAGCAAGTGTTTGCAAAAGTCTTGGAAGACTTCAGTGGTAACAGTAAAGAGCAATATGCTCAAAAGAATTACTGAGAACTGATTCTTCTATGAATCATCACCAAATGAGCACAACACTGAGTCCTGTATGAGTAAATTACAGCTCAGTCTTGAAGACTTGGAAAGGCAATTTCTAATGACTTCTCCCGCGTATAACCTCAGGTGAAGGAACTCTGTACACGGTTTATTCAATGCAGCAATTTGACTTGACAAAGATGTCTGATTCTGACATGAGGGTTTATGAAACGACACAGTGACTCAGCAAGCTCAAACCCATGCAAAATCCATACAAATTTCAGTAGAATGTAAAAGATATTTCCAAAAACACTAAGGAGAGGGGCAAAACAGCCATTAAGTCTCTGCTGAGCTTAAACTGTGTGATCTAGGGGAAAGGGAGTCAGATTGTGTGTTTAAAGGAAATCGTTTTACACTCTGGTTATACAGAAGGAATAAAAAAAAAGGATAGAAACATTCCCATGCGTTAAACACATGACCTAGAGTACAAAGTCAACACTGCAGCTGCTCAGTTGAACCTCTTCACAAACCAGACCGGGACGACAAATATGACCCGCTGGTCTTTGAAGCCACTCAGCTGCCTCGTGCCAAATGGCTTTGCAAGGCACTAGTTATCAAAATATACATATACATTGAAGCCTTAAATACCAGCGACAAGAAGTGGCGTGCCAAAGGAGCAAGCGTTTCGGTATCATTTTCTTCCTGCGGCTTCTCCCCAGCTGAAAAGTCTGATTGGTGAAATGCGAAAGCATGCCAGCAAGTGAAATAACACACTGCTTTCGGGCTTAGGCTCAGAAGCTGGCTTTAGCAGCCAGACTCAGAGGGAGATTGGACTGAAGGAGCGGCCCTGGGGGCTCCGAGCACCTACCGATCCCTTTGATGAGCTGGCAGTTTGGGAGGGCTACGGGGTCAATTTCTCGTGCAGCGTTGAGTCTGTTCCTACAAGAGGAAAGAGCAGGTTAACAGGTTAACAGCGTGCAGCCACTGCTGAGAAGGTAACACTCTTGACTATATATGCTTTAATGCCTGCCATATCTCAGCAACAAATCTAACACTGAACAAGCAAAACCCAGAACTGACAATAGCAGTTGCCCCCATACAGCCAGAATGGTTACATGCTTCCCAAGATGGAGTTTTCACGAGCTTGTGTCACCCACCCCAGCTAAAATGACAGCCAGGCTTTCTTCAGGTTTCAGCCACTAAGTATAGCAGCATCCTGCAGCCAGGACCAGCACTGTGGGTGGCAGAGGGCAGCCTTCCACCCCAGCCCACCAGCCATTCCTGGTGCACCTGCACTTCTCCATTTCTCATTCTGCATAGAAAAGCAGCAGTAATGTTGTTGCAAGGCATGACTGCTCACATCCTAATGACAAGCAGGACTTGGCAGTACAGCTTTCAGGATTAATTTTTCTGTCCCTTCTCCTTTTCTTACATGCACAGCACTCCCTATCACCCACTCTTATTTTGTAGTATGGTAGCATCATTATGTTTGGAAAAGACCACTAATATCACCCAGTCCAACCACCAACCCACGCCCAACACACCGTCACTGACCACATCCCTCAGTGCCTCACCTACATCATTCCTGAACACCTCCAGGGGCAGTGACACCACCACCTCCCTGGGCAGCCTACGCCAGGGCCTCACGACTCTGAGAAAGACAAAGTTTTTCCTAATTTCCAGGCTGAACCTCTCTTGGCACAACTTATGGCCCTCCTGTACACCTACAGATCCAGATCATGCCTTATGGGATGAGGCACTGACAGAAAGGCGCTTACACATCAGTTTTGCCCTCTCCACCATTGCACTACGTTTATGTTAATGCATGAAAGGCCCCTCACTACTAGGACTGCTGTGTCTGACCCAGGTAGCGCACAGCGTCATAAGCATGTATGTTGCATTCCTTTGTAAGAATGCCAAACTAGTGTCCTAGATTTTATTTCCCAAAAAGAAAGCTTTTAAACTAATATTTTCCCTTCCTTTGCACTCTGATTATGCACACATGGCAATACTGTGTGCCAAGCACAGGAAATTCTGAATGCAAAGACCCCAGAGCAAAATCTAGCCACATTTATATCATACAGTGAAAGTAATGCCTCCTATTTATTTCCATGGAAGCTACAATAGATACAAAGAATACAACAATACTATTTGGTAGAACACATTTTCAGCTACAAAAGACCCTTTTTCAACCCAGTCACTCCTAATGAACCTATGAACCTACCACTAGCTCTGCATTCTCACCAGCACTGAACAAGAGCCTGCATGCCTCGTAAACTGACCCACTGTTTCACAGCCACTATAGCGGTGTCATTGCAATGAAAATGTTGCCCACACATCTCTGGCCCATTCAGAGAGAAGTCAGAAGGCACCAAAACTAGACTATTCAGTGCATGTGGTAGGACAGTCCAGACTAGATTGGAAATGTGCTTCAGTTGTCTTCAAACTGGGATGGGACCTTGTGTTATTGTATTGTAAGAGAATGTTTTTCCTCTGGCCTGACTCTGGAAGTTCCAGTCTTCAGCTTAGTCAGCATCACAGCACACTGCTCAGAGCTGTCTTTCAGGTTCCACAAAAATCCAGAAGGATCACCCCTTTCCTACCCCAAAGGACAGTGCACATCATTTTAACCACTGAGGGCTGCACCTTGAACTTCAATGGGGAATGCACACGTCACCACTCCATGGACTGCAGTTTTGACTCCGGCTCATAGTGGTGATACCACAGCTCATCACTGGTAATGATGTGACCCAGAAAACTGTTCCCTTCAGCCTTGTATTGCTCAATACAATCCTTACAAACTTGTATGTGGTGTTCTTTCTGGTCCTCTGTGAGAATTTGTGGGACCCACCAGGTGCAAACTTCAGGATATTCCAACACTGGCACCAGCACTTCCAAAGCACTGAAGCCAATATTCAGCTCCATACAATGTTCCCTGGTTGTCAGCTGATTTGGGTGGATGAGATGATTGAGACAGTCTTCATTTTGTGGTGTGACAGCTGTGCATGGCTGTCTGGAATGTGGCTTGTCTTTCACATTGTCACCACTGCTGAAACACACCACCCACCACCTCACTGTGCTCACATTCTCAGTTTGGTTTCCATAAACGTTCAGTGAATGTCAATGGGTGCCATTTTTCCCTGCATGGAGGAATTCAATGACACGCTTTTGCTTTGTATACACTCCAATGTCAGACACCATTCTGTCAGACCTCAGAGGTTCAACCAGAGGTTCAATCCAGAGGTTCAACCTCTGCTCCAGACCACCAGCATCCACCTCTGCAGTTGTGGGCCAACATAATGAAATAGGAAGCATTGCTGTCAGAACAGCCCTCGTAGTTTTAAGCATAACCTAAACAGCAGTAGCAGTCTGTGGCATGAAAAAGATGTGATGTAAATAAAGACTGCATGGTACGTCCGTCCCGCACTTTTTAATCACCTCATTATGGTTTCTAACTTCACTGGGTGCTATATCGCTGAGACAGGTTTGTTCCCATCAGGCCAGGAGAAAGGACAAATAGGGCAGATGAGAGCAAGGGAAAGGAGCCAAGAAAAGCTCTCGCAGGAACTCTCCCAGCTCACAGGAGGGATCTCAGCCCCCCAGCACAGCCTGACCCCAGTTCAGGGCAATCATGCCCTGCATTCATGCTGCAGCTTCCTTGGGATTTCTGCTCCCCTATCGCAGGAGCCCTTCCCCAAAGCTCTGCAAGCCTCGCAGCGCCAAAAGCACAGCGGGAACACAGCCAGCAGCCGAGGGGAGATGATGATATCCCGACGGCATTCCCAGGGAAACACTTTGTGAACTGGAATGAGAGTAATTCAAAAGGACACTGGTCACAAGCCTGCAGCATACACAGAGGCTTTTTCAAAATGTGTCAGTTTATCTAGCTCGGGCAGCCTCAGCTACCGAGCCAGATGGCCTAGATAGCTGACCGGCCTTCCCAAAACACGTCGGACCTGCAGAACAGAGGGCGCAGCTTTAGAAAAACAGGACTCTGCCTCTTGGTGCAGCCTGGCACTTGGCACCTCTCCGTGCTCCAGCTCAGCCCCCCGCCTGCCGACCCACTTTGAGGCACACAGCAGCAATCCCTCTCCCGAGCAGTGACCTGTCACATATTCAAAGCCCTCTTTCACTTTTCCCATTCTCTAGGCTAAGCAGTCCCAGAGCTTTCCTTCCTACCTGACAGGACTGAAAATCCCCTCTACTTGTTGGGTTTGCTCCCAGCTCCCTCCAAACTGCCTGAGTCTTTGTGGCAGCACACTGCTGCTCCAGCACAGGATGTGGGGCACACAGGATCCGAGCGTCAGGGCATGGTAACACCGTGTGTGTGCATGTACGTACAACAGACAGAGCTCACACACATATTGTACACACACGTAGGAACACAGTGCGCACATATGAACAAGTTACACATATGTACATTGTTCTGAGGAAAACAGTGGGCAGGAATTGTGCTGGGTTAAGTTTCACAGATTTGATCAGGGCTTTCTTTGGGGAACACTCAGCAGCTGCAGCATGTCAGCAGGAGAATCTGTGTAACTTCAGCCAGAAACACACAATAACTTCTTTTCTGCTGCAGGAGATTTACCCAAGGCCTATTAGGGAGATAATGGCCACATAAACAAACCTGATTTAAGAAGAATAAGGTCCGTAGGATCTGTAGCAATTCCTCAAGCCTAATCTTTGAAGCACTTCAGGGACTCTTGTACCATGCTACGTAGGCACAATATACCAAAGTCAAGGAGCAGCAGAAGGCCCTGCTGGGTTTTTGCCTCCCGGCACAGGCAGCCCCCGTGTGACCTCGGGCAGCTCCCTGGTGGCCCTAAGGATAAGGTGGGTAAGGAAACCCACCCGCAGGCACTGGGGGATCCTGCTTGCAGCGAGAGATCCGCCTCTACCTGACCGCCAAGCGGCTGCAGGGGTTGCAGACCTATCACGAGCTGCAGA
Organism: Cyrtonyx montezumae; assembly: GCF_038088225.1. NCBI lineage: Eukaryota > Metazoa > Chordata > Aves > Galliformes > Odontophoridae > Cyrtonyx > Cyrtonyx montezumae. The sequence continues at coordinate 1,553,637 of NW_027071870.1, read as the reverse complement.
CCCGCAGGTCAGAGCTGCGTGCGCGTCCTTTAGCATTCGGATCCCAACAGCAACGACGCAGCGGCGAGCAACAAAGTACTTCACCACCCAAGCGCTCGCAGGTGAACTTTTTCCAGCGCTGAAGCCCAGCTCAGGGGCGCGGAGAGCTCCCTGCTCGGAGTCACGGAGCTCAGCGGCACCCCGCGCGCGCAGGGGCTGTCAGCTCAGCCCCACGCAGCGCGGCAGCTGCCGGCACCCCGATTCCCACGTCCCGCTCGGCCATCGAGCATCCCGCACACCCCGAAGCTGGGGACGCGGTATCCCCCGCCCCGGCTGCGCTCCCGCCGCGCTCACCGGAACGCCAGCAGCCGCTCCGCCGCCAGCGCCGCCAATATCCCGACGAGAGCCGCCACCACCACCTTCCCCATGGCCGCTCCCGGCTCCGCGCTGCCCGCCGCCTCCCGCCCCGCCCCGGGCAGCGCCTCACGGGGGAGGGGAGCGCGCAGCTCCGCGGGCCCGGCCCGCTAGGTCAAGCTCAGAACCCCTCCCCGGCACCCCATAGGCTGGCCAAGCTGCTGCAGCAGTGCCAGGGACCCTGCTGCTCTTGCAGCAGGTGGATGTCATCCAGCCTCGTGAGAAGACTGAAGGAAGCGCTTATATGGCTGAGGGCGAAGGGAATCATTTCACTGAATCTTTGATATCCTAAATGTGTCACATGTGGAAGATATGTCCTTCACACCTGCTCTCTATCAATCACATATCACCTTATTTTTTAAGAGATAAGATACAGAAGCAGTGCCCAAACAAATTTGGATTTCACAACAAACAATTTCCTAATACATCGTGTTTGAATCATTAATGAAACACAGCTTTTACAAAGCTAAAACTCTTTTTACCCAGATTTTGGTCTCTCATATACCAGTGCAGTGACGGAGCAGTAGCACAGCTGCACAGAGAGGTGGTGGAGTCTCCTTCTCTGGAGACGTTCCAGACCCACCTGGACGCCTACCTGTGCAACCTGGGCTAGGGAGCTGCTTTGGCAGGGGGTTGGACTCGATGGTCTCTGGAAGTCACTTCCAACCCCTACAGTTCTGTGGTGCTGTGAGGGATCTGGAGCACAATTCTTACAGGGAATGGGTGAGGGAACTGCGGTTGTTCTGCCTGGAGACGAGGCTAAGGGGGGGAAGACCTTACTGCTCTCTACAACTGCCTGAAGGGAGCTTGTGCCATGGTGTAAGCCAGCCTCTTCTCCCACATAACTAGCGATAGGACAAGAGGGAGTGGCCTCAGAGGAGGATCACTTTGGATATTAGGAAACATTTATTCTCCAAAACAGTGGCCGGTCACTGGAACAGGCTGTCCAGGGAGATGCTGGAGTCACAGTCCCTGGAGGTGCTCAAGAAACATTTAGAAGTTGTACTGAGAGACATGGCTTAGTGGGAAATATTGTTGGATGGTTGAACTGGATGATCTTGGAGGTCTTCTCCAACCTTTGCAATTGTATGATTCTAACTAGACACACCACAAATAACTCTTAATTTGGAAAGCTGCTCAAGGTAATTTCTAGCTGTTATGCTGAAAATGCTTGCAAAAACTTTTAGGAATAAATCATCTTTGTGGTGACTGATAGGGAAGGCATAGAGGGCAAACCTGATCTTCAGGCAGTAACAAGTCAGACAGTAGTCACCATCTGAAACTAAACCAAATTCAAAAGAGGCCCTGTGGGCACAAAGGCAAGGCAGAGCAGCTGGAGAGCATCCTTGATGCTGCTACAGCTTAACTGTAGGAACAAGGAGATGATGTCAACACGGAGTGGAAAGTCTCAAAGAGAGACTGCTGAGATCTTAAACAGAACTGGTCGGTTTTGCTGAATGCAGATCTGAGGACTGGGTTAATGAGGACATATCCATCGCATTGCTGCTGACATAAAGGTGCTGCACCAGCTTCAGGTAAAAATAAAACTTGACAAGCAAGCAAAATGCTTACCACAAAAACAGACAGAAAGCACTAGCAAAGCCTTTGGCTTGCATACTGAAAGATAAAGATGAGGGAAAGAGCTTCAAAAGCTGCCTCTCACAGAAATTACAAAAATCTCTGCAAAGGCTGTGGCCTAACATGGTTTTAACTCCATTATCTGACCAGTGAGAAACTGCAGATTGCTTACTCGACTCTTCAGTTCTGCTAAAAAAAAATCCATCCCTCTGCTCAGCTTCCCATTGAAGAGCGAGGAGCAGAGATCCCTACGGCTGTTGAGCAGCTGCCATAGAGCAAGGCAAAGTCCCTGCTCACACCTCACCGCTGTATGTAAATGCAGTATCACTAGTTCATTAGAAAACTGAAATTTATTATAATAATCTAATGAAAAGATGGTGTACAAAGGGGTACAAGAATACAGACTTAGTGACTTTTGCAAAGAAGATGACACTAAGGTGTATCAATTTCTCAACTGCTGAGAAAAATCCATGTCAAAATGACATCAGTGGGTTTGCTGGTTGTTGAAAAGGCTCATCCTAGTTTGGGGAGAGCAGAGTCAAGGTCTGTACCTGGCCCTTGTGGAGTTCACCACAGATTCCAGTGCTGTCAGCCACAGGCAGCCCAGAGGCAGCTGCATAAATTTGGATGCCCAAACAAGTTTGGGAATATATTTTGCTTATTTCATAATGGTGTGGGGTAATGCAAAGGTTCTCAGTGATGACAAGATGTCAAAACCTGTGACTGTCAAAAACAGCCCTAAGCAAGGCTATGTCCTAGCACAGCTCTTGTTTACTGTCTTTTATGCGGCAGTGCTTCTTGCTGCATCTGGAAGCAGCAGCAAAGGGAGCTGCTTTACTCGCTTTATAGGTGGCAGAATTGCTAAACTGGAGAGATGCCAGGCTAAATCAAAAGTCAGAGAGGTCCTCCCAGGCAGTCTGCCCTTTGCTGCTGACAGAGCGCTGGGTGGGCAGAATGTTACTGATGGCTTTGATCATGCTGCCATGGCTCAGCCTTGTTGCAAACATAGAGAAAACAGTGCTGTCTTTTTCCAGGCAGAAGCATGCTGAGCTCGTAGAGTGCCTTGCAATACAGTGCTGATGTCTTGCAGGTGAATCCTGCTGTCTTGGTTGCGAGCTGCCTTGAGCATCAGAACTGATGACAGTTGTGCAAAGGAGTGAGAGGGTCACGCAGCTTTTGAAAGATTCAAGCTGTGTGTGAAATGGAGGAGGTTCTTGACTTCAAATACAAGTAAAGGTGAGATGGTTTCCTGTCATCATCACTATTCTGCGCGTGGAGGGTCTCAGACAACACAAAACTATTGCAATGAAAGTATCAGACTATTCTGTGTTCACTACTTTCAGGCTTCTGAAGATAAAAATAAGTCAGGATAAATTCCTGAGCACTGGGATTTGAAGCATTGCCACATATTAACTGCTGCTGAAGTCTCTTGCATGCTTAGCTACACTGGTGCAAGCACTGGTGTAAGCATCAGACAAAGCACGGCTCAAAGCTGAGTTCTGTGGTAGGAGGAGAGGTATGATAATCCAGCAGAACCTCACAAGCAGACGTCTGATGTTGATTTTCAGTCGTGTTAGTTTCGCAAGGCAGGAGGCTCACTGCTGTCTGCTGTGGTACTGCATGTACAGATGATATACCAATGCCATCACAGTCCCTTACTGAAGTGGAACAACCCAGTGACACAGAAAAAGAATGAGAGGGAAATGCCTAATTAAACATTCCTCTGCTACCACCACTTATGTGTTGCGAACAACAGGCACGTTTCTCAGGAGAGAAAACGCAAATGTTGAATTTTCAGGATACAGTATCTCAGTGAAATGATACAAAGTGAGATTTAGAAATTCGACAGCTTTTAAAATACCACAATGGAAAGAAAGGAAATAGCTTTGACTCCTGAACACTGTGACAATCAAGAAAAACGACTGTACGCATTGTGCTATGGTGTTTTGTGCTAAGGTAGGTGCTCTTTGGTCAAGAGTTTTAATATATACAGATCATTTACAAAATGTGGGCTTCTTAAACTCTGCTGGCACCTTGAAGCATAAATAAATGGAATTGTGGGAGAAATACAGCAGTGCTCATCTCTTCATGAACTGTGATTCCTACACCTGGTCCCTCCCTTTCTGGGTTGCCCCACATGTTTACCAAAGCCTGGTTTCAGATTTACATCAGTGTTAATCCAGTGTAACCTCACCAAGATTGACTTATCTCACTGTTCCAAGCCCTGGGTGTTCTTGTGTTACTGCTTCAAATACATGAGTGTAGGTGTCTAAACTATGCTGACAGTAAGTCTGGAAAAGCAAACAACTGTTGTGGTACCAATAAATACAAGACAGTTTACCTATTTATGGATATCTCTTACTTTTCAGCTCTAATAATACTGTCATTCAGATGCCATATAATGGCACAGGGATGCATACAGATACTCAGTGTTGTAATGACATATATATGTATAAAGATGTAATTCACATAAATTCATAAGCTTTTACTCTTCTTTAAGCATAAATTGTGAACAGATAATATGAAAAGGAATCCAGGATCCTATCCAAAGCTTGCTGAAATCACTGAGTTGCTACATCATAGCCTCTTGTCTGAAAATATGTGCCAAAGAGCAAAGAACATGGCCTTGGTGGAGCCAGAGCCTTTGCATAGTCCAAAAACTCCCCTTATGCACTGCTTTTCTGGGGGACATGAAGTATGAGAAGCAGGTTGAGAAGGCATCAAATGGAATGCCAGATGTGAACTTTCACTCTGCTCTCGACCTAATTCAGCTCATGAGCAAGTGTTACATGAATTCCATCAGGCTATGATAGGCCTTCTAGAAAAGAAGCTTTTATTTCATGTTATTTTATTAAATGTTCTAAAAATCAGCTACTGTATTGATAAAAGTATTGCATTCAAAAAACATCTGTAATTTACTTTTAAAATAATTTTGGAAATTTCTATATAGAACTTGTGTTTATATTACGTTTGTACCTGGAATTCCTAGTAATAAAATCCCTATGCTGTCTTGCTGTGTTCTGCACGTGAAGAGAAAAACAACTGTTAAAACACTGGTGGGTTTTAAGAAATACATCTCTAGAAGGGCTATTATTGAGTTGTGTATCATCTGTGTCTACTAAAAATTTCCTGCTGAAATTCTTTCTTGCAACGTAAGGGAAGCAGAACCTGCTGTGTGAAAAATACAAGGTTAATTCTATTTTCCCACACAGTCCTCTTTGTTTGTAGAGCTGGCAAGAGCTAGTTTCTGGAGGTGAAAAAGATCAACCAAAATTAAGAGAAATTATATTCTTCTAATCTCTGTATCAATCAACTTCTTGCACACTCGCAGTTATGCTGAGTGCAGCTTGTCAGGGTTATCGTTAACCTCACAGGAGCTGTTACAGCAGTTAAGCCTTTCCCTGTCTGTTAGGCAGAGTGCTTTCACAGCTGGCTTGCCTTTGCAGATTCAACCATTGAAGCAACCAGATTGCTGTTTCAATTTACACATGGAAAAGCATGTTACCAACATGGGAGGCTGTGGAATATTTGTTTATTGTGCCGTTACCTACTCTCCTGTACAGCCTGTTGGATTACACACACTGCTGCCTTATCTTTAGTGCTCATCACTTGTTCACTGCATATGGCCCTTATGAGGTGCCACTAATTTAGTTTACTTATTAACAGTCCAGATAATATATTATCTGCTTATTCTTTTGGTAGATTCTCGCATAGTTGCTCCCAGAGGGTAACGGTTAATACACTGCTGAAGCGTATCTGCCCAGGATTTATGCAGGTTAGGACAACCCTGCTATGGCACCACAGATCTCCTAATGCAGATACTTGGTTGCAGTGTATCTGAACTCAGAGCAGAAGAGAAAACTGTCCAAAGATTTATGTTGTATTATGTTATAATTTTAAACAAAATAAAACCAATTCTGGTGAGGAGGATATCTCTCCTTATTAATCAGTGAAAGAAATTTACTCAAGTCACACCAATCTTGTCCATTTAGCCAGTAATGCCACTGATGTGAATTAGAAGGAGCCAAGATGACAGCCAGAGCCTCAGGCTGGTGTGGGCAAGTTCCAGCTTCACATAGAGAGCGTGAAGATCAGAGGAAAACCATACTCTGGCTAGAAGATGAAACCTTTCTCTTCCCTCACTCAAAGGGTCCCTGTGACTGTTTTCATGTCACTGTAAAGTCACCATGGGGTTTGCACACCTTGGGGACCAGAGGCCTGCAGCCCGTGCCACCTCAGCGCTTTGGCCAGGAGTGGAGTACCTGGCAGGCAGTGGGGCAGGACCAGCACTGGACTTGGGGCACTTCTCTGGGGACAGACAGGGACATGGGCCCGCTGTGCGTCCCCTTTGTGGGGCCTCTGGGAGGGCAGGGCCATGGGGAGCTGGAGTCCAAATCTGCTGTGGCCTCACTGGGCAGAGCTGGCAGCCTCAGAGCTGACATGGTGTCCTGGGCTTGATCAGATAGGGGAAACTCAGGGGACAGGGACAGGTAGTGCTATTGGTGCCCTTGGGAACCCAGCATGCATTTGACAATAGATTCTGCAGCAAAGCTACCAAGTTATTTTCAGCTCACCTTATACTTCATGGAGGAAAATCAGTATTTCCAGAATATGTCTAATCTGTTTTTGACTTCCAATTTCAGACAGATGGAATTGCACCCTAACAGACATCTCCACAACCTCCCAAGTGGTGATGTGACAAATGTAGGAGTCAGATGACTACATGGTAGATAATATGGGCAAGGGAGGAAAAAAAGTTCTCCTGTCTGACTAGAGCATTATTCTGCTGCATAAACCTTCTTATGCTTTGTCAGGGGCACAGAAGTCTGGTTTTGAGAAAGGTGATGGCAAAAAATGAATAATTGCATCTTCTCCTACGTACATATCATTACTTCAGAAACATTCCCACTGCCTCTCCCTGTGCAAAAATCTTCCAGTAGCCTCACCAGAAGAGGATGGAGTGGTTCACAGGCTCCTTCACACTGCTGTTCCCCGAGAGAAGATACATTTCAAGCAGGAATATACACAAGACTTCAAGTTACCATTTCTCAAAGGGAAGTACGTTATTGACGAGATTAGGGCTGTGACTGGATGATAAGTGGGTTGATACAGTTAAAGGCTGGATATAAAGTGTTTTCTTGAAATAGCAAGGCTGTTCTCCTGGCGCTTTTCAATTTTAGATAGCTTTAGATGCAATTCACCAGACCTTTGGCATGACTATTATATTGATACTAAAAGGTATCAGTCTCCCAAGGCTTTTGATACTTCAGAACTCTTTCTTATTCTAGATTAGCGTGCTTTGTTGGTGATAAAGAAATCACAGAAAGTGCAGCATTTTGTCTTTCAGGTCCTCGCATAATTACTGAAAAGAGTCAAAGTCATAACCTTTGTTTTAAACTCAGTACAACCTCTTACTGACTTAACTAAGAATATGGGTGGTAAAAAGAATAAAAAATAGTTAAATGAGGGCTTGGCCTGCAGAAAGAAAATAAAAGCAAAGCAAAAATAAAGCCTACATCCTATTCCTAGACAAGGCTACTGAAGAAATTGTGATTGGTTACTATGGCAACAGATTTTTAAATGGAAATAAAACTCCTTCAATATTGCAAGCACATTTTGCTATACAGGTCTAATAAATGCATTCAGACCTCATTAAAGTGAATTTAATTTTGCAATAGGCATTTCATGTAATGTTATGGACACCAGTACGTGAAGAATCAAAATATAAATGGTTCTAAGACGTGCATGGTTTTACCATGTTAGTGCTTCAAACAATCAGAGGCAAATAGTTATTTTCTTTCCTCTGGAAATCTTTTAATAACTGGTACAAATCAAGGCAACTGCGAACTTAAAGGACAAATATTTGCATTTGTTTTCCTGGCTTTTATACTAATAGACTCAGGATCAACATATTTGGATATTTCTGTGTAATACACAAATTTGTTCACAGAGCCTTCACTGTGACGGCCAGTGGGGGAGTAAAGATTCTCGCTCCCTTTGCTTTGCAGCCCCCACAGCAGTGCCAAGGCTAAGCCAGCCTTGCATCATTCATGCACAGTTCTGATACCTGTCAATAGGAGCCAGAAGACATGCAGTGTGAGCACTTATCCAATAAAAACAGTATTTAATATGCACATTTTTTTAGACTAATGGAGCTGTCCTATTACTTACTCAAGTAATGATTTGGTCTGTCACATTCAGGGAAGGTATATCTTAATACTAGGAAGGAGCAAGCTTAACAGCTTTCGTCGCTTAGAAATGAAACAAACAAACCACTGTTTATCAGTGACTGATTTATCAAGAAACAGTGGGAAACACAGGCTACAGGAGAGACAGAAAACATTCATCAAAAACTCTGGCACATTCATATGAGTGAATGGTGATTACGAACCACTGCAGGCCTGCATTGTCCCTACCTGCATCCCCACTTCAAATAGCCTCGTTGTTTATGCACTGCTGATTTAGTGATATCTCCTCTTCCCTCTTCACACATTCCACCCTTTTGTCTGATTATTCCACATGCTTTATTTCAACATCACTTCAGATTTAGTCCCTCAGAGTAGGAACAGTCCTACTAGCAAACAGCTGGATGTTTGATGGCTGTTCAGAGAATACTGCTTCTGCTGGATGTGTTAATATGCCTTCATGCCTCAATGTTCAGACCCCAAAGGACTGGTGTTTTAGAGCATTGCTACACTTGCAAAACTGGAAATCCTTTCACACTTTGGCTGTTTGCCTGTCCATAGACCTCAGTCGCTTTATTTGATACATATCTAGCATATAGGAAAGATCTCACCCACACCAGCTGAGCTCTGCACAAATGTGATTTCGGCAGGCAAGGCAGAAGTGGCTGGAACAGCCTGGTGAGAATGTCTCACCCGCAGCCAGCAACTGTCAGAGTGCAGCAGCAGGCAGCCCTGCCAGGGAGCCAGGCCAAGCCACAATCTGGCCTGGAAGAGGGCAGGGGAGACACAGCCGCCCGTGGGGCTCTTCCTCCATGAGATGAATTGTTTTTGTCTCTCTGCTGTGAAGCAACACTTGTGTCTAAAGCACTGCTTTCCACAGACTTAATTTAAGCCCACAGATCATGCCTCTTTTCATCAGGATGAAAAAATGTAAGAGATTCATGCCATAAGTTGTCTTACAAAATCCCACCGCTTTAACTATTGTCAGATGATACAATAAAAAGCTGAAGAAAAAGCAAGAAAGAAGAAGAATTTTCCAATAAACATACTTAGGTAAGGTTTTTTTCCCCATTGATTAAAAACCCTGTTCATCTGATTTTATATGTATGCAGCCTGTTCACAGTACTCATATCCTTGAATTCAAGGGAACCTGCAAGTATTTTATGTGGATAAAAATATAATTTAATTGTTTTGGAAAGAAGTGGATTTTGTGCAGGTTTTTAAAAGCACCAGCTATTAAGTAAGTAATATTAGGGGTTATTTTTGAGAGATGATTTCCTACTATTCCATCTTAAACTCAACAGCTACGACCATAACACCAATAGCTAAGCCAACTCTAATACCCTATAACGTCTGGACATCCTAACAAATAAACTGATAATAGAGGTTGGAATAATCTGCAAAAACAAAGGAAATGGATCCCTGGAGCTGAAGGTGGAAATAGCACTCATGGAAACCACAAAGATATCCACAAAAGAATAGCTACACTTTTGTTATGAAGCTCTGTGAGAACAAAATTCAGGATTCCTGGCATCAATCTTTGGTTTCATAATACATAACCCTTAAGATAAAGCACGACCGTGATACATATTTCTAAATTCTACTTGCTTTACTGAAGACAGAAGTGGAAGGCCTGGACTCTGGAAAGTTCCTAGCTCCTAGGAGTGTGACTGCCAGCACCTCAGAAGTCTGATGTCTGAGTGCCTCTGAGGATCTGGGATAGTTTTTTCTCCATCCAAGGCAAGTGAGAATAAGAGTGAAACAATGCAACACAAAGCAAGAAGAGGAATCCAAAATGATGACACACAGTTGGTTTCAAGTTAACCATCCACAGGGATGATTTTATGAAGAGGATTTTTCTCAAAGGATGACCTACAAGCTGAGCACCTGGAGAATATAGATTGCACCTATTCTAAGAAATAAAGCAGGAAACGTGGGGAAGTTTTACATAATCTTCACAGTCAGCATTCTGGAAGAAGACTGATGAAATGTAACACTGGCTAAAGCATGCAGAAGGATGTATAACAAGGAAAAAAGATCAACATAAATATTGGAAAAAGATGTATGATACAAGTGGGTAAAGGACTGTGCTTAATTCTGCTTGAGAATTGAGAGCAGCCAAAGAGAGACGAGAGCAGTGTAGGCAGCGGGGCTGCAAAGCCTCCTTGATGCTGCCAGTGCTGCAAGTGTCACGGCAGAGTGAGGGTTTGCTATCACTTCTGCAACAGCATTTTTAAGAGCATGTGCTCTTCAGAAGAAATGAAAGTGTGGGATTAACTCAGTGATCTGTTTTCTTGCTTCAGGGCCACAGACCTGAAAGTCAGTACGTTTCCTTCTTTAACATGCCAGGCTTCTAAGCAGCGCAGACGGCGTCACATGGAGGCTGTATTATTCCTGCTTAAGTAACCCGCTTTAGCCAGCAACCTGCTGGGGGAAGGAAAGGGCACAGCTGAAGTCTCACCAGCCTGCCAGGCTCAGAGCTGCAGGCTGCAGGCTGCACGCTGCACTCACGGTTCCCCCCCGGCACTGCCTCTGACTGCGATGGGAAGTGCGTGCTTCAGCTCTCAGCTGGGATAGCTTTTTGTATTGCAGCTGGGAGCGGCTCTGCCATTTGCATCAGAGCCACTCCTTTGGAGCACTTTTCCTTTTGCTGGCTGTCTGCCTGCCCCAGCACTGGGTTTGGAATGTTGATCTTCACCTCCAGATCTCCACGGTCAGGATCATTCCCTGTGCCGCTGGGAGGTGTGAGCTGTGCGGGTGCAGCACATCACTGCGCTGAATGGGCAGGTGCCAGCGAGGGGCCTGGCTCCTCCCTAGGTACTCACAGCTCACTCTACACAGCCTGCCAGTACACTTTCTCCTTAAGGCTATCTTTGTCTTTGATTACCACATCTCTGGCTTTCATCTAAGCTCCTCTCATAACATCACCCTGGTGCTCCTCACGCCCACCCCTTTGGGCAGGTTTCCCTGGCTCAGCAATGCTGTTCAGTGCCCAGCCTAATAGAACTCATGGCCCACTGAGACCGGTGTAAATATTTCCCTTGAAGGATTTTGGACAAGCCTGCAATAACCCACTTTACTGGACAAAGAGGGGCCTCAGCAGCCTGTTTGCAGTCAGTAATGGCACTCGCGCTGCCTGAAGTGGAAAGCAGCAAGTGTCCCAAAAGCACGGCCTTTCCTTCTCCTTGAGGCAGCCCTGCCCTGCCATAATTACCAGATCCAGACATGTAGGTGTCTGTGAGCCTGTGGCTCATCCTGTGAGGAGAGGTGCTGGGTGACACTGCGTACAGCTGAAGGAAGGCCTGGGAAATGGGGTGGGGGGAGGTGGGAGCTGTCTTCCCTCTGAAAATGTGCATCTGCGTTAGCTGTGTCATTTATACCACTGATTCTAAATACAGAAACCATATTTCTTGGTGGATGCAGTGTGTGCCGTCACAGCAGTCTCAAGTCTAACCTATAAATATAATTAATGTTGATGCTGTTATTTATATTAAACAAGCGATGAGCCATTGTTTCGCTGCGAGATGCTCTGAATATTTGGCAGCCCTGGAGCCTGCATGACATCAGTTTTGAATTTCAAAATCAAACTGCCACCTTGTGGCATGGTGGGGAGAAATCTGTTGGAAATTATCTGCAGCAAAAACAGAGATGTATGGTGAAAACTGGTCTCTTAGCCCCACCAATGGCTTGCCATATTTACATAGTCTTAAATATATCTTTAATACACTTTGAGGAAATGCCTATTTTTTTGTCTTCCATTAGAAAGTTCGTCTTTTTGTTATTATTTGTCAGTTTAAAGTACAAAACCACTTCCTTACTCTCAAATGTAATTGTACTGAAATCACCAGTGTACTTACACAAGTATATTTTTATGGCTAGATTAAAATGCAGCTTATAGGGGAGCTATAGTTATAATAGCAACAGATATCTATCATGGTTTCCTTTCTCTATTTTAAACTAATTTGTCTTAAGATCTTTATGAGAATCAGAGCACAGCCATACCAGATACCAAAGGTGAGTGCATCTGAGGTGCACTCCCTGTGCATCCTCTTGGGCCATGACAAATGAGAGGTGATTGTAACCAGCTTTCTCTTTCGTTATGGGCCTAGCTCTCACAAATTACTTTGCCTTGGTTGTCATCCAAGAGCAAACAGTGTGCCAGCAGATGTGCAACTTGTGCATCTCAGCCTTCAGGTGGCACTGAGGAGATGCACTGCATGATCCTTTCAGCATATGGCTAGATTGAATGTGCTCGTGTCATCTAATGCTGTTCGTGAAAGGCAGATGAAAAACTAGTCCATTTCAAACCAAAATGTGTAACTGAGGTCAACTACATATCAGTGCTTTGTACATCCAAGACTTCTGAGAAACATAGTGGTTATAAAATAAAATAGTGTGAGTAACAAGAAGTCCATAGGATCTGGGTTCACATTTGTCCCTCTGCTCGTGCCAGACAAGCATTAACACTGTCCTTAAAGCATGGGGTGCAGTTATCTGCTGAGAAGAGCAAAGCAAGAGGGAGACAGGAGGGAGTGTAATCATATGGTGAGTGTGCTGCTAACCCTCCCTAAAGTAAGCCCAGAAAGACACAGACAAGCTACAGCACCAGGGAAAGACTTTTTCCTTCCACTGTCTCAGTTACAAGCCTGTGTGCAATACTTAAAGGAAGTATTTCTGACAAAGTATTCTTTACATATATCAAGTGCTCACAGATTTCACAGTTCTTCATAAACTGCTGTCCTGTAACATCTGTGGTGAGCATCCCATGGGTGGGGATGCTGCAGGTGCTCTTGGAGCTGCCTAAAACACCTACACAGGCTGCCTTGACTTACAGCATCATCCAGCTTTCACATCTCCATCAGTCTGCTTGGAAGCCAGACTCACAGGAAAAGTAGATGTGAAGATTTCTTCTTAATGGTTGTGTGCAGTCTGCCTTGCTGTGTGGTGATGAAGCATGAAGAGTCTCCTGCTAGCTATGATCCCAGCCCATGGCCCAAGCAGATGCATGTATGAGCCACTCCTACATGAGGCCTGGTATCAACGGCTTTTGTTGGTTGAATCATGGGTTTGCATCGTCACAAATCAGTGTTGACACAGGGACAGGGCTGGCACAATGAGAAAATAAAGGGAGGAGGTGTTCAGAGGGTGCTGGGATTGTGGGAGGGAGGCGGAGGTGGCTGGGAGATGGAGAGAATTTAGTTGAAGGGTATGTAGGGTGGGAGGAGAAGTGTCTACAAAGCTGTGTGGCCTCTTCAGCTTGCACAAGTGAATTCGCAAGTAAAGTCTCTGTTTTATGAGCTCTTCATCCTATACTGAGGCCATACAGCTCTGCAGCATTGCTTCTTGTGGGGGCACTTCCAACTGCCACTGCTATTGAGGCACTCCTGCTGCTCAGGGCATTATAGAGGGGAAAGAGCTGGATCAACATAGCCATCCTCGAGGCTTTACATACTGGGGCACCTGTGAGCCCTGCAAGCTGGGGGCAGTAGTGGAGGCCTGGCCTGATGGTCAGAGGAATGAAAACAGGACCAAGAGGACCAGTGCTGTCCTGCAAAGAGTGAGCTGCTTCCCGCTGGAAGAGTGCCTTGGGAAGTGATTTTTTCTTTCTGAAATGCATTAGTTGGAAGGCAGAGAGAGCATCACATCCCACTACCAAATCAGCAGTGGTAACTACGAAAGGAAATGTGTTTCTCCAGTTGAGAAACAACACCAAAAGGGCAAATGTCTTTTAATATAACATGGCAGGAGCAGAAGTTAACCATGTGGTTAATGAAGCTTAATGTGCATAAAACCTGTAGAGAAATTATTTTTTCTGGTGTTATTGCTAGTATGTCTGTCCTCACTTTCATAAAAAGAGTGTGGTGATATCTAAGAGTGGTATTTTGATGCCTGAAATGCTCCTCATATAAATAGAACAAGCAGATCAGCATGACCAAGTGATAAAATTACCTTCTGGTCTTCAGGAACTTCAGCATGTAACTGCGCTATAGGGACTTCAGTGTACCCCTCTTCACAGCACAAATAAATTGGTTTGGAAATGGAAGTGGAGGAGACATACGAAAAAGGAGAGAATATGCAGGGGAAAATGACTCGAGCTGAAGCTGCAAAATTAGTGAAAAAGAATTTTCTGGAAGCCCTGAAGTCCAATGACTATGAAACACTGGAAGAGCTCTTGAACCAAAAGAAAATAGATGTGGACACGGTGTTCGAAGTGGAAGATGAGAATCTGATTCTAGCGTCCTACAAACAAGGTAAATGTGACAGCATTCACAGGCCAGGAAGCAGGTGGGCTTGGGGAGTTTTCCAGAAACTGTGGCCTTGTGTTCCCTCTAAAGCTGCAGCGTAGGGTGGCTCATGGGGAGCAGTGTCAGGAGGCTCATGTGGCCACAGCCACTGCTGGAGGGGAGCTTAGCTGTGCTGTCAGCCTTGGCGGAGGCCAGGCCAGAGAGCAGCACCAGCCTCCATGTCACAACTGCAGCCCTAAGGGGGCCTGAAAAGAGGAGATCTTTGCTATTTCCTCATGAAGGATTTGAGTGCAAAGCCCAGAATAGGCCCATGCTATGAAGTATACAAATTTCTTGCATGTTCTCCATCTCATTAATGGACCATTTAGAAACACAAAATACCCAATCTCTTCCTTTTTCCATTTTCAATAGTGCAATGAATTCTCCTTAACTTAGGGGATCTACAGAAATTGTGTGGGTTTGAATGTCGCTGGTGGGGAGGAGCTGTACTTTTCAAGCTCACAGAAAGGGAGGAAGTGTTAGTTCATCAAACCAGAGAAGTCATCTGGAACAACAACACAACCAGGCAAGACTTCTCAACTCTTTTGGAGTTTACCAGTTGTCAGGCAGATACCAAATTTCCAAAAACTTATAATTCAAAACAGTGAAGCAAATCTGCTTTCTGCTAAAACCAGCTTACATTGTTACTTGCTAAAAAGACTCCTCATGGGTATCTAGAAGACAGTAGTGATCAGCTTTTGCCAGAAGTGTGCATGGAGATAAACACCAGTCTTAGCAGCACAGCAAATACCCTTTTTTTTCTTTTTCTGCGATATAATGGATGGACAACATCCCTCCTCTTCCCTTTTCCTGTGTTTACCTGATGTTTAGTGATCAGCCTCTGCTCCTTTGATTACATAAGGGTGAGGATGATTCAGTCAGAAATTCCCCTGGGGTCAGCATCTGAAGTAACCCACACAATGATGAATTTATCTTATAATACCTTTTCCTCTGTCCTCAGCAGGCTAAAATACATTTTGGTTCAGGTTTGAAACTGCAGAAATAATGTTTGGACCTCTAATTGTGGATGTTTTGGCAGCAAATACTAACCTCTCTTTTGTACAAGTCTCTCTTCAAATGGTAGAGGGATAAACGTACCCCTTGGCCTAAATCACAGCAGTGTATCTACAGAAGGTGCTCCATCAGCTATCATGCAAATTTTGCTTTCTGAAAGGAGTTAGCTAAGTATTCTGTTAAGTCTGTTAAGTATTCAAACAGGTTGAGCTTTGCCACAGCCCCAAGTGATGAAGGGGAAAGAGGAAGCCACTGGTGGCAGAGGGGCTTTGCTACCTCTCTTACAAGAGGCCCCCCTTTTGGGACCATGGCTTCTTTCCACTCCAAGAGACAAGTAAGCAGGAAGAGGCCTCCCACATAGGCTGTTCCCACTGCCTGTCCAGTGCCAAGTTCCATCTCCTTCAGTTCAGGAATGTCTGTGGCTCTAGTGGAGGACATGGGAGATGCTCCTTCAGGATGTCTGCCAACATCACCCACCCACAGCAGCACAAAGGAGATAAAGAGTGGTCTCAGATAGGAGAACTGTGGCTGTGTGATGAGATAACTTAGCTTTTAAGGACCACTTTCCTGCCGTTACTTACAATTTGTGTAAGTAATAATACATATGTGTATTTTTGGTCCCCCAGGCTCAGTTCAGTGTAGGATCAAGTTGGTTACAAGAAGAAATGCAAAATGTGAATCCAGGCAGGGAAATGACTCAAGAAACCTGCTATGCTGTGGCTACAGCATACCTTCTTTGCACCCAGTTTGGGGGCATGTGATGAAAAAGTTTTTCTCTCTGCCAACAGCAGTTTGTTTCTACCTCTTTCCTCTCTCCATCTCTCTTCCTATCTAATACAGCACACATTAAAACTCTAGATGTTGTGTCCATCTGAAATTAAGTTGGAAAATCTACATAGAGGTCAGGACTCAAAATTTAAGGTCTGGATTAATCTGACCTCATTACACATCTGTAGTACTTTCCTGTCTTTAAAATAATAACAATATTTACCAGCAACTTGTCCAAGGAGATCAAAATAAATTAAACCAACATTTTATAGGCACGTTCTGGCTAAAAAGCAGCTGCTATACCTTAAAAATAAATATAGAAAAGGATAAAAAGGAAGTTTTAGTCTTCTGCCCTTCTGCATAGTACTGTATTTTTCTTTTGTAAAGCAAATGATCATAGTAATCACGTCAGAGTCTGTCTCTGAGCAGTCATGAGGCATGCAGTCCTATCTTTGGAACATATATTTAAGTGCTGTTTGGTCTTACACATGTTTGTATGTGGGGAATAAAAAAATAAAAGAAAAAAGAAAAAGAGAAGACTGTGACATTTTCAGACAAATATCTGAACATTTTGGAGACAAATTTCATGTTGAACTCCCCTGTTTCCATTTGGTTCTACCCAATTCACAGAAGCATCAGAACTCCTCACTCCATGCCCCTCAGGGGCAGTAGCTGGCAGAAGGGCTGTGATACTTTGCCACACTACCACATTGTCAGGGGTCATCTACATGCAGTGCATCACCAGGAGTACAAATCCAGCTCCTGGAACATGTGATCTTGCAATGTCCCATGCAGAAACAGCAGGATGAGCTATCCATTGAATCACCGACCTAGGCAGATTCTACATTCTTATTCCAATAACACCTTTGTTCAGCTGTTGGCAGACTGAAAAGACCATTTCCCACATATTTTTCAGCTGATGGTTTTTTAAATGCCCTGAGGTGTTTTTTTTCTGTTTCTTTTTTTAATTATTTTTATTTTTTAAGATTATTATTAATCCGTCTACAGAGGTCAGTAGGAAAAAAAACAACAACAACAACAACAACAACAACAAAAAAACACCCTGCCTTCAGTGCATCTATATGGGAATTATCTCTTCAAAAGGCAGACTATTCAGCACCCATGGTAAAAGTACCTAACGAAAATGAAGTTATGCTTGAGATAACTTTGTGTGCACTGAACTCTAGCTGGTAAAATTACAGTAAATTAAACCAAAACTCCAATCTTCCCTTCCTCCTCAGTTGTCCTCAGTAGATGGATAATCCAAAGGAAAATCTTAGCCAAGGATGGTAACACTTTTTTGCTTTGTACAGGATACTGGCTGCCTAGTTACAAATTAAAAATATCCTGGGCAACTGGACTTCATCTGGCTGTCATGTATGGGCATCTGGAGAGTCTTTCAGTCCTGCTCAATCACAAAGCTACGATCAACTGCCGGCCCAACGGGAAAGCTGCAATCCACATAGCATGTGAAACAGCAAATGTTGAGTGTCTCAAGATCCTGTGCAACCATGGAGCTAAGCTGAACTGCTTTTCAATGAGTGGGCAGGCGCCCTTGCACTTCTGTACGACACTAACCTCCATTCCTTGTGCCCAGCAGCTGATTTGGAGAGGTAAGGGAAAGTTCTGGATGGTCTCTGTGGTCTTTCCTGGGAGACAAGTTTCCAAATCCATGTATATTTATCCCTTCCATTCACAGCTGATTCGCCTGTTTATCTCCAACTACTTCTCCCCATCTCTTTGACCAGCTGAAGTTTCTCCTGTCCCTCCCTGTCCCTGGTTACCAGCCCTTGCTTCCATTTCAGTGTCTCCAGCCCACTGCCTGATCATTCCCCAGCAGTAGAGCCCCTCTGAATCAGATAATTTCTTTTTCTCTACATTTTTTTTCTGTCTTCCTCATCTAGATTTACTACTGAAAGGCTCTCAGGTTAAAGTGCACCCCTAACCTCTTGTTCCTTGCACAAATTTCCTTGCTCTTCATAAATTCTTCCATCCAGTTGTGTTTTAAGACCGAACCCTGACAGAACAAATGTAGTTTTTCATACTGTCTCTTAGTTTGCAGGCAGTCAGATTCTCATATCCATATAGGAACATGTTGAAAAAAGGCTATTATATAATATTTTGTTTTCCTGAAGCTAGATATGTTATATCTCTGATTGGCTGTAGCAAATGAAGCTATGAATAGATGCAATTCACAGATAAATATATTGATGTTCCTTCCACTGTGTCCTTAACACAAGGAAGCTGACTCGGGACTTTTTAAGATAGATATAAAGGGTATAGCAAAGTCAGGCAGCTCCAAGTCCTGAGTTACAAATAGACAGATTCCCTTATTTGTCACACTGTACCATGGCAAATACCTTTCTCTTTCTGCTATATACATCGTTATTGAAAGCTTCTCTCGAGATGCAGAGACCAACTATGATTTGTGGACAAGGGTATCTGAAACCACAAATGAATAACCACACTGCATTACTTCTGCTGAGAAGATACATGTTATTTTGTTTGTTAGAAAGGAAATAAATGCTGCCTGTTGTATCTTGCCCAAAGCAAACAGGCCTGACAGCAGGAGCTGCATTTGCTACCATGGAAAAGCTTAAAAATCAAATGTACTGGTACAAAATGCAGCAAATGAAAGGAAATATTCTGCAGGCTTTCTCCACCCACCTATCAGCAAGCAAATAACAGTGCTTTGTGAGCCAGCCACTTTCCCCAAGCATTTTGTAAACTTGAATTTTGATGTGAACTAAAAGCAGAGGCTCCTAACGAAACAGGTAAGGTCTGGAGCGAACTGTGGCAGGTGTGCACACTCAGCACCACCCAAAAGCTGTTGACAGGTTTTTGCTGATGCCCTGAGCTGAGGTCTCATCAGGTATCTCCCACCCCACCATCTGCGCCCGGTGGTGTCACACCGGGTCAGTGCAGGCAGAGGCAGTTCAGCCCTTTCTGGCTTGGGCAACTGGCCAGCCAGGCACAGCTCTGCCCGGATTTGTTTACCGCCTCCAAACTTACATTGCTGGTACACTCACGGACATGTAACACAAGAAACAGCCAGCCAGGTTTAACGGGATTAGCACGCAGCCCAGCGGTGATTACTGACTTCTCTTCCTCCCTCTCTGACATGACTCCTCGCTTCAGTTTAAGTTTGGCCACGTACGGGCCACTTGACTGGAGAGGGGTGGCCACACAGCTTGCTTTTGCACGAGTGCTTTATCGACTGCTTGCCAAGGCTCATGGTACAAGGAGCAGCTCTTGGCTACACTACTGCCAGCATTGACTTCAGCACCTTCGACCACTGGAACAACTCCCTTGCCCTCCCCAGCCTACTAGCTCTGCAGTACACTGATACATAACAGTATATGTACCCACTACGTGGACACTATAAATATATGTTTTATCGTGTAGTTTTGCTTTGCTCTGGGGGATGGGGTCCTGCCAACCATTCTTCTGTTCTAATAAGCAGTGTTCAGTATTCTTCCCCCCAGCAATTTGCATTTCTTTAGAGCAAATTGCTGGTAGCTGGAAAGGACAAGGGAAAGTCCTGCTGAGCGGGCAGGAGCCCAGCAGCCTGGGCTGGTTTCAGCTCTCGGCGGAAGCCCCGCCAACTGCGTCCTGCGGCAGCTCCGTGCTGGGCAGCAGATGGCGATGTTGCTTCAGCTGGGATATAAACTCCGTGCAAATAGCTGTTACACTGTGGAGTCTAATTTCCCTTCCTTTCCCTCCCTCCCTCCCTTCGATATCATCTATGGAGTACGGGTAACAATCTCATTTTTCCCTTCATTTCTTTATAGGAAAAAGCACTTTAGACAGATTTGAACCTGAATGCTACTCCAAAGCAATGTTTAGACAAGGTATTCTATCAGCTCAGGGCCAATCCACAACAGTGGGAGTTGGATCCAAGAGTCTGAGGTTTTTAAGGGTTTCCCAGAGGTCTAAGAAATGCAGAATCCATATCTCTTGCTATTTGCATTACTACAAGCATCTTTCAAGTTTAATGCCCATCCCCACCATCTCCTTGGGTAGCACAGCTCTAGCAGAGAGGTGTCTGAACCAGGATTTTCTTGCCTTGACTGCTTCCCGTAATCTTTCCTTGTCAGGAGCCAACGTGAACATAAAAACCAACAACCAAGATGAGGAGACCCCTCTGCACACTGTGGCACGTTTGGGTATCCCCGAGCTCGTGGCCTTCTATGTGGAACAAGGCGCACAGGTCGATGCTCTCAATGCTCACATGGAGACCCCCCTGGCTTGTGCGGCCTACTGGGCCCTCCACTACAAGGACCAGACATACAGCTCCGACCACCACCTCATCTGTCGGATGCTCTTAGACTATAAAGCTGAAGTGAATGCTCGTGATGAGGACTTCAAATCTCCCCTCCACAAAGCTGCCTGGAACTGTGATCATGTGCTGCTGCATATGCTGCTGGAAGCGGGAGCAGAAGCCAACATCATGGATGTCAATGGCTGTGCACCCCTACAGTACATCATAAAAGTGACATCTGTGCGGCCAGCTGCCCAGCCTGATGTCTGTTACCAGCTGCTACTGAATCACGGAGCAGCCAGGATATATCCCCTGCAGTTCCACAAGGTCAAGGATAGTCTTGTACAGAGCAGAGGGATGGAGAGAGAGGATGAGTTGAACAGGAGAGAGACAAGAGGGCCTGATAATACTGGGACTTGCAGGAGTCCTGTGAACTATAGTCACAGGACACAGAATGCTCAAAATCTTGTGAGATGATCTGTTACAAGACTGGTATCACTGTTAATGCCAGAAACTAAACCGAGATCCAATTTGCATTCTCAATCAGCCTGAAAACCCAAACTCTGATTGTTGACTCAAGCCTAGTTTTTCAGAGCTGACTGACATTCCCATTTCAGAAAATCTACATGCTTTCATCAAACCTCACTCCAAATATACTTAATTGGGTTGTAGGAAATGTATATTTTATGGCCTCTACCAGAGACTGGAGAAAAGGTGGTTCTGTTTGTCCCTTCTGACCTTTAAAAATACCGGTCCATTCAAACTGAGTTGGATCTCAGTGAAGTTTTGGTCTATTTCCAGGGAATATGGGAAATTAAGGGGAAATTCCAAATCTGGGCTCATAGTTGATGGGAAAAAAAGTAATAATTGTAGGATCCCTCCCAAGGAATTTCTAAAGGTGTTCAAACCCACAGCACTGTAGTTGGCAGATTTCTTACATCAGACAACTAAGTAAGATTGCTGTGGTCAGAACTCATTCTGTCATCTCTGCCCTGAGCATGATTGTACGACTCCTGCACTGTACATACAAAATTTTAACAAGCCAAGCAATCACAAACCGTTGAAAAAAAAATGCCAAAGCTTTGGTTCTGCCCTCCTGAGCCCAGAATGAGATGTCTGTAGCAAATAACTTCCATTTTTCTAAAGTGAGTTTGACAGCCAGACTTGGTTTCTCCTCATCCTGCCTCCATCTTTCCCCTATTGCATGGAGTGGGGCATGGTTCCAATCTATCATTTGTCATATGTATAATATATAGGATGAGGTTTATCCCAGATGGATGCTCTACAGCTTTGTTTGTGAAAGTCTGTGTATGGTGTATGTCAAAATTGTACATAATATAATGTGAATGCAAAGTGTTACTCCATGAATGTCAGTGACAATGAGCTTCATGTTTTTTTATTTCTGAGCTAAGATTTTTAGGCTAAGCAGTGTTTCATGGGCCTTGCGTGGCTTGGAAGTCTTACTTTTGAGCTGTGTTATCTCGTCTTCCTTTAGATTTTCCTATAAAAATGCATTTTGTATTAATTTGATGATGTTTTTTCCTTTTCTGAGCTGCATGAGCTGGAGCAAGGTCTTTGTGCATGGCTTCAACTGGTGTCAAGGCACTCAGTTATAAACAAGTTATCTCTGGATTGAGATGATGAAGTCCCTTGCTGTCAGCAGGCTCTCTGTCTCTAGGACCTATATTCTGTATTTCTGCATGGTGTGCGCAGCTCAACTGGGGCAGCCTCAGGTTTCTTGCTGCGGATTACACAAAGCAGTATAGATGGGGCTTGTGTCTTATCCACCACCATGTGCATCCTGCCCTAAGCCTTTAGGTGCATACATTTCAGTGTGCCCTTATGTTGTTCTTGCCAAGCAGCCAGGCTGTCCTCAGCTTCTTGGTTATACTTAATGATTCCTATAAATCCTGCCTACAGGTGCTACAAGCCTGTCATTCCTACCCCAGGGCTGTGGAGGTGGTTGTCAACAGCTATGAACACATCAAATCAACATCGAAGTGGAAAGCAGCCATACCTGATGATGTCTTTGAGGTAAGCTCTTAATGGGCTGCAAAGGAGTAAAATCCAAGCCTGATATTTATTATCCGCACCTGGCCACAAAAAAAAATGAGTATGGTTTTGAAAGTGAGTAATGTACCATCATGTCTGGGACTTCTCTGGTTAATATCTTTCACTTGACACTAGCTGAACAAAAACTGGATGGTTGTTTGATTTTTTTTTGTTGTTGTTGTTCTTTTTAGACAGGTACCACAATAACTTTATGCCATTTCAATAAATGAAGAAAACATTGGTCTCAGTATCACCCATAGACTTCATGACTTCTACTTTTTCTTTATTTTTTGAGAAATTCTCATTGTGACATTGTGACAGGGGAGTGCTGCAGATGCTCAGCTGTCCTTGAGCTCAGGAAGTGCAAAGGGTTCTGGGTGTGACTGAGGTCTCTTTAGATCTGTCAGAAAGTAAATATATATTTATATTAATCAGAAGATGTTGTAAAAGTATGACATTGCGTGTGTGTGACTGTATATTTTTAGCCTCTGTTGCACAAGCTAAGTTTCTGTGAGTAGGGTTGGTTGGCTGAAATGAAAGGGGGAGTTTACATTAAAAATGAGAGATAATAGAAGGAAGAGATGTTTAAGTGCAAAAATGTGGGACACATTCTGACATAATCGTCCCATTACTTCATAAATTTGCATAATCCAAATATTCCAGTTTAAAATTAGTTCTTGATTAATAATGTGTAAAGTTTTTAGGGTGAACTCAAAACACTGAAGTCTTTTTTCACCTAAGTAATACTAATTAAAAAAATCTTTGTTGAGCTAAAACTGTGTTTAGAAAGGAAATAACTCTATTTATTTTTTTCTTCAAACAAAAAAATCAGTCTAAAACTTTGAACCATTCCTATTAGGAAAAGTCTACTATTGCTCAATTTTTTGTTGAGGTCTCAAAGCTATTTGGCATGGAATTGAAGAAAGGTTGAGACAAATCTATTTTTTTCAACACCCAGATTGTGTCTGTGTATCCACATCTGTCAAGTAGCAGGAGTATTAAGTGAGCTCAGGTCACATGTAAGTTAGACCTATGTAACATCTTCTTTTGTTTCAGCATAACACATCTATACCTGCCAGTGCCACGTGCAGCTGTAAGCACCAGGGCAGCTCTATGAGCTTTTCACTGCTGCTGAGAGCTGTGTTTTGGGAAGGGAAGGAGAGAAGCATATTGCCCTGAAACACTCGTCTTGTTTTGTGTTTTACAGCGACACCAGGATTTCTATGACTCTTTATTCAGTGTGTGCAGCAATTCTCCTCGGTCCCTCATGCACTTATGCAGATGTGCTATTCGGATGACACTGTCAGAACGATGCCACCGAGGCGTCCCCTTGCTCTCCATCCCACTATCCATGAAGAAGTACTTGCTGCTGGAACCTGAAGGAATAATCTACTGAGCCAGTGCCGTGCTGCTGCCTGCACCTTCATGGAGTTGCAGTCCCTGTGCTCACACAGACCTTCCCTTCAGGGCTGTCTGGCACTCAGTGGTCCTTTTCAGAACCTCCTCGGGGAGGCAGAGCTGGAAAGGCACCTCCAAAGGAACACATCCCTGGACACTTTGTTCAGCCTAGCATAAACAACCTGAGCAATGATGCTTCCATTTCTATCAGGATTTATTCCGCTGTCTGCTAGATATTGTTAGGTTCAATCTGAGCAGCCCTTGGTACTGTTTCATTGCAGTTTTCTTCAACTGTCATTTTAGGAGTAAGAGAAAGGATACTGTCAAAAAGTAGCATGTTCATTAGTTATAGGAATGCTTTCCCAGAAAGAAATGGGCAAACTGCTTTGTATCATGATGTCAGCCAGGATTGCAGTAGTTTTCTATGAATCAGTACTGAATTTGGAGTTAATTCATTGTTCACTACATCTGCCTGTACCTTATAAAAATTTGTCATAATACTATCCTTTTTAGTTGTAATATTTTTTTCCATTATCCATCGTAGTTTGGGAATCTGACATTTCTATGTGTTCTTATTGATATCTTGGTCGCTTTTAGAAGATAGCATCCTGCAGCAACAGTAATGTATGATTTGACCTATAGATAAAATCCATTTCTACTCTTTTTTTCTAGTTTGATGCAGTTCAATTGCATTGTTCTTTTAGACACTGGTGACTCTGGGCTCTGATGGAAGGAAGGTAAGCTGAGCTCATCGTCAGAAGCCAGCAACCCCTGACTTCTCACTGCATCTCTGGCTGATGCTGTGATTCCTTATCATCATTATTAACTCTTTGCAAGAGAGCCCACACTTGCTGGGCTCTTCCCATCTGTACAGGAGTGGCCAAGCTGTGCAGAGCCTCCATGCTTTGAGAAGTGGCAAGAACACCGCCCAAAGAAATGTGCATGTTATTTGGTACTATAAATCACTTTGCTGACAGAAAGAGCTAAGATAAGATAAAAGATAAGAACTCTTACTATTAGTAATAGGCTTAACAAGTGTTATATCTATATCAAAAGCTGACCCTTGGTCATAGGAGAATCAGAGGATCACACAGGTTGGAAAAGACCTTCAAAATCATCAAGTCCAGCCACCAACCTTACCTGCCATGGGCCATCACTACACCGTGTCTCTCAGTGCCAGTCAAGCCCATCCTCCCGATTCCTGAGACAAAACTTAGTTCTGATGTAGTCCAGTGTTTTCAAATAAGGCCTTATCCAAACTGATTTCTTTACATCTCAGTTCTCACACATCAAAACTTGTATGTTGAATAATCATTCTGTGGGTTTGTTTATGTTTAGCTAAAAAGCAGTGTAGAATTCTAACAGGATTTCAAAGGCAGCACAGACTGTCTTTGTGAGAAAATGACTCTTTACATGAATAAAGTTGTAATGTGGGTCCCTCAACTTTACTAAAATGATGAAAGATTTATAAAGTGAATTTTGAAGGACTGGGAAAGCTTACGTTATCTAGTTTTTTTAAGCAATGCATCTGTGTAAGTCAGGAAAAGAGAAGAAGACTTGCCAACTGGACAAGACAAGAAAATATTTGTTTCTTTCTGAACTGACTGACAGTGGGACAAGCTGCACGGTCCAGAAGAGACAGGTGATGGTGCCTGGTTTTAATTTGAAGACATCCTTGTGCTGGTGGCTTCAGGAAGTGAGATTCTGCATCTGGAAGAGGAAGGTTTAAGGCAGAACAATAGCAGTGTTCTTGACCTGTCGTAGTGAGGACTCTCTTGCCGAGAGAGATGAAAAAAGACTGTCACCACTGTTCCTAAACTCCCCCTGATCCTCCCTCTTCACATTGAACAAGCTTAATTTTCATTCTGTGGGCACCCAGCCTCACTTCTAAGCTTTATACCCAAGCAGGTGCCAGATTACAGCCATTGTGGGATCTGACAGAGAGCACAGTGGGATCAAGCTGATTATAGTCATAGGAATTTGCAAGCTGTTAAAAACACTGGAGAACATCCCCACTGCAGAAAAGAAAGACTAATTGATGTACTTTAATTGGTTCTGTTGTTGGAATTAGAAGAGCAACAGCAAGCAAACCTTATTGTTTGTTACCTTTTAACATTTCTTTCTTTTTAAATCTCACTGTAGTGAGCAGTAAGACTGAGTACATCTAATTTCTGTGCACTAGATGGAGCTGCACAAATTAGGCATGAGGTCCCTTGATATTTTGTTAGATTTACTGGATGCATAGTCTTATTACTCTCTGTGCAGATTCCTTGAAGATTCAGACTGCCAAATAACTTCTGATCATGCTTGTATGTTTTCCAAGTTGCAACAAATTGAACGGCTGCAAGTGGAAATAGAGAGAGACCAGGCTGCAACCCCTATGCTGTAAGTTTGAACCTAGTCATGACCTAAAATAACAGAAAATTAGTTTCAGTGTTGCTTGGTGTTTTCTGTGAAATTATTATTTATTTATTTGTGTTATTTGTCTTCTCAGTAAAAATGTAGTCATGCCTGAGAAATTTTCACTTCATTTCACAGCCTATTAGAATATTTAAAGCACACGAGCACAAAGAATGAACTGTTGTTTCCCATTGGCAACCCTTTCCCACAGCTCCCTTAGTGACTTGTCAATAGACAACAACCTCGTGCTTTTTAAAAGGTGCATAAGAAGAGACATTCTTAAGCCAAATACTTTGTTATCCCATCTACAAACACAGGCATAGAGACATTCCAGATGTTTTTTGGGGCCAGTACAGAGCCATAATCCAGTTACTCACATTTACTCTGTGAACTGCTCTTATGATCATTTTAAACCTACCCAATTTGACGTCTGATTGGATCCATCTTGACTCAGAACTCCACAGATCTATCCATGGAGAGAGTATGCAGGCGAAACCAAAATCAAAATCAATCTAAAAGAGTTCAGGACTGTGTTTCCATTCAAAATCCTTAAACAACTATTCACATTTGGTCAGTCTTCAGATATCAGGACAGTGAGCCCGAAATAGCATGACTAGATAAGCTCTACAACACTGCTGCTAGTCATGCCCATTTCTTACCAAGGAGAGGAGCCAGAGACTGCAAAGTGGCAACTCGGGGAAATTGCAAGAGGAAGCAGCACATCTCACCTAGCTCCTTCTCAGCTGTAGCAAACCAGTCATCCTTGAGACAGGCTACTTTTCCAGTGCTGCTTGTAGATGGTGGGGAAAATTATTTTCTCTGTTGCCTCCTGCTGTATGCAAAGCTATCAAGACCTTACAAACTACACAAGGCTTAGGAATAAGACAAGCATGTTTTCCCTCTGCAAAGGTGACTTCGTACAAGTATCAACAACCGTCTGCATATAGAATGGTCCTAGAGTACAATGTACTTTGTTAATGTGCTCAGTACTGGTACTCCAAGGCAATACTCAGCAGTCAGTGGCTCCAAATCCTGCTTCAAATGCAAGCTACCTGATGAGAGTCTATTGCTTGACTGAATGGCAGCATTGCTCACCCTCAGGGCCCTCAGCATAAGGAGTCTCTAATTCCACATCCCTCACTCTGTTCATAGACTTCATTAAGTATGTTAGTGCACTAAGATGAGTTTACAATATAAAGAAGAAAAGGTTCAAAGCCCAGATTATAAATATAGGACTCTGGGAACACATGGAACAGGCAGCCAGGGTCTCAGTCTCTTACTGCCCTTAGTGCTTGAAAATCCAGTAAGGGAAGGAGATAGGTTGCCTGCAGCCCTTCCATGCTCTTACATGGCCTCAGCACCAGGGCTGTGTGGAGGATGCTGCTGCTGCCTGAATCATCTTGAAAAGTTTAGGACCTAAACTGCTGACTAGAAGCAAACTGTATGGGTCTGTATGTGAATTGGTGTGTGTGTGCATTAATAGAATCACAGAATGACCAAGGCTGGAAAAGACCTTCAAAATCATCTAGACCAGCCATCCACCTACCGCCAAAATTCACTCACAAAACCACATCTCTTAGTATGACATCTAAAGGTTTCTTGAACACCTCCAAGGACAGTGACTTCACCACCAGCTTCACTGAGCAGCCCATTCCAGCACCTGACCACTCTTTTGGAGAAGAAATTTTTCCTAACATCCAACCTGAATCTCTCATGGTTCAACTTGAAGCCACTCTCTCTAATCCTATAGCTAATTAATTACACAAGGAGAAGAGGCCAACATCCACCTTACCACAGCCTCCTTTCAGACAGTTGTAGATTTCACGTAGTTGACTCTTCGCATGTGAAGAGACTCGGAGAGATATTCCAGTGACATTCAACACTTTCAACAGTTTGACATTCAACACAAAATTCTTTGCTCTGACTGAGAACAGTTTTTCTACTCAAGTTGGTATATCAGGGTTGAAACCAACAAATCCCACAAGTGTTTTGGCATTAGTGATATTTTCTTTCTTCAAAACCACTTGCCATCTTGAAAGACCATTTCTTCTCATGGGGCAATCTGTCACAGCCTATACACCAGTTCTGACAGAATCAACTGCTGTCATAGTGAGCTTATATATATATATCTTCCAAACAGAGCAAGATTGACAACTATTTCTCTAAAATGTCAGAAGCATAATTATTAGGGGCAGGGAAAGGGTCTGCTCTGCCATGAGAGGCAGCAGTTTTACTTTTAGCTGAAAGTACTGCTGGGCCAATTAAAACGATCACAGAGGCTCTGCTCCTTCATATTATAGGAATGCCTTTTCAAAATGCACTAAGACTTTTGGCAGCACATTTTGCCCATGGGACAAATGCCTGTAAATTAAATATATAAGAGTTCAGTTTTTGAGATTGGAAGGAAGATTAAAACAGTCTGGGGTGGCCTGTACTGTTATATACCTTTATTAAACTTGGAAAAGCCAAGGAGGCATGCTAGCTTTTCAGCATGCTCAAAGCTTTGCAGGGCTCTTGATGGGCTGCTGCTGCTTTTCTGAAATGCTGCAAGATACAGATGGGTTGGACACAGCAATATTTCCATTTACTTTCAGGATATGGAAGTAGCATTTCCCTGTACTCCCTAGGGTTTGCACTTCTACTAAATGACAGTGCAGAACATGCTATTAGCAGAGATGCCAAAGCCTCGCTAGTGTCTGACACCTTAACCTCCCTAAGAATTATATTAAAGTAGTGGAAAGATCTACCACAGTCTTTATTTGGGGAACGGCAGGGACTTTTGCTACAGTAGATGAGTGAGTGGGTCAGAAAAAAAAATATTGCTATATACAGCAACTGTCAGATGAAATTTTTTCTGATCATTTCTCCAAATGATCTTAAGCTTTGTAACACATGAAGTGCAAAGGTGACTAGGAATATTATGCATTCCACTAACCTGCTTGATTTTAATACACAGTTCACGTTTCCTTAGCCCTTTGCCTTGCACGAGCACTCCATGAAATGCTGCTAAATTACAATTAAGGCATTTGAAACAAGGACAGAAGAGCGCAAGAGGATTTTTACACCACTGGTGAACTGCTGTGTTCTTTCCAACGAGGGCTGGCTAGGGATGCTGCTACCAGCTGTTTGCTTCATGCCAGAATACATCTGCACTTCAGCCTTTTATCTGTGCAATTGATATGGCTCCTAGGCTATTTACACTGCAATTAGCACTGAGTTAGATTATGTCAATAGTGACTGTTGACGGGGAGCTGCGCTGAGTACAGCAATAAGCCTGCTGTCTATTTTTGGGAGGTGGATGTTGAATGTAGACTATTTTGGTCAAGAAAAGGGATCTTTACCTGTTCATGATAACCTCATAAAACCCACCAGCTGGTGAAGGGCCAAGAACAGATAACTCTTAAGATCTGAGGAAAAACACACAGGAGCAGCAGGGTAGCAACATTTGCAGAAAGTCTACTCCAGAATAATGCTCTGTAATAGAGGGAAGATAATTGTGGGACCTATACATGCACAGGCACAGGCTCAAGCAGTACAAAAACACGGGTGCTGAAAAAGGGCAAGGCAGTGCCTTGACAGGCCACAGGCACACAGCACATTGGAAAGCCAGGCTGAAGAGACAACACTGTGATCAGCACAGAAAGTAACACAGGCATCTTAACATTCATGGGGAGAAAAAAATTACCTGAGAAAGAGCCAACTGCAGAGGAGCTCACTGAATTACATCTACCACCAAAGCTGAGCCAACACTTCTGTGTCGCTCCTGTTGTTTCCCAGTGTGCACAGCTCCCATGAACTCAAGGTCGTGCTGTCTGCCTGTGTCAGCTCTGAATAAATTTCTCACTGCCAGCAGCTCTGAGCTAACCTTGCTGGAAATCAAAGCAAGTCATTCAGGTCCATTTCTCCCATAGCCCTGTCTTTCTCTTGCTGTAAATCCACAGAAATTCAGCAATAACTTTCTTTCGCCATACAGTAGCTTTTACTTAGGGTAGCTTTTTTGCTACAGGGAAGGAACAGTTAAAAATAATCTGAAATGAATTACACAGGCTCATGCACACACCAAGTCACATTCCTCTCAACTGAAGGAATTTTGACCATCTGGAAAGAAAAGCAGTGAGCTTTTATATTTACATCTGTTTGCTCATATATCAGGACGCTGATCGTGTAATTTGCAGCTGCTGTATAGATGGAGTACAGTATATGCTGCCTCATTTTCCCTGTCTATAAGGTCTCTAATGAAATTGAGCCTGCTGTGATCTGTGGCACTCCAGAATAAAACTGAGAGCCGATTGCTTCATTGTTTTTGTCAGATTAGTGTTGAAATGATATAAAGGGTTTAGTACAAGAACATATAGGTGTTCCCAGTCCTGTTGTTTAACGCAACATTTACAAATTATTTTAGTGTTTTTCTGATGGCGTGCTCCAGCGCTCAGGGGTTGAATTTTCTGGAGGATGCAGTTTGGAGAGAGCTGTGTGCCATCCCCTCCCTGCACGTGTGTCCTAGCTGCTGTGTACTTGGGTGTAACATTTGGTATTCACAGCTTTCAGACTGTGTCCCCTGTGGCATCATGCAGTCTCCTGGAGCTCATATTTTTAAAATTAGTTTTCTGTTTTTCTCTGTGAAGAAAATGGATTGACCTAGGCATGCTATGAGCTTCAAAAACTCTGACATGAGATAGCTCATGAACCCTACATCTCCTCTATACCTGTTCCCTCTTGCAGCAAGGGTGGTGGGAAGTTTGCTGGAGTACGGAGCCTCTCTCTCTGCAGGCCACAGGGCTCTGTTTACCCAACCTGCTGAAACCAGGTCTGTTCAGCTAAATGTCCCTTACTCCTTGGGTGCACAGACAGATTCTGGAGGGCAGGCAGCTTTCCCTCTTCTTCCCTTTCCAGTTGGTTCAAGTTCTACCAACACCTGACCTTTACCTTTAGGCACCTATCCACGCTGTAGGCCATAGACCAATCTGGCCTGGTCCACCATGGGGATGCACACCTTGAGTCACCTTTATGTCCTTGTCTTTTTCCCAGACTCTCAAGAACTTTAGAGATGACCAGAACACATCACCTGGTGTCACCTGGCCATGCTGCTGGGTTTGCAGGTCCTGCCTGGTGGCTGGCACCCACTTTAGCAGTTCTTTCCTACTGGGGCAGGGAGAGAGGCAGTTCCTGCTCCTTTTGGGGTGAGCTGAGAGTACTGGGGCAAGCGACTCCATGCAGGCAGGAAAAAGCTGCCAGCAGCACCTGGACAGCCTCAAACATGGACTTGGACTTTGACACTGCTCCTCCAAGCAGACTTGAGAGGAATAGAGGGCGGTGGCATGACCAGCCCAGTGTCCTCTCGCTGACTTGACACAAACATGTTTTCAAGTCCCTGGAGTGGCTGGCAGGGAACATGCTGTCCTGTCATTTTGCTGCTTCTTTCTCAGGAGAATGTGAGAGCAATGCCAAGAGGGGCCGCTGCTGCCTCCTGCAACCCTTACTCACACAGTGGTTTTTGTTGGGGAAAAAAGGGGATGTAAGCAGAACAAAGGAGACAGCAGCTGACAGCTGAACAGCAGCCACGAGTTTCCTGAAGGTTGTTTTTAAGGTTTATAATTGCTCTCTCCTTGCGTGCAGCAGTGTTTTGTGTCCTTTTATCTAGCACTAGCCACAAACCTGCCCTCTGTTTAAACTCACCCATTCAGTTCCAAGTATCTGGAGCTACTCTGACTATGGGAGGCACACTTAGCTTTTTAGGCTGCCAGCCCCAAACAGCTGGAATAATCTTCTAACCTCACTAAGCAGGCCCTCAGTTGTTTGAGTTTTGGACATTCTTAATCCTTTATTCTAAAAAAGCCTCAATTGTGTGAAATGAGCCCCAGCTGTGGCTGGCTGCTACTGTGTGCTGTGCCCTGTCCTTCTGCCTCCAGGTGCAGGCTAAGCACTTCTATCACAGCAGAGCTCATGATGGTTTGCACACAAGGACAAGCTCCTTGTTTTGCTGGACAGGGATGCACTTACTTACCCCAAGCTTCCGGTTTTGCACCTGGGCTTTTTATCTCACCTGGTTTGAAGGTTCATGGACACTGTGCTGGATTGGAGGGACAAGGCTGAAACAAGAGGTGTCAACCAGCTCAGTACTTTTAAACTGGCTATTTGTCTGTGTGCACGTTTCTGGTGAAAGTATCTTGGATGTCTAAATGTATATAACATATTCCTCCCCCTCAGTGTGTCACTCCATTGTAAACACCTCCAGCACAGCCTGTGCTATTCTGCAGTTCAAGCAGAGATAACACCATGAGACCAGACTCTTCTCTGATGAGCTTATACTCTAAAGGAGTTAGAAGCAAGTATGCTTCTTGTCTTCTAGAGACCTTCAGGAGCATGTGTCACCCTGCTGACCAGCAGCTCAACCTATGTTGGCTCTGTTCTTGATTCACTAATGTCATCTGGAAGCTTGCCACTGATTTCAGAGGCCACAGAGTAAGCTAAAATTGTCACTACTCTATTGTTCAACGTTCACATTGGTTAGCGTGCTGATCACATTATATTATACTCTGTACTGCCTGAAAATGAGGTTTAGCATACATTAGAATCATGCTACAAAGGACAGAGTTCATTATGGAAATTATATCAGCAGAAATTCCTAAACCTGCTTAGAGGCAACCTATTGATATTTTACCTATATTCTTACAAGTGAGAATAATTGAATGACTACTCCTGAAAAGTATTATCTTTAAAAATGTTTTATAAGTGAAAACAATATAACATACCCAGTGTACTTTGATTATGGGAGAAATATCTTAGAAACAAACAAACAAACAAACAAATTTGACATGTTAACATAGGTCAAAGAAAAAAATAAAGGAGAACCAACAACTCTGCCTGAATTTCCTGTCTGTTCTCATGAAATGAGCTGACCGCCCCCTGACAGTACATGCTGCTGAGGACAGAACTCTCATTTCCTGTAGCAGTGGATGTGTTCATTCCTGGAAGGAAATAGGAGGACCTGTGGTTCTTCTCTGCTCTGTTTGACTGCAGCAGTGTAGAATTAAAGTCAGGGCACATCTTCTCCCTTAACATCAGTGCTCCCAGGTGGAGAATATAATTCCACTGCAGAGCAAAGGAGAAGGCAACAAAAGGTCTTTGGAGAAGGGTAAAAACATCTCTTTCAGTCAGCTCTGAATACTGATCTCTATAATATAATTTCTGAGGTCTGCCTGCAGCAGTTGGTGGCGATCCAGTGAATAGCTTTGTCATTTCTCCAGCAGCTTTAACATGGATGTTGTCATTGGAGTATGCAGAAGGTGATTTTTATTTTTATTGTTTGCTAAACTTAACTGTGGGCTTGAAAAGAAATCAAAAGCTTCTGGCAGTGTGACATTCTCGGTTCCCATCCTCCAGCCACAAGAGGTAAACTCATGAGGTGCAGACCAGCACCTGAGCAGCAGTGGGGAGCACAGGGGAACAGGAGAGCAAGGCCCCCAAGGCCCTGCACATGGAGTGATCACATTTGGACCAGTGGTTGTTTCTGGACATCTCCACAAATGGTACAAATTGTGAGAACTGAGTCTCCCCATCAGATTTTCAGAATTAGGCTTTCCTTATCGTATACTTACATAAAACCTGAAGTGAAGCTGATCAGAAACAAGAGAGAGCTCTCAAGTGAGTTCGGATGATTTTATATCAGCTCATAGCAAAGCACAAACAACCTCTTCTGCGTCAACAAAATCCCACTAAGTTTTATGCCCGAGCAAACAGCTTCCTATGGTCTGTGAAGCAATGATACGTTACCACTAATATCCAGAGAGGCATAAGCCACCTGAATGACCCTGTCACAAAGGCTGAATTCCTCCAATCACACCCTCTGCACACAGGGGAGTGGCTGCATGCCACCAATATGCTTTGCAGTGAGTGTTACGGACTGAAAAGCATGTTACCCCAATAGGAGGGAAGGACAAGCAACACTGCCAAGTGTTCCACCCTGTGTACCAGATAGTTTGTTAACAATCAACCAGAAGTGTTATGGATGGCAGTGCTTCTAGAAAAGAGGAAATCACAAGCACAAGAATGAGCACTCAAAAAGTGCATCTGATCTCTCGATAGGCCTAATGCTGCTTTATAATCAGCATCAATTACAGCTAACACCTGGTTTTCTTTAATGGCCTGTCAGTTATCAAGTGATGGGGTGTCCAGGGAGGGGGAGCATGGCTCTAGCAGGCTGCAGGGTCTCAGGCACAGCTCTCAGGTGCTTGCATTGCACAGACCTCACTGCCTGCTACTGTTGTAAGGCACTGCAGACAGCCCAAACCCCCAGCTGACACAGCTCTGCAGTGCTCCCACTGACATCTGCTGCAGGATAAATATTGTCTGGGATTTTCCATCATCTAACTGCTAGCCAGCAATGACAGCGGTGACGTTGTTTTGAACTCTGTATATTTGCAGCCTCCCACAGCCAGCCAGAATTAGCAAGGGGGTTTGACTCACTTACCTAAACAGACATGTTTGCTGATAGTTGAGAAAGCCAAGAGCATCCATACAAGGTATTTGCATAGGCCTGGCAGAGCTGACAAAGGACGTGGGGCAGATCTCTCTTCTTCTAGAGTAACAGATGGGAGACAGACAGAATGCACCAGGCCTTCTTGGGTCTCTATTTTTAGGCTATGAATGAGCTGGGAGTCAGCTCACAGCTGAAGCCATATGAATTCAGGTGCCTGTGTGTGCCCTGGGCACCAAGGGTTCCATCACAGCTAACTGAGTTGTCTGAAGATGGGAGAACTATTCAGCTGGCTAATAAGTGCCTGCTTTAGGATGAGCTTTCTGAGGTCCTCTGGAAATGTAGCTCTGGTCTCTAGAATGGGAGCTTAGACACTCAACTCCCATATAAACACACACATATTTATGTAAGGCTGTGATAACTCATTGTACTTGGTGTGCTGAATTCTTTGCCAAGGCTCTCAACTTTCAGGCCCTGTCAAGTAAGGTAACACAGCACAGAAGGCTCAACTTATAAACAAAAAAAGCCTGGAGCATATCCCATATGAGGAAAGGCTAAGACACCCAGGGCTGTTCAGCTTGGAGAGGACTGAGGGGTGGATCTCATCACTGTAAGAATCTAAGGTGCTGGAGTCAAACAGATGGGGCCAAACATTTTCCAGTGTTGTCCATTGACAAAACAAGGGGCAATGGGCAAAATCCTGAAACGTGGGCAGTCACATGCAAACACAAGGAACAACTTTTCTACTCTTCAGAGTGAGAGCACTGGGATAAGCTGCCCAGATGTTGTAGTGCCTCCTTCTCTGGAGATACTCAAGCCTTGTCTGGATGCTTTCCTGCGTAACCTACCACAGGGAACCTGCTTTAGCAGGAGGTTGGAGTAGATGATCCCTAGAGGTTCCTTCTTGGAAACAATTGTCCTTTTTTTCACAGCTTTTTCTTATTTGGGCCACCCAGGCAGAACATATATGGATGTATCACATCACAAAACTTAAAATGCAATAGTCCTAAACTGCAGAGTCCCTCTCAATATTGTGAGGATGCACTGCAGCCTGCAATAATGGGAATGGTGGTCATTTCTCTTGCTGTATATCCCAGTCATAGGTCTATCTGAGTTTTTGATGACATGACTCCAGCAAGGCAACGGGGGGTTTGTTATTTGGGGTGCTACCCCTCACACAGCAGGAAACAAAGTCAGTACTTTCCTATCCTGCCTCTGCCTGCTAGGAACCACAAAGTAGAGTAGTGACTTACTAATCTATGCTAATTCTGCATGGGGCAATTCAATACACCCTAATTAGTTTATCATTTGCAGTTGTTTATAATTTTTGTTGTTGTGTTTGTTCTAAAGGAATATAGAGAACATGGGGTGAGGAGAAGCTCTGATGACTTATGCATATTTCTGTACTGGTATAAAAATATGACATGAAGAAGCTTGATAATATTCCAAAGACATGATTATGTTCCAGTCTTATGTTATGCCATCTGACATTTGAGATGGCAAAGAATTCAGTCTCCCTGCAGGGATTTTCTGCCCCTTCCTTCCTGTAAAGTGAATGGAGAGATGTCCACCAGGATGCCATGTTCTATCTCTGTTGACTGAAAGGAAGAGCAGCATCTGGCCAGGTGCTGCATAATGTCATTCTGTCCTGAACATACATGCCAGCACAGCCACATGCAACACCACTTTTACTCCTGTAATACAGGGTTGGGATACAGGAATCTGTGTTGCTAACTCCTAGGGAAAGCAAAATCAAAGTTGTTTACTGAAACTGTTCCACTTTGCACTGCAATGCCTCTCCAGGACCCCCACCAATCAGCTGAGCCAAGAAATGACAAATGCCAGTCCCTACACTGTTTACTAAAAAGGACTTAATGGCAGAGAGTCATTGGGGTTATAAACTGATTACTCAGATCATCAGCACCACTGCATGGAGAACAAGTTGTTTTTCCAGTCCAGTAGTGCTTCTTATCAAGGCTTATTTTGTAATAGAGCTATAGAAGGGACATTACCACACACTAAGGGCAAAGTCTGGTGTATGTGAGAGCTAGGTGAAGTGATAGAAAAGAGATGATAATGAACAACCCCTTATCAGGCACCAGATAAATTTATTCGGAGGAGTGCCCAAGGCACTAGCAACAGAGTCAGTATTAAGCATTTTATCTAACAACCTGGAAGAGAAAACACTGGATATTTTGGTGTTACTTCTGTTGACTTCAGGAACCTTTGTAACGTCCAGATCAGGGGTAAAGTGCTGGGAAGTGCAACATCTGCTTATCTTCTGTGAAACCAGAGTGTTATTCAGCCATGACTAAACTTGCTGATTTCACTGCACCTCTGACATGCTGAAAGCAAGCCAATCACAGTACCTCCGGTGCTTGCTGAATCAGGAGTTGGGTGCACAGCCTCTTATGCTTAATGAGCTTATGCGTAGGAAGGAAAAAAATTACAACTTCTGGAGCCTTCTAGACAGCAGGAACTTGGCTGGAACAGTTTGCATGAGAACAGCATGAGGGAGACTGCATTGCCTGCTGGGGTGACATGCTTGACTGCCTTGTTGCAGGCTACCTGCACCTGTAGCATTCCCAGCTCACACCTGCACAGCACACATCCTCCCACCCTGCTATAGGCACTTGAACAGTTAGGCCATATTATCAAAACTCAGTCAAACGCAGTATAATCTTGGGGGAAAAAAAACAGGTCAGTGAAAGGACCAGTTGCACCAGACTGTCATTACAGCACAGGCTGCTTTGTCCAATAGCCATAGTTCCATTTCAAACCAGTCATTAAAACCCAATTGTCCATTTGTTCCAGAGCTAGACAGCTTATGTTCTGTGTAAGGAATGAGATAATCATCTAGATTTCCAGTGGGAAGCCTTTACATTAAGTCCAGTTTGTTAGGAACCTTCATTTGACAGTGAAATAGTTTGGTTTTTCCCACAAGGGCTGCATGGCAGCAGCTATGGGCATGACAAACAAAAGAAGTCTGTCACTTAGCAACTCAGCTTCTGAAAACATTCATTTTGGGACTGCCACTGATTCATCCTGTCCAAGTTGTTTGTTCCCAATTTTTTCCCCCCTACTGAGTATCCCTCCTACCCTTATTCTGCAGCTAAGAGTCTGCAGAGGCATGATGCATTTGTGTAGGCAAGAGGCCAGTCAGCAAGTCTGTGGTAACTGATTACAACAATCACATCAGGTAAGACAAGCATCAGGAGTTACAAGTCAAGTGCAAAATTAATTGAAACAGATTGACATACAGAATTCCTTAAGCAAGTCACTGTGTACCATGTTTGCTTCTGCACCAGCAAACAAGGTAACAAAATTAAGGCTTAAAATAGTTGTTCTAACTGCAGAATTCTTCACAACCAGAAACCTCATCACATGCCATATCTGATGTTTCTTTAAATTTCACATTGGCCTATGCTTGCAGTATACTACTTATCAGAAATAAAGACAGACAATTATTAAAAAGATTTTATTATAAAATTATTTCAGTATCTACAGAAAAGTAAAAGGCTTAAAACTACAACTCTATTTCCAGGAATAAAAATTCAGTAAAGGCTGAAATAGAATTTTGTCTAGGCAAATAGCCCTTGCTAGCTTTTAAACTAAAGGAGACTCTGTAAGTTTCCTTTAAGTGCTACACACATCTGTCTCCATTGCATGTTCTGCATATACAACTTTGAGATTATACTCATCCAGAAAGCCCCTATTTGCAAGCA
Source organism: Cyrtonyx montezumae (assembly GCF_038088225.1). Taxonomy (NCBI): domain Eukaryota; kingdom Metazoa; phylum Chordata; class Aves; order Galliformes; family Odontophoridae; genus Cyrtonyx; species Cyrtonyx montezumae. Next base: position 1,515,103 of record NW_027071870.1, on the reverse strand, counting down.
CTGTTACAGACTTAGACATTCATTTAAAGCACCAACATGCTTCAGATGCTTTTAAAATAGACATTACAGTTTCAACCTGCAGTAGCCGAAGCTACATTACAGATCTACAGTCTATCACAAGATTGTAAATCACATTCAAGCATTACTGAGTGCAGACAAAGAGGTATTGTGTTTACTTAACAGTAACTATCTAGGCATATTTCTGTGACCTTATATTCAATACAAGGTCAAAGTATTCAAGTATATTATGGCAGTGAAAGCAGTTTCTCCACACCTGTATTTTCTAGACAAAGATATTTCAGTATTGTTATCCATTTCATTCATTGAGTGAGTGAAAATACTCCTGAACTGGTGACCTTTGGTGATTGCAGCTTATTCGCTGGGATAAGAGTGGCCTCAATGTAGTATTTAAGCCAATCTGCTCAGTAACTACCACCATTGCTTCTTAACTTAGTTTTTGAAATAAATGAACAGAATACTATTTTATTTTCCATTGAGAAATCTACCCCCAAAAAAGCTTTTAGAACACAAAAGGTAGAGATCTAGCTTTCTCTTATTGCTATTGAAAAAGCATCTGGTATTCACAGTAGAGTGTGGAGTAGATTTCCAACCAACAAATACAAATCTGCTTTAGAAAGCTGTCACATCACTGAGCAGGATACTTTAAATACTGTACTTGCAACTTCCTTCCAAGAATCATATACACTTAAGATAATGATGCTGTTAGTCATTAAAATTCAAGTAACATTTTACAGCCCCAATGAACTTTGTCCAGTTGAGCAATTTCAATTACTTTGAGTAAATCCCATTATTTTGCTTATGAGGAACGGAGAAAAATCCACAAAGGTAGGAAAGGTAGAAGCTTATTAGGAATGGACCATTTCCCAACAGCTCTCTCTCTCTGGCACTTCTCCTGTGGAAATTCCCCTTTTGCTGTTGTTAAAACCTATTACATAATTTTCAGTGCTGATGATATTTCCAACCTCATTTCCCAAGACATTTCTATCACAAAAGACAGTTCTTAGAACAACATTCTACTCCAACATCACTCTTCCTGAAAACCTAACAGACTTTCAGTGCCCATCACAGCTCTAAGGTGTAAAATCCCCATGCACTTTGCGACAGTGTGGTCCAATACATAGTTGACAAAGATGATAGTAGACATTTCGGTTTAGCGCACTGAACCCACTGGTCATCTAACAGACTAACAAAAAGGAATCCCAGGATGACATTTTAAATATGCTGTTTCCCATGTCATGCTTGCATAACACAATCACCAAAACCTTCAATTTCAACTTGCACGCCTGACTTCAGTTCATGGAAAATTGTAACTAACTTACTTGGCACATATCTTCCTGAGCACTGAGATACAGGCCAGATGTAGGCCAATCTTATAGCTGTTAATACCAAGTAACTTCATAAAAATCTCTTTTTAGTTACTTTATGCACAGGAGCTTTACTTCATTAGCTTTTCCATCCCCAACTTGAAGTAACTCAGAGCACGGCATCACTTAAGAGCGATTAGTGGAATATGGGTTGCTCCTTTTGTTAACGTGTGACTTCCTTACATGCGGAAAACACTTTCTTCCTACTTGGCAAGGGCTCCCTCCCTCTCCCCCCCAGTCAGGGTCTATTTGGATGCTGTTTATAACATGGCATTCTTATAGCCAGGTGAGTGGATATTTTCCAGATGTTCTAAATGCAGCTTTAAAGCACAGGTACATCTAACTACCTGAGGAGTTCTGTAAGATGAGCTGCTGATATCTACTCTAGGAGAAAAATATATACCAGCTTAACTGACATTTATCAGTATCAGAATTCAAGCATTGGACAGGACTCAAATAGCACAGGTCTATCACAGTCTTTGATCACAACAAAAATAGCCTGAGTTTCCTCTATACATATCTCTTCTTTAAAGACATACACGCACTTCTATTTTCTTCAACCTGAAGTCCACAGCGAGATTTTACATTTACTGTATACAGCTTAGTCTATAACAGCTTTAGCTTCTTCCTCTTCTGCCAGTCCTGAAATGGAAGAATTTGCCTGTTTGGAGGTAGGTGAGTACTTCCAAACACTAGTTTCTGCTAAGCCAGCTTGATCCCCTGGATGCCTTGGATATCCACATCCCTTCAGAGAGCTGCAGTCTGCTTTGGGCCTTTACTTGGCACGCACCAGTCACCTGCCTCTGAAGTTGCTTGGTAATGTTTGGAAGCAGATTTGTTAAAAACTGGAAGTTTTTCTACTGATTCTGTTGATAGGGCCTAAAAAAGAAATAGAAATTACACTGAGAAAATTCATGCAGTATACCTCAAGTATAATAATGTGACAAGTTTATGTAAACATTTCTGTAATAATTGCAACAGCTAACTTGGTCTAGTATCTAAGTTTGCAATCTAAGTTCTGCAGGACAAATGCAGTAACACCAGATCATGTTTATGCATTTGTATAGGCCTTAAAAGGTATTCTGTAACCTGTTTTCAAAATAACTCTGAAAGCACTAGAAAAGAAATACACAGAATTGCAGAGAAACTTCAAAATATGATCTCCTACCTACACATTCTGCAGCTAAGGGCTTAATCATACTCTTTCATGAAGAGTTTGCATAGACTTTCTTGTCAGAGTTAAGATGGAACAGTAAGTGAAACAAAAGATCTACTACTCATATTTTTTCATTTCTGTTACTTCACTTTACCCTGGTACTGTCTGTATTCTACAAACCAGCAGACTCCAAACCTAACAGGAGAATCTCTGAATTTGATTTCAAGCTATCATCAGTAATCATTCAAGATACAGCTAAGTATTAAAAAAAATTCTTAAAATATACTGCCTTTTTATTAAAAAAAAAAAAGCTTTTCTGCTCATCAGCAGAGAATTCATTTACCTTAAATATGATACCAAAGTAAGTCACTTCACTGCATTAACAGTAGTTATCAATATTCATTTTACACAATCAAAACACATACCTTCAAGTAGATAATAGCATCCGTTCCATAGCCACATATGGAGTAGAGATTTAGGTCTCCCTGGAAGTATTTGGCATATAGACGGGAAATGGGCAAGCCATATCCAAAGCCAGCCTAAAAGCACAGTACAGTGTGAATTTTGTGCTAGCTCTTATGACTTAGATATAAATAGCTAGAAAATTTTCAGAGATCCTAAACTTCAGAAGTCCTTTGCACTTTCTCTTCTTAGAGGAGATTTCTAATCAGTCGCATATGGAAACTGATTATTTAAAAAGAACCTCCATAAAGGAGGGGAGATGTATATACATGTCCAAGCCTTATTAGATGCATTATATACCTGTGTTTTCCTTGTCCAGATTTCAGTAGTACAACTTGATTAGTGTAAGTTTTTTCCTAGTAGATAACTAATCCTAATCCACTGTACTTGCCTCTGTAGAGGCAGCACTTCTAATAAGTTTGAAGGCTGAGCAGGAGTGAAGGTAGAGTAAACTATTGTCATTGGAATAGAAAAAAATCAGATTAGGTTGGAATATTCTTCTCTGTTTATACCTTTAAAGGCATATTCATTGAGCTAGATATTAAACTTATTTCATAGAATGTTAATTCTTATCTATGAGGATTAATCTCTGAATACCCTACAAATCAATAGGGTAGACATAGTGTTCATTACTTGTTATTAACCTGCCCAATACTTATAGCAACTTGAGCATTGAAATCATCTTACAAGAGGAGTTTGTCGACCATCATCCATCCTTGGCCTTGGTGCTGTGGAATACATGTAGCTAAACAGCTGCTCAATTTTCCTTACTGGAACACCACCTCCTCTGTCAGAGATCTGATTTAAAAATAAATAAATAAAGTTAACCATGACCCTTCCAACAGTAATAAACGCTATTTGTTTCACAGCATATCATTTTTCAATTAAGTAATTGCTCTAGATGCAGGCTATCAACAGAAAGCTCATGCATATTATCTTTAATCTGTTGTCACAGAACTTGTGGCAAGTTCTAATGGAATTTGCTGCAGCACATACAATCATAAGGATTATGTTAAGGCCATATATTAAATGGCCAACAAGATACCTTAATAGCCAGGTCTTCTTGTCCTAGAACAACTGTTACTTCAACTGGAGAGAGGGAAGGACTGTTCTCTTGAAATTCAACTGTTGCCCTCATTGAATTCTATGGAAATGAAGGTTGTCATTATCAGTGTTGAATCTATGCATTAAAATCAAAGTAGTTTAATATCTCTATTACTGTGAAGAAGTTAAGCACAGTTACCACCAATTACCTAGCTTCAAGAAATACTTTGCAACTTATCTTACATAAGAATAGGAGCTTTCACCCCTAAAACACAACTCTGTTTCAAAAGATTACTTTTAAAAGATGAGTATTTTTTTTGACAATGTCTAGCTAGGCCAGTGAAAGTTAAATCAGCAGACACCCTTCAAAGTCAGTATGCTTCTGGGGGAAAAACTGAGTTCAGTAGTTGTTAAAGACCACCCCAACTCAGCACCCCATATTGGCAGCATATTAGTTCAGCCCTATTTACTACTTCAAGAAGCACTACTTAATCCACAGCAAAATTGCTCTATGGTTGTCACAACCCCATGTACTTCTTTACTCCTTCTCTCCACCTTATCACATCCCAGTTGCCACCAACACACAAATGTCCAAGTATTTTCCTAGGAACTGCCAAAGCCACTTTCTCACATAGTAAGTTCTTATAAATCCCACTGTTCCACGCAAAACTCCACTTCACTCAAGTCTAGCTAGAGAATAACACTGAAGCTTCTGCTCAGAAAACTGAAGGAAGAAACAAGATATACTGACATACCTTAAATAGCTCAAAAAGCATGTGAAAAAGATGAGATGGAACATAGACAATGTTAATCGGCTCTCCTGGAAATTTTCCTAGATGAAGAAAAAGACAAGCAAAACTTAGAGGGACAGTTTTGTTTGCTTTTTTGGTACTGCATCCAGATTTTACAATAAGCAAGCAATTTGCTAAAACAAACTAGAAAAAGTCTTAATTTCAAGGGTTTCATCCCAACTGAACAATTTTGTTTAGGTGATAGTAATTATTAAGCTGGTGATAATTAACTCCATTCCACAGGCAGAGGACTTCAGAGGTTAAGGAAACTGCTTCAAATCCCACATGCTTGAAGCTCAGGCTACAATCTGTGTTTCTCAGTCAGCAGACTGACTTTTCCTACCCCAGATACAGAGCTCCTCTTTTAAGTACAGACTAGTCTTGTACTCAAATTTGTAAATAAAACCTCAGGAAATCTCATGTTTAAGATGCAGTGACATCTGACATAACATAAGTGAGATGATTCTAACAAAGTGCAGAGGAAATACCACAAGACATGCTAGACCATCACGGCCCCAGAAGTGAGAGCCTTTTGGTTCATTAAAGGCATTGATTTGGCTACAGTAAAACATAAGTAAAACATAAGATCTCACCATTTACTTGATTAAGCTTCAGTTCTGGAGATGTTAAGTAGTACTGGTCACACAGCATCCTGGAACTTTGAAAAGCATCTGAAATATTTATTTAAATAAAATATGTGAAATAGAGCATTGCATGCTGTAGAACATTCTAATGCATGGCAACATACAATATTTAACTGTGATAGCTGCAAAGGTGATGCAGACTATAAATATTTGTTTCACAGGGCATGATAATGTTGCATCCACTGCGTGCACTGAAACTAAACATGAAGTTACAGCAGCATGGGCAAGTTTTCAGTAGAACGCGGTGATTCTGTAAAACTTGTGCATCTGGGGTATTATGTAAGATTAGGTAGTGCTGATTTCAACACTACAGACTATTTTCACTCCTACGTCATCTGACAATTGCTATGCCTTAATTCAGACATTTTAAACTGCTACTTAGTATATTATATCCTATACAAGCTCATGTTGAAATAACTGAAGGCAGTCTATCAAAACAAGAAATTCAACATCCTACACTACACACATTGCCTACCCAAACTACCTGCAACTGATCATGTTAATGACATCAGAACACTTACCATTCACCACCTCAACAACATCACAGCAAGGATCAATACTTCCAATGTGCCTTGGGTGACTCGATCTGGATTTATCATCAAAAAGAAGGGCTGTTTCAAATGAAAACAAATACGTACTTAATCATAATTGCTATACTAAAAAAAAAATTAATTTCACATTAAGAGGACAATCATAGCAGACAACCATATGAGAATACTGTTTTTGCTTTTTTAGATCTAAAAAAGGCAATCTACTGACTGCAGACATGTGCAGTTCAAGACGTAAAGGATGTTCAGATGCAGAGGAAGCCTTATCTTCCACACAAGATGTACTGCTTCCCAGACTGCAGACTAGAGTCCTCCCGTTACTTCAGGTCACACAGTCTAACTTTTCAGTATCTCACAAAGTCATCCAAAACAGACCTCTAACAGCGCTTACATTCAGTTCTTTTTCATCAGGTTGAAGACAGGCAAATTGAAACTAGAGGATCTTTAAGTTCCCTTCCAACCCAGGCTGTTCTATGATTCTATGAAGTTTTTCCACAGATAAGAACTCTTACTTACTGTGCTGGTTCATTAGCATCCGGGTGGAAATACGGCTCATGTAGAAACGATCCAAGAAGTACTGAATGTTTTGATTGGTGACGGGATCTACTTTAAACATATCTTTGTATTCAATTACTCCTTGGGCCATTGTAGGTACTACATCATGATGTCTGTTTCGAACTCTAATTAGTGTATCTATAAATCTAGATTTAAAAAAAAGTTTTATTAGAACATCATTCTCCATGGAAGCAAGTTTTGAATAAAGCTATTACCTAATCCAGCAACACAACTGAAAGAGTCTCAACACAGCTTCTTTTTCTGTTCTTTTTAAAACCAACTCCTCACTGACTTCGAATTCAGAGTTTGATATTTTAATCTGCATAAATGTTACCCATGTCAAATTTGTGGCTTTTAAACCATTCACAGCAGCTTGCATGAAGAGTTAAGAAGTGTGCACTGTGGTTAAAGAAGACCCCAAGCTGACATCTTACTAAGAAGCTTGGATGTGACATGAGATAACTTTCATTGATCTTTTTGTTGTGATGGTTTGAGGCTACAAAAGGTCTTTTATGAGAAATACTGCTTAACTTAATCAGATAATTAAACCAGCTTGCTCTGTGCTCTGCAATTCATATTAAATTATCAAATGCAGCTCAGGACAATGGTCATTCTGAAGTGACAACACTGCTAAAAACTGAATGGATGTTCCGAAGGTCAGTGAAATAAACAGAAAGCTTACTCAGATAAGACTTTTTGGTCATCTGGGCTTTTCTGATGGAACTCAACCAGCTCCATTAGACTCTGGATGTACCTATGGAAAACAAGAAACATGCTATCAGTTGATTAGTATTAGTAGGAACAAGAAAATCAGTGTCTTGTTTAAGTCATTACTCTTCAGTTAGCTAGAAATCTCAAGTATCTTCATAACAAAGCTCCACCTAAGTACAGGAACATAGATAGTCACTTCTGCCTCAACCTTTGAAGTCATGCAAGTCCCCTTGTGCTTGCCACCCAGAAAGGTATTTAAAACATCACTGTAGTAACATCAACTCCTCTTATAATTCAAAACTGGCATTTCAAAAGAAGATCCAAATAACAATCACCATTAGGTAAAATTTTTTCCAGGTCTGATCAGCTTTGACACAAGCTAAGTACTTGAGCCTCTTTGCTAACATCTGACAGCCTTGACGCGTGTTGCAAAGGCACAACGGTAGTTTACTAGATTAAGAACAGTTTCTGGATCTTACCCTAATACTTTTCTCTTCATGCACATGCAGCATTTGTGCCACTAGAACAAGGTTAAATCAGATCCAATCACTGTCAGCTACAGAGATGTTAACTGATTTGTAAACACCTCACAGGTCAAGGCAATTTGCTACAGAAAGAATGAAGCCCTGTTAGCAATTCCATCAGTGAGAGACTGTTTTCATGTGGCATTCACAGACTCACACTATTTTCTTGATTCTTAAGAAGTAGAAGCAAGCTTCCCTTGCTACATCAAATTGCTAGCTTAAGAGATGTTTTTTTACAAATAAAAACATAACCATGCTTTTTTTTTTTATGTAATTTTAGCATGCTAGTCAAGTAAAGCAGTTTGCAATCCAGCTTTGACAAATAAACTGCATTTCCTGTGTGTTTCATTTCTATCTTCCATTACTCAAAAACACCAATGACAACTGGGCTGTTGAAACTTATTTCTCAGGCTCAGTTCAGGCCACGTTCACTTACCAGCTTTTCACTAACTGCACAGATGGAGTGCTCAGCAGTTTATCGGGAAGAAGCTCAATTTCTCTCAGTATGTTCGCAAACCTCACAGGGAGCTCTTGGCGCAGAAACGCAAAGGAAGTCCTCTCACATCCATTAGTTGAGCCTATGAAACAAACCCAAGAAAAGCACGTTGGAACTACTTTTCTCCAATATACAAGTACAAATCGCCACCTCTTCGCAGACTTCAGGACTACGCGGATTGCGAAGGAGTCTGTGATTAGCGGCCGGTTCTCCCGTGCACGCGTGCAGAGTTTGTGTGACGGCAAAACACAGCCCGTTCCGTGCTGGTGGATTCCCCATTCTGACACAGAGAAATAGCGGCGATGCCGCAGTCGCTCCGAGGCAGCTCTCCAGCCTTTGTAAACGCTTGGGTCCGACCGCGCCACGTGAGCGGCACAGCCCGCAGCTGCCAGCTCCGTAATCGGATCTGGGTACAATCTGTTCGCTCCCTCAGAACAAACCTCATGACTCCTCCTTGATAACGTGCGCCACAGAACACGAAAACATCCATCGGCCGATTAACTACCGCCTCCCACACCCCATTAACATCCCCAAACGGAGCGGCAACGCATCCTACCTCCCCCACTCGGGGCCAGCCCAGCCGACAGGGGACAGCCAGGGGTCGCCCTAAGCGGGGCCCCCCGCCCTAACCGCTGGCTGACCACCGCCCCCGGGGCTCTCACCGAAATCCAGCAGCTGCTTGATGGAAAGCGGGGAGGGCGAGAAGCGGGAGAACTGCTCCACCTCCCGCGGTAGGCGGCTGCTGCGGGCGCTGCCGACCCCGGCCCCGGCCAGGGGGACCGCGGTGCGCAGAGCGATGCGGGCGGCCTTCATGGCTGCGGAGGCGGCGGTCTTGGGATGCTCAGTCAGTCGATCAGCGATGCTCTGAGCGCCTGTAGGGTTCTCGCTGCCCCTCCGCCTGTGGGGGCACCTTCAATTGCCGCCTCTATTTACACCCGCGGGGGGCGGCGCTCCGGAGGCCCCGCCCGCCCCCTCCAACGGTGCCCCCTCCAACGGTTCCCCCTCCAACGGCTCCCCCTCCCCCGCTCCCGTTCCCCGCCCGTGCCCGGTGGCACGTGGCCAGCCCCGCGGGGAAGTGACGCCCTGGCCTCGCTCCGTGCCCGTTGACCTTGGAGACGGGGCAGTGTCAGCTCCGCGCTGCCCGTTGTCCGCTCGGGGAGAGCCCTTTGCACCGCCGTGGCCGCTGAAGGGCTGCGGAGCTCGGGGGCCGAACGTCCCCTGCGCTGTCCAGCCTGGATGAGTTCCCTCGGGTTAAACGTGACCCCCGTCCCCAGCTCCGGCTGCACTGCCAATCCTGAAGCACGCCGGTGCTAACTGTTAGCCGAAAAGGAAAATAGTGTAACATTTGCAGCCTCTGGGGATGCTAGCACGGAATTCTTAAAAGTCTGGGATCTGTGCACTGAAGTGCAAAGGGAGCAAAATTAGATCTTAACCCCATGATTCAGTGTTTGACGTGTAGGTCATCATCGTGACTGGGATTAATAGTGGCCAAATCTCTGCAGACAGCTGCTTCAGTGACGCTCTGGTCCCAAAGCTCTGCATAACCCTTGCTTTTTCTAGAGCTGTCCTAGTAATTGGTGGACCGAAGTGCTCTCTCACTGTTAGCCAATCTTCCAGGGTTACAGGTCTGGGAAATGTCTGCACACCTCTTCAGTGGAAGGAGAACTTTGACCTCCAACGTTGGTTGGCGTTTTCCTAAGTTAAGGCTATAACATCTTAGGCAGTTTGAATAATGTAACCTTCAGCAGAAGGGTTCCTGGCATCCCAAATCTTAGCAGTGGAGCCATGCAATAATAAAACAATGAAACAACAGCCTGTTTTTAATACTTAGATATAACTTAGCCTAATATTTTTCTACAAATGTTTATAGACACTTTTATATACATATACATGCAAAAATATATATATATACTTTTTCATGGGAAGGAAGATAATTTCCTAAGAAGAACTTCATATACTTTAACAAGCAGAGGAAAACACTTAGATTATCTTTTTTTTTTTTTTTGAAGCTTTATCTCATTTTTGTCTTCCTAGTCATTATGTCTATTATCCCTGCATTCTCTTCTACCTGTTCTTTTATTATTTTATTGCTCCCCATGGGGTAATTACTCTGTTATTTTTCCATCAGATGGATCAGTTTTTACCACAGTGACAGAATGTTGGCATATGAAAATGTGAAATGAAGCAAAATGAAGATATCTTATCATAGCAAACACAACCTTTTTGATATTTCTGGTGTTTGCCAGAAGCTGAAAATTTGGGAAAGGACCTTGGGGTTTGCTTTTGACTGTTTAACTCCGTTTACCTGCCAGTTGCAGATGACTCATGGAAGTGAAAATAACCTACAAAGTGGTTTCAGTTATAGAAAGTGAGTATGACAGCTTTTGTTTTCTTTCTTGGTTCTTCCTAGAGCTGCTAAAGAAGTGGGGCAGGAATTTCAAGATTAACACTTTGCAATCAAACCTGAGTCAAGAAAGTTCCCTGCACTTGGATATTATTCTTGTTTATGAGGTCAATGTTTCTGGTTCTATTGAGATAATTTATTTTAATCTGCTGGTGAGTTGACTTTGGTTAACATAAATAACTTGAATTACCTCTGCAAGTAGGCTTATTACAGGGTCTATTCTGAATAGAAAAAACGTTTTCTGCAAATAATTTCTGTTGTTTACATCTTTTTATTACATAAACTTTTTTGCCTCTTCTTTTTCTTTTCCTTTCTTCTTTTATTTTTATCTTTTACTTTTTAATGCAGGAAATACAGGAAATGTTGCTTTCTCCAGCTGTTGGAAGTGCAAGGCTCCAGTAGTTCAAAACTTGTGTGTTTCTCAAAACAGACTTTTACAATAATTTTATATACTGGCAGCCCTTCACCTCAGAGAGTTCTATTACTCTGGAAGAAGTGTGTCTCCTTCGTAACACAGATTTGATTCTTGCTCTTCATATGAGAGATGATGCAACGAAGTACTTTCTCAGCAGTATGATTTTCCATTCATGTAACAGAAGTGAAGTATCTGGGACACAATTGTTAAGGATGTTCTGAATACTGGCCAAGAAAGCTAACCTCTATGTGGCTAACTTTGTATCAGGATTCATTATCAGCCAAACCGCATGTGAAGGATAGGCTGCGAAAACTAAACCCCCTGAAGTAACTTCCCGAGCTGTCCCAACTACAGCACTGTTCATTCTCACTTTCTTTCCTCTCTGCCTTTTCCCTCTCCCCTTGAAGCCCCAATGCACGGAACCAAGTACCGATGCTAGAGAACATGGTTTTGATAGCAAAGAACAGTGTCAGGATCTGAACTGCAGCATTCATCTGATATAATCTTATTTCTGTCATTTTGGTATTTTAATTTTATTTTCCTCTTCTGAACTACACTGAGGCATGTTTTGGAAAGGTAATGATAATGCTTTTGGTTGCTCTGTCACAGTAATGTTTTGCTGGCTATCCTTAAAAGAATGGAGCTGTGTTAACATTTTCTTCTTATTACTATTTTGCACAACAGTGACATCTGTAACAGTCAAATGGTGGAAGCCTGTGTTCCTGTCCATTTGTCCCCTAAATGTCATTCATTGCAACTAGCTATCTCTCTCCTTGATATTACTACTGTCATGGTGTGTGCCAAAGACACAGTGTGCTTTATTTTGGTCGGAGCAGTGCTCCCAGCTAGCCAGAATATGTGACAAGAGCTCGTGTTGCTGAGGTCTAATAGAAAGTGCCTTGGCTGATTTAGCCCTGCATTTTTCACTGTGGGGACACAAATGTAAGGCTGCCTTTCCTAACTGGGGTGAAACCTCTCTCCTGACCAGTCAGAATGTGTGTGATGACAACTGGTGGGGTTGCCACGTAGCAGAATGAATTTTAGCTGAGTTTATTCTGCTCTTTCCTTCAGTGTGGACCAAAATTCTATTCTCTCCTCCCTAAACCATCTGCCAGTTTGCACGAAGTTTGTGAGAAGTCTATTATCCATTCAAATTAGGCTGAATGGCTGGGGGGGATGGCTTGGCAAACTCGTGAGTAGGCAATACTGGAGTTCTTTCCCTTACGAAACAGGACTAATCTCCCCACACATCTGCTAGCGACAAAGCCAACCTCTGATTCAACATTTGTAAGTAAGGACAAACAGTGACCTAGGATGAGCAGCGTGTCAGGGTGGGAATTAATAGCGCCATTAGGAAGTTCTGAACGTCAGTGGAAGGAACATCTACTGACTGGAGGGTATGAGTTGTACTCGCCACACATCATGAAACTTCCAGCAGCACCCTGGGTAAAGGATCTAAATGTAGACTCTGCATGCTGGTCTACATTTACGCGACTAGCTTGATACTTTAATCCAGGAACACATTTGCTTTCTAAATATTTATGTGTTCCTTTCGGGTGGAAAAAAAAAAAAAAAGAGGACAGAAATAGCCTTACAAACAAGGGTCATATCTTCCTGTTCTCATCTTTCTATCACCCGCCGTTGCAGCCGCAGGAGCTGCCGAGGGCTCCCGATGCAATTGAAATAGCAGAAGTAGGTGAAAGTTGATGCAGTGGCACACAAACAGGCTGCTGGCTGCCCCTGCTGCCTGCGTTCACTGAGGGAAAGGTCGTGCTGCTCAGCGCCTGCGCTGCTTTCCCCAGCTGCTCCTATCTTACAAGTCAAGAGTACAGTAGCTGGATCGTTTTACTGCTGGAGCTCTGGCCAGCGGCCGGCTGGGAGCTGGGAACATCCTTCAGCTGAGCGGCCGCGGTGGGAAATGCCTTTCTTTCTGCTTCCCCGTCTTTGAAATTCATGTCCAAAATGTTGTGTTAACTGTTTTAAAATCAGGGAGAAGGATGATGGTTTGGCTGGTTTTGGACTTTTCCACAATGCTTCTGGAGACTGGCACAACACTGAATGTATTTGTTTCAAATCAGGAGTGTAGAGAGTGCAGAAAGAGGGAGAAAACAGTTTGGGAGTATAGCTGTACCCTTTAGGAAAAAGAATAGGACTTGAATTATGATAAAACATGCCTCACTCATGGTATTTATGCTGAAAATCTTATCATTGGGGCAGTAAACTGCTGTTAAATTCAGGAAGCTGCTGACTATGTGAGAGAATAAGAATATTCAGTATCATAGATTCAGTATTGTTCTATATTCAGCCAAGAAACCCACTGCAGAGGAAAGACAAGTGAACAGTCAACACGAGTTGGGGCTACCCTGAAGTGTATATATAGCTGGGAAAAAATGTCCCTCTCTAGCCTCGATTGCTACTTTAACATTTCTTATGGGAGAGCGTGTGTCATCCACTGTGAGAGCTGCTGACACAGAGGGAAAAATAAGGAGGAAGAGTGCCACAGGACAGCTGCCGCTGTCCTCCAAACAGCCCTGCCCTGGATAACAGCTCCTGGGAAAAGCTGGGCAGCTTGAGCAAAGCCAGAAAAAAATTGAAGGATAGTGGGACAATAGAGCTTTCAGCAGAATTAGAGAACAGTTTGTACATCTACACCTACACCTACACCTACACCTACACCTACACCTACACCTACATCTACACCTACATCTACACCTACATCTACATCTACATCTACATCTACACCTACATCTACATCTACATCTACATCTGTATCTACATCTACACACATAATCACCTAAACATATGCATACACATACACTTATACATCTGTATAATTCTGTAGGAATACAGGAAGTTAATTAAACAAAATTGTTCAGTCTGAAAGCTCTGAATTAGTCCTCCTAAGGATCTGGTGGACCTGTGGCTTTTCTTTCTCAGCTTGGATCAGTCTGGGTGAAGATGCGTTGCTAATTCTTTTCTATCAGCTCCCATTGATACTTTTGTCTATAGCAAGACACTTGGTGAAGTGGAGCTGATGGTCTGAATTTCTGCTCGGAACAATGGCTTTGAGCCACTACTCCAGATAATTTTGTGTGAGGCTGATCATAGAAAGCAATCTCTTTCCCCATTTGGAAGAATTTACTTTATTTAATGACCAACACAGGGACTTGAATGAGAAATATGTTCTGGGAAGTACTGATTTGAGATGAGTGGCATCATCTAGAAAAGGAATCACCGCAGTGTTATCTCATCATCCATTCAAAAGAGGTGCAGGGTGCCTGGGTATTACAGAAATGCCACTTGTTCCTGATGTTTCAGGTTACCCAAAGGAACTTCGTTTCCTATTTGCAACAGTGTGACTGTTATTACTCAAGTGTGAACTCGCAGCTATTCAAATACTGAATTCCCATAACATACTCTACAGAAGGCACTCACACTGCAAGCTAATGGGAACTTTTCCCATCTGATAACATGCATAACCATGTGCTAAGTCATAATAGCTGTAGTATAATATAAAAATGAAGTATATGTGTTAAAATACTCCTGGAAAAGAAACGGGACAAGAAAAAAGTGTTGTGCTGCACAATTAAAATTTTCTGTCATTGTTGTTGAATATTGCAGTATTTCTGTGCCATATAATGAAGAGATATTTAATTAGGGGTAACTCATCAACTCCAACATTGCTGGAACATCAACAACAGCCTAAAAAGGGGAAGCTTTGCATTAACTATGGAATTGTTTCATTCTTGCATAATAGACTAGCAAAGTACACAGTTTCACTATTGAGTATTAGTGTCTTCTTCTTACTGTAGTTCCTTTAATTTTTTTTTCTTACTCTATCCATGCTGACTTATTCAAATTAAATCTTTGGTGTAATTCTCATCTAATAGTGACTGACATGAAAAATAGAACTGTGCTGGTAGTTGCTTTTCAGTAAAGTTATACAAAAACAAAAACAAAAACAAAAACAAAAACCCAACCATCAAACCAAACTCAACAACTAGTTTTGTTTTTCTTGATTTCACTGGTTTAAATGAGTTCAAATGACACCAGTACACTAAATGCATTGTGGTAGTGGAGTTTATATGCAAGTATTTGCAAACACGTATTATTTAGTTTCTGCACTGGAGAAAAAACAAAGGCATTAAAAAACACTGGAAGATGAAAGCAGGGTTTTAACTGATATGTTTGTGTATTTTTTAAATGTTCATAATATGTGCAAACACATATTCATTCCCTCTGGTCAGGGATCTAGTGCCTTAGTACAAACAATCAATGGTTTGTTTGCAGGCATTGCTTTCATAAAGCCTCCTTTGAAGAAAAAACAGAACAAAACAAAAGAGTATTTTTGCATACTGGCAGTAGCACACCTTCTGTGAAACAGAGGTGAAAAATGTTTTTTTCTCCTGTGAGGTCAATTGAATTATGAGATTAAATGGGGAAAAATATAATAATGTCAATACAGGTTTTCACTGCACACAAAAAATAATATTTGTTAGAAATGTTCATGATGGGAAGCACTGCAATTTCCCTTTATACAGTCACACAACTACTGCTGAAGCATGAATCTCCAAGCCTTCCATTTCATGGCTAGTCATTATTAAAACATATTTAAATAGGTTTGAATGCTTGGGTATTTCTTCATTCCTAGAAAGAAATATAAGCTCATACTCTGGTTCATTCAATACTGGAGAAAAGTTAAGTATTTTTACTAACCAAATCAAGCAGAAGCTTGATTCAAAGCTGCTAGGTGACTGACTAGCCAAGAGAAGGCTTGGTGCAGACAATCACAGACCTCACTCTCTTTCAGCAAATGAGGAGAGGGGGGCAATGCTTCTCTTGGGCTTGCTGCTGAAACACTGGTTTTCCCTCTGTGGCCCATTCCAGACACTCTGTTTTGAAAGCTTGAAAACCTGCTCCTTATTTGCAGCTGCCTATATGCTGAAACTTAAGAAACAGAGGAAAGGAAGTTGTCAAAAATGCATGTGTAGGTCCAGCAAAATTAGAGTTATAATTTTAGTAATATATGCTTGTACTGTAAGGGTGTTGCTACACTGATGCAAACAAGGATAAATGCATTTATTTCTACAGGTGTTTTAGGCTGTCTTAGAATAGAGCATACACAAAAAGTGGTGTAAATATGAATCTTCTCATATGCATGGTGGAGTCTTTAAATTGTATGCATTAAAAATAAAATTATTGCTTGATTAAATAATCCTAATTGGAATGTGACTTAACTGAAGGTGACCTTTAATGACTTGAAAACAGTCAGATTGTGTAAAAGTGATCTAATGGAAACACTTCTATCACATTTACCACTGAAAAAAAAAATCTTAGTGAAACCCTCACTACGTTTTCTGTGCTTGTGAAATACAGTGTATGTAACATTATCCGCACTTTCCATGAGAACAGCTTGGAGTGGAGAACTGTGTTTTCCAAAGCAGCCTGTAATTTTGTGTGACTCAGCTGCGGCTGCCTAATAGAGACATGAGACCCTGCAGCTCTGAGAGACTCGGGTCAGATTTGTGAACCCATGTCACCTTGGAAAATTATGTGCTAAGTTTGACCAACATCCTGAATTTCATTGCATTTTGAAAACGTGGGATGCATTTCTACCTCAAGTCACACAGACAGACGAATTACAGCAATCTGACTTGCAGAGTTTTCTTTTTCATATAAAAATTGAGGTGTGTTCCATGTTTAACCATTCCTGGAGAAATCTATCCAAAATTGTACTTTTGAAACATCCAGATAATTCTAGCCCTTTGTAGTCAGTTCATGTTTCAAATCTTGTGCCAAACGCTTGAAGGCCTTGGAGTAGAGAAGACCCAGAGGGAACATATAAAATTATATAGGAAAGGCACCAATTCACTTTTGCAGAGCAGTAATTTGGTTTGGTTTAGTAACCTGTGAAGTGGTTCACTAAAATGATGAACTTTAAGGAAACTATAAAGAGTGTGATTATTGATATCGGCTGTAGGTGACCTTTATGTGCTGAAAAGATCATGAGGTAGTCAAGACAAAAAAATTACAGCTTCTTTTTCTTCTTCACTTTAATGGTCTGAAATTGAAAAATTGGATCTATTGAACCCCAGTTAAAAGTTAGGACAGCCAAATAAAACAAGGCTACAACCTGCAACTTGCAGTTTTCCAAGTATGTTATTTACACACCCGAGAGACTAATGCTCCTGCTCAAGGGAGTCACAATTCACCACCTTCATCTGAACACAAATCACTTCAGGTTATTTCCATCCATCCACTCTGCCATTAACTTTCTCCTCTGATGTAAAGAGACACATTCCATCATTTCAAAGAAATCAATAAAGGCAAGGGAACAGATCATACAAAGCATTGTCTCTTGCTCTTTTCCTAGTGCTATGATAAGAACTTTGCCTTGCTATCTTTTCTACATCTTTCTGGGTATGTTTTTTTTTACTGCTTTCATTAAAGTAATCTTAACACTTGTCAGCATTGTCAAATTTATGCTTGCATTGATCAGCTTGCAGGACGTGGTTAACACTTCAGCATCATGTATTCTGGCATTCCATCTGTACATAGCAGGTAACATTTCAGATGCATTAGCTATGCAGGTGACATTTGGACTCTCCTTAGGAGTTTCTCTCACAGTGTTACGCAGTTAGCATGCCGATTACCGCAGCATCAAGGGTGACATTTTGGGCATCACTCATGATCTTGATGAGGGACTGAAAATGCAGTAGCATGCCTTTGGAAATATTCCATGACCTGGCAGTGTCTCTGACACTTAGATGCTAGGAACTGGTGGAGGGGGTCCAGGTCTGAGCTAGAAGAGCATCATCTTACTTGATTCAAATAACCCTGTAACAATTCCCCTGCAATCACGTCAGTTGAATTATTTTTTCCACAGCTCCTATCTGGTCCTGTCCTACTGTTTTGGTTTCAACAAACATGTTTTCCAGAAGTACACTATATAATTACCTTATTCTTCCAATTCCTTCAGTTAGGGAAGTGATTTGTTTGTACATTTTCAAAAATTTACTTTTATGTCTCATGGATAGTTTACAGTATGGTCAATAAGTTGTATTTCTGGTTCCAGTAGAAATGTATTGAGAGTCTGATCCCGGCTGCTGTGTGTTTGTACTACATAGCCTTGATGTAGACTACAAAAAAGCCTCAGTGCTTGTAGTATAGATTTGTTCAGACTGAAAATGCACTGTCACCAGCAGTGTTCAACCCGGACTTTCAAATTCTTTGTTGAGTACACAGGGACACAACAGCTGTGTATCTGAAAATAAGTGAAGGAGAAGTTGTTTACAGGAAAGGGCAGGCTTGTTGTGCTCACTGTCCATTGCATTGCTGCAGAACTGCTGCAATGTTCTGTACTAGTCAGAGTTCAGATAATGACTGACATGTTCATGTATGAGTAAAGGGTATGATTTTCAACTTGCCGGTTGCAATAGTATCAAGTATGATAAATAGACATTGAAACACAAGGTATCATAGGGGATCACTGAGACACCCCTGAAACAATGGGTTATCAGCAAGAGGGAAGTTGTTTATCTATTATTTCCAGTTACTAGGTGGTGTGTCAGTGACTGAATGAAGGCCTAAACTGAAGTTCACTGCATTCAGTAAAGTATTTCTGGTTATTTCACCTGTAATCTTCAGCGTGAACTGGATCAAATGCCTCTTGAACATGAGAGGGTAAAATGACTGGGGAAAGGAAGTTAGGTTTAGACTTCATTTTGTTTTGTTTTGTTTGTAAGAAAAATGTTTTGGAGTCTAATTTGTCTTTTGTTCAGCTTCATATATCACACATAGACTAATTCCGTGAGTTGAAAATTATTTGCTTGTGACTGTCTAACTTGAGGAAGGCAGTGACCTAAGTCACCATTACAGTGAGAGAAAATAAGATGGACATTCATGTGCTTGTTTTGAAATCCCTTTCTTCGCATGGTTTGTTCCTTATGGCTAAAATTAAAAACTCTTTTTTTTTTTTTAATGAATTATTTAAAAAGTCTGAAGATTCAAGTTCATGAAGCTCTCTCTCTTTGTAGAATGGCATCCAAAATGCTGAGAACCTGAAGAGTTTAAAGAAATAATAATTAAAAAAAGGAATCTGAACATGTCATTACAAACACTGACTTTCGAAAATGGCCTGATTTCTCTCTTTAGAAAATTAAGAGAGAAAGATGGGAAACAAAGTTTAGAAACAGAAATGATGGAAATCCTTACAAAAAAAAATACTGAGCCTGTTCCTCAGTCTGTTTAGCCTTTGCAGCCACCAAATGCCCATCTTGAAGCAATGATTATGAAAGTGGAAGGCAGCATTTTTGTGATTATCAAACTGCATATGGAGATTCCCTTTCTGCTCTTTTCCACTGCAGCCCCATATCTGATAAATAGATGTATATATTTCATCCTTCCCTCATATTTCAGAGATAGGCTGGCAGTGCTGCCATATATACATGTATGCTTTGTGACTACATCTGTATTGATGATAGCAGAAAATTCCACATATCCTTGGACTCTTCTCAGCTCAATCAGCTTCCTATGTCTGGGAGCTCTTCAAGCACCACCCCAAACCTGGCTTTTTCCAGTCATCATTTTCTGAATCCTAGTCCTAACTCAGTCCTAACTGTGGCCTCTTGTCCATGACAGAGGCAGAAGAAGATTGAATGGGAGATGACAAGGAAGGGTAGCAAAGGCCAGGACTATGGACTCTGTACTGTGGCCCACAGCGTGAAGAAGAGGTGAACCACAGTAAGAGGTACCCCTGGACAAACTACTATTTCTGTTTGACTGCTTGGGTAGGTAGTAGTAGGGTGGGTTTGCGTTTGAAAAGCCGTGTTACTGTTCACACTGCTGAGAGCGTTGTATAGTTTGTTCCCTAATGTTACAGCACAAATTAGAGAATCTTTTTCTTTGCACTGTTTAGAAGTTCTGAATTAATCTACTCTGTTTGCACTCCCTGAGCTTCATGCTACAGCGTATCTTTTGGAGTTGTTTATTTTAGTTCCTTCAACTTATGGCTTGAGAGCATACCTTCTGTCTTAACTTTTTTACTTGTGTAAAGATGATCTTCCTCTTGATTTTTGCAGAGAAGCTTCTACAAATATGATTACAAAGAAGCTTCTAAACTGCTTTGAAAATGACAGATTTGTCTCTGAAAATAACCTGTCCCAGGGAAAGGGAAAGGGAAAGGGAAAGGGAAAGGGAAAGGGAAAGGGAAAGGGAAAGGGAAAGGGAAAGGGAAAGGGAAAGGGAAAGGGAAAGGGAAAGGGAAAGGGAAAGGGAAAGGGAAAGGAAAGAGGAAAGGAAAGAGGAAAGGAAAGAGGAAAGGAAAGAGGAAAGGAAAGAGGAAAGGAAAGAGGAAAGGTAAATTAGACAATCATATGTGTTCTTCCTTACATAGTTTGGTCTTTTTTAACTGAAGAATAGAGGAGCATTATTTTGAATGTTACTAATCCTGAAGTTCAAAGCCTTCTAGAGCTTAATAAATATTTACATTTGTTTTACTTTTGTTAATTTTTCTATAAAAGAAGAAGTTAAAATGAAGGAGGTAAAATATTTTTACTTATGCTTATTTTTCTTTCTACATCAAGGTGCTTTGTTTTAGAACACATTTCAAGTTGCATTTTATTTCTCTTAATTCCACAGGAAAAAAAAAAACAAAAACAAACAAAAAAAAACCTTCTTTGTCTCATGATGAAACGTATTATGGTTCTTCCTTGTCTGTAGTTTTCAGAACAAAAATATCTGCCTGAAGTGCTGTCTGCACAGATACTGCTGAGGACAGGTGTAACCTCCAGGGTGAGTCAATGCTGCCACCTATGTTCATTTGCTGTCCAGCAGCTCCCGACCTTTCCTGAGCCTTACTTCTATGGAAAATTTACCAGCTATTAAAGACAGTGACATTAAAAAATAATAATATTAACACACACACACAAGTTCTGCTTTGGAACGACAAGTATCTGTATACAACCTATTTGTCCATATCAGATGAACAGAGAGGCTATTTCTTTTCTAAAAGAGTTACCACACCTGGAACTGGCTGCCCAGGGAGATGGTAGAGTTGCAGTCCCTGGAAGTGTTCAAGAAATGTGTAGGTGTGGCACTGACGGATGTGGGTTAGCGGGCATGATGGGGATGGGTTGATGGACTAGATGATCTTAGTGATCTTTTCCAATCTTAATGATTCTATGTTTTTATATTTCATCTTTACAAAGGACCCCAAATCAACCAAGCCCAAAACAACCAACCCAATAATTTGACCCTAAAATCTCAGCATTCTTTATACAGCACTTGTGTTGATTCTTATATTATGTCATTATCTCGGGTTAGCAGAGAAACAAACTATCCTTCTGACCTGGAAAAAAAGTTTGTTTTTTTTTTTATCAAGAAAGGAAGATGACAAGCAAGCTCCTAAGATCTTTATAAACATGGTCAGATCTGGACTATGTGGGTAAACACTGGATTTCTGGTGACTTTTATAGAACAGTTTGGTAGGCTGCACTATATGAGTATGATATAACAAGACATAATAAGGAGCATCTAGAATAACATAAACAAACAAGAACAACAACAAAAAATACCCCTCAGATCTAGAAAGTTTGAGCTACTATGGGCTATGAGCAAGCTCTGATGCAGCAGGATAGTTTCTCTAGCTCAGGTTCTGTGCTGCTAAAAAAAGGCAAAAATGTTTCCCCACCTGTTCTGAGAACTGTAGTATCTTTGAGGATATCAGTTTTCTGTCAGTATTAAGCTTACAGAATATTGGTGAGAATGGACCCTCATTCTGTAAGGAACTTCACTGCAATTCCACACCAGTGATGCAATGCAGCTAGGACAATAAGTACAGCAGTATATTATTATCTAGTTTCCACACAAACAGGCTGTGAGCATTTGAACTAAATATAGCCTTCGTTAGAGTCTGGATTACATCTGCTGCATGACATAAACTCAAAGCTACTAGCTCACATACATGGAAAATATTTAGCTTAAGGACGGTATGAAAGAGAGAAACATAGCTCAGACAATCAGTTTCTGTTAGTAGCATGGCAGCTCTAGGTGTTAATCCTTAAAAAAATGTACTATTCAGGAAAAATCTGCAACAATAAAATTGTGTAGCATTCCTATTTTACACAGAGAGACAGTATTTAAGTATCACCTTGCAACTGAACACAACAAAGTAAAGAACACTCTTTACTACCATTCCATGGATCTGTCCCACTCCCTACACCTGAAAGCCTTGAGGATGCCTTGTTCTTCCCACTGGCATAGTGTCAGCGTCTCCTAGTCCATTACTCTTTTCGCACCTCGGAGAGAAGCAGTTCCCATCTCATCTGTGTTTGTTGAGGAGCTTGGTGTGCCTGCACGTCACAGTGTCTCTGTGCAGCACAGCCTGTGTTTTGTTTGGTGCTCTCACAGGGATGGTAAGAGAAAACACTACGTATGTGTGTGCCAACAGATATGTATTTAGGAGTATAAAAAAAGTCATTGCCTGATCTCATCTAGGCCTCTGGTCAAATTATATCTTCTTCTCTCTCTTAAGACAGTAAAATTCTATAACATTTTGTGGGACAATGCTCCTGAGCTGAAAATGAAAACTTCCATGGGAATTCAATATTTTTCCTCTGGAATTATTCTATGCATATTTTACCTACATTTTTCAAAGCTATACTGGTTCTCGCTAACTGGAAGTCTATCCCTTGGTTTAAACTGATACCAACTAAGCAGTTTCTAGGGGATAGTACTGCCACTAACCTCTGCATAGGTAGCTTATCCAAAACTGGAAGGACATGTTGTTTGGACTGACAAATGCGTTTTATATGCCCAACTTTCTGAAAGCATAACTGAAAACATTTTAAACAAATGACTAATCCTGCTTTCAGAATGTCAACTTCCAGACTTAACTGAGCAACCAGACGCTATCATAGACTCACATTTAGGGAGCTGAAAATACTTGTTAGGGAAGCTGCTGCAGGACTTAGAAGGCTTGTACTTCTTGACCCGGAAAACTGAGCTTCTGCTAAATGCTTCGGAGTGGAAATCACTCCTGAAATGTGGAAAATCTTGGTGTGGGCTCTGCGGGTACAGTGCGGCTGTTGTAGTCAGATGTGTGTTGTAGCCTTTCTTGGAAAGTAATGAGAGACAAATCTTGGAATTTGGCTGCCTCCTAAAGTGAAATTAGTTGCATTTTAATAAACAAAGAAGTAAATTTTGGGGAGAAACTGTGCAGACAGAAAAAGGATTTGAAACTATCACAACAGACAAATTCTATCCTGTGTTCCACAAGACACCCCACACTCAGCCCTGTGTGGCAGTGCAGGATATCATGGCAGCTAACCCAGCCTTTGTGGAACTGCCTGAGCTCAGGTCAGTTGCTTGCTGAAATCCTTATTATTCTTGTTATTATGTTGACCCTTCACGTTGCCTGGTTGCTTTCAGCCATACTAAAAACTGTGCTTTCCAGATTTTGCTTGTATTTGTTTCCAGTGCTTATATTTGGTCATTGGAGCATCCTTTGGTTCTCACTAAAGAATCTTTTTTTGTTTTGTTTTGCTGGGTTTTTTGTTTGTTTTTGCTTTTGTTTTTAAGTTTCTTAGAATTCTTGGAATTCTAATTGCTAATTTCTGAGTAGAAATAACAAACAATTTTTCAGGAAAATAATAGAATCGTAGAATCTCCAATATTGGAAAAGACCTACAAGATCATCCAGTCCAAACATCAACCTATCACCAATATTCCTCTCTAAACCAAGTCCCTCAACACAATGTCTAAACAGTCTTTAAATAGCTCCAGGTTTGGTGTTATTCAAGCTGCTTTAATGGTACCTTATTTTTCTGACTTTTACATTCCTGCACTGTGTGTCACAATATACATGAAAAGCAGCTTATCATATCATTGTTATATAAAAACAAGAGACAGCTGTACATTGTATGAGGAGGTTGTAACTTGAAGGTGATTTTATTTCAAATTCTAGTGAAAGAATCTTTCTTTTCCCTGAACATTTTGCCCAGTGTTTTCCTTATTAGTTGCAGGCCAGCTCATGTTTCTGATGGTGGCAGCAATGATTTAAAATAAAACAGGAATCCTTAGCTACAGCCCACATAATATTAAAAGTATAGTAGAAGGAGTTCAGCTGCAAGTCCTTTCACCCACAGCCAAAGAGGCATTAACCCTAGTTAATAACCTAGACCTCACAGCCTCTGGGTACCTGTGGGTACCCTCTTTGGCACCCACACAGCACAGCAGTGCTCCTGGGTTCCTGTTTGGGCTCAGTGCCTCTTGTCCTGGCACTGGGCACCAATGAACAGAGCCTGGCTCTGTTCTGCTTGCACCCTCCTCTCAGGTATTAATACACATTAGTCATATCCCCCAGAGCCTTCCCTTCTCCAGGCTGAACAGCCCCTTCTCTCTCATCCTCCCCTCACAGCAGAGATGTTCCAGTCTCTCCATCATCCTTGCAGCCCTTTGCTAGGACTCTCTCCAGTAAATCCACATATGTCTTGTACTGAGGAGCCCAGAACTGGACACAACACTTCATGTGAGGCCTCACCATTGCTGAATAGAAGAGAATGATCACGTCCCTCAATCTACTGGCAAAATTTCCCACGATACCACTAACCTTATTTGCAACAAGGACACACTGCTGGCTCATGTTCATCTCGTTGTCCATCAGTATCCCACATCCCTTTTTGCTCTCCAGCCCAGTGTGTCCTGGTGCTGGGCTGGGTCCTCCCCCGATGAAGGACTCTTGTCAGCCTATATCTCAGCCTGCCCAGGTCCCACTGGGTGGCAGCACTGTCCTCTGATGGATCCCCAGTGTTCCCAGTTCCGCCACCAGTGAACTTACTGGAAGTCTGTCTTCCATGTCATTAATGAAGTTGTTGAACAGGACAGAACCCTTCTGCTAGGCCTCACGCCACTGACCATCACATGAACAAATTTGTTTAGCCAGTTTTAAATCTATCCCACTGGCCCATATGAGGCCCTTCTGGGAGACAGCATCAAAGAACCTACTGAAGTCTAGGTGGACTATACCCACTGCTCTTCCTTCATTTTTATACTTTATACTTTGTTCTTTATACTTTATACTTTCAGTTCTCTAGGAGCTCCCAAGTATGACTGGTACTAACAATTATACAATTTTTACAGAATCATTTACAACTCCGTTATAGTTTTGAAGGCTTTAAGAAAAACAACAACAACAAAAAAAAAAAAAAACAGCGTAAGGCAGCAGACAATATAATTAGTCAATTTTTGAAGGTTTTTAGTAGAAATTTAAGTCAGCTAACTTGTTTGCCCTGGCAAAGTGAATCGTTCTGCCGCCTAGTGGCAGTAGCTCACTGTGCGGCAGTAAGTCTGTTAAACTTTCTTCTTCATCATTCTCACACTTCTATCTAATCATAGTAATTCCTTTTTTGTGTGCTGAAAATTCTTTCTAGTAAAAGAAGATCAAGAGCCAATCAATTTAGGAGCCTTAATGAACATTCTTATATATAACAAGAAGCCTGAGTGAATAGGAAAATCAAAAACATTGAATAACTGTATTTTACTAGCAGTATAACAGCCACGTCACAACAGCAGTGTTTGAATACACACTAAATAAAAAGATGAATAAGGGGAAAAAATTATTCTCTCTATTTATTTTTTTAATAAGTCACTTATAGCTGGATTTCTTATCTCCTGTATCAGGATAAAACTCAGTTAAAAAAGAATTTAAATTGACACAAAATGAAAAAATATCTGGTGAGTGTCCCAATCCTTCTGTTACACCACGTATGTGCTCTGCTCTAGAATATACTCGTGCTGCTCACTGGAATTTTTTGCAGTCTGTTTGTGAACCTTTTACTTCTATGCTGATACAATGTTTTCAGTGTAATCCCTTGTTATCATTTCGCCTTGGTGTGGTTGTACTCATAGAAACTGAATAAAACCTGCTGCTGGTGAGAAGGACTTTACATGTGCAGCTCTTCTGACTAGAAGATGTCATCCGCATTTAGGCTACAGGCATCTCCCAGCACTGAGGCCTGCACTCACTCATGCAGCAGCTATCGTGCTGCTCTGCTTGCTCAGAGGGAGGCCTGGAGGCTCTGAAAAAGGCAAGTAGAGCTGCAGCCTCCCTGAGCTATTTATCATGGCCCCTCAGCCTCTCCCCCACATACTACAGCTCTGCCCGTTCTGTTCCTCAATAGATGAGACCCCCGTGTAACACAATGTCCAGGAGATGCCAGCAGCACTGCATGGATGAAGGACAGTAGTGCTTTTAGGGAGGGCCAGTCTCCAGCCTGCTGTGCATTTGCAAACCTCAGCATTCTGCAGCTTCCATGAGTGGCAAGGAGGAGCACATTTTCTTGGGAGCAGGTAGGGTAGGGTTTACTCACAGTGAGGCACTTTGGGGAACAGTGCAGCAGTGTCAGGACAGCACTGATTTCCTTGCTGACACAGTGTTTCACAGGCAGCAAATCTGATCCTCAGCTGAGGTTAAGAGATTGCTTCTCCCTGCTTCCCCAGGCCACTGGCACCATGCAGCCAGTGAGACACACAGCAGCTCTACACCAGCCCTGCTGGATGATGCTGAATAGCCCTGCTGTAAGTAGGTCAGACATGCACACATGGAATCAGCACTTGTCTTAGTCATTCCCAAGCATGCCTTCTGCTCCCACCACAAGGAAAAAAAACCCTTTTTGGAGGGAAACAGTGTGGTGTGGGACCCCTGGGACAATTTAACCCTGACAAGAACTTCCTATCCTCCTCTTTAGTGAGAGCTGTGAACAGGTAGACTGGGGAGTGCCACATGATCTCTAGAGGTCCCTTCCAACCCCTACAATTCTGTGATTCTGTGATTCCCTATATCATGCTCATACTCCTGCAGGGAATGTGTGTCCATGGGGTTCCTGCTCTGCAGCTGCTTTCATGAAACAACACAACAGAACTGTACATTCTTCCTTTCTCTGTACACACCATTGCTAGATGTCTCACAGGCTGCATGGCAATGTGGTCTGGAGTAGGTCATCACAGAGCCTCACCATCCTCCAATAGCTGGAGGTAACAGAGTTGTATATACAGTCCTCCACATCCCTAATATTCAACTCCTTCCTATTCTCTGCTGTAACCTGTCTCTCCTAGAAAGCAGCTTTCCAGCAGAATGAAAAATTCTTTAAAGACGACTTTGGTCTTAGCTTCTCAATCAGCATCTCCAGTTTTGTTGTTTTCTGAAGATGCCCAGTGTACTCCAGGAAACAGAGGCCAGCAACCTTTGTGAAGCTGTGTGGAGTCAATTTGGCACTACATGGTACTATTGCAACAGATATCTGTGACTTATCTTTCTGACTGTCTATCCAGGATTACTATCCTAGGACCCTCCCAGTAAAAAGTATCTTTTACCAGTTGTGGAGAAGGAAACCCCTGTGTAGTCCCTACTGTACTTGGTGACCACAATTCCAGAGGTGAGACAAGCTGCCACCTTCTGGGGCCATGCATTTTAGGCAGATATCTTCATTTTCTTCAGTGGAAACAAAGACACAGTTTCTTTCTTCCTGTCACTGACTTGACATCATCTGTGCCATGCTAGAGGGATGCCTCGACCTGACATCACAACTTCGACTGTCACTGTCTCTCCTTCTGATGCTCAGAGAATGTTCTGTGACTCCTGACATTTGTTTACAGAATGATTGCTGTCTCTGCTGCTGCAACTCCTGCCAGCCCCAAAAGGCTTAGGGGAGGCTTTGTCCACCCACAGTCATAGGAGGAAAAGGAGGGGTACATCAATCCCATTCAGACCCCTCTCACTTTCTAGCCCTATTTTTATTGGACCCTTGCGTATATCTTGC
The DNA here is from genome assembly GCF_038088225.1 of Cyrtonyx montezumae. Classification (NCBI taxonomy): domain Eukaryota; kingdom Metazoa; phylum Chordata; class Aves; order Galliformes; family Odontophoridae; genus Cyrtonyx; species Cyrtonyx montezumae. The sequence goes on along the minus strand of NW_027071870.1, from coordinate 1,487,151 downwards.
AGAGCCACTTGTTCTGACCCTGTCTAGTCCTAAAGTTCATCTGGGGCCTTAACTCATCTTAATCCCTATTTACTTTAAAAAATATTAGCTTCGTGCCAATCTAGTGTATGAAGTCCTAAATAACCCTGCTGCCTCCATCTCTTCCATGGTGTTCACTGACCTCTAAGCTAAGCAGGGTGGAGCAGTTGTTTTTATTACCAGTGGGCAAAATTCATTTTATTCTAGACATGCTTTTTGTTTGATACAGACATAGCTGGGTTATACATGAAGAGGACAGGCAGGCAGCCCTTGAGAATGGCACCAGGCATGAAATGCCTTCATCACAAGGGGTGGCTTAGGGGATACTTGTCAGTTACATACATATACATGAGGGTGATTCAGGCATCCCTCAGACAAAAAATGTCAAAATCAAACTTTGAACCAAGAACAGGCATCTCAATGCAGCAGATGGACGTGCTATAAAATTGTGAGGAGGTAGTCAAGATGAAGGATTGCCATGTACTACAATATCTAAAATGGTGCTAGAAGAACTGACTACTTTCAGATCTGCAATTCAAGGAATCTCAGATCACCTTACCTTCTTCATGCCACTGACATGCACTTCCCTGTTTGGACATGAATTAGGACAGGTAGGTCATTAATTTCGACTACATGAGGCCACCTAACTCCAGCCTGATGTTCATAAGAGGTTTGATTTTGCAAAGACCTGTGTATGAAGGCCACTTGCTTTCTGAATGCTAATTTGCGCAGTTTTGGTGGAACACTTTGTGCTGCCATATCTTCTCCCTGAGGCTTCCATACTAAGATGGTTACTGTGTCTGAAAGCTCATCACTTTCAGCAGTAATTTTCCCTAGCTCCTCCACTATTTATTTTTGGAATTAAATAAGGAAAAAATACTCATCTACAGTCCTGAACATTGACAGCTATTTGGGATCAGAAGCAATGCAGAAATAATCGTGCTCACACACAGCAACATTAAATTCCCTTAATCAAGTAGCAATTCAAAGCAGTGTAACAAGCTCCACCCCAGAACTGTTTTATCATCCATCCACTTTTAAGAAGATTAAGTTGTTTTATTTCTCTGCTGCTTTCATCTTCCCTCTGTGAGTGCCATCCAGGCCTTCAGGCAAGCATAGCTGCTTATCCTCATCTGGAGACTTCAAGTGAGGGAAAACAAGACAGAGAGCAAAAAATGCAGATCTACTTGTCAACAAGCTGTGGGTATGGATTAGAAGAGCTGCACATAAAAGACATTTAAATGCTATATATAGCAAAAGCTCAGACCTAGGGCACTGCTTGAAAACTTCTGTCATGCACTAAAACATTGATAGTCAGTTCTAAAGAGATCCAGATCACCTCTATAATCAGTCCCTATTATCGTCCCTGTAGATGGGATATTAAGGCTACTATTTCTGATTAAGTTACACCAGCAGTCAATCCAATTCAGGGTTAAAGCACAGTGGAGAGGCCAGCAATGTCTTGAGCAGAAGTATGAAAAATAATGAGTATTTCAAAGAGACATTTTATATAAACACTTTTATTCAGGATCTTCTCTCCAGAATGCATTTCTGCTTCCTTTAATCTCAAGAATTATCTGCAATGAGATTCAGTTTGTTGTCAAAAAAACCACTTACCTGGTTTCATACATATTAATACATCTCCAAGGTATGTTAAATTCATGGAGCACCATACATGTACAGCAGATTTAAACTCAGACTAGTAAAACTAAGCTTGAAATTAACATTTAGTATGTTTCTGTGTCTCTGGAATTGTATGCAGAAACACTGTAGCCTTTCATGTTTGTGTCAATGCAAGCTGTTATTTTGATAAAATATAAAGGACTGGATTTTAAACCAAAGGTGGGGAAATTAGGATTTTGCAAAAAGAAGCAAACTACTGTAAATAATAAATTCGACCATTTTTCTTCATCACTTTGACCGACTTCTTGAGTCATCGAGAACTTGACACAGACCTGAGTGGAGAACCCATTTAGTTCTTTGGTTTGGTTTGTGTTTAAGTTACTCATCCAATCCCACTCCAAAAGCCTATTTCTCTTCTGAGTCCTTCATACAAGCTCTAGAACTCTCCTTTTTCAGCTTCCTCAGCAATTCAGAGCACAAGGTGTAACAAAGCACTGCAAAACCCTTCCAGTTTGAAGTCCTTCCTCTAGAGGCCACCAAGTTCCTCTGAAGAAAATGTATTTCAGAAACCCCCAGCTCCTTCCCGAAGTTCCTGGTTTGCTGCTAAGCTTCCAAACTCCAGCACACCAAACCTTTTCAAATAAAATGATCAATTTGCATTACATGGCAAGCACTTGCAATTTGAAAAGGCGGTAGTTGAATTTCCAGACTTTTCTTCCTTGAATACCGTTTCCATGCCTCAGTTAAAAGTGCAAAAACAGAAGCCTGGGTAATGCTGTGTTTGAATGGGCAGAGTCTCAAGCAGGAAGTCATGTCCATGATTCCTATTTCAGATGTGCAGTACTGCTCAGTTTTAGGATGATGTTCAAAATGAGAATTTCTTGGAGAATGATGGTTATCTTTTATGGAAAGAGTAGGATTCCATAGAATGAATTTTAACATGAGTACCATGTTTAATCCACAGTCACAATGCTTTCTCAGCTAATTTCCCTTTCATTAATTTGTAGAAATGTAGATCTAACTTCCAGTTAATTGTCATTCTAGTTGGTGCTTATTATCACTTAACAGATGACACGTGAATCTTCTAACTTCTGTATAGGTTGGTAGACTGAAGATTTATAATTTCACATAAAGCAAATATAGGGTGTACATAAATCACAATGTATGGTTAACATTGTGAATGCAGCTTGCTTTTTTATTATTTGAAGATAGGATGGAAAGAAGAGCACTCTTTATCCATGAGAAAAAAACTGTTGTGTGAGGATAGACATTTCCCCCTCTTGCAAGTGCCATTCATTGTATTCTTAGTTCTCCTTATCCCCTTTCCTGTTGCTTGAAGAGCAGCAAAAATAAAATAAATTGTTGCAGCCTTACTACTCCTGTGCTTGACACTCAACACATCTCATGGGCCATTCCTTTCAGGCTGAGTTTCAAATCTTGAAAACAGTACCTCACATCCTTCAGCTAAGCACCCATATAGGTGGGTGCCCAAAGTTCCACGAGACTTCATTGAAACTTTTATTACCTGTCCTTCTAACTAATCTATTTGGTGACAGAGCTACAGGAAAGTGAGGAACAAAATAAGAGAATAGGCTTAGAAAATATTATGTCGCAAAGATCATTGTTTCTAACAGCACTTCACTACAATGTCTTTGAAGAATAACCCAATTCTGGACCAATGGGGAACTCATCCATCTGCCAGAGATCTCCTTGTGCCTTCTAATTGTGAACTGCATTTCATAATTTTGCCATTCCTTTCCAAGGGAAAATTTGTTCTTTTTAAGATACTTAAGGGTTTTTTCAGCTGTGCGTGTGTATTTGGGCAAAGATCTAGGAAATGGGAAACTATCAGTTGCAAATCAATTGACAGAGGAACTATTAGTGACTATGCGACAGATATCTTCGGATTCATTTTTTATGTACTAGAGCCTGTTGCGAATATTGAGGGTACCTCAGCTTGCAGAAATTTCAGCTCAAGGTCCAGTGATCTGCTTGGAGAGCTAACTGCTTTTAGCAAACAGTTAAGAAAAGCTCTCCAATACCTTCTTCTTAAATAACTTTTTCATACTAACCAACTGCCCATGTATTTCTTGAAAGACCATCAACCAGCTCATCTGTGAAGAGATTTCTAAAGCCATACGTAATAGTGCCCTATAGAGACATTAGTGCCATAACAATAAACCTGACTTCAAAAGTGATATTATACATTTTTTCTAAAGCTCGCTTTGATTTTTTTTTCTTTCTGTCTTTTGATCCTTTGTTTAATCCATTGCCTCTGAAAAGCTGCAAGGCATTTTGTAACATCCTCAATTATCTGCAGAGGTCTATCATGCAAAGCGTCTGAAAAGTAGTGGTAGCAACATTTGCATTAAGCCCTGGAAATGTTGGCTTTGAAATTAATTTTTAATCTTCCTGTGGCACAAACTTCCAAAAGGGCTTGCCTACTTCTGTTATACTCTGTTACTGTGCTTTGTGAAGTAGGAGCTGCTGGTTCCTAAGGGAGGGAAATATGATGCACTGATAATCATTTGTCTTACGTAGCTCCATAAATGGTTACTGGTCACCAGAGCAACTTAAGCCTATCTACATTAATAGCTTGCACGTGAACAACTATACACAAAGTTACTCCAAAATACAATGATGTCAAAATGTTTCTCTTGGATGTTAGAAGTCTAGTAATCATATATATTCAATATACATTCAATTCAATAAATCATATATACACAATGTGTTCACGGAAAGCTCTAAAATTTACTTGTGTTTCTGTAAGAAGAGGGGAGACAGGCAGATAACGTGTTGTTGTAATTTTATGGACATATTTTTTTCCCATGCATCAGTAGGTTGTGGTTAGCTCCAAACTTCCCCTTAATTTCCAATTTCTCTTTAGATGACATCATGGTTAGTGTGTACGTGCACAACTGACCTCTGTTGGAGAGAAAGCAGCTTGACATATGTGGATAATTGCTAATGATTTTGCCCTCTGTTGATCTAATTATGTAATTTGAAGCTAAAATACCACCTTCTGAATTCACAGAGCAAGAACTTTAAATTTAAAGTTTTAAAAATAATCTTAACTTTGCCCTACTGCACATTCACCTGGTAATTAAGCCTGATACATAATCACATAATGCCTGCTGGCAGCATATAATGAGTTGGATAATACTATGGATTTGTGTTTGATGGGAAAATGTAAAATTAATACACGTCCTGTGGTGCACTGAAATGACTGAATGTTTTTCATGAAGTGTTGCTAAAAAGACATCATTGATTATGAGGATTTTTTGTAAAAAAAAAAAAAAAAAAAAACCGATTTATCCTCTAGAAATGTAAAGATATTATGCACGTTTTGTAAAATTTGATTGATAGAAATTGTCTCCCTAGAATAAGAAATATACAAAAATGACAAGAGCTTATGCTGTGGAAAATTACAGAAGATAGTGGTGGGAATGAGGTCAAAGAGAACAGAGCATTGCTTGTAAGGAAATTAGATATTCCTTCAGATAATTATTTAATGAGTCTAGCTGCCTATTTTTCTCATGTTCCCAAATTCTGTCAATTCTGGGATCACCTATTAAAAATACAGAGCTAGATTTGCTTCCCTCCCAGTCTCCTCGCAGCAGATAATTTTGAAGAGAAGCCGTGTATTTTTTGTGCTAAAGGGGCCACTGACACTCTCTGCAAACTCTTGTGGGTGATCTCCCACCCTTCAATGAGCTTTTGTCCAGATCTACCATTGTGTTTCATGAGTGTGGGTTTGTTTTCACTCTTCCTTTGACATTTCCATTTTGATGTTCCATTTTTATACTTGAAACAGGGTGGACCACCCTAGCAGATATTGACACTTTTAACAAGTATTAAGACTATGTCCCATTGGACAGGGTTTTACAGTGTGTTTTAAATAAGTTCCTATGTGAGCTGTTACTAGAATATATAATGCTATTATTTTGTAACAAGTGTTGGACTTTACAGCTTTACAAACTTATTTATGGTGCACAAATTGTACATAATACTGTTTTGATGGCTACTTAATATGAAATAATAGAGAAAATGCTACAATTGTGTACATTTTTGATCTTCATAGTCAAAAGGGCAGAGTATTAATTCACAGTCAATAAATGTTTGATATTGTCATACAGTACAAAGCCATGCTATACCATATGATGCCAAAATATCTTTGTCATACGTATAAGATATCACGATAACAATAGTAGTAGATCCTCCTCAGTCCTCACTGGGAACAAATCTGATCTGTAGTTTCAGGAGTACTAAATGACTCTGAAGCCCTCTCAGAAACTAGTCAGGAATAATTTAAATGAATCACCTAAGTTTGAAGTGGATTTGCAAATGACACACAGTTCAAAGAAACCCAAACATATCCCAGGAGATTTATGCTAAAGTTGAAATCAGGGACAACACTTTTGAAAGCAACCAGCAGTTTCCAAAGTTGTATTGAGTATCCGATTTCAGATAGAGCTACAAACTACCCCAAATGTGAAATGTTTCCAAACATGCATTTAAAAAGACTCTTTCCACATGCCTCAGGCTGTGCAAGAAGAAGATGATATTTTTTAATGAATCTTACAGGAGAGAAAGACATGAATCTTTTCTGCTTCAGCTCCAGATAAACTGAGAAACAATTATTTCATTACCATATCTTCATCCTCAGTGGATGCCATTGTTCTTCTGGGCTCTTTACTTCCTGACCAGGTGCAGTCCATCTAGGTCTGACAGGATGAGATGCAAATCCTTGATGATTTTTCAGTGGCCTGGATATACAACACACTTCTCAGGACAGGCCATGGACCTGGAATGACAATGGCTGGAGTTAGTGCATCCTGCTAAAACAAACTAAATGTGGTTCAAGGGATACATTCCAGGACAGGAAATGAACATGCCCATGCTGGGAGAAAAGCCAGTGGAGATCAGTAACAAGTGGTGTCCCTCAGGGGTTAGTACTGGGACCTATGATCTCTGACATCTTTATCAGTGACATCAACATTGGGATCAGATTCACCTCTGTAGTTTGCAGATGACATCAAGTGATGTGCTGTGGTTGACGTGCCTGAGGGATGAGATGTCATTCAGAGAGACCTTAACAGGCTGAGCAGTGGGACCAGGTGAACCTCATGAAGTTCATCAAGTCCTAGTGCAAGGTCGTACACCTGTGTCATGGCAGCCTGCACTATGAGTACAATGTGGGGGATTGAGTACAATGGGGACAGAACACAGCCCTACTGAAAAGGACTTAGGGGAGGGTACCAATGGATGGCAGCTGGACACAAGCCAGGAGTGTGCTTTTTGCAGCCCAAAAAAACAACCATATCCTGGGCTGTATCCAAAGAAATGTAGCCAGCAGGGCAAGGGAAACGATCCTGCCCCTCTGTTCCATGCTGGGAGTGCTCAATTTGGGTACTGCATCCAGATGTGGAGTTCTCAGAACAGGAGAGATGTGGACCTGCTGGAGTGTGTCCATAGAAGGGCAACAAAAATGATCTAAGGGGTGTAACACCTCCTCTACAAGGTCAGGCTGAGAGAGCTGGGTCTGTCCAGCCTGGAGAAGAGAAGGTTCTGGGGAGGTCTGAGGGTGGCATTTCACTATCTGAAGAGGGGCTGTAAGAAAGAAGGGGACAGACTCTTCAGCAGGGGATATACAGATAGGATGTAAGGAAGATTTTGTGGTAACTGGAACAGGCTGCCCAGATTGGTGCAGGATGCCCCATGGCTGGAAACATTCGAGATCAGTCTCTGCACTGTGGATTCAGAGTAAACCTGATCTAGATGTAGGTGTCCCTGTTTATTGCAGGGGAGTTACACTAGGTGACCTTTAAATGCCCCTTCCAACTCAAAGTATTCTATGATTCTTTTGGCCAGGTCACGGTGATGGGCAGGACACCGATGCCAAGGTGGCAGCGGAGGTAGTGACTACGAAGGCATGAGGTGATATGTAGGCTGCTTGAAGGGTGATGGCTAAGCTGCGGTAGAGATGCTGGCTAGGCTGGCGTGAAGGAGGCACGAAGGCAGCCATGAGGGTGACAGCTGGGCTGCGCAGGAGGCAACGGTGAGGCAGGGATGATGGCCAGGCTGCAACGGAGCTGGTGGCTGGCCTGCCATACTCCGAAGGCTGCGCCAGCATGGGGGTGCCAGTGATGAGATCTCGGAGCAGCGAAGGGGGTCCTACAGTGGGCGGCCCCCGAGGGGGCTCTGCGCCCAAACCCCACGGGGCGGCCCCGCCCCGCTCGGCCCTCTCTGCCGCCCGCGGGGCTGCCGAGCGGCGGCGGCGGGGGAAGAGGAGGAGGGGGCGGGAGGAGGAAGGCGGCAGCTCTCGGGAGGAGCCTGTCCAGCGTGAGACAGCACATTCAGCCGGCGGCGGCGGCGGTCCTGCCGCAGGAACGGGCGGCACCACGCACCGCCGCGGCGGCAGCGGCCATTTGGGCTGCGGGGTTCGGTGAGAGCCGCGCGGCAACGGGAGCCGCTCCGCATCGCTCGGGCGCCGGCGGAGGTAAGGCACCGCGGGGCCCGGTGGGGGCCGCGCTGCTGCTGCTGCTGCTGCTTTTGCTGCGGTGTGTGGGGCTCTGCTGGCTGCCGGAGGACGCCGGGGTGCCGCCTCCCCGCGGGCTGCCGGGCCGGCGGGCGGCCGCTGAGGGACGCGCTCGGTGCCGGGGATGGGCGAGGCGGGGCAGGGGCGGTGGGCAGAGCCCCGAACCGCCGCACCTGCTCGGGTCCCGGCTCCGGCCCGCAATGCTGCCTGCGTTGAGCCTCAGCGCCGAGGAGGTTAACGCAGAGGGAGGAAAAAAGCAAAGTTTTGCGTCTTTAATTTGTTTTTAGCGCAGCGTGTGCAACAGAGGGTTTGCTGAAGTCCGCAGTGATAGTAAATGGAGAATGAGATCTTTTCCAGTTCCAGGGGTGATTGCCTGTTGGTGGGATCGGTGAGAGGCCTTTTTTTTTGGGGGGGGGGGGGGCTGGCAGTCAACTATATACATTGTCAAAAGGGTGTGATTGCAGTTACACCCCCCCCGGAATACCCCGGGTCAGCAGACAGGCCCCGTGGCATCTCCTAGGCAAAGCCCCTCTCTCTGTGACCAGAGCAAAGTGTGTTTCTGCAGTGATGCTGACATTGGCAGAAAGTAAAAAACTCAGCTATGAATATGTGTAAAATAAAGCTTATAACCAGACTGAGCAATGCAGCCTTCTAACACAGCAGGCATGAAATGCAAAGACCTGACGTGAAGTTGGCACATGGCTCTGGCACTGTGCCTCTTAATTTACCCTGACACACTGGGTTTTGTTTGCTCCTCATTTCCACGTGAGGACACTGAATTGCCTCTGAAATTACTCTAAATGTTATGAAGCACAGTGCTGTAAAATCAGTTTCCAAGTGGGAATTCAAAGCCCAGCACTGTGCATCTGTCTCCTGGTAGATGGTGTTATCAGAGCCTCTGGGAAGAGTTTCATTGCTGTTGCTACCTATGTGCTTTGGTGAAATGCCTCACTCATTCTCTGTATGTTAATGGGATTAAGTTATGTGTTTTCCTTTCTGATTCACTTATGTTCCTCTTCCTACTTTCTTTTCACTTATGAGGACTTCTCTAGCAAGAAGTCTCATTCTTAGAATGAATTTCATTCATTCTTACTGTAATTTTGTTACAGTTCTCAGCAAGGGCATCTGTCTTCCGTGTAACTGTATTCATTCCCTGCACTGGGGCTGCACCTACGTCTTCACCTCCAGGAGCGCTTGGTGTCATTGGTATTAGCTGCTCTGTGATGTTTCCTAGAAACATCAATTAGTCATCTATGAAAACACAAAATGTGTTGCCCCGTCCGCTCCTCCTTCCCTCTACACAGACTGCTCTGTGCATTGTAGCTTGCTATCTCCTTCCTTGGTATTCAAAAGACTTCTGAGGACCTTATGTTACAGCAGGTTTGCAAAGGTGGAGGCAATTGCTTAGGTTTGGATTAGCTTTGAATTTTTCCACGTTCTCCATGCCCCTGCCCCATCATAGTCTAAATAATACATTTTTGTTTTCCAGCCTGTGTTTCTCCAGCTTTGGGTTCCTGTCTTGTCATCTCTCACAGATAAAAGCCTTGGTTGAGCAGTTGCCTTTTGTGTTGTTAGGCAAAATGATGCACCAAGAATGTAGCTACTTTGATAGAAGTGATGCAGTGCACCTTGACTGAGGACTCACTACTACAGTGTGCTGGGCATTGGGCGGGAAGGGAGAGAGATAAGGGAGGAAAACTGGAAAAAAAGGTAAGAGCATAGAGGGAAAGGGTGTATGTGCCGTTTTCTGGAGCTCTTGTACTTCTACTGACAATATAAGTAATTATATGAGATGTTTCATCTCCTCAGACCTGACGTCCTCTCACGGAGCTTTAAAATATGTTCACAGACTCTCTAGGACTTTTCAGTCTCATTAACTGATGCTGTGTCTCCAGGGCTTTGTTGAGCTTGTTCAGCATGATATGACTAACAACAGAGATAGGAATTTGGGGATCTTTCAGAGCCTGGTGCCAAAGCAAGCTGCTACTCAGAGATGGTGGTGGGATCTTCACCCTAAGATCCCCCCTGTATATCCCTGGGCTGTAACTTCCAGAGAAGTTTAAAAGAAGTCCCCACTGAAATACTTGTGGGTTTGGGCCTCTGCAAAGGCATGTTTTCACACTTTTTGCAGCAACAGCCAGCCATTATTGCCTTAGTGCAGTATTCATCTGATTATTTCATATTTTCACTAAAAAAAAAAAAAAAGAAACAACACCCATAATGACCACTGATTTAGTATGTGTCTATAAAAGGGACATTTTCCAGGAGGAGTACTGATAGAGCATGCTAGCAAAGTAAACCTTATACAGATGTTAGTAAAACTGTGCGAAGATAACCTGGTGTAGCTTATTTTAGTTCATTGGAGCAACACAAGCAATCCAGGTGAATACACACTCATATGGCCGTAAGGGAGCTTGCTTTCCAGGTGAGCGATTGTATGGTCTTCAGCACAGCCGACCTATATAGGCAGGAAGAAATGGTAACGAAAGAAACGATACAGCTTAAAAACAGAAAAGTTGAAAAATCTGGGGGGGGGGAAAAGTGTCTGCAAATCTGCAAAGGCAGCCTGAGGGAGACACCATTCTGTCTGAGTCTCACATAGACACAATATGTCCCTTTCACTATTCGGTAATTATCCGTCTAAAACCACACTATCTCTTTTTACTCAGACGTGACATTAGGAGCTGTTGTTCGCTTGGCCATCTGTGAGCACTCAAAATAAGGCAGTACACAGTCTACATGAGCCTGCTCCTCCAACACTGTTCATTTTAGGTGCCATAAGCTTGCCAACTTTTCTGAGAAATGGCTACTTCCAGGCAGATGGCAGGAGCATCGGGAAGCTGGAAGCAGATTGATGTGTAGATCTCATGGAGATGAGGCATCTCTCACCATGTTCAGCACTTCTTGTTTGCTGCTTTGGGGCAGAAGGATGTGTGGCAGTGTCCTGCAGCCGTGGAAGGCACGGAGCTGGAGGTGTTCAGAGGATGGCACAGTGTGGTGCCACACTGAACTTGGTGCAGGGGCTGCAGGCAGAGGATTCAGTCCTATGAGGAGCATCTCTGTGATTACTCTGGGAGTGAGTCTGGCCTCCAGAATGAGTCCAGGAATGAGCAGTGCGCCTTGTTTGAAGGCCACGTGCTCTTACTGAAGTCAGAAAGAGTGATTGTGTTGACTTAGAGGTCTTTGGAAGAGGTCTTGTGTAACTGCTGTTCCGACCCGTATGCAAATAACTGTGTTACCTGATGAATGAGCACTGCTCAGATGACTCTTGTGATTCTTGGCTGTTAATCTTGGAATAAAAGAACATGTTCATCTATTTTCATATGTAACTCACTGCTGTGCCTGCAGTCTAGGGTGTATTGTCTTGAGGTGCAAACGTCCCTTATGGACCTGGTTCAGTCCTGTGCTGCACCTTCCCAGGTGCTGTCTGACTCTCTCTGTTTGGCCCTAGAATAATTAATGAGTAATTCAGCAGAGGGAGAGGGCTCATTTACTGCCACTAAGCAGAAAACAGTTACACAGGCAATCTTTGATAGATATAGGCTTTGTTTCCATTGATATCTTCTCCTCTTTACATTTCTTTGCCTTCTTGCTAATACCGATTCCTTCCTCACTACTTTTCCTTTCTCTTTTGTCACCTCTCCCTGGGAGAGACCTGGTTTAAGTTTCTCATTCTTTTTTCCTTCTATGGTATATTCCAAATCCCACTTGTCAGTTCTGTCCAGCAGAAAGACATGGTGTGTTTTGTGTCCAAACAGTGGGGAGTTATAATACTGGAAGGATCCAAAACTGCCCAGTATGATTAAATATATAAATAATTGTAAAAGAGGATATACTCATTATACTCATCTATGTATCTCCATATCTTCAAGCCTGTTGTAACGTACAACTGTAATATTTTCAGGCTGAATTTTACAGCAAAATCTATCTTCCCAAATTACGCTGTGTTATTATTGAGAGTGACTCACTGGAGGTCCTAGACCACCTGCTGAGAAAATATGGATCTCTCTTGCTTTAAACTGTTCTGTCCTTCCATTCTGTATCCATTAACACAGATCTTAGCTTTTGAAGCGCATAGAAAGTGGTATTAAATCCATACTATTCAAGGCATGTCCTTGTTTCGTGTTTTGCACGTTAGGCCACCACTGTTAGGATCAGAGTGGTTACCAGGTCACTTGGTAATTGGGGCAAAGACATTTCAGATGATTGCTATTGTATATTTTGAGGAAATTAAAACATGTAGCAAAATAGAGTCGCGTTTAAAAAAACACCCAGACTGCTATCTAGTGTGGCTCCTTGTATTTGGTGCTGTCCATGCTGCTTTAAAGGCTATTCCATTGACTGAGCACTTAAAAGGTTTTCTTCTCCGATTCTCACAGTGCAAACGAAGTTGGGGCATTATCTAAACTGTAGCTTCATAGTGGTCAGTCTTCTCTTTAGGTAATACAAGAGAATCACCGTTTTCATTAATCACGTTACTTGAAGTTGTACAACATTGTATTGGTTTTGTTCATGAACTTGTTTCTAGTTACATTTTGAGCAGTTGCTGAACCAGAAAGTGGTTTGTATTATAATCCTAAAGGATTTCAGATATCCATTTGCCCCTAAACAAATCTCTTTTTCTTTGCCATTTTTTGAGCTCTGAATACTCACAAAGCTTTGTTACACGCATAGCAGTTTGTTACAGACTATCCACTTCTGCCTGTCTTCCTTGCTTGGGAAAACAAATTAATTCTGGAAAAATCTGTGAAAAGATATTTCATGTTATATATGAGCATGGGTGCAAGCTGTGTGGTGCATTGAACAATGAATGGCTTAAAAATCTATAACCTTTTGGAATGAAGTAAGAAATTTGACCTAAATCATACCCCCTAGTGTGCAGTTGGCTATTCATGTACGTAATCTGCTGCATTTGGCACAGTCTGTGAACGCTGTATTCCTGCCTTTCAGTATCTCCATAGTAGTAATAATAATACAAAAAAAAAAATTAAAATTATGCTGATGGGGTAGGAAGGTATTGTGCTGGAGACAAAAAAAACAGTGATGCCATTCTCTGTACTGAAAGAGCTCGTGGGAAAACTGCACCATTATTTCCCACAATATTTTTCTTTTTCATGGAAAGTTGATTAATAGCAAAAAAAAAAAAAAAAAGAGGCATGCCTGGTTTGTCGGCCTGGATGGGCCTCCTCAAGTATATTAACAGCACCATGTGCAAATTTGGTGCTTTTTTTCTGATAATTATAAAATACTGCTCTTTAGGTCTTCCTCATACACTCAAAGTGCAAAGCTCAAAAGACAGCAGTAGATTATATTGCCTGGAAGGGGCTAAGATTTAAAAAAAAAATAGTCTTTGCAGCTTTACTGTTAATGTTCCCCACACTTCCCACAGCAGTGCTTTCTTCACATACGAGACTGTTGTTTACTCGCATTGTATCAGTTAAAGAGGACAGGGAAGGAAAAACTATCAGGCAGTCACTGTGAAATATTAATCTTTTCAAACAAAGTTGTAATATAGTTTAATACAAGGATTAGTCAATTGTCCAGAGAGGGACAATGAAGCTGGTGAGGGGTCTGGAGCCATGGGTCTTAGGAGAACCAGCTGAGGGAGCTGGGATTGTTCAGTTTGGAAGCTCAGGGTAGACCTTATTGCTCTCTATAACTACCTGAAAGGGGGTTGTAGTGAGCTGGGGTTTGGCCTCTTCTCTCTTGTAACTAGTGGTAGGACTAGAGGGAATGGCTTCAGGTTGTGCCAGGGGAGATTCAAGACTGGATGTTAGGAAATACTTCTCTGAAAGAGTGGTTAGACACTGGAACGGGCTGCCCAGGAGGTGGTGGAGTCACCAACCCCAGAGATATTCAAGGAATATTTAGATGTTGTGTTGAGGAATATGGTTTAGTGAGGTTCATAGGTTCATAAGGTTGGAAAGGACCTACAAGATCATCTAGTCCAACCATCCTCCTATCACTATCCCTACCCAACTACTAAATCAAATCCCTTAGCAAAGAGACCTATTGGTTATAGGTGGATGGTTAGACTGGATGATCTTGGAGGTCTTTTCCAACCTTGGTAGTTCTATGACTGTGCACCATGTGGATCTCTGGCCCATGGCATGTGCTCTGCCTTTCACTACACCCTGGTTTTAGGGAGATTCACCTGAAGGAGTGTAAAGGGGTCTCTGGTAATTTCTGCTTTTGCTTAAAAAGGTTGTTGCCCACATCTGTGCTCTAATCAGCAAGCTATCTGTCTTCTACTGAAAGTGCCCTCTCAGTATTTCCCTGAAGCTGCCTCGAATAAATGTCAAAGATTCTTTGGGCCTCAGAATAGCTGTGGAAAAAAGAGAAGTGACTGTTAACTTCCTTGCATTAAGTGTCCAGCAAGTGAAGTCTTGGTCTTCAGATACTAAATACAGTGTTGTACTTTAAACTAAACAGTCATTAGGTATAATATAAACTAACCCTGTAACAAAGACTAGAACCCAGGGGCCTCAGTTAGGGACTAGTATTTGCTCTCTCATAGTTGCTTCTTCTGCAGATAATAATCTACTAGGCAGTATCTTCAGTGGCTGAGAAAGCACTCTCTATACCTCTAATCTTTCTCATCTTTTGGCCTACAGCTGCCCTAGAGAGGTGGCTTTCAGCATTCTCAAGGAGAACAAGTAAATAAGCAAGCGACAGAAGATAAATTCTCCTCAACATAAATGTTTTCCCCATTCGGGTAGGTTGCTCACTGTGAAAATATATTAAAGAGGTTGGCAGACTCTTTCTTGTCAGTGTTTTCTTAAACAGAGGGATTATGTGTCTCACCTTTGTGAAAGGAGAAGCCTCTGTCTTCTGCTGGGAAGGGTTTGTGTACTGTGCATGTTGAGTTGAGGCAGCTGTCCTTGGGCAGGGCTGAGTAATGAGGCATGGAGTGTCCAACCAGCTTCATGCTGCCAGCATAGCTTGCTCATCACAATGACTTCTCAGTCCAGGACATCTGTAAGAAGCTGGGCTGAAGAGGGGATCTTTATAGGATCAGATGCCCTAAAATGGCCTTGCTGAGCATTGTAGTAACAAGCCCTTGAGAGGCTTTAGCCCCTTGGCCTTAATTTGTCTTAGTTCTTCCTAGGTAAAACTGGAATGACTCATTCTTTCTCCACTGCACTGTATGAATTGAAACTTTTTCAAAACTGGAAGAGTCTCTTCCAATTTGTCTCTGTGGCACAGCGAGTAGTACACCCTTCAGCTTGGCTGGATCTTTTAAGCACTCTGAACATAGTGAATCACAAAATAATATTTCTCTGGTTTAATATCACATTGTATATTCTCTGGGTCAAACGTATTAAAACTCACTGACTGTTTTCAGATCTGAACCTCCAGTCTTAACATTTTCCTATCATCAGTGAACTCAGAGGGCTCAAGCCTTCCCAGTGCTGGACTTGGTTCCATTTCCCCTCTTGCATACTAATTCTTTTCTTCTTTGTTCTTATGTCTTTTGAAATATAATGTTATGTATCTGCATTTATAATCTCCTCTTAGCTCATCATTTTCCCACATATAAATGTATGACTGGCTAAGACTACCACTGGTCATTCATGTTGCTTTGTTACTACAGTCATAGAAGTGGCACTGGCAAGTGTATGAGGAGTGTTCTTCCTTCCACTTTGCTTCCCTAGAAATGATGAGAAATCATATGAAGTAGACTACATGTTTCTTATAGCACTATTTCCTAAATCTAAATCTTTCTTAAGATTTAGGTGTATTGCTTTCAGATATTAAATTGGTGCATTGAATCACAGAATTGTAGGGGTTGGAAGGGACCTCTAGAGATCATCTAGTCTAGCCTCCTACCAAAGCAGACTTCTTAGACCAGGTTGCATAGTATTTTTAGCCTGATTATATGCTCACGAACATCACCTGCAAGGCAAAGTGTTTTAAGAAAGAGCTGATATTTGGGTAAGTCTACCAGAAAACCTGCATGTCAGCAGCACCCCTTCATCTTTGATATCTATCTGGCTGTTGTACTAACGGAGTCCAGGAGCAGATACTAGAGTGTGCATTTTTCATGTCTGAGTAGATGGCTTTAAATATCATGTTGCTGGATGTGAACCACTGGGACTGTTTCATGAGGAGGGTAGAAATGTCAGAGAGGTCACTTTTATTTCCATTTCTTATTTCTGTTTTACTTCTATTGCCCAATAAGGACTGGAAGTATGTGTTTTAATATCTGAAATGTTTGCTGGAAGGGGAAAATGAATCATCATTCCACTCCAGGAGAGACTATTGAAGTGTAGCTCTACATTAGGTGTTGCTATGCTCCTGGGAGGCATTTTGGTACTGTTATGATAAAGATCCATGTAGAATCAAGTATTTTATAGAGGTTGTGAAGAAGTGGATATCTATTAGCAGCCAATATCATTGATACATGAATATTATTTAAAAAGATGTACACAAAATGAACTGTAATTACTAACATGAAATATATGGCTCTTTCTCTTCTAAGTCTGGATCTTCAGCTTGTGGATGAGATAATAGAATCATAGAATTATAGGGGTAGGAAGGGACCTCAAGAGATCATCGAGTCCAGCCCCCTGCCAAAGCAGGTTCCCTACAGCAGGTCTCACAGGTAGGTGTCCAGGCGGGTCTTGAACATCTCCAGAGAAGGAGACTCCACACCCCCCCTGTGCAGCCTGTGCCAGTGCTCTGTCACCCTCACCGTAAAGAAGTTCTTGCGCACATTCGTGCAGAACCTCCTGTGCTGCAGTTTCTGTCCGTTCCCCCTTGTCCTGCCTGCACACACTGCTGAAAAGGGTCTGGCCTCACCACTTTGTCCCCCACACCTCAGATATTTATAAACCTGGATCAGGTCCCCTCTCAGTCTTCTTTTCTCAAGGCTAAAGAGACCCAGTTCACTTAGACTTTCTTCATAGGGGAGATCCTCCAGGCCCTTCACCATCTTTGTGGCCCTGCACTGGACTCTTTCCAGGAGATCCCTGTCTTTTTTTATACTGGGGAGCCCAGAACTGGACACAGTACTCCAGATGAGGCCTCACCAGGGCAGTGTAGAGGGGGAGGATCACCTCCCTTGACCTGCTGGCCATGCTCTTTTCAATGCATCCCAGAATGCCATTGGCCTTCTTGGCCACGAGAGCACACTGCTGGCTCACGGTCAACCTGTTGTCCACCAGGACACCCAGGTCGCTCTCTACAGAGCTCCTCTCCAGCAGGTCATCCCCCAGCCTGTACTGGTGCATGCAATTATTCCTCCCTAGGTGCAAGACTCTACACTTGCTTTTGTTAAATTTCATCTGGTTTCTGACTGCCCAGCTCTACAGCCTGTCCAGGTCTTGCTGAATGGCAGCACAGCCTTCAGGCATGTCAGCCAATCCTCCCAACCTTGTATCATCAGCAAACTTGCTGAGGGTGGCCACTATCCCCTCATCAAGGTCATTGATGAAGATGTTGACGAACAAGACTGGACCCAGCACAGACCCCTGGGTGACACCACTGGTCACAGGCCTCCAACCGTACTCTACACTGCCAACGACAACCCTCTGTGCTCTGCCAGTCAGCCAGTTCTCAACCCACTTCACTGTCCACTCGTCTATCCCACACATCCTTAACTTTGTTATAAGGATGTCATGGGGGACAGTATCAAATGCCTTGCTGAAATCAAGGTAGACTACATCCACCGCCCTCCCACCATTCACCCCGCCAGTGACAACATCATAGAAGGCCACCAGGTTGGTCAAGCATGACCTCCCCTTGGTGAACCCATGCTGGCTATTCCTGATATCCTCCTTTTCTTCCGATTGTCTGGAGATGGCATCCAGAACAAGCTGTTCCATCACCTTTCCAGGGACAGAGGCGAGGCTGACTGGCCTATGATTACCTGGATGTTCCTTCTTGCCCTTTTTGAAGACTGGAATGACATTGGCTATCCTCCGGTCATCAGGTACATCCCTCATTCTCCAAGATGTTGTCATCTCTCTCATATATCTCTAAAATCATACCAATTTATCACTTGCATTTGGGTTTTTTTCAAGGAATATTAAGAAAATTTCTTGAAGTATCTTGCCAAGTCCTCTAGTTCCTTTCTGAAGTTGGCTGGGAAAGTTCCAAATGATATCATGGAACAGATGACATACAACCAAACAATAAGAGATAAGAGAAGCTGATAGGGGAGGAAATGACCAAAAATACCCAGAAATCTTGTATTCCACGAGATCAAAATGTTGCCAGGCATGCAGCTGATGGTTTTATTAAAAACTTCACTTTTTGTAACTAGGGCCTTATTGCTGAATTGGATCCTGGGATATGTTGGATTACTGAGGATTGTTTCCCAGCATACCTGAGATAGTTGCAACTGTGCTCTTAATGTTTACTGAGGGAAGATATGAGGTTTTTAAATACTTGTTTTACAGTCTAGTTTTCTTTGAGGTAGTACATTCAGTGAATTCTGTAAAGAGGATATTACACTATGAAGCAACTTGGTTACCTCTTGGTGTGTAATCCTAAAAGCAACCTGTTAGCACGTGGGATTCTTTACAACTGTAAATGGAATGCTGTGCATTTCTTACTTACCTCCAGCACATTGTTGCCAACAAGTAGTTCTCTTCAACTTTGATGACTCTTTCATGGGACTATGCTTGTTGGAGTTGAAAAGATAATGGTAAATTTAAGAGGGTATGAGAGAAGGAGGTGATGAGCAAGTGATGTTTCACTGCCACTAAGGTCTGTGCCAGAATAGGCAGTGGAAGAGCTTTGCTTATATACTGCTGTGTAAGGACCCCATCATTCTGCTGTAACTGAGTTCTGTTTGTAGAAGGGCTATTGTGGAAGAACAGGAGTGAAAAGATTAAATGGTAATTGATTATAAGGGAAGTGTAATTAAACAGCTGTGGGCACATATCTTATGCACTGTCAGCCTTGAAATAAATAGGCTGGAGATGCACTGACCTGTTGCATAGCAACTAGGAGGAAGCACAGCACCAAAGCTCTGGATGCCGTGAATGCAAACCTTCACAGCACAAAGTACAAGACCTTTGACCACCTGCTAGAAACCTGTGAAAAAGCTGAAGGATAAAAATGATACATTTCCTGGAATCTAACACTTAATAGACAATTTTATTTATGAGTGAATACACAGGCGTAGTGTTAAAAGCCTGTCTGTTTTGCCACAAGGTCATGTAGAAAGAAAAATTCTCCTATTTTACTAATAGTTTCTCTGAATATAGGAGTTTTTTAAAAGTACTGCAAGTGCTGAGATTTTGCATCTGCAAATATTTACCCACTACTGTGATCTTGTAAATACTGATGTGTCTGTCTAACAACAATATTTGGGTTACATGACTGATGTCAAGTACAGATTGTAATGCATAGTGAAATAGGTGCTCTTGTATTTATTAAAAGTTGCTGTCAGAAGAATATTTCTAGCCCCTCTTGCCTGTTTGAAGCATGTTTCAAACATTATTTTCAAATGAATATTATTGATTAGAATGCATTTATGCTAGAGTAGCAAATCCCTCTGGTTTCTTGCAGACCAAAGAACTTGATCTGCTTTGTACAATTTCACACTTTGAATAAATATTTTCCACTTGTAAAAGTCACATGTAGATCCCACGGGAATGTTTTCTACTGTAAAAAGGTATGATACTCGTAACTGTGGGAAATGTGTTGGTTTTTATAGAAGAGAGACGAATGTGGTTTGTGTATGGTAGAAATGAGTGATTTCTTTCAGTAGAAAACTTCATTTGTAATAGTTTCAATAGCAACAGTACTCCTAGTCTACAAAGCTGTTCTTTAAAACTGATAATAATTGAGCAATATATCTTATCGTGCAACATACTTTATCTTTCAGTTTTGGACTTGAGTAACTGGCTTTTTATTAAGGCATTTAAATGTGAAGAATCTTGCTTTTTTATTTTAGAGAAGTATATTAACCAGTCAATTAGTTGTATGTGCTGACTAATGTCATATGTAACAATGTGTGATGAACCTCTTTGATATGGAGATAATCACAAAGATAAAAGATTTTGAGGCTCATGAAATGCTGTATATAGTTCTGCAGCATAGCATGCTGTATGAACAGCATGTAAAAATCCCCTAAGTAACAAAAAGCAATAAAGTCTGTAGGCTTTTTCATCTCCTACTAGCCTGGGAAACTGAAGTTTCTTTTCAGGTGAGCTTGGCAATGGCATAGAGATGAGATTGTCTAGGAAAAAGGCGCAGGCTTTGAGAGAAGGGAGAGGTAATACTTATTTTCTTGTTCTGCTGGTAGAATTTTTCACTGTCATCATCTTTGACTTTGTTTTCACTCTATTCATTGTGTACTCTGTGCTTATTTGTTCTTGTATTTGGTCCAAACTATGGACTGAGTATAGTTGACAAGTCCATGAGTTTGTACCTCTGCAGCTTTGCGGATTTACTCTTGCAAGTATCCGTGTGTTAGTTCTGCAGTTGTACTAGACCTCTTCACATCTTGTGGCTGTTCTTGCTGTTAAGTGTTTGTAGAAACAGTTCATAAGAAATACCTGCTCAAATACTATGATTAAAGATCATTAATAAGAACCCCGTTGTTTGCTATAGAACTGTAATGGCTACTGGCTTGTGTCTGTACAAGACTTTACATCGCGTTCAGGCAGCTCAAGTGCAGAACACTGTTATTTGCACCTTCCATGTTTACATGCTTACTGCTGTCACAGAGGAAATAGTCATGAGATGTTACCACCTGTGAGGGAAGTGGATGGAGACATTCTGTGTATGTTCTGTATAGCAGAGTTTACACAAACACCGTTATTATTTAAGATTAACGTAATTGGCCTCCCAAAGCTCTTATTTCATGTATGACAGGGTGACAAGAACTGCTGGGAGGATAGGAGGGACAGGATTCATCTCAACCACTTTAAGACATTTACAATGGAGATTTATAGAACATAACTACTAACCAAGTGCCCTTTATCACCACTGGGGGGAAACTGGCGGCTTTGGGGCTTTGTTTAGATATCTGCTTTTGGTAATGCAGAATCATATTCTAGGATGCATGGTTTCTCTTTTCCATACCTGAACTGATAGTAAAGATAACTCTATCTAGGCTGTAGCCATGTGGGTATAGCAGGGGGAGCATGATGGGTGGTGAAGGCCAAGAATGCTGTTCTCAAAGCCTCAGCACTGTATTTACACATACCTGGGTGCTGCCCTGATGGGAGGTCAGGTGGCCCTGTCATGTGTAAGTGGGATTGTCTTCATTTCCAAGCCTGAGAAAGGACTCTGGGGCACACGTGGTGCATACAGGGAAAACTGGCATTTTGAAATACAACAGTCAATTTTCATTTAAAAATCATACCAGGAGGAGCAGATTGTTTTATCCAGTGGCTCAAAGAAAGGAGAATTTCCTTTGGGTGTGGAAAGTGCAGGTTAGTGCTCTGTGCAAGGGAGCTCACATCCAGCCTGATGTCATGAACATGTCTCAGCACTTGAGCTGTAAGCTGGGCTGGACTGGAAGGACTCTCCTTTAGAAGCTGTGTCACTTGATGGTTACCTGGGCCACATAAAATAAAACTGGATCTAAGATGATGCACTTCCCTCATGGAAGGGAACCCGGGGCTGCTGTCCTGCTGGGAGAACTATTTCTCCGGTTAATGCAGTGCTCGTTGTGTTTGATCCTATATGTTCTTTCTCAGATAGATGGTTTAGTGATTTTGCTACAAAATGTGTTCCTTACTGCTTCCTTCTGACCAGTGGATCCTCCAGGCTGGGGAAGCTGAGGTCATCCATAAGCCTTGGATGTCATTTTGCATCACAGAGAATGTGAATAGCAAATCCCTTTTTTTACTGCTTGCCTTTATCTCTCTTCCTATGGCGTGCCTTTTGGCACACAGAATTACAATTATCAGGAATGTATTCCCAGTAATGAATGCAGAGTGCTAACTCCGTAGTTGATACCAAGCAGAGCAATGGGTGAATCAGCTCTCTGCCTCCATTCTAACTGCTGCCTTGCTGACATCTGAGGAAGGTGCTTCCATGTGCATGGTGCTCCATTTGTGCTGAAACTACATGGCAAATTTGGAGGCTGATAAGCTGCTTGAGGCGGATAAGGAATGACTGCAGAAGGAAGAAAGTAACTTGAGATGAATTTCTTTCTGTAACTCAAAACTGTCAACTTTCTTTGAAAGAGATTTAATACATCATCTTTGTTGTACATAAGCTCTGTTTTGTTAAAAATAGGGCAAAGTTATAATAGTATTTGATCACCCTGACTTGGTGCATTGTAAAGAAGGGGCCAGGCACTAAGGATATGATGCCTAAATCAGCTAGCTTCCCTGACATTAGGGGAATGAATTTTTAAAAGCCATTCATTGATATCTGACAAACAGCTTGAAAGGGATGCCAAGCCCTCTGGGTCTCTGTTAGGAGCTTTAAAATGCATTAGCATATTTTCTGCATAGAAACAGGATTTCATTCTCAGTTGCCAAACTGCAGAACTAAAAGGATGCAAAAACTCTATCTAGTCCGAAGGGCTCAGAGGGGAAACTTCATAATAAGAATTCAAATATGCACAACAGATTAGGAAAATGACTTTAAATGGGATTTCAGCCATATCCTGGAGACATCCACAAATCCTGAGCAGGCTGCTAGGCAAAATGCTGCTTGCACCATCATGAAAAATCTCAGTTTCTTCTCCTGGCATTTCTCGCCTGAAAAATAGCTCGCTGATATCAAGTGATTTCACAGATTGGTGTCGGTGAAGGTGCTGCTGCTTAGTTTTATCAGTATCAAATGCAAGTTTTCTGATAACCTTGATTTCTCCTTCTCATATTCAGAGCAATATCTGAATTATCACTGTAAATAGGATCAGTGGTAGAGGAATAGAAAAAATGGTGGTCCTCTGCTTACTGCTAGTGCACACAATGTGCGTACAGCTAGAGCACTCCATGGTCTGGCTTGTTGATGCTTTGGTGTTCATCTTGGCTGTGCCATTTACTGTGTAGAAGGTTGAACCAGGAGGCCCTGGGCTGGGAAAGGAAAGCAGTTCTCTTGTGGGAATGAGCTGCAAGCTGCGGTGGGTGCAGAACCTGTAGTGGTCCCAGGCAGGATGAGTGGAGCTCTTGCTGGTGGGCTTCAGTTGGGTGTTGTATTATAGAGTGGTGTGTTCTGCACAGATACCCCTTTGGCATCCCTCGCACTGCTCTTATACTTGCTGCTTGCATTCAGTATTTCCCTCGTATCATTCCACATTTTATCCTTCTTTTTTTATTAGAGGAAAATACTTGTTAAGACAACAAAACGTTTGGGGCCAAGACTGCACTTAAAATGCAGGTAGTATTTTGTTGACAGTGTCTCTGTATCGTGGGCTAATTATGCTTTTATCATTTGAGGAGAAGGATGCTTATGACTGCAGAGCAATTGATGACGAGTGAAAGTCCCACATCATTTTTACCATATAGATTTACATTCTTGTTGTCAACCCACCCAGGCAGCAGTGCAGATGGAGTTCTCATTAGTATTAATGGAGAGCTGCCATTTCATTTCCCATGCGTTGAGCAAGCAATAGACTTCCATTGCGTATATGTGAAGTTGCCATCGACCTGATTGATTTCGAGTTGCAGTTGTGGATGTGGTCAAGGGCAGAATTAACTCTTTCCATGAAGGCCTCTATTAGTCAGGACTGTCTTTGAAGTAAGTGCTAAGAAGGAAATCAGTGTTGATAAAGTTAGATGACAGCCTGTAATGATTATGATATTAGAGAATAGTTAAATTATCTGTGATTCTGATTATGAATTTTTGCAGTGTTAGTAAGGTTCAAAGAACTGTAGTAAATGATTGGTATCATATGTATCCCATTGCTGCAAAGGGACTGGTGGCCTGTGCTTGGATGTGGCACGGGATGGGAGAGATTAGTGGGATGGCAGCCACTCAAGGCTCATACAGAAGCAAAGCTTCCAGGTTTCCAGTTTCTGCCAGTTAAATTCCTAGTTGTCTAAGATACATTGGACCACTTTGGGCTGAGCTCATTCATGTGCTTAAAATCAAAATCTGTGGTTCTGTAACTCAGTCTGGCATTGTTGCTGAAGCTGATGTCCTTCAGCTTTCATCAGCTTCATTAGAAATATTAAAGCATTATTTTGAACTTTGCTTCACAAAACTGATTTTCTAATAAAGACAATTTTGAAATACATTCCATGGTTGGAGATATTCTGATCTAATTTCTTGAGATTTAAAACAAATATCCTGCCCCTTCCAAGGGCCAGTGACTCTGTAGGGGTATATTTGTAGCAATAAGCACTATTTTTGATAGAATTGTGTTTTGTTTTCAGTAGATAGGAAAAAAATCTATCTTTTCAACTTCATTTCCTTATTTTGTTTCCAGCAACATCAAAATGTCGGACAAAAGTGATTTAAAAGCAGAACTGGAGCGCAAAAAGCAACGCTTGGCTCAGATAAGAGAAGAAAAGAAACGGAAGGAAGAAGAAAGGAAGAAGAAAGAGGTAAATATGCAGAAGTACCTTTTAAATAGCTCGTGCTGCAGAAAGGTCTCACTGAGGTTTTGACATCTTGGTATTGTAGACTCCAAGGTAACTGTCATGTGGAATGAGATCTCCAAATCCATATCAATCTAACCTTAAAGTCAAAATGCTTATTTTTAGTCAAGAAAGTTGGGGTGAGGGAATTGCTTTTAAAACTAACATGCTGTCGGATGACAACAGTTTAGACAACATGATGTGCATGTGTGTGTAGAAAGAAAAATTGATTCGCCACAATGCTTTTTCCTGGGTCTTCCTTCAATGGAAAGGGAGTGGAGAATGCAGAAAGACAGGAAAAGGTCTTAGGTTTTTTTTCAAGCCATTACAATCTAAATATGTATTTTGCTCTCTGAAAACCAGCTTGATTACTGGCTAAGGTAACAGATTTACAATTATTATTCTCCAGGAAAGTAAAATGTAATTGCAATTGCATTTTCATCTTCTGGCATGGGTGCATCTTTCAGTTCTGTTAAAGTTTGATTGACATATTAGTTTATTTGTCCTTGACAATATGCATTAGGTTTTTCATTAAGGGATTTGTACTTCTTTTTATTCATTCACTTAGTGGAACAGAGGTGAGAATTGACAGGGAGTGGATATTCATTTTCATGCGAAGTCAGAGAAGCATTAAGTGATTATGTTTCCTTTCCTTCAAATGTCAACACTTACTATTGTTTAAAGCACCTGTTATCCTTTACTAATAACTGGTTTCCTTTTAAACTGACACTTTAATATTGTACATGAATTTCATAGAATTACTGTGGAATTGTGATGTGATCCAAGAAATCCATATTCCAGTTTTGGTTGTCGTTTCTGTCTTTTTTCATCTGAGACACTTTTGTGCAGTTACCAGCACGTATCCCAGTGAGAGTCCTAGAGTCACTGTGTGAATCCTCTGTAAGCAAAACTTTAAATGTTAACATCTTCAGTGTTCGTTACTAGCCTGTTAACAAATTAAAGAGATGAGAGGCAAGCTAATGGCTAGAGGAATTTTCCTCCTGCCTGATTTTATGCCTTGTGGAGATCCTGGAGTGGTTGGAACTTCCATTGTCATCAGTAACCAGCTCCATCTATGGAGGCTAACCTGTGGAAGCTCCAAGAAGCTTCCTGCACAGATCCCTTCCAACCTTTAACATTCTGCCTTGATTCTGTGAAGGTGTAGTTGTCTAAACAAAGAGGGAAAAATCTGGTGGATTGCTAGTTTTGGCTGTTAGTGCCAGGGGCTGTCAAATTACTGTTTTAGATGTTAGTCGTCTTCTTTGCTCCTATTTGATGTTGAAGTTCTACAACAGTATTTTTACTTCCCACAAGTGCTTAGGACCGAACGTAGGCCTTCAGTATCACCAAAGTGCAATGGAATTTTATTGCTTGCTCCCTGAGAAAGCAGGGATGGGGTCATGATATCTGTTACTCTCTGGTCAGTGTCTGTGTTTGCTGAATAAGTCAGCACATTGGCATTTTCAGTCTATTGAGTTGTGATGTGTGGAGTCAGCAAACCCTTTGGCTTTCATTTTTCTACAGAGTAGCTGCCTCTGATATGTGAGAGGCAAAGATCAGTTTTCTTATGTAGGCAGGGAGAAGTACTGTAAGTAACATATGTACAGTACATATTAGCTACCTGTACATTCTAAGTGAATATCAGTTTTCTTAAGCAATGGTACATAGATATTCTTCACACACAATTGCTAGAGCTGATTATATGTGAATTTTTTTATATTTATATTTTAATTCAGGCTGATCTACAGCAAAAGAAGGAGCCAGCTCAAGAAGATTCTGACCTAGACCGCAAGAGAAGAGAGACAGAAGCTTTGTTGCAGAGCATTGGCATATCCCCAGAACCACCTCTAGGTATTTAAGAGGAGCATACTATAAAGCATTCAACTCTGCCACAGTGAATGCATTCTTTCTATTGAAGCATGCTTTGCTTTTTTGATTTTTGGCTGTATTAGTGAAGTGAACTCTTCTGTTTGAATGCCTACCATACCATTCACATATACCAGCTCATGGCATTTTGAGTACTTACCATTGCCAAGAACATTGTTTTATTTCTCCAAGAAATGCGAGTTGGTTTTGCATACCAGTAGTGATTTCTTTTCTGATGGACTATTAGGTCTTCTCTCACACCTGATGACCCACAAATAATATAAGAAGTGCTGTACCCCATTAGCCTCAGTCTTTGTTTCGTAAATACAAGCATTTGCTAAGGAAGGTGGAGCATAGTTACATGGGGACTCCCATTTATTTTCACTAAAGATCAAGCAAAACAGGAGAGGGAAAATAAAAAGACAAATCACAATGATCAAAAAACATATCAACAGAATATTTTTGTAGTTTTTGACCTGGCTAAACCTTTTGGTTTTGTTGTTTAAATTATAGAATCTGAAGTCCTCAGTTTCAGAAAATTATGTGGCAAAATAGTATCTGAAAATGAGCTACCTTGATTACATTCTATCTGATGTATTAGGTGGCCCTGAAGTGAGAAATTTCTTTCCTTGCTTCATTCTTTGTTTTCCCATTTTCTCTCCTCCTTGTCTTGCCGTGCCCCTCTTCCTCTCAATTTCTCATTCCTTTTCTTTCAAGTGCTTTCCCCTCCTTTGAATACAGAATCACTCTCACTGTTTTAGCTGAAATAGTGGCACCTCTGGAGGTACCAGCCTTTGTTGTTAAGTTATTTGGCACTGGCTCTAGGATTTTACCTCTAGATATTCTCGCCTGTACTGTTTAGGAAAAAAAAAAAAAGCTGAAGCCTTGACTTCAGAAAGCACTTAGATACCTCTGTATGGAAGTAAATAGTGCCATTCTGAATCGTGCGCTGATGAATTCAGTCCCTAACTTGCATCAGCTGACACTTACTGGGACAAGTTACCACTTTAATAAGTTATGATCTACTGATTGGAACTTTGAAATACTGATTCTCAGAAAAAAATGTCTGCTGAGTAACTGTTGGATTGTTTTAATGTATCATAAAACATGTTTTGTAAATTATCTAGTGATGTATATATAAACACGTCACTTTGATAAATCTTTAATATTTGCGGATCTAGAATATTCATATTTATCTTAAAAATGTGGGTACGCTTCCTCATAAAATAAATGAAGATGTATTAATGTTGCAAGATGTCAGTTCTTATCTTAGTTACTTTATTTGATGCTATTGAAAGCTTATGAAAATTCACATATAAGATGATCTTAATTAAACAGTAGTATTCTGTCCTCCTTAACTCCCTTTGTATACACCTGCAATTAGTATACAAAGGAGGGCTTAATTCTACCTTCACGTATGATACCAAATCCCACTGTGAACATGGACTACATAAACTGCCATGTTGTACCTGTAACCTGCCACAGGGCTGTCATGAAGATGAATTCACTTTCCATGCTGCATTCATTTCTGCGACAGTCTCTAGTAAGAATCTGTGTGAAATGTTTGACCACATGGAAAATCCAAGTCTCTTGACAGGTCTGTCATTATGCATTATAGAGCGTAACAAAATAGTTTAAAGTTTCACTCAGTTAGATCTATAAAAAGAAATGCACATGATTTAAACCAAATGGGAAACCTCACTGTTGTATTAGAACTCCTTTTTGTATTTTCTTCAAAGGAGCCACATTGAATAACACTTGTGCTAAATCTTAACTGGAGCCACTCCTGCACTTTAAATATTTTTGAGAAACCATTTTAAAAGAAATCAAGATATTTCTACTTTTTTGTTATTCCTCGCTGAAGAGCTTAAACTTGGGCTGACCTTGAGCTATGATCTCCCTTTCCTGTTAAGGGAAACAAAGCTGGATTTGCATGACTATGCTTCCAAAGCCCCAGCAAACCAAAGAGAAATTCATTTCTAAAGCGTGCAAATAGTGTCTAAGCCAAGGGAAACTTTTCCTTGAGTGTGGAAATCATGTCCTATCCAAAATGACAATCTAATACAGTTCAAATTATTTAAGAAAAAATGTTTGCTAAGGAAATTAATGAGTATTCTCACCATCTTTGGGAAATTATTTTAACTTAGTTGGATTTCCTTATTTAACTTTTATTTTGGATGTCATTTCTGCACTGCAGTCTTAGAACATATCTAATGGACAGCAGCTTTTGTTTTAAATTGAAAATTCGAGCAGTTTGCTTTCTGTTTTGCCTTCTTAGCTACCAGAAGAGTTCACTTAGCTTTCTGACAAGACAAGCCCCTGGTTTTTCTTCATACATTTAAAATCTTTTGCAAGTCAACTTTAAAGTATCAACCAAGTAAAAAGTGCTATTTCTGCAGATATCTCAATCACTGAGTAGTTGTGGAATCACATTCGGCTTTCAGTCCTGTCTAAATTCATGTCAGTTTTAACACTTCCAGAAGACTTAAAATTCACTTGACTCTCTTCCTTTTCTTTTTCTTTCCTTTTCCTTATTTGCTTTCACCATTTCAAACTCTCCTAATCATTCATCCACTATCATTTTGGTCCATTGGTTTTGATTTGTCTGACACTGCTCTTCATCAGTGCAGTCGCTGCATGTGTTAACATGGGATACCTGTTATTTTCATTATTTAGTCCCAACCCCTATGTCTCCCTCTTCGAAATCAGTGAGCACACCCAGTGATGCAGGCAGCCAGGACTCTGGAGATCTGGGACCCATAGGAAGGTAAGACAGTGGCGATGAATAGGTGTGTTTGTTCACTTCACTTTTACTTCTCCATTTTTCCTTCTGCTTCCATAAATAAGAGCGTGCTGTATCTGATGTGTACTTTTGTTTCTGCATTTTCCACTGTGTGTCACCATCCAGTCAGGCTGGTCTCAGACGTGACGTAGATAAGCACACACAGCAAGCTGATGATTAGATAAGAGCCAGAAACCATGCATTGGAAGCAGGAACTGAACTGATGCATCTAAAAATGACCACAGAAATCCATCATTCTTTGTGGATACATGCTAAAAATAGAGGAAGTGCCCAGTTTTAGACCCTGTTACTCATGTGAGTAATCTTTGTGCATATAACCAGTCCCCTGTGAAGTCTGTTAACAGTTACACCAGGTTGTCTTGGGTTCTTGTACTGCTGCTTATTGTGTGTGACACTGACAGTGGTCGGGTAGAGCTTATAAAGAAGCAGGCTGGAACTCCCCCAGAACCCCCTGGCAATACTCTCTTGGAAACTGTGCTTATCAGATTGTTTTGTGTAAGGTGGGAGGGAAGCAGCTCTTCCTGTTGAAAAAGGTGGTGTGTGTGTGTATGTGTAAGGGAGGGGCGCAGGGGCAGCCGTCTTATCTTTATTTACGTGACTGAAATTGGAAATGCATGTGGCAATCCATGAATTGGAGTAAAAACTAGCTTGGAGTAAAAAACTAAGGAGGATGCTGGTGCTCATGGAGTAAAAGTAAAAGGAGTTCCAAGCAACTATACTGTGTATTATCAAATATGTAAAACACAGGTCCTAATAGCTTTTTTGTATCAAACTGTCTCAAAATAAAACCAACTCATCCAAATCTGTGAGCCAAAACCTCTACTAGTAGCTTGAAAATTAACTGATTTCTTTCTGCAGTGTACTGTTTTAGCATTATAGTTCTACACACATAGTCAGGTGCCATACTTCTACATACATAACATAGATATTATTCCACACCAGCCTTCTGCTTAAAAAAATCACAGTTCTGTAATCTGTAAGTATGTTGTCTTCCCCTTCAGCCCAATGCAGAAACCATCAATTGAGATGAGGAAACTCCATAGCTGCTGCTGAAAGCTGCTCAGCCCTGTAGAAGGAATGGACGTTGTTAAGTAGGAAAGCTCTAGCCTATAAAATACGTCAGTTCAAAATGTGTAAAGTAGTGTAATGCTGCATTTGTAAACAGAAGTGGACTTCAGTAAGCAAGAATACTTTGAGCAGAACAAAAACTGTTTTTAAGCTAAGTGTAGACTGTTCAGGATATAGTTATTTTCTGCAGTCCTAGATGTAGCTGTGACAATGCTGACTGGACATTTCCAAATTCCTCACAATGTGGTAATGGTGTAACTTTTTTGATGTTAAGATAGTGAAATGTCCTTGAAGGAATTTATTTTAATATGGTTTACACTACCACTTCAAATTTCTTACAGCAACAAGCAATGACAGCTTATATTTACATTTCCCTAGAAAAGAGAATTGAATTTGTCCTTGTCTTCAAGGGTTGTGACGTACTATGCTGTGAGCTCTCTTTTTGGATAATTTTCTGGATTGTTGTGTCAATACTAGGAATTCAGTGCTAATCCCAGGGCCTTGTTTGCAGTTTATGGCTTTGCTTCCCATCCTCTTTGGTATTCAGACTACTGTGTTTTGCACCAGATTGGCCAAGTGCATTTGCCTGGCATGACTGACTTGCAGTAATGGCAATTCCACAAGCTGCTGCCCGTCTCATGAAATCTCTGTAACTGGTGGATAATAGTGCATGGTGGTTTGTCTCTGGGTGCAGGAGATGTACTTGATGTGTGTTTGGGTGCACTGGTATGCTCGAGCATGCGTATATGTTAGAGCTGTCCGACTTGGAGAGGAAAATGTTGACAGAGCTGTCATCACAGCAGGTAAACAGGATAAAATCACCCCTGCTGTTTTGTGTCAGAGAAATGCCTAGATGTTATTTCTGATTTATTTTGATTATGTGTGGATGCCTGTTTATCTGTATAAGGAAGGTTATTCTTCTTTTTAATGCGTCCCTCCATCTTGCTTTCTCTGTGAAGAAGGCACTTTGCCAGGTCATCTCTCAAGCCTTAGTTCTAGAGGAGATTCAGATTGGATATAAGAAAAAATTCTTCTCAGAAAGAGTGGCTAGGCACTGGCACAGGCTGCCCACGGAGGTGGTGGAGTCACTGGAGTCACTGTCCCTGGTGGTGGTCAAGAAGCATGTAGATGTTGCACTGAGGGACATGGTTTAGAGGGCAGTACTGGTGGTAGGTGGACAGTTGGACTAGATGACCCTAGAAGTCTTTTCCAGCATTAATGATTCTATAACTAAAGAACTGTTTAACACAAATAGCTACCCTAAGTGAAGAATCACAACCAAACCATGAACTCTGCCTTTCTCTATCATGACCAACCTCCCATGGAAGCATTGATGGGAGCGTATAGATTTGGCATTGAGGGATGTAGTCACTGGGTGTAGTGAGATTGGATTGATGGTTCGACTAGAGGATCTTAGTAGTTTTTTCCATCCTAAATGATTTTATGATTTTATGCTTGTGAGATCTCCCCCTTCATACCATTTGGCTGTAAATTGCCTGTACAACTGTAAACTGAGCATAGTCTTGGAGGAGAGCAGTTTAATTCCAGAACTGTTAATACCCAGTCCCAGCGATCACAGCTCATCTGTTGCTGCTGACCCTGCTGCAGGAAGAACTGGTGCATGCAGGCTGGCAGAACAGAGTTACACAGGCTGGAGGTAGACTGATTATTTATTGCTGAAGTGATTTTCAGAAGAAAATATGGATATTTAAATAATATATTAAAAAATCTGTAAAGTCATAGGTTTTGTTTCATTACAGGAGATAATGCCTTTGAGAGAAGCCCTCCTGAGAGCTTTGAGGAAAGCAAGAGATGTTTGTACAGTCCCATGTGAGGCAGTGGTTTATGGTACAGAAGTAGGCTGTGTTTGTACTTCATTGTCACCTGACAGTCATCAGACTGAATCTTTTGGTCCTAGTATCACAAGTATACCTGAGGTTTGCTTTGATTGGCAAGCATCTGTGATTTCTTCCTGACCAGTGAGCATGGTGGAGCTAAATCTAGAAATCCAAATTTCTGACATCCACTTTTCGGGAAATTAGCTGATAAATATCAAGGGTTCAGACAGACAATGCTAAGTAGTTACTGTCTAGATACCACAGATCTCATTCTATCCTAGCTAAGAAAATGAAAACTTGCTGGTAACTTGCTTGCTATGTGTAGTAGTTATATGAGGAGCAGAAGGGCTCCGGCAGGCAGTACTTAACAGCAGCAAATTGTTTGGCCTTAGCGCTGGCCAAATATAAAACCAGGAAAATTGTAAAATTTTAATGACAAGACAAATTAATCGCTAAAGCAATTTACTTAAATGCTCTATTGGATGTTGTATCACTGGGCATTTCTCATTCAGGATGTGCCTGGCCAGGCAGATAATAGCTCCAACAGTAATTCATTCAGAAGAGCCTTAAAGCTTTTTGTTGCTGAGGAGGAAAAGCAGCGTGGTCACAATGGTCCCTTTTGGTATAGGATCTACACACTGATAGTGCTGCTGTCCTGCAGCACCATTGTCTATTATCTCCAGCATAATGGCTAGAGCAATGCTGCCTTTTCCCTGATGCCATTAAGCTTATTAGGATAACATGTGGGGTGGACTGTGTAATAACACTAAATTATGGATCCATTTCTGTCCTATGTAGTGCAGGTTCTTATGTTTCTGATTTTTTTATGCTTGATCTTCAATACCACATGGCTATTTGTCATAGCCTTTTCACCAAGGACGATGGTCTTGGGGGTGTTCCAGCTTCTGGTATATGACAGGACATTACAACAGCAACAGTAAGAATGTGCAGATAAATGGTGTTTTTTCTTTGAATGCTTCTAGTTGGACAGGGCAGCCAATGTTTCTGTTTGTTTATCTTTTTTTTTTTTTTTATTGTAATGGAGATAAATTCCAAGAAGGCAGAAATGTGTTATAGGATCACAGAATATCCCAAGTTGGACCCACAAAGATCAATGAGTCCAACTCCTGACCCCACAAAAGACCACACCAGAATAAGACTGTATATCTGAGAACACTGTCAAGATGCTTCCTGAACTCCATAACTGTAAAGCTTAAGAAATAGTGTTCTGGTAACTTGCTTGTGTGTGCTGGTGTGTGCTGCTCTTTGTTACCAGGCTGCCCTGAGCAATTCATCAGAGCCTTGTTGTTGCACTGAGAGCAGCTTGCCTATTTCTGCATCTCTGCACAGGCTTGACTGTGTTGCTGTGTTGTATAGATTGGACAGGAACATTATGTCACAGCCTGAACAGACACCTAACTCTGGATAGATGGGTTATTAATTCACAAGGCTTTCATTATGGCATGTTCAGACATGACTCACCACAAGCCAGCGCTGCAGAATCCCATTGAGATTCTCCTATTAATACAGCATACTCTACTTAGCTTGTTCAGAGTAAGTATTTTGTTCAGGGACATTGATGCCCTGTGTTCTTTTGCTAGTGGTCAGCTTATATAGCTGTGCATGCCAGAAATTGAGGTTTTGGCCAACTGTGAGAGCTG
Organism: Cyrtonyx montezumae; assembly: GCF_038088225.1. Classification (NCBI taxonomy): domain Eukaryota; kingdom Metazoa; phylum Chordata; class Aves; order Galliformes; family Odontophoridae; genus Cyrtonyx; species Cyrtonyx montezumae. The sequence goes on along the minus strand of NW_027071870.1, from coordinate 1,453,237 downwards.
CTCTTGAAGTACTGCCTCATATTTCATTATGCTGGCCCACGACATCAGAGGCAGATGTTGGTGGTATGGCAGTACAGGTTGAACCTTGTTACCAGTATCCCATTACATCTTTTTGCTTTGTGACAGATGGCAGCAGAGGGGCAGTCTGACAGAATGGCACCTGGCATGGGAGTGCAGATGAAACATAAGTGTGGAATTGAATTCCTCCATGCAGAAAAAAATGGCACCCATTTACATTCCTTGATGCTTGCAGAATGTTTATGGACACCAAACAGTGAATGTGGGCACAGTGAGGCAGTGGTGACAGTGACATGGGTTCAGTTCTACTGGTGCAGATGTTTCTGAGTGCAGCCTGCAGGCCCTTGTTCATTGCAGAATGCATAGCAAATGGTGGTGACTACACTGAAAAATAGTGTTTTGTAGCTGAGAATTTTCACTTTCAATTAGTGTTATTGTGCTATTTGTATCTGTTGTAGTTTCAATGGAAATAAATAGGAGGAATTACTTCTAGGGTGATCTACATGAGTATTCCTGTGGCAATTCTGTCTGTATGCTCACCCTAGTGTATTGCACACACTGAGCAGTTCCATTTGTGGACCAAGGTGTAATTTAGCTGTGGTCCATTTTTTCTTCTCTCCTTCCTTGCTTCTGTACATTCCCAGTTGGATTCATTACCATACGATGATAGGTTTGTACAGTAGCACCCCACTTATTGCTGAACTGGGTTTTGTGTATATGTGTGAGTGCAGTGAAACTGCATGAACGTTCCCCATGTGCATTTTGCAGTGGAACATGAGAATCCCATTAGGTTGTGTATAAGGTTTCCCACCTTCCATCTGCTCAGTAAAATGTAAAAGGCTCAGCTGTCTGGGACATGTAAAGGTTAATGATTGCCTTTCTTTCTGCAACAGTTTCATCTGTGCTCTTTTGATTTCGAACTTGCATACATTGCTGCCTGTGCATTTAGATACTTGATTGTTTTGTGGGCTACTACAGCAAAGAGAAAGATGACAGGAAGTATTCTTCATCTTCTGGTAGTTGCTGTCATAGAGTGGTTATGTCAGTATGGTGTTTTGTCTGCTATAATGTGGTGCAAGTATCCAGGTGCATTATCTCATAGTATTTTCTCTCTCTTAGTCCATTGGTTTTGGTATTTTTGTCTGGCTACAGCTACTCATCCTGTTGGATTAGGAGAGTAAGTAACAGTTAGTTTAAATGATTCTTACCTGAATTACATTGTTGCATTGATACCACAATTTTCGAGATGCATTTGCTGGTCTGCAATTGTTTGGCATCCATCAGTGCATGGATTTGATTTTCAGTAAAGCTTTTCAGGGTCAGTCCTTATTTAGATGAAGCCATATGAATATTTAATGAAAGTTACAGTGAAAATGAATTTAAAGTACAATATTAGATAGCCAACAAAAGAAAAAAATAAAAGAGAAATAAGATTTTTGTAAGAGGTTTTGAAGCTGTAATATGCCATTTCTTGTAGAAGCTTAACTGCTGTGGAATTCTGACTTCATTGTCATCACTGCAGGTGTTTTTTTTTATTATTATTATTTTTTTTTTTAAGTAAAAAGTTGCAGCCATCCTAGAAATAGAACAGCTGTTGGTAATGCTGAATGGCTTTTCTCTGAGGAGCAGTGTCACCTTTGGTTTTGGCTGCTGACACTCTTTTTTTGTCCACTGTGTCAGTTCATCTTGCAGTTACTGTGACCTCTGAATGCATTCCCAAGTTGAGTTCAGAGAACACTGTGGCAGCTGTCACATCAGCTTGGATGTTCTTACTGATAGCAAATCAGGAGCACATCTTCTGCTCTCTTACGCTCCTTGGAAGTTCAGTTCAGTTGTTTCCATTTGTGTATGTCTTCATCAGATGTGATTTTGAGTTGCTTCCATCTACTTTTGAGCCGTATGGGTAAAAAACAAATTCACAGTGATTTGTATACAATACCTCAGCATTAGACTTGACTTGTCCTACATTGTTTGAAATGCAGACACAAAACAAACATTTCTTCTTTCTCATATAATACACTCAAAGGGAAAGATGTAGCTCTGGAACATCTGGGCTCTGAGTCAGAGTGTGGCATTTAAGTCATGTGTTTACCCTTATACAGCTGTGTGCATAAATCTTGCTCACTGTCTATCAAGTCAAAAGAAGGTACACCTAGTTAAGAAGTGTCTTCTTGACATGCAAGACTTAAAACCTCACAGATTTTAACTGTTCATCTCTCATGAGCATATCCAAATGTCACCAAAGTCTTTATGTTCTGTACTTCTTGGGCTTTTTGCCAGCAAACAAATCAAGCTTGTCAACTCAGCTTTTATTTTCACAGTTTAGTTTTTAAGCAGCACCTTGCCTAATACAATAGCATATTGACAAGCTAAAGAAAGGATATCAGAATGCCACCTTCCTTTTTAAATATCTCATTTGCTGTTTAATTAAATGCATAAAGAAGGCAGAGGAAGAGGTTAGATCCTGCTCTCAATTTCATTTATACAGAAAGGTGCAATTATTGCAGTAGATCATCTTTTACAGTCCATGTAGCTGATTCCCTATCCTTTCTTTAGGCAAAGGGAAGCATGGAGCAGTGTAAAGACTTCAGGAAAGATCAAGGGAAAATATCTGCTTCACTTGAATGGTGTTATGTTCAGAAAGGAAAGATTTTAACCATAGGGACTGTAGTGTAGTGCAGGCATAGGTCTGTCACAGTGGTGAGTCCTGAGGAAGGTTTGCTTGGTGGCTGGAGGCATACAGGATAACCCCGGGGGGGGGCAGTCTGAGCTTGCCCCTCTGGTTTTGATAAGTTGTGATGGTATGTTTGCTGTTACATGGTACAGTAAATCTCTCAGGCTTCCCATCCCCCCACCCTCTTACTGGGTGGTGGGTCTGTGCATTAGGTTGGAGGAAGGTGGATTTCCCACAGTCTGTTCCCTCCTTTTGTGTCTTCACAGTTCTCCTCCTTTACATTCAGTGTATATTTAGCACAAGATATCTGAAACCTCTCTATGTCGTATATATCTTTTTAGCCTCTAAACATAAGCAGACACCTTAGGGACTGGTACTTGGCAGTTGCTTTCAAGTGTCTGTGCATTTGACCTAGAAAGCAGGGAGTGTTTTTCAGTGCGTGCCAGTTACAAAGTCAGAATGGCCCATATTAATTAGAATCATCTGCAATGCTTTTACCATGTGAGCCTGTGGCATCATTAAGGAGTTTTGTGCTTTCATTCCTAAAGGATGGATGGAGTTCAGTTCTCCAGATCTTTGATTATTTTTCTCATTAGCAATCATCTCCATGCTATAAATTAAAGGAGAAGGAAAGATTGCCATTCCCAGGGTACTTCATAAAATGCCTTGGAAACCCGAGCCCCAGCTGCATCCAGAAGAAAATAATATTAATGTATAAAGCCCCACTTAAGTGTTTAGGTTATCAGCCCAGCTGTAGGTATTTTTCTGTATTTTTTTCCAGGCGTATCATGCGTATATTTAGTCAGACAATCAGATGGTTTGAGGTCTAAAACACTAATGCTCTTAAAACAAAACATTTCAGTTTATTCACCTTTAGAAACAACTTACTTGGTAAGGGTGGCTCAGCTTAAACAGAAGCTCTCTTGCATAGAATCTCTTCTTGATTTAATTAAATTTTGTGAGATTGCCACTTATGATAAACTGTTTAACATAGTTTAACTGGTACCATTTTTTTGCACATAGACTTTTTCTACCTCACTAATGTATTGAGAAGCCCCTCAGAATATCCCCATTCAGAATTCAGTGTTTAACATGGAGAAATAAGAAGACACTCTGAGTAATTATTTCAGTAATTCATTTATTAGGAATTTTCTTCAAGTTCATAAAACACGACTTCTCACTACTGGGAAGATTTCACACAATCACCAGATCAATCTTTTTCCTTTTTATTAGGAATTCTGAAGCAGTCTAAGCATCCCATACTACTTTTTTTTCATAAGCAAAACGTTTTGGTTTTCATTTTAAAATTGCTTTTGATTAAAAAATTGTGCCTGTACCCATTTAATAATGAAAAAGCAGAATAAAGTTTCTGAGCTGGTCTATTGGAATCAGATAAGTGGGTAATAAAAATGTTTGACGTTTTTACTGTTGATGTGAGAAATGATAACATTTTGATAACTCAGTGTGTTCTTGTTTCAACCTGGTTGTACCAAATTCTCCTCCTCTTCTGGAAGGGATTTTTACTGTTTCTGTGCATATACATAAGTACATTGTCACAAAATAAATTCTATGTAGGAAGGAAAACACCAACTCTTTCCCCAGCTTGCAGTTAGTGGATTTTTGCTCTGGTGCAAGTTGTTGTTGAAAGCTTTTAGCTTCTTCAGCAGTTGTGAAGACAATATTGTAGGCTCCAGCCTTGCTGTTATCAGTTCAACTCATCAGACAGGGAATGGATTGCCTTTACTAGACTTCACTAAGAAATGCAGCCTTGTCTCTTATGGGACTCTTTCCAACCACCCTTGAAGTTTATGAGAGAATTGTTTTTATATACGTATCCTTTTGGATGTTGGATCAAAGTGTTCCAACGTGAGTGCTGAAATTCTTTCAGAGAATCTGCAGGACCTGATGACATTTTGGGTCATCGGAATTCTGTTTTGTCACTCTGGCTTACCCTTAGTTTTAAAAATGTAAGATTAAATATACAATTCTTTTAAAGAACTTCTTCAAGATTTGCTGCAAGAACGAAGCAACTTGTGCTTCCCTCCTCCTGAACATGGTTTTTATTAATGCACTTTCAAGATGGCAGCTCATGCTCTCCAGCACTTAACAGTAAATCTATGTGGATGGAGAGGCAGAGCAGAAACTTCTAACTGTGTTGACCCTTTGTCCTTGCAGAGACTGCCTGCTGTTCCCTGTGACATTCTGGTAAACCAGAGTAGATTTCCAGTTTAAGATTCCTGTAGCTATGGTATATACATAGTGAGAACGACAAGGTTCATTACATTGTCAGTAGATCATATTCTGTGAGGTAAATTTGAAAACAGGACAGCTTTAATATATATGAAATAAGTTCAGCAGATTGGTTGAGTTTTACTGCTGATTTACTTAGTGAAATTCTGTGTATCAACAAGGTGTTAATTCCATTATATATTAGTCCTATAAAAATCATTCCAGATTTTTTCATTCAAATTTAAATTTCAAGTGGATTTTGAAAATTATTGAATGCACTTAGCAACAGAGCCTTGAATTAAGAAAAATTTTTATATGCCACTTTTTAAATATTACCCTATGATTTTTATAAACATCCATGAAGAAGAAAAAAAAAAGAGTATTTTCACAGAATCACAGAACTGTATAGGTTGGAAGGGACCTCCAGGGACCATTGAGTCCAACCCCCTGCCAAAGCAGCTCCCTAGCCCAGGTTGCACAGGTAGGCGTCCAGGTGGGTCCGGAACATCTCCAGAGAAGGAGACTCCACCACCTCTCTGTGCAGCTGTGCCAGTGCTCCATCACTCTCTTTAAACTCATGCCTGGCAACCATAACAACATTTTTCAGAAAGGCATCTGAAAGAAAGCACTGTGCTCTGAGGGAGGTCATCGCTGTTCTTTTTATTGATGAAGACTGGAAGTCAGAGGTGTCAGCCTGCTTGGAAATGTAACTCCAAACCCAAGTATCCGACTCTGCTACAGCAGTGCTGCCAAACCACTTGTTCATTGAATGTTTTATGGCATTTTATTTTATGATTACCAGCCTGGCTCCAAAAACAAGAACCCACGGTGATGTCAGACCATTCTGCCGTACAAGTATAAGTGAGAGTCTTATTGAGAGGCACAAATCCACCCTGAAGGCTGATAACCATCTTGCTTATAATGTGCTTCAGAAAACAAGTAGCACAAGGAAGGTATTTTCTTTTTTGCCAATCCTTTCAAAGTGGAACAGATCTGCTGAACAGTGCACAGATGGCTCCTGAATAGTGGCTTAAATGCAAAGCATCAATTGAGGCAAGTGGTACTTTTCCATCTCTGAGTAATAGCTTTGAATCTTCTTGATCTATTTTGTTTTGGAAACACATTTTAAATGTATGACCAATATCGGAAAGTGAAAATTACAGGGGAGAAAATTAAGATCAGAAAAATCCAAAATGGAGGATATAAAAACAAACCACTTATCTATACACATATATGTTTTCAAACATCTGCAATAATTTCTTGCAGTTTCTAGTTCAGATTTTCTAATTAATCAACATTAAAGTAGGAGCATTGGAGAAACTGATTTAGACACAACAACGACAGAACTCTTTAATTATCTACAAAATTGTAACTATGTAACCTTAGACTAATTCTGGCAATATTCAGACCTTGGAGAAAGAAAAAAATAAAAACAAAACAAAACAAAAACAACTAGATATATGATAGGTTACGTATTAAATTTGCAAATATTACTAGATTGTAGTTTGAGTGAAAATATTTGGTATTATTGAACAGATACTTTTAAACTTATCTATACCCTTGTATTTTACTGGTGATTTTAAAATAAAATCTCTCAGCTCTGGCGCCCAGCATTTTTAGGGATGTACCAGTAAGTTGGAACCTGTTCTTCAGTATGTTAGCCATGTACAGGTGCACAGGTCTTTACGTAAGTGATTCTGAATCTTGTGGAAATTGTAATCTGGTCCTATTTTTAAGCACGGGGCTCATGTTTGCATCAAACTTCAAACTCTTACCTTGAGTCTTGTTATTCTTTTCAATTTAATGCTTTTAGGTGGCAGCGCTTAATTTATTTTTTTCATTTTTGTCTGCTTTTTTTTCCTCATTCACTTATGCAAGTTGCATTTGAAGTAAGAATAAAAGCAAACCAGAAACAAATAAGCACTGCAGGCTTTCAAGTAGCAGCTCTCCTGTCAGTAGCACAGTGATGCACAGGCAGATAGCCTCTTGGCTCTGCATTGCTGGGAGATGAAGGGGAGAGCAAAGAATCACACAACCACAGTGGCTGAGGTTTGGAAGGTTCCCTTGAGAGCCTGTATGGTTGAACCTCTCTGCTCAGAGCAGGCTCACCCAGAACAGGTTGCTCAGGCCGTGTCCATTTGGATTTTGACTATCTAAAATGAAGGATTGTTCCCTCACCTTCCCAAGCACTGAGATGAGGCTGGCCAGCAGATGCCAGACCCTCCTTCAAACACAAGTTAGATGCATTGATGGTGTCACTATCAGTAGCTGGAGGGTTTGGGGGCAGATTAGCAGACTCATACAAGTGAAGTACCCAGGCCTCTCCAGTGTGGGAGTGTAACATAAATGTTAGGGTGGATTGGTAACCTACCCAAGATAGTTGGTCTTTCCCCAAAAAATTCTCTGTGGACAGCCACCTTTGACACCTACTCACAGCTGGAGGTTAAGCTGGGTACTCAGAACTCCTGTATGGAGCAATCTCTTGTCTTCCTGCTCTAATGCAGAGAGCCAGTGATGACTTGCTTCTGTGCCATTGCACTTCCAAGGTGTCTGAAGTATAAGCATGTCTGCTACCTTGGACAGGGGAAGGGGCAATAGTCATTTTCTTCCAAATGTTCATAGAATTTTAGATGCATTTTATTATAAAGCACAACAGCTCATGGTGACAGGAGATGACACAATGTGGTGTTTGCTTTCCTCCAGCTCTGCTTGCAAAAGTGATTTGCAATGCAGCAGAGAGGTTTCTACCCTGCAAGAGGCCCCTTGGAAAAGCAGAGTTTGCTGTTATTTCTGTGAGTAGCCTTTTTCAAAAGCATGAATTTTCAGGCCTGGTTGCTCTTGATCTGGGAAGGAAAAGCAGGGGAGAAAAGAAGTCATGCAGAACACACGTTCTGGAGCATCAGCAACAGATGAGGGAGGATTTGATTTTAGCTTTGGGGAAGAAGAGCTGGAACAAAGCTGCTGGCATCTCAGATTAGGGCACTTAACTGAGCTGAGCTGTGCCACAGTCTGACAGTGATCCAGGATATTTAATCACCTTTTATGATGGTGTTCTAGTAGGTATGTTTGTTGGCTTTGGTGCCTAACTTGTTTTTTGTACTATCACCAAAGCCAGATTAAAAATTTTCATTATCGGCTGAGAAATCTTCATGAATTTCAGATAGCTTTAGATGACAAAAATCTATGCTTCATTAATGCACTGTGAGGTAGGGAACTTCTTAAAATACTTCAAATATTTTCTTTCATTTGTAGTTTATTATTTTTTTTCCACATTTTTAATTGACATAAACAGCATAATGCAATTAGAATAAAATTGTCTAGAAGAAAGATTCTGCAGGGCACCAGAACACATGGCAGAGTGCCTGCTTTTCCTTTCTAATAATAGCACAAAAAAGGGAATACTCCTGTCTGAATTCCTTTACTTCCTCCCTTAAATTTTGAAATAGTCCCTGAACTCTCAGAATTCTGCTCTGAGTGTCTCACCAGTGCTATGGACATTAATTCAGAATAGAAAGCTTAACAAATTGCTTTGTCATCTGATCTTTTCATAGATGTGTGACATCTTGGTCTCTTTCTGCTCTTGGTTTCTTTCTCCAGGTTATTCTCCCACTGGCTGAGGAGAAAGAAAATGCATTGTATCAAAATGAACTGGCACATTTTCAGTACTATTGACTGAAATAGCACCGGCATCTAAGAATGCTGTCCTAAACTCCTAAATTATTGAGATTGTAGCACACAGCAAACAGAGAATACAGAGAGGGATCTAAAAGTGAAGTATGAAAGCAGATCTTTTTAAAGAGAGGTAATAACTCCTGTACTGTGTCTACTTAGTGCTAGATCTGCAAGTCCTCATTCCCTTGGTGCTGCTGTCGACCAATCTGTTAACTGGTAATAGTTACAGTTTTTTTTATCCTACAATCACTCAAGGGCAGCCGTTCTTCACCAGACATGTAAAAGGAAGATTGATAGCAGGGCTATTGTTTGTGGCTGTGTGGGAGACTTATATAGCAACCAGCTTTGAAACAATGTTGGGTAGTTCTCATTAAAAGAGTGTCTGTGCTTTCTGGGTGATGGGAACAGCCTGATCCGGCTTAGTCCTGACTGGATCTCATGCTCAGTCAGTTCCCATCTGTGGTGTTTCCTTCCAGGGACTCTTCCCATGCTATGTGCACTCACTTCACCTGCAGGAGGCTCAGTGCACACAGTCTGCAGGAGGTTTGTGGAAGGACTGCAGCATGCAAGGGAGTAATGGCTTTTCCTGCTCTATATAATGCTCAATGTCTCTTTTCCTCATTAAAATGTTGTGGTGACATCCTTTAGATTTCTTTTACGTGGACCTTCAAAGTCCACTGAGTATTCAGGGGGACTATCTCCAGTTTATGCTTTCTAAAAAGTCTGGAATGGAAGCAGCTGTGCCTGGCTGCTGAGCTTCTGGTCATACAGGCCTACATACTGGTCTTTGGGGTTTGCAGCATTACTCCCTCTGCCCCTCTCTTTGGGTGACTAGAAGTCCCAAAGCCAATTTCAGTTTTATGAGGAAGAAAGAAAAGAGTGGAACAACATGAAATGCTTTTCTCCATGCAGAAATATCTTGGGAAAGAACTTGTGCACTGGATTTGAAGAAGATTGGCACTGATTTTTTTCACCGTGATCCAATGGCATTTCACAATCCCCACTAAGAACTGTCTGCAGAAGAACAAGCATAATGGTAACACTCATCCAGCAATTGGGGAATGTCATGCAGCACATCTTCCCATCACAAAAAGATTAGCTGCTTTCCTAGTTTGGATGGCAGATCAGGCTAGTAAACATTGTCTTTGCAAGTGGTAGCACAGTGATGCGAAGAAAACAATTACCATTTGGAGGACAAATCTAAGAATTTTTTTTCACAGATGCACGAAAACTGCTGAAATGCAGGCATATTCAGGTGATGAGCAGAATTCTTACTAAAAATATATATTGGTATCATGAATGTCTCCATGCTATGATCCAGTTTTTTACTTTGAGAGATGCTGCCTTCGCTTACATGTATGGTCTGCGTTTAAGTGGCCAAAAGATGGCTGTGGAATAAGGGTTGAATTAACTTCTTTACATGGAGAATTCCAGCAGTAGGTATTGCTTTTCTCTTATTCTGGGGATTTGGGTGCTGACTTGAGTGTGTGAGATCTCTAGATTTTGTTCAGAGAACCAGCTCAGTATGAGATAAATGTGCCCTCTTGTAACTTGTTCTGAATTCAGAGTTAGAATGGAAGGGTTGTATCTCTTTAAAGAACTGTTGCTCTTGTTTTAATTAGATGATAATGGAGCTTTTTTTCTGTTGGAATAGTCTTTATCTCTTGGGAAATTTTGTATGCTTGGAAATAGATGGAGAGGAAAAATAACTCAAATGAGTTGTGTATGTTTTCTTATAAGTGTTTTAAAAAGCCAGATGTGCATGTACAAGTAGTCCCAGGGCAGATATAACACTGGAAATGGGCATATGTATAGCAAGTCCTACTAGATGTTACTGACCTTGGTTCCATTATAGGTCGTTTTCACACAGATAGCCTTTTAATAGTGTGTAGGTAGTACATTAACCACTGATACTTTTGCCTTGCATCTGCCTCCAGATTCTTATGCCCACTTTCATTTCCTCTTGAGCTGCAGTCAAGTAACAGGAAGAAAAAGTCTGTTCTTTCTTACTGTATTGTTTTATCTCTGACTATTTTGTAATACTGTTTCATTTCGGAGGAATATTTCTGTATCCCTGTAGTTCTGGTTTTTTTTTTTGTGCCAGTATGAGAGGGAATGGCCACAAGTTGTGCTGGGGAAGATTTAGATTAGATTTGAGAAAAATTTTTTCTCTGAAAGAGTGGTCAGGCACTGGAATGGCCTGCCTAGGGAGGTGGTTGAGGCACCATCCCTAGCGCTGCTCAAGAAGCGTTTAGATGAGGTGCTAAGGGATTTGATTTAGTAATTTAGTGGGTAGGGATGGTGATAGGAGGATGGTTGGACTAGGTGACCTTTCCAACCTAATGTATCTGTGAATCTATGAATACATGTCACTACAAATCAAAAGAACTTGAGGGGAGTAAGCACTCTTGCATTGCATGGGAAAGCAGCTTCACATGAAACTTCTTCATTCTTTTTGTATATTCAGAGTGTCTGGAGAGGTTGGTTATCATTAACATTGGTAATAGTTTACTGAGTGCAGGATGTAGCATAATTGTATGGCTTTAAGCAATCTATTTCTAGTCTAATTAAGTAACTTGTCAGAGTTTGCTATCATTGCAGAAAGGCTTGTGTAAATTGAGCATGGTTGGTTATAAGGCTGTTTTTGGCGAGTGTCATCAAAGTATATTCTCTGTATCCTCCAAACTTGTATTCAAAAGAAACGAGTGGAGTTTCTTAATTTTGAGGACTAATGTTACCTAATGTGCCCATGTGACTAACTTGTTTGTAAAAGAGTGCTTTCCTTTGCTTTAGCCCCTGCTAGTGAAAGCATTGCATAATTTAGTGCTCGTATCAAAGAAAAAGGTGTTCAGGAGCCAAACTTGTACTTCTCATGCTGTCGTGGATTTTGAGAGCTCCTTTGTGTATTTGATATGACTTCATTAGGGAGGAAAAATCAAGTAACATCAATAAATGAGTAGGCATTTTGAAAATATTGGCTTGAACATGTCAATTTTTGCGTTTTTAAACCAGGAGATTGGAAATGTTTCATAGGACTCCATAAAGGCCCTGTGAGTGTTTGCAGAGCGTTTAAGAGATGTAGCTTGACAAGTTGCATTGCATTGCAAGAACAACATCTTCACTTGAGACCGCACTTCTGGAGCACTCATACTGTGTGTGCTAGTTCCACGTGACAATAGGCTGTGAAGACACTGTTATAGACAGATTTCCCCAGGTAGGCCATTCCTCCCTCCAGATATTTTATCTGGATTAAGAGAAATTTGTTGATTTTTCTCAGGGACCTCCAGAATGTGTCAATGCTGGTGTCAGCGTGTTATTTGTTGAATGATGTTTGTGCCCAGAGCATTTTTTACAGGTTGTCTTCCAGTCTTAGGGGTATATGAAGGGCTAGACTACTACTCTTCAGTGGAGTTTATGGCAAATCCATCTTATCATAAAACACAATTCCAATAAATATTGCTAATTTATAAATTGTATGTATTGAGTGCATCAACCATAGTTAGAGGGTTAGAAATCTCTCAGGAAAAAAAAAAAACAAACAACAACATTAACCTATATCTGAGAGGAAACCCTGCTTCTTCTCTTTGTTTACTGAAAATACGTAATTTTAGTAAGTTGCCTGCCCCGTTCACAGGCTAACATCAAATGTTGCACTTAGAGACTGAATGTATGACATATGGCATGTAAGTAATGAGATGGGGTTTTGTTCATCCTTTCAGTTAATTCTGTGTGTTCTTTTTTTTCCCCCTTTGTGCTGCACGGCTGATTACCACCCTAGGACCTTGCAATGGGACACAGACCCCTCAGTGCTGCAGCTCCAGTCTGACTCTGAACTTGGGTATATGTCTGCTCTTTATGTTATTCATTTATCATTTCTTTGCAAGAATTATGTTGCGAATGCTTCCCAGATGAGCTTGTATGTGATTTTCATTTGCTTTGTTGACTCAAAAAGACCATAATTTAAGTTTCCTTTTTTCAGTTTCATCAATAAGAAGCTTCAGCAAAGCCATCTTTGTGGGAAAAAAACGACTATTTAAAGAAGCTCATGAAAAGATAAGCTGCTATTTCTGTTGCCTGAAACACAATACAGATAACTATTTCATTACAGATGAAATGTTATTATTGTGGCACTTTAATGTGCATGTATAGTTACATTGGTCTTGTTTGTACCTATTGATTCAGACTTTTTTCTGAATCATTTGCAAGGTACTTTTCCTCCTTCTTGTTTTTGTTGTAGTTATGTTGCTTCCATACACAATAGCCCACGTGCAATAACATTTTCCCCTTTTCCTTAGGAGCTGTATATGAATTTATAATTGTGCACTAAAGTGTCATCATAGTCCAAGACTAATTGCCATTTAAGTTGAGTTCAGGTCAGTCAAACATTAGCTAATTATACTAGGGCTAAAATTAATATTCTCCTGTTTGAGATGGAACTTGTTTAACCTAACCATCTGAAAAAGTTGATTTAGGTAGCAGAATCTAACTGGTGTAGTTAAGAAGAGTACCAAATATGTTTATATTTTAAAAGGTCACTACACTAAGGAACAGAAGTTCATGTTTGTCGTGAATATAGTTTATCATCATCAAGAGAAATCTGGCAGCATGAGCAGGTCCTCTCTTATCTCCTATGAGCAATCAAGAAAAATCAGAAACAGTAGCTTTTCCAGACAGTACCTTCAGATTTAGCTAACTTCAGTGCTGTGTTATTACTGAAATTCCGAGTACATAGTCATGGCTTGGTAACTACAAAAAAATATGCTTTAATAAGTTTCTAAATTATTTGTGGTTACTGAAGTTATCAGAGTGTGATGGCAAGTGAAAATGCTGCTCACTACCATCTCAGGCTGGATTTTACAATTTCTTCTAGATAAGAAAATTGTGTGCTATATTTTTGACATAAGAGGCAGCTAAAGGAGAGAAAATAAATAGTAAAGGAAAAATAGCGAGACCTGAAGACATGAAATGCCCACCTGCAGAAATATTTAGGATAAATTGTTCCTCTAAAAAGGAAAGGTAGCTGTCCTTCAAGTTCTTCAGAACCTGACACAAGCAAAACCAAATCTGCATTGAGATGTTAGTACTGTTTACCAGGAAAAAAGACCAGGAATGGAAAGTATCCAGAGTGCTTTCTAAATTGGCTTTCTCCACCTCCAGAACTGTTGGGAACGTTTTTATTTCCATCTGAGTGTGATTTCAGGTAGATCTAACTTCTACAACATCACCTGGATCATACAAAAGAGGAAGAGTTTCTAAAGCTGTTTTGATTTCCAGAGGCTGGGATGTAGAGATGAATACTCTCAGAAGCAATGGTCCTAAAATGGCTGTGCAAAGCAAGGTGGTTTGATTCTCATAAAGATAGGCCTGTGTGTAGCCACAAGTTTTCAATCTTTTAGGAGAAGTCAGTGCAAAGACAGAAGAGAGGAATGCCAAATAGTGAACCTGTGAGCACGCTCCGTAAGTCCTTCCTTTTTACAGGGCAGAATTAGACAGAGAACCATGTATTTCTCTGGTGTTATGAGACTGGATAAAAACACCAGAACAAAAGAAATCCCACAGTCACGATGCAAATGTGAAGTGTTTAGCTACACATATAGTCTTTCCTCTACAGACAGAGGAATTTTAATGCATAGGCTTTAATTACTGTCTTCCTACTGACATACCATAGGTAGTTTTGAAAGGTATCCTTCAAAGTTTATGTGCTCTCTAAGCTTAACATCCAATAAATTGTAAATGGAAAGAATTATGAGTGTCTGAGTGTGAATGGCAAATGGAACATTTTAGTGCTGCCCTAAAAAGGATTAGACTAGAGTGTTATAGCCCATATGTGGCAGAGTCTGTGTACTGAAAGGATGTTCCAGTTGTCCTTAAGTGCTTGGGCCCAAGGGTTAGGCTGGTTTTTCATCATATGAGAACCATTACAGGTTGATTAATAGGGTAAAAAAATAATAATAATAAAAGGAGAGATCACACTCCTTCAAATATAGACTTCACAGTCTTAGAGTGGCACTGTGCATTTGGACAACCATCAGCAATTTCTGAATGATAAATGTTTTAGGTGAAAAATGACACACATTCTCTCAGCACAGTGTTCTGGGTTGTAGTTCACCTTTTAGTTAGCAGTCTAGACAGGAGCTAACCCAACCAGCAATTAAATCTAGCTCTACAAGAGGTCTGATATTCCCCCATCCCTAGCCAGTGAAAGAGATATGGAATGACCTCATGTCAAACTGTTGTTAGAATTAAGTGAAGTTCTAATTAGGTCTAGATTAGACACATGATTAATTAGAGCTGATACTTAGCAGAAGCTCTTTCAATGAAGGAAGCTTAAGGATCTCAGTAAAAGGAATCAGATTGAGTTGGGAGGACTGATTGTGAAGGAAAATCTTTCAAAGTTGATGTCAGAGGTTAGAAAAGTATGTGCGATTTTGCTGGGGGTGATATTTATTAAAGCTTAAACTCATGCAAACTCACATTTAAAGCAGCTACAAAAGTAGAGTACTACAAAAGCTTTTGTTAGCTGTTATAGATTCTTAAAGTGTATCTCAAGCTGCAGAAATTTTTCAGCCTACTGTGTAGAATTTTCAGGCAATCCATGCTTTTGTTCATGTTGGCAAAGTCACAGGTGTTTGTGAGGATGGTGACTTCTTTTAGAGCAAGATGTTCAGAGCTGTAACAACTATTACTGTTGTAGTGGTCTGTTATGTGATGTGTCTGATTCATACCAATTATCCACTGAATCAAATCACATTCAGCTCAGTAAGAACTCAGCCTTGTAAAATAGATTAGAAAGATATGTAGCTGATACAACCTTAACAAGCATAAGAGTTCAGTAGGTGTCATCCAATGATGACAATTTCTTTTCGAATGCTCATCTTCTTTCAGACATCAGTGTTAACTGAATACCTTAACCACCATAAATGAATGAGTTAAAAAAATAACTTTGACCTCTGTTCTTCTGACAGTTGGGAAGACAGAGAGGAAATGGGTAATGTCTATGAATTTTCTGCTTTTCCAAACTGCTGTCCTTAATAACCTGACAGTTCAGATACATTGTGTCCCTGAATTTATTTCCTGTTAACGTGTAAGCACACTTGCACATGTTGATCTGGGCATCTGGACTTAATTGTTTTGGTGGTTTTTTTTTGTCTGATGAGAGCTTGTATCTTTTCCAGTAAAAAAAATATGCCATCTTTGCTTATTTGCTAATTTGTCACTACAGACAATCAAGTAAAATTCAGGAAACAAATTTATATATATATATATATATATATATTCCTCCACTGCTGAGTGAACTGTGTGCAACTAGAAGCGTTTGTGATCATGTATAGCCATCTCTTACATTTTTCCCTTACCCAGCTACATTGTGATTGGCTCTTCTGATTTAGTTCATGTGGCTCATTTAAAGTTAGGGAAGTAGTAGAAAGAGAAGGTTATATCTATTCCAGGTGAGTCTCAGAGGTTCCCTCTAACTCTTGCATTAAGACTCTAATGATCATGAACCTACAATAAGTCCACTGCAATTAATCCTGCAGAAGGGAGAATCTCTTCCTTTATGGAAATTACACACCCTGCTCTCTTACTGCTCTCAGCTGATTGTCCCAGTCCAGCCTATTTTACACTCACTTTGCGTCTTGCACTGTTGTATATCTCAGGCTGAGGACTAAATCTCTTAAACAGGCTGAATATTGTAGTAGTAACTATGAAAAAGGAGACAGGTTTGTTGTGTATTGTGAGGGAGGGATATAAGCAGGTCTTTCTTTGATCCCATTTACAGTCCCTCTCAGCAGCATAAGCTAGATCCAGAGAGGTTTAGTAACTATATTTTTTATTGTGATGAATGATTCCTGGGTTAATTTTCTTCACTGTAATTAGGTTCTTTTCATACATAGTGTGTTGTGTTTCATCTTAGCAAAGACTGAAGTGTTTTTTAATCCTGTTCATAAAAGCAAACACTTTTGTTCCCGCCACTAATTTACACCTAACATAACTAACCTTTTGATATCCTGTATTCCGTCTTAGACGCAGACTGCACAAACTAGGGGTGTCAAAGATTACCCAGGTTGATTTCCTACCTCGGGAGGTGGTATCCTACTCCAAGGAGACTCAGACACCTCTTGCCACACATCAATCTGAAGGTAAGATAACTTTTTTTCAAAAGCATTTTCGTAGAAAGTAAGGATTCAAGAAAGACTTAAAGAATGTGAGAAGATTAATGCTAAATCATAATATAACCACTTACCCACATATTTTCTGCAAACCAGCTATTGTTTACATGATTAATGGCTGTTCTGGTGAGAATAATTATAATAATGACTTTAAATTCAGGTGGAACCAAACTGCTTTTACTGTACAATGGATTGCATTTAGATAATGGTATAATGAGAACATATTTTCAAATAAATCATTATGAATATAATTAAAACTGTGCTTTATCCCAGTTTTCTTGCTCTCTCAAGGAAGTTATTCATTCCATGCTTTGTAAAGAGGCAGTGATGGAAATTTTGCCCTCATGCATTTGTCCAGTGTAGTTGTCACCCTTCAGAAGATGAATCTTTGAAGAAGTTGGTTTTGCTTCATGCACTGAAAAAGGAGGCTTACATACTTTTGTGCTGACGGTCCTGTTTTTTGGTTTGCTTTTTTTCTACTTACAACTGTGTTATCTGTACTCATGGAGCTGTTTGTTAGCTCTTTGGCTTTTCTGTTGATAAACGAGCATGGAGATGAAGCATGAGGGGAGTGTTTATCTAACTGTACCTTACAACTAAACTTGCTGGTGTTGGACTACTGAAAGCTGATTGCACGTGAATTGAAACCATTTAAAGGGAATGTAATACAATAAATAAGCCTGTTATAATTCTCATGTTATTACAATCAGGTAAAAGAAGGAAAACTGAGGATGGTCTTGGTTATAATTTTTGCTTCAGTTAGTCAGATATGACACTGTAGTGATAAATATAGTGAACTTTTCTTCTGCAGCTGGTTTACCAGTTTTGCCTTTAAGACTCCTGAGCTAGGTAGAGATTGTACTCCTTCAGATCATGAGTTTCCCTTAGTCATCTGTTGACTGATACAGAGCTTTCATCCATAAACAATCCAGTTACTTGGTTGCAGCTTCTTGAGTAGCATGTCATGGCAGCTTTGCTTTCCCAAAGGGAAAGGTTGTCTTAGAAGTCTCCCTTGTCCAGTCCAGCTCAGCTCATCTCGCCTTGTCCATCTGAGGACTGCTGAAGCCTGGAATGAATGGGACTTGTCAACTAAGGCCATGCCTTCCTGACTTGAGATGGACAGATTCTCAACTTGGGGATGATTTTATGGAGTTATTGGTAGACAAGAAGGAGGCAATACCCTTCTTCCCTAGTGCAGTACCTTTATCCTGAGCAAAAGCTTACAGATACAGGGAGTTGAAGACATGTATTTTTGTTTTACCTCTCTTAGGCCTGCTACTTCAGTCCTCAATACCTGGCCTGACTTTCTGAACAGGCCAATGTCTCTTTAGTACAGAATAAGTTCACAGAATCGCAGAAGTTCTTTCTGGTTAGAAAAACTTTTTTTTTTTTTTTCCAAGCAGATCTTCAAGTATTTCAAAATCCTTTTGTTGGTTGGACTAACCTCCTACCCTTTGAGGGAAAAAGACAGTATGTTGCTATGAGAGGTCAAATGGTAATAGGTGGTTTTGGTGTTTAGATTTCTGCCTTTCTTATGCTCTATGTTGTCTGTAGAAAGTAGAAACATCAACCAAAGTGAAGATCTAATATTTAAATGTAGCAAAAATATCACCCAACCACTTCTCTCATGTGAGTGGGTGAGGAAGTTGAACTCATTTTCTTTTCAATCTGCTGCTAGGAAGTTCTGCACACATAAATTGGGCATGAATATCACCATGCATTATTAAAGAACAGTCAAGAAAGTTTGATTATTCAGTTGAAATGACAGTTAATTGGAAATTTGCTAGAGGATAAATAAGCTTTGTGATTTTGGTTTCCTTAGTCCAATGGAAATCACTTCTTAGGTTTTCAGTCTCTTAAACCTCCTTATGAATGCTGAGCCCTACATGCTGTCACTCTACAAGAGCAGCAAACAGAGCTGTTCCTCAGGAGAGCAGTTTTGAGAAGTCTCTATGCTGTTCCTATGCATTCATGTGATAAAATATAGCCATTATCTTATCAACAGAATGGTTCAGCCATTGCTACAGTTACGTGCTCAATTACTTGGTATCGGATGCCTTAAAGTTTGAGAAAAGGAAAAAACAAATCTCTTATTTACTTAGACACATCTGACTTCAGTTTTCAGAATTCACTCTTTTGCTGCCTATCTTGGACTACAGAAATCATGATGGATTTTATAATGAATCTGTGACACATTTGATTCTGGCTTGAAAGAAGAGAACTAACAAAGGTACAGCTGGGTAGAAAAATCTTGCCTGTATGATAAGTCACCAGGTGTTGTTTTTTTCTTTTTTGTTGTTTGTTTGTTTGTTTTTAATGTTAATGTCAGGTTTTCTTCACTTTGTTTCTCAAAGAAAGAAAGAAACTCTGAGGTATCTTAGACATTCATGGAGCTGAATGGTTGTAGGCCGCTGTCATAATGTCTGCTTCTCACCAATCTTTATAAAACTGGTACAGGAAAGAAGGAAAGCTTCACTGTGATAAGTACAGTGTGGTGCCAGAGAGCCAGATGCTCTGAGCACTGAAGTCTCAGCTTGTCAGCTGCTAATTTTAGAAGAAATAATGTGGCATTATTCTTCACTGTGTAAAAACAGATTAACTCCTCTTTTCAGAGCAGGTAATTTGCTTTATTTCTGAGGAATAATGACATGTCATTTCTCCCACCCACTCTATTATTTAGAGAGATGTGTATATGCATCATTCAACCCTTTGATCACAAGTACCTAATTCTTTTGCTTTATTTAGGTCACAGTAAGCTTCAGCCTTTTCTTTTCTTCTTTGTAGGATGACTTCAAAAACACCCAGATCTTGGCTCTGGAGCCTGAGAAAAAAAACCACACTTTTCCCTTCCTCCTTCTGTAATTGGTCTTGAATTTAGGTATTTGTAGATGGAGACATTTCACTTGTGCTGCCTTTTGCATTCTGGAATCATTTAAGACATAGACTACACCAAAATCTTTCTGAGGGGTCTCTGGGACACATTCCTTCACTGTGCAGAGGCCTTCACATCGTGCCAGAATGGCAGCCCCATGCATCCTTCAATAGCTGGACCTTCAAAGCACTGCAGAGCTACCTTTTGCAAAGGCACACCTGGAAGAAAGCAGCAACAGAAAAGTTGTATTCTGACTGCTGCCCAGGATGAATCTCTCACTCATCTGCAGCAGTGGAAGGAGGTCTGTGTGTTTGCCTGGAAGCTGATTTTTCAGATAGGAAAACACTCAAGCTCTGCTGGTTGCCTACTTCAGCTCCAGCCCGTGGATCTTCTACACTCTGATGAGCCAGGAGGCATAGCCTTTGAGGGAAACAGTGCATTATCCCCATGCTTAGCGGAGAGGTACTCACCTGATCTGTCCCCATCCCAAAACCAGGGTGGGAAGCACAAAGATTGGGATACCTGGCCAGAATCAGGGATGCCGTTTTTCTTCTTTCATCAAGTTGAAACGACTTCTTCATCAACTAAATGAGATTTTTTTAACTTTCCTGATTTTCCAGACTATCATAAAAGTACATTTATCTGAAATGACTTTCTAGAAAAGGCTAGATCCCTTATAAAAGGGAAGGATGTTTGAATTTCTAGTACAGAGGAGCTCCCTTTTACTTTGCCTTTTCATTGATTCAACAAGTGCTTGTCCACTTAGGGAAAACAGATGTGTTACCATACCCACCTCATGAGCATGATAACCTCATCATACATCACAAATGCTTGCCCAGTTTCTGGCAAAGATCTCAATTCAGACCTGAGCTTCTGATGATTTATCTGCTGTATTCAGATGAAGAGGATATTTTGGTTGTGAGGGAAAAAATAAATGCTCTATTCTGTTTGAACACAGGCCAGTATGAAGTGTCAAAACAGGTGCAGTTTTAGAGGTTAGTTTCTGCATCTCTTCAACACTGCAATTTCCTGAATATATGTTCCAGAAAGTTGTTCGTTTTAAAGCACCAAGGGAAGAGAGGGGGATTCTGCTCACAGTATAAGGTTTGAGGACTGAGATGCATGAATTTAGATACATGTGTGGGAAAACTAATGATGGTGAGTGGCAGGATGGAATCAAAGTTCTCTTTAGACCCCAATGACTGCCTTGACTAGGTCTTCACTGATAAGCATAATAGCAGAGAGCTACATGGAGACATGTTGGTGTAGATTTCTCATTTCCCTTCATTGCTGAATAAATTACATATGACTAGAAGTGTGAGACACTGACAGTATATGATGGCTGTGTCCTACTTTGAGTTTTGGAAATCAGACGAGCAGTGACTTTGGACTGACAAGGACAGTTGCTGAAAAAATAAATCTGGGAGTTCCAAGATAAAACTTATTTTTATATTTGGGGGTTAAGATTACAGGTTTGAGCAGCATGGAACTCTGGCTGTGTCTGTCCCATAAAGCAATGTACAGAAGACTGTGCTATGCGTGCTGCACCAGTGACTAGCTCAGCTCTAGCTTTGTGAATGCAAACTGCACTTAAGAAGTGCCAGTCTCAGAACTGAACAAGATCATACCTGAGCCTCCCCATGCCCAATCTACCTAGAGCTCGCAGATCAGCAGCTAGGGGTTAAGTTAAAGAGCTTACTTTGGCTTTTCCCTTCTAGAGTATCTTACAGCTTAGCTCAGTCTGAAGAGCACAAAGGAAGTCTGCACCCAAGAACAGCTTTGAACTCCTGATTTAATGTGAAATACAGACACATTTCTGCAGTGCCATGCATGCAGCATGTGCATCAGGATGGATGAAAATATGTGTAATGGAAAAGCACTAGACATATCAGGGGATAAAAGCAGAGACCCTCTGTTGTAAACAAAAGGTGGTATTGGAAAACAGAGCAGAGCTAGGACAGAAATAACTACTAAAAAAAAAAAAAGATTACTTGAAAATGAATCAGTGCTACAACTGAGTGTCTGGTTTTAAAGAGAAACAACCTTATTATTGTGCTAATGGACACCGATTTTACAAGAAAAATACTATGGTCTATCCTAGGCCATTATCATATATCACTGGTGGCTTTAGCTAAGTATTAAAATCTAGTTTGTCTTTTCTTCTCAAACCTCAGTCCAGCAGAGTCATACTGGATCTCAATAGCTGACCTAAACACCCTAATTCAAAAACTGCTTTGTTTGATTAAATCAACAAAGCTTATTTTGTACTGCTGTACCAGACTGTACAAGATTGGCTGTGACTAGAAAGAGTCAAAGCAAAGATTTCAGGCATTGCGCTGCATAGTAGTCGTTCAGTTTCTCTTTCTGCCTGTCATGACTGCATCCCCCTTTCTAGACAATAGGATTTCTAAGGTGGGAATGTTTTGGGGTTTTTTTTTAGTTTTAAATTAGTCACAAAATCTTTCAAAGGCATTCAGGCAGCTCCCTCTGGTGGTGCAATGATGAACCAACGCACCGTGCCTGAAGGATGCTGTTAGCTAGAAGCCTTACAGGTTCAGCTACAGATATTACAATAAAATCCAGAGCAATCATAGAATCGTATAATGGTTTGAGTTGGAAGGGACCTGTACGATCATTTAGTTCCAACCCCCTGCTATAGGCAGGGACACCTCCCTCTAGACCAGGTTGCTCAACAGCTGCTTCCAGTCTTCTTGGATACTTGCAGGGAGGGGGCACAACCTCTCTGGGCAACCTGTTCCAATGTCTCACCACCCTCACACTAAAGAATTTCTTCTTAATAACATGCTTTTGAAATCATCTGGAGGTTCTGTTCTTGTCGGTCTCTTCTTGAAGTACAGTTAGTAGAATATAATTCTTATATAAAGTACCAATCCTCCACAACAGCCACATTAGGTTAGGTAGGACCTACCAGGTGTGGTGGGTCTGTGTGCCACTCCTAGCAAGCCTTGAGCAATATGTAAATATCTGTAAAGCATTTCTTCTATCAGCTGCTCAGGAGATTTTTCTGTAGTAGAGAATTAGGGTAGAGCTTGGCTTTGGAAAATGTTTCTATGTCTAGTCCTGTGCAGAATAATATATTTGACACTGACAAAGGTTTCTTCTGGGAGGAAGAATGAAGGGGCTGTGGTCATTCTCAAGCTTGGTATTTAGTAGCAGGAGGAAACATCAGATGTCTAATGTCCTAAAATATGCAGTACATGGGCTAAAATAGGATTCCTGTGAGACAATTCAAGTCTTTTTGTAAAAGCTGGCCTGTTAAATATATGGCCTACTGCTATTTTTATTAGTGATATTTGTGCAGTGTTTGCTTTCATTCCCTATTTCTTCTCCCCTGTCCTCTCTAAGAGCTTCTTGAGAAGGGTGTTTCTTACACATAGGGTGGTTTTCAGTAGAGAACCCTCTTAATGCTAAACTGTTTTAATCAGGCAGATTGGATAATTTATTAAGCATTAGTAATTCTCTGGGAGGGAGCTATCTAGTAAGAAGTGATTTAACAGAGACAAGATTGGTTCTGGCTACACACAGTAGGAGGTTTGTGAAGGGAAAGCTCTTTAGGGATCTAAGACTTCTTCCTGGGTCATTTCATTGCATGGGGACACAAGAGTAATTTGGCTCTTTCCACAAAATGTAGAAAGGTCTTCTGAAAACCAGGCTGATGTGCATGGGAATTTCCTGCTCTAAAGTGACCTAGGCCTTCTGCAGCCCCCAGTTTCTCCTGCAGAAGCTACCCTCTGCATTAAAACAACATATCCAGTAATCCTCTCCAAGTCAGAAAGAAGAAAAGGCTTCCCACAGCTGTGCCTGCATCTTTTCTAAACCATTGAGGCTCCAGAAGGTGGGAGACAAAACAGAGACCTTAAGCTTTTATTACTGAAGTCAGTAACCAGTCGTGAAGCTATGGCTTCTCTGGAGGTTGTTTGACTTTAGCACTGTGCATAAAAGGAGTACTGCTACAAACTCACTGCAGGTTGCATGGGTCCTGCTCTGTCTCCCCTCCTTGCATATCCTACTTGATCTTAATGGATGATCCATGCTGTGTATGCTTCTGAGCAATTGGATCCATTATTTGTACAAGAGATGGAAGGCTACTCTATCCTAAAATAGAACAAAAATACTGTAGTCAGTCCTCTTGTGCAGAACACAGTCTGCTCCTTTAGCTGCAACGGAAAAAGTGTAATTTAATGAGATTCTGGTACATCTGGCGTCACTTGGTGGAAAATGAGCTCTGATGTTAGCAGTCTTGACCTCAAACTCCTTTAACTAGCTTCAAGTCATCTCTCTGTGCCTTTGACCCATCTTTTTGTCCTGACATCTGAAACTAGCAGTGATCCATGAATTCAGAGAGAAGCCCAGTAACACCTGTATGCAAATTGCATCTTTTGTTAGCTGGAAAGGAAAACTTTCCTCTAAGTCCATCCTCTCTGGAAAAGATCCTGGCTGTGTTTTACACATGAACAGCTGCTGATCTGTTAGTTGCTCCCCTCAAGCAACCAAATAGTTCTAAATTTATTTGCAAATATATAACTATTAATATATTAGAATTGAGAGCTCTAAAAAGGACAACAGAAGGAAACTGTCCCACTAATGAACAGCAGCAAGATTTGTAGAGTCAGCAGTCAGTGAAAACAATGTAGATAGTTTTTCTCTATTTGCCATTTTCATGTTTCTAGTTCTCACTTTACCATATTTCTCATTTCAGTAGTATTAGTTTATGCTTTGAATTAATTGTGTTGTTCCCTGTTTAGATTGTAAGTTATGTGAAAACATAAAAGTGGGGGGAAAGTTATGTTAACAGGGCTTCCAATGTAACAGTGAAGGCATAGGTTTTCATTTTGTTAAGAAACAAAGCCTGCTTATTCCTACCATCCCTATAATTCCTTCTTTAGCCTAATGGATGATGGCTATTCAGTATATACAAGGAAATTAATACTGAGCACCTTCTATTGCATGTTCAGTAAGCTTTGGCAAACCCTGGCTTTGTAATATGGACCAATTCCACTGGAATTAAAGACAAGATTAAGAAAAATGTGCATTGCAAAAGTAGCAGTTATTAATCCTCAATGCTCTAATTAGCACTTAATCTTTCTAATCCTGTAAGTAGATACAAAATCAGTGCTGAAATAGATGCAGGCTGTAATGTAGAAAGCCCTTAATTAGTAGTGTAAAAAAAAAAAGTGCTGAAAAAAAAAAACCCAACACTGTTCTGTTACTTCACACTTCTTAGTTTGTTTCTTGGCACTTGTGACTCAAAGGAAGGAAAAAGATTCACATGCCAAAATCCCCTCCTCTGTTTTAACCCATGCTACTTATGCACTGGATCAAAAATTATGCAGCTGAAAATTCTCCTGTTCATCCGCTCTCCATCTTCAATTCTATAGCCACAGCTTAAGAAGCTAGCCAACTGTGCCCCTTATAGCCCTCTTTAATTGGCTCATTTCCATAGGAGAGGCCACCTGCCCTGGGTAGAATGTCAGCTGCTTGCCCTCAGACTAACCGGAGAGGGAGCCAAGTGGCAGGGTTGGGTGAAGTGAAGAGGGTTTGCCACATGCCACGTTTTTAACTGCCTTAAAGATAAATGGAGATGCACTCCAAGCTGGGTCTTTGTTCACAAGTGCATCTTCACACCTGGGCAGAACCTTCCAAGGACAGCTCTGGGTCCCCCTTCTCTCTCCCAAAAACTTCTCCCAAAGTTATGCAAAGCCATGCTTCATTTACTGTAATGACAAACTGTGGATCTGACTTGTGGTATTTGAGAATTCCTCCTTCAAAGTCAGTAGTAGCTGGATCATTTCCTAAGAATCCTTTGACTTGCTCACACGTGCTCTCAAGAGTTACTATAAAGACCGAAGAAACTTATAATGAAATGGATGTGTCAGTGAAATAAAAGTCTCAGTGTGAATTCCCAGTGGTCACTATTAATAGAGGATGGAATTCTCTTTTGCTGCAATACAATAGGCTGTCTCCGCAAATAATGTCACTTTTTAACAAGGCACTAGCTGCCGCTTCCCCATCTATCTTATTTTACATAAACTTAATGTGAATTTGCATTAAGCCACAACTAATTCAGATGTATGTCCTAACCATTATCCTCCAACACGGTGCTCTTTCTTCTTCCTGCAAGTTCATATCCTACTGAAGGCCCATAGAAAATGAATAAATAATCATTGTTTTTCTAAAATGCTTGGCATTCAAGCTATGAAGTTTCACACTTATTTAAAGTTCATAATTGCACTGTTGCTGTAGATACTTTTCCTCACCCCACTAGCCATCTAATGCTTGCCACTTCAGAGCTCAAAATGGGTTTAGCTCCTCTAAGCTTGGCAAGAACAAATCCTTGCACTTATGAAAAGCATGGGTCTCAGTAGTAGCTGTTGGGTTTTGAGGACTCTTGCCGTGGCCCCTTTATATCTATCATCAAGTACTTGTACATCTATGGATATAATATAGGTAAATAGGTAAAATTATCTAAGCATTGTATCTATAGAAAAAACTATAGGTAAATACTTAAATAACTATATGAATGCATCCTTTAGCTTTTTTTCAGTGAGATTTGCAGAGACCGCTGTAAGATCTCACCACCTGATAGTCTTGAGGAAAGTGCAATACAGCAAATGTCAGGAGTCTCATCTTTGTTACAATCTAGACTGAGTTACAGTCACCAGAGAGACATAGGTATGTTCCTGTATTTAGCCATAGCAGAAACCACTAACAATTTAAACATGAACAAAGTAAATTCAGAGCAGCCAAATTTACTATGGTATTTTTCTGTCACAAAGCTACATGATCTGACAGTGTGAGAGATGCTCACACCCAAGCTAACCAGTTACATCCTTCTTGAGATAGTGCTGCGTTGCAGTGTAATCATACGTAATGGCTCCACCTTTAGATGCCTGATCTATTTGTGTACAATGTCTATGGTCAGAAGAGTGAGACAGACCCTTCTAGAAGGCCTTTATCCTAACAGCCTTTGTATTTACCATACCACTGAAAGAATTACCTTCAATTTGTGCCTTTCTCCATTGCCTACAGAAATTAGCCAATACATTTCAATTACAAGCTTAGTTTTCAGATGGCTGAAGTTAGATAATTTCCACCATTTTGCAATGACAGTATAGACAAATGCTTTATACCATATTTTTTATCAACTGCTGAAACAGTTCTGGAACTATTATTACTGTTATTTGTTTTCTTCATCTCCTTTGTCTCTTATCTTTAAAGTTGCTTGTGTCTATGTGAAAGTGAGGTAGAAAAGCAGGTGTCTTAATTTCCTTTGAAACCTCTGTGGTTGGGGACAGCACTTCTACAGCTGACATTTAAGCAACTGGAATGAGAAATAAAAGAAAAAAAAAAAGACTTTGCTTTTTGTTCTTTGACTAAGTAGTGCTTCGTTACTACTCAGAATTCTTTATTGTGTAGACTCAGTACTTACTGTAGCACACGTTATGTGTTAACATTGATTTTGGTCTACCAAGCTGATGTCTGTGTTGCCTAAGTGCTCAAATGCATGTTTCTGTTGCATCTTGCTTAATACATATGTCTTGCAGTAATGGTAGAACTAAAGTCAGTCAAATTCTTTGGTCTAAAGAGTACTGAACAATGAGTGCATACAGATCTAAGATTTATAGCACCATGACTATGAGATGGGCGAGAAAACTAACAGCCTGTTTGCTGAGATTTTGGATTGAGAATATAGACAAAACTGCTCTTTCCCTACTTTTGACAGTAACACATATGCTGTGGGACTGCTCATGTGGCACTTGATATTTCTTGTATCTTGACAAAGTACAAAAGATGCAGACCCTCCCTTATATATTAGCTGTGCAGTGAGTATGTTTTTATACCTAATTACTGAATTAGTTACTTCTGGTTAACAGTTATCTTTAATATGTCTGGATGAGGAATGGTTAGTAAAAGTAACTTTGCTGTTTCACAGTTCATCAGCCTGACATAATTTAGTAACAAAGACTCATGTTGCAATCAGGGAGAGGACTCCCGCTGACTTCAGTGGTACCAGGACCAAAATGAAGTGCTTGCCATGAGTCTAAATAGCTGACATTGTCACTGATTCGTCATGTGAAGACCTTCAGTACATTGTAGAATCATTTTATTTGGATTTGATTAAACATAAAAGTATTTTGCAAGGCTTTCCAGCTTTGAAAAACAAAGTCATTTACATAAGAGCTAAGCAACCACATAGCTATCCTCTTTTAGCCTAGTTAATAGCCCTAATCCTGCAAATATTTACACATGGTTTTAGCTGTGTACTCATGATTATTCCCTCTGGAATATATGATTTTCTGACTGGCATGTGTATGTTTGCAAGAGGAGATCTCCAACATTCATTTGTTGTATATGACTTTGCTGATAGACTGTAAATGCTGAAGGGCAGTGTATGTGTATACATTCACGTGTTTTGAGGGAAAAGTATTCTTCTCACTTATATTTTCAGATTGATTCATTTTGTCAACTGCTAAAAATGTGTCGTTTATTATTAACACCTTTTATCAATCCAGTGAACAATAGGAACAGCAACCGTGCTCCAAGACTGGCCACATCTTGCAGTAATTTATAAATGCTCCATATTAAAAATAATGCACTTATTCAAACTTTTTCAAAATGTCCCAGTGTGAGTTAATGCTTTTGTATCATTATTAGTTTTGACAAACCTGATTGTGTGCTGGCCATTGTTAAAGGGATCTATCTGCCCCCACACCCACTGAGAGACAAAGAATTTTTAATGAATTTAATTAAAACTTTATGTGGTTTATGGTGTTCACCTCCAGCTGGTATGCCATTCTTCTCTGGTGAATGAAGTTTCCTCTAATGCGTAATGATGTGTTTTATATGAGGGATGTTTGAACCCCCTTCCTAGTAGCCCTGAGGTAGTTTCCATCGTATGACACAGTGGTGAAGTATTTAAAAGCAGGTCTCTTAAACTTAAGTGAATTATGTATATGGGTAAAATGCACATGCATGAGTGCATAGATATGAATCTTAAAATAAGTTCCAGAATCTTTTTTTTTTTATTATTTTTTTTCAGAAATGGTCCTCACGGGCTAGCTTACATGACCCATGCTGCTAAGCACTTGCCTGTACAAATGGCACATTGACATGAAAGGTTCTTGTCTTGTTATTTGACTGCTTATTTTGTGAGTAAGAGATTTAATACAGTGGTCCTCTTTTGGCAGCACATTGAAAACTGACATCTGTACACAAGATTCTGCTGTTGATGGGTGCTCTTCGTTTGCTGTAATAAAAATGAGCAACAGTAACATGAAGATAGTCCTGTTAGCAAACATTTCAGTGCATTTTATGAGACACTGCAACAAGCTGTGTTGTTCCCATGGTTAGTTGAAGTTAGGGGTGGAATTTTAGTCTTCTCTCATGCTGGTGGAAGTTTTGTGCGGGGGCTCTAAAAACACAGTGACTTGCCTGACTTTTTACAAACTACTAATGTTTCTCCTGCTGAAAAGCAAGGTCTTACTAAAGGAGATACACTGTTGATTTGTTTTAGGCACTTGCTTTTCAAAATCTCGAGTCTGGGTGTGGCCAAACTGAAATACAGAACTGTCTTTCTGTGGTTCTTTGGAGACTCAGATCTCAGTTGTGCAAGAATCTTGAACAAGTTCTCCAGGGAATGGATGAATGAAGCAAGATGTCTTCAACTAAAGGCCTGAAGAAAAGCTTGTGCTCTACAGGGAGTAGCATGATCACTGGAGAAGTCTTGTTATCTGAGTCTATAAACTGTCAGTGGTTTTACTGAGATCAGAATAACTTGGATGAATATGAAAAGAAGTCTTCATAAGGGATGCTTCTTGTTCTCTTGGCTGTGATGAATTTGACAGGAAGCTGGTTACAAAATCACCAAATGCCAGCATCTGCCTTTTGTATTATTAACTAACTCATTGAGGTGGGGGTAATCCTCCATGCAACCTCATTGGAAAGTGAGTAAGAGGAGATGCTTTCAGGGAGGTGAAACTTCAATGTATCTTCTGGAAAAGCATTTATCAGTGATTGTCAAGAGATACAATCACTAATACAATCCTCCTTGCAGAGAGGGATTTCAGGTTTTGAATAAGTCTGTGATCTTTTAACACAGTTTGTTTCCAAGGACTACACAGCAGTAATAACAGCTGTAAAACAGCACACGTTCATCCAACTGATGAAGAACCAAGATGATATAGAAGAGGACTAGTCATAAGCTAAATCAGAAAAAGGCTTTGCAAAAATAATAAAAGAGAAGACATTTGGCACTTGATGGAATGCCAAAGAGCTGAAGAGTTGCAGAAACATCATAAGCTAAAAAATAACTCCTGACTGTAGAGATGAAATAAGAAATCAAGCAGGCAGATGAATAATAGAATGTAAAGGATGGAGAAATAGCAAAAGGAAAGCGGAGGAGGATGTGCTAAAAACTACAGACATATTTGTATCCCATGAGCCAGCAGTGTGCCCTTTTGACCAAGAAGGCCAATGTTGCTGGGCTACATTAGGAAGGGCAGTGCCAGTAGCTTAAGTGAGATAATACTATCTTTCTTCTCTGCCCTGGTGAAGCCCCACATGGAGTAATGGGTCCAATTTTGAGCTGTCCAGTACAGGAGAAGCATGGCACTACTGGAGGAAGTCCACTGAAGAGCTACTAAAATAATGAAGGGACTGGAGCATCTCACCTATGAAGAAAGGTTGAGAGAGCAGGGCCTGTTCAGCCCAGAGAAGGTTGTGGGAGGATCTGATCAATGTATATAAGTACCTGAAGGGAGGATGTCAAGAGGATGGGGCCAAACTCAATGACCACAACTTGAAATAGGGATTTCCAACTGAACATGAGGAAAATCTTTACTATGAGGAAGACAGAGCACTGGAACAGGCTGCCTATAGAGGCTGGGGAGTCTCCTTCCCTGGAGATAATCAAAAGCCACATGGACACAATTCTGGGTAATGTGCTCTGAGGGACCCTACCTGAGCATGGGGATTGGAGTAAATGATCTCCAGAGGTCCCTTCCAAACTCAACCATTCTATGATTCAGTATTTTCCTA
Source organism: Cyrtonyx montezumae (assembly GCF_038088225.1). Taxonomy (NCBI): domain Eukaryota; kingdom Metazoa; phylum Chordata; class Aves; order Galliformes; family Odontophoridae; genus Cyrtonyx; species Cyrtonyx montezumae. The sequence continues at coordinate 1,422,546 of NW_027071870.1, read as the reverse complement.
AGAAATTAAGGGAATATTTCTGGAGATGGCAGAGTGAAAGGATGTGAGAAGCCGACATTCCTGTAAGAAGTCTGACCATGGGCGAATGAGTCATTTCATTGCTTCTGATTCCAGATGCTCTGATTGCGATCTCCATTGCAGTTTTTAAGGTAAGTAAAGGAGTAATAAACTTGACCTCATCAGCCGTAATATACCCTTCAGAGGAGGTACAGCTTCCGTCAGTCAACACAGAGGGCTCTTGGTCTGAATGACCACGTGGGGATGTTATGTCTTTAGGGAATTAATATATGTATCAGGATGGAGGTCATTTGAGTCTATTGTCAGCTTGTGGATTAGATACAGTGCAGAGACAGTGTACAGCAGAGCAACCCTGATTTAAGCTGGGAATGAAGATACCAGTTTCAGCAAAGCTGGATGAAAGGAAGGTCATACAGGTATAACGTCATAAGGCAATGTGGGGACATGCACTTCACATCACAGTCAGTGCTTTGGAGACTCTGTAACTCAGCTATTGGTAAATCAGTGCTGTTATTTGCCTTTGGTTAATGTTGTTAAACACTCAGGTTTTGAGGCTGCTGATATTCCTCTTCTCTCCAACTCTAAAACAGTACTATGCTCATCTAGAACTTCTTGTTCCTGGAGTTGCTTTTGACAAGCATTGTATCATTGGAAAAAGGTATCTATCTGCATGGACATAAACAGACATGTCATTTTACTGTAATTTATGGTAAATCTGATGAAAAGTAATTAGTAAGTTATATTATCAATATCCCTTAAATATTCTTGGATCCAACTAGAATAGAAAGAGGATTTTTATAAAATTAGAAAATAGAAATAACAGACTTTCAACAGTAATGAACATTGAAAAATCTCTTTGTATTTTACTTCATCTGTGACTTAAGGCCAGATTGTCCATGTGTGGAATGTCCTTAAAAGCATAAGGAAATTATACCACATTTTCTTCAGAAGAAATATGGTTTTGGCTTCTGTGCCTTCCTTAAATGCTTGAAAATACCTGGATCAAAGCCCACAGAATCTCTCCTGAGGAGAGATTTCAATGTGGATAATTATGCGGGAAACTATGAGCACTTTTATGTTTTAGCTTCATTTACTATTTAAGTAGAAGTTAAAATGAAATAAAAAGATGTATCATGTCTTATCTTGACAGAATTTTTTTCTTTGTTTTGGAATCCAATTTTTACACTGTCTCTGAAGACATACTGAAAAATTCTGTGTAGAATCAGTTCAAATCTTTCCTCCAGTGTTCTTTTTTTTATTGTTGAAAAATATTCTCTTTGAAAAGAAAAACTTTATACAAAGCTTGCCAGTATTGTGCAAATGACACACTTTTTAGTGACCTTTGCTAAATCTGCTTAAGTATTTCAGTCACTTGTGGTTGGGGCTTTTTTCTTCCATTTAGAACATGCTCTCCTATGTGATCAGCAAAACTCATGAGCACCTCCATTTCCGAGGGCAAATTTTTTTTTCCTAATTCCATCCACCCACTTGAAAAGCAGTTCTCGACTCTAAGCCCTTTGAGACTTTTGGTCATTTCAGTGAAGGGGGAATACTCATGTTACTTGGATCATCAGAGGGTGTAATCCAGTTGTGGAGGATATAAATCAATGATGATCTGTGTAAGATATGAGCCAATCACTGTTTTAGCAGTTCAGCACGCTCCTTCTGTCTCTTTGCTTTGGATGGCACTTGCCATCTGACTAACCTGTAGGCACGTGTCATGTACCAGCAGTAGCCATTCTATCCTTGGACTCTGTGGCTGAAATACTCACTGAGAGCAACTACAGAATCCCCACTGGCAGAGCAAAGTCAAGGTTATACCCTCCAGGTCTGAATCCCCCCTATAGCCAGGCTGCTTTCGTGTTGCGTTGGACTATAAATCACATTCCCATTAGCTTTAACGCCCTTTTGCACTCCCAGGACTGTATCAAACAGCTTCCTTGTACCTGAAAGTGAAACCGGGATAATTTGCATACATTTGAATGATTTGCTCTGCACTGATAGCTATTTGAGCTATAGTGCTGTAGGAGGAAAGTCAGCAGCTGTGTCTGGGACCTGCTGTCCCTGCCCACTGCATCTCCGCCATCCAGTTCCCAGGCAGGCTTAATTAGGTTCTGCTGTAAGAAGTCTAGCCCAGAATTCCTTTGTGCTAGACGTGGAGACAAAGAAAAGCACTCAGCCCTACAGCTGAAGGGAGGTTTGGTGGGCTCTCAGCCTGCACCATCCACTAGCAGCCTGAGATCAAACAGCTCGTCAGCTTTCCTTCCCATACACCACTGATTCAGTTCGGCGGTCATAATTTACATTACAGATTAATGAAATAGGCAATGTTTGTGTATTGATTAAAGTGCTGATCATTCTGCTGCCTGGGGCTGGCTCAGGAAACGGCGGTCTCTTTGCCTTGCTGCTGGGATCTCCTGCTTTATTGAGGTGGACATACGTGCACTTTGTATCATTAGTCGGTGGCGTGTTCAGTAGTTGTTATAAATATGCTTGTTTTGGGTCAGGATTTAAAGAAAAAAGCAGTCTCTCTGATTTGCTGTAATGACGGTGTGCTGTCTGCACTGTGTCATTTTCTTTACCCTTGTAGTGGGATAACATACAATTAGGGTCTGATGTCAGCCTGTAAAATTTTGGTGTAAAATTTTGGTCGCACCAAAATACCATACTTCTTAAGAAAGCTGGCAGACGTGTCCTTGGCAGCAGCTGCTTGCCATGTGATTTAAAACTTCCTGTCACTATAATTGATGTGTTTTTATTCTTTCCACTTCCTGAAGCCTGATCAGAATTAAAATTGCTGTTGGAATTTCCTGTCAAAGCAACTCATTTATTCGCTGAGCGGTGCACTGACAGTACTTTGATTGGACATTGCCTTCAGCTATTCTCGGGCAGAGAGATTGCTGTGAATTATACTCCTCGCGCAGGTTTGACTTCCTTGCATGCCACATCTGCAAATATATACAGATTGTCCATCATGTGGTAACCTTGTCCTAATGAAAACTCCACATGTAAAATGTTAATGATTTGAATATCAAACTTGGCCACCTGCTGGGGCCCTGGCTTTTGTGTTTATTTAGGAAACCCCACTGAGTTTTCAACTGATTGTCTCACCATAACTTTCGTGTTTGCCTACTGAAAGCGGCACTGCTGTATTTCTACACTAAGGAGAAGCTACTCCCTTTTCAGGCTTTCCTTTAAGAAAGCTAATGTTTGTGTGGGTTTTTCTTTAATTTTCTGCTTCGATGTGCTATCTGCATTTTTTCCCAGAGTGGCTGTGTTATGCTGCCATGCAGTTGTCCTCAGCCCTACTTTCCAGTTTGCCCAGTGCTTCGGGATCGTTCAGGATGAAAGACGCTCTATAGATGCACGTCGTTATTATTTGCAGCAGGAGTGCAATGTGATGGTGATTCTGCCCATTAGGAGAATAAGCCATTAAATCCACTGATGGGTGAATTTTTCATTTACCCCATTTGTGATTTCATTTTCCTGTTAGAGTTGCTAGAGAATTATAGGTTATTTTGGGAAGCTGAATAATGGATAAGTATTGGATTGTTCTGCAGTTATAACTGACACAAAGTCATTGTCACCTCAGAGTAAAATAGATATAATGATACTTACTTAACTGCCTTTGTAAAGTGTTTTGATAACCGAGGTTGAAAGGTACTTACAACCTTGCAAAGTATTGCTATTATTATTAGGGGCAATACATTTTTGTTAAAGTTTTAACCTACATTAGTTTGAGAGGTAGCAGGAGTCTGAATATTCATGCGCAAGCTCCTTTCTTCATCCAAACTGGGTGCACGTACTTGTCCAGTGTTTTAAGAAGAAGATCATGGCTGCTTTGGCTGATGGCAGAGGTCTGGATGTGGTGTGCACTGTACCTGCAGCCTGTGGAGGCAAATCTCACTGGACTAGTCAAAGACTGAAGCTGCAGTTGGGTATTTCTAAAATCTACCATTTTCCCTACATTAGAAACGTTGCCCTGAGGATTTACTTCTCTTATACTTGTTATGTTTTCTTTGTGGTCAGGAACGTGGACGTTTACCTAACACAGAGGCAAGCACACAGCATGTCCCCTCCAAGCCTCAGCAGAGCCTGTGAGAATAGAACAGTATCCCTGTGCTGTCCAGCTGGAGAGATGGGGACAGGGATACAAGTGTTAGGAGATGTGGAAGGGAGTAGGTCATAGGGTAACAGAGCCAGAAAACCGGAAGCCTGTATTTTACTGTAGGAAACCAAATGTAAAATCCAATTTGGGGAAAAATATGGTGAGGCAAACAACCACCAGTGACTCATTTTAGTACAGGAGTTATAGGAAACTCAAACTATTTGAAGGTTGGTCTTTGGGGCAGGACTGGATATATGAACCCTCACAGTGAATTTGGAATTACAGAGATCCACCTACATGCACAAGGAGTCGGGGCAGCAGGAGTTCTGCTGACCAGTGCTGCGGGGAGGAGGCAGAGCGAGGACATCTGAGTAGGACAGGGGGCAACAGCACATTGGAACAGTTTCAATTGGTCACTTGCTTACACTGAGTGACATCCATCTCTGTTTGAGAAGCTGCAAAAATGAGGCTGCACTTTGCAAGGTGCTCAGCACTGGGCTGGTTTCCCATCTGCAGGGCACAGTGATCACGTGGGATGCTGATGGTGGACAAGTCGCTTACTTTGATGGTAGTTAAAGTTTGCATCTCGTGAGTTGAGTTTGGGTCTGGTTATTTTGTTCACGAGGAAGGCCAGAATAAAGAGTGAAGTAGAATATAAAACACAAACAAATAAACTCCATGTGCTGCTCCTTCAGCTGCCACGTCAGCCCAGTTGTAAATGCCCAGTGTAGGACCAAGCCAAACCAACAACGCCAAAGGCTCCAGGAAAGACATAATGCTGACATGACAGTAACCGAGTTCCCAACTGATTTCAATCACCAGATAAGTATCAGTTTCAGCCCTAAATGATATTTTCAAGTAATTTTCCAATGCCCAGTTGGGTTGGAACGGTGCTCCTTTGGAACCAGCTCAGGCCAACTGTAACTGCTTGGGAGCACGTGGCCAAGAGAAGGCTTATGTGCTGGAGCCTGAAATGCCATTAAACAGGCTGTAGTCAGGAGGACAAAATGCCTGGTGTGTTTAGTCTAATACACCATGGGACTTGTTTGCTACAGTTACAGTATTAAAGCTGTAATTACAGTCAGTGAACCGCAGATGTACTGTAGCCATAGGGTTTAAACAGGGTGTTATTGCAAGAGAAACCACCCCCAGTAGGTTATAAGTTCAAAGGGTCATTTCTCCTCTCTGTTTAATCAGATACTCAAGCCTGCAGACTTCTTCGTAATCATTAGGTATTTAACATCTCAACCTGTTTCTTTTTATTCAATTTTTTTTTGTTTCTGTTTCAAAATAAATATAGCTTAATGCTTGCATATGACTTTGGTTTAATATTTTGTTTGACTATCATGTGGTGGTTAGATGTAAGTATGCCACCCTGCTGCAGCACTGAACCATAGTTCTCAGTAAATAAAGATGTAGACCTGTTTACTTGAGTGGAGATTGGAAATCATAGCAGAAAATGTGGATTTTGGTGCAGGAAACAAAAAAAAGAAAGAGAAGTAATCTCTTTGAGACAGTGTAAGTACAGCATATTAGGAGATGATATAAAACAATACCTTTTTAAACCTTAAAACAAAGAGATGGAGGATTTCTGATTCTGCTGGTGACATCAGTCTGTATAGAAACGGTCTGAATGTGAACACAGGCGTTGTGCTGGCAGGTATTGGTGTCAAGTCTGGATTTGAAGTGACTGAGCAAAACTGTCAAAATTCATGTTCCTTTTGCTCACTGTGCTTGACAGACAAAATTTCATATTGCACCTAGAAGAGATGATAGCGGAATATTGACTTTCCGTTTTAGCAGTGAGCATAACCATATTTTTTTTTTCTGATTAAGCAGGACTGTAATGGTTACCATGTAGGAAAATATAGGTAATATTAACCTGAAATATGTCTGCCTAGGGATCCATTCATTTCCCCAAAATAGCCAGTTTCTATTTATATATGAATGTCTGTATGTTTATATATATTTAAATGCCCCATTTGCTACACTGGTTTTAGCTTCTTGTTAGCATCACTTCTTGTTAGCATGATGTTCTACAGCACAAGGCAGCTGGAAAAGTGAAACATGTGTTCAAGAATTTATGCAGTGTCTTTACTTTCTTTCATTAAGAGAACTAACAATAATAGGTGCGTATTATAAGTTAGCAGTGTTAAGCAGTATGTTATAGCCATGTCTGACAGATGTGTTGTTTGCATTCATATTTTATATTGGTGAAACTGTAGCTTTTTTTTATCAACGTGACATTTTTCAAATGTAATATTTATACCTCTTCTTCCATGTAGAGGAAACTTAGTCATCTAAAAACATGATAGGCTTTAAATCCACTTGTCTCCTTTTCAATAAGAAAATATTCCAAATTATTTCCCCAACAAAATGCCTAAGTCAGCATGTTCTTATTCCAGGCCTACTATTAATTGATGAGAGAAAAATTTGTCACCTCATACTAACAATAACCCATCTTATTTTAACATGACTGAAACCTCCACTGTGGGAACCCCTGCTTGTTGCCCTTAGCAGTTTCTTTCAGCCTGTGTATAGCCTCAGTTTGTATGCACTGTCTGTGCCAGCATCAGAGGGAGCTGGGCAGGCAGAGCACTGTTTTCCCAGAGGAATATCCTTGCATAAATTGTCTGACTGTGGTCTCTGTGGACCTCGAAGACAGCTAAAACTGCAAAATCTTCTCTTACCTATGTGTGCCCCAGAGAGATTGTGATAATGAGATCCAAAGTTTAATTACATTTTATGTGAAGTAAGTATATATGTGGTGTGAGAAGACATGTCTGGCACTGAAATAAATAAATGTACAAATAGGTTATCGATCTGGCTGAAGATCATGCCCTCAAAGAAATACAAGTTGTATGGAATGCTGTCCTGTAGTGATATGCAGTCAACAGTACACTAAACAGGAGATACTGGTAACATAAATGACAGTCTGCATCAAGTTTGAGGTCCACTCGGTGCGGTGTTTTTATTTGCAGCAGCATCCAGGACCTGGTATTTCACAGGAAGGTTTCAGAATCTCAGAGCAGCAACAGCGGATAATGCCTCCCTCTTTTCATCATGCTGAGAAAAATCTCCATTAGTAAGTTGAGATTGCTTTAAATGCTGAAGCATAAGGTTTCATTTTTGTTCCAGTATTCTTCCTTTTAGCATTAACTATTCCAACCCTGGATATTACTTCTCTTTCAGTACATGCCCACATTCTCATAAGACCATAACCCCAGCAACATCCTGTCATAATGAGCGGCAAGGTCCAATTACACCTTATTTGACAGAGGTATTTCCCCCTCTCAAGTTTGGATTTGCTGCTGTTCAGTTTCAGACTGTTCTCTTGCTCTTGTTTAGTGCAATAAGGATTTAAAACCAGAGCTTGGCTGCTGTGTGTTGCTGGTTTGTACACAGCAGTACCTCAAACTGGCCCTGGTCTTCAGCTGGCCCTCTAAATGCTGTAAGATTTCACTGTGCTCGTCAGTTTATCAAATCCAGAGTAGCAAGAAACAAAAAGCCTTACTTGTAAGTAAGTAAGAACAGTGATGCAGGGAGCATTTGCCAGTGAGTGGTTAGCTAGGGGAAGGCACTCTCCTGGCCTTGTGCCTTGTGTTCCTGGTGAAGGTTTCAAGAGACACCATGTTTATTGTTCTTAAGAGCCAGAAGTTTCTGCTCTGCCCTTTGCGGCCCCTTTGGGTCTCCTGCTGTAGCCCCATTACTGAACATCTATCTGACCCAGCTTCAGCTGTGAGGTTCCTCCTTTGTGTTAGTTACTGGGGACATCTCTGGAAAGCAGCAACACAAGCATCTAAGGTGGGATGAGCTGTCTTTGGGAGATGTCTGTTGCAGTCTCTTGTCTGCTGGGAGACCGCACACAGCTTAAACTTAGGTAGGAGAACCTCCCCTCCCCATATCAGCGTTCTGTTAGAATCAAGCAGTGGTTGTTGTCCTACTGACACAGACACGTACCACACATTGTCTGTCAGGCTCAGCAGCACACAAAGTATTTGAAAGATGCTTTGGGAAAGAGACAGAGCATATCCACACAGCTGACTATTTGCTTAGTAATCAATTTCCAGTGGTCAAAAGTTCTCTTCCACATTTAGATGATGAGAGTAATGCTAGTCAGCTCCCTGATTACTTCCTGTTTCACACAACTGCAGGTTGCAGAACATTCCTCTTTTTGCTGTGCTTACGTTTCCTCCAGCTTTCAAAAAATACAAGGTCGTAATACAGAAATAATTCCTTGCATTTCAGACAGTTATTAGTGTGTAATTCTGAATCTATTTTAGAAGAATATGCTTGCGTGTGCCTGATGATGAGCTGATGGGATAATTAGATTTCTTCTCTACATTGGCAAGTTTTCTGAAGTATTGAAGGGGAAATTTGTGACTGTGCGTATTCCAGAATTTTGCTAAGTGATTAAACAAAAAATTATTTGAACAAGTCTGTTAAAGAAACATAGAAAGATGCAAACAATGCAAAGTACACAACATAGCTTGTCTTGTGTGGTCCAGGCAAGATATTCATTATAATGAAAAAGGTATGAGCATGCAGACAGGTTGGATAGACTGCTACATTACCCTAAAGGAAGTAGATAGATAAAATGGATCTGTACAATAATGATAATTGCTACACACAGAAAAAGAGAGAAAGATGAAAGTTAGTGAGCAGGATCTATAAAAAAAGAAAAAGAAAAAAAGGAAAACAGTGGCTCTGGTGGCTGTGTAACTTCGTACATCGATTGTCTGTGTCATATCCTTTTGGTTCTGCTTTGGAGAGTGATATTTTTGCACGTTGTCTTCTCTGCAGTACTGAACTAAATGCAAAATTTGCCTTTCATCTGCTTTACTCATCTCATTTCAGCACAGGGCTCTTTACCCCAATGTTACACACTGGTTCTGGGTGTGAAAAGGCATCAGTAAATTAATCAAGCTAATTTTTCTCCTCATGTGCAAGCTGAGCATGTTGAATCCTTATCACATCATCCCTATTCTTTCTAAGTCCTCTGCTTTTTTTTTTTTTTTTTATCCTGTTTTGTTTGGTTGGTTGTTGGTAGTTTTTTGTTGTTGTTGTTTTCCTGCTGTTAGACCCTTATTCACAAGAGCACTGAGTGCATTTTTATGGAGTTCAGCAGTCATTTCCCTTGTGTTGCTCACTTAGACCTATGGGATGTACCTTTTTCCCAGTGACAACGAGGTGCAGTGTGGTTTCAGGAAATGATAATGTGATCCAATGGCTTTGACACAAGTGTGAGCCAGAAGGGCTGCTCCTGGCACATGGCTTTGCCAGCAGCCCTTACCATCTGACCATTGCACCTGGCCTGGTAAGAATGAAATATAATTCTGACTCCTGAGAGTGTGAAGCATAAAGGGACCCACAGGTGGCACTTAGTGCTGTAATGAATAATATGTGGTTGTAGGAGTACCACAGAGATGCATAGAAGAAGAAATAGGAAGGAAGCACCTGGGAGAGGAGCCCAGAGTTTGGGATGGCATTCTGCTAGGGCTTGGCAGATTTTGAGACACGTGACACACGTGAAATGGGCACTATGAATTCTACTTTTTGCATATAGAGACTGATTGTAATCATTGTAAAAATAAAAAAAGGAGAGTCCTTACCCATCCAACTTTATTAGTCTCTGCTCTGCAAATTGGGGCTGTTGGGAGGGGGAGAGCCTTATACCCTGCAGTGAGAGCTCCGGGAGCTCGGCTCTGCACTAGGGAGGAATGCAGCACTGGGAGAAAGTTGTTTGCCGAGATGAATTGTTGTAGCTGTTTCCAGTGAGAACCTGGCCTTCTTTCCTGCCCATAAAATAAAAACAGCTGAATTAGTTTCTGGATATGAATTCCTTTGGCACACTAAAAATCTTAGCTGTTGCAAGCCAGCCATTCTTCTGAGCCCATTATGGAGATACACCAGAGGAGAAGGTACAATAGATTGATGCTGCACTCCCCCGGCTAGTTCTTTGGGAGATACTATTAATTACAACAATTCAGAGCAGCCCTGGGGCTCCTCTAAGCCACGAAACATTCCCACTGGTTGTGAGGCTTGTGGAGGAGGGAGGGCGATGGAGTGATTGAAAGGTGTAGGAGCACGGGCCTAGGACCCGAGCCAACATTAGTGCAGCCAGGGGAAGTCTTTCTGTTGACTTCAAAAGGTTTTGAATCAAGCCCTAAGGACGAAGGAATTGAAGTCTGACTGGTTAAATTATAATACCAAAAGGTTTTAGCTTCTCTGACAGGGGTAAATTTCATCCCTCCTTTGCTGTGAGACAGAAAGAAGTGTGTGAAATATGCCAGCTGCACCAGAGATGCCATTCTGCTGAAACTACCAGCTGACAGGCTTTCCTATCTGTTATTCTGTGATACTGTATATGATCATATGCGCTTTTGTGCAAAGCAAAGTATTTTCATGAAGCAAACTCGTCTCGTTTTCTGGGAAAAAGAGAGCTTGGTAGTCTATTCATAGGTGTGATTGGGTGAATGTAATCTCTTGTAAATGCAGGAAAATAAACTTGAAATTGTTTGAGAACTTGATAAAGGGAAGTTCAGCTTAGTGCCATTATAAAGAGTCAGAGTTTTGTGGAGATGGTATTGATTTGTTTTCATATATACTAAAGATTACAGCTGCACATAAGAGCCAGTTTGACTTTGAGTGACCCCAGGGAATTGTCTCTTTCTCTGTAGAATAAAAGCCTGGAAGTCGCTTGCATTCGTGTTGTCTCTTTTGTAGACTCTGTAAGAGTTTGGTTATGTTTCTTTACTTGCAAGAAACAAATGACAAAATCATGTTAAGTGAATTTGCATGAATGAAATTGTCTATTTAAGAAAATATGTCTGGATAAATATGAAAAGTGTTTGTAGGATCTTTTGTAGTTGTTCCTTTTTTTCCTTCTCAATTCTAAGTCTCTAGCTAGGAAGTCCTGTATTTTAATAGTGTTGGAAGTAATTTGTATATCCACAAAGCAATGAAGCTTTGTTCTTTTTGAGTCACAGAGAGCTTAGAGTTGTGATAAGCTCAACATTTACAAGGGAAAAAAAATCTGTAGTAGTGAAATACTGCAATTAAATGAGTAAAATGAAAGTTACAAATTTGTTGGGATTTATTTGTCTTTTAAATAGGTTAATTTATTTTAACCTGAAAGAAGAGTTTCTCATGTATGACACTCAAGGACATGTTAAATATTCAAGTAAGCTATTTTTTTTAACAGAAATGCTTTTTGAATGTACTGAATTGGTACATTCTGAAAAGAAAAACATGTTAAACCAATCAGTTACATGAAACTGAATCCTTTGTACTGGGTGCTAACAACAGAAACCTCACACAACAGTGGAGCACTGGTTTAACTGTTTCTTGTGGGCTAGCGCACAATTTGGCACGTTGGGTATATGCCTTTGAGATGGACTTTTCATCAGGGTGAGTGATATCTCATCTCTTTGTAACGTACTCCATGCAAAATCAACAAAATAGTAGTCTTCAGTTTCACCAGTTATATACTTTCCAGGCAAAATGGTGTATTTGTGCAGAGATACAAAGCTAAAGAGCAGAAAACCACAAACATCTTGATAAGTATACAGACATGCATTCTCCTGAGACTTTGCTAAAATGTGGAAGGATCCTGAACTACTGAGCTGGTATGAAAGCTGAAATTTAAACCTCCGCCGTTGTATTTTATAGTAGCAACATCACTAATAGTCCATGGCTGTGCCTTCAGATGGTGAGTAACTGTGTGTTTGCAGCAGCTGGCATCCTTCTCCTTGCTCTTTCAGCGTGGAAGCTGCAGTGCTGTAAGTCAAGTGAAGTAATATGAGCTGCTGGCAGAATCATGTCCTCCGATTGTTTGTTTTTTCCCATCTAGACTGTATTGTCTCTGATTGTATTGCTGGAACAGTAAATGATACTGATTTGCAGTCGTGCATAGTTTGTCTAGAAAACTACAGGGAAGCAGCCAGTAGAGTGTGCTGCTCTCTTAGGATGGAACTAAAAAATCCCTACTTGGTTTGCCTAAAACTCCTCTAAATATATTTTCTTTTTGTTATTCCTTAACATAAAGTTAATCTTGTCATGTTAGAATTCGTGTCCCTTTACCCTTGCCTTTTCTGGAGAAGCACTCACAAAAGCAGAAGGTAGAACAATGCTGAGGCACGTAAAAGGCTGTGAACCCAAAGCCAGAAGCACAGTATATGAGAGCAACGGAGTTGAATTATCTCATTTTTCCTTCAGCCAGAAGTTCCTATTCTGAGTCCCATTCACAAAGTGTTCACGTTTCCCCATTTCCAGCTGACCTTACCAGTTATCCTCTGACCCTGTGTTATGATCTTAAAACATCTGTGAAACCCTGGCAACTTCATCATCTGGGGGAGGGATATGAAGGGGGGATTGAGGTTGTACAGCATCTTTCATCACCTTTTGCTTTGGTTACACAGACATTGCAGTATTTTTATGCCAGAGCTTGCATAAGAATATTTAAAGTAGTTTAATGAATTGTTTCAGAGAGTCTGTGACACTGTTATATTATCTTTTATGATGTTGTCTTAAGTTTGATTTTTGTTAGCTTTTTTACAAGTAATTTATTAGAAGCAGTGCTCTTCTATCTGATGAAACTTTTCCCTACAAGGCACTTTCCCACCAAGTGGGGACAGAGGTGATGAGCATCCTTTGCAGCTGGTGGGTGATGCTCTTGGCTGGGCAATCAGCTGGCATAGGATGTATCGTGACAGGATGACAAATATTGCGCACTGGCAGATGAACATGTGCCTTCCACCATGCGTGCTGAATTTGGGCAAGGATTTCAAAAGGGAAAAAAACATGAGTCATGACTCAGAGTGGATGGGGCTTGCTTTTCACTGTCATAAGAATGGCCTGGGTTGAAAACAACCTCAAAGATCATTTAGTTTCAACCCCCCTGCCATAGGCAGAGTTGCCAACCACTGAACCAGGCTGCTCAGAGCCACATCCAACCTTAAAATGACTATAAATGGAATAAACCTCTATCTTCAATGCAGAGACTGGGAGAAAATACTGGAATCGCTCCTAATCTTTATTTCTGGTAAAAAATCAATCAGCAAACCATAGGAAGACCTGTATCTTCCTGTGTTTCATAGTACCTGCTCTGCAATTCAGCTTGTTTCCAGCTGAAAATGGAGAGGGGATCCCTCCAGATTATTATTTTAGCTTTGTATCGAAAAATATTGTCATTCAAAACAAGCCAGTACCATTCATTCAATCTTAACTATTTAACTAGAAAAATGAAACTTGAAAAGTAAAACACAGTCCATCAGAAGAAATTTGATTTCAGTATTAGCGAGTTGAGATTTCTGGAGAAAGTGGCCTTAATTAAAAAGGTGGACTCAACAGGTAAAATTGAGAGTGTGTGAGATCAAAAGAGAGTGGTACTGTGATGTAGGCAGCTCTCTGGCTTGTATAAACAAGTGTTCCTGTTGTTACTACCTCTGCAGAAGCTGCAGGCACCAAAATGATCACAGAAAACACTGCGGAAAAGGGCAGATTTAGCAAATGCTTGAGATGACTGAGGGAAGATCACAGCTCTCTTAATGATATTTGTTTGACTTTTACAACCATATATTTAGCAGGATATGAGTGTACTGACTTAAGTTATGATGGGCCTATAGGGACCTCGATGTGTCAGTGCCAGAGTGCAGCAGTCAGTGAGAGTCCACACTGCCTATGTGGAAGCCATTTCCAGTCATGTATGTCATCTGCGGTAGTGCAGTACAGACATGGGGATGGGATTTTGTACTGCTTTTGTTTGGGGTATGCTAAGAATTGGCTACACAATGCTTATACGTAGGACGAGTTCATTGCACTCGAACAAAGCATGTAGTGTTCAGAAGACACAATTGGCTGTGCCTTGCTTACAGATATTAAAGTCAGTGAAAAATGTGAAGGTGCAAAATCTGGTAGGTGGCTAAATGAAGGTAGAACGTGGTGCTGTAAGAATTAGTCAGAGAGTGCATCTCAAATCCTGGCGTTATTCTGTGGGGAGGGAGAAAAAGTAAAGAAAATAAGCTCTGTGTGCTTGTCCTTTACCTGTCTGATGTAATTATGAGGTAAAAATGTAACAGTATGAGGCAAAACATGATGTGTCTGCAGTGCGTGCAGCCTACTGCGTGCGTGCAGTGGAGCAGGGGCTTCTGCTCCATTCCTCATGTCCTGCTGCAGCTTGTGCAGTAGGTGCCTGATTTTCAATAGCAGCACATCAATTGCGTAGACTTGGGCTTTGCCATAGTTATCAGCATGCTGTAGTTGCTGATGTATTTCTTCAAAAGGCTGTGAGAACAAATGTTCCTGTGGTCCATGCTTCTAGTAACACCCACTAACTTCTTCCTTTGGTTCTTTGTTCTTCATATGGCCTGCTGTTGTTTAAAAGCACAGTATCTCTTCCGTTTGTTTCTAGAGCCTGGGGTTGCATCACACTGTCTGGTGTGGCAGACAGAGCTTTCAGAGGATAATCCGAAGCATCAGCCTGATCATCCAGATGTGCCGCAACAGCCACCTATGACAGGCAGAGGAAGCACATCAAGTGCAGAGCATAGCCCTTGCCTGACAGTGAGACTGAGCAAGCTGAAGCACTCCAGAGCTGGGAGGGAGAAAGGCTGGCAGATGAGAAAGTGACTGAGCGTGGGTCACATGGTGGGGACCCCATTTTCCAAGGTCAGAGCCCTGCTCCCTCCCTCTGCCATCGTGTCTGCGTGGTCAGATACAGCACACATGTGGTTAATGGTGGATGACCTTCGGCGTCAGCCCAAGTCTCAAAGTCTGTGTCTGTGTGCATAGCAAAACACCTTGACCGCCCAGCTCTGTGTGCTCTTGTAAACATCTCTTATTTATACACATACACATTTGCACACTCCCGGCGCTTAGGTTTTGTCCATGTGAAGCCCAGTGTTTGCACAAGGGATGGTGTGCAAAAACTGCACCCACAGAATGGTGTGTGTCTAAACTGGGCTGTCCTGGGTCTTTGCAAATGTGGTATTTGCTGTTACAGAGCTGTATTTTATCCTCAGAAATAAGTGCCAGAGTTACGAGATGGCAGTGGGATCGAGGTTTTCTAATAAGAGAACACATTTTTTTGAGCTTAAGTAGAATGCAACCTGAACAGTTTTTGAGAAATGTATCAAGCTTGGTATAAGATTTCTGACAGCTACCCAGAAGGATTTACCTAGGTTTCCCAGCGCAGACAATTTACATTTTAACCACCATGTGGTTATGGTTTTTTTTCCCAGGTTTAATCATTAAACACAGAAAATCTTAATTTCATCAAATGCAATCAAAGAATTTTGTACAGTAGCAATTAAAAGTATAAAACTAGCTTTCGAGCTATGGCAAATTAAACAGCTGCATGGGAGTATTTTTAGCAGTCATCCCAATCAAAATGCACAAAGGGCTTTTATTTGTTGTACGGAGTATCTCCCGGCTGTAGCTCTGGTTTCCATAATTCAGCAGCCTTACTAAATATACACATGCCCTTATAAAAAAAATCAGTTTCTGATAAGCAAGAAACTGTATTTTTTCTACATGGCGACTTAGGTGAAAAAGTTCAGAGGGTTCATGCTGGCTCAGTTGCTTTTGCAGAAGGGGAGCTTTCAGTTATAGTTGAACTGTTTAAATAAGGAAACCAAGTGCTACTTTGTTGTTTCTCTTACTTTTACTGTACTTCATGTGTGGCATTGGGTTTTCCATATTGCAAATGCCACACATGAAGTCAGAGGTCCTTGTTTCTCATCATTTTTTCCTCCTGCCACTTTGTGGCAGTAGGTCTTTCTATTTAATTTATACATATATATATTTATAACAAAGTGCCCAAGTTCTTTATTTCATTTTTTATTTTTCTGGGGGGTGGGGGGGTGTGGGGGGCAGATCATCCAACAGACCCACATGATCAGCTATATACTATATAATTAACCAAGTGGTAGTTGTAAGATTCAAGTACCAACATGTTCCACATCGCAATTCTGTTTAGAGACTGAAGGAAGAAATTTGGAGGAATTCTAGGAGCCTGTGATATTCTGAGCTACACTGTGGGAACTTGCCTGCATCCCCCTGCTCCAGGAGATTTAAGAGCCCCCAGTCTCGTTATGCAACGCTATCTTGTGAGTGAGTCACGAGTTAGCTTTCTGCTTTGACTCCCTAGAGCCTTTTGGCCAGGTGTTTGAGGACAGGCTGTGGGGAACAAACTCACAAATGGACGGAGTGCCTTTAAGGCACTGCACAGCTCTTCCCTGTAGGGATGAGCAGAGGAAGGAGCTTTGGAGTCGAAGGGAGAAAGGAGGGGTGAGAAATTAAGAGATGCACAAGTGGCTCCATCAGCATTTGTGTTCATGGACAAACCTGCCTCCCATAGCTTGCTGCAACTGTGAGCTACGTTCCCAGCTGCTCTGCAACCTGAGCAGAAACCTGGTCTTTGGAGCTGTCTTGAAACTGCAGTAGATCAAGCAAGACCATCTGAGCCATGATGTGTGAAGGAGTCATAAGTTGAGGTGGTTTCATATCCTGTTCTCTCTTCAGCTTCCTCATATATATTTTCCTTCCCCCCCATCCCCCCCTCCAATAAAAAAGAGTAAAATAAGCAATCACTCTAGGCATCTTTTGGGGTAGAGAGAGCCTGCTTTGTTTGCTTAATGTTATGGGAAGCTGGATTTGTGTGTTGGGGTTTTTTGTGTGTGTTATGGGTCCTGTCCTCACAAACTGCATCCTCTAGTTTTCTCCATCTTCCTCTCTTCCACCCTTTCCTTCATCTGGCTTATGAGCATTCCTGTTGTTTTATAGATCATCTCCTGTTAAACAAAGCTGTTCCCCCTGCCCTAGTGGTTCGGTTTGTTGTCTCTCTTGAAATGCATTAGCTTAGCATTAATGAACTTTCACTAGCACTCTATCCTGTTACTTGCTGCCAGGAATCATCAATCAGTATCACAACAGTAAGTGCTAGTTTAGTGTGGATGACATCCTTAGAAGGAGGGACTCAGCTGAGGAGGTGAAGGGAAGTGGCTATTTGGAGCTCAAGACATCAATTAAATTACTCAGTGATAGAGTCACTGTCTTGTTCTCCAGTGATGTTCATGTCACGCTGCTGTGTGGGGAGATGATGATGCATCATTGCACTCTGGAGCTTTGTGATGGTGTATCAGTGCTGGAGATATTTTGAGATGGTGCCAGCATTCTCTGAGCTTTGCAGGCACGAGATGCTACAATGAACAAGAGAAATAATTACAAAATTCCCCTCCCCCTGCACTTGAATCCAGGGCTGGAACTCAAGCTTTAAGTGTGTTTCCTGGGAGGGGGTGGGGGGCAACCTCCTCACTGCTACCAGATCCGCGTGCTCTGCCTGGAGAACATGTTTTGTACATCTTTATGCCTCCGGAAATGACATTATGTTTTTCACTGCACTTTTAAAACCTCACAGACTCTGCTGTAAATAAACAAAACTGATACTGCTTCTTGTTGTGAGCTGCTGCTACCAAGCTGAGGGCCCTTGCAGACCTTAGTTTAAATCTTTGGCCTCTGACTTAAACAGAAGGGATGGGATGTCATTGGCAGCTTGTCTGAGAGGTTCTGCAGAGGAAGTATTTTCTCAGAAGGTGTTTGGAAGCAGTAACAAGTATCAAAGAATTAAGGAAGTACAGCCGTTCAAAACAGGGCATAGCAATTTGAAGAAAGGATGGGTGTATGAGCTCCCGGTTTTCTTCGTAGGCTGACTTCCTCCATCCCCACTGCCTGGCATGGTAAGCCCAGAAATGTTAGCAAAGCTGCCCTTGCGCGCCCTGCTAGGAAAAACATCCGTGTGCTGACAGCCAGTCCTGGCCAGAGCGCTGTATGATGTGTGGTGTTCACCTGAATTCACGTCATGAAACATTTCTCTTGCACAAGGCTGTTTTGCAGACTCATGCTTTTGGGAACTGTAGCATGCGCTGAAAGCCATTTTGCTGTTAACTGTTGGCATGAAAATACCTACGTAAGCATATGAAACACATGATTGCAGTGGCATTAATTAAAAATACTTATCAGTCTAACCTGTTGCCAGTGCCTGAAGAGGTTTCTAAGGGATTTCACCAGCAGCACTGTAAATTATTTGTCAGTGAATGATGAAAACATTGGGTTGTTTATACTTCAGGGATATCCTCTTAATAAGCGACTGCCTGCTTACCACCCCTGCCATGTTTTTCCCGTTCTGAAAGGTGTCCTGAGGTGGGGGTCCATTGCAGGAGTTGAGGTATCGTGTTTATATTTCAGAAAGCAAGCCGAAGCCCTTAGATTTGGTCTCCAGCTGAGAGAAGCACACATTTAAGAATCACAACACTGGTATTAGCTATCTGGAGCGTTAGGAAGTGGCTGAGAGCTGGCAGTCAATTAAAACTGGGCTGGAGTTCAGTATCAGAGCTATGCTGCCTGTTTTTGTAGAATGTGTTTGAATCCTGGGCTATGCTGCAATATGGTTTTGATGTAGGAGTATGTAAAAAGGAAATGTAACCCTTAAGAAGCTGTCTGCGTTTTCTGGTACAAGCAGGTTGTTCTGTGTAGCTCCAGTTACACAGACTGTAAACTGTTTGGGCCAGAAAGTTACACCCCACGTACCATAGTTCAGATTCTGATTCCACTTTTTCTGGTGTAAACGTGGGATACATTTGTTACTTCACCTGTTTGAGCAAGGAGCTGCGCTGTGTCAGAAGCAGCATGTATCCCGTCTCCATTCCTCTAGAAGAGAGATGTGCTGCTCAGAAATAAGAGATCATCCCTCTGTCAGACCAGGCAAGATGCAATCCTTGCGTTCTAGAAAGTGCTGTGAAAGATCAAACCGATCATAGCAGATCTCCTTGCCCAGCATTTTTAAGAAGCTGGTTTGTACAGCTGAATTCACAGCTGCTTTTATATAAGGACCCTGTCTTTTTCTTCTACTGTGACACCTTTCAGAGGTTAGGATGTTATCCTTTAGTTGCACAGATGAGAAAACTAAGAATAATTTGTCCTGTCTATTCTGTATGAATGAGTCACCCAGATCTGTTCATGCCATTGCATTTGATGTTTGCTGGAATCTTCTTGCTCCTGTCAGATAAAGTAGATTATGTTCTTATTCCAGAGACACCTTTTTTTTCCCCTTTCTCTCTCTCTCTCTTATTTTTTTTTTTCCCTGTGTGATTTGGGTCTGGTAATAAAAGCATTTGGGAGCATTTGGAGCACTGTTGTGCATGCATGAAAAATACCACCTCCTGGCCCCATGAGTTGGAGAACAAGTTTCAAAAAGGAATATTTGCCCTAAGGGCCTTCCCCAAAGACACTGAAACTAATTAAAAGGCTCCCATTAACTTCAAGAAGTTTTGGAAGCGATCCCCGGTGTTTTTGTTTTCTGAGAGCTGACTGTAACCACAGTTTTCAGACCATGGTGTGAGGCAGTTCGGCTCCGATGGCATTCCCAGCAACTGATGCCCCTTGGAACAGGCTGCAAATGTGTAAAACAGATTCGTCTGTTTACAAAACCATTCTCAGATGAAACCATTTAAACTCACTTTAAAAAGAAAGGAAATAATCGTTCCATTTGCTTGAAGGGTTAATTATGCTGGCGAACTAGACTATGTAATAAGGAAAGGATCCAGGGATCTTAGACCTAGAAGTGAAGTCATGCCCCTTACCAGTAGAGAAAAGAATGGTAATTGCCTGCTGTGAGTATGAACATATTTTGCTGGCTAGCAAAGAAATGGCATTGACAACTGGCAAATCAACTCTTCTGAGGAAAAATGTATTTTTGAGGCAGGCACCTTGCCAGCATTTTCATTCGGGAAGTCTCATAAGTGGAATCAAAACTCTTGCGGAGGTAACATGAAACTGTGCGTTAGAAGGTTGTTTTTTTTAATCCCACATTTAATTCTGTCAACATTTCATGCTGGAATAAGAAAAATATTCCTTAGGTTGGTTTTAGTCAATTCCCCTCATCTTTTTTTTTTTTTCCCCTCAGTTCCTTTCTCCACCCTCCTCAACATTTCTTTCACCAACGTACTTGTTTAGAAAGTGGTCTTTGGGAGAATGGCAATATGCCCTACTCCCAGGCGTGCCCTGAGAGTGGTGCCACGTCATCTGAAATTGGCCCAGATTTGGGGATGAGTGTCCAAAAGACCCCAGGTTCACAGACAAGGGATGGTCTGTGCTTGTCCCGGATTTGGGGAAGATTACAGGCCTTTTGGTGCACCTCTGACATGTGCATTTGCTGAAGCCCTTCTGACCCTCACACAATGATGACAGCTTTGTGCTGAAATAAGAACTGATAGGACTTCACATTTGTGAGACTGGAGGTGAAGGGTCTGCTCCAATGGGGCAAGCCCTATTGGAGGAGGAGCAGACGTTGATTGTTCTACTGTAGTTATGGACAGAGTGATAGGGATATCTCTGTTAATTCATGTACACCTTATTTAGGTCTGAGCAGACTTTCTACTGATTCTCTACAAGCTTCAGGTTGTCTGTAGTGAGACCCATTTGGTATTGAGGTCTTCTGAATATCTTCGTTGCAACGTAGATTCATACCTAATTTCAATCTAATTAAAAACGGAGTGCTTCTCAAATATTAACCCTCTGTTTTTGTGCTTAAGGATTTACAAAGAGCTCATAAATCTGAGCATAGGCACTTAAACAAATAGCCTGGTTACCCAAAGTGCTGAGCATTCAGCCTTTCTGGTTGATTTTCTAGGGTTTGGCCTAAAAAAGGGCTGTTGAGCTGAGCTCCCGTTCTTTCCTTTCCTCCCACACTTTTTAGTGGTTTAAGCTGTGTTCCTCTCTACGGTGCTTCACTTTGCAGTCATGTCTGCTGTGTTTCCTGTAGATCACTTCCAAATGAATTGCAAAATTCACGCAGAGTTTGAAATCATAGGTGTTCTGATAAAGCTTCAGTTTAGTGAAATTCATCAACAGTGCAGTTTTTAGTTAAACTTCTGTTATTCTTCATGCCTTTCCTGGTCGCTTATTGTTTCAGTGTATATAGCTTGCTATTAGCGTATGCTGTTGTTCTATTAGCAATTAGGTTAAAGTAACCTCGTTGCTGTGTGTGCTTCGGTGGACAGCTGTCAGTTAGCAATTCCTTCTTGAAGGTCCTTCATTTGACTGAATTTAATCCACTGAAAGGAAATCTCCCTAAGACCCTTTCTTTGTATCACACCTATGCCCAGTTGGTACACTTCCTAATAAACTGAACATTGCAATAAATTCTCTGTTGTTTAAGATTTAGCTTGGAAAGTCCACTGCGTTCAGTAATCAGATCTTCACTGATGTTGTTTGGTGTGCTTCTTTATCACGGAGAACTTTAACTTCAGGGAAATAAGATAGATATCCGAAGCCATAAATTTCTAACAAAGCATCTTTTTCAGTGTGTGTGGTTTTAAGAGTCTTTTCAAATGAGCATTCTTGTTGCCAGAAAGTCAGTTTGTTCGGGCTTTGCTATTTGCTACAGAACAAGTAGTGTGACAAAGTACAAATGTGCAACGCAGAATTGTGTAAGAGTGAAAGAGCTTTTGGAACAGGAGCTATAGAAGTTATTAATGTAGCCTTATTTACAGTTGAGCTTTTTGAAAAGACTTGTAGGCAGGGAATAGATGTTGTATTTTCTCTAGAAGCCCTTTGCTGTTGTTTTAGACTCTTTTGTTCTGGCAATTTTCAAATGGCGCTGAAGGGGCAAAACAGAAAACAAAATCAAAATTCCCGAAATTCTTAGAAGAGTAAAAAAATCTCAGATGATTGTTATGTGCCTGGAAGAAAAATAATATTTTAGTAGTCCGTCTGAATTTCCTCTTAACAAAGATGAAAGTCATTTTAGATGGAACTCTGCTTCAAATGGATTGAGATTTCTTTGCCCTGCATTGTTTGATAGTACTGCCAACAAACTGTACTTGGTGGAAGTAAATGCTAAAGATAAAATATATTTCTCATTAACTCTGGGAAATATTTTTTGTCTTTTTACAAAAGCATGTGTAATAACTGTAATGTGATAGAAAAGTGAGAGACATACAGAAGTCCTCTATTGAGTAAGAGACACAGTGCACCTGCCTACCATTTTGTTTGGCCTAAGTATAAATAGAGGGCTTTGGACCAGGTTGCCATTAATCTCTCATCTTTCATTATTATTCAGTAATTTAATCCACAAAATACTCTAAGTGGTATATTATGACCCTTTGATTTCTAAAGGATTTTCCTTGCAGATCTGTTTCTCCCTGTCTCCATTCCTGCGCACACAGAAAGTCTGAGTCTGCTAGCAAGGCCGGAGCAAAGTTTTCTGATCAGAAAACAGTTCACTCTGAGTTTTGAATTGTAAAATACTTCTGAGGAGAAGCTGGGTCCTTTCAGACATCAGAGGAGAACTGAGAGTGGGCTGATTTGCAGGACTGAAACCTTCAGAAGCAAGGCTGGCTTTGTGCCTGAACTTGCACTCACTGAACTGATGAGAGAGGTGTGATGCAGAGCCTTGCTTGTGGTGCTCTAAAAACATTCTCTGAATGGAAATGAAATGTAGAAGTAGGTTTTAGATGTGTTTCATTATTGTAGGCTCTAGAAGATTTTGCAGCATTAAAAGAATAGCTCTTTCCACTCTCCCCCTGCTAGATACAAATAGCTGCCAAGATGGTCAGAGGATGTTAGTCTATTAAAGAAAACGAGAGACAGAAACCTCAGCAAGAAGCACCGTGAGGTTAATTGTTTGTTCAGAAACACATTTAGCATTTTATTATTAAGTGCCAGTAATAGGACTGTTCAAATAAAAAATCCCACAGGTTCATCTTCTGTCCAAATTTCAAACAACTCATATTTTTGAAGACCCAGTTAACTTCATTTTCAGTCAGTTTTCACAGAATTACAGAATGGTTGATGTTGGAATAGATCTCTGGAGGTCATCTCCTCATCTTTTTCCTCTAATATTTTTTGGTCTTAAATGAAACCACGAAACAAAAACGTGGGCAAACAGCAAAATGCTTTTTCTGACCTGAATGAAACCTGAATAATGTGGAAATTCAAGAATGACAAGGGTTTTTTTGTTTGTTTCTTTTTTCTTTTTTTTTTTTTTTTTTAATATATTATTATTATTTGTGAAATTTCCAGAAAAATAAAAAATACACGTTGGAATGATTTCTCCTCTAAACTTGAGAGAAACATCTGAGCTCTGGGATATTCATCAAAACCATACTAAAAAACAATAATAAAAAAGAAAAGAGCATTAAAATGAAATGAATGTTTATGAAGGAGGTAAGATTGACATCCGTGGAGATCAAACACTACTGCTTATGCATGGAGCTGTTGGCTGTGTGGGTTCACACACAGGAGCCTGCCAATGCTCACCGGTCCGAGCTGGACTGAGGTAGTACTTTTCCTCAAGTGAACTGCATGCCCTGCATCCACAACCTCATAATTCTTCCATTCCGCTGAAATATCACTCCAAAAAAATTTCAGTATTCCCTTTATAAAGTGTTATAAGTATCTCACTGGTGAGTTTTATTGCTGGGACCAGATAGTTATGAATTGTTATCAATATCCATTCCCTTCCATTCATGTCTTTTCCAAAATAGATAATTGAGTATTATCTCAGTATAATGAATCCCTGAATTCCAGTGGTACAATGCATGTAGTGGATGAGTAGGTGAAACTCTCAGCATCATGACCTTTCATGATCTATACCCATGGCTACATCTCACATATACGGTTGGTTCGTGAAGACACGTGCTCCAAAAATTACAAGATCTACCATCAAAAGCATAGAAGCACATCAACTTTTGTAGGGGAAGCTTACTTCTAAGAGTTAGACTAATTCAAGTCCTTATCCTCTTTGTGAGACAGCCAACCAATGTGTCAGGTAGTGAAAACACCTGTCCCTTAGGTTTTAGAGAGACCGATCTCTTCATCCCATTTTACTGCAGTCCTATACTGGAAATAGATGATGGATCTCTTCAATAATTGCCTCCTTTTGTTTGTTTTTAGTTAATAGGAAAAAAGAAAAAGAAAAAAAAAAAGAAGCATTCTAAATTAAGTTCAAAGGAAATCTGGTCATCTCTATTTCCCCATCCAGGAGAAAAGGAGTAAAATCTGTTTTGAGTTCAGCTATCAATCTAGAAGTAAATTAAATTAAATACGAAAATGTTTGAAAGCCGAGTTGTATTTCATTCCAACTGCACTGCTGATTTAAATGGGGGTGGTAGAACAGGGAGAGGGTTTAAATATTCAGCATTTTTATGATTAAGTATCCCTTGTGCCCCTACCACACCTCCTCTGGAAACAAAACACAGAGCGTGTTCGGAACAGCTTGTTACTGCTGCACTTCAAGGCTCTGATCCCCGTTCTTTTAAAGAATAGCCCAAAGCAAGGTGAAATGCTGAGCTACATCAGTGCATGTTAGCACTGTGTGTTTGAACGTGCATGTGTATGCTTGCACATGCATAAGGCATTGTACAAGCATATCACGAGAGCCAGAAATCATGCCTTATATAATTTGCAGTGGACTTCCAAGGCAAAAGAAAAGAAAAGAAGTTTCTGGAATTATAAAGTGACACCGGAAGAAAAAGCTCTTTGGATGGTCAGCAAGAAGAATAACATTATTTAGAATTTTTCAGGGGGAGGGTACGGAAGTAAGTCTGGCCTTTGATTCTGAATTCCATGGGGAGATCAGGGAGGAAAATATATCTCTGGCATTTATCTCATGTTAGGATTTTTTACCCTGTATGTGGGCTGTGTCACTTGTTTGTGCAGAATATTCTCTGGTCCTAATAGTGGTAGGCAGGCTCAGCCTCAGGGTGACTAGTTACATCAGCTGAAATAGAAAGATGTGTAGTGATGAACCAGTGTGTAACAGAAAGAAATAGAATGAATAAGTATGTTCATATTCAGCATATCCAGAAAGTTTGGCATTAACAGCAAAGCTGCCATTGTCCTGGTGTAGTCTTCAAGCAGTGGTACTGGTTCAAAACCTGGGAAATCGTATTTGCATTCCTGATGCTTATGACTTTGATTCAGTCACACAACCTCCTGTGTAAGGCATCAGATCAAAATACAGAGCCCAGGTTTCAATTCTCAACTCTGACACTTGGGCTATATCTTTCTGTTGTCACGAGGGTGCACAGTTTGAGCCAATACTCAAGCCTGAATGCCTCGATTGTCCACACTGGTTAACTGTTGACTTGCAGTCTAGCGCAGGTGAAGTGGAAATGGTGAATAAATGGAACAGAAAATGGCAAATTAGGCTAAATGCTGAGCTGTGGACTGACTTGTGCCAGGGGTCCAGACAGTGCAAACGCTGCAGCTGGAAACTAGGGTTGCAGGACTGTTCATGTTCCACCGATGAATGTAGCATCTCCTTAATATTTGTAAAGGGCTCATGAGAGCATTATCCAGAAGCCAGTGCAAATGTCTGCTAGATAAACCTGCACTGATTTTGCATCTGCTTATATGGGATGACACGTATTTTTACCACTAATTCTGCTGCATCTTTAAACGATACATATTTTACAGTATAATTAAGAAACCCTTCTTTTCGCACAATTGTCAGCTCGCACTTTTTCCACTTTGTTAATGCCTTCAATGCACAAAAGCCATGAAGAAAATCTTTCCGTGACATGATGGCATTACCAGCTCTTTTCAAGTGGGAGAACTGTACTCCTACACAGCAGATTTTCCCTGTGTTGTGGTATTCATGCAGCAAAGAGCTGTACTTCTGAAGGGTTTCTTGTTTAAGCTCTTTCATGCTTCTTGCCTTGGAGACTTCTTTTAGACTTGTAGCCAAGAGGAGGTCAGGAAGTGCTCCGTGCTGCAGCTTCTTTTTCTGTATATGTTTCTATGTGGTTCTCCACAGATACATGGAACACATTCCCCTCCATCTCTCTCCTTTTCAGAATAGTTTATATTTCATTATTTGCAGATGGAAAAATGACAACTTGACAAACAGAGGAGGATCTTTTTATTTAAATCATCATCCGCTTTCAGGCTCCCATGTAATGTAGCACTGTGATACTGAGAGTGCTATAATCAATCAGATTTTATTTGTCCGGTGCAGGAAAAAGGAACTTCTGTTCACATTGCTATGTGAGATTATTTTTAGCTGTCAGTTCTGCTGATGGAATATGCCCATCTTCATGACTTTCAGATTTAGCCAAATGACTGATGCATTTACTGATGCATTTACTGCCTTTGATTTTAGGGCACTGAGTTTGGCTTTAAAAAGCCTGTATTTTCATCTGTTTCGTACTTATTTTTCATTGCAAAGCACACAGAGTAACAACCAGGGATAAATGAAATCTTGAAAAAACCACTAGGAATTCAGCAGCCCAAGCCACTCAATCTAGCCCAAGACACACAAGCTCCATTCCCCAGTCATGTTTATTTTTTCCTACCATGGTTTACAGCCAAAACACACTAACTGTGCTTGCTCTTCATATCCCAGTCACAAAACCAGGAAAGACTGTTTGAACCGAGCAGCTCTGCTAGGTATTTGTCTCTTGCAGTTACAGATTCAGTTAATTGTGAGCACAAAGTTAACTGAGCTTCACAAAGATCTAGATGTGATCTCGGGCATGTTAGTTGGAGCTCTGAAAAGTGGTGGAATTTGAGGGCAGCATGCTGCCCTCTGTTTGTGCTTTTTCTCTCGTGCTTCTTCCCCTGTTATTAAATTTCAGTGTGGCAGGGAAAATGAAGCTCTGAGAGGAGTGATTAACCAGAACTGATTCAAAGTCTGTCAGTGGCAGATGTAAAACCAAGTGTCAGAGAAGGATGAGTTGAGGATGAAGAAGAGCCTGCCTTGGAGCGGCTTAGGAAACCAGAGGTGCCCCAGCTGACATTGCCCAGTTGTCCCTCTGTTCTTTCATCACTCTTTTCAACTGAGGTTGGTCTGCCTGCATGTGAGGACAGTACTTACACTTCCTTCCCTGTCAGTGCGGCACCACTGGAGTGCTCTCCTACTCAACTGACTGTTCTTCCTCTGCCTATAGCCAGCCTGTCCTGTAACTCTGTAATCAAGAGCTGAATTTATATTAGATAGCTGCATCACAGCTGTGGGGTTGGCAGAGCTGAGCTATGGGCTGTTAATTAGAGGATATTTTGCTGGTTTTCTGTAGTGCTGGCCCTTCACTGATTCACTGCTGTGTTTTCTGTTTGTGTCCACAGCAGGAGACGCAGTGCACCCAGAGGTCTCTTGCAGTATCCCAGTTTTGTAGCATAGTGGCTGGGCTCCGACATGACTTGTGTTTGTGAAAGCCAGCAGTAACATCATAGCAGCACATGCTGTCATGAGGCTGTATTAAAAGCCAGGAAGAAACCCGTAAACTTTGCTGTACCCTATGTTGTTTGAATAGGTGTTTTTTTCAGAAATTGATGTCATGGAATCAAAACAAAATGCTTCATTTTTGTCTGCGTTTTGCTCTGAATCATGTTTGTTACTGCAGTATAACAGAGTTCTGCTGTTATCTTCCACCTTCTCCCTCCAAAAATCAACCCATAAAAAACCTGTCTGGATTTTAGCCACCTGGTTATAGTTAGTTTCTTATTTTAAAATAGCTTTCAAAATAGATCAGATATTACACCGTTAAAAACAATTTTCCCTGTAGGTATTGAATATCAGACAGGGCTTGTAGTAATAACTGATAGGTATCTAGAATAATCTTCAGTACGGCCTGAGACTACAAAGATCTGTCAATCACTGCATTTAACTTTAAACACAGATGATTTGAATTCATGTTAGCAGCATGAGGAAGTCAAAAAGATGGAATGGTGCTGTCAGAGAAAAGATGATAGGATTACCTCTGCTGTTAGCCTTTCCTGCTACTTGTTTGAGATACTAAATCAAGGTGAAGTTTATGAAAAAGGTTATAGCGGTGGTTTCTAACTCTTCATTCCTGCTGGGATTTTCCTATTATAAATCTGCTGTCAGAAATAAGTGCTTTGCTTGTGGCTTAATTTTATGCAGGCACAAACACCTTGGTTCAACACGTTTTGCCTGAGACAGTCTTGACTGTCTTAATGCAACAGAGTCCTCATTAACGGGACCTGTGAAAAAGAAAAATGCACACATGCTTTTTTGTCGCTGGCCATTCACGAGCAGTCCGATGAAAACTGAAATAAAACATAAATCCTTAGGTGGTGTGGAGCTGGTGTGAAGGCATGAATGTTTGAATCGAAGAACATTACACTCCACCTTTTGAATGAATTTTCATTAATGTGGCGGAAAGCTCACAGTTTCTATTTGTTCTGCTGTGGCTGCTGAATTTATCATTACCCCCAGTGTCTAACCCCAAAGCAAACACCTCTGCTGTGCTAATTTTTCCTTTTTTTATCCAGCTGTATAACAGTACAGTGACTAAGACAATGGTTTCAGAAAAGCTTATCAGACTTGCATAGGCTTTCAGACTTTATCAGACTTTTACCACGTGAGAGCCATAGGTACATATTTGTGCTTGGTTGTACTTTGCTGGCTTCATAATACATCTGTCCCCTTCATTTGGAGTTATGCATGGAAAAAAATAAAAGGCAACATCAGCCCTCAAAATGCCCATCTGTATATTCCCCTCCTAATTTTGTGAAGGTCTGGTATACTGGGCTGTGTTTTTAATATGTGCTCCATGTATATTTGTCAACTGTGTCAGTTATCGTCTTCTCAGGAAGATGTGAATTTTGCTTTAAGCCACTCAGTACTGGGAGTTTGTCCCATCTAAAAGAAATGATTAACCTCAAGTTGTGGGAGAAGGAATCTCAGATCAGAGGAGAAGCAGCTCATCACAGTAATGGCTTCCCAGTGTGCGCTTCTGAATTGCTCTAATACCAGATCTACAAATCCTAACTCAGCTAAAACTGCATCACTTAGGTAGTAAGAGAGTTAGAGCTGGGAATCCCTTTTTCATGCCCCGCTGTGGAATGTGACATTTTAAATAGAATTTTGTTTCAGTTTGAAGGAGGACTCAAGTATACTCAAACTCCACTGTAAGTAAAATTTTGCCTTGGTTTCCAATGTGGTCAGTAGCACTATATTCAAAAATGCTATCTTCTAATTTTGATTTCTTCATCTCATATTTTAAAATAAGCTAAAAGTACAAAGTGAGAAGTGCTTTTTAATGGAAAACCCCCAACATTTCATTCATGGACTGTCAAAACGTGCCATTTTGAAACTTCCAGCACCGTCTCTTCAGCTTACTTTTTTTAATCTCTCCCCTCCCATGAAGATGGTGGCTATAATTTGCAAAAGGCTTAGGTTTTGTGGAGCTGCACCTTTTTGATGGCTGCAGCATTTCTGGGTTTCACAATCAGCTCTAGATGGAATAGTCAACTGATGAAGCACAATGTGCTTTGAATTATCTCTGCCAAATGCTTCACTTGCGGTGAATTCATTGGCATGTATGCACATTGTGTTTCCTCAGATGAGGATGACAACCTCATTGCAGACTGGCTTGTGGCATCCCCACTTAACACATGTAAACTTCGCAGCTGTGAATTGTCTTACAGCTGAAGGGATGTAGGAGCTGAATCCAGCTGCTTCTTTCTTTTTCTTTTTCTTTTTTTTTCTATTAAGATGCAGAGAAGCCTCCCTAAGTGAAAGACTATGAGGTAGTAGGATAGCCCACTTTACTGTATTTAATTTATGGTTTGCATTTTGAGTAGTCCTGTGTGGTGGCAGGAGGTGAACTCGGTGTTCCTTCTGAGTCACTTCCAAATCAGGATGTTCTGTGATTATCTCCATTTTCATGTGGTTCTCTTGACTTTACATCCTCGTCTGTAGCCGACTGTTCCTGCAAGCTGTATTTACACTGTTTGGAGAAAAAAGGGAGTATTTTGCCTTAAAGACAGCCTGCTGTACCGCACTTCAACAAATCCATTTTCAGAAGTGGGAAAGATATAAAATAGCCACAGAAACATTCTTCCTGGTGAATCTGACTGTAAAGTGGAGACAAGGAAGCTCTACTGCAGTTTCATCTAGCCCTCATCCCATGTGCAGATGCAGTCTGCCTGCTCAGTTCTGATAAACCTGAACACCACACAGAATAGCATCCCTGGCCCATCAAGGTGAGGTGGCTTTTCTGACCATACCAGTTTGGAACTTGTGGAGATTGAGAGCTGTTTTTTGCATTTTTTAAATGAGCATCTTCAGACTCTAATTCACTAAAGACCTTTAAGTGTTCACTTGAGAATCCAAATCAGAGGGCATTTCGGTATCCAACGGGTATCTGCAGGTGGAGATGACTCTCTGCAAACACCACCCACACATTTGCAAGCAGGGGATTTTTGATGCCAGCCTCAGGAACATCAATGCCATGGAGGCTGGAGAGTTGCCGGGAGGAAGTAAAAGGCCTTCCTCTATGGGGGCTGGAGGCTTTGAAGCATGACTACCGGCAGAAAGAGGGCTGGGAACGGCTAGAGCCACTCTGCTGTGCTGCAGAGAGGAGGAGTAGGGTGTCTGAGGACTGGGAGCAGGCTGCAGGAAGCCCAGGGAGGCTGGCTGTGTGGTGAGTAGCTGCTCTGACTGAGGAAGGCCCAGCAGCCTCCGCAGCAGCCCCCATCGCACCCCCTGCTGCTGAAAGGTGTTGCCTGCTGACATCCCTTTGGTATCCCTGAAACTGAGATAGCAGGGGAGGAAGCCTCTGTGCTTCTGTGCGCACAGAAGGGGTGAAATTAAAACGTGGCAAGTTCAAAACTGTCAGAGGGAATTCCTTTTTCACACAGACTGATGCAAATCAGGGCTAACACCGGTGACTAAGGTGAAGTGGCATCAGTGGGAAACCAAATTAAGCGGAGTCCGCTTGGTGCCTGTTGTAATAATCACACAAGTCATTGTGCCTTCACTCAGCTGCTCTTAACTTTTTAATAAAATGATTTTTGCCTGCCTTTTTTAAGACAAATGTTGGAATAAACCTTTGCTCATGTAAAATGCATTTGCCGTATGATTAATGGTTATTTTTAAAGTGCTGAGCAAAGTGTATGCATGTGTGTGTCAGGGAGACAAAGAAGGAGTTTTTGTCTATTTGCTGTGGTAATTGTTTATGAATATAGTTGTTTTTTCCAATTATCCTTGTAATACATCAGCATTCTTGTCTCCAGTTCTCTCTGTTGAGGTTTGTGTATAAATGCAGAGATTCGTGCTCTCAGATGTTTGTTGCACGAGAAAATGCTACACTTTAAGCACTGATTTTTGTTTGTAAAGTGCCTTAGAAAAGAGAAAGCAAGACAGATGTGTGGAAAAGCTGACGTTAAAACCATGGCCATGCAAACAGCTATGTAGCCATACAACTAATCTTAGGGTTTTGGACCAAAATATTTCTTCATATCCAAAAAAATAAAGGGAGGATCTCTTAAAGGCCTACCCTCTTTGAGAGTCCATGCTGATGCCTAGATGAGAAGTTTAAGCTTGGTGCCACCTGGGAGTTTGATTTAACTTGTGTTAGTGTGTCCTTGCTGACCAAGACAGAATATGGAAGCAGAGAATTCATTTACTCCACAACGGTAAGATGTTATAATCCTGCTGAAACAGAGGCATGGTGGAAAGTAGGAGAGATAGTAGAGTCTATGAAGTCCTGTCTCTGCATCAGCAGGAAAAATCCTGTAGGTTTCACTCAGTCTGCCATGTAGCTGAGGTTTAAAGCATCTAGTGTCCAGCTGGGGCAATGATCTTCTGTGAGCGACCTCCAAATCAGGCAGCATGTGAATGCCAGATACATCATCTGCACGTGTGTGCTCGCGTAGTATGAAAGCGGCTTTTGTTTTGCAATTGCCACTAGTGCCATAGGTTGTGGGGACTGGTTTTCATTAACGTACTTATGCTTTTGTGATTTAACACTATTACATGATCTGAGAGTTTGAAAATGACTTGAGCAGGCCCAGTCCACAAGATTTGCCACGTGTCTGGGTGCCCTTCTCTGGCGTAGGAGTACTTTCATGCTGCTGGCATGGCATGATTTCTGCCAGCAGCACCTGGAGGAACAAACAACGGTTGTTTCAGAGGTTATGAAAACCTGCATGATTTAGCAAATCCCTTTTCGTCCACACAAATGAAGTGTCCCTATTCCTTTTTTTCCTAATGGATAATGCTATTGGAGTAATACTCCAGCAGGATATTTTAAATTTATGCTATTTGGTTTGGGAGCTAGCGGTCTGTAAATGCTTCTGTAAGGCTTCTGCTGTTCTACCATTATTTCATGTTGGCATTTTTATTTGAAGACCCAACCATGGCCAAGAAAAGGAAACTTCTGTACTTTTCTTTTTGTGCTGCATCTTCCAACTGGAATATTTTCAAGCACAATAGAATTGAACATTAGCTTAGGGGAGGGAGGAAGAGGAGAATAGGGAATCAGCTTGAAGAGATGATGACTCCAGTGGTGCTCTCTGCAGTTTAGTTCTCTGGGGACTGAAAAATGCTTTCAATCAGTGTGATGTTGCAACAGTCCAAAAGAGGAGAGAAAAATCCATGTCTGGTCTAGACCGACCAGAAACTAAAAACAAGGGACACTTTGAATTCTGAGACTCTCACCACAACTGAAAACTGTGAGCAGGCCAAGTAACTGGAAAATCAGTTTCTTGGTTTAGAAAAATGCTTCCCTGAAGAATCAGAGGCAGCTTTCCATTTTAATTAGAAAATAAATGATTACGCTCTGTACCATTGATTCTAATACTTGAACCAGTGTGAAAGTTTGCAATCAGAGCAGTGAAGAGATTTGGATAGTTTAATATCAAGATTTGTGAAATGCTTCGGTAAAACAAAGTTCTATGATGTTTCCTTTCCATTTGGCTGTGATAGTCTATCATTTGTCACAGAATGGAAAAATAAGATCTGTCTTTGCAATGTACCAAAATGAAGTCTGACTCTAGACACAAGTTGGGAACAGGCATAGGAGCTGGAGCTGAGTGGTGAAACCCTAGATCAGGAGATGGTTATGAGAAATCATATATGAGGAGACCTGAAATTCCCCAACCAGGAGTAATTGAATGCAATAATTGTTAAGGAGAGCTTTAAAAAGAAAGGTTGAGTAAGAACTACTTATGGAGTGCTTGTTTTAAGAGGGAAGTGTAGTAAATTTCAGGACAAATTTTTAAGTGGCAACCATACAGACACAGCCTATGCTGTAGGCAAAATAAATTTTCTGAGCTAAATTACTCCTCTCAGTCTGTCAGGCTACGGTGTTTGTTTTCTATGTGAAATACATATTTCCTTCATTGCACTGGTACAAGAACAGCTGAAGCCTGAGAGGAGGGCTCTAGGGAACTGGTTGTAATACCTGGTAGTATCACTTGCTCCTTATGGAACAGTGGGTAAACCTTTGCAGAGATTGGCACTGCAGTACAGGGGATGGGATCAGAAAAACCTTTTGGGATGTGGCAGGCATGAGTATCTTCATTTTGCGAGAAGCAACAAAACTTACAGTTTTTTTCTCTTAGTCCTGCACTTCTAAAACTGGTGTATCATGACTAGTGTGCTAACAATAGGAGATGTTAGGCTAAATATATTAATTCCAGAGAAAAAGTGACCTCCAGTCTTCTGCATTACAGTGATATATAAATGCCCAACATTATGTATAAAATATATATTTTTTGTGCTTAAATTTTGATACATTATTTTCCTCAAGGAGATTCAGTCACTGTAATTGAATCTGGTTGAATTATTACTCATACAGCCTGTATTTCATCAATATATGCAGCCTCTCTTTTACAAAAATAAAAAAAATTTAAAAAAGTAACATACCACAACAAGATGAAAGAAAATAATCAAGGGAGCTGGAAGATGCTAACCAGTCCAGTATTATAGTGCTGTGATTTATTCTTGCTCTTGCAGAACTGTGATTGAAAAGGATACAGGTAAACCTTTTTGTTTGTTTGTTTGTTTATTTTCCCCAGAGTATTCATGAATAGTATAGACAGAAACCAAAGGAGGGATGTGTCATGTTTCTATTCAAGTCCTGTAGGTGTCATGACAATATGGTACTTCCAGACATACATTCGTCCAATCTCATCCTTTCTTCTAAAGTTCTCTTTTCATATGGTTGATATAACGCCAATAGGAAACACAACTGTCTGTACTAGTTCATAAGGACAAGATAATATGTTGGGAGCATGTCACATCAGGGATGGGGAATTCTGGAAGATAGACCTGGAACTTTTTAACGTTCTTTTTATGCAGTTAGGAGTCTTTCTGGGATCTGGGCAGAGATACCTTGGATGTGTATGATTTTTCATGCAGTGTGCTTGCAAGCTCAGACTGGCATGGAATTCTAATTGGAAATTTGTCGCATGTTGCACAGAGCTTAGGCTAAGATCTCTTCACCTCTGATCTTTCAGTATTCGTCAGCAAGTAATCTTCCTTGCTTTGGCTAACTGAAATACATGTTAGGAGGTAGCAGCCTATTGCCAAGAAGAGCCTGCATGCAAGAATATTTCCATCTGGGATGACTAACATGTGCCCAGTGTACGTCCAGTCTCACATCCCACTCTGCAAACAAAATCCACTGATGAATTAATTCTCTTCGTGCTTCAAAGGGCAGTCAAAAGATGAAAGTGAAAAACTGGACATGTTTCAAAAAAATTACATTATATGAAAATAGGCCATTCAGCCAGATTGCAAATCATACATTTTCAAAAACGTGAAATGTCAAGCAGTCCTATTTTTAAAAAGTATGTGTTTCCTTACTTGTTGCATATTTTGCTAGGGATGGAAAGTATGTAGTCCATGAGGAAAGACAGTGTTTTAACTTTTTCTCAGGACACTGCCGACAACATTCAACTGGTTTGATCCGAGCTTATGGCAATGTAAACATGATATTTTTGTCCTTGCTCAGTTTGTAATTCTTTCATATCAGAAACAGCAAAATGATTTTGAAGAGCTATAAATATAAATGTGATGCAACAGTTTCTAGTATTTCGCTGTTGCAAAATCAAGTCTGCTTCTTGTGAAGACACTTGATTTTATTGAATGTCTCATATTCACAACTGAGCCTTCTCACGCACTGAGGGTATGTTGATGCTGATATAAAACCCCATATAATAACCTGCTGACTTCTCATATATCTGTGACTTAGACAATAAAATATATGGTTGTGGTGCTAATTTAATTGCTAGTTTGAAGATATGCCTTTAATAAAAGTCTTGTTTATAAAAACAGAGCCATCAGTCTAATTCAGTATAGCTGTCAGTACTTAAAACAATA
Organism: Cyrtonyx montezumae; assembly: GCF_038088225.1. Taxonomy (NCBI): domain Eukaryota; kingdom Metazoa; phylum Chordata; class Aves; order Galliformes; family Odontophoridae; genus Cyrtonyx; species Cyrtonyx montezumae. Next base: position 1,387,285 of record NW_027071870.1, on the reverse strand, counting down.
AACAGAAGCTGCAACTTCTTAACTAGTCTCAGAGGTGCAGGTTTGAGGGGATATAAGTCCTCAACCAAAGAAGAATGCACAGCATGCTTCTTGCTGTTTAAGTGGTGACACGTATATTAACAAAGCAGATGCTTGTAATTACATAAATCCTAAATTAAGTAAGAAAGAAAGAAAGAAAGAAAGAAAGAAAAGCTGTTTAGTAAATTGCCTAAAAGTGGTAATCCAAAATTCAGACAAACAACAAAGATAAAATATTCACCCAAGTAGAACAATATTTATCTCAAGAATTAAACCCGTAAGCCAATGTCATATGAAGTCTTCTTAGATGTAATTACTGTATTCTAGCTTGCCCTGAACGTGCCCAGTATGTTTTTATAAGCTGTAAAAATAAATAGTGATTTAAAGCACTGGAAAACCCTAATAGTGATAAATCCAGCTCTGTGTAAATGCGAGGCATGACTTCCTGAGATATCTGTGCTCTCTGTGAACATCTGGCCCAGTTTTGCACATCTGAGCCTTCCCTCTGCAGGTGCCAGTGAGTTAGCCACATATTTACAGGGCTTCCCTCTCGTTTCTCTGGGATTGCAAAATGGAGATCCATCCTTGCAGTGGCCAAGCAAAGTGCCAGACTTGCTGGAGCTAGGCAGCACTTGAAAACTAGTATTTTACGTGCAGATTAAACAAAACCAGGTTTGTAGAGAGAGGTCATACTTTTTATTAGAGCAACTTCTATAGGTGGGAAAAAAAAGGCAATCTTTTAGACACATGAGACCACCTTCTGGCCTGGAACAGATGCAAGAATGTTCAAAGCTAAGTACATGTTGAGAACAATTGCTCTGCTTTTACTTCATTATGTTAAACAAAGCACTGTTAGGACTAATTGGCCACCTCCTAGAGCCCAGTGAGTCATCAGGCTCTGACTTAGGAAGAAACGGTATTTGGTCCAGCGATGTTGGTCTATATTAATCCCACATATGGCTCCACCAGTTTCAGCAGACAAACATTTTGTTTAACCTAAGCACTCAGTGATCATTTCGATTGAGAAATGGTTTATTTACAGTAAAAGGCAGGGTGGCCTTAGTGGGCAGGACTCTAAGCTGAAACTCTGAAGTCAGCCCTCCCTCTCCACCCAGCCGTTGGTCTACTGAGCAATCTACAGAGAGAGTGGGTCTATGCGTCAGCCTCAGCGTGGTAAATGGGGATAATAAAACCGGCCTCCTTGCAAAGTCCTTTGAGATCTACAAAGAAGTGTTACACAGCAGCCATGCACTTCATTACTAGCTCTTTTTCATGTGGTTCCTTTAATAGACATTTGGGTTCTGATTTAGATCGTCTGAACAGAGTGTAGCACTACTGGTCTTAGTAGCAACTCTGTTTGCCAAATACAACTGGGAGACTCTTACTACTGCTATGTAAGCTGTAGAAAAGTTGTTTCTCCAAACTTCCCCATGTCGAATGTGCTCTTACACAGGGAAGAGCTATTTGTATTCAGGAACTACAGAGCTGTCGTCACCTCCCTACACTATTTCTGCTATGGCATATGCAGGCTAACTGGCCTATGTGGAAACAGCTAAGCAGGCAGATGCTCACAGGCTCTTCAGTAGGCGTACACCTATTGTTATCTTTTTCTCATTTAAGTAAAACTCAGGAAAATGAATGCCAAAGCATCTCCCATTCTGTAATGTATATGAATGTGCACGATCAATTGCATATATGCATAACTATCCTTATGCACAGTGGCAAGTGTATGTACTATGAACATACACAAGTGTGCATACATCAACATTCAATAGTGAACGATATAAGAAAAAGCTATGGCAAATAAACGTTTAGGCTGCAAAGCCAAGTAATACTGCATATTTTAGGGTTATTTTCCTTAAGAGATTCCTGTTTCTGCCAGTCAGTGGGAAGTCATTTTTTTAACCCTTCTAGTTCTTGCTGTCTTCCACTCAGTGTTCTGGCCTCAGATCTCACGTCCAAATGTTACACTGAACACAGAGAACACTGATTGCCTTCTAACCTTAGTTTCTCTGCTGCACCCTGCACAATATTACCATAGTCGTGCAGAAGTGCTGAAGCACAGAGAGAAGGGGAAAAAAATGCTCAAAAGTGAAAGTGAGAGATCTGGAAGCTTTTGCATGCATAGCATTTTCATAGCACTTTCAGCTCGAAGTACCGGCCTACTTGACTTCAGCTTCCCTTCATTTCAGACCCCACGTGCTCTTGTGAGCACCCAGAAAATGAGACCAAGCACTCAAGAGGGAGGAAATTCCAGAATGATGTCATCATGCCTACACATGAAGAGTGGAGGGAGCTAATCGTGCCCAGGCAACCCAAATTCTGGCATTCACTAGCATTTTAGCGTTTGGCTCACAACCATATCATTCTTCTAAATTTTTCTTTGGTATACATATATATATGTTTCTCCGTAAATAGATAAGGACATCTGAACTGTATCAAACCTGCTATAAGCTCCTGCACTGCCTTCCCAGTAAAACTCATATATTGATGTGTGTGCTCTTGGACAAAAAGGCATGGCATGTGTTGTAATAACCTTTGGTTGTTCTTCCTGCTGCAATTAGAGCTCGGGAAATCTAGGGAAACTTGGTTTTGATTGTTCCCAGAAGGGGAAGGAAGGGAAGTAAAGAAGATCTACCTTAATAGGTGCTGAAGTATCACCACAGCCCCCGCTCCAGCTGTGCCATAGCCTTCCGTCCTCTGCTTTAGAAGAAGGAACAGCAACAGGCAGGCAAACAGTTTGGTGCACAGGATCAGGGAGGTCAAGGACTTCTGCAGGACAGGGATATATTTGCCTCATTGCAGTCTGAAAACTTGCTACAGAAGAGATTCTCAAGTTTCACATTTGCAACAGTGTCCCTATGCGTCAGCAAATTACAAGGCAAGCATTGAAGAGTGTAGCATGCTACCATAGAAATCGCAGCATTTTCAGTAAAGCGTGAGGGGTTTTGTTGTTGTTTGCTTTCTGCACGTTTTCTCAAACCATTCACCTTTTGAAACTTCTCTGCGCAAGCAGACAGGTTGGAAACAAGTTGACAATGGAAGCTGAAATGCATATATAAACCATTAGCTCCAAGAGCAGATGCTCTAGGGAATGAAAACGTGTAAGGCAAGACTCACACAACTCCTGTGGGAGTTTGCTTCATTAGGTACCTGCAATAAGTGTGGCTGCATGCATTTATCTGTTCGGTGTTCTGATCCTATCTGTGGGCATGCTTTCCTGAGGTTAGCACAGTATTCCCTTCTTGCTCTGCAGGTCACTGCTCTCACTTCTCACACTTCTCATCTGTTCTTTGAAACTGGGAACATCTCTCTCTTCTGTGCATCCCCGTTCCTGCTAGGCTGAGAACGGAGGGACCTTTGTACCTCTCTGTGTGTACACCTGGTGAGATACAGTCTCTGCTGGTGCTGTAGGGTGCTAGCTGCCTTTCAGACAGCAGGCAGAGCAGTGTATGTGCTCTGCTGACTTAAATGCCCTGACTTGCTTGCTAAAAGCTCTTTCAAGGAATAGACAGGGAAATGCGATTGCCGAGCAAGGCATCAAAGTGAGCACTTTGGGACCCTTTTCTCTGAGCTTCCTACCTTTTCCTCACTAGTGGTAGGGGGAGTGATGGCAGATCTTATGCTAAGATTTCATCATTTTCCCAAAAGGGAAAAGCCTGCTGCCCACACTGACACATTTCCTTGGCTTTGTGGCTAAGTCATGCTCTGTAGCTGAGATGTCAGCTAGCAACCAGCACTTTGTAGGATTTGAGGAGGAGTCCTAGGGTACACAAAGTGATGGGAATAGAATGGTGCCTATTAGGTTATTGAAAACAAAATGCAGCTGTGTGTTACTGTTGGCTGAATGCAACCTGTCAGCACCGACATCTCTCTGAGAAGCTGGGAATGATCATAGCCAGCCTGCTCAGGAGAAGGTGCCAGCAGCTGAGCAGCTTGAGAAGTGTGACATATTGTTCCTTGCTGCCACCAGGCCCGCTGCTAATGCTCTGGTGTTAAAGCAGTGAGTGGACCTGGGGAAGGCCATGTCCTGATGGGCCACATGGTGACAGGTGGGTTGCTCAGAAAGTCTCAAAGGACTTACTGCAGTTTTGCCGATGGCTGAATGCCTCTAGGTATTGTTCTGTCACACAATGGACCCATCCAGAGCACCAGTGCCTGCAGTGTCTTGATGGTCCATCTTTGCTCCAGAACCCTTCCAGAATAATCCCCACACAGCTCACAGACTTGTCTGTCCTAATTTTTAATTACTATGACTCCTGCTTTTAGGATCACCTCTATTTTCAGTGTTAGTAGTTCACTAACTAAAGCTTTTTTTTTGTTTACCTTCTGGTGAGTGTGAGTGTTCTGAATGCAGGCCCGGGGCTCTGGGTAGTGAATGGCATTGTTCTAGCTGGGAAGAAGTAAGGAGGTTTGGGCAGGTTTTGAGACACTCTGGTGCATTACTCTGTCTTTCCAGCTCTACTGCATTATGTTTTGGTTTGGGCAGTAAGAACTGTTGTAACTTCAGGCAGGCATAAAGAAAGGAATGGTTTGTCCTTCTGAATAAAACAAGAACATGTGAATGTGGGGAGAGAGGGGAAGGGAGAGAGGCATTTGCATAGGTCAGGAAAGGTCATTAAAACATCTGGCAGTACTAACTGACATGTGTCAAATTTTAGTGTTCATTAAATTCATATTAATGCAAGAATGACTCTTAAGCTCCAAATGCTGCTTTTGGTTGCTGTGTTCCCCTTGTTGATGGTGATGACTTTTCAGAACTGTGCCATGCTTATTTGCTTACTAGTGGCATCTGACCTGAGGTCAGATTTCTATTTAACCCCTTCCTGTAGGTCAAAAGATAAATTAATCTGCTGAGAATTGAATTGGAAATGAGGTGTCTGGATAACAGGTGTCCCAGCTTTGGAATAGCTGCCAGGCTGAAACATGTTTGCATGTGTTCTCATGCCATCCAAGAAGTCATCTCCGAGGTCAAGGAGATATTCAGATGACATCCGAGATGGGAAGTTGCCACAGGGAGCACAAGTGGCACAAGTGCCCTGTTTTAGCAGACTATCTTGTAGTCTGGGGGAATGCTCCCAAGAGGGACACTGAGTATAAAAGTAAACATTTTCATTTATTGTGCATGTTGTTTTACCTCTATTTAGTAATAAATAATGATTGTAAACAAGACAGATATATTATATCCCTTTCCCTTAATGTTGAGAATCTCACAGTTCCTTTTCATTGCTTTTTTAGAGGATGAAGATGATGAAGAAATGGTGGAGCCAAAAGCACAGGATGACTTGGAGATGGAAAACCAAGACCAGAAGCAGGAAATGAAAGAAGGTACTTTAGCAATCAAAAATAATTTTGTTACAGTTTGAAAGGACATTATCTAGCAAGTAGTTATTCCACAGGTACTTCCATTATGGAGAGCAATACAAGAGTGAAATGGTCGCACGTTCTATTGATTCAGGGCTACACTAATGGCATAAGAGCATAAAACTGTATCCCAGTGACCCATCATAAGACTCCTGCTATTCAGAATAAGCAACATGTCCTCATAATTTGGAAACCAAAGTAGAGATTTTTGGATTCCAGGACTGGTGCTTACTTGTCCTCTGGTTTAAATAGCCTACTTAAGTGAAAGATTTAAAATGTGAATGCCGGGCATTCCAGTAGCTCCAGAGAGCTGGTTGATCTTCAAAGGTACTCAGAGCCCATAACTGTCTGTCTGCTTGAGAGGGGCAAAATTAAACCTGGTGGGGCCAGGAATCTTCCAGCAGAAAACCGTTTCAATTGAAAATGTAGACTGTCAAAACATTTTGTGGCAGCTTTCCCCAGGGAGCTTAAGGTCAAAATTGAAGCCAGTCAGTCCCAGGTCTTCTATTTCTTTGGACTGAGGCATTGTCCATTGTTACAAGGGACAGATATTTAGGTTACAGCTTCTTTCTTGTACAAGCTTATGTCAACGTGGTTTATGCACTAGATTATCCAGGTGCCTCCCATTTACTTTGACCCATTGTAGCTTTAATAATTAGAAGGATGTAAAGTTTCTTTGGTCTTCCTCATCTGGGAATTTACTAGAATATTGACTTTTGTGTGGAATTTGGGAAAAGGGCTGAAATATCAGCACATTCAGTATGAGAGGAAATTAGTTTCTTGACCAGCATTTCTTAGCTTTTTATTGCCAGGTTTGTTCATTACAGTGTTTACCTTCTTGAAAGGTAGTGTACAGGTAGGGCCTATGTCACTTTATGCTGCTGTGGCCATTACTGGGATGATTCTGTGATCACGGTTTTGTTTTTCACAAGACAGTCTCATTATAGAAAAAAAATGTGGAGTTAGTTTACAGAAAAGCCCATGCAATCTTTGACTGTGTGACTGTGAATAAGCAGTGGATGTTTCTTTCTCATCCAGGGGAGTCTGCATGATTTATGTCAGTGTCAGAAAAAACGGAATCTGGTGTACAGTGACTGCCTTTTGCTGTCCACATACACAGGAGTGAGTTGCAGTACTAGCCATATTGTTTTGATTATGAATTAGTCTTTCTTCCATCTTAAGAGCATCATGAAATTCATCTGCTCCTAAATCCTACAGTGCGCATTGTTCATTTGGCTCTTGGAGAAATAAGGAGGGAGGAACTCACTCCTTCTCCTTTGCATCCTTCTGCTTCATTCGCTGCTCCCAGTCACCACTGCCTGGGGCAGAAGACAGCAACAGTGACAGCAGGAACAGGAGTCACAGAAGAGTCTGCAAAGACATTAACGAGAGGCACAGCAGTACAGAAAAACTGGCATTTTCCAAAAAATTATCTTTCTGTCTGAAACAGTGGGGTCAACTTACACATGAGTTCTAACAATCACTGGCCTAGCACAGTATCTCTTTTCCTAATGACAACAGGAAGCCATAAAAGCTGATATCACTGCAGTTACTGCACTGTCCTTTGTTGCTGAATGGCCCCATAGCATTCAGCTAACAATAGATCCCATCCCCATTTATTTCCACATAACTATAATGCTAACTGGGGAGAAAGCACAAATTCCTGTGTGAAGAAAAGAAGAAAGAATCTGAATGTACTGCAGAATTGATTTGTTCTACTTTTTCCTGGGCTTTAAAGCAAGTTTTTTATGTACTTTGCTGACCAAGCACCATCTCCAAAATCTTCTATTTCTTTCAGTCTAGAGGATGTGTATCCCTCCCATACCTAGCAGACCACAGGAACAGTAGCTGAGCAGGATTAGTTCAGCGCCAGTCCCTCACACACAGACTGCAGATTGCAAAAGCAAGGCACAGCTTGTTTAGCTTCTAGAACCGGCTCTGTGAGGTGCTAACAATTGACTGAGTTCATGGAAGAAGAAAAGATGTTCATTGCTTGATAGAAATTGAACTTGACCTGCAGTACACATCATGACAAAGATGAAACATTGGCATGCTGATTGCTGGCATTAAATGCCATGCGTCAAATGAAGCAATCATCCCCAAATCGACAGCGAACGGAGTCCTGTTTTTAGTGTTTGGTGTAGCTTTCTCTCTTTTGGCTTAAGCCCTTTTGCCAACAAATTCCTGTTTTCCTCTCTGTTGTAATCACCCTTCTCATGTTCTGAGAAACATTCGGAGTTTGAAGCCATAGTTTGTGTTTCATGGAAGTGATTAAAACCATGTTACAAGTCAAACAGGAGTTAAGAACATTTCCTGTCGGTAGTGTGCCTACTCAGAATTAATAGCTTTTCTGCAAATTAGCACATAATGGGTTAAAAGCATGTTTATGTTGGCATTAAGTACTCTGGCTTCTTTTTCTCTGCAAGGCAAGACAATATTTTGCAAACTTTTTAAAGAATCTCTAATAGATATTATAGTGGCGCCATTCACACTGCTATATAGTAGTTAAGGCTGTGTCAGCACTTCCATTATGAATCCTGTTTTTCAGGGATTTATAACCCAGCCATAAAAATTTGCTCTGGGCTGAAATTTGGTTTCAGCTCAGGGAGCACATTTTTAACAGATTAAAAAAATCAGCATGGCCTTTTTTGAGTTATAGGAGGGTAAAAAAAAAAAGCATGGGAGAGGGAAGTGTTCAGAGAGAGAGGCAGACAATTCTTTCATGAGCATAACTCAAAAATAGGTTGGTATGAAAAATAATGATTGGATCCAGTCCCTTTCCCCAAGCCAACGGGACAGGAGTGCTCTATTTTTATAATGGTATTTTAAGAGGAAATGTGATTTTTTTTCTCTCTCTCTGTGGTTTATAGGTAGTTCGATTTAATTCTACAGACATTTATTACACAGTTTATTTCCTCATCTTCCCCCCACACTCCCCAGAGTTGCTCTGCAGGGTTGGGTGGGACAGTGCAGCAGACCCCTGAGCAGGGTAGAGCCCAGTGCTTGATTTGTCCCAGTGTCACTGCAAGGCACATGAGACACCTGCTCACCTGGCATAACACCTCCATTACCCTGGGGACATGATGGGCAGAGCAGTAGCCCCACAGTGTGGGGGTGGGAGGTGGGGACCTGGTTGGTAAACTGCTGGAAGCATACGAAGCCTTGAGACCCTGCCATGTTTCTTCCACATGGCTGCCAGCTGTCACCCGTGTCTTGCGCTGTGCTGGGAAGAATGAAGTGTGGGATACCTGCTGGGGAACTGGGCTGGGCCCTGCCCGTTCCCAGCCTCTCCTGACCACATAAACAAGAGCCTGGTCCCGAATTGTGGCATCGGGTGGGATGGGGCTTTCCACCACCAGAGAGCTCTGGAGCTCCACCTCAGGCGCCTCTTTGTGTCAGGAGAAACCACATGAACAGCAAGACGGGCTGGATCTTGAAAGTGGGCCTCAACCTGCATTTATCTGAAGCCCTGGATATATCCACAGAAACTGGCATTAAAGGCTGTGAGGGGGGAGGTTGGGATCTGCAGCTTCAAAGACCCGCTGTGCCCTCCCAGGACGTGGGCATGGGGCCATGTGTCTGTGCTGCGCTCGTGGTGCAGGTGAGGAGGTGGCCAGCTCTTACCTGATGTGGCATCAGGAAGGCAGAGGCAGGACAGGCTGCTGGCTTGGTCCTGCAGTCTTTTTGGTGTGTATAAGAGCCTGCAATCCCACAGTTTCCATCAATCCCACAGCTAGGGCAGGGGCATTCATCTGTCCTGCTAGCTCAGCTTGGGAGTGCTCAGGGACACAGACCCTCGAGCCCCTGAAGTGGGAGCAGCCCTGCCTCACAGAGCTCTGAATTCAAGGCTCCAGACACTGCTTTTCCAGCACTGAGAAATTCCAAAATGTGCCTCAGAACCTCCCATTATACTCTCAGCAACTGCACCATGCAGGGACTTGTGTTTTAAACCTAACGTAACTCAGACATGGCATGCAACAAACTTGGACATGGCATATATCAAGCCTAACATGAAAGTGGGACATGAGAAGAACAGCAGGCTCACAGCGGAGACAGGGACCGAGAGCTGCAGAGAACTGCTCAGCACCTTGCAGTTCTTGCGCTGTACATTTCTCTCATGCTCAGTCATCAGCACATCTGAAGTCTACATGGATTTAAATGTACACTGAAGGAAATAACGCAGCTCTTAAAAGGGTTTTGCTAATCTCCTTCTGTCTCTTGTTATATCTCTGTGCTCATAACAAGGCTGCTTCCTGCTTTACTGTTTTTATTAGCTCTTCCTTTCTTTCATTCTCTTGCTCTTGCTGCTCTTATTTTCAATTTTGCCTTTAATGGACTTCACTTATTTTGCCAGCTTTTTACAATTGCTTACACTGCAGAAGAATATTCTACTATCTAACTTCCTTAAATATGGGTCTTTCTCTGTTTTTTAAGTATCTTCTTGGTTCCCTCAGGAGAAGACTCAAACCGTGTTTTATGAATAGTTGTGAATTCGATCCTGCGCTGTTATCACAACTGTCCTGCTACTGTCATATAAGTGCAGATAAGACTGCAGCATTTTTAGCTTAGTTTCTAGCAATCTAGGGAAAAGCTTTTGTATTAGTTCTTTTTTTTCTAAGCAGGGGGCTTCCTTTTTGGCAGCTTTCACTGCATGTCAGGCAATGAGCATGTAACTTCCAGAACCGGGAAGCTAAGCATTGTGCTGGGCTTTGTTATATGCAGAGGGTTAGATGCAGTTTGTTTTTTACTCCAGGTAGAGAAGACACTTGATGGAAAATGCTGTATTCTTCCCTAGAATTTCTGGAAATACTGTCACATCATATAGGCCTCTGTAACAAAACAAAACAAGAAATACTTTGATCATCTACTTATATTTCTCATAGTTTTCCTTGAAGAGAGTCTGTGTCTCTTGAAAGCTGAGATCAAAGTAACTGAAAGCTTCCAGATAGGAAGAGAAATTGCAGAAAATTACATAGATTCTTTTTATTTTATTCAAGGTAATGGACAGACAGGAACAAGGGGAAAATGGAAGTAGCTCTGTAAGATAAATGGTTAGAAAATCTTCATATTTGAAAGAACAAGCTTGTATGTTTTGGTTTTTTTCTCTGATTTTTTTTTGTTTTGTTGGTTTTTTGGGGTTGTTTTTTGTTGTTTCTTTTTTGCTTATACTCCATGTATTTACAGTAGTTACAGAAATGCCTTACAGTGAAAAAAGTAAAGATGTTCACATTCTTGCAAGGAGAGATTGCCTCAAATAAAACTTCAGAGGCAGACGAATGGAAGAAGAAAATAAGGTTAAAATATGAAGCTTAATATCGCCAGGGGGCATCTGGTGTGTCAGTCGGGTGGATGAGGTAAGCTGATTTATGCCCTACAAACTTTAGCCAAGGTGTTTCTGATGCCGAAGAGGGTTTAATAAATAGACTGCTGGCCTCCCACAGATTGCTGCTAACTGCAAGGGAGATTTTGCTGAGGTAGAACTGCAGTCATTTGTGTCTCCATTGCTTGTGAACACCCCACAGCTCCCAAGCTGTTTAGTTTTTGCTTATTTCCTTTCTATTGATTTTTTGTTGTATTTTCTTTGACAGTCCAGGTGGGCAAAAGACTGAATCATAAATTTATGTCTCCAACCTGTAAAGACTAGTTGATTTAGCAAATAATTTTTAGCATTTGGAGAAGTTTAAAATGAGTTTTCTAGTTGCGTTTGCAGTTATTTGCTCCCCTTTAATGCTGTTCTGCTGCGTTGCCGTGCTTGCTGCCTTTGATTCTCGGAAAGTGATGCTTTAGTGGTGACAGTGGCATATTGCCCCATTACAGGCTTCCTTGCCAGATAAGTTCCCCTAGTGCCAATTACTATTTGGTAGTGGATGCTGCAATAGGTCAACCTGTACTTTTTGCTAGTCGTTCGCTTTTTTTCACATGCACTGCTTCAGTCTAAAGCACTTAGAGGCAAATTGTGCTCCCGCCTTGGTAATAGTTGCTCTGCTGCGCAGGAGGACTGTGTAGGGGACAGAGATTGTCCCTGGATGTGCAGAGCTCTGCAGGGACCACAAACCTAGTGGCAGGAGGCAGAGGGCTAAGGCCATAGGAGACCATCGGGGCTAAAGTTTCTAACTTCTTAGCTGCTTCATCTCCCGAGTGCCAAATTGCTCCTTCACCTTTCACATTTTTCTTTCCCTCTATATTTAGACCAAGATTTTGCCTTTTAGAGTGAAAGCTTTGAGCAGGTTAGACAAACCTAATTGTGATGATAACAGCCTCTCCTGAGCACAGAGAGTACTCTAGAAGGAAATATTTTGCATGGGGAGCTGAGCATTGCACAACTGCTGGCCATGGTGTTTCTCCTTCCTCCCGTGCCTCTGGATCCATCCTTGCCCCTGGGGCTGGTGGTGGATCCGGGCAAACACCTGCAAATGCCTCTTCAGGCAGATGTCAGCAAAAAACCCAGCATGAACCACAGGGCATGGGATGGTGAGCAAGGGCTACATCCCTTTCTGTAATTCTGCAGTACAGCTGTCTGTCTGTGTCTGTGTCCATGAATTTGGAACAGTGTTCTCTGTTAGCATAACTCCTGTGATGCCAACAGAGCTTTCCAGGCTGGGAATTTGACTCAGCTGAAAAGTTGGTTTGGTGTAACTGTAAGGATGCTAATGGCATTTTTTGAAATATAAGTGATTCTGAAATACGACTAAAATGCTTGTTTAAAATCACACGCTGGCAAAGGCATGACTGACATAAAACTTTGCTATATTATCACCATGACCCTGCTGGTGTAATTGAGAACAGAATTTTGCACCGCAGCAATAACACCATCCAACTTTCTTTCCTCAAATGCTCATGTTTTAACTGTAATTTACCAACAGGTCATTAAACTGATGGGGAAGTGAAACTGGGGCTTCCTGAAATTTTCAGATAAAGGGTCATGCTGGGAATACCCTTCTGAAATGAAAGAGTTGGCATCTCTGCCAAAAGGAACGGAGCAGCTCCATCTTGCAGGGACTACACTGTCCTGCCCAAGGCAGCTCCCACCCTCCCAGGCAGTTCTGGCCAAGGCACAGTGCATTTGTTGCTCTGGCCCTTAGGCTTGCCTCGCAATGAATTCTGCCTGAGAGAAAATGGAGCTTGGTTGGTCACTTTAGATTTTGCTGCTTCAGAGAGCATCTTCAGTTATTTACTTAATTGCTTCACGAAAGCCCAAAGACAAAATTTATCAGTGATGCCAAGAAGAAATTGGAAGAAGGGAAGGGAGAGATTATGAGAGCCCTTTTAGTACAAAGAACTGTACTATAAGTTGAGATGATTATTTTATCTTTGGCTCCTCTGACAGATCCCCTGTTACATAAGTGTTCTGCTTTTTCAAGCTAGGTATTGCCTAAACGTCAGTCAGAGCAATTTCCTGAAATAGGAACGCTGCGTTTATTTTATCTGGGGCTTTAAGTATTTTCCATTTCAGAATAATAAATACGTAAGATATAGGATCTCTCCTATGTAAGTGCTACTTTCTGGTAACGTACAGGAGCATGTTTAGATCCACTAAAAATTTCTTAGTCATGATTTTAAGAGTAGAGCTTTGATTTTTGCCATGATGGGGCTACTACGAGCTTTCATGTGTAAAGAAACTCAGTGAAGATGTTGATTCATTTGGAAAGGAGTTAAATGTCATACTCTTAACTACATCTTTTCATTTTCCAAGCTCCTCCCAGAGAACTGACAGAAGAAGAAAAACAGCAAGTTCTCCATTCAGAAGAATTCCTGATATTTTTTGACCGGACAATACGTGTGATTGAACGAGCTTTGGCTGAAGATTCAGATATATTCTTTGACTACAGTGGCAGAGACGTAGAAGAGAAAGATGGGTCAGTTTGGGTTTTGCTTGCTTTTGTAAAATAAGCTTATAAAAAGAATACCAATGCCAGGAAGCACTGATTTTGAAACTCAGCACTTTCATAGTTAAGAAAAAGTTAAAACATCCCCTTGAATTCTTGGGTCAGTTTATTAGTCTAAATCATTTTGTATAACAGTTTCATACTTTCTTGCTCTGGTTTTGTTGTTGTTGTTTTCCTTTGAAGTACTGTATTGATCTTTTTCAGTTTGGGGTTTAAAGAATCATTGAATAATTGAAAAATAGAGAATTATACACATGTATATGTAGATGTGCATGAGTACTTTAAGAGGCGTACATCTGTATGCTTTAATCCTAGTATTCTTGCAGATACTACTTCCTCAGGTCAGTAGTGAATTGCACTGTGCTATGCACTGTGTGGATGAAAATGACAATCTCACAAAGTGTCTGCAATCTAAACACCTAAGACAGAAGGTCACGTTCAGCAAGAGATAAGAAGGGCAAGAAGCAAGGCTTACTAATGTGAGAGGAAGTATTTAGGTTTCAGCAGCTGTGAAGCCTCTTGGCAAATCAGGAGCTGTGCTGTGATGAAGTTACAGGAAGCTGCTCCAGAGCATCACCCCATGACAAGTGAATGCAGTAGTGTGGCAATGGTGCCCCAGCACTGAGCTCCAGCCAGTTGCAGTGGTGCCAGAAGGCATCTGTCATCTCTGTGGCTGGGAGGAGATGCTGTAACTTGAAGATTTTGGAAGTCAAAAGCAAGAGAAATTTGATTATAGCTTGGACATGAATATTCAGAAAAGGAGGTGCAGATGCCAGGATCAGACTTGGTCCTGAGAGATAAAGATGGGTGTCCCGAGGTGTCCCAAAAGAGCCTGGTAGAGAAGGCAGGAAGGTAGTGGAAATTAAGAAATCTGGTTGCCTGAAATACATGTAAAATTTGTTCCGTGGTTCAAAGGCATTACTCTTTTAAGACTGTTGGTGAAAGCAGATAAATAAAGGTGACAAACTTTTCCAGAGGTCTGAGAAAAAAGTAGGCAGAAACTTCTGCATAGATTTTCAGAGCATTTGAACTCTGTTACTTCAAGCAGCATCACTTTGTTTGAATTCACAGAGATGTTCAAGCAGGAGCCAACCTTTCTTTTAACCGTCAGTTCTACGATGAGCATTGGTCAAAGCATCGTGTTGTCACTTGTATGGATTGGTCTCTGCAGGTAAGATGTGAAGCTAGAAGATATCTTTCTATATGATTCCAGCGCGTCCCTAAAAATATATGGCCAGCATCATTTTTACAGAACAAGTAAACTTTTTTAGCTGTAGGTTAATAAAACTACCTACTCTCCTTTTTTTCTTCCCTCTCTGTTCCTTTATCTCATGGAATTCCTTTTAGGACAAAAGCGTTAAAATTGTGTTAGTGAAAAATAATTAACTAAATAATTAACATTTCATTTTAATGAACAGTTATAAATAATAATATATTAAAATGAAAACAAGAATGAAATTTTATTTTTTTATGTACTAAAACTCAAAATGTGCAAGTACCTGAGCAATTTAAAAAGATCAAAAGGAGCTCTTTCTGAAAATGCTGGGTCCTCTCTTCAAGCTATGAAAGAGGAGACTGCAGCTGCCCAGGGAGCATGCTAAAGTAATGTGCCTGGAAGGTGTCCCAAGTTTTGTGCACCGCAAAACACTGTCATTTTGCAAACTAAAACTGACTGGAGAGCTGCTTCAGCTTCTCCAAACCAATACGGCCACATCAGCAGGGCAGAGAATCCAGGTTAATTAGTTACTGTTAGAGAGCTGGGATTAGTACGCACACATCACCACAGGTCCTGTCAAATTTGTTTGGTCCCAGTTTCACTTCAGCTGCCCTCATCCTCTCTGCTTCAGTTGCTGTTAGCCTGATCCTAGGTGTGTCAGCCTGGAGTGGAGCAAGGCAGCTGGTTTCCTCGGGGATGGAAACCAGGGAGTCACTGCTCCAGGGTCCATGGTACACATATACTGAAATTGCTCCAGGAGGACAGTCTTGTGCTTGTGGTTAATTTTTACTGGGGAGAGGACAAGTAGCACAGGACATGGTGATTCTTGTATCCAACTATTGCTTTCCCCTCAAAATGGCCACAGGGCTGCTTCGTTGCTCCGGGTGCTTCCCAGGGAGAGTGACAGGCTGCATGAAGGAGGCCACGTAGGCCTGACCAAGGCTGGGGCTGTGCTCACTGCAGCTCACTGCAATCTGCTGTGTGTGTGCAAAGGCTGCTTGTGCCGCTCAGCTCATGCCTGGTGTGCAAAATGCAGGATTTATCCCTTTGCTATAATACAAAATGTCAGCTTAAGAACAGGTACGCACTGGTGTGATGTGGGTGGCCTATAAGCACATATGGATTTACACAGAAATCAAATATAACCCTGAGGAAACACTTATCTTAGGTTGTTCACTTGTTCAGGGGCTGGAAATTACATGGAATTCTTATCTGATATTTTCCTAACAGGCAGCTCTGACTGTATTCCCAGAGCAGCAAGAAAAAAGCCGCCTCAGAAGAGCACTGCCAAATGTAATTGCTCAGCCCCTGGGGCACACAGGCATTTCTGCTTCCCACCTCTTTGTTCCAGGGTGGCCCCTCCTGCCTTCCCCTCCGTTAACTCCTCATGCTCAGCTCCCTGTCACCCTACAGAGGCTTCTGCGTGCCGGGGCTGCTCTGTGCCGTCCCTGGCCTGGGAGGAGGCACCAGGTCTCGCTGACATGCCCTGAGGTGTGCAGTGTGGCTGGGGCTGGAGCCAGCTGAAGGGCTTTCACCTGACCACTAGCTCTGCTTCTCACACTAGCTGCAGGCCATGGCGGTGGCTGGTGTGCCAAAGGACAGCTCAAATAGTCATGGGAACTGCGGAGTACATTGCTCAATGTTCTGTGATAGAACTGTTGCTGCAAAACATCCTGGGGGTGAATAAAAACGAAATCAAACAAAGGGCCTTGATGCCTTGATGAAACAAGTTATTCTGTTCACAGTCACATGTGAAATAGGGTCCCAAACATGTGTGATCATTCACACTACCAGCCTCTTGATTCTTTGTGGAGCGAAGGGAAGATTGACTCAATCCTTCATCAAGGAGTTGTGGGAAAAGCCTGGCAGAGCAAGTGTAAACAGAGCATGGGATCACCTTGCTTTGTTTATGAGGACGTAACAGCTTGCCTGAAGCCAGGAAAGCTATAGCCACAGGGTTGTTGCTATGTCCTCTTGACTTTCAGGCAGCAGCCCTGACTACTTTTGCACACTGCAGCATTTCCATGTCATTCTCAGCTACGATCTGGGACAGTCGGATGCCCAGTGAGGACTGGACATCTGTAAATGAAAGTTGTGGAGTAGTCTGATGCATTTATGGTGGTGCACTTGACCCAATTCATGCAGAGTCAAAAAGCCTCTTCTTGGCACTGCCCAGCTGGATGTGACCCTGGTGTCTGTGTAAACCTGAAACTGTATTTCCAGTTTGTTGCATAAACTTTGATTGCAAAACCTACATATAGACCAGCAAGGTTTGAGTCAGTGTTTGTTTATGGCCAGATGCACTGCCAACCAGAACATGCTCACAAAACTCCCCAGAAGCAAAAACAAACCCCCTAAGTGCCTGTAAACTGGTGTCCATAACTGTTCGTGTCCTGTCTCCTGCTGGGCTTGGCAATTCTGCCTGCTGAACTCAGTGTCCCTTCAATAGCACGAGCTCAGCCACTGGCCCAAATGGTACCAGACCTGCTTGGTAAAGATGAGTCGAGCTGTCAAAAACCTTCTGCATATGCTGCTCCCTTGGACCAGGGCCAAATGGGATGTGAATGTTCAGGGAATCTAAGCTCGCTGTTCAGCAGTCGTTATCATGGGAGAAAAGAGAGAGCTGAGAGGGGATGGGAGCAGAGGAGGGCAGGCTGGTGCAGCTGTGTGCCTAGAGGCTGCGTATGACCAAACCACCTTTGGGTCTCTGAGTTCTGGAGGAGGTAGAAGAGGTAGTTGCTCATAGCAAAGGTTTGGATGCCCTTACAAGCTGTGCCACCAGCAAGGCACTGGGGAAACATAAGGTGCCCCCACCTTCCATCAGAACCACCTTCTTTCAAAAAGGGGAAGAATCAGCTGTGGTGGCCACACGCCATTGTTGGTCCTTCCACCCACGGGTCCAGGATCTGACTCAGATCTTACATCGTATGATAGTTTGAATAGAGCAATCATCAGCTCCATGATGTATTATCCATGGAAATGTACCCAAAGTGGGAAAGAGGAGCTGCTGATGGCAAAAGTTACAACTGTGTGAATTATTTCTTCCAAATGGATTTTGAGATCAGAGGACATCAAGCCACACCGGTAATGATAGAAAAGACTGTTTGTAATTTTTTAAATGCCTGGTGTGGACTGAATTCCTAGCTCCCAGCAGCATTGCTGGCAGTTCCTTTGTCCCGCTTCCTTTACATCTACCAGCTGTGCTGTTCCCCTATGAAGTGGTGAATGGTTTGGCAGGAACTTACCTGGGAAAGACAGTGACAATGACTTCCAATTATCATTGGGAAATTTTGAGGGAAAGCATTCCTAGTTTACAGGAGAAAGATGTGGGTCTCACGAACTGGGGTGCTAGATCATTGGTCTGCCAGAATCCATGTGCTCTTCTCCAGATGTGCCATGAGGTCCTTTACCCTACTGGAAGAGTAGAGGGAAGGACAGGGGTTGCCAGAGGTGCAGGGTATCAGAAATACAGGAAATATATGATATTATGTATATGTCTATGTAATATGTATACATGTGTATATACACACAGAGCAAATACGTATGTGTGTGGTGCATATCTGCTTACATACATCAGTGAATAGTGTGTGCACTAGGAAGTATGAATCTGATTTCAGAGTGCTCATTGGAATAGTCTTACTGAATCAGTGGAATTGAATGTCACCATGAGCTTTACCAGATGACCTTACCACCTTACAAAATTGAACAAAATTTGTTTGCTATTTGATTCATCTGAAAGAGATTTCAAGTTGTTTCTATGTATAAGTGAATAGGAAGAGCGCATACTGAAATTAGAAGGAAATAGTTTTCTGAGATGTTGAAGGACTGTGTTTCAGAGTAAGCGCTGTACTCACCCTGATTTTACTATCAAAGTCAATTAAGGCAATGATACTGAAGAAATGGTTAAGCAAATACAATTGCTCAAACTTTCTGATTTTTCCTTTTAACTGAATTCTCTGCTTTACTTCCCTTTATGAATACCCTGGTAGTTGTCTTTTCTGAGAATTATATGCAATAAATATCATTGCCTTTGTGGCATGTCAGAATAGCTGATACGGAGCAAGGAGCAGGGGCTTTAAAGACATCAGGGACCAGTAAAATATGAAACCAAAATGTAGCTAAATACTGTGATTAAACTAGCATGTATTATAAATAAAACCAGATATTCTGTATGTTGGGTGAGATCATTTCTTTCTCATCTGATTTTGCATACCTTCTTCATCATCCAGCTTATTTCATTCTTTACTTTTTTTTTTTTCCTAGTACCCTGAGTTGATGGTTGCATCTTATAACAATAATGAAGATGCTCCACATGAGCCTGATGGGGTAGCCTTGGTATGGAACATGAAGTTCAAGAAAACCACACCAGAATATGTTTTCCATTGTCAGGTAAGACAGAGGAAGCCATTAATTTCATGGTAGACAAAACAGAGTTTACTACGTGGTGCATCTGTCCAGTGTTTATATAAAGAAGTTGAGGTTAAAAATAAGCGTTTTTGGAAAAAGTACAAGCAGCAGTCCAACGTTTTGAGAAGGAATCCAGCCTTCTTGAACAATACTGCAAGCCTGTCAGCGTCTGTGTGTCATTCTTTGTCTTTTTAAAACAGTTCCTAAGAGATTTAGTTTATAAATCCCTTGCACTTATGAAGTAACTGTGGTGTACCACTTCCTCATCCAAACAGCAACATATGCTTTCCCACCCACGTTAGCTTCCTCGCATCCTTTGCACTCCAAGCTGCCTGCCCTTGCCTTGCCTCTGCTCAATACCATGTTCTGCCTTTATAATTCATAAGTATGCTGTGCATTTCTGGGCATGCATCTTACAGCTTGATAAAAACTGTCTCGATTACAAGGATTACTCCACCAATTCCCCTTTGTCTGTCGTTTATGCTAGCTAACCAGTATTTCACTTTGCTCAATGCTACTTTATGACCGTGCTGTTTTGGAAGACTATGAGCAATTCAAAAATAGCTGGATGTTTTATTTCCATAGGTCTATTTACTCTTCTTTTCCCACTGCTTTTCTGTGTGAAGTGGCACAGCCTCATATTGACAGAAATGTCAATTGACATTGGCTCTCTCTCCATTAAACTGTCCAAACTATGGAACAGGACTTGGTCCAAATTTCCAACCTCTTTATTAATATCCTTTTGTGGTAATTAAATACAGGACAGTGGCATTCAGAAAGCCATATGGAAAAGTTTCAGCAAGTAAAACTTAACAATCAGAGATTAGTAAAATGCAGATTATTCTGTGGTAAAAATTGCTTTTCTTGGAAGGATATGTATTACCTGGCTAATTATGTAAGCTAAGTGTCACTTTACATTCAAGGACCAAACATCTTTTTGAACTAAGTTTCTGTTTGGACTTGGGTACATTATCAGATGTAACATAGTGGGAGGGAGTTGCTGGAATTGAAGTTACTGCTTCAACCCGATTAAGTAACCTTTAATTCTGGGCATGTTTTTCTAATTTGCTATACTGAAAAACAACTTCACAAGAAGTCTAGGCCTGCTCAGAAAATATGCCATATAGATTTATATATATATATATTTGTATGTGTGTGTGTGTATTATCTTTGAAACGAGAACTTGCTATTTTTTGGATATCATATTCTGTAGACTGATGTGTCCTTTCAGAATGCATAAGATCTTAGCTCAGATCCTGTGCTCAAATTCTTATAGGATGTACATGCAGCTTGATGTTTTTAAACAAAATATTCAAGAGAAGAGACTGCTCGTTGCAGTTTTGGGAAGAATAATCTTTGAACTAGACTGATTTGTGAGTTAATAGCTAGATTGAGAATAGACCTACTGAGTGCACAAAGGAGAGTATGACTACAGGCATAACAATAGACTGTTAGTTAAAATATGTGTCTAGTTTTAAAAGTCAGTACACTTAAACAAGGGGTGATATGACTCAATACATTGAAAGCACTGAGACAGGCTATATTTTCCATTAGAAAAACTTATGTAGGGCCAAGTAATTCTGAAGATTTGGCCTGGGTGGGCTTCTGTCTAATTCCCCAATTAAGTTACATGTTTCACTTTATAGTATGGGAGCCTTAAGGCCTGCGTATTTTGAGAAACACATGTGGTACTATGCTTTCACATATATCCTGGATTAATCATATTTTAGTGAAATGAAATCAGTTCTTGTGTTTGTGGAAAATATTTATTTTCTTGGTCAAACTGTCCACAGATAATTTGCATTATGCATTTGTTAGGAGTCGGAATCATGTTGGAATCACCATAATTAGGCTTCTGATATGTGGAATATCATCTGTATCTCACATTGGATGAGGATACCCACATTATATAAAGAGGGAAGCAAAAAGTATGAGACGTGGTCTATTGAACAGAGGCTGAGGCTTTGTGCTAACTGACTCAGATGGAAAATGAGAGAAAAGATTTTCTTACCTCAAAGTCTGGAATTCAGTTATTCAGTTAGTGTAAACCTACTGTATTATTAGTCAGCCCCACAACATTTATATTACCATTTTGCAAAAGAAACATTCCCTGATTCAGTCATTTATCTAGGTCTTCTATGAGACAAGCTCAATTTTTCTACAGCAATGTATGGCCTTATAACAGTCCATCCCAGCGGCTAGAGATGAGCACACCTTGGTGTTACAGCTGGGTTGCCAAGATATTACAAACTTACATTACTTTGAGCATATTTTCTCAGTAGATCTCTATTTACTTTTCTGAAGAGTTTCTATTAAAATGTGGTCTTAATAAACACTGTGTGATTGTGACTAATCCTTTGCCTTTCAGTTTTTGTACTTAGAGTGAGATACAAATGAGTAGAAACTCATTTCAGATGTGACTGTAGGGGAAGTCCTTCAGGATCCTTCTTTGGAGCCATAGACTTCAGTGGTTTATGAAGCCATTTCTCTGCCAGAAATTCCACCTCGGGTGTTCTGGTGACATCAGTATAAACAGATATGTGAAACATCTCTGGACAGTTAAAGAGTTGTTTAAACTTCAATAGGTAGAACTTTCAGTAATTTGACCTCTTGTGTGCATTTGGTGGATTTCTGAAACTGAGTACCATGGGGTTTTTTGCATATCCTGGTGCATTACAAAGATTTAAATGAAATGATTGCCAAGGAATTTCTTCACTTTCTTTAACTGTTCCTGACTTTTTGCAATCTTATGCAGAATCACAGAAATTGTCAGTCAGACCAGAAGTCAGTCTTTCCCAGTATCTTTGTTGAAAATTGCCAAAAGCTACAGGCTTCAACTGAAGTTATCTGTCAGTCATGGCAGGCAATGATGTTAAAATCTACTGGTGATGAAGTTTTTTCCTAACTCCACTCAGAAAAGCATTTGATTTTAGTCTTCGAATGTGAGGAGTGATGTATCTGCTAAATGTTTATCCCAGCTGTTGTCATAAATTGTGTTACTGTTAGAAAATTCTTGCACAGTTTAATCTCACATTAGGTTGTAGGCTCAATAATACAACGTAGGTGATAATAAAATTCATAGCTTTACAGTATGCTGTGCTACAAATACTGGGTTTAGTTTTAGTTAACATATATCAAGAGGAAAAAAAAGTGACCAACAGGAGTGTTTATCCTACTCATTAATTAATGTGAATTGTGATATCAAATCCTTTCTAACAAAGCGGACCTACTGCTTTCTACTTTTTCCTCCTGTGGAATACCTCTTTTCCTCTACTCATTGTTATTGCCCTTGTTTAGATTTTTGTATTTCTCTTTTACCCAGAATGTGCTGCCAGTGTTTTAGCCGGGAGTCCCACAGATTTTTTCCTCTATAGCTCATCATACATCTCTTTACCACAAGACTAGAAATGGGAGAGCAAGGAAGAGTGAGGGATTGGCACTTTGTTCATTTGTTTTCCTATGCAAGCAAAAAAATATCGTCTAAGAACCATAATCAAAGTAGAAAGGTGATATCATTTGCCAAAGGAATGAATGCCCTGTGC
Organism: Cyrtonyx montezumae; assembly: GCF_038088225.1. Taxonomy (NCBI): domain Eukaryota; kingdom Metazoa; phylum Chordata; class Aves; order Galliformes; family Odontophoridae; genus Cyrtonyx; species Cyrtonyx montezumae. Next base: position 1,364,852 of record NW_027071870.1, on the reverse strand, counting down.
TTTCCTTAGGTTCTGAGGAATAAATTGAGCATGTCTTTAATACCATAGCATGCAGACTGGGAATTTCCTTGTAGGGAAAAGTCAGGGATGTCCTCTTCCCCCACGCTGGAGCATCACAAACTCTTGGTGTAATGCAGTACATTCCAAAGGCAAAAACCAAGACTTTCAGAAGTACTTCATGAGGCCCTGTGGATGAGTCAGCCCTGGATGGGTTGGTTTGGCAGTATCCAGAGAGGGAATGAATTCCAGCAAAGACATGGAAATCACATTGACTCTCCCCCAGTTTGGTGAGAGAATTTTAAGCAGCAGTTCATACTGTTTCTCTCAGCTACTGTTAGTCTGCGTTTAGATGCGGGTGAGAAAAATGAAAATAGTATCGTGGAGTTATTGATGATACGATATTGAGCTCAACATGAGCTCAATCCTATACTGATTCATGCTGTGCATAAGGCTGGCTTTGGATGTGATCTTTTCTGTACTATTGATTGGTAGAGGAGCGTCGTGTTATTTCTTAGTCTTACCCTCTTACAAAATGCTTATATATCCCTTATATGTCTTTGAACAACAACAAGAAAAGAATCTACTTTACACTGCATTAATTATGAGGATTACCTGTAGTAAATTGCCAGGTTTTTATGTAGTGCAGTCATCTCTGCCCATAATGTTGCTTCTGGGTAAGCTGATTTAAGCTTCCTAAGCCAAAGTGACCTAAAGAAGTATCTGAAATTTTGCATCAGCATCTCTGATGGAGTGAGGTAAATGAGAGCTCCGACTGTCTTTACTCTAAACTGGCCATTTTTTTGTACCCACCCTTTTAGCAGAGTCTGTAAGCATAGGTACAGTACCGCTTTTATACCATATTTTCTAGCTTTTAGATTAGAGCTGATCTGCAGGGATGGAAGACAAAAGGGAAAGAAATTATCAGTGGGTATAGGGGACATGAGGATGCTACGAACCATTTCCTTTCTTCTGGAGCTGAAGAGTGGTTATTAATGTTGGCTGACGTATCTGAATGTGAGTTTCAAACATCCATCACTCTGTGAAAGGAAAGGTAGAGAAATACAGCTATAGACACTAGTGTTGAGCAAATAAACTGCTTTCAATTTTAGTCTCTGATTTGGAGGACTCTGCATTGAGTTTGGAAGCTTTGATGAGTTCTGCTTTCTTACAACATATGTAATGACAGCAGCAGCAACAACAAACAACTACATTGATTTATTCTAGATTATTTCCTCATATATTCATTTCCTCCTTCCAAATGTCTCAACAAGGCAGTGGAAAGTACAAAGCTCACACTTAGAAGTAACTCCATTCAGTGTATATTTAAGTAAGGAGGGCATATGTGAAGAAGCTTTTTCATTTGAGGAGGCAGTAAGCATTTATGAGTTCTCTCAAGAAGTCAGATCGACTTTTAGCATAATCACAAAAAGATTTCAGCAGTATATCACTTTTAAGAGTTGCAGCTATTTCTGTCCTTTTCCTAAAATGCCATGCAGTCAGATTTGCTTGGTTGGTTCAATCTCGATGCTAAACTTTCAGTTGTTTTTTGTTTTTTTTTTTTTTATTATTTTGTGGGATATGAGGCTTGTGTTTTCTATTTTAATTTCAAGAAAAGCTGTCCATGCTTGGAAAATATTGGTGGATTGGGTACAGAAATCAGCCACTCAACCGCACCGCAAAATGTTTCATTCTCCCCTTTCTTTTTTGTAGTGGCTTCTATACACTGTCATTAAGTTATGTGTTTGACCACTCTTCATTGCTTATGCTAGTGTGGTCTTTCCCTTTTCAACTGAATGGATGGAGTCAGAAATGTGTATCTTAGAATTAGATGCACTGAGGTAAACGAAGGTCTGTATTTAGTGGCAGATATTGGCCAGAGTTGCCTTTTTTTTTCCTGATTTGGTTCCTTTGTTGTTGTCTGTTCTTTCAAAATCAACATCAATTCCTTTAGATGTGCTTTTTGCTCCAGCAGTCTGCCTCCTAAAGGTGCTGAGTGCCCAAATCCATGAGACTCATGTATGGAGAAGGCTGCAGTAACAGCATGTATGACTAATATCCTCCTTTTCCTCGTCTTTGAGTTTCTATCTCTCTGGAGGCCAAACTAGAGGCCAGTTCCTCCAAAGCTTTGAAGTAATAGAAGCAATACAAAAGAAGTAGTTTTTAAGAAAGTATACTTGGAATACTTTAAAAAAATAAGCAGTTTTTGGTGATAATTGGTGTTTTTTTCAACAAGGACTTTCTCATTTTGTTCCTGCTCAGTTTCACGTAGGATTCAGTTCTTCAGAGACAAAAGAAATGACAGATTCCAAGCTCCTTTCAAGCTTTCCATAGTTTCCCAAGTAAAATCAAGCAAGCCAAAGAAAACCAGGAATGTTTCCAGTCCCAGGGATGAGCAGCAGTTTCTCAGTTTCTAGTGAGAGGGTGTGTGTGATCTGTCCTTAAAATGCTTCAAATCTCGAAGAGATATGGCTCTGAAAAGGCTGTAAATTCTCTCTCTCTCCCCCCCCCCCCCCCCCCCGAAAAAAAAGGTCTTCAGAGGAGAGTTAGGTTTGATGAATTACCACTGAAATTTGGTGTGCATTAGGAGAATGAGAAATAAAATACAGATTCAGACTCCATTTAAGGAAAAACTTTTTTCCTGTGAGGACAGTCAAGCATTGAAACAGGCCATCCAGAGAGGTTGTGCAGCCCCCACCATTGTCATTTCAAGACAGGCTGTAAGAAGCACTAAACAGCTTGGTCTACTCTCACAGTTATCCCTGCTTTGAGCAGGAGGTTGGACTGGAGATTTCCTGAGGTCTTATTTAACCTGAATTATCTTGTGATCCTAAACATGAAGTTCTCTGATAAGCAGATCTCTGAATGTCTGATTGTGAAGATGCTGGTGCAACTCTTACACTTGCTCTGCGGCCCAACGACTCAAATTTGCTGGAGAATTTCTGTAATACGTATCAAAACTCTGGAAAATAGAATCAGGCTTCTTCAGAGACCTAAAGAAGACCTTGTTTTGCTTTCATTCCTGTTTCTTTCCTTTGTGCACCATTGGTTGGATGGCGTTTGTAGAGCTGAGCAGAGCTCTTTGCCTGGTCCACAGGATACAGTGTTAGTACCACACTTGTGTTTCTGTAGTCATCTGCACACTGTAATAATCCATGGAAATGCATAGGTGCACAGTTTTGGGTTTCAATTTGGGGGAATTTCTAATTATGTTACTAGGGGAGAGCAGTTTCAACTACAGCTAGTGATAGAAGAATACATTTGTTCTTGTTCTTATTTTAAAACTTTGTTATTGATTTTTCACTACCCCGTTGTGTTTGTCCAGTCTGGAACACAGAAGCAGAAAGAAGGGTTTCGTGCCATAAGGATTTCAGTAAACGTGAGCCCTTGTCGTTCCTCTTCAGCTTTGTTTTTAGACTCTTCCTCCTGTTCTCAGCTTATTGGAGTTTGTGCCACTTCTAGCCTTTGGTGATTAAAGATAACTATTGTTTGGCCTAAGACTATTAACTCCAGTACTTGTGGAGGGATTGTGTGTGAGTCAGTACAAGTTACACCCATGCATCCAGAAGATGAATCTAGTCTTTGGAAAATGCTTTTCATGCTCCTAGGTGAGAGGAGAGAGCTGCCTTCCGCAGTGATGTAGAGGGGAAAGGGACCAGACATACGAGAGTTTCGCGAATACTACTGAGCTCAGAGTCATCACTGGAGGAGGAGAAAAAAAGGCAATGGAAGCGTGTAAGTGTGTGTTCTGCTTTGGGTGCTATAGTGTTTTAGCCAGCCCTGAGATCACCAGTAACAAATGCCCCATCCTGCTTTACTGCTTCAATGCCGCAGCTGTTAATGTGGCTGCTAGCATCCGCACCTCAAGAATGTATGCCATGTTTTCCACACAGCCTTTTCATCCGAATCTCTCCTAAAATTGACTTTATTTTGACACAAAGTCATGATATTTTTCATAGTAAGACTGAGGAGAAGCTAAGCATCAGTGTTATAGACAGAAGGGATGTGGACTGGATGCACAGAGCTGTGTGCGTTCCCTGGAATTCACCTTTATCTTTCCTACCCCATAGCAAAGCTGTTTTTTCCCCATGATGACTTTGATCTATTGTTATCTTGTGCATAACCCTGAAAAGCAACACTCCCATCAAAGCTGAGGTGTACATTATAACAGCATAATTGTATGCCATATCCCATCGATCTGTGAAATGACTGCTCATACAAAAAGGTGGGTGCAATTTCCCGATTAGTAATTAACATTCTGAATTACTTGAGAACTGTTTATACATAGAATGTCTGCTAGCAACAGAATGTTCCTGTGCTTAGCGGAATACTTACCCTAGATTATTGTCCTCATTTGAAACGAAGATTTTAATTATGAATCAAAGAATTAGGAAACTACACTTTTTTTTTTCATAGATTTTAGGCAGTTCCTGCTTCTTGGTTTTTGTTTTTGTTTTTTTTGTTTGGGTTTTTTTTGGAGAGAATAGAATGTGATATGCTTAAATTATATGCTGTCACTATTATCTATAGCATTATGCTTTTAGCATATTTTAAAACAGTGGTTTGTAATGTATCTGTACTTAAATATGCTGTTTCTTTTCTTGAAGTTCATGCATTCTTCCTTTCAGACCAAATAAAGAACGTGTTGGCTACTCTTGATATGACAGATGCAGATGTTTATGAGTGTGACATCCAGGGTCTTTTTCATCACTGGTGAAAATGCATGGCTAATGGTGGTGATTGTGTTGAAAAATAGCCGTTTGTGGCTGAGATTTTGCTCTCTCAAACAGTGTTACTGCACTCGTGAAATCTGTTGTAGTTTCCATGGAAACAAGTAGGAGGCATTACTTTCAGAGCGACCTACACACCTTTCTGAACTACTGGTATCTAACGTGCCATATTCAAATGTGACACAATTTGAAGAAAACCTAATCTCTGAATTTGCAATTGGACATGTAGCACTTTTAAACTTTAGCTAGCTAAGGAAGAAAAAAATCTCTCAGTCAAAAACTGTTTCATAAGAGAAAATTGCAGTGATATTGATGATTTGCCAAAACCTCAAGCAGTGACAAAATCCACAGTGTCCTGAAAGAGATGCCTTTGCAAAACCATTCCTTTGCAGATGGCTTAGATTATTGATACTTATAAACACATTACATTATTCATCCCACTTACAATTTCAAAAAACTCTGTCAATAGAAAGTGCAAATCTGTCTTACTATCGCCAGATCACAGGAGAAAAATATCACCAAATTCCTGCAATTGTTTCTAAGCATTTTTTATAGGCTAGTAGTTATTGACATGGTTACATTTTAGCATGACCTTGCATAAAATATTTTAAGAAAAGGGAGGGAGGAGGGGAAAAAGAACGCGACCTTCCTTGGTTGATGTGAGCATTACATTTTAAAGTTTTTCTCGTATATCTGAAACTCCCAGCGTTAAAAGGGTTTGGAATACAACAGAAATACAGAATCAGATGGGAAATCAGTAAGTCATAGGGATCCTTCCACAGAATTTTTTTTCATAAGGGATATAAAATAACATGCAATTCCCTGTTGGCACTGAAAATGATAGATAAACAGCCATAGGCATGACTTTTCTGTTTGGGTTCTGCAACTGTTCTCAGTGCTAGCTACTTGCAACAGAGAGTACATTTGGTCCAAATTCAAGAAAATCATTTCACCTCATGATTTTTGTCTCCGTGGGAGCTCTGTGTGAGGAGTGAAGCCTCTTTCTGTGTTACCTGGCACAAAATATAAAACAGTTACTCTTTTAAAGTGCTGTAAAAGGCCCCGCAAACCAATGAATCCATCATTACAGCCTCGGATTTGACTGTCCTCTGCCTTTAGTCTAAAATCAAGCTTTCCGCCCTCTGCCCCCACGGCTGGGTGACTGACAGGTAGTTGCCTGAAAAGAACTTTTGTATTCGGGCAACATTGATTTAATGATGATTAACACTCCATGCTTCCCACAAAGGGAAAGTAAAAGCACGTGCTGACTGACTGAGACTCTGATATTATCCTTGGAAGACTTTTCATGTGGGGTAGAGAGCCTTCTGGAATCCAGCAAAAAGGGCAGTCTCTGTCAGCCCCCGTAACAATTCTTCCTGTACAAACACTACTCTGCATAATGATGCTATATTTGCTGTCACTATAACGGTTATAAAAAGCAAACCTTTCTTAGTAATAAGCACCTGTGTGAAGTAATTCCTGTGATTCATTATATGGTTGAGCCAGCTAGAAGGACCTCGCATGTGAGCAAAGTAGGATGTGAAATTTCGGGAAACTAAGGTCTGTTTGGAGAATGGAGTATTACAAATAGGCGTGTAATGAGAAGTAGTCTTGTATTTCTGCGTGGCCTTAGCTGTTTCCTAAGGCTCTATGGCTGCAGAGCCATACTCATATCAAAATCACAGAATCACAGAATTGTAGGGGCTGGAAAGGATCTCTAGAGATCATTGAATCCAATCAGCATGAGACAGAAAGAGTGCAAAAGCAACTGTTCTTGAATTGATTCTTAAATACAGGCTTGCCTGTGGTTCTGCATTTCTACTAGATAGCTGTTTATCTGTGCCTCTCCGTCTCTCAATCCTCATATCTGTGTGCAATGTTTAATTAATTTTCAATTATTTCAAATTATGTAGTGACACTACTTATAAATGATACAAAAGTGAAAGTGATGGATTTGGGCAAACATAATAGCCTGTCAGTCTTCACTAGAAGCTACAATTAAATCAAAAAGATAAGAAGAGATTACTGTAATTATTTTGACATCGATTTGCCCAAGTGACACAGACTACAGAGTACAAAATGCCAATTGCTTAGGAACAAGTAGTAAAAGATATAATGTTGTCCCTTTAGTCTCTTACTACTTTCTGCTGAAGTTACCTCATAGTTTTATCCTGGGAAAAAAAATCAGTTGACCTATATCTCCAGGGTCAGGCAAAGCTCTACTTGGTCAAAGACTTGTAGTATCCTTAATAAATAAGAAGGACTCAATAAGCAGAGATTTGTTCTGTTTTGGGCTCTCCAGAGCAACAGAAACATGGGCACACTGGAGCAAGTCCAGTAGAGAGCCATTAAGATGATGAAGGCACTGAAGCATCCTTGCTGTGAGGAGAGGCTGAGGAGCAGAGGTCTGTTCAGCCTGGGGATAGGAAGGCTTGGGGGGATCTCCTTAATTTGTCTGTCTGACGGGGGAGTAAAGAGGATGGCTGTTCTCAGTGGTGCCCAGGGACAGAACAAGAGGCAGAAGGCACAACTCAAAATAAAGGAAATTGTGTTAAGAAAAATCTCCTTTACCGTGTGGGTGACTGAACACTGTCACAGATTGCCTTGGAGAGGTCACAGTGTCTCCATTCACCCAAAGCCTGAGCAACCTGCACTAGGTGACCCTGCTCTGAGCAGGGGGTTGGGCTAGACAATCTCCAGAGATACCCCCAACCTTTGCAGTCAAGTGATTCTGCTGTCTCTGATATTTTATTCTCCCTTTCCCTTCCGTGTAACTGACATTGTGCAGAAGTCAGCTGGGCCTTGACTGTCTCTAGTTCTACAGATTCTTCTAGGATCAGCTGAATGTGAGGGCCTCCTTCCTTCCTCCTGAAACGAGGTCAGTAGCTCTCTGAAGTCCTTAATCAAGAAGGGCTGTTAGGAAAGCGCTTACCAATTTGCTTGGCTATGAGTGGGCTCTTGAGACACTGAAGTCACAAGAGACTTGACACGTTATCTACAATTTCATGAATAAACACCCTTCTGGTACAAGATGGACTTAAAAAAAAACTATTTCCTCAGCCAGGGCCCTTAAGTTTTCTTAGTTTGGTATGTTCAACCTTCTGACCGTATTTGTGGCCTGTGCTTTATCGAGGGTGAGGAGGGCAGTCAAACTGAGTGTTACACTTGAGATTAATTTGCAACTCTCTTATAAGCAGCTGTGACTACAATGCCCAGCTTCACAGGCTGAGTTGCAGATAATTGTTCTTGCATCACTTGTGCTGGCTTCTAATTCATCTCTGGCTGCACATAGTTTGATTGATCGAATGCGTGGTTTGGGGAACTGCTGCCATAGAAACACCAAGTTGACATCATAGCTCAAGAACAACTCATGTTTCTATTCCTGTTCTCTGTGGCTGGAATTTGCTGTCTCTGCATGCTGTGTAAAGCCCAACTCTGGTATTTCCAGAACTTGCCATCAAGTGATCATTTGTTTTGCTTTCTCTGTGAGGAAGAGAGTCCAGAATACATTAAGAGATAAGGTGACATTCATCAAGAACAGTTTTCTTTGCAACAGTTGTATGAGAGGTCAGTGACTTAAGATACAGTCTGGTCCCCTGGAAGGCTGGTGGGCACCTTTCCATTTTGTTTTTCTCTTTTAATAAAAATTACAGTAGGCCAGATGTTGGAAGATGTTTAAAGTGTCTTTATTTATTCTGAGAGGTAGGCATCGGGGTGGATTTGAACAAGTTATATGAGCAAATAAAGTGATCTTTAGGTGAAACAGTGCCAGCATAGAGCTGAACCTAACCTACTTAAGCCATCCATGTCACTGAGATTATGCTAATGGCAAAGCTCAGAAATACTGACATTTATCCAGTGACACCTAATTTTTAGCTACTGGAATTTCTGGAAATGGGCATTCTGGTACATAGATGTCTGCAGGACAACAAGATACCAGGCAAACTATGCCCAGGTGCTTCTCCAGCCCTCTCTTTCATTTTGTAGTATTTCAAATACTGTCCCATTACAAAGCCTCTAGGAATGCAAAGTGCTTTGATGATGAATATTGACCAAAACATGCTGAACAGAACTCTTCCTATTTTTCTTTCTTTACAACGGACTCTTTTTTTTTTTTTTTTTAATAATCTCTATTCAGCCATCTGCACACATGAATAATAATGCATGGAAATATAAGCCATCCTTTAAGGCTATGCAGATGGAGATAGCTTTTGAAAATGTGTCCTATACTAAACACACTGCCTTTTTCAGAACCTTCTGGCACTGAATGTTGCCATTGTTGCCCTGCTTGCCAAAAGAAGTTCCAAAGAGAACGAAAAAGGATCTGGAAAGTATCTGTTTTCTTTCCTTATTATATTATCATCGTGTACTTACAGTGGATTTAATATGTACACAACATACTGTGCATAGGATACAGTTTTCAAGGCAGTGCTTAGCATTAAGAGTGTTTGCTACAGTAGTTGCTGGTGCATTAATAGAATTGTCTGTAATATTCTGCAAAAATCATGTCCTTAAGTGTATTTGACTCTTAGGGAAATTAAGCATTTCAATGAAGTTGAAAATGAAATGTATAATATTTTATTTCTCCTCAGTTATTGTTCTCTTCTGGATTACTGGAGATAATTCATTGTAACATTTTACTTATATTCTAAACCCGGATGAAATCCAAACCCAACTAAACTAACATGCAGATTTCACTGACACACCCATGGGAGGGTGATCACACTACAGAAAGGTGGAATTCACGGTTTGGTTGAGATTCTTCATTTAGGGTAGCTATTTGTGTTAGACAGTCCTTAAGGCAGAATCATGGAATCACTAATGTTGGAAAACACTTCTGGGATCATCTAGTCCACCTACTGCCAATACTGCCCACTGAACCACGAACCCAGAGCAGCATGGACATGGTTCTTGACCACCTCCAGGGATGGTGACTCTACCACCTCCCTGGGCAGCCTGTTCTAGTGTCTGAATAATATTCAATATCTAGTCCAATAAGCTCTTTGCTGATAAAAGAAAAGAGGGCTGTGATTGCAATTGACTTTACTTACCATAAAAAGGAAAACCAACAGGATTTGCAAGGGCACTTTGCACCATGTAAGTACCTTTGTCTCACCAATAAGCTGATGGACATTTTTTGCGAAAATGCTTTATCAACCAAAAATCAAAGTGAGTAACATTACATGAATGCAGAACGTTAAGGAGTTTTCATTTCTAGAACATTATTCAAGCTGCAATTCAGCAAAGATATTAATTTTTAGAATTTCTTGGCGTTTCCCACAGTATGAAAATTTCTGTTCTGTTTGCTTCATCCAATTACTTATTTCTGAAGAATTCCTCCTAGTTGATGGGAAAATCCTGCTACCAGTCCCATATTTTCAGAAACTGAACATTCTCTAGTGTAAGCTCTACTTCTTATCAAATGGCACTTCAGACCTGCATACCAAGAAATTTTTTTCGTGTAATATTATCATATGGTAGATTCTAGAGACCTTAACTAGGATGGGGTGGCTTTAAAAGAAATGTGTTACAAACTCGTCATAACAAAGCAATCACAGACCTTTCATTTAAGGCTTGCAAATAATTTCATCAAAATAATTAAGAGTCAGAATATCATGATCTAAATGAAACAGGCAAGCTAAGGAAGTGCTTTCTTCTCCATTTAATGTTCAGGCATACAAATGTTCACCCTGCAATATGATAAGAAGACAGGTTCTTGTCAGAGAAAACACACAAATTTGGGTACTTAGCATGTAAACTTAGACAGAAAGAAAACTTGATTTTGTTGTGCTGTTGCTATGACATTGCTCCTTACTTCTCCAGGCTTTAATTCTTTTATCCTTGGTCTAATGAAGAATGATATTCTGCAAGGGCTGAGTTCTCAGGCTTGCATGTCTGTAGTAGTTCAGGATTTCCAAACAGATCTGTTCTTACAGTCATGGATAAACACAGGCAGAATTACCCCATGTCACATTTGAGGAGCATCGTGCCTATTTGCATTTTCAATACAGCAAACTATTTTGCTGCTTTCTGAGTCATCACAACACCACTGAATGAATAGTGTTAGCAAATACACATTCCAAAAGAACTGAAAGAGAGTTTCCCTTCTGGCAAGGAAGCTTGTGGACGTTCTTCTAATCATTTTATTCTTGTACTGACACAGACTGAACTTGCAGTTACAGAGATGAAAGTAAAAGGTTCAGCTTTCTGCCCTGCTTAAAGGCAAGCATGAGGATGGATGCTGCCTTTCTTCAGACTTGGGTAGAGTGCTCTTACTCTGCTGCAGTGTTCAGATGTCAACACTGAGGTTAGATGTCAGACTTACCTACCCTGTAAACTCAGCTAAGAAGGAGCCGTGTTTCCTGACATACACTCTTCCTTCTTTTTAAGGACTTAGTACTTTTTCAATAAAAATAAATTTAATTTGTGGCTACATTTCAGCTCCATCGGTTTGATGGCATAAGTGGAGCAATACCAGCTTTGGATTTAGAGCAGTCGTGTGGCTGTGTCTCTCAGTGAAGCTTTCATGTGGTCGGGTGAGACATTCTTAGAATCCCCAAACATTTTTGAAGATCCTAAGTTGGAGACATTCACAATTCTTCCCTCTCTTTCTACCATTAATCCTTCATGTTTTAACAAGCACTGAAGTTAATACAGCCTACACTCTTTCCTGTCACACTGGGCCCCCCTCCCTCCTTTCTTTCCCTTGAATAAAGCAATCTGTTCTTTCCAGTCCATACTCTTGTAAATCAAAGGGATAGATGTCAACACACACCATAACCAAGTATAAACTTCCTTTTTTTAATTAAACAGGATTTTGACATTTGGTTTCAAGAAGTGTTTCTTTGTTTTTATTTATTTATTTTTAATATACAAGGGATGTCAACTGCTTTTATTTTATTTTCAGTAGAGGCTGAATTTTGTATGACACCACAGATAATCTATTGCACAAAATCTTTCAGATGCTATTTCACAGTTCAGTAGGAAATAATAGGGAAATAATACAGAATGTCTCATAGTCTAAGGTCTTTGCAGTTTAGGGCTAACATTTTTTGCTGAAAGTTTCCATACATGGAAATAATTTTTTAGTTACCATTTCAAACTGAATAGGGAAAAACAATTGTATTTTGTTGCTACACTCTCAGCCATTTACTTACTTTCTCATAACTATTAATTATACATAGACATTTATGTGAAACAGAAACATCCAGAATTATATCTGCTAATGCTAAAAATAAAGAAAGTGTTTGGAAGGAGTTAGTGTACAAATCCATGTATCTCAGCAGTCAGAGCAAAGTCAGCAAGTGGAGACAGTGTTCTAATCTGTTATCTCTGCTTTTCTACACTGATTCTCTCAGCTGTTAGTCTGACAAGAAAAGTATCTCAATTCTCTTTCACACGTTTGCTAGAAAATATACTCAGGAGTTCTGTGAGTGCAGTGTAACCTAGTATTTTGGAAACTAGAAATGCCTGTGAACTCCTCTGATCACTTCTTCCCACTGACAAAGTATTGTTTGGAGATCCATCTGGTGTCAAGTGCAGGCATATGGCACCAGTATGGCAATGCTGCCTACGGGGGTGGTTTCCTGCAGAAGAGGTCTTGCTGAATGCAGTAGTTGTTGGCTATTTAAAGTCATTATTGTTTAGCACCCAGGTCTTTGTGAACTTGTTCAACTGGTGGCTGGGCAGAGTGCCATCTGAATCTATGGACATGAGCACAGACAGCTGAGTCTCTGGGGCCATGCACACATCAGATGTGGGTACTGAGGTCAGGCTTCTCAGTAAGGAAAATCTAAGTGAGTGTCTGTCCTAAGCATGTGTATCTGTGGTTGAAGGGATATGCCATCTTTAATCCAAATCTGGGCTGGATTAAGCTTCTAAAATAAAAAACAGCTCTGCCAACCACTTGAAGAGGGCTTGGGGCCTGTTTGAATTGAGTGCATTGGTGTGGAGGGAGGAGTGATGGTGGCTGAACAAAGCCACCACCCTGTCCCCTCTACAGTACTTCTTTCCACACAGGGTGAGATAGCCATGAGCACAGGTTGCTAGAACTGCAGGCGTCTTGAAGGGATGGACATTTATTTTTCTCTTTGCAGAGACAAAAGCAGAGCCATGTTGTGCTTTGTTTCTGAAAGCTCAGTGTTACAGCAGAGAGTAGAAGCTTGAGCACTTGGGGAGTGGGATCAGCTGTTTGCTAGGTAGGAATCTCAAGTTTATCAGCCTGGGACTCACTTCCTTTTGCCTGGGCACTGCTCTGACCTGAGACTCACTTGTTGGCTTGTTTGAGAGCTGCTCACCTTGGACAGACAGAGCACACATGGGCAGTGAGGCAGCAGCACCAGTGTGGTGGCACCCACTGGGATGCCATCATGAAGATAAAAGGGTGGAAAATCTGGGTGGAAGATCACAAGGCTAGAAGTGCCAGAAAGCTGAGGAGAAACAGAGAAGTAAGTCAAGTAAACCATATTTGCATAGAGGGAGAAAACACCAGAACATTAAGCTGAGGCAAACCATGAAGTGATTCACTGATTTGGAAAATTGCAGGTGACCGAGTATTGGGCGTTGCTTGTCTCCTGAGGGTGCTGGCAACTTGCAGACACAGGTGTTCTGTGGTGCCCAGGAAAAGATGACATTGTTCACTCCCTATTCTACATGCTGCTTTTACACTGTGAGCACAGAACTCCCCAAGAAATTTCCTTCTGACATGAAATTTATCTATGCAGTGTGGCCATATGCTGTGAAACCGGCTGCTTCTGTCATCTGTGCACAGGGCATAGAGCAGGTAAAATACACTCAATGGAAAAACTGGGCTACTACCATCATTACTGGAAAGTGCTGTGAGATTTTCCTAGAAAGATGTGGGAGAAGCACAACGAAGGATACACGGTTATTTTAAGACCCAACCATGTGCTGGTTCCTGCCCCTTTGAAGTGAATGGCAAAACTGTTTTAAGGGAACAAGACTTTCTGAATCTGCAACCATGATGCAGCCTGGAGGCAGAAGAGACATACAGGGAGCGGTTCCTGCTGCTCTCCTTGAGCACAAAGCTGTTCATACAGACTGGAAACCTGTCTGCTACTCTCTCCCATTATGGCTGAGAAATTAATGCTTTTAAAGTTCTTAAATGAATGAGCTGGATCTTGCAGCTCTTACGCATCCGGGTACTGACATGAGCTTTAAGAAAATAATCACTTTTTTAAGTGCTATAGAATGAAGTCCTGAAATTGTTAAATTCCAATATTTTAGAGAAGTTTTTCTTCAGTAGAAAAATAGTATTGACAAAATTAAAAGAATGTGAATATTTTATCAGTTGAAGAATGCAAGTTACGTTGGAACGACATGTAAAACTAGGAGCAGTACAGAGGGCTCAAGCCCATGTCATGTCTGTAGGTTATTTTTGAACATTATGAAAAACACACTTTAGCAGTTTATATCCTGACCATTCGGCTGTATTCTGGGATTCTGAATTCAAAAACATTCTAACCATGAAAACATGGCATTTAAAAATACTGTCCATTTGGCTTCTTTGCCCGGCTTCAGTCTCCGAAGTTTGTTTCAGGCAAACTGAAAACCTTGTTGTGGAATGACTGTTTGAATTGGGGTTTCTTAAAATACATATGGAGCCTTGTAGCTGCTGTGGGGTGTACACAGCGGTGTAGCTGTACTATTTTAAAATCATCTGGGTATTTGACTTCATGTAAGAATATCTGTCAGCTTAGTTATAAGGAATGAGCAGGGTTGATTAAAACAACTCATAAAGCCATTAAACAAAGAGATAAAATGTAGAACATGTGCTGTAGGGTCATTTTAATTATAATGTATGGGGGATCTGTGGAAACCGGATGGCAGCTGCGTTGTAGCTGAGTTTTAAATCTCTCTTAGCAGTACCAAAGTACTGTTACTCAAAGGTGGGGTTTGTTTTTTTTTGTTGGTTTTTTTTTTCTTATCTGTAAAATGCATCCTTTGGAAATGATGCTTGGGACCTAGCCTTCTTATGACCATAGTGTGATTACTGTGCTTAGGCGCTTAGATAGATAAGGGCTGAAATAAACAATTATAAATATTAATTATCTGGTCACTAGATACTAGACTATATAATATCAGATAAGGGTATGAAAAGCTTCAGTAGAGAAAGGGATCAGAGATGCCAAATGAATATCCCTGAAATTTCAGAAAGAATAAGAAAGACAAAGGTAGTAGCAACTTATTTCATCATCCTGGCGATTTTATTATTTTTGGCTTTATTGGGTCAAAAATACAGGATTGAATATATTGCTGCATTATGTAAGTATTCCTACTAGGTTATTTTAGCAAAAAAATTTGGCTTGAAACAACGGATATCAACCAGCCACATGAATTCAGTAAAAGCTATTTAAACAGCACATTTTCCTTTATTCTTATTAACCTAGTTATAAACATCAAGAGTTGGCATACTTAATTCCAATCCTATTAGAAAGGTTATTAAATCTCTGGTGTGTGAGCTGAAACCAGACTGTAGCTGCTAGAAATCATGGCAAGGCATAGCAAGGCAAGATGACCACCAATCTGACCATGTCAAAGTTTCTATAACTCCAACCATCCCTGCCAGAGACAGAATCCTCAGCTAGGTAGACACTGGGTCTAGGTCAGTTTGGCAGCCCCTGTATTCTCAGTTCAGCAAAGTTTACTTAAATGCCTGCAATTTTTATTTTTTTTAATGCAGCTGAAATATATTAATATAGTTAACCCTTTGTCACTGAATTAAATGGAATCACATATTAAAAAGGTCCAGTCACTAAACTATACCAAAGAGTTGTTACCAAAACTGGTTGGAAATGGTCAGAAAATGAGATTTCAAGAATATGCCCATTAACAGTGAAGCTAACTTTCCACAATTGCCATGGAAGTTAAAGTGTTGTTGTTTATAAGCATCACTAAAACTGCCTATGAAAAAAAAATGACATTTGCTTCTGTTTGCAAACTGCCTTTATTAATATGTGAATTCTCAGGAAATTATACAAAAAATGTAACTTTTGCTTTCCAATTTGCATGAAACAGAGAAAACATCCAGTATCAATTACATAAAAATGGGAAAGAATTCCTTGAAAAGAGAATGGAGGATGTGAAGGAGTTACGGATTGTTGCTCTTGGCTGTAGCTCGTTGGCAATTGAAGGTTCTGGGGATTGTTCCCTTGAGGACTTCAGATGTTGTATGTTATTTTAAAGAGACTTGAAGGAAGCAATTGGGATAGATACCCATCTCCATGCTGGCCTGTGGAGCACTCTCCCGGATGGCCAAGGCAAGTGTTACACCAGTCTTGGCTCCTCAGCATCCCCATTTTAAAGAAAATGTGCAAACACAACCCAGCTGTCATTACAAAGATGAAGAATTCGCTTCTCAAAATATGAAAAAGAAAGTGTGAGTCCCTCTGCTATTAGAAAAAGACCTTTCTGTAGCAGGGAAGTTAGTCATTGATCCAACAAGACACTGCTTATCAGCCAACATTCTCAAGGCACCACACTTTGCGGTACACTTTGGATGGCCTCTCACAAATTCACAAACTCACCTGAAATTATTGGAGTTAGAAAAGTAGTACGGGAAGCAGTATCCCTGCTGGGAAGTAGTGGGCCAGAAGCCTGTGTTTGGATTGACAACTGGTTGCTTGAAGTTCTCTGTTTTGACAAGGAATGCACTTTCACATCACTGTCATGGAGAGGTTTTTTGCATTGTTCTAACATCTAACTTATGGTTCATATTTTCCTTAGGAACAATGGAATTACACATTTTAGGATCAGAATCAGCTCCTTGCATGAGTCCTATTGGCTTTAGCAGAATTACTGTCATGCAAGGAATGTGAATAGGGGTCATGCACTGATCCTAAAAATCAAAATGCTAAGTGCAGCAGGAGGAAAACTGAAGATGACTGATGAAACTAACCCCTCTCTCTTCTTCTCTACCTGTTTTACTCCAGTCCTCTGTGATGTCTGTCTGTTTTGCCCGCTTTCACCCAAACCTGGTTGTTGGTGGAACATACTCTGGCCAAATTGTCTTGTGGGATAATCGCAGCCACAGGCGAACTCCTGTTCAGAGAACTCCTTTATCTGCTGCTGCTCACACGGTAAGGATAAAAATCACCTCTTCTCTTCCTTAGAAGAAATAGTCAACATAGAAGTGAGCCTGTTTTGTTGTCTGCAGTAGTGGTAATTGACTACACTGTAGTCTACAGTGCTGGTTGCTACATAGACAAAATGTAAGTGTGGCCCTTGAAAGAAAAGAAGCAGATGACGGAGGTATACGACCACCTTCTGCGTTAAGCCATTACACTAGATACGCTCAGGTCAGGAGATTGTCCTTCTTTCTGAGGAGGACCACAGGAACACCTAAAACACTCAAGTGAGGCACCTATGTGATTCTCGCTGTCCATTGCTTGTTCAAGTGAGTCAGGTTACCGTAGGGACAGTGTGTCTGTCACTCAAACATGCAGGCAATTTGAATAATTTATTGTTGACTACTTGTGCAAGAGTTTGTCTCTTGAAACAGATTAAGCACCTACAGTGATCTAATTCGGCTCTGCTAAGTACACACTTGTGCTTTTGAAGAGTGTATAAATCCCTTCCATGGCCTCCTACTCCAGAAAAGGCCATAAAGCAGAGCTTGTAGAGTGAGGGGGTTTTGTTTCAACAGAATGCTATGAAAATGCATTTTGATGACAAACAAAGATATCTGCAGATGTAATGACGATTTCATAGGGCTCTGGTGATGGCAAGGAGATAAACAGGCAGAGCAGTACAAAATATTTGAAAAGGAACAGAGCTTCTCCATACTCTAAAAATTATGTCTGGTAGAAGATCTTCCTACATTGCAAAGTACCCATATTGTGTTAGGGGAAGTGATAAGCCTGGATTGCCTACAATCTGTGATAAAGCTGACCTTCACTCCACCCTGCTCTGAGATGCTGAGGATCCTTGAGCTCTCGTCCTTGTGAGTCTGGGCTCACATAGCCTCTTCATATGAGCTGGAAGGTTTACTCTGTGGGTGGTAAAGGTAACTCGTCTTGGGATTGATGTTGGGGCCATTCCTCAGTGGGAAGTGGAAAACAGACACTTAAAAGAGGAGACAAATGTAGTAAAATAAGAATACAGAAAAATTTGCAAGGTTTCCTGAAACATAAGAAACTGAACTACACAAAGCAGTCCAAAAGATACCAATCTTGTTCTAGCAGAGAGAGGGATCAGGCAACATTGATTGTCCATTTGCATCTCCAGCATCTACAGTTCTGTGATTCTTATCTTTGGAATTTTCAGATCAAGGTTCAGCTTTTATTTCACTGTGACAACATAATCCCTGGAGTTAAAAGACGATGTCTAAAAGCCATGTCATACAAATTAAGATTCAGCGCAGGGCCAGTATTATCATGGCATGTCTCTCATATTAAAAAATGACAGGTGTGCACAGACGTGCTTAGTGGGCCAGGCAGTACAAATATTGTTCCTTAAATTTCCACTATCATGAATGTTGATGTAATAATCTAATGATCTGTGCCATGGGTTAAAACGTCAACATTGCTTTTCATTTCCCTAATGTTTTTGCTCATTTTATCACCAGTAAATGGTATTCAATCTGCATGAAAGGGAACAGTCTCTCCTGGAAGTGCAATTTAGAGATGTAGTAGACCAGAAAACTAATGGCAAGAAACTGACTGTAGCTGAAAATTGAACAACTGGGACTCAAAATCTAGTGGAAAAGAAAAGATTAATGGGAAGTAATTTGTTTACATTCAAAAATGTCTAAGACAAAATTGTACCTCCTGGAATTATATATTAAAATAGTTTTATTGTATAGAACAACATATGAAGTTTTGCTTCTGACAAATAAAAATAAATAATTTTCTGTTGTGGATGTGCACTTTATGTGCTGTTGCAAATTGGGATAAATAAGTGTTTATACAGTTTAACATGAGGAAGCACAATGTTTTTAAGGAGTGATCAGATTTTACAATAAAAGAGCACTTACTTTTTGTTCGTATTTATGAATCTCTTACCTAGACTGTAAATGAAGTCTTGGCTGCAAAAGTAGACTTGAAAGGTTTAAGTTAAGATAATTCCAGTGTGGCAGTATTACTTTGTTCACTGCTATATAAGTGAATTGAATAATCGGTTTTTAATTTGAACTTATGCCATCTGTGGGGAAAAAAAAAAAAAAAAAGGATTTTTCTCTTTTTGTTCTCTCACTTTGCTTGTTTGAAACAAAGAGAGTATGTTGTCATCACCAACTTAAACCTTCCTTAAATTTAGTCTCACTGATTGCTGCTTGGATTCACCAGGAAAGAGAGTTCTACCCACAGCTTATTCACTAATTTCCTTTCACACCCACCACACATCTGCACTTGGGACAACAGGAAATTTTAATTAAGACAAAACCCCTTTGCATGATGATTTCATTTCCAAAATAAATAAAAGCAAGCTGGCAGCAGCTCTTTGAAAGGAAGGAGCCTGTTTAGACTTTCTGTTGTGTACAGTTGGTTGTCTTTTCCATCCATTTTCCTTAGGTCTTTTTGTTTTTGCCGTGAGTTTTATGGTGCATGAAATTGATGGTTGGCAACCCTGATTAAAGCCAGACCTGGCACACAGAGGTGCTGATGGAATGACACGGCTGCCTCTCTCCCTTCCCCCTAAATGCTGTAGCTACTCCACTGGCTGCATTAGCTCCCTGCCACCTCTGTCCTCATCCCTGTGGCCTACTGGAGGTCAAGCAGCCATTAAAAAAATAGGACTATGTTTATTTTGCACGTCATTATGTGCTAATCATATTTAGCAATGTGGTAATTAGCTCACCACTAAGGAGCAGGAAGGTTCACTGTAGAAGGGTAATAGCATGAGAGAAATGCTGGGGTCCCACACATTATCTGATGTTCATTTGATGATCGGGGGGAAAACAGCTCCTGTGATAGTCTTGAGAGGGAAAGAAATCAGCATCAGAGTAAACCTTGCGATTTGGTACTCTCTGATGTGTACAGGTGACCTGAAAGCAAAAGCACCATTTGAGGAACAATTGCTAATGAGTCCGTCTTTGGTGCTGTGCACATGGTCTGCATGCTCAGATGCCACCCTTCTTGCAATTAGAGCCAGGGGCATTTATTGGGCCTGCTGTGGTATTAAACTTGAGAGGTAGCCAGTGCTAGCTCTGCTTTCACTGCTGACTACATAGGTGAACTGCAGCTGGATCATCAAGGAATCTAAAAGTCCGCCAGTAGGAGAAAGTGCTAGGTTTCTAACCCTATGTGAAGTTGAATTAGAAGCTGTAAGGAATCTCTTCTAAGCTTTGTCCTGATTTTCACTGAGTAGGGAAAATTTTTGTGAAAAGCATTTTTTATTCTTAGAGACTCAAGCCTCATCTGTACAACAGGCAGGGAATTACAGTTTGTCTTTAGTTGACTTGTGTATATGTCTTACTCTTACTTCAGCAATATCACTTGTACTGGTCAAAGAAAATTAAATCTCATTGCTCAGTCTGATTGATTATTCACTGTAGAGGCTGCTGAACTTGAACCATCCCTCATATGTCACCATCACGTATCACATGACACTTCATGCTGAAAACGGTAGCAGGTTTCTGGGAAAATAAATAGACTGAGTTTCATTACTGCATGCTAAGTGGAATTCAGCCTTCATGGGCTGACCATACTGTGAGGAGCCAGGTGTAACACCCTGAATTTAGTCACTGCACAATGACAAATCTATAAATCTATAATGACAAATCTAAAAAGGCGTGTTGGCCAATACTGGAGAACAATGATGGACTAGTTTTCATTTTTCTGTTGAAGTACATTTACAAATATTTAGCATGCAAGCCAAATTCTGGAAGAGTTCAAGTTTTACACAGCTGTTTTCTTCAATAAAGTTTTCATTTTGATTCCATTTGGATGATTTGCCTCTTTTTGCCAGTTGTTTTCAGTGCTGAAAGCCATCAGTAGTATGATACATGTCCCTGTGGGTGAGATCTCATCCACATAATTCAGCATTTTCACAGCTTTACCCAGCTGAGTGGTTTTATGATGAGGAAAATGAAACTTTGAAAACACTTTCATGTCCGTAACATGCCTCTTAGAATTAAAATTAAAAAAAGAAGTTAAAGTCCTATGTGGCAAAATCCTGGTCCTGTATTTTCCAGACGTTATGTGACTACTTAATCTTTCTTTAGAGTAAGATATGAGATATTAGAAATGTGTTTTGAAGATGTGAGAATGCCTCTCTGACTTGCAGTGTTAATGTGTTTCCAGCATCCGGTGTATTGTGTCAATGTAGTTGGAACACA
This sequence comes from Cyrtonyx montezumae, assembly GCF_038088225.1. Lineage (NCBI taxonomy): Eukaryota > Metazoa > Chordata > Aves > Galliformes > Odontophoridae > Cyrtonyx > Cyrtonyx montezumae. The sequence goes on along the minus strand of NW_027071870.1, from coordinate 1,343,831 downwards.
GAATGCACACAACCTCATTACTGTCTCCACGGATGGCAAAATGTGCTCCTGGAGCCTGGACATGCTCTCAACTCCACAGGTGGGTTTGTTTTCACCTATACAGGAGAAAATCACCTTCAGTAAAGGAGGATACCTGCTTAATGGAACATAGCTCCTAAGAGCCAAAACCTCACATCTTATACAAACTAAAACCAGTGGATGCACTTGAAAGGATACAGCTTGCTTCCAGCAGTCTCTGCTAAGAGCCAAAACCCATTTCCTTTGCCACAAATCATATAATTATTATAATACGTTAATACATAGGTCAGTTTCAAGTGAAAATGAAATAATCCATTTTAAAGCATGGTAATTACAGAAGTTGCCTGTGGTATAAATTGTACTTACTCTACAGTGTTGTTTAACAAATATGGACTAGATTGCACTGCTGCTGAACACACCCTAGGCACTATGGGTTTCCAAGGCACCAAGTCTGAAAGCTTACTTTGTTGCCCACTTTCAGTAGTTAAAAGAAAAAAAAAACCAATGCAAATCAAAAGTTTTAGAGCTAACTCCCCCCTCTGGAATGTTTGTTGCTATTGTCTTCCCTTCCCCCCCCCCATGCCCCTCCTTTGCATCAGAAATGAAAGGAAGTCAAGGAAAATTGTCCACACCACTTGCGATTGTAATAATGGAAACTAAGCGAAGAATCTGGTGCTGAAGAGGCCCTATGGAAAGCATCTTGTGTTATCTTTCATAATACATCTGTACATTTTCTGTTCAAGTGCATCACTGGTTTTTATCCAACTCTTTTCTTAGAAAAAAATATTTCATTTGTGTTTTTGTGAAACATCAGAGAGTCTGATCTTGTTTGAAAATGCTGAGTAGGAACTGCTCTTAATGATTCCATTAATCATCCACTAATTATGCATAATGTGCAATTACTTCTGAGTTATTTGCTTTTTAGTGTTGACACAAGACATGGGACTCCTCTCCTTCTTAGCCATCTAAAGGTCCATGTCAAGTTCAAGCTAGTCATTTGAGTTCCTTTTACAGCTCATGTAGAGAGAGACCAGCACTTCTAGAGGACAGCTTCATCAAGTGAAATACCACTTTTAGATATTCTGGGATACGGGACTGTACTTACACCTCAGGATGTAAGTCACTGAGTCAAGACTTCTGGAAGTCATCCCTCTTATCAGCTACTCAGAGTGAGGCCAACTTCAAAGTTTAATCACGTTCCTCATGCTCCTCTGAGACATTATGGGTCTGGTTGTTGTGTCCTGGCACTATAAGAAACCACTACAGTTCTGGTAAAGAAGTGGGACCTAAAATGGCCCAGACATCTGTGTTAAGGAACCTGAATCCTTTGCCCCATTTCTCACTTAAACATAGAGAAAATCGATCCTTGTGTGTTCACTTAGTGGAATACTGAATTTTCAAGCAGAGATATGTGAACATTTCAGTTCCAGAACTTCACCATTCCGATGGAATCTCCCAGATTCAAAACTGACTTCCAACAAGGATGGGAACACACCCCACATGAAATTTGGTGCGTCTTGAAAATCTTGAAAAGAAGGGCATGGGGCTTGACGTCAAGTTACACGCCATAGCTTTACATTGAGAGGAGCAGTACTGTTGATTTGTATTAGTTTGAAACTTTACAAAGGCACAGATACAGAGCACTCATGTACAGCCATGGTGTAGACTCTGGAGGAGATTCCACCACAATATCTGCCCATAAAAGACACTAAACAATGATCTCACCCCAGAAGATTTTTGTAGAAATAATATAGTCCACAGGTGCTCTGCCAATGCATTTTCCAGGTCTTATTGTTCCTTTTTAATAGAAGCAAATGTATGTGAAAGAAAAATATAACTCGAGCAGAAGTATTTCTCTGTGGATTTGCAGCCCTCTCCTCCCGTAGGGGCACCCACTTTCTTCAGCTACAGCAAAAATCCCTCCTGATAAAAATGCTACAATCTTTAGCCCTAGTAGAATAGCAGCTTAGGCATTTAAATGTAGAAAGCACACACTCTTAAATAGCTGAAAATGAAAATTACTAAATCATTCAGGCCCTCTGTGGGATTCTTGGGTTACACCATTTAGGCTGCACAACCAAAAAGTCTGCTCAAAGCGTATGCATCTTGCAGCCACCACAAACTGCTTGTGCTAGCTGTATTTGAAAAGTGCAAAAATGACTATGCTGATTTACTCTGAAATATAGCTAGAAAATAAAAAAGAATGTATGCTTTCTTGTTTGTAGCTTGATGGTGGGATCCAGAGGAAATATTTACGATCAGCTCAGAACATCTCTGAAAAACAATGTTTAGAATAGCAGTAGTGACATGATGCTGGCTTCTGAATTTTGTTCTGCAGAGGGACAAATGCCACTGTCTGATAAATGCCTCAGGTGCATGTGATATTACATGTGTTTCCTGACAAACAACTGATTTAAAAAAAAAATGTTTGCAAGTAGAAGGGTATTTTTTATTAGAGCCTGGGGCTGGCAAGTATAGCCATTAAGGTATTATCTTTAGTTTCTGCACCATTAGATTTTAAATTCTCACCTGTCATCTCTGCCTGATTTAAGATGATGTTCCAGAAACTAGTGCCTTGCAGCCGCTCTGAAACGTGTGACACAGCATCAGGGGTGGCAGGAGCAGTGCATCCTGGTTGTGACACTGCATCTTCTTGCATTGTCCAACACAGAAACCTAAATCCTGTGATGGGATCAGATTATTCCTTCTTCCTTTCTTGCTACTCTGTGTAACATTTAGAAATGAATTAGCAAAAAAAAAAAAAAAAAACATACAAGCCAAACAAAAGGACATCTGTAGTAACAAAGACTTTTTTTATGCTAGGAGAGCATGGAGCTGGTGTACAACAAGTCCAAACCAGTGGCAGTTACAGGAATGGCTTTCCCAACCGGAGATGTCAATAACTTTGTTGTTGGCAGTGAAGAGGGAACAGTCTACACAGCCTGTCGTCATGGAAGGTGATTTTAAGCTTTTTGTACTTCTATAATGTTGTCTGTGCTGGCATGAGGTAGCCACGTGTGTGGAGATCATTTACATTTTTTCCCTTGGATCAACAGGATCTGTGCTGGGATGGGAGGACTGGGATGGGAGCTGACCAGCTTCATGCGTCAGTGTTACTGCCACGCACTGTGCTGCTTGGCTCACCTCCCTGTGCAGTCAGCGGGGAGCAATAACTGTTGGAAGGTTTGACTTCTCTTGCCTTTTTCAGACATCCACTTGAAGAAGAGATGACTGGCACCTTGGAAATGTCTCTTTCTCAGCTGTGATTATAATAGAAGTCTAGAGTACTGGCTGAGGTGTAGATGTCTGTGTCCGGGCAGGTTGTATCAGGCCCTAGGAGACAGTTTTGTTGCAGGGTAATCAAACCACTTGTAAGAAATGGTAATCTGCTTTATTTTTTTTACCATCTTCAGCTTCAACTTCAGTCTCCACAGGCAGATAGCAAAGAAAAGACAACACAAACTTGTCTGTGTGAGAGGAGAGCATATGAAGCCCCAGTGCATGGGCAGAGGTTGTCTGACTTGCCCAGGCAGGCATTTAGTACAAGACTTGATAAAATGACCTGAGAAAAACTTTGTTGGACAAATACTTTCAAGTAGCATTTGGAATGACAGCTGAAATACTGTTTTTCCAAGAGTAAGATGCACCTCCTAATGACAAGGCTGTGAGTATTGTGTGGCTAAGCACTGATATCTCCATTTCTAAAGCGAGGGAAGTGCAAATTCACTTCCATAATTTAAGCAAGTTCCTTATTTGGCACCCTGTAAACTTTCTAAGGCTGCAGTTAAGAGCAAGGAACTCTCACCACAGGCCTCTGCAGAGATCAATTCCTTGTGTTTGCTACAGCAATCTGCAGGCTGCTTGTGTGCTCAGCTTCTGGTAGCATTTCATCCTCTGGGATGCTTGAGTAGCTTCTGTAAAGAGCAGGCTATTTTACTGATAGATCTAAAGCTGACCTCCCACTTCAGTAGTCTTCAGATTCATATGTTACCACAGTCCTTATTTCAGAGATCGAATACACATTGACAATGGTTTAGCAGTGGTTTAAGATTGTATGGCTTCTATTACACATTCTTAATATTGTACAGTCACAGTTTTACATATATTATCTTCAAAATGATTTTTATTCAAAACTATTTTTTAACTTTACCCTGCTGACACTATTGCAATACTGTGGTTGTTTAGGTATTATCCTGTTAGGCTGTGTGGTGGCTGCTGGTCTGAATTAGTTCTTGGCTACTAGGATAGACAGAGCATGCCCAAGGGCACTTCTCACCATCTCACTTCTGATCTTTCAAATGTGCCTGGTTTGGACAGGAGGACAGCTGATTTGGCAACTCATTTACTTGCAGGATGAGCAAAGCTGCCCACTGTCCTTAGCCAGAGTTGTACTTTTCCTTCCTATTGTAGCCTCATTCTGATGCAATGCACACCTTCCCATGGTCAAAATAGTGACTGTGATACCTGATGGTGTGAGCAGTCCCTTCACGTTTTGTGAAAAGGGATTTGCTTCCTAGGGACATGACTGACTGCTGTGCGAAGTTATTTTAAATGTTTGAGAGAAAAAGAATTGCAAATGATGTCATTAGCATCTTTGCATTTTTATTTTAATGGTTATTCCTCGTAATAATAGTGTACTCAGACATATAAGATGTAGTATAATTATAATTTCTAATTACTTTATAATTATACATACATGTTATTTCAAGCTATAGTTGTAGACAGTCAATGTAGAAGGCAGTAATGGAGTTCTTCAGAAGGAAAAGGAGCTGTCTCCATGTGCTGGATCCTGAGCACTGTGTGTGCCTGCAGCAGTGAGCCTTATTGAAAGGAGAGAGCTTTGCAGGTTAAATGGAGCTTTAAAAGGAAACAGGATTCTAAAGAGTAAAAGAAAATGATGTTAAAACAACAGATGTTAACTCATACTCTGAATGTAAATGTTTCTTCCTCCTGCAGTAAAGCTGGCATTGGAGAAATTTTTGAAGGCCACCAAGGACCTGTCACAGGAATCAATTGTCACATGGCAGTGGGCTCAATTGACTTTTCCCATCTCTTTGTCACATCTTCATTTGACTGGACAGTGAAGTTGTGGACCACAAAGGTGAGAAAATCGAGCTGGGATGTGATGGGTAATGCTACTTGTATAAAAATGCCACAGTCAGAAGTGTTTCACTTGGAACGGATTTGCTGAAAGGCTGTGCTTAGAAAAGTCATAATGTTAAAACTGTAAGCGAAACATATACTCACTGTAACAATATTAGCCATCCTTGCCATGGAGCCTACCCTATAAAGGCAGTTTCAGCTGGCTTGCACTTCAATATTAACCTTGGTGCTGAGCAATTTCGCTAGGAAAGGAGAATAGGATGTATATAGTGGCAGTCATCAAACAATCCATCCAGCACTCCTTGTGCAGGCTAAATTGTGAGGCTAATACTGTGCGCCGTGGCAGTGCAACAGCAGGAACACTTTCTTCTGATGAAGCAACAAGGAGGCACATGTATGACAGTGCAATCAGTATCCTTCAGGAAACTCATTGCTGTAGGAGGTTGTGGTAGCCAGAAAGTATAACTCATCCCAGTGACAGCGGACACCGATGGCTGGAAGCAGGGAGGAAATACATGCTGGTACATTCATGACTTTTGTGGATCTGATGCTGACTGCTCTGTGGATGTGTCTATGTCACCTCTTACAGGGACAGCACTGTGAACAGTGGAAATGAGAACACAGGCCTGTGGAGCTTTGAATACACACACCCCATCTAAGTATGTATAAATATAGGGCAATAACAGAGTGACCAAAAACTGTGGGATAGTTCCAACAGACCAACCTCATTGTGCAGGCTGAGTGTAACAGTAGAAATAAAATACCTATCATTTGAGTCAGCTAAACAGTTATTTTTGTCATACACCAGAGCAGAGACTTGCATTTCAAACACGGGGCTTTTGTCTTCATCGTTTCTTTATGTCTGTGTTTGATTCACATCTTGAGCTGTACCCGACAGAGCTCCAGTGCTGGAAGTTGACCCCAGTCAGGAAATATCTCAGCGTTTGTTCCTCAAAGGAGTCAGGGCTTGGAGATGCTGTGACAGATGCACAGCAAATGTAAACACTGAAATGATCAGAAGGGATCATGTGGCTGCCTTGTTCTGAAAAGAGAAGCACAGTTACCTAGATAATAACTTGAATTAGCCTCTGTGTTAGCTTCATCACGCGTTTGTTAATGGCTTGATCCCATGTGTATGCTAATTAATAGGTATTTTTGCATGATGAGCAATGACCACAGCTGACAGTTTTGTTTGAGCACTATGGTTTTTGAGCATTGCATACTTGGTAGGAGGAGTGGGCATGATTTACCTGATATTCACCATAAACAGCGGTGGATCCAGCATTAACCAATGCAGAAGTGGTAACAGAGGGTGGTCGTGGGCAGGCTGGGATGAGTCTGGGGTCTGTCCTATGTGGTAAATATTAGAAAGAGATGCAGGATAACTCAGTGACAGAGAGCTGGTGAGTCTAGTGTCTGAGATAAGGGAGTGCTGAGCAGTGGCACTGGTGGCAAGGGAGTATCAGATGGCTGAAGCAGAAGCTAAGCAAGAGAAGAAGAATTTGTGGGTACTGGGTGAAAAATGTAAAGCAGGCACTGAAATACCTGCGTTCCAAATATCCAGGTGCAGAAAAGTCTGGGATAAGCATCAGACCCTCAGCATAAGGCTGAGTATCACACTAAGGGTCTCATCCTTCTGCAGCGTAAAGGAAATTATATTAAGAAATGAGAAGGCATATTTGTTTTTTTTTAATTTTGAATGCCTGGGTTTTTGGAAGTTAGTGGCAACACTAACACAGCATATTTTGGACACAAAGACACTGCAGTTAGCAGTACATAGTAATCCTTGTGGAATACTTCATTGCCAAAATGGTTAGGTCAGATGCTGTTCAATACAGTCAGTTTTCAAAGAACCAAGCAATTTAAATTTTTAATACCTCATCTGGCAAGAGGGACTTCCTGAGAAAGCCGCTTGACCTAGCTGATGGGAGCAGGGATGTGCATGTGACACACTGCAGCACTGCTCTGAGCTGGAAGCAGTATTGCTGTACTGGCTCCATTGATTTCTCCTGGAGCAGGTCTGAGCAGCAATAGCAGCTCTGCATTGCTAGCCTCTGCACTGCACAGACCTACTCTATGGCTCTAGACAAGCCCTTGAAATGTAATGTTTTCTTTTTCTTCCAATCTGGCTACTGCAGAAATTTCTTTCCATATTATCTCTTGGCCAGAGCGAGTGCATATTTAGGGCTCCCTGTTCCATTCCTGTAGTCAGGAGTCAGTCCAACACTGGACTTTGAACAAACCCCACAACTTTTTTGATTATCTGAAAAAAGTAGCGTATTAATGTGAAAAATTGAGTGATATGGCTGCTTTATGGAAGTTTACTCAGACTTCTTTATTATTATTACTCCTTTGGTTTCTTATTTGTAAATTTAATCCCTCTATCAATATCCAAAGCTGTATCGCTTTCTGGCTCCTACCAGTGATGTCTACTTAATCCTGTGCACATTATCCTCTTTCGCCATGAAATTCAATTCCTTTCTGTTTCACAGGTACAGAGTCAATGTCCATTGTAAAGTGAACCATAAAAGCTCTGTGTTTATATTGCCTATTGATGTGGTGAGCACCCTGGGGTGCTTACAAGAAAGGCACTTTCATAGCAGGCATTTGACTGATGGATTGAAAGCCTCGTCTCCTTTAAAAACTCTGGTTTGACATTTTATAATCTGTTTTTTAGTTAACACATTTTCCATCCCAACGCAGTTCAGCCAGGTGACTGAGAGTATGGTTTTCACTAACTGAAGAATAAAGGTTTTGTAGATAACGCTAATAAAAGGTTCCAATTATCACCCACCATATTAGCCAATAATTAGATCCTTGGGTGAATAGTGAGCAACCAGAAGCAGCAGAAAAACAAAAATGCAATTTGCAAATATATCCACTTGATAGCCAGGGCATTACCTGAAGAAGTCAATAGGACTTTCAGTTTGAATTCATGTTATACCACACAAGCAGGTCTGGGATGCAGAGCTGTCAAAGGAAAGTCCTGATGAGAAATGTCTGCGGAGCTCTGCCCCTAATTAGGTATTGTCTGTACGATGCTTTGAAGAGGTAAAGTGCTAAGTGGAAATGCTAAGTGTTGCTAATTAATTAAGCACTAATCCTCATGAACGAATAGCATGAGGTTAAATAATGAAATGTAAGTATTGTTATTATTACAGCAATTGCTGTGCAGAGTGGGAATTTTTAGATATTGTGTCAAGGGACAGGAGGTAGCTTGGAACTGTTAAAGCATAGGAAAACAAGGTAGTTTCAGCTACTACTTGGAAAATGGCACATTTGCTACTGAGAGAGTTAAATGGTCCAGTTAAAGAAATGGCTTGTGTTAGTTTTTCCATCGTTCACGTATCTCCTTTATATTTTATCCTTCCATTGACAGTATATGCTAATGACTGAGTTTTTCTCCTCTTGCATCTCATATCTAAGCCATGCTCAGATGGGCAGCTAATTAAAAGAGGTTGGAATAACAGTAACAGTATTGCTGATTCGGTGAGTGCCATAGTCAGAAAGATGGGGATGAGCAGGCTGGTAGTTGGACCACTGTATAACCACCAGCAAGGACTAGTTGAGTCAGGGCATGTGTGCCTTCCAATAGACTACCTACTTTTGTGTCCCTGCTCAGTTTTGCCTTACATGTGCATCAGCTCCTTCTTCCTAGTCCCTCCCTTTTGTCCTGTCTTTATTAAGCTCCTCTCTTTTGGTGTCTTCCTTTCCAGCCTGCAGTCTGCTGTGCTTTTTGAGAAACCACATTTAAACAGCAAAATTCATGTTTCTGGTCTCTGTACTTTATGTAAGTTTCTGCACCTTCACTATCTTTTCTGTTCACTCATTATCTTGGTATGAATCAGTTCTCCTGACTAGTTGTAAATGATTTTACCTCTCACTTTCATACCTTTCTAACGGCTTCAGGCTTCAAACACCATTGGTTTTAATTTGATTGTTTAACACTATCTTCTAGGAGGTCAAGCAGAAGCCTCTCACTAGAATATAAAGAAGCAAGTGTGGTGGTGTTGTGAAAGATAAGCAGGAATTTTACCTCTAACTCCTTACCTTTCCCCAAAAAGCCTGGCTAATAAGTGCTGTTGGGATCAGCTTGATAGAACTTAATGTGGCGAACAATAGTGTAGCAGAATGAATCAGAGCAGTACATGACTGCGTGGATTAGTCACCAAGAGAACAATTCACTCACAAATGGGTAACTTTTGAGCTTTACAGGGTCAAGCTGTCACTTTCTGAAGATGAAGAGTCACTATTATTTACATTACAAATACCACGTACCAAGATATCTGGTTACTGGCTCAGATATTTTCTAGTATAATTTAAATCACATTCAGTGTGTGAGAGTTTTGTGTTACAGATAACATTGCCTGAAGTGAAAGATCCATGTAGAGATATACTCAAATACTATTCATGATAAAAGGACAGTAACTTAGTGAACTATTGCAATGACTTGGTGAATTCTTCCTCATGAAAATTGTTTGAACTGTAGTTGGAAATGGTGGAATTTTGACTTGCTACAGTTAAGTCCCATGGCAGGTGATTAGAATGGTTCACTGATCTGAGACACTAATGCCAGAAGCTAACAGTATAGGTTATTCCCTCATCTCACAGAAGATGTTCCTCTTCCACTGAATGTGCAATTATTTATGAAGAGCTCCATACGAGTGTTCTGTAAGCCTGTGGTTTGGCACCAAGCCATGCTGCGAAGGACTGCCTGAGTAAGGTTGAACATGTGTCTTCCCTAAGGGAAGGAAGTGCTGTGATGATCTTCCCATTTTGCTCAGAGCTGTATCTTGTGTCTATGAACAGCTTTGGATTCATTGAAAGTAGGATCGTCTTGGAGTAAAGCTTTGATTTTAATGTGCTGATGCTTCCTGATGAAAACCAGTTCTGTCCAGCTGGGGCCAGCCCTGCTTCTTCAGTTTGTAACAGGAGCAGACTGGTCTCTGACAACAGAATGGACTGGTGAAATGCAGAGGTTTCACAAAGAACCTGTTTGGTGGCCTTAAAGTAGGTGCTCCTATATGGAACCAGGGAAAGCTGAGGCAGGGTGGAACTGCTCAAACAGAACTCTTATGTGATCATACTCTTAATTCATAGCTTTTGCTTAATACAAAGCAAAAATATTTTTTACATTCTTTCAGACATTATTCACGTACCTTACCTTGCACAGACTTAGGTTTAGTTTTGAGCTGGACTTGGTAAAATTTATGAAGTATTATTGCTTTCAGAATGTGTTCATTCTAAACTTTCCTAAATGTTGGGCTGTATTCAATCTTCTCACGTTAGCACATGAGGCACATTAGATATATCTTTCTGCATATGAAGTTGGATCCTCTTGGATCCGTTACTGCATAGAGCTTCCATAGTTGGGGCTCTCATGCAGCCACTGGAAAGAAGTAACTACAGTGCATACATTTTAGACATTTCTCTTGGAAGTAGCACTACTTTCCACAGAGGAGCCAAGGCCTGGCAGTTACAGATAATCTGCTTGTGGAACTTTTGATGGCTTTCTTGCATTTGGAGAGCTTTGGGTCTTATCTAAATTGCAGATGCAGCAGTCTGTCTTCTTAGCTTCTCACAAACCACCATCAGGATGGAATCAGCCTCTCTATCCCTTGCCACCTTGCTACACCTTGATTCTGCATTCAGAAAGGCTACAATGCAAGCTGAAGAAAGCCAGGGTGTGCTCTGATGAGATGCTAAAACAAACTCCAGGAGTATTAGGACCTCTGGCTTTCTGCAACTTTCACTCTGCTGAATCTGGATGCAATCTAAATCTGTCTTTGGTGTCATTGTATGTCATCTAAAAAGGACCTAAACAATTCAGGGTAGCATAAGAGCCAAGATCAAGAAGAAAAAGAGGAAAATAAATAGTGCACTAAAACTTTAGTCTATTCTGGGAGTAGGTAGACTTAATATAGACTCTTCTCCCTGTTTTCTTCTCACTGTGGAATCCTTTCACTAGTCCCACTCTCTCGTTTGTTTCATGTGGGGCTCAAATGGTTAGCTCAGTGGACACTTCAGCCCCTTTTATTTTGGGCATGTGGCTAGAACAGTCCCCCACATGCTGGATCACAACTCAGAGCTTCTTCTTGAATGTGCTCATAAGGCCATCACCTGCCTTTGACAACACTACATTTCCAGTGCAGGCTTTTCTCTTTGATAAAAGCAATTAAAACGACTAATCTGATTAATCACAGTCCAAATGCTAATTTTATCTGATTACAGGGGAAAACAAAGGGTAATAAAATAGCATGCTGAATTTCATGGCAATGGTCTCTCTGTGGTGAGAGTTCAGAATTTTGAGTTTTGTCCAAAAACAAGGCAATGAATGAATTTGCTTCAGAGCTTGCTTTCTGTCAGAAGGCCAAGCTGAGTTGGGGAAGAGGGTGGGGTTGCCTGTTCAGACAGGATTTTTTTAGTTTTTGCCCTTTACCTCTGGAGCCAGAGGTCTGGCTCTCATCCAGCTGCACAAAAAAAGTTTATGGTCTTTTCTAGGTAATTTTAAAGAGTAAAACCAAAGTGAAGTCAGGTGGCTTGAAATCAGCCTCAAGTTCTTCACATGAAATGTTTCTCATGATTTTGGTATTCAGTGTAGCCATATTTGAAAAGTGATAGGAAAATACTCTTCAGCTGGCTGACATATTTCATCTGCTCATGCCAACCATGCTTCTTCTTTGTGAAACATTTTGTGATGAATGGCACACACATACAAAAGTCATCTAAAATACCAAGACTGTTTTTCCTGGGCTAGGCTTTATTTCAGAAAGCCCTAACATAAATCCAGCTGCAGCCAGTGAAAGCATTATTTGCAAATGGAAAGTAGAATTTGATTTTGGGAGTTCACATAATCTGTACAAAATAAAGTCGTGATTTCTTTTTCCCTGAAATCAAAATGCAAACCTCCCACTGACTGTTCTGTTGCAGAATTATATTGAAGGATCAGGCTCTCATGCAGCAGCGAACCATTTCGGGAGAATTATCAACATATAAAAGCTAGGATTTCTTCACTAATGGAAATTTTCTCCCACCTGCTTCACGCAGCAGTCCTTTCTCTGCTATGTGAGAGACTTTTGTTATCAGGAAAAAAGGGAACTGTATTCAAAATCCTGCAAGATGGAGTTCTCTTCAGTAATAATTAGCCTCGAAATCATTGCTTGCTGACCCATGAAAGCTCTGCAGACATCCTGGTGGTGGCAGCTACAAATACTAATCTGGACTGTTCGTCAGACGGTGCTGTCACTTCAGGCCACGTTGGCTGCTCTGCAATATTCTCCCTGCTCCTGCCTGTTTTTCCCGGCAGCTGAAACACTGAAACTGAAACAACAGAGTCGCTTGGAAGCCTAATGATTCTAAGTCCATATGCAATGCTAGGTCAGGACCCTATGATGGATCAGTATTTTCCATTAAAAAGAAAAATTGAATTTTCCAGGGCCTTGTACTGAAGGTTTCAGTCAGATTCACAGTGGTGGGATCACAGCGGTAACAGTCTGCTGGAAATGCAGCTCCATCATCCCACTCTATTCCTTGCCTGTAGCACAAAGCCATTTTCCTATGCCCAGCTGGAGCAGCAGTGATACTGAAGCACAGGCCAGGCTGTGAGCGTGGTGGAAGAGTGGGGACTGCAAACAGAGCAGTCAGGCAGCCATCACAGCACAGTCCCACTGCAGAAGATCCTGACTAGCCCTGTAGTTTAACCAGGGAAGACAGTGGGAGCAGAGAAACAGGAGGAGAGGAATGATAGTTTTGAAGTAATCTGGTGATGGAAATGCATAGTTAATAGAATTAGATGAAGTGCTGGCTTGCTTAAAGCATGGTTAAAATAAAAGGTGGAAAACTTGATTAACATGTAGTGATGAAGTCAGCAGTCTGAGGAAATACACAACAAATGGCAAATTCCAGGTTTCTCCACTGTTTCTATTCCTACAGCACCCAGCTTGAAGTGGGCAAGTGGAGCAGGAGGTATTAACCTCAAGCACTGGAAAGCTGTAGGCACAATTTTTGCAAGTCCAAGGGGCTCCAGATGGGGAATAAAGCCGGGTTTCTAAAATTTAGAAAAGAGCTTACACCAAGCTAGCCAGTAAGATCTGGTGAGAAAAGTGAGCTGGGGAGCACTGTCCTTCATGGTGCCTCACCATAACTCAGTCTGCTTATTACCATCTTCATACAAATTACCCTCTTCTTTTCTCAGCATTGCAAAATTTATCTGTGGCAAGCAGGTATCAATTCATTTAATTTTGCATTAGACATCAATTAATACACATATATATCAAACTCACTGGGAGTAGTTCCTCAGTGGTAAAGAGGAATGCCATACTCCATGCTTGCTTTCTTGAGAAAATAAAAAAGTCTTTTTCCATTGAGTAAGTGGAAAGGCAGGACAGAAGACAGCTAGGAGTCCAGAGGGAACTGCTGTCTAGCAGCAAGGCCTGGATGTGCTGCATCTCCGAGGAGGACTTAAAACAGTTCAGAAGGATTAATCAAACAAGCAGTTTACCTGTCAGTGTAACTTCCAGGCTATCTCCACAGCTAAATGCCCTGCTATCTGGCTTTCTGTTGCTCCTGCAAGTCACATGATGACTGGCTTTCCAAGTTCTTTTATGCTTTTTCTCCATGCCACAGTATTAAAAGTTAAAATCAATTCTCATTGAAACCGACTGTGCCAATCATCAAACCTTTTTTCTTTTGCTTCCTTCTTGGATGCTCACCCGTGACGCTTTTGACTTTGAAGGAAACCACAAAAATGTAATCATCGTGGTATCTCCAGACTTGGTCTGCTCTCTTACTCCTTCCCTTTCAGTCCCCTCCTCCATATATAATGATTTCCACGTGTTTATGCAAAAATATTGGACTTTTTTTATTATCTACAATTAAGAGAGTCAACAGTTTCAGCATCTCTGCAAGAACAACAATTTTTCAATGTGAAAAGTGTTCTGACTTCAGTGTCTTTAACTTTTAGGATTCCACTAGCACTACAGTACTTAAAACAGAGCTCAGAAGACTATAGTCGTGTTTCTTCTCCAAACCTTTATCGCTGCTGAATCTACAAACAAAGCTTGTTCCTTAGTCCAGAAATGGTTTAGAGTTGATTTAGTGACCTCTGACAATGAGATGGCACTATGTGAGGCTGTGTAAACAGCTGCAGGTGCCATCATGTCAGAAATGGCAGAAAAGCAGCATACACGGGGAGTCAGCCTTGTGAGGCAGCAGTTAGCTCTCATCCCCCCCTGCTCTCATTGGGAAGTCGGGATTTTGAAGAATTTTCTTCCTTACATTGTAAACATGAGAAGTGCAGTGCTTCTAACAGCAGCATTTGCAGACCTGAGGAGTAATAGCACAATAAAATGGCTGTGTTTCCATTTAGTTCAACAGGGCCAGGAAACCAATCCCATCTTGAAGAGTGATTATTTTACTAACCACAGACTTCACATTCAGCATCATTAATCAAAGCAGAGGGAACTTCATTGTTCAACAGCTTGCCTTAAAGGTACTGAATCATAAGATTCTAAAATACTTAGTGGTACTATCTCTCCAGCACAGTACACCAATCACTGTCCTTACTACTGGAAGACACTAAGCTACAGATCACAGATTGAAGTACTGAATGTACCTAGGTTACAGCCCAGTGAAGTGTCCGAGGAGCCTTGCAGGCTCAAATGTAATTCAGGACTGAATCTGACTGCTGACAGGAATTTAACAAAAGGTAACGGAGAAATGACTCATGTAACTCAATTTAGTGCACCTCAGCTAAACAGTGAAAATGGGTGGCTGAAGCTGAAGAGCATAAACATCCCCCGTTTTTTTCTCCATTGTCATCCTTGAAGGCCTGGCTATGCCTGGGAAAGGTGGGGCAAGACTGCAAGTTGTGAATTGTGTAGCGTCAGGGTCTGTGGGATAATGATAGCTTCTGGGGAGAATGCAGAGAGGCTGTGCTGAGCCATCAGGGATGTACCTGTAACTAGTAACTGTGATTTATGACTTCCAGCGCTAGCTCTTCTAAAGCAATTTAACAGTTCCTGGGAATACTGGATCTCCTACAAGGTAGCATAGTCTGAACTAAATCAAGTTCCATAAGTGTCCTGTGAAAACAGGAGCTATTGTATTACCCTAAATTAACTGTCAGAAGACAGATTTGGGAGAAACATGGCAGCCCAGAAGAGGCAAAATTCCCATCAAGATCAATTGGTCAGAATAAAAATTGTGGCCTTTTTGACTCTGTAGTGAATCAGATGGGCTTACAAGAGTAGCAGAGCCTCATACTCAGCTGAGGATTTACTCCCCCATCACAAGATGTATGCACAAGTAACCCCAAACTCCTAGCAGCTGGGGGCCCAGGAAGGAGACTGATGAAAGGCGAGGGTACAACTGTTTCAAGGAACATTCACCTCAGAATTCCCAACAGCTTTTAGTTATCACTTACACTGTCTGCATCGTTTGGGTGGGGCTGGCTAACTGGCAGCATCAGAGGGAAAACATGAGCTTGGATTTGGCAAAGTAGTAAGGTGTCTCCCTCAAGACAAAGGGGGCTGGGCCTAGAAAAGTGTAGAAGAGCTCAGATCCTAACCTGAGTGGAAGTCCACAACCTGTGCCTATCTTGATTCCTTTTGTATCTAGTCATCTCTGGCATCATTACACTTACTTTTAATAAGGGCAGCAGAAGTTCACTTCTCAGTAGGAAGGCTTCAAGGAGCAGCCTTTCAATACTTAGAAGGTTCCTATAAGAAAGATGGAGATAAACTTTTTACAAGGGCATTTACTGATATGACAAGGGGAAATGGCTTTAGACGGAAAGAAGATATAGATTGGACATTCAGAGGCAGGTGAGGCACTGGCACAGCTGTTCAGAGAGCTGTGGGTGCCCCATCCATGGCAGTTCACAAGGCCAGGTTGGATGGGCCCTGGGCAGCTTGAGATGGGGGGTGGCAGCCCTGCCAGCAGCGCAGGGTTGGAGCTGGGTGGGCTTTAAGCTCCCCTTCAACTCAAGCCATTCTTTGATTCTAATGTGTTACCTATGCTGCAAGAGATGTCTTCTTCTCTTAATACCATTTTGTAGATTTTTGTTTAGTTGTTTTTTTGTGAGTTTTTTTTTTTTTTTCAGTGAACAAATGCTATTAATACAGGTTGCCTCCCATAAGGACCAAGTTCCTTGGTTCGTTCAGGGACAGGCACAGAGCAGCCAGTCTGCTCAGGAACACTCTAGGACTGCTTCTTCCAGATGCCCATCAGCCAGAGTTTGAGCCTTAAAAAACACCACGCCACCTGGTTTGGAAAGCTTCTGTGCCAAACACTCATGAATCTGTCATATTTGCTGCATGTGTAGAAAAAATCAAATTTGCTTAAATCAGCTTGCAATACGGCACCACATGCACGGCTGCAGTTGAGCAGCGTAGGGCAGAACTAAAGATTTTGCCTATCATTTTTAAAACAAGAGAAAACTGAGGTGAGAATTATGATGGAAGCCAGCGCTCAGTATGGTGTCACCGTACATCCGTAGTGTTGAAGGTCCAGTTAGAGAAGTACCTTTAGGTGGAGCTGACACCCACAGAAATTGTGCCAACGTGTAGAACGTTCTTCTCATGAAGCAGGCAAAGCCAATTGCTTTTTTTCGTGGCTTTTTAAGAAGTCAGATGCTAGTTAAAACCTGTGAATATGTATACGTTCCTTTATAAGGATAATTAGCTACTTTACGTGTGGCGCCTCCTGGATTAAAGAACATTCTTCTATGCAAATAAGTAGTAGAATAAACTGGTCAAATTTACACATGGAAAAAATATCTCCTTTATATAAATATCCATTATTTATTTAAGTGAGTTTCTTATTTCTTAGACAAGTGCTAATTCCTAGACAGCTCCCACGTATTTAAAATGTTCACTCTGAATTGTTCTTTTAAACAATGCCTGTATACAAACACTGCAGATGAACAATAGACTTTGACTACTTGCTTAAATAAACGAGATAAAAACACGTTTTAGAAATGCCTTTTTCCACTAAATGCACAACTCCCATCCTATTGAAATTGATGGCAAATCTCCACTGATTCAGCAGGGCCACGTTTTCATTCCAAGCTCTAATAAAGAGGTTTGATGCAAGTTAGTCTGAAGAAACCGCTTTAAACAATTTCTGCTGTTGTATGGAGTAACAGAGTGGGTTGATATTTAAGAATGAAAGCTCATCAAGTTTAAATTCCAGTTGTTTTATAATAATAGCCACATGTTAGTTATAGATTATGTAAGTCTGAAGTTTTGGTAATTTAAAACTGCTTTAAAGTGACCTTGACATAGCTCCACATTTCAGCATTTTCTAGAAGTGGTCGGTATCAGTCCTTACTCATAAATCCTTACATTAAAGGAATCTGCAGGCCTGGGCCCTTCGTTAGCAGGCTTACAGTACGGAAGTCCTGCAAACATTTATATGTACATTGAGTTTTATACATCGACTCCTCACACTGAAATTGACATAACTGCTCTCAGTGGGCAAAATCAGACAGGATAAAATACTATGTTTTACAAAAAGTCACTTTCATTTTAATTATTGAGGACAGATTGCTAAGCAAGAGGGACCTCCACCCTGGCCCAATGCAGTTGTTCTTATGTTCTTCTTTAGCTAAAGGACACAATACAGAAAGGCAGGATATAAGAACTGTTATATATGCCCTGTTGAAGGCTGGACAGGCTGGACAGGCTGGGAGGGCACACACAGCAGCACTGTGAAGGCTGTATGGAGCTCAGCAGCCCAGCTGCATGCACTACCACTGCTTCCTGGTGCCATCCGATGGGTCCTTCTCCCTGCTTTCCCAGCCACATTGCCCTTGATCTTGCTGTTTGCTTGGGCTGCTCACAAGCTGCCATTTCTTATTTCCCAATTCATCTCCGTCCACTTGTGTCTCACTCCTTGGTTATCTGAGATCCTTCTAAAAAGACAATTTTTTCTTATTGTCTAGGTTCTCCCTCTGTCTTCACAAGTGACTGTTTCCACTGATAAGTTAAATGCAATGCACACCTTGTATCTGCTGTGCTCTTCACCTTGAGTACTAGCACTCAGAAAGGTTTTACTTTGCTAACAGGGAAACTGAGGCACATGAACTAAAGCTATTTGCCAGAGATTGCAGTCTGTGACCAGCAAGACTTACATACATCTCCTGCCTTTAATCACAAATTGGAAAACAAACAGGCAGAACTGAATGAGCATAAAAGGAGTCACACTCCAAGTACGATCAAAACAAGTTTTGATATGTCTGCAAAAAAGGGTACGTTGATTGAAATCTGCTCTGGATTGACTGATCTCTTAATAGTCCCTTTACTTCTGTGGAATTTCCATACTCCTCCCATGACATCAACGTTACACTGCTGTACATGCAGCACGTTTCCCATGCCTGAGAAGAATATCGGCCACCTAGCAGCCGGCCACATTTCCTTTCCCCACAGTACACTGCAGTGTTCAGTTCTCGTTCTTCCCACTGTTAGATGGCTGATGGGCTTGAACCTACACTGCAGGCTGTGAGATGAAGCAGTATGGCAGACTGGCACTGTGGATCTGCACTGCTCTCTCTGCGTTCCGTTTCCTGGCTCACAGCCGTAGACATTGACTCTGAATCTTCCCATGAAATACCTCTGCCCCTTCAAAAGCTTCGTCTTCATGAGGCCCTCAGCCCTGCAAATGGTTTTGTTTTTGTTTTTTTTCTTTTTCTTTTGCAAAACCCCAGCTTTGGAAAAGGGATTCAAAAGTTGCATAAATTTGAAGTAACGACCTCAAGCTCTAATTTCACTTTATTAACACCTAAAATAAAACATTTTGGTACTTTTAGGAAATGCATAACAATCATCGGGCCGGCTACGGTAGGACCCGGTCCTCTCATCCTTCAAAACGTCTTTCCTTAATTCGTGTGTCAGAAAAGCCACCTTGCAGAAGGAGGCCAATCCCTGCCCCGAACTAAATCCCTGCACACAAATCCGGCAGCCTACAGCCGCGGACTGAACTGATTTGTTCTTCAGTTACCGATACGCGAAAGAAAAGCGAGATAATAATTGCGGCCGGTCGCATCAATTTCAGGATAAAAACACAGCAGTGGGAAAACGTGTCCCACTCGCGTGCAACGAGTGAGCCCGGAGCCGGGGCGGGGGATCCTAGCGAGGGAAGCCCCTTTGTTTGCGTTTCTGTCGCCAGCGCCGAGAACACTTGATTTCTTTTATCTCTCGAGTTTTCATTATC
Organism: Cyrtonyx montezumae; assembly: GCF_038088225.1. Lineage (NCBI taxonomy): Eukaryota > Metazoa > Chordata > Aves > Galliformes > Odontophoridae > Cyrtonyx > Cyrtonyx montezumae. The sequence goes on along the minus strand of NW_027071870.1, from coordinate 1,324,499 downwards.
ATTTAAATTTCATTTTCCGTTAATTGATCGGGGATTAGCGGAGCCATTAGGCGACAATGAGACGAGCCGGGCGCGATGAATAATTCACGACGGGACGATCGCATATTATTCCCGCCGCCGCTTCCCAGTCCCGTTTCCCTCCGGTTCTCGGGGGCAGCCGGGGAGCGGCCGAGCCCCGGGGCCGGGGGTACGGCCGTGGGGCCGCGCCGCGGGGCGCCGCTAGGTGGCAGCCGCGGAGCGCGGAGTGCCGCGGTGCCCGGCGATCTCCCGCTGCTTATCGCCGCGGCCGGGAGCGCGGTCTGCGCGGGGTGCTGCCTCCCGCCGCTCACCCCCGGGCAGCGCGTCCCGCAGCGGGCGCTGCCCCCCTCCCCCCATCCCATCCCCCTCCCTTTCCCCGGCCGGCTGCCCGCGCCGGGCATCTCATTTATCCCAGCGGACAGTGGTTGCCCCATTAAAGCGCGGTCCCGCCCTTCGCGAGCAGCTTTAATCTGGGGAAGTTTTATGACACTTTGTAAATGTGCAAAGTTTTTAATTAGACTCGCCAGACAGCCCGGGGCGGCACTAGCGCCACGAAGTCTTCATGCTTCTCCCTGCTTTACAGCACAACAAGCCGCTCTACTCCTTTGAAGACAATGCCGACTATGTCTACGATGTCATGTGGTCGCCAGTGCATCCCGCGCTCTTCGCCTGCGTGGACGGGATGGGGCGCCTGGATCTGTGGAACCTGAATAACGACACCGAGGTGAGAGCCGGGGGCGGAGGGGCGACGGCGCCGCCGAGCAGCCGCGGGCACCCCGAGCCCCGGGGCGGCCGGCAGGGCAAAGCAGGGCAGGGCAGGGCAGGGCAGGGCAGGGCAGGGCGAGGCGGGGCCCCCGCCCCCCTCCCGCCGCGGGGCTGCCCCGCTACCTGCGGGCTGGGGGAGGGCCGGCGAGGGCGGGCGGTGCGCGGCCGAGGAGGGCTGTGCTCCGCGCATCCCTGCTCCGGTCCGAGGAGCGCCCGGCTGGACCGCGGCTCCTGCCCTCACCTGCCGTCTCTTTAACGCTTGCAGCGCTTGCCGTGACCCCGAAGAGCGCAGACGCAAAGCGAAAGGCAGGTTTCCTTAGGTCGCGCCGTCAGCTTTCTCTGATGCGAAGGGGTCCGTCGCACGGCTCTTGGCAGAGCCGGATCGCCCAGCCCCGTGCAGCTCTTTGCAAAGACCGGGCGCGGCAAATCGCCTTCACAAGTCATTTCCTAACCGTGCTGAGTACCCGTCCCCGCGCCCTCCTGTTATTTCAGATCGAAAACTAGTAAACAAAATGCTACAGGTGTGCATTGAAAATATTTAGCCTGGATCTCCCCGTCCCCTAAAATAGGCCGTGAAAAAAGCCGTCGTGCCACTCGGACGTTTAGATGAGAGGTGGTGAAGTATTCAGAACGAGAATGGCAATATCTTTCCAGAACTAAAGTCTTATGTATTTTTACTTAACGGCACATAAAATTAAGAACTGGGGGATTGTATTAATCGACAGTTTTTTCATTTACAAAAAGAAAAAATGAAGAAGAAGACCAGAGCCAGCTGGCAGTATTTTAGGATGTGCGCCCTGTTTTCCACAATATTCTTTTTTCCCCCCGCCTCGCATGTTTTTAAGGTTAGTTCGTTGATGAATTCATCTTTCACATAAACAGGATTTACATTTCAACCGGAGCAAAGCACAGGCAGAGTTTATGGCTCCCAGTGACTGGCACTCACCATAAATAAGCACGGACAGGTAAGAGGAACCAGCACTGTGCTGTCGAGGGGAGCAGCAAGGCCTTTTGAAGTGCTCGAGCAGGAAGCAGCACAGCCTCCTTAATTAGAGCACATACAGCTGGAGGACATACAGGAGGAGTCTCCTCAGAATTTATTTTGGGAAGGGAGGGACATATCCTTCAGGTGTTCTCATTAATGCAGGCTTAAACACAGAGCATAAAACCAAGTATTTTAAACAGAAAGGAAAAAAAAAAAGCCCTTCCCCCCCAAAACAGGGAGGCTGAAATCCTGCTCTGCTTGAAATCAACTGATGTTTTGCCATTTAATTCAATGAGAGCATAATTTCTTCTAAAAAAACCCAAAACAAACAAAAAAAACAACCATGGACCGCTTGATCCCATTCCCATCATTAATAAGGATGTGTGTGGAAAACTGCCGGTGTATTTTCAGCGTGTTTACATATAAATACACATGAACATCAGCAAAGAAATAAAAATTAACTTTGAGCTCTTTCCTGCTTCTCTTCTGTGTGCAAGGCCACCCCGAATTCCACAAATGATTTCCACCATGAGGCTGAAATCAGCTCTCCTGTGAGGATCGGGCTGTATGGTGTCAGAGCTTTGTGTTTTTATGAGAATTGAATCTGTGCCTCTGGAGGAAGAAATGCCACTGGGTGAAAGCAAATTAAAAACATCTCTCGAGATGGTGAAAAGTGGCAGAATGTGCAGAGGTGCGAGGTTTTGTTCTGCAGAGGAGCAGTGTTGGGCAACTGCAAGCACTTCTTTAAACGTCAGTATTGAAAGCAATCCTTGCTTGCTTTTACCTCTATCTGGTACGTCAACATAATTAGTTGATAATATTCAGGGTTTTGCTGATCGATGGTGGGTTTCATTGTGCTTTGCTGTTTGCTGAGAAGAACCCTGTCAGCACTTCTGCTTTTGCATCAGGAACTCCCAAAACACCTATTTTTGAGCTCGTTCCTACTTTCAGGTGCCAGACCTGCAATGTCAAATTATTTGTTGAGGACAGTAGGAAACGAGAAGTATATTGATTAGTGTAGCTGCTAACCACTGATAAAAATCTCTTTGTAAGAATGAGATACAATTGTTATTAGTGATACCTCGTTTTGTTTAATTTGGGAAATATGTCACATTATTATTTAATTGTTAATTTTTTTAAGTCAGTTAAAAAACTCCTGGGTTTAGATACGATGTGTTACCTTCACATTTTAATCTGTAATACAGCTTTACACTAGTGTTGCTCCCCAGATTTATTAAAAACTTTTCTCCCACAGACCAGTCGCATCTGATCAAAATAAATGTGACCGTACCCCAGATTTTTTCAATCTGGTTGCTCTCAAAATCTGTTCAGAATAGCCAGGATGTTCGTGTGCTGCAGTTTAACCTGTGGATACCAGAAATGATTTTTGTAGCATCAGTGTGAGTCATCACCTTCGCTTTATATTTGATAAATTAATATAAAGGATTTTAAAAGAAAAAATAATGCTTTTTATCTTCATTCTTTTGCAAACTGAAAAATATTAGTTCAGGGATCTGAATGTGAGGTTTCCTGATAGATTCAGGACATCAAGTGTCAGTTTCTTACCTCTGTGTCCATACCATTTCTTCTTTTGATCAAGGTTGGAAGAGGTCTCTAGGCTACTGATGAGTCTTGTTTGTCTATAAACTGCTATTAAATTGATCTATAGAATCGCTTACTTCTCTGTTATATTCCGTTCAAATGCTTTCTTGCATGCCAGGGAAAATATAAACCTGCTTGTAAATATAAGCTATATATATATATATATATATATATATATATATATATATATATATATATATATAAAGTATATTCTTAGCATGCAGGTTCCTCTGAGCATACCTTTCTTAATCTGTTACCTGTTAAATTCTTATTTCACAATTGTAAGAAATCCAACACGGACCGAATTTATCAAGCATTTTAAATGTGACTTTAGAAACATAATGCCGCCATTATAAAATAAGCTCATGTCTTTGAGATCTAAAATAGGCAAGTGCAATTTAACCTATCACTATTCAGAGCAGACAAATCTATTTTAAGATACTACGGCTCAACTGTATTTCTCTCACTATCACTGGGGAAAAGGTTGTTGGGTTTTTTGGGTTTTTTTTTTTTTTAGGTTTTTGAAGACTTTCATGATTGCTTCTTATGTTGTTAGATAGCTTTGTAGAATATTAATAGGACTTCTCAAAACCTCTGGATCTGATAAAAAAAAAAAGCATGGGTTGTGTCTGTGGCAGCAAGCACGCTGCTGCTTTTTATGTGGAACGCTGGAAGAATGCTGAATTAACAGAGCAGTCGTAGAGTCGTAGATTTCATCCTCCTGAAAGATTCTGTTAAACACTCAGTGTCCTAAATGCACAGTGTAGTTCACTTGAAAGAAATATCTTTGATCTGCAGTTTTCTGAGGAGCGCAGCCGGGCGGTGGAGTCGCGCTCTCAAAATGTGATGTTTCATTGTCCTTTGGAGATACCCATTTCCAAACATTACGAAATTAATTTTGGCTGGAATTATCTGAGCTTTTTTTTTTCTTTTTTTTTAAAGAAATCAGTGATCACGGAGTAAAAACATGCTTGCTTTAAATGGGATTTTGTCCGAGCTCACACGCTGCCAGTGACGCACACGTATGCCCATGGCAGGGCTGCTTGTGCAGGGCCTGGCTGCACTGCAGGGAGAGCAGGCCGGCAGCGTGCTTTGCATCTGAACAGTATATGTTTTCTCATTGTTGTCCAGAACTATTTCCACATTGTCCTACCAACAAAATCCTTTTTCTGCCTTCTCCTCCTTTATGGAGTCCAGGATGCCAGACTGGGAGGCACTGTGGGGTTCTGCAGGCCTTGGTCAGCTCCGTGAGGAGGAGGAGCAGGATCTCGGTGTGTAAAGGCAGAGGATGAGCAGCGTGCCAGTGTCCTGCTGCTGCTACAGGGACTGTGTGGCCCTGGCAGAGCCTAAGGGAGCCTGCAGAACTTCAGTTCCCGGTCTGCCCTCAGCTTGCGTTGTGCCAAAGGTGTTGGAGCTGCAGGAGGGAGATTGGCAAGGAAGCCCTACAGTGTTTGTTTTAAAATCATTTTTCTTGTGGATCTCTGAACCTGTCTCACAACTACAGTACAAAACTGCAGCCCAGGAACTGAGATGAAGTCAAGTAATCTGATTTTATTTATTTATTTATTTATTTTGTTAATGTTTTCGGTTTCTCAGTGTTTAGGCAGGTTTTAATGCTTCCTTCAAGCTGGTCATTTCCTTCTTGTGCAGCCACCTGCCCACAGCAAAGACCCTTCTGGTCCCCTCTGATTCCTGTCCAGCTGCCTCTTCTTGCTTGAGCTGTTCTTCAGCTCCACTTGCAGATCCCACGGCATCTCCTTGTGTCTGTCCCCACAGACTGATCTGGAGCAGCCACTCTTGCACCTGATGTCCTGTCCTGTTTGCTCTGACCTAAGAAGTGTAATAGCCAGGAAGCCTTGTTCAGAGCTGCCATGGTAAGCATCAGGCTCCTTGCTCAGGCAGCTTCTCCTTTTACAGGAGCTGGATGAAGCATTAGAAGGCTTGCAGGTCATTGTCATTCATCTTATGAGGTGACGTAAATCAATGGAAAGATCTACCTACGTAGGACTAACACCCACACAGTTCCTTCCTCCTGCAGCTCCTTTTGATGCCCTCATTCCAGAGTAGATTGCAAATGCTTCTCCTGAAATGGTGCTCGTTGCTTTATTCATCCCACGTTAACCAGAATCCTTATGTATTCTTGTGGGTCACCTGTTCAGTTTGTTGGTTGACTTGGGGCAGGGAGGGAGTTAAGAAATTAAGCAGCATCCTTCCAGGTGTATTTAAACCAGAAGGCGGCTCCTGGGAATAGAGGGATGTAAAAGAGAATTGTGGGAATATGTCGTAGGAGTTCCTAAATGTCAGCTCAGCTGTTCTCAGCTTGTGCTGTGTCCTCACCCTGAAGTGATTAGCTGAGGACTCTTAACTAGTTCCTGAGCTGCGGCCTCAGCACCTATCTGCATGGACTCAAAGGGTGCGTTGGCGTGAGCGCAGGGATTTGAATGTGGCAGTCAGGGTATTTGGGCCACGGTCTGAAGTCAGGGTGGGACTGAGGCCAAGTCCTGCCCTCCGCTGATTCTTGATCCTAAGTCAGTGAATTTAGAGAAAGAAGCAGATGCGGTTTTGTGCGTCTCCTAAGTTAAGGGGAAAAAATTGTTTCATTTACCGCCCTTTACAGTGGAAAAATCTTCCCTACTTGTTCCAAGAGATTCCCTACACTCTTTTGTTGTTTGTTTGTTTGTTTTTAGGCACATGTGATTGAAGAAACAATGAACTCTTTTTTTTTTTTTTTTGTCCTCCCCCCAGACAAGGGACTTGTGACTCACCCAGCTAAATGGGATGTTAAAAACTGACCCTGGGTTTGCAGGCAGAGTGATTTTATTGTCCTTTCTGTTCCTATTGTTTCAACAGGTTCCCACAGCCAGCGTGACAATAGAAGGAGCTTCTGCCCTCAACCGTGTCCGCTGGGCCCAGGCTGGGAAGGAGGTAGCAGTTGGTGATTCAGAAGGACGCATATGGATCTATGATGTTGGAGAGGTATTAGTTTTGTTGTTTCTAATGCTCAGCTTGGATGCCACCACATCCAAGTTCAAGAGAAGGTGTTGCGTTGTTAAGGGTGTACGCCATCTCTGGAGAATATGCCACCTTGGCTTTCAGTGGGATCCCTGCTACTAACAGTGTGTGAATTGTGAAACAACCCTGCTGCTTAACTAGTGAAACTGTCTAGAGAAAAGTTGTGTTGGTTTTTTTTGTTTGTTTTTGTTTTGTTTGATTGTTTAATCTTTTGCATTTTTATTGCTTTTATTTTTAAATGTGCAATTAGAAAAAAGATAGAAATGAACACAGAGAAAAATACAGATGCAGAAAGAACCTCCGTTGTTCTGAAGTTAGCCCTATAGGATTTACCTTTTGCTTTCCAGCATCTCTGACCTCGTGACTGACTTATTGTTGGAGGCTTTTCTCAGCATGACATGGACAGGTTAAGTCTGTTGTTTTAATGATGCTGGATATGTCTGATTATGTGCAAAGGTTCTAACAGGAGGAAGTAGAGGTGTCGCTGTGGAGGACGATGGCTGCATGTGTGTTGATGAGTATGTAGGTCCTGAGAAATAGCAAGATGTGTATTCTGCATCTAAGGCTGTTCTCAGTTCACCGTACTAGGTATTATAAAAGCCATCTAAACTGCAGTATGTTTGGCACTGATGGAATCTACCTCTGTTTTGATGAATAAGATATAAAATGTTCTGTCAGCATTACAATTCCTTGGAACAGTTAAGGGTGAATCTCTGAGCAGTCGGCTTTTATGTAGAGAATTTGTTTTCCGTCATTATCTGTGATAGGATACTGAGATAGCCATCTCTACACAGTAGGAAAACATTATGGAATACATACAGAATTATCTGTAACTCTCATAAAGTGATTTTATGGCCCATAGCAAAATTGCTTGTGCATGACTCATATTTTTGGATTGCATTCTCCTGTGAGGGAGTTGCCTTTCCTCACAAACGTTTGCTGAAACTTCTTGCTGTATTGTTAGCATAATTTTTAAATTGTCCATGGTTACTGCATTCAAACTTCCACTACAACGCTGGCAGGTCAGGCTGCTTTTATTTATTTTTCATTGTGTGTGACTGTTCTGAAAAGGTATTTTTTCTGTCTTTCAAGTGATACGACTGGCTCTGGAAATGTCTCTGATGACAGCACAATCTGGCCTTGTCTGAGAGTCTGGGCGGGTTGCAGAAGTGTCTCTTTTTGCATATCATGCACCAAACCATTTGTAGAGTTGTTTATCCCTGTAAGCTTACCCAGTAGAAAATAGATTTACTGTTACTGTGCAGAAGAAGTAACATTTAATTTTTTGGCCTTTTCCTCTGTATGATCGGAATTCAGCTTGCGAAATGAGTCGCAGTGACCCAGCTCAGATCAAAAAGAGGACAGTTTTCTATTACCTGAAAAGGAAAAAGGAAATAGCATGAGTCCAGCTCAGAGTCAGAGTAGCGTGTTCTGCTTCATGGATGTTGCATGCTCTGCCCATGTGGAGCCTCAGAGCCTCCAGCTCAGCTCCGTGCGTACTCACATGAATGGATGGATGTCCATCCACATAGCGGATCACGGGCCTTTGCTCCTCCTCCTCCTTTTTTGTAATCAAGTACTCCCTGATTTGTTATTTGCTAATTTTTAAGAGAAGGGTGCTCAGCTATTCTCTGGCACAACTCTTGTTGCTATAAAGCCTTAAGTGAGGTGCAGAAGTATGCCTTTGCAGTTTGAGAGAAGGAACTGAGGGTGCATACAGTGAATAGCAGCCTCTGCACCCATTTAACCCTCTGTGCCAGTTCATAAAGAGCTCTGATGAATTATTTCGTGGTTAGCTGTCCTCGGGCAAGAAACACAGTGAATTCATAGCATGTCTTGTACTTTTGGCAGTGTCCGACAGAAATATGACAGCCATATAAGCTCCTTTTTGGATTCATTGTGCAGACACTGGGCAGTTTCTTCAGTCAGGTGTCATCCTCCTTTGACTTCCTTTTTGCACAGATTTGGTTCAGTAACTGTGCTGATCCAATAGTTGGGAAGGGGCAGACCTCACCCTGTCAGCCAGTCATCCCTAGTGTATCCTTTGCTGTCTGTTTTTTTCGCTGGTAGTAGTAGCATTTCTGACCCCACATAGTGACGAGGGAACAAAATCAGCACAGAAGAGTGGATTTGTTTTGTTGTGATGAGGTGTTTTGTTCTATGTACTGACTAGTATGAGAGTATAGAAAGCATCGATGACAGTACAAGGGAAGTGATGTGAGCATGTGGCTGGGAGCTGAACCATCCAGCACATGGCTGTGCCTAGATCTCATATTTGGCTCGGTTATATCACATAGCCTGATGCTCAGCCAGGGCAGCTGATCTTTCAGCTCTAGCATTTGGCCCATGTTCTCCAGCACTGACTTCTGAAAAGGCCTTGTTACTGGAAAAACTCATCCCTGCTTGGCTGATAACTCAGTGGCATCCAGTTGTTTGAAGGCGCATTTCCATTTAGGAAGATGAGTGTGGCTTCTTAGATTAAAAAGTCAGCAGGTCACTTCACAAAAGACCCCAAATACACTCACTTTCTATGTGCTCCACTTCTGTGGCACATTTTTAAAACTTTTCTCACAGCTGATCCAAATACCACATTAGATGAGCTGCCAGTTCATAAAACTTTGGCTCTATCAAAAAGATCTGGATAGATAAGTTACTGTGTTTTCTTATAATATAACCTCTTTCAGAATTTCACATTACTGTACAAGCAGATTTTCTTATCTGCTTAAACAGGGTTGACTCGAGGTATTTTAATCCAAGCAGAAAACACCAGGCTATCATGTCATTAAGGAACAAATTTAAATGAGAGGAATTTTTACTTGGTAAAGTCATCAGAGTTTTAAAGACCTGCAGATCAGTGAAGCTCGCCGCTATTAACCTGTGCGGTGTAAGATAAAAACATCGTATGGCCTAAAGTGAAAATGTAAGACTCAGAGCCTAACTTTGCTTTGTTTGTGAAGGCAAGGGCTTTGAGATCAGGACTGTTTTGCTTGGACTGTGTAGGACTTGGCCCCTTTTTAACACATTTCGTGCTTAGAGTCTTCGTGACACAGGAAATGGCAGACATGAACACCGTGGCAGAGTCCATGATCAGGGAGTTAAAAATAATGGTGATATTTTCAGTTAGGCTACGTATGTTATCTCCTTAGAGTATGTACTTTTAGTTGTTTGATTTCGGCATCGTGTCTGAAAATAACTGAACACATTTATTTTCACAGTGAGGGGTCTATTTTCTCCTCAATGCGTGTGCTTTATGCCCATTAGCATTAATGGGAGTTATACACACACTTCCAGGGGAGAAGAGACTTAAATAGTCCATATAGATATGCTCTTGTGGATCAGTAACCACTGATTTAAAGACACTGAATTATAAAATAAAAACCCAAACCAACAACAAAAAAATACGATTCTTTCACAGTGATGTGTTCTTAAACCTAAATAACAAGAGAGCGTAACCAGCTTCTATTAATGCACTTTACTCTCTGACAGATCTAAATATACAAACCTTTGCTGGTCTGGAAGCTGTGATGTTATTATGGTGTCAGTATGTAAAATGTCTTTTGGCTTATTTGGTTTTATGGCTTATTTTCTGGGCGGCAAGTTTTCTGTATGGTAAAAGTTGGCTTTAACAGAACAAGGGCCACTGGCTATAGATTTATTCACGTGTCTGGATGATTGATAGTTAGAGCTAACTACTGTCTCTTTTGTACATATATTTTCTAGACAGCTTGCTCCCGTTTTGCATGCTTCAGTGATGTTACACAGTTGCCGCTGTCATAAATATTCTCTAACAACCACGTTTGTTGCTTACCTGGCTTACTGAGAATACCATTTGCACCTTTGATTGTGAAAGAAGTGGCTTCTCTTTCACCCTCCATTCTTTCTTTCTTTTTTCTTTTCCCCATTAATCTCTTCCAGGTCATATTTTGTTTGTGTTGTGAACGAATAGATAAAAACTGTAAATCAGTGATTTATTACGTGATTGTAATAGAATATAAAGGAAGTTTTCAGCACAGTGTTGGGGAGTTTGGGATTGTAATCACCAGGAGCTTATTACTGTCCATTATTGTGTTAAATGAGTTGCAGGACAAACTCGCATCTGTTCCACAGTGAGTCTGACATTCAGTTCATTCTAGTCGTGCTTTTAAAGGATGACAAGTATGGCGAAACTGGAGAGAAATAAGAAAAGCTCTTCCCCAGGACCATCCAGGAAAGCTGCCTCTGCCAAAGAAAGCAGTTAAGTGGGACTCTCCAAACAGTTACTACCTCTGTCATTTCTTGTGGTGAAATCAGCATCATATTGGCACTTCAGGTTTCAGAGTTCACGTCTCTGTAAGCCCCGTTAGGGCTGTCTACATGCTTCCCTGTTTGCTCCATGGTGGATGTTAGTCGTGTGTCTCATTTTCAGAGGACATGACCGGTGAAGGAGGAGCTGGCAGCTGCCTAAAAGATATTGATGTAGTGGGGCCGTAAGGAATATCCCATTGGTTTCTGTAAAATAATTTGCTTTGATTTTCGCTGCCTTCAGCAGCTGTTCTCAGATTCTGAGGATTCAAGACAGAGAGAAATGTGTATTCAGGACCAACTCTCACATTTCAGAGTGGCTATTTAGTCAATTATTTTTTCTGGCTGGAGTAGGGAAGCCTTGGTACTCTGTAGTCCTATCTTCAGATGCCTGTATTTCGCTATAGATTTCATACAGGAAGCATACCCAGTGTCTCTTTCATGCAGTTAAACTGCTGTGGCCCAGAGAGAGAAATATGAAACTAGGTTTTCTGTCATGTACTTACCCAGGTAGATTTTCCAGTAGGTTTACTTTTGCCATCCTAAAGCTCCTGTAAAGCATGTATCGAGTTAGGAAATGTTTTTACCACAAAAGCAAAGCTGAGACTTGACATGAAATGTTTTATTTTAAAATCTGTGTTGAGTTACAAGTATCCTTGGAACACAGAGAAATGGCTCTTAGACATATTGTGAAGGCAAATTTGAGCAATAATAAGGGGCTGTGCTTACAACCAAGTACTTTTGAAAAGCATACAAAGATCAAGTAAGATACAATAGTTAAAACAACAAACGCAATCCAGGCATAAAGGGTGATTAAATAGACTGTGAGGCACAGCCTGAATTTCACCGTTGATACTTTTGCTATAAAGGCTACAACATTGGCCTCGGAGGATTTTGCAAGCATGTTTTAACAAAGCAGAATCTCTTAAAAGCTGTTGGAAAATATAGAAAACCAGGGTTTTGATTTGCTTCCCCTCCATCCTCAGTTTTATAATGTTCAATCTTGAGAGACTTTTAAAGCTGGAAGCTCGTAGAGATGACATAGAAAAAGGCAATGAGAGCATATTAGAAACTCCAGCTTTTTACTTAAATAATAACTGAAATATTGAACAGAACAAGCCCTTTGGTCCTCATCGTCTGAATTTGGACTGATATAGCCAGTATTCACAAAGGGATTTTTGAAGTAGGTTAAATAAGAACTGCCTAATGAAAAAAATGCACTAGTTTGAAATCAGTCAATTTAATTACTGTGTTTTATGAAGGCCATTACCCATTGCTGATTACTAGGGTGATAAAATCTTTAAGCTTTGGTAGCCTCCATAGGGGGTGAGCCGATCTAAGTAGAGCAAAGTCCAGTCATTATCACCCTAAATACTTGTGTTTCTCATTACAATATTCATTACTTTAGGTTACTGTGAATGCTTTGAGGTCTTTATGTCAGCACTGGTTTCTTCTCCTGTAGAAAAATAATGTTGTTGTGCTGATAAGTTTAAATCAAACAGTTAAATACTTGTACAGTTTAAAACAAGGCTCGGCTGCATCCTAACATATGAATGCAGACATTTATGCCTGTGGGTACCCTTACGTATTCATCTTCATGACTGTGCTTATCACTGTAGACTACTACTACTTTGATAAGAAATAGAGACACATGTATGTTGCCTTGTTTTTTTCAGTCTGTGTTGGTACTTGAATGAGCTTCTTCACAGCAGGCTGGAACGGTATTTAATGTCCCTACTAACGGTCTGTTATTGGGGAAGTTATTTTTCAAGAGGAAATTTGAGCTATGAAATAACTGAACTGACCTACCCAAGACCAGCAGATGAGGGCTGCAGCTGTTTGTCTCCACGCCAGCCTAGGGCCTCGAGCTTTCCTTTCCCTGCTGCCATTTGCAGGTCAAGATGTGTTGATGCCTCTCTAAATCATCTTTGGCTGACAAAGCAGCTTCATAAAACCAGTGCTACTCAAAAGAGTACTTCAACATTGTTTCCTCTCTGGTTTAAAAATAACAGTGTTTTAAAAGACCACTTGAAACTTAATGCATCAGTGAGAGGTGTGGGTCTGGGCTGCTGGGAGGGGAGGCCAGCCTGCAGAAGGAGGCTGAAGAACTTGGTGTGGAAGTCTGAGCCTGGTGAAACATGTATGGCTCATGCATTTCTAGGAGCTCTTGCTCCCAGAGAGCGAGAACTGGTGAAGCTGAGAGCAAGGCTGTCACATAGCTGCAAGCTGACCGTGTCTTAAGTCTATTGTGAATATTTCAAACTGCCATAAGGATGAAGTTCCATATAAGCAGTGACAGTGGGAACAGGCAGCCTCGCAGTGCTTGTATGTGATCAAGCAGTAGATAAAATACAAACCTGGCATATAGGATCAGTCACTTTGCCTCCCTGATGTGCGTTTGTTCTTAGTAAACACAGTGTTTCTCCTGGTTTGCTGTAAATGAGTGATTGAGTAAATGAGTTGTAAAGAAATGAGTATGAAGTTTCACCTTCATTTTAGTACTGGAAGATTACTCCTTAAAACTAAGGAAGAAAGTACAAGATTTTTAACTAAGATATCATTTCTGTCATTTGTTGATGACACAAAAGGGTTAAGCAGGTATTGGATGGGTATTAAGTGAATACAGTGAAAAAGGGGTCTGGAGGGGCATCCTGAAACTTAAATTGATTCTTTATCCATACCTGAAGATAATATCTTACTATCTCCTCGAAGGATTTCACAGAGTAAAAGATAGAAATTTCCAATATGATACAGATACCATTTATAAGAATTCCTCCAGCCCTCATCATATGAAGTAAAAAGCATAAGAAAATCAACCAACCAACCAACCAACAAAAATCTGGCTCCAGTCCTTTTTATTCATCTGCACTCTGCTTTTAAAGCCAGCGTATGTTTCCTTTTCCCTTGCAAAGGCCCAGATTTCCCCCTGCAGAGAGGATCAGAGAGAACAAGCCACATGCGACAGGAGTTAATCATGTAGCTTAATGCACTATTAGAAGGCACTCAGATAACGAAGCGATGAGAGCAGCAGAAGAGAAGCTGTAAGAGATCGTTCCCTTTGCACAGAAAGCCTGCAGGAGTAGGAGAAGGGAGGGCAGGGTGTGACAATCTTCCTACGGATATTTTCCTGCTGGAAAACAATGTAGAGGACAGGAGAAAGAAAAGGATCTATCTGACTGTACAAATCTGTCCGATACGTATTTAGTGCATCTGCACTAGTGGTGGCCTCACTAGTAGCTCCGCAGTTATCACTTCTACTGAAAACCTTTGAAGAAGCTCAGAGGGAAAGATTATCAGGGCCCAACTTTCTCTGGAAGGTGTCCATGAGGAACTGGAGACAGCAAATGCTTAAGCTAGACTGCCTTCTTCTGGACCTGCGACCTAGAAAATTGGTGGGGAACAGAGCTGAGGAAAATACATGCCAGTAGTTCCATGGAGTATGTATTTTAAATATCTGACCAGTCATCTGTGTAGTACCTTCTCTGAGAAATACTGATACGAGTCTGGGAAATATTCATAGCTTCAAGTAACGTGGAGTGTGGAATGGGAAAAGTACCAAATGCAAAATTTAGTTTAAACTCAGTTTGTGTTCAGCAATTTGCAAGTTTAATTGAAATGCATATGCTATCGTCGTGTTGTTAAACACTTCTGAAACAAGAGCTGTTTCGTGTAATTAATTTTCTTTATGATTCTTCTGTGGTTTCAACCATTCACATCCAATAGCGGATTTCATTTTGGGAATCCTTAATTATGTCTTTAATTTTTTTTTTATGGTTTGCAAAATGGTATGTGTTTAGAACATGAAAAACTATATAATTAATGACTTGGAAGGTAATGGTTACACTAAAATACCAACTGAGGAAAGCAGTTCCCTAATACATTGTATTCAGTAGCTAGAATTCCATATGCAGCTTTTAATTCCAGTGTAAAATATATCATTGAGTGGTTGCATTTGAAATGAAGAAAAAAAATGCTATTTCACGGATGAGCTTCTGCAGGTAATGGAACAAATATGAAACGTAAGGGAAAGCAGCAATCCTTCTGGAAACAAACAATAGCCACAAAAAAAGAGCAGTTCATAGGCTAGTTGTGGTGGGAGTCCATTGGCCATCTGGGAGCCAGAAAGCAGTGGAAGCAAACTAAGCAGAAAGCACTGCAATGTTTCCTCCCAGAGGCAGTGCTCCTTTATGCTCCTTTATTCAGCTGGGCTTCCATGAAGACACCTTTGCCAGTGCAGCTGCCCCACAGGCAGAAGCTCTTGTAGTTTAAGTAAGTGATCAATATAGTTGTCAGTTTATTAAAAAAAAAAAACTAAAAAGTGGATATTGGAAAGAACAATAGATTGTAAACTACCTACCTACCTTCTTGTTTTGTTCCATCTGGCACTTTTACATTCTGTAGTGCAATGGTGAGAACAGATCATAGTCATAGAATGTTTTGGGTTGGAGGAACCTTTAAGATCACCTTTTTCCAATCCCCTGCTGTAGGTAGGGATGCATCCCTCTAGACCATGTTGCTCAAAGTTCCTTCCAGCCTGGCTTTGAACATCTACAGGGTAGGAGCATCCACAGCCTCTCTGGGCAACCTGTTCCAGTATCTCACCACCCTTACAGTACAAAATTTCTTCCTAATGTCTAAATCTACCCTCTTCTGGTTTAAAGCCATTTTCCCTCATCCTGTCACTACATGCCCTTGTAAAAAGTCCCTCCCCAGCTTTCCTGTAGGTCCCCTTCGGGTGTTGGATGGCCACTATGAGGCCTCCCCAGACCTTCTCTTCTCAAGGCTGAAGAGCCCCAGGTCTCTCAGCCTGTCCCCATACGGGAGGTCCCCCAGCCCTCTGATCATCTTTGTGGCCCTCCTCTGGACCTGCTCCATGTCCTTCTAATGTTGAAGGACCTTGAACTGGATGCAGTACTCCAGGTGGGGTCTCATGAGAGCAGAGAGTGAAGGGGCAGAATCTCCTCCCTCAACCTGCTTGTAACACTTCTCTTGATGCAACCCAGGATGCAGTTGGGCTGCTCATATTGCCAGCTCATGTTGAGTCTTTCATCAACCAACACCCCCAAATCCTTCTCTTCAAGGCTGCTCTAAAGTCATTCTCTGCTAGCTTGTATTTGTGCTTGGGATCTGCCCCAACCCGTGTGTGGGACCTTGCGCTCGGCCCTGTTGAACATCATGAGTTGAACTTCAACTCTCTGAGTATGACCATCCAGCCAGTTCCTTATTCAGCGAGCGATCCATCCACCAAATCCATTTTTCTCCAATTTGTTGACCAGGATGTTGTGCAGGACAGTGTCAAATGCTCTGCATAAGTCTAGGTAGATGTATAATTTGCTCTTTTTTTTATCTTCTCACACTCTAACTCCATCATAAGAGGCCATTAAGTTTGTCAGGCATTATTTGCCCTTGGTGAAGCCATGTTGGTTACCACCAATCACCTCATCTTTATTTTCCATGTTCCTTAGTAGGTCCTCCAGGAGGATGTGCTCCATGATTTTGCAGGCACATAGGTGAGGCTGACTGGCCTGTAGTTTCCTGGATCTTCTTTTTTTCCCCATCTTGAAAATGGAGGCTTTGTTTCCCCTTGTCCAGTCAGTGGGAATGTACTGGTCCCTGCTAACCCAAGGTAATATAATACTGTAGAGAAGGAATTATGTGATTACTTAATTCAAAACTCAGACAAAAAAATAAAACAAAATAAAATGCAGGATTTTTCCATGTCTTTTCTCTGACTTCCAAATCTCAAGACTAGCATCCTTATGGGAGATGAGCGATGGCATGTGCACTTCACTTCTCTTAACTCTGAATATCTTTGCTGCATGGGACACCACCTCTTTTCTATGAAAGTGGTTAGCTTTTCTGAAGCACGGCAGGTGCTCCTTCTTCTCTTGAAGCTATTGAGTTATGTTAAATCTCTTTTGTTTCCAAGGACCTAAAGAGGTCAGTAGTCACTGCCATTGGAAATATCCCAAGGAGATCCATAGGGGAAGAACACCACAAAATGCCTGGGAAAGGTGCTGAAGTTCTACTTGGAAATTCTTACAGCTTAAGAATAGTCTATAAACTTGGAACTTAAAGTTTCTTATTTAAAACTACGAGGTGATCTAGGGAAACAAAAGCAGTTGAAATTTCACCTTTGTCATCTCTTTCAAGAATCTCGTGGTTACTCAATGTTTTGTCTTCTGTAGTCAATATCAAATGCAGCATGTTGATACATTAATTGAGGGGAGAAAAATCTATTTGATTGTTTGGCTATCAGTCTTTCTAGTTAGTTTGGGAGAGTCTGAGCCAACTCTGATATTACAGGCAGAAATGTAGCGTTGTCTACAATTAAAGATACTTTCCACTTTCTTGCCTTCTTTTTCATATGCCCTATCAAGTTCTAATCCTTCAGGCTGAAATGTTCTCAAATTGCTGTTTGCTTCCAGCACAAGTTCTGTGGGTTGTTTTGTTTTGTTTTGTTTTTTTAACTTTTATTTTTGGAGAAAGATTAAAGACAGCGTCATAAAGCAAAACGAATAACGTGCTTAAATTAAGGGAGTCAACCCTAACTCTTGACATTTCCTATCTTTGAAGTGTTAAGAGTCTGCAGTCATAACGTTCTGTTAACATGCATTTGTGTGTCATGTACGTATAATTTACGGACTGCGTTTCAGTCTGTCCTCCTGGTAGCCTGGCATCAAGGTGACTGCTAAAGACAGAGGGCTGACTTTAGAAAAGAATTAATAGGCTTTCAAATGCCTTAATTCCTATGTAGGAGAGTTATACAGTGCATCTTTTCTCATTACATGTAAGCTATTAAAATAACACCATTGTTTGTTTTGTATTTGAAACACAATTTACCATTAAATGTGTAATGATTTAGCAGCTGCTGTTCTCCTTGGAAGAAAAACTTGAATTTTGCTGAAAATCTGTTCTGTTTCTGTTAGGAATTAAGCTTCTTTTATTTATTTATTTATTTGTCATATGAACTAATATTTTGTCTTTTTCCTGCGGCGGCACTAGTTAAATCAGACCCTGCTGGTGAATTGCAAAGAAATAAATCACAACAGACATTAATCTAGATGAGGGCTAAGTAATTAACTCCGTAGAAGGGTGGTGTATAGTGTGTCTGTGACACTAGACTGACTGCTGTGCGTAGAATAAATGCAGTATTTAGGCTGCCTATGGGATTCCACCCCTTCAATTAAGTAAACAAATATATATAGAGCTACTCTGGAGTGTATCCTTTGTGGTCTAAACACTGTATCTTATTAAAATCATCTGCATGCAGTATGTGGGGTTTGAGTTCCTGCCAGTGGTTTCATCCATTGTTAACAGTGATGCTTGGCTCTCCCAAGAGTTAAATGCAGTGGTACCATAGTTATGTGCAAAGGGTGCTCTTGGTTACTTTGGTGGCCGTTTCCTTGCGCGTTACCTCCCACTTTGTTTCCGTCCATGTGTGTGGCATAGGGTGTTGCCTGGAAAAATATAGGCTTTTTCAGGAAAAAAGAAATCCATATAGGTCGAGAAAAATGTCAGAAGCATTCTGGAATGGATTCCGTGTGGCAAAAGCAGGGTCAGAATAGGTGTGTGCCTGCCGACTGTGCGTGTATCAAGGTACTTCACATTTACATCTGTGTATCTGTTTTCACCTCGGTGTCAGCAACAAAGCATCTGTTGTACTCTGGAAGATTAGATCGGTTGTTTAAAGGAGAATTGTTCTTCCTCTTTCTGATCTGTAAGCATCACAATCCTCATCCTGCAGGTCCTCCTTTTTACCCAGAGAATGAAGCTGATTTTCTCTTCTTCTTTGCAGATGAGGCCAAGTTGGAATAGTGGTGTTTTATCATCACGCAAATATTTTTGCCTACAATGTCATAAATACTTCAGACATTAATCCACTGCATAAGGCATTTGCAGCAGATTTCTTTTCGGTCCAGCCTGTAATTTTAGAGGGTGATATGGACGACATAGGTTGACAAAATTCTGCCCAGGGATAATAGCGAAAATGATATTCTCCTGAAGCTGCATTTATTTCATGACTCTGTTAAACTGAAAGAATATAAAAATGGTGATAAGCCACACACCGAGGTAAGTTAGTGTGACTTCTATGATTTCAGCTATTAAAATCAGTTTACTGTACTTGCTGTTTTTCACAAACTCGATCTTCTCGTGTTTTAATTAGCTAGCTCTTCAAATATTGATTCAAGTGCCTTTGTCAAAAGTCCTAATAGTGACAGAGCATTTTAGAGATGAGAGGAGCATTAATTTTCATATAGCTTTTGTTGTCCCCGTTGTACATAAGGTTATTTTGCTCATACAGCTCTGCCGAAGTGGAGACAAGTGAACAGGTTTCTCTGTAAGACCAGCCCTTACCTCCAAAGAGCAGAAGACATGAGTGCAGTGAATGGAAGATGCATGCTGATCAGAAAGTTCCTGATCTCTGGGAGCACAGTGTCCAGCTATAAAAACCCATCACGTTACTTAGGGCAGAATAGAGTTTTCTATATGCAAAACCAAGACAATAAAGCACTGTACCTATAGAAGACGTTGGAACGGGTGACAGATTTTTGACTTGGGAACCTCTATCACCCTTGAAGCGTTTCTTGGACCACCATGCAGGCTTGTCTGCTGATGTCTAATTGAAAACAGTGTGTGGCAGTACGGGTCGGCAGGCTGGCTGCAGCCCACATGCATTTGGCAGATTGCTCCGGGTCGTGGTGTAACGGTTCATTTTCAGATTCTCCTTTTACACCTGTGTTCATGAAACGTGTGTGTTAGAGGTGATTATAGATCGTTTCTGGTTGGAAAAATGCACTCCTCCAGATTAACCCAGGAGTCAGAGACAATGTTGAGAAAGGTCTTCCTGCAGCTATTTTTCCTTTGAGCTAACAGAACTCCAGGTAAAGGTGAAGAAAAAAAAATGTAATTATTAACCTGGTGCTCTGGATTGCACAATACTTTCACTGGTAATCAGCATTGCAGTTTGTGAACCCGTATCACAATGACAGGTAAATTGACCATGAGGTACAGTCATTAAGAAGAAATACAATAGGTTGAATATGGACTGCTGTGCTCCCTTTGAGAGTTTGGGAAGCCAGCTCCTCCAAAGCGAGGCTGCTGCTCGTGAAATTGTGTTTGCACTTTGTCCTTCTCAGGAGAGTCCACGGCCCTCACAGAACAGCGGTGCCTGGAGGGAGGAAGGCAGAAGGAGGTGTCCATCCCCATCCCAAAGATTTAGAGTCTCCAGGAAATGTGCTGAGCCAGGAATAAAGTGAAATATCCTCAATGAATAATTCATGTGCTGGAAAGTGGTTTTTCAGGGAAACTGAAGCTATACGGAGATTTGGACAAATTGAGCTGAAACACTTTCAGCAATAAAAAAGATGGATAGGAGGGGAGTATACTGAAAAACTTGAAATACGGCATAATATCTTCTTTCAACTTCCTGGACTGGTTCCTTTAAAAGGCATATTCAGGGCTGGATCTTTTTTTATTTGGTCTAGAAAATGTTGATACTTTTTTTTTTTTTTTAATAGATGTAAATTAAAAGAGAAGATGTTACCAGAAAGTGTTTAGTGATCTGAAAGTGAAATTAAATTTATGCTGATTTGTGTCTTCAGGCACTGTATTTCTGTTGTTTACCTGCTTGCCTGGGGAGCCCAGCACTAGCAAGCACAACTGGCAGTGTCGACAGATGTCTCTTCTTGAGCACAAATAACCCTTCCCTGATTTCTGCATTAAGATTTTAAGAGCAGTAATGTTTAGGGAGGTTCCTAAAAGCACGGTTTCTGTAGAAACATGGGAAATAGAGCTTGTGTTTGTACGATGTCTGGTGTATGGATTGGGAGCTCTGCACCCTAAGGATATCTCTGCCTTGACAAGAAGGTGGAAGAGGCTGTTCCTGGTGAAACCCCTGTTTGTGCTGCTACCTGTGACTAGCTTGCCTAGGGAGCCTCAGGAAAAGAGAAATGCCCTTATTCTCTTACCAGAATGCATAATGCCATCTCATTGGTCAGTACTAGCAGCAAGGAGAGCATGTTTGTGGTTCAGGGATGGAAAACTAACAGCTACGTGGTGTGCTTGGCTAGAGCTAGGGTAACGCAGAGTGACCTTAGAGGTTCCATATATCCCTCCATTCCCTGTGAGGAGCTGTAAGCTCCCATAAGGCCTCCCCTCAGCCTCCTCTTCTCTGAGCTCAACAAACCAAGGGACCTCAGTCTAGCTTGCTAGACTCTTTGTAGCCCTCCTTTAGACACTCTTTCCTATAAAGTTTTTTGTCCTCGTATTGTGGTGCCCAAAACTGTACGCAGTTGCTTCTGAGTCTGCTGTAATTCCATGACTCTGAAAAAAGTGAGGAGAAGAACCTTCTGTAGTTGACCTGTGTGACTCAACCAGGTAAATCCCATCTTTCCAAATCTGGACATTATTTATACCCTCTCCAGCCTTGAAAGCTCAGCTCAACACATTATCACCAAGAGCTTGAAGATAAGCTTGAACCTTGAAGAGGTTGAGATTGATACTACAGACAGGAGGCTTCAGCCCAGTGGCTGCTGGGAAGGAGACAAACGAGAACGGGGAGATCTCAACTCCTTTTATACTCCTCTAAGCTTTATGTCCTTGCATCCCAATGTCTCACCTCCTAAGCCCTTTGTATTCCATTCTGTCCAGTCAGTGGTTGCCTTCCAGTAGTATCTTGCATGTGGCAGACCCAGGGAAGCACTGTCTGGGTAAGGTTCACATGGATGTGATGTTATTTATCCCTAATAAGATAACTGTAACACATCACAAGAATAGTTAGAAATCCACGTAGTGGATGCATCAACTTATAGACACACTTGCAGGTCTGTAGGCTTGCAGCCTGAACTCTTATGATGTTTTAAAAGCTAGATAGAAGACTGAACAACTCCAAACGTCTGCACCAAGTTTGGCTTAAGTCACCGCACTGCTTTGGTAGTACTGGTTTTCCTCATTACAGCTGCTATCTGATGCAACCTAAATACACTGTGGTATTTAAGCTAAAGCAGTGTGAGTAATTCAGTTAATTAATTAGCTGCAGGTAGCGCTTACATTCCCTTGTGAAGGGATCAAAGGAGAACACTTAATAACGTTTATTTTCTTGTTCTGCTCTGAAGCATGGTGTCAGTTCATTCAAATAACCTTACGACCCAAATGTTAATATAAGTTATTATATTACTTTATGCGTTGGTGAACATTTCCACTCTGTGTAGCAATTATGACTGCTGGAACTCAACACGTGCTGCTTTGGAATAACTGGAAGTGGACAGAGAAATGGCAAATGAGTAAGAAACCCCTAAAGACCTCTAAGCCCCTGCCCTTCTCCTGCAAACTTATTTTCTTTCACCTTGTCCTGGGATTTGCAGTACAACTGCTGCAGCAGGAAAGCTGGAATAGAGAGTTTGGCCCACAGAGGAATAGAAGCCTTCAGCAGTTATCAGTGTAAGTACGGCCGGCTGAAGGAATTTTAATCAAAAATGACTGTGAGCATTAATTGATATGAGGATTAGAGCTGGAGTTTGTGGTCTTTTGCCTTGTAACTGGTGTGCTTCAGCATTAAGAACTTCATAGGAAGAAGAATAGGAGTCTACTTGGCCTTGAGTTCACTCTGCGTCCTCAAGGGATTTGTGTGAGGGAGGTTTGTTCTGCTACCGGACCATTAGCAGAACTCTCCTGCCACTGAAGGCGTGATGTGAAACATGAGATTAGATAAGGTAAAATAAAGCAAAGATCTGAGTAATTAGATTGCATGTGGACACCAACTGTTCTCATCTGTGTGCTAACAGTCTTCAGTTCAGTCACTGTTTTGTGATCTGAGGCATTATAGGAGGCCCGAGCCCTCCTAAAGCTGTTGGCTATAGCCATTCTGCGTACCTACGTTTGTAGGGAGAATTTTCAGTTTTCAGATCATTGTCGTTGGGGCTTTGATTTATTTGTCTGTGGCTGTGCTGTGGTGTAAAGGGAATTAAATTACCTCCATGTAATAAATACATTACTTTTTTTTTTCTTTTGATGTATTACCATCTTGAGCCACTTAATACGATGTAAAGCCCTTTGGGATTTAAAAAGACAACAAGAGATGAGGCTTTATTCAACTCAGTGAATCCTTTGCCTAGTATATCGTTCCACTTCAGTGATTCCCCTACTCAACGTAACTGAGACTTATTTCATGTTTTCATTCAGTTTGATAAACGTCACGAGAAATGAAGTCTTTCAGGCTTCCAGCAGTGGTAACATGGAATTTGCTGCACAGATGGTTTTGGCTGCATCTCTAATGGAAGGATCTTTGCATTGTCCCTTAGCTTGCTCTGCAGCAGCTTGTGTAAGCGTGTGCGTGCCTGGACCTTTGCTCCACGTGCTTGTGTGTTGGTGAAGCCACCTCCGTCTTGGTGTTAACATGTTCTTCATGTTTCTCAAAGAACAGAGCTTTCTTTCAGCTGGAGACCACAGCAGATCCGTGTGTGTGAGAGAGTGATGGCCAACTCACATGGCTTGCTCCTGGAACTCTGACCTCCACTCTTGAGAAAAGTCAAAGAGAGAATGCAGGAGTGGAGGGTGGAGACAAATTGAGGGCTGGTAGCTTTCACACAGACGGTGTTTTTTGGTCTGTAACCTCAGTAAATATTGAACTGCGTTATATTCAATATCTCAATAGGCAAAACAATACTTCTGTACATCAGACCTTTGTGGAACATGTCCGAGTCATTGGTACATGCCCTATGTTTGGGAAACTCTAAAACGTGCGCTAGATGTTTGCCTGGAATATTGGCTGAAGAGGCAAAACTGTCGCAGAGTAGTTGAAAACCCCATTGGCTCCATTGAGATATGAGGAGGCGTTGCAAATACCTGTCTGTGTGATCAACTCTGAAGTTGCAGCAGAGTACACACAGGGTTAACATTGGGCTTTTATGCAAGCTCTTGCCCAAACTGGGCTTCCCACTTTATGTAAAGCACCTTTTGTTCAGTCTCCAGACATAGGGACAGCTGCTGGGTGGGAAGGGGAGGTGAAGGATTTTTCCAGTATGGACTCTATCCACCAGTTTGCATTGTCTTCCAGAAATTGCAGTGCTGGATCCAGCCAGCAGTGGCTGCTATTTTGCCATATCACTGCAGCGTTATCAGGAAGTTCTGCTGCTTGGGTTACAGGCTGCCCTTGAAGCCTAAAGTTCAAGAGCTCTTCACTGCAAACATCAATGGCGCTGAGTGGAAATGGATCTTACAAGTTAGTTTCAAAACACAGGCTGGCGGGGCCTGTGTTGGTTTAATATTCCCCTTACAGAGCGTTTCCTAATGGTAAATTCCTCAGCGTAGAGGAGGGTAACTAAGATAACAAAATATATTTATTTTACTAGAAAGAGCTTTAATCAACTTCAGGGACATGGTTTCAGTACAGCGTTGTAAAAGCCCTGTTAACCTTCTACACGCTGACCCGGGTCCTGCAAACGATTACTCTTGGCCACGTGTGTGCTGTGGATGTGTCAGAGACGGAGCTGCTTTTGGAAGACCAGAAAGGCTGCAAAGGGGCAGATGCTGCAACAGCGCTTAAGCAGAGCACTCTTCCTCGAAATCCCGCAGATAAACGTCTCTCTCAGCCACCAGAGCTGGATGGGAGAACACCAGCTTGGTGCTGGGACGTGGCAGCACTGCAGGCCAACACGGGCAGCCCCGGGCTGTGGTGGCTCGGCCCAGGGCTCTCATCCCTGTCCCGTCTCTCCGTCTCTCCCCAGCTGGCGGTCCCACACAACGATGAATGGACGCGCTTCGCCCGGACGCTGGTGGAGATCCGCGCCAACCGAGCGGACAGCGAGGAGGAGGGGGCGGTGGAGCTGGCGGCCTAAAGGAACGGGAGGAGCGGCCTAAAAACAGGAGGAGCGGCCTTCCCTGCCGCGCTGTGGCTGCCGGGCCCTGCGTGCGTGCCAGTATTGCTCAGAGCATTCCATATTAATCACACGGCTTTACACGGGGCTGAAAGTATCCAGAGCATTTTCATACTTTATATTTCTGTCTGAAAAGTAAGAAAGAAAAGACAAATCAACCCTTTATGGGTTTAGTTGTTGCCTTTTAACTACTTAGTAGCTGTATTTAATAGCTAGGAACCCCTGGTTAAACTTGTGCTCACATTGCCCTTCTGGCGTAGTCCTATTAAATCCATATGAAGCCAGATATGATTATGTGCAGATGTGGTGTGCTTCACTGTATGGGACCGGGCCAGAGGCTTTAGATGTGGTGTTTCACATGGTGACTTACATTATGAATGGATGTACTATACGAAAGTTGCTGCTCCTTATTTATTGCGGTGTGCTGCATGGAACATATTTATTTGAAAGCATTAAAATAAACGATCCTAAAGCATGTGCATAATGAGAGAACTGCATTGTCTGTGTGCTGCCGTGGAGGTTACGTTCAAGTCCGCCTAACAATCCCAGTACATCAGTTGTGCTTCAGACAACTAGTAAGATCTATAAAGGTCGGCTTGAGTGGAGGGAGTGCGTTTCCTTTCCTTTCCTCTTTTAAGGCGCCCATTATTTCCAGGCACTTTAACAATATTTCACATACAGTCGGTCACTGATACTTGTCATGCAAGTTAGCACTAACAGTCTGACAAAGGGTTGTGGTTCCCGAGTGTGACACTAGTGTTGCCAATAAAATGTATCCAGCCTGTTCTGTCGCAGTGTGGTTAATCCTCCCCTGCCAGCAGCGCTCAGCACATTCATTACCGGGCTCTGGGAAATGGGGCTCTGCCGACCTGCAGAGCACTGCTGTGTGAGCACACCGGGCCGGCCGGCCACGGGCTCCGTGGGTGCAAAGGGAAAGGGCTCAGCCACAGTTGGTTTCCTGCTCAGTGTAAGCAGCGCACTGACAGTGGCAAATTCGCTTCCACTTCTCCACGT
Organism: Cyrtonyx montezumae; assembly: GCF_038088225.1. Classification (NCBI taxonomy): domain Eukaryota; kingdom Metazoa; phylum Chordata; class Aves; order Galliformes; family Odontophoridae; genus Cyrtonyx; species Cyrtonyx montezumae. The sequence goes on along the minus strand of NW_027071870.1, from coordinate 1,298,945 downwards.
TACCTTCAGTTTCGGGCATCTCCTGGCACACAGTGGCCCAGGAGGGCTGTCCCCTCCTAAGGAAGACACAGAGCGGTTTGTCAGGTGATCTATCTTTAGCAGGTTTATAGAAACCTGCCCAACTTGTTTAGGAAGTCAATGATTTATATGGCCATTAAAGCACCCCACTGTCTTAAGGCATTCCCCAGAGCCCATTCCCCAGGGACAGGCAGAAGATCCCTCAGCTCCTGCTGGGTGCACAAACAGGAACAGAGGTGGCCGCCCATCAGCAGCATTAGATGGGTTTTCTCTTTTTGGCTGACTCGTGGGGCTTGGCTGGGCTGCAGGAAACAAGCAAGGTTACACTTTATCCAATTCCTTCCAACGCTTTGCGTAACTCACCCACAATCCCAAAGACAACAAACATCTCAACATCGTCCCCAGGGCCTTCTGTGCTCAGGACAATCTGAACGTTTCTTGGCCTGAAAGCTTCTCAGAACTTTTGCATCCTTTTGTGTCTGGAGGAAGCTGACAGCACACACACACACACACACACACACACACACACACACACACACACACACACACACACACACACACACACACACACAGCCAGAGGAGCTCTCGGCAGAGCAGAGCTCTGGGCTTTCCCATGGAAATTCTTGACAAGGTAAATCAGGCAACAGTGGATTAAACAGAAAGACAACTCCTACGCTGCCTAACATCTCCAGTGTCCAGCACGAGCAGCTCCCACTGAGAAAGCTGAACTTTCGTGACGAGACTTACCCAAAACTGCCAGTGAATTTTGCAGAAATGCAAGGGGTGTTTTTTTTACCCATTTCTGAAGAGAAGGAGCTGTGTCATTTTAGAAGACTTGAAGAGAGGAGGCCGAGGGGTTGCAGCCAACAGCTGCCCTGTGCTCTCTGCACCTCCCGGAGGCGCAGCTGCAGGTGAGTATCATCATCTTCCCCCACCACCGTCAGGTGTACGAACACCTTCTCTCCTTCTCTGGAGATGTTCCAGTCCCGCCTGGACGCCTACCTGTGCAACCTGGGCTAGGGAGCTGCTTTGGCAGGGGGTTGGACTCAGTGATCTCTGGAGGTCCCTTCCAACCCTACAGTTCTGTGATTGTGAACCATCAGGGCAAGGGAGGTGCGTGCCCCCTCTCTGCTCTGCTCTCATGAGGCCCCACCTGCAGCACTGCGTTGGCTCTGAGGCCACAGCCTAAGGACATGGTGCTGCTGGAGCCCAGAGCCTCTCAAGGAGGTCACGGGGATGCTCAGAGGGCTGGAGCACCTCTCCTATAAAGAAAGGCTGACAAAGCACGGGCTTGTTCAGCTTGAAGAAGAGGTTCTGAGGAGACCAGTACCTAAAGGGGGCTTACAGAAAAGCTTCACACAAGGACCTGCAGTAACAAGGACCTGTAGTAACAAGGAATAACAACATTAAATGGAAAGAAGGGAGATTTAGATAGATGTTAGGAAGAAGTTCTTCACTCAGAGGGTGGTGAGGCACTGGCACAGGCTGCCAAGAGAAGCTGTGCATGCCACATCCCTGGAGATGTTCAGGGCCAGGATGGATGAGGACCTGGGCAACCTGATTTAGGGGAAGGTGTTTCTGGCCATGATGGGATAAGGTTGGAACAAAGTGGTAATTAAGGTCCTTTCCAGCCCTGGCCAAGCTGTCCTGTGATTCTATGACTGCATGGAAAAAAACAATCATGAAAACCCAAACGGAAAGGCCTCCTTCATTCCTGCTTTCTGACTGAAAAAAATGCCTATTATTTTGTATGACATCTACACCACCACATGTCTTTCACAGCCGCAGGAACACGGATAACTGCTCTCAAACTGTAGACGCCTTGATAGCCTAAATGGACCAATGTTAGCTTTGTCTTTAACCTAACTTTATAAACGAAGTTGAACAAGCCTTTGGAGGTACTGCCCCATTTCCATAACAGAATACCATGTGTGCATCTGTTTGAAAGGTTTATTACTATCTTCATAAATACATAATTTTCTAAACACTGTGCAAGGCACCAAAAAATTAAGTAAAATCTTTTCTTTTAGAGTATTTTAATCTCTGTGGACTCAATGAAGTAAATAAGAATCTGAAACCACCTATTTGCCAATTACAAGCCAGCAGTTAAGGCAGGTACCATTGATACAGTGCATGAATTTTCTATTGCAGCTATTTAAACAAGCAGCGTTTTACTAGAGTGCATATACAAACTGAATTCCAAACACCAGCAACCCAAGATAGGCACCTAGTAATGAAATTTCCTCGTACGTGTAGCAGAATGCCAAAAGTACTGCCATAAAGTGCAAAGACTATGGACAATAACACTTTCTTTTGAGCATTTTGATACTAGTAACGTAATACAACGGCTAAACATTTATAAATGTGGTTTCCATTACAAAAACATGTTCCACATAAAAGCTTCATAATACAATCCAGAAACTGAACTTGTGCGTGTGCATGGTTAAAAAGTTGAAGCTGTACTGGCAGACTCAGGTACCGGGGACGTGTTTGCTGACCTCTACAGACACGCACTAAGTTGATAAGCAATTTACATGTACAGTCAGAATCACTCCGCTCTGAGCACCGTGATATCCACTGAGTTTTTTCCATTTGAGTGACAGTGTGTGACATCCGCCCTGGGAAATCTGCAACGGAGCACTGTCTGTAAGATGATCCGGTTCACAGCTCTCACCCAACCCTCCCCGATAAATGGAACCTAAAATTAGTGTCTTCCCAACACAAGCTCATGTCAGATGTGGACAGATACATTCATGGTCCCAAACTTAAAACGACTGCTAAGAATTTCACAGTGATCTGGTTAAGGAAGCACGACGACAAATGATTACGTTTAAGATGAAAACTGCCTTAAAACTCAAACGAAGCCAAACTGTTATACGATGTGAAGCTAAAGGAACCAAAGAATTAACCAATTAGAAAAGTGGCTCTTTCCCAACTAATAACAAAAAGCCTACAGCAATAAGCTTAGGGTCCTACTGCTGCAGCAGCCTTTGAGGTAGGTGGCGATGGCTTAAACCGAGGTAGGTAAAGTCCAAACTTGTTTTCAATCCCTGCAAAAGTGGCAACTGCCAATTTATAACCGCCGACGTGGTCAGGGTTAGGAGCAGGGAGCGTGATCCTAGATTTAGGAACCGGCTCCGATCCGGCTGGTTTCCTGCAAAATAATAATAACAGCATTAATTTCCATAGCATGAAAGCAGTATTCACAAAGACCTCTGTAAGTAACTTCTGTTGTCCCCAAAGCTTCATGAACATCTGCAGCTGTGTCTGGTAATCGTGTTCAAGCAGCAATACGCACATCCCTACGTACTGTCTGCAAAGGAGGATGAGCTGAGTTTCCAACAAACAGTATTTGGATGTGGTGACACCTGTTGATCCTTTTGTAAGTCATATGCCCTGCTTAGTAAGGGACCCCGCTCCTTCACAGCACTAAGGAGGACTCATGCAGAGTGCATCCTGACTCGGTAAGCATCACATTAGCAGTTCTACCCCCACCCCATTGTTTAGCCTCTCACAGCCTCCATTTACACTAACGCATGTCCCCAGATCAAAATGGTGACATAAAATGTGGTAATGTCTTGCTGTGATACAAGAGGAGAAATATCATCCTCCATCAGAGGTAGCGTGGCTTAAATAACACTGACAAACCTTTGCAAGAGTATATCATAGTACGAGCCTGATTCTGCCCGTGACACAGCCAGGAACACAAAGACACACGGAGATTCCAGAGCAGCAGATTCCCACACCACATACTTACACTCCCCCAAAGTCCACGTAAAACCATCTCTGCAGTAGCTCATAAGTCACGAGGGTTACACCAAACTGAGGAGATGATCGAAATACACGAGCTTGAAAGAAAAGAAAGAGTCCTTAAGTGACATGAAAAACAAAACCAAAATGAAAACAAGTCATCAAAGCTGTTTTCCACACCTCCTGCTCCTTTCCACAGAGCCTTTGGACCTTCTTCTCGAAGGATCTTCACAAAGCAGTCCACAACGCCGCTGTACGTGGTCTGCCCTGCCCGGGCTGCAACCTGCAGCCTTGTTTTGATGACATCTGCAGGGGTCACCAGAGAGGCTGCGGGCATGCCTAGAGACAGAAAAACCGTGGGGTTGGCATTGCTGACCTGTTACATAACTACAAACCCCAGTTCCCCAAGGGGAACCGTGCCCTTCATCCTTACATTAGCAGAACCTGGCACATAAGGTTTGAGCAGAAGCTGGGAAGGCAAACTAGCAACAGGAGGCAGCCGCCGTGGACGTGGCTTTGCCCAGAGAAAGCTTCTCCTAGAGGAAAATCCGTATCACATGCTTCCTGTCAAGCTGGGAGGCACAGGCTGGATTTTTCAGTGCTAACCAGAAACTTGCATAGTCAACAGGCACAATGTTTTTGGAGGTGAGGTTGATCTTTCCCTTTCCTCTTCACGCCTCGCTGTGGTTCCTAGCACTCTGGCTGCACGCTGTGCTAGAAGAGCCTGTACCCACACACTGCCCCGATCCCCACACAGCAGCGTTACAGAACTGACAATGCCGTGCTCGCTCAGCGAGGCACAAGAGCTAAGGTTAAAAAAAGGTTCATTTTTCTCATTAGGAATGGCAGATTGCTCAGCTGCAAAGTCACAGCTGACATCTCCAGCAGAACACTTGGAGGAAGATTGAAATTGAACCTAGCAGATAATCAACTGGAAGAAAAAAATGCCAGATTACCAACAGGCAGTATCTCTAAAATCGTTCCCACCCAAACAGAGACTGCCCATGTTTAGAATTAAGACAAAAAAAGGAAGAAAGAAAAAATAGGCATCGAGACTGCAGCCAGAAGACAGTGTCTCTTATGGTTTTATTACTTTTCCATTCTGCATCTGTTCCAAACCAACTTGGTCACATGTAGATGCATAAATCTCCTTTGCTTTTTATTTATTTTTTTCAAGGCTTAATAATTCTGTAACAACGTTTGTCCAAACCAGCGTGGTCTGGCTTCAGGCTCCGGAGCATCCTTCTGCACACCGCTTCAGAGAGATGGAGTACGTGTCTCCAAAAGAATTCCTCCTCCTCTCCTGGACCCCCCAAAATAACACACGCTGAACTCGCACAGTGGTCAGGCTGGCAGGCAAGTGCTACCACTCAGTAAAGGTTTCTGAACTCTGGAGAGGTTGAAATTCCTCTTTGCTTACCCATACCCACACCACGACATTGGTTTGAGTCTTCAGTTTAAAGCTGGACTTTTGTTCTTCAAAAGCCAACCAGTGTTTTCAAGGAAAACCAAAGGACATACTTAGAAACGATTCTGCTTACTGCACACTGACTGCCTTCTCCTAGTTCCTCACTCCTTATTGCTGAGGATATTTTGCATTTTAAGTTCTGCTGTTTGTTGTGGGGTTTTTAAATCCTGTTTATAGAGCAACGTATAAAGCACAAAAGACTTCACAGACAAATAAAAACGTCCACGTTGCTGCCCTGAGGAGCGTGCAATCAGAACGAGAAACGACACAGCAGGAGGTGACAGTAAAACAGGGGAGCACGGGAGGAGAAGGAAGTTCATGGAGCAGATGGAGCAAATTAAGGAGCTATCTTGTTGTTCACATGAGCATTATCTCCTCAGAACACAACAGGCTGATCTGGTGAACAGTGAAAACAAGCAGATGACGTGCATGTTGTGATGCATGCATCCCTAACAACAACAAAAAGGAAGAAAATGCACACAGCAGACACAACACCCACTGGCAAAGGCTGTGGCTGTGCATCCGAGCTGGCCAGCGTGTACCAGAGGGCCCTGAACATTTAGAGCTGGAGTCACTGCTGGAAGGTGTGGGGTTCTTGCTGTGGCACTGCTTGGCTCTCCTATCCACTGTGTAGCAGAGTAGAACAAGCAGGTGCTCAAGGTGACACTCTGCACCTCTTTTGTATCTGGATAGTCAGGAATCAGCAACTTAAAGCACACAAGTCAAAAGCAGTTCCTCATGCTTTCTTCCACACAAGTCCCTGTTGCAGCAGGCAAGACAATGGAATCCAGTCCAGTTCAGAAACTGTTCTGATAAGGGTGAAGTCCTCACAAAGCCATGCAACTGCACAGGAGTCCGTGGGTAGAAGTAATTTTCATCATTTTGTCACACATTTTTCCAGTGTGTTCCGCAAGCGTGGTTGATGGGTTCCATACACCAACATTCAAGATTCCTTTGATCTCAAAATTTCACGGATGCTATGATTTTATTTTCAGTGATTTCTTTTAATAAACCATTCTAACAAAGAACTTTGCCAGTCATTCAGCCAGCCAAAGCCATCAGCACAGTAATGTAAAGATGATACGTGATGACAAAACATCAGCACTGAAATCTTTCTTTTTTCCTCCTAAACGTGAACGCATCCAACATATCCCAAGCTTGCAGGATCTTTAAAGCTCAGCTCATTTCTGTAGCAAAGCAGCTTTGTTGTTTGGGCACAAGGCTGCAAAATGTGCTCTAATTACTGCACTGCTGGTGCAACACAAACCCATACAGAAAGCTGTTCCACTTACCAGCTATTGACCCAGCCAAGAGCAGATTTCCAGGGCTGACTCTCCCATCTTCATTGGCAAACGAAGCTTTCAAATGAGCGTAACAGGGGAAGTAAATAGCAGAGAAGGGGATGTCACGCAAAAAACACGCCTTAGCACCCTGTGTTGAAAAAAAGAACAGGCTTTGAGAATGAGCAAATTTAACACAATGAACAACGAATATCAGAGAACAGAGCAACACCACAATTTCTGTTTTGTCACTAAGGGCTTATAGAGAAAGCAATTTCTCCTCTCAAAATCTTCTGAGATAGATGTATTTCATTCTGCTGAGCGGCGTTGTGTGTATTGTTTTTTGGTTCAGTAATTTCTATCATTGTATTTATCTTGTCTACTTGTTCTCCCTCACTCCTTAATAGTGTAGACATTTATTGGTAATAGAGAAAATGTTGTGTGTTGGCATAAGCTCTGGTTACACCTTTGCAGAATAGTAAGTAGTTGACGTTTGAGCCTTGTGTCTATAGAGGCAGTTCAGGGTATGTTTGAAGAAGAGTCACAGGACAAGTCTGAGTCACGGGACAATGTCTTTTCATTCCCACTTAAGACAAATACTACAAACAAAATAGTGCTTCATACATACGTCCATGCAGACGTTGCAATTGATAATTCAACATGTATCAGGAGAAAGTGGGGCTGGAGCACCAACCCTTCCACAGAGGAGTAACAGAGAGACTTATCTGTGATTTTTGAAGTACACATGAACTGGGATACAGTTTGTTTTCAGGTCACTTTCAGCTCTTGCTACCGATTTGGCTAAGTGTTACAAACAGCCAACGCAGTTATCAGTACAGATGACAAGAAATTTAAGAGGACAGTGAAAAACCAAGAAAAACTTTGGAGGTAGAAGCAAGCAAGCAACCGTTTTTCTAGCAAGAGGAAAAGCCAAAAGCCACTGCAGCAGGTCAACCAGAACGAAACGTCAAATAACATCCATGCTCCAACAGCAAAGAGACCTGCAGGCTGCCCTTCCTCAACATGGGGATCCAGGACACCAGAGCCTGAAGGAGCCAGGGCTGAGAGTGGTGGGCAGACACAAGCAGGAGGTGCCTTTGGAAAACCGGTGCAGTCTTTCAAGCTTCAGACAGTAATGCTTCGTGGATGGGGCTAAGCCTGCTTGCTCTGAAGCCAGGGCAGAGTCGCAGTGAAACTCCTTGAAGTTCCTCAGTGGGCCCTCCTGGGCTGCCCTTGTTGCCACAGATCTTTGGTGAACAGCCCTACCCGAGCATGGCTTGGCACCAGGCATTTCACAGGTGACATGCTAATATACACAGAATGTAATGGAATCTAACTGTATGCCTGGACATATCTGTAAGTTTAGCTCGTACTGCCACAGCAGTGAAAACAGTGCTGGTGTAAGCTGGATGCTGGTTATCCAGCGAATACACAAGAGTTGTGAAGCGTCAGAAAAGCTGAAAAGACTCCTTTTGGGAAAGTGAGGCAGGAGGGACTCTGGTAAAAGCAGATTCTGTCAGCCAGTTCACATGAGATGCTAAGAGGCATAGTCTGCAGTCAAGGAACACCTCGGAGAAAATGAAGATTTTATCTACAAGCAGCCATTAGATCTACCCGGCAGACGCTCTGCGTGGCACAGGTGTGGCTGCCAAGGGCAGTGGGCAAAACACACTGCTGGAACCCCTCTCTGTCCCTGATCCTCTCTCAGCTTATTTCCTGACATTCTCAGACCGGGAAATGACCATTATCCCTGACAGTCCACTCCAAGGTTAAGCACTCCTGCTGCTGAGTTGCTTCACTGGTCCGGTTTGATTTATGCTTCGAGTCAGTGGCTCTTGTTAGGCCTTCCTCAGATACAATGAATAGGACTAAAAGAAAATAGGTACCGAAAGCACTGCCGTTCACAGCAGCAGGCTGCACCGAGTTAGCAGGCACATAACAAAGGCAGCGCTGGGCTGGGCTCTCACAATTACCCATCCAGCCCATGCACTTCACTTACAGGGTAAAAAGATGGTGGATCTTTTGCGGTCAACATTCCACAGGAGTTCTGGCCTCGTGCTCCTACAGAAGCCTGTTTTACAAATTACCTTTAATCTTTGCATTAAAAAAAAAAGAAAAAAGAAAAAAGACCGTGATTTTACCCAGCTGTGCATGAGAAAACAACTTCATAATGATCAAATGTCTGTACTGTATTCACCTCACAGAAAAATTACGGAATTCACTAATGAAACATTCTCAGACCAAGATGGTTTCTTCAAGGATTTATTTTTAGAGCATACTTTTCCTCCGAGCAAATCTCCTCGCCGCCTTTACCCTCAGGGTACATTACTTTTATTTTCCTTGCAATGCTGCCATTAAACACTGTGCACGTTCTCCTCTGCATTTTTTTCATACTCTGACCTATCTCTGCATAGCTGAAATAACGTATGGAAATCCATGTACTCCGACTGCAAGCAACTCTCACAGGAATCTGAGCTGCTAATACTCTTCCCCCTTCATTAAAAGGCTCTTTCTCCATGGGACAGAAATGGTATATTGCTAATATCACTAATAACGCACACTCAGGTACGCAGAGAAAGGATGTCCATCAACTTAGTTGGCTCAGTGTAAACAAACCCTGGATCAAAACTTGGATCCACTTTAATAATAACCCGATTTGGCCCCGTTCCAATATCACAACAGTCTAAAGTTTCCCCCCATCGTTCTGTTTAAAGTCTGGGAAAGCATGTTTAAAAGCAGGCCTCATTTAACTTCAAGTTAATCATCCGCAACCAGCCTAGGCCAATTAGGAAGGCTCAGGGAGATTGGCTGCAGTATCTTGAAAAGCAAAAGCAACATTTATTTTACTTCTCGCACCTATTTGATGTGGACAACGTGCTGAAAGCCAAAAGGGGTTTTAATCAGTCCCCAGAAAGCCGTAAGGATCATCCGCTCGCGTTTATTCTGGCAGCCAAGGTGCAGAGCTGCCAGGCATGAAATTGTTGGGAGATCTACACACCAGGACGTGTGCCTCCCTAATGCAACAGCCCTGGCTCCCATCTTCGAGCTCTTTAATAACCTGAAAGCTCTTAATCTTGGATACTATCTCACTGAATAAACCTAAGGAGGTTAAACCAACAACAACAACAACAACAACACAAAACCAACCTCAGATTGTCAACGATTCTGATAAATAAGCCCAAGTCAGTGTCGGGGCAGGTTCTTTAGCATGCTAATTCCTGCTTATACCAGCTCTACCTGCAAATAAGGCTCTAAACAAACTACTTCTACTACAAGGGGAGGGTAATTATACTGACAAAGGCACCTCTGTGTCGGGCTGGGCACAAGGAGCCGGCAGGTCTGGGAGACGCAGGCTTACCCGAGTCTCCTGCAGTGAATGCACATTGTCTGGTGCAGGGGAAAAATGCCAGACTGGGGGACCTAGCAGCATTCAAGACAACAGTGGTGCACCTTGTCTGAGAGGGTTATTTAATGCTTCTGGCACCTGTACTTACAGCCACCCCCTCTTTTTCTCCTTTACAGGTTTAGAATTTATTTGGCATGTATAATTGTTATTTTGATCCTATAGCTACAAACAATAGGCAGCATGTCATTTCTTGATCATTTTGCATTCTTCTTGGGTTTTACTACAGACTTAACCCTTTGGAATAGGAGCCCTAGCAGCACCTAACAGGTTTTGTAGTGCTCGCAAATAGTACTGGCATTTGCTTTCTGGGGCCGTAGCTTCTTCTGCTGTAAAACCACATTGCCTTAAGAGCCACTACACACTTTTATTCACGTGTGTTTACTCCAACCAATACACTGAAACTGATTTAGCACATCAGGTTAGAGGAATAAAACACATTCCAAGGGCGGCACCAGCAATTCAGGCTCATTTTGAAGACAAGCAGGTAGAAGGGCTTCTTTTGGAAATAAACTTTCTGAACAGCAGGAGAATGCAGTCACAAATGAGCATGCTGGATGCAAATTAATACACTCCAACCCTTTTCCTACTCAGTTTCATGTGTATCGCCCTGCTGTAAATCCACAACTGGAAGAGCTGGAGTACCTCAGATGTTACCAAAAGGTACCAAGTGAGAGCTACCCGGTACGTACTGTCAACTGAGATGGCACCTTCCAGGTCAACATTCCAGAAGTCTCTTTATGAAGTTATTAAAAAAAAAAAATGAGGCAGAGCCTATTGGAAGCTTTTCTGACTGGTTTTGGAAATGCAGGCTCTGCTGGCAGGATCAGCCAAGGCACAAATCTGAGATAAATACCTTCTAGGAATTGTAATCATAAACATTACCACAAGTGATGTGTCATTTCCTCAAAGAATCATGTACTAAACTCTATTGTTTACCATCTCTTTGGCATCACAGAAATAACTGTTGCACAAAATCAGGGAGTGGCACTGCATGTTATGCAGTAAAGCTCTATCCACCAGAATGATCACTTGTATAAGTAGTTGGATTTGATGATCCCTATGGGTCCCTTACAACTCAGGATATTCTATGATTCTATGACTCCAGAATTCAATTAAAATTCCGTTTAAATATTTTATGGATGTGAGTTTCTGTGCTGTACAAAATAAGTGTATTTAAATGAGCAATTTTAAAATGTCCTTGGAAACAGAATATAAATTCCAGTGACTTTAATAGGACCTTATGCATATTACTGTGACAGATAGTCAGAAGACAAAACACATTACCTCATTCGGTACCATCACTTCATTCTATTGTGATCAGAAATTACATGAGATGTATCTTTTCTCACTTCTGCCAACACAAATAGTATTTTGAGCTAGGGATAAATGATACTTTCCCTGACTGGGATACACTGTCTTTATGTTTTTAAGAACAGTTGTCAGCTACAGAACATCTGCAGCTACAGAAGAATTTACCACCCCTAAGCTTCCATGCCCTACTGCTTTCACAGCAACAATTACCAGCAGAAATAAGACAAATAAAGCAAATAAATGCCTTCTGCAGAAATGCTGCAGTTCTCCCCAGAGAAGCCGGGTGTCCTGAAATACTTCCTTACACAAGCAGTTCTGACTTTCAGATAAAGGCAGAAAAATTAAAAATAGTTGCTCTCTACTTTTGAAGAACTATGGGGATTCAACCCAGCAGTTTCAACCTAATCAGTTTTATGTGTCAAATCTTACTGTTGCAATTACGGATAAAACGAAGAGCACGGATAAATGAGGAACTCACGAGAGAGCTCAGATGCAGAAGGTAAAAAAGGAAGGCAAACTGGGGGTCGACTACCCAGGAGAAATGCAGAAACACTGCTTGGGCGTGCAGCAATGGAGTCAGAATAGCCAAGGGTCAGCTGGTGCTGGATCCAGAGAGATGCAAAGCTTTCATGAGTGCATCAGCAGCTCAGGACAACTAGCAGAATTGTGAGGATGTTGCTCAATGAGGCAAGACACCTCATGACTAAGGACATGGAAAAGGGAGAAATTACTTACTTGCCTCACTAGTAAAATCTGCACTCAGTCGTCTCAGTTCCATAAGCCTATTACAGAAGTCTGAAAAAGCACAACATCACCTACAGTAGACAGTGCATTTATATCTGCATGCAGATAATCCATGAGAGCAGATGATGTACCTCCAGTGATGCTGAGATAGCTGGTGTCATGGTGAGTTGGTGACTGCCTTCAAAAGTTTGAATCAGTCAAGGGGATTCATACAATTGGGAAAAAAAGACAAACATCACACCCATCTTGAAGAAGAGCAGGAGGAAAATCTAGAAAAACAAGCTGTTTCCAGGCACATGAAGAAGGGAGATACCAGAAACAACCAATAAGGATGTACCAGACTATGGCTGATGAACCTGTCTGCAAGGCAGAAATGAATGTTGTATGCTGTGACTATGAGCGAGGTTTTGAGATGATCTGCTGTAGCACTGTCATAGCCACATCCATGGAATGTGGGCTGCACTCTCAGCAGATCAGTGGATGACAGTCAACTGAAGAAGGAGGATGCTATTCACAGGTACCTTCAGAGCATGGAGAAATGGGCTATGAAGTTCAGAACAGCAAACGCAAAGTCCTTTATTTGGACTGGAATAGCGCCTTGCAGGAGTACAGGCTAAGTCTGAGATGCCAGAAAGCTGATTTACAAAAAAAAAAGCCCAAGGGTGCTGATGGACAAGTACAGAACAGGTCAGCAATGCCTGTCTGCAGTGAAGATGCCACACACTGCATTGCCTTAGCAAGGATGCAAGCAAACTGATTTTCCCTTTCCATTCAGCACTGGTGAGACTGCATCTGGAGTCCAGCGTCCAGTTCTGGGATCCCCTGTACCAAGAAAGACATTGCCAAGCTGGAGAAAAGCCCGGTGCAGGGCTGTCAAGGCAGCCAGGAAGTCCATGGTGTGAAAGGGAGCAGCGGCTGAAGGAACTCAGTGTGCTCAACTCTGAGAACAGCAGGTAAAGGAGAGATTTATTGCTTTATTTCACTACCTAAAGGGAAGGTGTTGGGAAAACAATTCTTGTAGGAAAGGTCTGGGTTGTGTTTTTAAAATCTATGAAGGTCATCAAACACTTGGTCAGGTTGCCCTGATGTCCTCCAGACCGGTTTTCCACGCAAATCAATCAGTTCTAACATCAAGACTACAAAGTACGGCAGTACACAGAGCAGAGATTTGACAGAGTGCTACTATGAATTGTTTTGTCACTAGCATAGTAGAGCACCATGTTAACACAACAAGGAATTACCTAGAAGAATATTAAATTCCTGAATATAGAGGGACATCAAAACCGTGACCTAGCTTCTCACTGATCATCAAATGCTATTCATCTAGACTCAAATACTGTGAAAATTAGGGTTATAGTCAATGAAACGTTCACTCAGTTGGATGCAAAGGTTTACATAACACTTCCTCTATTAATCCACTGACACAAGACATAAGATTTATTTATATGTGCATTGGTTTACTTTGCCAAGGAAAGACAGGAACACTGAAATTACCTGTATCGGGGAAGTATGGGAGTTATAATCTACAAAATGCATTTCACGGTTGGAAATTAACACAAAACATACTAATTCAAGCAACAAACAGCACATCTTGTTGAGACGTGCAGGCATTTGCCTCATGAAGCAAGGACTGACTTACATAACTCCTTGCATCTTCTGGCTGCAGTTGTACTTAATGGAAGTACATTCTCCCACGCTGACTACTGTGTGGGACGCAATGATTTTTCACCTAAATTTTAGCAAGTTGGTGATTTATTTCTGAACTGGGAAAACAATTTTTAAAGCAGTCTTTGCAACGTAGTAAACAAAACAGCAGCAAAGCATACAGAGAAACAGGAAAGCCAGTGTGCAGCAGACTGGATGACCAATCCTGATTTAAGAGGTTTGTAGCTTTTCAGCCTAGAAGCAATCTCACACTGACAAGCAATGGAAACACTTCTGCTCTGCTCAGAGCTTATGAACTTGACTGGCACAGCTCTCATTCATCACAGAAAAATGATTAAAAATGCCTGTGCTCCTATTTTGAAAAATTATCACGATGGCAATATTAGTTCCAACATAAGACCACAACTTCTGGAGTCCATCTTCCTATTAAGTATGTGCTATCCCTCCACTGATCTCACCTCTCTAACAAGTCTACTTTCTCCATTGCTGGCAGTATGGTGGAGCCAGCAATCTTTGCTCTCTATGCAACCAGACAAACATCAGGCTGAGGAAGTCCCTTTCTGTTCCACCTCAAAGCAAGACCTTGAAGGAGATTCTGCAAGCAACAGGAGATCCTGGCTCTGTACAGCTTCTTGTACCGTCCCATCCCACGGCCTCCTCTAGGCAGCGGCCAGCTTCACCTTTCCCAGGGGCACAGCTCTACTGACACTCCTTAATGGCCATTAATACAAACAGAAGTGAATCACTCAGACGAGCTCTTTTTCATGCTCAGATACTGAGCAGCAGAGGAAACTGCTGTAGGAGACTGCAGTCAACCCTTCTTAAGGCAGATTTATGAGAATTTCTATAGATCAGATCAAACAAGGAGAATACCATGCACTTGAAACAAGCAAAGCTGATGGAATACTTAATTCTTGTTAGTTGTGCTTTTTCTACACCACCAAAAACAAAGAAACAAACAACAACAAAAAACAACATACACACACACAAGAAAACCCAACAAACCACAATCAGAAAATAATTCATGCCAAACAGAAAAAAAAGTCAAAACTCTGTTATTGACCAAAAAATGAAGTCTTTCCATTAAATTTTGGACTGTTAAAAAAAAAAAAGAGGTAATTAAAAACATCTGTTTCAAATGAAAAATCCTGAAATGAAAAGGCCTGAATTTTGCTTTCAACAGTTGCAAAACCAAGTGAATCAGTTGGTTCTAAATCACTGCTAACATACCGAAGTGTTTAAACACTGGGAATATTTACACAAAGGCCCATCATGCTTATAGCAAACTTCAAGACTCGCAAACAAAACTATTTTCTAAAGCAGTTATCAGTTCTTGCCCTTCTGCAGTAATATGTATTGATGCTTCTTAAGTTCAACTACAATAAATACATTTGAGGCATCGGACACATCTTCACAAGGATGCAAATGACAAAGCTACACCAAAAGCCTTAAGATGCAAATGAAAGTTCAGTTCACAGTAAGAGTTCTCAGAGGTGCTGAGACAGACACAAAATCCTCATTTCTGTTTCATAGACTTAAAGCCAATTGACTAGTTAGCAGCACAAGCTGTCCAAATTAATCAACGTAATTCAATTCTCTTTATTTCTCTTTTCCATTTTTGCTTGCTCAGGCTATTTTTTGGAGGTGACAAATACAAATCGCACATACGAAAGGACAGGAACACATGGAGCAGGGTTGGGGAAAGGAGACTGAGAAACAGAGACAGAAGAGTAAAAACAAGCCAAAAACCCTTGTGGGGTTTGAGGAGGTGAACAGACTTAATGAACGAGCCAATGAAACTATGCAGCTTGTGATTAAAAAACAGTGCCTGACCCAGCGCAAAGCTGAGCTGTAGCAGCTCGCATTCAGAAGGTGTATTCCTTGCAAATAGTCCTGAAGTACATACTCCAGAAATCACAAATAAGCTGTAATGTGACTTAAGACATTAACGCTGTTTATAAATGGAAAAAATACAGCAAACACTGCTGAGCAACCAACAGAAGGTATTCAAGAAAAACAAATGAATAAACGCTGGCTGTAGTAAATTAGCTTGTCATTCTTTCTCATGTTGTTTTATTTTGAACAGTTCAAGCACAAGTCAGTAGCAGCCTTCCATTCCCGAACAGCCTCAGGGATGCAGACTGTTCAGTTGTAAATGCTTACCCGAATCAACACCATAATGTCATTTATTAGGAGTTTACACAATAGCATCAGCTTCAGTAAAACACCTTAAAAATTAGCAAGTCGATTTAAAGGGAAAAGCGACTCCCCATTAAATCCTATTCAGACCTGCTACTTCTCACCAGGTCAAAGCATACATACATCTACTCCCAGGCAGGCTTCCTCTTTGTAATGTTAAGAGAATGATTTAAAAGGACTGTAGATGAAAAATGTGGATGACATTTAAATATTGTGGAGGGGGGGATGGGGCTTATTTGGTGTTATCGAAGTATCTTCAGTTTACAGTTGCACACCTGTAAGAAAAGGAAGGATACTGCCTGCTGCACTAGAAACACTGGGGCAAACAGACAGCATGTGAAAAATTTCTCCTGTAGAGCAGGTTGCAAAACCTGAAGAAACACCACACGGTGCTCTGTGGTGTATGGAATGCATTACAGTTTTTTGTTCTGAACATAACAGCTATTTCAAAGTATCCCAAGACCTTTCATACCCTTCCATGCCTTGCCCATCTCATCTACAAGTGCAGGGTAGTATGTCTGCCCTTTAGACTACTTGCATACACCGTTAAAATTCAGCAGAAGATGTTTTTAATCCTTCTGCAGTCCGTGTGTGCTTGTGTGTGTGCATCAGCCTAACATTAAATCCAACTTTATTTCTATATGTTTATGCATATGTGAGTGAGAACAGTAATGGAGAAAGCAGAAGAGCAGCGTTTGCAGCGTACTCATAAAAGTAGGTCATCCAGTAATACCTGTGGAAATGAGCTTCTAAACTAGCAAAGGGAAACTTGCTGTAGGAATTCACTTTCACACTGTGCTCCCACTGCCCGTACTTCCTCACTAGTTACAGTGCCGTTATTAATTCCCACCAACAGATTAACAATGGCACCTGGGAAAGCTGCTGAATGAAACACAAAAGCACAGCTCCACAACTGTAAGCAGAAGAAAATAAGTCCATTTTTACACCAGGCAGAGCATTGGAAAACACAAACTAATACTTAATCAAAATACTTACCACCAGATCTGCTGAAAAGATGAAAGAAATTTTAGTAAGATTCACAACAGCCACATACTTAAATCATAAGGTAGTTTCTTCCCTTAATTAGGAGCAAAAAATGAAGATATAATATCATGTATCAAATAATTCTTTTTAAAAAGTACAATTACGCTCATTCTCAAAAGTTTTTAAGAGCAGTGAAATGATCTTCTGATCTGAAATATTCTCACTCCGCTTTTCATTCATGTATAAACAAAAAGGTACCTTGTAGAGACCAAAGAAGCCTAAGTCCCGTAGTACAGTGAGGGCACTAACTCGAGGGCCCGTAGTAATTTCTCCAGCCACCTGTAATCGAATCTTGACGATTTCTAGTGGATTGGTAAAGATCACTTGAGAACCTCCAGCCTGAAATTAGAAGTAGAAGGCAGTATGTTAACTCGTTAAATTATTTGCAACATATGTCCTGTTACTCACAAGAGAAGTTTTTAATCTTGATGCCGTCAGTTCAGCAATTAGCAGATGGGAATTTTAATATTAGTTAATAAGCTGCTGCTCATAAGGCAAGAAATCCACCCCACACAAGATGAATGGTCAGGAAACAGAGAGGAAGCAGGTCAGCCACTGCAGGACACTGCCGTACCTCAAACACACGCTGCCTCAATTCCTGCTGCAAGAACGTATTCACCAACACCACGCAGTACTGACAAGCCAAGAGCACTGTAAAGCAAGTAATGGAGCAGAAGAGAAACCAGGAAACTGAGAAGATCATGCCAGCACTTAGTGAAAACACACTACTGAGGACCAGAAGTCTGGCAGAAGCTTTTTCAGTTTTGGCACAAGTTCACAAAACAAAGAATACATGGATTCCAAAAACCAGAACTGCAGATATCTTTTCCTCTTCTAAAACCCCACTGAAATACTAGCTTCAGTGTCACTAAATGCTGTTTGTTTCATGAGTCTGAGCTCCATATCACTGTTTGTGTACCAAGTAACAAAGGCCTAAAGACTGAAGGATTCAATGCATCAAGAACTGCTAACTGTTTAAAAAGTGTCGGTCTGTATTTGTTGATAACGTATCGCTGAGCTGCTCTTGTAAGCTAGACAGCTTTAAAACACAGTGGTAGCAAGCATTTTAGACTGCACCAGTTCTATTGAAGTTCAGCTCACTCACAACAGGTGACACGAGGCATTACCCCATTTTGGTAAACCAACAGATGCCAAGCTTACATTTGTAATGAGAAAAAAAGATTACATGACGTAACTCAAGTGAATTTAGAAATACTCACTGGAGCTCCATCTGGCCAAAATTCAACAGCATCATTCTAACTTGTGTTAATTAATTACATGGCCCAGCAGCTATGCTCTTTTCTAGGCTCTGAAATCACAGACTAAGCAAAGGACAACCCACCCCACAACAAAATGATTCTTTTTTTCTAGAAGGCAATGACTAAAATAAATTGTATTTAAAAGCACTTCCACCTAGCCATGTCTAGCATGCAAACACCACATGCACATCTTTTTTAAATTATCCAAATGTTAAAAGAATTAATCGTTGCTCAGATCAACTATCATTCAAAATAAAAAATAGGCACAGTAATATGGTTTAAATAATGTGCTGAAGAAATGGCAAATCGCACGAACAACTATTCTTGTCTACCACTTAGACTGAGCATACACAGTGTGGTTACAAATTAAAGTCTTTACATAACCCCCCAAATATCCCAAATGTTTCCTATTTTGACCAGAAAAAGCATGCTCTTGTGTAACTCAACTGGTTTTGACTTTCCAATTGGCATAATTTAATTTAACTGCATTTACCAAACCAGAATCCTGGTACATATAAAACTGCTATTCCTTTTGCCATCAGAAATTAGGATGATAAATTATTTGGCACATATCCTGACTTCAGGTTTGGACTTAAAACATATAAAGTTAGCACTCAAAAAAAAAAAAAAAAAGACATTCTCTCATTCTCTTTTACTTGTATATTCACCTAGCAAAGTCTCAAAATCAAAACAATATTGGAAAGGTCTTTTGATGTATTATAAATTCCTATGTGATTACAAACATTAAGTTTGGTTTATTATTACAAACATTAAGCGTTCCCACGCTGCCATCACACATTTTTCATTATTAAAATGATAAAATCCCAATTG
This sequence comes from Cyrtonyx montezumae, assembly GCF_038088225.1. Lineage (NCBI taxonomy): Eukaryota > Metazoa > Chordata > Aves > Galliformes > Odontophoridae > Cyrtonyx > Cyrtonyx montezumae. The sequence goes on along the minus strand of NW_027071870.1, from coordinate 1,279,970 downwards.
CAAGGTGCTAATACTCATTTGCAAGTTTGCTACACCGCAGTCATCCTCTAAAGTACATTAATTTAAGAACTCGTAACAACTGATCTACGTTAGCACAAATAAACTACTTTCTCTCAGTGTGATATTCTTGCATTTCATTGTGCCATGACTGCATGGGAAGTGTTTCTTTAATTTTCACTACGGGAAAACCATATCAAAACTCAAAAGATGACAACAAAATTAAGTTTAATTGATGATTATTAATGTACCAAAACATTGAGTAATTTAAAAATCTATAAAATGTTTATAAGTGAATGCCATATTTAGAGAAGGGAAACAGAAACAGACCTGTTTTTAATAGAGAATAAAGGCAAATAATTTCTCGATTCTAACGAGTGGGAAGTATTTAAAGTGCTAGCACATACAAATGTTTATGTTTGCACGTCCAGCCTGGCTGTGGCAATGCTTGGGAGTGTTACGTGTTTGTGGCTCTGGGTAAATCACACAAGACTCTCTCTGTTTTAGCTTGTTATTTGAAAAATGGGAATGCTATTACTTACCCACCTCATACAATCAGGCTCACTGTATTCAAATTTTTAAAACACCGAGACCCGTACGCACCAGGCATTACCAAAAACCCAAAAACAGCTGATGTGAATACTACTGATTTTGTTGCTCAAACAGGACCTCTAACAAAAGACACTGGAAATTTCCAACGAAGCTCTTCTATGAAACCATTTCGGTATTAGTCCAGAACTCCCTGCACAAGCTTTGTCATCCTCTGAATTTGATGGAAGATACACACCAAAAATGAAATGCTGAGTAATTGGAGGTGATAAGCCAGACAATACCCAGAAGGTCAGAAGGTCTCTGTAGGAACCTACCTTGGTAGGTCTCAGTGGCACCCTACCACCTGCCTACCCTGTGACAGAGACGAAGGACAGTTTGACACCAGCCAGCGCACAGGCACTTCCAATGGTAACAAGTACAGTCACCTGGCGGGGAGCTTTTATCACCCTGTTATTTAATCATCTACGCTGGCAACTGCAGCTCCCTATTCTCAAAAGGGAGGGGAAGCAAACTGGAGATGGCTACTATACTGTCTAATGAAATGATTTCTTGCTTGTCTAGGACCGGTAACTCCTATTGCGTTATTCATCATCACAGTATGCAAGTGTCTCATAAATATTAATGGCTATTTCCTCCCAGTGCTCCTGTGAGGGAAGTACAATGGCTCTAGTTTTACAAGAAGGGGATTTGAGGTAAGAAGGTTAATTGTATGCCCTGCATGTGTGTCCCCCAAGCTCAAACAAGCAACTAGTAACAGTTGCCAGATATCCTGATCTCCAAATCAGTAGCTTGAATCACAATAGCATTGCTTCTGTCTTCTGAGTTTTTACATAGTGAGTGTAATGAAAGAAATCTCATTAATCTATTTTTTTCAGCCTCTTCAAGGTGCTGGTATAAACTGTTGTGGAAAAGACATACAAAACATGACCAACATTGTCAGCCTACTCATTTTATTTGGCAAAAAGTTGAAGAACATTAACTTCTTGTTTGGCAACTTTCACAGTTAAAAGTGCACCTCATTTAAAAATTATTTTAAAGTATGTTCCCAAAGGTAAGAACTTGGAAACTATTTTCTTGGCCAGAACAAACACCGTTTAAGCTCAGGTTGCTAAAATTTAATGATTTCTCCATTAAGCGTCATAAAAATCATGATGGGATAACTTTTATAAACTCCTGAGTATAGACAGTTACCAGTGACATCAATTTTTCTACACTGAATATCCTCAACGCTGAATTCTTTATCACCCCTTCCAATCTTTTTTATTTATTTTTTAAATAAACAAATGATCTGACTGCAAAAGCACATTTATTACTTTTCGTTATTATCATGTGATTAAATAAAAATGGGAATGGTGGCTTATTTATAGGAGTGAATACCTACAGCTAGTGCATAATTATCTGAAAGGTCCCATAAAGGGCTCATATTATTCCAAAAGCATTTAACATTTGACCTAATCACAAGCACTTACAGTCTTGTGCGATATAAAGCAAGAAAATCAAAGAGAAATACCTCCACCATCCGAGAACTCCTCATACACAGATCACCAGAAATCTGCATGCCTACAAAACGTTTATTGTCTTTTAACATATTGAGTGCTACATATACAAGTGTGAATTTTTTTTTACTTTCTTCCCCACTCTTGCAGTTCTTCAACTCTGCACTTGGTATATCACCCAGCACCTCTCGATGGCGGTATAGCCTTGTACAGTCATACAGTAATGCCTATCACATTCCTCCCTCTACTTTCCTATTTTATAGAACAGCAGGGAGAAGCAGAAATAGTTGTGGTATTTTTTTTCTGTCGATGGAGAAATACAATCTATTCTGTACCAAAAAAAAAAAAAAAAAAAAAAAAAAGGTTGAATAACAACAGCTAGCTTAACAACACTCCAGTTTAAGAAGCTGGAATGTTTTCTACTTCTTCATTTATTCAAATAATCTTGTAATAAACTTTACTGGAAAATAAACAGATTTTCACATCCTTCATTACATTAAGGCAAGGAATCCTTCTTTTTCATCTAAGTGCACTTTGTGCCCTTATGAGACTAGATAAGAAATGATTACAGCAGACCTAACCCCCTGAAGGATTTCAAATCTGCATTTGAAAGCTTCAGTGTACACTCTGAAAAGAATACAGCTTGTATTTCATGAAGAAAATTCTGTATTTTCCATCCCAAAAGAAAGTATTAGGTAGATTCTTCTCCTTTCATCACTATTGATCATCAGCTCTTCCAGAACCTCTAATTAACCTTATTTACTACCTTCAAGCCATAACATTTTACCTGTTTTAATCTAAGAGCGTTTTGGGTTATTCTAGACTTTCTGTACCTAACTTGTCACATATCATCTTCTAAGCTTATGCATAAATAAAAGGATTACTACTGCTATTACAGTGTTAATATTTCCAACAGTATCACTCAGGGACAGCAATTATGGCAATTAACAGCAACCATTAAAATACACAAGCACAGTATTATACAATTATCCAGAATCAGCGTCTGCAAAAGAAATTGTCTGCAATGCTTTGCTTACTCATCTGATTTACAAGACGACAAAGTGGTGCAAGATCCAAAATTTGTAGTCAACTACGTACCATATTCAGTCATATGGGATACTGCACCCAGTCCCAGGATATTACTCCTTGCCACCTGCCAGATGCAACTTGTTTCCCTGTGTGTTTGCTAGCATATATTAATCCTAATTAAAGTCAAAGTTCCTACAGTACTAAGCACTGTAAAAACAAAGATTTTTTTTTAAAGTAAATAATCTAAATAAAAAATGTACTAAAAACATTGAAGAGTGAAAGTATCACCAGCCTCACTAAACGAGAGGCAACCAAGGCACACAACTATTAAATGATTTACCACAAAATCACATTTAAGTCCATGACAGAAGAAGATTGGAAGAGCCAGATTTCAGAGTGCCACCACGGTGCTCCAAACTACCTGTGAAAGTCTTGGTGTTCATACGTCTTAAGGTCACAAAAGCATGAGATGAATTGTGCTGAGTGTCTGCATAGGTGGTTTCACCATGGAGTTCACCGTTACCAGAAGAGATGCCCAGTAACAGACAGCTGTCCAAAGTGACTGTTTTTCTTATATATTTCAAAGGTGAAAACCTTAATTATGTGGCACTCTGTGTCAAGGGTAAATCATACTGGGTTCTCAAAAGGTTGGTTCTGTGTTACATTTTTTCAGATAAAGCCTGGCTTCAAAAACCCAGACAAGCCATCTTGTGCTATTTTGTGTCCTCTCATCTACAGCCCTATCTATACAGAATTCTGATAATGCTCTTTAGCAATGGGAGTTCATGTAGTAAATACCTTTTCTTCAGATCATGAGGAGATTTCCTCAGCCCTCAATCATCTGCTTTTCACTACCCTGACCAGGCTAGCACAGAAACAGCTTTCATGCTGCTCAGGCAGAACTGTGTTTTTCCCCAGCTAATCTTTGCCTTCCGAAGATAGACTTCTCTTGGCCTGGCTGGGGTTTTAGTTTGGCTGCACAAATGGCAAACAATGCTGTAATCACCAAGTCTTGTTAATGTCCACATGTACATAAAACGCAAAGCAATCCCCTTCAAACATTCACTCAAAATACTCATAAATAGGATTGCAATTAGCCTCAACAGAAGTGCATTCCTACTACTGCTTCATATCGATAAGCAAAACTCAGATAAAACTTGTGAGAATTTCCAGCAATAGTTTATTAATAACATGCCTACACAGAAACTAACAGGAGCATGGTTTCTTTATAAGCACAGACCAACTCTGCTATGGGAAAAAAAAATAAAATTGCAGATTCTCTATTTTCTATGTTATAGGTAATTCAGTTCTTAGAAGCCTAGCCAAAAAAATCAAAGTGGAGCCTTCTTGATTGGCATTATAAAAGCAATTAAGCTACAGACCTGTCAAATATGTTAACATTTGGCTCTGTCTGCTCTACATGTCTATTTTGACTAGTTGTGGAATCATTTAATGATTTACAGACCTTTCAAGTCTTACGGCATGGTAGCTATATTAAAACTGTGACCCATTATTTCTTGGTCACATCATAAATTACTGTGACATCATAAATATCTTCCTTTTTCTCACAGAAAGCTAGGTTATAATTCCCAAATTGAGTTTGAGGTTTTGTTTTCTTTTTTTTTCTTTTTTCTTTTAACCTGCACAGGTAAACACTGCAATATTTTACTGCTTTTAAAAGAAGTAGTAACAGGAGAAAAGAATGCCTAATAAAATATAATTATCAAAACAATAATGTTTTAAGCTATAATGAACCGTCACATCAACTTTTTGTTAATATTTCTAATGCAACGTAGTATAAAATGAAAAAAAAGAATGGAAAGAAAATGTGGTATACTTCTTGGAAAAAATGGTCTTTTTAATAGATGGAACTGATCTGCTCTGCAATCTGACAGACATCATCATAAACCTACGTATCCCTTCTTGTTTTTGAGTTTGTAAAAATCTACTTCCATCCTTCATCCTGGTCCCTCTCTATTTTTATTTTCATAAGGAAGAAGGGAAGTGAATAGGAAGAGGGTGGGGGAAGGGAAAGGGGAAAAGTACTTACAATTTGTAATGAGAAAATAATCTTAGAAAGAAAATAAAATGCAATGAACTAGTCTAAAATGAAAATTCAGTAGAGTGAAATCACGTTCTGCAGAACTCCTTACTGTTTTCAGCAAAGGGCAGTTTAAACAGGTATGATAGGGAAAAGATTCAGCAAAACTGTTTTTAAAAACATCTAAACTTGCAAGGAAATGTGGGGTGAGGTCACAGAAAAGCAGGAACCCTACACCGGGAACATCCCCACCCTTTGGTACAACCTCTTGGAAGGGCTATTATGTTACCGTATGCTGCCTTCCCCAGCTTCACTGAAAGGCTTTAAAACAAGGATTAGCTGATTTAATGGAAGACACTTAAAACACAGAAGAGTTGAAACAGAATGGGTTTGCAAAGGTGAAGTTAAATTTAAGTCCAAATCAAACTGCTCTTTTTTTTTTTTAACCAGAAGTTTAAGATCAGTTAGGACTGGTATGCTAAAAACAACTGCAATTACTAGCCCAGAGGAAAAAAACCACACATTTAAATATCTAATGAATTACACTACATTCAGTATATTCTGTTCCATTATATTAACTGAATAAACTTTAAATCTAATTCATTTATTTAACAAAATAAATTCCATGTAGTAAACAGCTTTAATTTTCACCAAGAAAAAAAAAATAGTTTTAGGAGCCCTTTGAACCTTTCCTTAAACAAGAAATGTGACTGTTGGGCTTTTCTACATGTACGTGTAACTGACCTTTAAAGTGAAATGGAAGTTGCAGTCTCTGGCTACAGGGAGAATAGACTTCTTACAGTAATGCTGTACAACACACGCCATTTGCTTTCAAAGTTAATATGAGCATTCATATAGAAGGCCATTATTACTTAACCATCTCAATAAACTATACCAAAGCTGTTCCACGCTATAGCAGTTTCTAATTTTTTTTCAGATATACAGAGATTCCACACCCACCTGCCCCCCCCCCTCTCCTTAATGCTCAGTTTCATTTTTACCCATAGCTCAGAGTTCCTTGCCAAATAGAAGAGAATTTTGTCAGATTTCGGTTTCTGAGTAATTAAAAAAAGACTGATACTTTCAGAAACAACTTAGAAACGTCTGAATTTTTTGCAAGAGATCTAAGAAGCATGGTCCATCTCTCTGCCTCTAGTAAAGCTCAACAGAGAAAATGCAGCTAGATGTAGACTTACCTTTATTACTCTCTGAAACATAAAACAACCCTATTTGCACTGCACTGGTTATGTGACACAATTCATCTGGAATTTCACATCATATTCCTTTATTAAAAATTAGTCCTGGACAGGATTTTGCACTTTCTAGATGAAACCCATCTTAATCATATCTAATTTTTATGCTCCATGGCAGAGTTGAGGTTACCCAAGCAGGTCCATTATGTTTCAACTTTATTGTGATTGCTATAAAGTCTCTAGAAATATGCCTATAATTGTCTTGACAGCTTAAATAAAAGCAGATCTGTACGGGGTCTGTAATTGTACTGTGCAGCACGACTTAAACTGGCTAATAGTGAGCGCACACTGAGCAGCTGGGAAGGAAAAAACTGTGCACTTGGAAGGAGGAGGGAGAGCAGGAGGAAAGGTTACAAAGCAAAATGTTTTTCCCTTTTCTTGCAGAACATCAGGCCTCTGATTTACCTCTATAATTGTACTACTATATGCAGACAAGTTCACGTATATTAAAAAGCTGTTTCTTTTCAGCCATGCCACAATACTTCTTCCATTTTTCTTAATATTTTGTGTGTATTTTCTAAGCACTCCATTTTAAATCTTCACATTTCTTCCACTGACAATTCCAGAGGCACACCATATTTTCCAATTAAATGTGGAACTGCTTCATATTTATGGAAATAAGCAAAATTATTGTCTCACCTGAAAGCTTAGCAGTAACTAAGTAGTAGCACTTAAAAAACAAAATAATCTTTATGCCACTTTTACAGAGCTTTTAATCTGTTAATATAATCTCAAAATAGGAATAATAATCAGTACTGTATCAAAAAAGATCAGTCTATTTTTAATGAAGCTTTTCAGGGAATTAGGTTTGAAATAAGCAAGTAATATAAAAATCAGTAGGAGTGGTGATTATTTTTACTTTAATATATAAATTAAAGATCATAGAAAACAAAGATTTATATAAACTACAAGATTATTGTCACTGTAAATAAAGAGATTTTAGGCTGTACTTACTGCTTCCTCAAACGTATCCTTTTCTCAAAGAAATCCTGAAGGGAAGTTACAGCCAACATCAGCTGAAATCAAACCTAGCATGTTTTTGCACTTTTTCATCTGTGGAGGCTAAGTCTGGTAATGGTAAGAGCTATATAGGATTTGGATGAGTCCTAACCACACAGCAAAGACCAGTGTTCATGGTGGGTGTCAGGCACTGTGCATATCTTTCCATATATTTTCACAGCTAACAAACACTGGAGTAGCCAAGAAATTCCTACAAAGGGGATGGAAATTTTGAGCCAGAGATTTACACAGAAATCTTCCTTAAGATTTTGTATGAAAACACCAAGGTTGTACTTGTAATTGTATTCTTGGGGGTCTCAAAAAAAAAATAATTCTCAGACAACCTATCACTTTCATCTTCACAAAATAAGCTATGAAACACACTGCTAACTGAACTAAGTGCCACGAGGTCATGGAGTAAAATATCTTTCTATTTTCTTTTTCTTTTTTCTTTTTTTTTCAGGAGAGAAAACAGTTTACAAAACAGAAAAAGACTTGTTCAATGAAACAATCAGCTTTAGTTACAAGTGCAAAAGTCAGCCATGTGTACTAATTCTCAGTAATTATGATGCAAAGCGAGCTCCTTAGGGACTTAAAAGTCAATGCCTGGCAATGGTTGGGCGAACAGCAGAGTGGAGCTACTCAGGTGATACTGACCCCTTCAAAGCCCTTTGTGTTACTGAACAGCCAGAAACACCCAAGTATCTGCTTGGTCCTCCCTTTCTTAGGTACTAATGCTGTAACATACTCGTGGGGCTGGTATTTAACGCACTGAAATCTACAACGCATCCCGGCACAAAACCCTTGCATAAGCAACGAATGCACTCCAGGGAAATACAAGCAAGCAGAAGGGAAAACGTAATATCAGTGTTTGTAACACAATCACAGCTGAGAACTAGATGTGGAGGGTGGAAAGGCAGTAGGGCAGGTTTCTTTTCATACAACTAATCTTAGCTGGCTGCCCCTTTTTAGGCTGTAACACATCATACTCTCCTCTCTTTTCGCCACCCTTATAAACGATGTCTACGCTTTCACATAAGGTAAAATCCAAGACTGAAAATTTTCAGAAGCATTCCACAATGTCCTTGACACTTCCTCTGAAAGCAGAAGTGTCACACAAATTGAAAACCGGGACAAAAGTTTGGTCCAGTCCAACACAGAAAGCTCTAGGAGAGGCCTGACTTTGGCATTTCACATTTCATGCACATATTTATATTATGAAAGAAAAACCCATCTCTTTTCCTTCAAAAGCTAGGCACCACTTGTAATGACAGCCTGTGTTACTAGTCTGAATCCAGTTTAAAATTACAGAAAAAAACAAAGACCACCTGCAGCTGAGACAAGTTGCAACCTATCTGCCTGGCACCAGACTATGCCCTTAAGTTAAAAGGAGCACTTCACAGTTAAAAGGAAACTCAGGGCATTCTGCCATTGCACGTCTGCTGCTAGAACCTCATGCAGCATCCCATTCTTCATGTGTATTTCAAATACCAAATGCAACCAGCCAACGGTTACAGCATGTTTAAAATACGTCTCAAGCCACCTATCTCTGAAAGCAGATCTCTAGTTTACGACGAACTGCTGGCAAAAAGCTTGCTGGTGAATGACAGGTCTCTGTAAAGAGTGCTTTTTCTACTGCATTAAAAAATCACAGCAGTCTGTAAAAATAAAAACTCTAGAACAAATGACATTTAAAAAAAAATTGCTGCATTTTCTATGGCTGCTATGTTCATAAGATGTTTTATTAGTGTAAGGGGCAAATACTTTTTACCCTGCAAGTAGTTTATTGCATTTTCCCTTCATTTACAGCATGCTTTTTATATTTAGGACTTCAGAGACCCACATTCTGCTTCCCCCCCTTCTTTTTTTTTTTCTCCCCTGAATGCTACTAAAGTTACAGAACAAGGGGATCCTACCTGGCAGTCTACAACAGGTCAGTGATCAAACAGGGCGCAGTGAGACAGCAGCCAAATCCTGCCTCATCTCCTGAGAACTACAGAAAGCCAGAGCTTCTCAGCCTGTGAGGCATCAAGCCCCGCACCCCGAGGCTGAGATAATCCGTACTGTGCTCTCTGCAAGCACACACACAGAACAGATCTCTGCACCGACTGAGGCTGAGATGCAAGGATTTTTTTTTCAGCTGCTGCTCAATGTAGTTTTTCAGCACAGGTAGAAGCTGCTTGAAAACGCGACCTCGTCTGTCTTATGACAGCAGAAACAAAGATGGATTGAAAATATACCAACATTGCTCTGCCCCAGTGATCAAAGCCAGTTTAAATAAACAGTGTTCTTTATCTGTAAAGTGCACTGGTCTTTGAATAACTATTCATTTTACTTAACATATTTACATTTGCTAGAACAAAATCAATACACCAGATAAAGTAAGCTGTAATGCGAACAGACAGAACTAGATAGAAATGTGAAGTGTTATCACTTACCCAGGAATATACCACTTGTTAATTAAGATACTACTCAGTGCGAGGAAAACAATCTTAAAAACGTAGTGGGTTTTAACTACAGCCTACATTCAGGAACGCATTATGTACTGAGTTAACATTAGACAGCCTACGTCTGCTGTGAACTCAAGGAAGCATGAGTAGTTTTTGCCATTTCAAACAGCCAGTATCACTGCAAAAAGTGAAAATTAGTGGGCGCAATAACACATCAGGAAAGAAGTGACGTGGCAGAGTGGGTGCCACAAAGTAGTAGCTAATTATTAATTTCTGGAAAGGTTAGCATGAATCCTCTTTAGACCATAAGCTACAGCCAACACTCGTAGAGACAAATTCTGTATTAAGGAAACAAACTAAGCTGTGAGAATTATACAGTGCACTTACAGGCATGATGCACAGATACATTTACCCTTTCATCAAGAGTGGCTGGCCTATCTAGGAAAGAACTGAGATGCTCTAGTAGAGTCTGCTCTTGAACCGGATCTGTGATTAAACAGAAGCCTTAGTCCACACAGGTGATCTTACACACCGTACCTTCATGCATCTCAAATTAAGGAAATTAAAGATACTTACACAGCCACCAGCAAGAATTTCTGCTGCGAGTGGGACGGAGCCATCTTTACTCATAAACTTATCTCTCACAAAATCATTAACCTTAAAAAAGAAACATTGATGAAAGCTGATAAATTACAAGGTTGGAGAAAACGTTCATTTTGTGCAACTAAAAATGCAAATACATCCAAGCAGTTAACAGATAGTAAAAAAATCTTAGATTTTATACAACATATTAAAGTTGACTGTGATTGTCTTCCCAAAAAAGATTTGCACCATTCAATTTTGAACGACTGGAGAAAAATAATAACAATCAGCAATTAAATAAAATAATAATTATCAAAACTTAATGATAAACTCATTTAAGATTATAGAAATATTCACTACATTTGCAAATTGAAGTGTAATTCCAAGCGAGTATCAGAACATTCAATAATAAGTTTTAATGCAATAGTAATTCAATTAACAGCAGTAAGTACCTTTCACCTTTTAAAATGCATTCTCTTAGCTTTTGTGAATAACCAATGCATTAAGATTGGCCTATAATTAGAAATTCTTCAGTGTTTTCAAATCATTCAAGAAATAACAAAATTACAGAAGACACACATTTAGGAAAAAAATGCATGCAAACAAGTTCCTTTTTTATCAGCACTTCACTGCACGCTCAAATTATCTCCTGTAGTGCAAAAATTAAACATACAGGAACTACATGAAGAAACAGAAACAAAAGCCTTCCAATCTCAATAAATAATTACTCATTTTTGCTAAGAGGTGAAACCAAAGCCCTGCACTAGTTACCAACAAGCAGACAGATGAAGAAGTTGAATAAGCTTGTTATATTTTGGAGCCAATCCAAAAATAAGTTTTCAGTAAGATTCTTAAAATATGCTTAAAAACATGTGACTCGCATGCTGCTTGCAATGCTCACAAGTGAAATACGAACAGTTGCTTTGTGCAATTAAGTTTCTATCAAGCAGAAACGATGGAATGCACTTTATCATGTAGCTGACACACAGAGAATAAAAATCCTTAACAAGTTAACTGTAATTAGACAGACTTTAAAATGTGAAGAAATGCAAAAATAATCCATTTGCAAACTTACAGTAAGTTTTATGGCCTTCTCTGGTGCTACTCCTAACAGCTGTGGTAACAGACCTGTAAGGTAGAAAAAGAGAATTCAGTGCATCAAGTAACTTGGTATTAACTAAACAAATCAACAGATGTATGTAGAGATCACCACCTAGAAGCGGGTAATTTTTACAGCAATTTTGTGTTATTATATTTAATGAGAGTACTTAAACATTCCATTTTGAGAACAAACTCTGTGCTACCACTTCAAGTCAGAATAACTTCCTACATATACTATAGTTACTTGAGCATTTTTAAAACCATGATATTAGCTCACGTTACACTTAAACACCAACAACACACATTTGCCAACCATGTATCAGTATCCATTTACATTTATTTTCTGCATCTCCACACAAAGATGTGTGAAGACTTCCCAATAAATTCTGTAAGATATAAGATATATCTATTTCAAAAATGATGACTGCAGTACTTTCTTTCTGGAAAAAAATAAAAAAATAAAACAACAATGACATTAGAAGGTAGAACCCAAGGGGACAGGAATCAAAATGATGTAAAACATTTAAATTTGTACAACTGCTTTCTTGTGCATGCTGCCCAGCTAACTCACCAACCCTTAAAACAAATGATGTTACCTTCTTCCCAGGTATGGAATTTCCTGTTTTATTTTGTTAAAAGTGACGCAGTATAGAACCGAAAGCAGGAATCTGACTACTGGTTTCACTTGCCTGAAGTGAACAGACAGTATTTTGTTTGGGCTAAAGAAACCTAAAAACACACAGAGTTTACTAAATAAGCCTGGAGTCAGAATGGTGTTGTAAGCACTGACAAGGATAATGACTTAAGGCACTGTTCAAATCACACAGGGTAGATGCAGACCCCTTTGCTTTAGCATCTTAGACAGCACCTCTAGGTACTTTATACAATAAAGTCTGATGATTACAATTATCCACATTTTTAGTGAAAGAGACAACAACTAACATCCCACTTCCAAGAGCTCACTTGCAGAAAAGCGTTTTCCCAAAGACCTAAACAACAGAATAAGAAAGAAAGAAAGAAATGAACACTCACTGGTGTATTTTTCCATCCTTTTACCATCAGTCAGCTTTATTGGTTACCAGAGATAATCTTAGCAAGGAAAAGATAGCAGAGAATAGCACCATTTGGCTCGTGGTAGCCAAAAAGTCAGTCATGCTTATACATTAATGCCTTTAAAATTTTGCACTAGCAGTATTAGAATTTTTGTTTTAAAATTGTCAGAAAGAGTAATTAATTGCTGTTGTACAGATATGCCCCACATTTATCCAAGAATTATGTGGAATCACGATTGTATGCCTGAGTATTTAACAAAAGAATGCAGCAATACTAAGTTTGCAAACAGTCCTTTAAAAGAAGAGATTTTGCTAAGGTAAATTTCAAACTTTGAATTTCTGAATGAATTTTAGCTGCATAGGTGACTTCACTGAAAGAAACATTAAAACAGTCAAAATTTTATAATTAGATATTACATTTTCTGCAGCACTATGAATAAAAGACTAGGATATACAGAGAATAGGATATCTCTACTGCTTTAACCTTACACAGACCAAATTCTCTTCATAACTCTTATGTTAATCTAAATTTACATCTGTAGGACATGCGTGGCTTTGTACAGACATTTGGCTAACGAATTTGTATCTTCAGTGATTAAAAAGATGCTGTTGCCCACTGCTCAGGGAGGAAGAGGAACTCTTTGTTTGCTTTCATACCTATGAAATAAAGCTATTTCTGAGTGGTACCTTTGCATTCTATACAGTCCAGCTGTCCTAACTAAATTCTTTGTATTATTTATCCATTTGATGGGAGCCCTGAAACACTGTTGATACGGTTCAGAGCATGATAAAGATTATAAGTTTTAGAAGAAAGAAAGCGTATCAAGCTACGCACATGAAAACACTATTTTTCTCTTGGGGTTATCTTCACATACTGGGGATTTTTCAGTACTACTATGCATAAACAGCTCAGCAATATGACACATTAGGACAGGCTTAGAATTATCTGACAGTGTCTTAGAGGATGTGTGCTCTTATTACAGAATAACATTTTGCACATAGTCAACCTATATAAGCAAATATATTTTGCATATAGCATACAGCAAACAGATTATACATCCCATTTCCTTATATCCAAAGCTGTTATGTAGCAATTACCACATACTACTTCACCTCTGACACACTGTCACACAATGACGCTATGGAAAGGTGAAGGTAGAGACAGAGCACGAAAAGCTGCAGTCAGGGTTTGCAAGATCACACAAGTTACTTTTTGAAAACAGCCTAAATACAGCCAAACAACACACGTCTAAAGCTAATTCAACCCATTTGTGGTGATGGTTTGAGCAGAATTCTTACTTGACCAAAGCATTCTTCAGAATTTTAACAGTGAAACTTCAGTTTCACACTGTGTAATGGATGAGATTTTCCCATCACATTAGAAAAACCTACTGAATGATGGTGTTTCTCAGTATAGGTTAAATATTTGAAACTATTTGGACATGCAGTGCAAAAGCGTGAACAGAACACTGCCAAATTTTTCTATTACAGGATTCATACAAGATATTAGACAATTAATTTCCAGTTGACATTTAAGTGCAGCTCAGCGAGACTGCAAACCGGGTATTTCTTTCAGGAATATTCTGTGCTGTGACAAAATATTACACTAGGAGAAGACTTGCACTTCCATTCTACAAAAATGGTACTTCACTGCATATTCCAGAAGAATATGCCATGGTCTTGTATTCTTTGCGTGAAAGTCCACCAATAATAATGAAGTTGGATGATGAATTAATGAATTTTAAACTCGTAAGATTAGAAGGCAACTGCAGTCAGTGCAGTGCTAGAAGCACCATCCGAAGAAACGAAACAAACACATTGCTCAATAACTAATGACCATAAATAACAGTCTTCTACAGCATTCCCTTTTCTCAGTCTTTAACTAAAATGCATGACTACTGAACAATTCAATGAGCTGCTTTTTATCTGTGGTACTCACATTTCCCATAGAAATTCCATTAGAGTAGGTGAAATAGATAATACTCTTAATCTCACTGGTTAAGACTGTTAAACATTCTGTGACTCATTAGAATGGACATACAATTAAAATATTTTTAAGAAATATAAGCAACTTCAGTTGGAAGAGATGGTGACTGATCAGAGATTCCTAAATTTTCTTATATTTGCATATATATAAATACCTGTGAGTTTCTAAATACATATTTCAGATATAAACATAACCACAACATTAAATTATAGGTATCTAAGGTAAGAATTGTTTTAAGCCATGCTGAGAAAGAGACAGATGGAAATTTTATCTCAGAAAAAAAAAAAAAAAGAACTTAAGAACACAGCATTCAGATAGTAGATAATATAAAATTAAAGATCCTACAGAGGCTCATATCATATTTGCCTTTTAAAAAATCAAACCATCTTCTCAGTAGAAGTGCTGATTATCCTCAGATCCAAATTCACATTAAACAGAATTCAGTGCTCTCTTTACATCCACAAGATGGTGTAATTTATCCTTATCTGAGATAGTGGTTTAGAACATGGTGTTTTTGCCCTTTTCAAGTTTGGAATAAAATAGCAATACAATGAAATGAATCAGTTCACTTCATTGGATGGAACTACGCATCTTGTATTAAAAATATCCTCTGAAATGCTCAGTTCAGAGCAGGGTTTGTAATTCCTGCTTGTTTTCTTGCAGTGTGGTATGACAGGCTGCCACTGCAGATGTTTCCAGGTTTGTTGTTGTTTTTTAAAAAGAAGGTTTTGCATCACTCTTCTGTTAAGTAGAACTCTATCAAACTCTGCTCCCCTCCAGTAGGATGAAAAAAAAAAACCAAGTAACACCATGTCAGAAAGAATACCAGTGAGCAGCAAGAGGTGGTTTATTACAGTCTGTCTTACCAAGCAAAGCGTTTAAGATCAGAATTAGATGACTCGTGCCTTAATTTTACTGCATGACTTTGGTTAAATAGACCAATCTGTCTATAAAATGTTTCTTTCAGATGTTCTTGTCCTCTTAAGTTTAACTGGAAACCTTATTTTGTACTTGGCTGCTCAACTTTCCCCAGTGTAATCTCCTCAGAAATCATGCAATGGAAATCAGGCAACAATGGGAACGCACAGAGGAAGTGTCACTTCTTTTAAGGCTCTTTCACCATTTTACTCTTGTAAAAGACAAGCTAAATCAGGCTGCCCTTTAAGTAGAGAATGTGTACGAATGCAGGTCTCAATCTGCCTCTGAAATGATGGCGTTCTTTACTACTGCACAATTTCTCCTAAATAATCCAGAAATGAGATTATTGCCCAAGGTTTATAAGTTCAACTGTACCAAACTGTCCGGGATTTCACTATTCAGTACTCCTTGGAAGACTGAAAAGTAGTAGAGGACAGAGAATGGAAAGACAAGCAATACAGATGGAAACTTCAAAAGTTCACTGTATTTGGCAATGACAAACACATGGAGTCAAGAATCCACATTTTAACATTTCTGATTTTTTTTTCCAGCTGAAAAATCACTATACTTCAGAATTTCAATATGACAGGATTGGAGAGTTGTGGAATTCTGCATGTTTATTTTTTCAAAATAATGGAAGACAGAATACATTTGTGGGGAATAGATTCTGTTCTTTTACTGTATTTTTTTCTCTTTTATTATCATAACTGCTATAAACCCTTAAAAAATAGAAACCATGTCAATACTGTTTATTAAATTACTAGGCCTACTCAAAAAATTGCCTCAATCACAGTCAATAGTAACAGATTCTTCCCATTTCCAATTGTGCTGAAATAATTACAAAGTTTGTATACTGTGGAGAAGTCAACTTACAGCAACTCAGATCATAAATTACAGTGTCGATATTTCACAACACTTACTTTTAAAGTTGCTTCACACTTTGTCTTGTAAAACCATTAGCGTTTTTTGCTGTTGTTTTTCAGGTGCATATAGCTTTGTCAGACCGTAACATGTTTCACAGATATCTTCCATTCTTCATTTCTGACTTAACTCTTTTTAGAGATTAATTTTCTTTATTATATACATCTTATTTTCAGAAGTCTAAAAGAAGTTTTTAAGCTACAATGCTAAAAATGAAATAAATAATGCAAACTTCAAATCCACCCCAACAAACTTGGCAGACAGGAGGGAAATATCTCAATAATTCAGATACTATAACTCAGTTTATCTCTTTGATGGGAAAGAAGTAGTCTTATGCAATAGTTAATGGTTCTTTTAACTACCTCTGCCTTACTTGAATTTATTTCATTGATGGCATAATTGTGACAAAGGGAAACTATAGGAAAAAAAAAAAGAACAACCATCATTTGGCTGTAGGTCCTTATTTTAAGTTGTCCAAAAGGAGGACGATTTAGACCTTGGACAGAGCAAATGAGCTTTCAGAGCTTCTCTGTTGACTATAGAGGGAGCTTGGAACAATTAATTTCACAGTTTGGGAGTAATGGTTACATGTATTATGCTAAGTTAATCCCAGCTCATCTCTCTGGCTGACTCAATATTAACAAGTTTGGAAGAGGCATAAATAAAACTTATATTAATTTCCGATGATCGACAAAGCACATGGAAATGGTTCGGAGAGACCTGATTTGTCACATAAAATATCAAAAACAAGATCTAGTTAATAACAGGGTACTATATTCTCTCATCAGATTTATGCTTTTAATACAAAGAAAATAAATTAGAACAAACATCAAAACAAAAACAAACAAAAAGTGGATGATTTATCTTTAACTTCTTACAAAGCAAGACAAAACTTTCTTGGTGCTAAGGACTGCTAAGGAGATGAAAACTTGACTACCAGTATACTTTTTGCGACAGGATATTGCTGTTCTTGTCTTGTTGCAGACAGAAAGATCCCACAAAAGTGTTCTCACTACAGAGAGGTTTTAATTATCAATAACTTCACAACCATTCAGCTAGAATGGGAATGCAAATCAATACAAGAGTTTAAATGAAACAAAAGTATAAACCAGATAAAATGGAAGTCTGAACAAAACTGGCTTAAAAATTCAGAGTATTCCTTAACTCTTCTTAATATCTTATTAATAGTATATGCCACCTTACCACTCAAACTTACCTCTGTAAAGCCCAAAGAAACCTTCATAACGAAGCACTTTCTTGAAGCAATCAAAGCTGTTTTTATACATAAGTTCTCCCACAAAAGAGCCTGTAGAGCGCTGGTTTTGCATACGAGTTTTTACCAAATCAATTGGGTAGACTGCAGTGGCTCCAACAGCTACAAATAAAAATCAAGCTATATGAAAACAATGATTTTGCATTTGTGGTGTTTGATTGCAACTGTCATCTTCCACATATATATCTCAATGCTCAGTGTTATCTTTTTTCTCCATATTATGTTCT
The DNA here is from genome assembly GCF_038088225.1 of Cyrtonyx montezumae. Lineage (NCBI taxonomy): Eukaryota > Metazoa > Chordata > Aves > Galliformes > Odontophoridae > Cyrtonyx > Cyrtonyx montezumae. The sequence goes on along the minus strand of NW_027071870.1, from coordinate 1,262,092 downwards.
GGATAAAACTAACTACCACCTATAATTTCAACCAAAAGCACTTCTTGACTCTATTTTATTATTAACCCGATTCTTCTGAAACTGCTTTCATGACAAGTTAAGTAGAAATAACACCCACAAACTCCAATTGCTCCAATTCCAAAACTACTGTAGACCTCTTCCACTGCCATCTTACAGTCATTCCATTCCTTAGGAAGGGATTTCAAGGGAAAGATGGGCAGTCTTCCACACAGAAGATAAAGAAGTGAGAAAGGGAAGAAGTATGAAAGGAAAACCAGTGAAGATGAATATTCCTTTGTGTAGCCATGACTAACCTCCAGCAACTGAACCAAGGGCAAACCTGTACGCTGATTCTGCAATCTGGATGAGAACTGGTCGAGACACATCACCTGGAGATTTCTGTCAAGACAGGATTTAAAATAAAAGAGAGGACAAGTAAAATAATCAGAGTATTGCATTTCTTAACAGAATATCTCATGATCAGAAAGCATATCAGTACCTAGTGAAAATCCCAGAATGCACTGAAGAATTTGTTTTTATAATAAAATTATTTATCCACATATTTTCAAGCATCATATAACATAGCCTCTTTAGTTTGGATAGAAAAAACAAGAAGGATTGATGCTACAAGAAATTCTGAAACTCCAAAATCAAGAACTCGAATTCATATATAAAAGGGCACACATTACACCTTATGTCATTAATTTTCTATGGCTAAAATCAATTCCAGTTGGGAATTTCTTTCTAGCATGAAAAAAAAAAAAGGTATCTATTATTTCTCAGGCTATCAAAGCATGTATGCAAGCATTTGCTAAAGGACAATAAGATTTCATAAAGCACCCCTGCCATTTCATTTTGCTCACAGTCCACGAGTTTAGATTCAACTTAATGAAAAACAAATTTCAGAAGTGCTCCAAATTTAAAATTACTACCTAACGAAGGAAAATAATGAGTATAACAAAAGTTATGCAGAGGCCTTATGTCTTCTACAATAACAGTTTTATAATCTAATTTTGTTTTGATACTAAGAGCAAAAGGACAAAACAGAAATATAGATTTTTTTTTTCCTGAAAACATGTTTAGTCTTTATCTTATGCTCCAGTGCAGCTGGAGTTGGCAGAAAAAAAATAGATGGGACTATCAATGCAGCTGAAAATCTTTTTGGTTTCAGCAGTAAGCTGATGACATTAAAAAGGGACTGAATGGGAAAATGAAAAGGTAGAGGTGGATAAGCAGAAGAAATGGAAAGATTTTCAGAAGGTTCATCTGTGCTAGCCACTTAAAATGGCATAAATTACATGAGCAAAGACAGCATCCCCAAAGCAAAAATGGAGAGTTTTCCTTTCACAATTGCATTTTACTGCCACCTATTGTAACTTACATTACCTGATATTCAGACCAAGCTTTTAACTCCTTTAGGAGTCTTCTAGGAATAGAAGGTCAGCTTTTATGAGTCTGCTCATTTGAATTCACCCCAGCATAGTCAACGTTTAGTCACCACTCAAACACACAAAAAAACCACCATCCTAGATACTGCTTAGAGTTGCAGTGGGGGTGTTTGAGTGTAGGGGAAGGAGGAGAAGAAGAAAGAGAAGCAAAGGAGATGCATGTGTATACATACACACACAGGCCTGGCTTACAGCCTGGTAGCCCTAAAAATGTAGCCTGCATCAACCCACTGTGGTCAAACTGGCGTCTCCACACAGACCCAAAGTAGGAAAAAAAACCAACAAAAAAAACCCCATGGTTTCACAAGACACAAAGTCAAGATTGTCTTAAAATAGAGCTGGAGAAGGACAGAAACAGAGATGGTTAGTTTTAAGTCTATCTGTACAGAAACTTGTATCATTAAAAGTATAGCACATGCTACAATGACATGAAAACTGGTAACTCAGTAAGTTTGACACTTAAAGAATACTCCTTTTCCTTTTTGCCTCTCATGCAACAAAAGTTCATTTTGTTAGACCAGCAAGAGAAAGTCCATATCCTTCAGTTTTTGGTTATACAGTGAATATTATTGATTTCACTTAAACTGGCAGTACACTAAACTCTCTCCTATTTTGATACTCAGCAGAGCACTGAGCAAAGCAGAGAACACTGAAACTTTGAACCTATGTGCATTCTCAGAACAAGCATTGCCATTTAATAGGCTGGATGCTGAATTTACTATCAATACTCAAAGCAGGAAGTCTTTCCTCATTAAAAAGAACAGAGAGCAACAGAATCATGAAACATAAACAACTTAATTAGGTATATACCTAATATTTACTGAGTGGCTGGATTACACTTATACATTTTTATCTTCCTTAAGTAAATTAAATTTAACCTGACAAAATGCATCCCAAGAGAGAAGAGATAAAAAATGACATGATGCACCTTAAAAATGAATTATAACATGAAGACACTTCTCACAGATACTACAGAGTACAGGAGAGAAGCAACTCAGTTATTTAAGAACACAGAAAGAGGCAGGCTATCTCTCTAGCACTGGAAACAGAACACAATACATAATAGCATCTTACTGCTTCGTATTCTTACCTGCCTCTGAGCCTCAGCCAGGTTGTAGGGCAATGTCCCTTCCTCCAGAGGAGCAATTCTTTCAATGTCAGCTAATGTCATACGCCTGAGGAAATTAATTCAACTTAGCAACTGCTACGAGATGGGTTTTTGGATCACAAGGAGTCATCTGCATTTGACCACTACACCATACTCTTCTGCTTCCCACCACCACCTCCCACTCTTTCAGAAAACAATAGGGAAGGATAGATAATTCTTCACTTACCCCCGTGGCTCATATAAATCTGCTAACTGAAACAAGATGTCTACTTCCATGGGTGTAACCTGACCAAATTTCTGAGCTGCCAGAACAAATTCCTCTGCAAGAGAATAGAAATATAGAAGAGAAACAAAAATTATCAAACCAGATACTAGTAATCCAGAGTACCTTAGAGTCACTTTGTGTTAAACAGCAGATGCTAATGGTGGAAAAGAAAAAGGGAAAGGGAGGTAAAAGAAGTGATCCACCACAAAAGTATTCCTGCCGCTACATAAATGTATGTTTGAAATGGTATATCCACCATGTAAACAAGTACTACTCTCTGGTCTTGAAGCTCAGCACTATCAGCAGGACTGAGGATATTTGACATACGGTATCAATCAGTTGTGGGTCACAAGGAAAGAAAAAGCAAAGAAAAAGAATCAAGAGTTAAGAGATGTGGAACATTTTATGCACAGTCCCAGTAGGCCACATTAATGAAACTCTGGCACTGCACAGGGAATTCTCTATAAAGAGGTTAGATATAGCAGATAACATCTTGTTCCAAGCTTGTCGATCAGCTTACTGTGCTGCCAATACAAGTTTATGGAATTCTTCAACTACCCTTGAAGGTCACTTTAATAGGCAGCCAATTTGGCAGGAGTCCTAGGAAGTTTTCTTAAACTTTTAAATATCTTTACATAGTTTCCTCACCCTACCCCCACTGGCAGTTTACTGGGACCTTTTTCTGATTGAAACAAAATGAAAAACCTGGAGAGTGGACTTCAGCAGGAGTGTACAAAACTGAGTGGTGCACTGAGGAATAATAACAAAGCAGGCTTTCTCTCTCTCCAATTGACTTAAAAGCATACAGGGTCTTCCCCTCCACTCACCCAAAGCAAACGCCCAAGGAAATTTCCAGATTGCAAACATTTATACAAACCCTTAGTGACTTCCACATCTTTTCTATTTCCAGCCAGAGTACTGTAGATCTTTCTAATGAGCTCCATGTTGTTAAGGAGAGAATTAAATCCATTAAAATAGGAAAAGCTGACCTGATGAGAAGTGGTACCACCAGCAGCCTGCAATAGAGAAAGTAAAAAAAGAAAAGAGTGTTATTAAATTAAGAAAAATCTTGAAATAAAGATTTTCAAACAAAGTTATTTTTACAAGAGTGAGGGTAGAAAAGGATTTTTTTAAATAATGTAAAATAAAGAAAACTATGAAAGATTCTTATGTTACTGAAACTAATCATGACCAGAATGTAAAACTCTCCCCATCCTACAAACCTAAACAAATACATATGCAGGATTATAACAACATAACCAGTAGTAATTTGCAAAGTTCAAATTTCAGTGCTGTTTCAGTTGGAAATGTTTTATAAGTTGGCTTATTTCTAGTAATGAGGAAATCTACTTCTACATGTAAAGTATATTACTATATAGAAAATCTCAACAAAATCAAAACATATTCTGAAAGAGGTCAAACTCAAACATTTAAATTCACATGCATTTCAAGTTGTGAAAAAATAGCAGTAAGCACTCAGGCTTGTATCAGCAGTCAAACCAAATGGAAACAAGGTTTGCAAAGCTGCTCATACCCAGATGAGAACTGAACTTAAGCCTTTATTCTGAAGTGGTCTTGGGTCTGCACACAGAAAAAGAAATTGGATCAATTCACTAAGTACAAGATTGATGAACTACAAAACTTCTGAAAACAATGCTTAAGCTTGTCAAAATTTAATTGACCTTGAGGCAGAATCAAAAATCTCATCTGATGTATATGACCCAAGAAGGCTGCTAACAAGATTGGGAACAGAACAGAGGAAGAAGGTATAAGAAATCATTGACAGTCCACGAGTCTTCTGGCTATGCTTTTTACTGTATGCTTCTTCCAATATTCTGTCCAGTTTGCAGTTCTCATCACTTTACAGATCTCACTGGAATTCTCCTTTACAAATCAAAGAATAGACTTCTTTAAACCTGGATAAAGCCAGACTTCAGATTACTTGGAAAGACTCACTACAAATTCCCAAGATTAGAAACTGTGGTCAAAACCAAATGTGCCTTCTTTTTTTTTTCACTTTAGTGAATAATATTTAAGTTGGCCTATCATGTTGTATTATAACGTGATAGTTATAATACAAGTTCATGCTCCGTGAAAAACAGAGTTCATGAAAGAAAGATCTTTTACGTGCTGGAAGATGATTCTTCAAAAAACAAAACAAAACAAAACAAAAAACCTAGAGATTTTACTTCTGAGACAGGCAGAAAATTAATTACTAAAAAAAATTCTTTTTAAACATTTTTTCTTAATGGGCAACAGAAAATGCTGTGTAATGGACATCAGAAAAAAAGAAAATGTCCAATAAAAAATAAGATGCATTTCAAGCTGACAAAAGTGTACACTGAAGTGTAACTACAATCAATCAATACAGAGCCAATATCCTTGGGGGATGTTGCAGTTCATGCACTCCCACAGGTGCTTGGACATTACATTCACAACTGAAACTGCAAAGCAAGTCCTTTGAGGATAACATCCCAAATAGGATGTAAGGGTTGTTTGTTTCTAACCCAATATATCTGACATAACCCACTATAAAATAATGACCAGAAATAGTCAGGCAAAGTCCACATTTGGAGGCCACCAAAACAGCCCAGCTACTTGCTCTGTCTTTTGTCTCAGGAGACCAGAAGAGTTGAGAATTTATATTCCCTAATGAGGGATAACTTCTATATGTGTAGATAATTTCTGCTAACCAGGCAATGTACCACATTATAGTGGTCAAAGTACATAAAAAAGGGATCTCAATCTTGTATTCCATGACTTCCCAGTGATGCTACCAGAGCTACTCACAGCAACTAGACATTCTTCAACAAATGGTGTCAGCATGTGTGGTCGGATAGTGACCATAATGTCCCTGAAGTCCATAGCTGTGACTCTTCCAGCCTGAGTATTGTCTCGCTGCACAAAAGCTTGTTTTGCATGTTCTAACTGTATCTCCTGAAAATATGGGAAAAAAAAGTTAGCTTCAGAATTATTACCGTTAACAGATTTATTTGAAGCACCCCTACAGAATACCTCACACTTAACAAAACGTGATTACATGTAATCCTTTCAATTGATACAGTATGTATAGCTTTCTGGCTTTTCCATTTGTAGCATATATGGCCTCTGTCATTGAGCTCAGTACCAAAAACAACAGCCATGACTTCTCTGCTCTGTGGCATTAGATCATGCTGTTCAAACTAAGAAACGGAGGGCATGTATCAACAAACCAGTAGAGGTAATCTCCCAGGAGTGAACATTAAAGTGTTCCAGGAGGTGCATTATCCAGTTTATTGTGTGGCACTGCAGGTCAAAATATGTTCTGTAAAACTCTTCACAGCTGCATGAATGAGGACAATGCAACGATAAGAGAATTCCACAATGACTTTCACCAATCCTGAAAGTAAGTATTCACTCAAAAAGCATTCTCATCTAAAATACTTTTATTTATCTATAAAAGACAAAAGCAGTTTAATTTAACTCCTACACCATGACAGTGTAAAGACTGCTTCTCCATATTTCAGCAGTAGTAACAGACAGAGACCTAATGCAAGCATCATCTACTGCAACCACCTGATAACCTCTTTGTGATTCAGATATAAGGCTGAGAAAAGAGAGGGCAGAAAAAAGTCTTAAACTTCCCAAAAATGTGAGTATTTTTCTACTGTGGCCTTTGCCCTTTCTTCATAAATTACTGTTAGAATACTTTCTTATTTTATTCTTTTAATTAAAAGGAACAATCCTGCACAGATGGCAACTTAATAACACATATCAATGTTTTGTCTAGTTCTACAAGCTTGCTAAAACCAGGATTACGTGTTGGTGATGTAGTCTGACTTACCAATCAGTATCTCTCTACAAAGTGGAAGAAAACAAATCATTAACATGTCCCTCCTTTCAATTTCAACTTCTTCACTGGAAATTCAGTGCTTAGTTATTATGAATTTTCATAATCAGTTACTCAGGAAATGGAATCATCACAAAAATACGTCAGCAGTACTAAACCAAGTCTTGCAGTGGACAATGGCACTATCCTATTAATTCCACTGTATATACAAACACACACAAAGTCCTTTTAAGCCTAGACTTGCATTAGTCAAGAACCAAAAGGATGATGCATTCACAGAATACAATCTCCTGAAAGTCAGTATTTTTCTTACAGCAACATTCAATGGAACTTAGAGTGAAAGGCCAAAAGCAAATCCAACAGGCATAGGTCCAGATCCACAGGATGCCTGCTGCCACCATTCCACCTTCTGCTCACTCACCTCACTCTGTAGCCACCAATGCATGATGCCATTCAAACCATTTTTTGTCTTTTCATTTCGATCTCCCAGCTTTTCTAATTTCAGTCTTAACTCATAATTAAAACACTGTATCTTAAACTGAAAGGTATGAAGAAAAGCACCTAGTATCTTAAGCAGAAGGTAAAGGGGAAAGACAGGAAAGGAACGATCAGTGTTTCAACTATGCACTACATTAACAAAACTATTCAGAATTTTCTGCTTTTAATAAGAAATACTGCTTGTGAGAGTTATAATTTGAAGTGTTACAGTCTTGATTCTGTCATACCTCCTTTACATTACTGCCCCCTGTGTACAACTGAGCAATCCAACTGGATGCAGCTATGTAAGCTCCTGTTTCATTTCAATTCTGACTACTGATTTCAACAGAATTTGGAAGCAGGCAATATTGGAGGTTTACAGTGCGAAAAGTACTGCAACACAAAAAAAAACTTGTTAGCTTAAGGCAGAGAGGTAACTCAGGAGGCACAGAGCTCTGAAGAGGAGTTAGGTATATTAACTTCCATTCCTAACTACTCACTACCAAGTAGATGGAAACATAGGAACAAATGAACAAAAATATGAACAAATTAAAAAAAAAACCTGTCATCTACAGGTATTTTCATTTAAAAGAAAAAAATGCAGAAAGATTACACAAGAAACTGAATTCTGCTTTCTTCTCTCTGTCTCTCATTCACTTTATTTTAAAATACTAAAACAACTGAAATTGCTGGCAGTCTGACGCTGGCAGAATTCAGCACTGAAATGCATTAAAAAAAGTCCTGGAGCACCACTTGTAGAACACAAGTCCAGCCTGCTACCACCTGTGCCTGCAAGCTTAGAGCTACGCCTCCCTATTGGTGGGACCTAGGATGGGGGTAATGTCACAGCCACAGAAGGAAAGCAGGGCTCACCTTCCAGAGACATACATTAAGGTCACATTTCGTGTCATCACTCAGTAATTACAAAAAGGCTGTTAGTACTACAATCAAATACGAGTCAAATCAACTCATTCTTTCTTTGCTTATGTGATTCTTTTCCACCTTCTTGGTACATGTGAACTAACTAGAGCGGATTATCCCACATGCTCAAAGACGTGGTCCAGGACACAGTGCTTAGCTGTAAAGGCAGCGAGATAAAGGTCTGAATAGGGTGAGCTCAGACTTCTGGAGCAATCTATCGGCATCTTCTCTTTAGTTCAGAAATGAAATGGTTTAAGCAGACTGCAAACAGCTAGTGAAGGCTCACCCCACCTTCACGGTAAGGTAGGGTCTTTTAGGCTACAGTTATTTTGAGCTATGTTAAGCATCGTTTTGTTCCAGTTGCACACGCAGAAGGAAGCACAAGGACCTTCTGTCACATAACATCCCCAAGAAGTGAAACACTGATGTAACATCTGAGAATATTCAGATCATTATAAGGAAATAAGACTCAGTCTCAAAACTAAATACCTCGTACAAAATCACAAAGCAGACAGATGTCACTCCTCTAATAACTGTATATTGTATAACAACACAATAAACTCCTTAATGTGGTTAGCACAAAAGGAAGGCTATCTATTCCATCCAACCCTGAGTCTGAAAGTTAAGACACTTCACAGCATGACTGTGTTTCGAAATGAGACCCAGCAGCTACTAGCAATTTATCAGGGAAATTTTTAACACTGCCTATGCCGTGTACATGCAGTAATATAAAAAATACCACCTTAAAATAAACTGAAAAAATCAAGCAAAGTTGTAGCATTTAGAGATGTTATGCAATCTCCAGAAACATCTGTTTCACCTATTTCTGTCCAGTACTTCTTACTAAGACAGATCATTTAAAAAGAATACAAACCTCACTGCTTTGCAATACAAATTACACACCCTAAAGAATCTTCTCTGACTAGAATTTTTGTAAAGCTAGATAGATATACTCAAGACGTGCAGTTTCTCCTTTGAAGCTACAAGTCCAAAATTCCCTCAGCTTGAATAAGACTGTGAAAAATTAATTTGCACATCATGGTAGGCATGCTGGCACCAGAATGTTTGTGAAATTATTTTCCATCTAGACATTTTATCTGAGCTTTCAGTTACAGCTCATTATAAACTTCATTACTTCCCAGTTAGATAGAAACTATACTTGGGTTCCATCCCAATGGACCTACAAGCCATCAGAAGCAACACAATCCTTTCTACCAGAGCAGATCCTGGGGTGTCAATTATAAAGAGTACTACTTCATCAACTAATATGCTGGGCATGAATAAATTCCCAGATAATGTGGAAATTGAATTAACAAGTCCACATATAAGCATACATTTAAATCCACTCTGCAGAATAGATTTCACATGCTGGGAAAGGGGCCAATGTTACGCTTCATGAAGCAGACTTGTCATTTAAGTGATAATGGAACATGACTATATCCAAACAGATACAGATGTAACTGATATGTAGCAGAGATATCTGAGCTAATTTTAAGTGAGCAAAATTAGAAACAGGGTAAAACAACACACCTTGAGCTCTGTGTTGATGCACATAGATTGTTATGCATATCTGAGCTAAGTACCTCAGAGGTGATACTTTTGGGCACCTCACTGTTACTGTAGACAAAAAAAAGGACGACAAGATGAATCACAATCAGAAACTCTTATTTAAAGCAAGAAGAGATCTGTTTTGTGCGTGGATTAAATATAGTAATGTTACTTTCCAAGTATTTTCAGCTTTGCCAGAAGTAATGATTAGCCCAAATGTTGCAACAGATAATGAATATGTAACAACTTTATGTGGCATAATAGGATCCAACATGAATGAATTTGACTCTGTGTGCATCGTTTCATTAGAAGTGGCAAATTACAGTGTCCTTATAAAGCAGTACCTGAATCACTTTACAGAACCATCTGGTCTACATTAAGAGCAATGTAAAGAGCATTCATAAATCAGGAATGTAGAGAGGTAATCTGCTATCCACTGAGTTCTCCTGCTGTCTAAGGTCCAAGGTCTAGACATCTGAACAAGGGGACTGACTGACTCATGTACACACAGAATGTCAGAAAGAAAAGTTGAGTACCAGAGATTACAGAACTTTAAGGAAGATTTATATACCTCTGTATATTAACTCTTCAATTTATGCTTAGAGTCATTTCTGTGTCCGAATTTCACTCTAAAATATAATGCTGCAAAGCAAGAGTCAGTAAGGAAACATATTTCAAAGATTTACAGTTCTAGAAAATGAGTAAATAGATGTACCCTATCAGTGACTGACCGAGCATCCTAACAAAGTGTACTGAGAACAGACAACTTTGTTTCAGCAATTTTTAGACAATTAACTTGCTTGAAAGTCCCTGATGTCTGCACTAGTGCTGAGATCAACTTTAGGAGAAGCCTCAGAACTTTTCCTCGATGCAGCTCACTGCTCTAGAGGATATCCAGAACTCTTAATCTTACTCTCATGCCCATGCTCATCCTTCTTTTTTCTGTCATATGTGGAACACGACCGAAAGGTTTGTCTGGCTGAGAAGGATAATTGACCAAAATACTCCAGCACAATTTTTTACTCCTCGTTACAACAGCTAACACACTTCTGCAGTAGAAAAAATAAACAGACACACAAAAACCAAGTACAAAGAAATAACTGAAATCGTTTAAATGTCCAAGTCATGAGGTTACAAGCTGTTTAATGTCAATGGTTCCGAAACCCTTGTGTGTGTTAAGGCTGATTGTAATTCATCAAAATCAAGATACAAATCCAGTCCTTACTATGTAAGGAAGGAGGTACTGGAATGCCAAATCATGAGACCACAGGCTATTTTTTTTTTTCTTTCTGAAAAAGCAACATATTTGCTCTTATATCCCAAAGAGGTTCTAGTTTACTGTTCTGCCCCAGAATTGGTCTACCTCTTAGCTACTTTGGAGTTGCAGCAGTCAGTGCAAAACTTAAGGAAATATAACTTAATCATGTGATACCTGACGTCCTCTTCATACAAAGTTAATTACGCTCTGTTCCACAAAGTCAATTTGAAACATTTGTCTCAATAGCATTAGCTTAATTATTCCTCATCAAAATGATACAACCACCTACTGTGAACTAACATACTTGTGTAAACAAGAAAAAAAGAAACCTTGCAGTCTTCAAGCAGTTTCCCATTTTAAAACTCTCCAGTGTAAATACTAATACAGGCATTAAGTATTCAGAAGGAATACAAATAAGAATCTCATATATTCCACCACTTCACAAATCATTTTTCCTACCACGGAGTATTTTTGACAGTAGTGCTGAAAAGCAGATAAACTGTTTATTTTTTACTAGCACAATATTTTGCTTTCTCTAACAGAGTACCACAAAGTGTGAATAGGCAAAAATTCCTTGTAGAAGATTGTATTTTATTCTTTATATACCACAAGCAAAATTAAGTAGTATTTCCCTTTCTTAAATTCAAAACAGATCACAAGGAAGACAGTGTGTAGAAAGGGCTTGCAGCAAAACATTACCTTATTGGACATCAACTCTGAATTAAATACCAATTTAGTAAACATGCTATTGACAGATATAAATATTTCTTAATATCAGTCCGGCAAGTGTCTCTAAAACATTCAATGCAGTCATTTACCATACTTTGACTCATTTAATATAAGAAATTTTCAAAGTCTGAGGTATAAGTTTTTGATTTCATGTCTCCATCTACACTACTTTCTGCACGCTGACAATTAATTAAAAAAAAAAAAAAGAGAGAGTAAGCTGCTTTACCACTAGCTTATCCTATTTATCAAGAATATTGAAGTCTGGCACTTCCACTGTAAAAGTCCACATGGTCTTTCTTGCAACTTTCCTATCAGCACAATATTTTGCAATCTTTCAATCTTTTTAATCTTGACAAACTTTATTGTACTAGACCCACCAGTAAAAACTGGGTGAACTCTGGATACGTTAGGTGTCTTTTTCTATCCTTTCCAAAATGCAGCTGTACGAACTCTGAATTCCAGTTAAATGGAATGTGCTGATGAATCGTGGTCTGGCCAAAAACTTGCTTAGCATCCTCTGGGAAGAAAAGAAAAATGTTAATTTAATAATAATGCAACAATAGAGACAGGCACAGATTTATACAAGAAACACAATTACATTATTTTCTAATCCGAAAGCAATATTGTTCATCTAACTCAATAACATATTGCAAAGTAAACCTTATTTGCTTTATTAACCAAAATCATAGTAAATGAAAAGTTTTGAAACCTTTATAAATACCATCTCTTAAATAGTCTTATTTGTGGTGTTGTACAGTATTTGATTAGAAGAGACTCAACTACACATTCTAAGTTTCAAAGTGAAGCAAGAAAGGATTAAAATTAGAAGTCAATTTGTAAAAAGATGACTATAGCTAACCAATATTCAACATAATCTTTTCTAACTGCTAACAACAAAAGATTTGCATTACTAAAATTCAGGCTTTGGTATTAATTCTAAGAGTTCTCCACATTCGAACAAAGCAGTTTACTAAAACACCAGCATTTCAAGATCCATTTTTCTGTAGTTACCTTATGGGAATAGCCACATGCTGGGAAGGGGATGGAGGGACATGGCAGACTGAACACAATCCTATCACAACCTTCAACAAAAAGTAGACTTCAACAGTCCCTGCTTTGTTACGAGGTGCAGGGTAAAAAAGTTCCTGGAATCGGACTATACATATTTTAACTCTCAAAAACAGTGACAAGATCTGAGGGAGTACTTGTCTTTCAGACAGGCCTCTCACAATGAAGCCCACTTCAATGCAAAAGCAGAAGTCATCTTGGTCAAAAACAAATGGCAAACACATCTCCCCCAAGAACAGGCTCAAAGTCAGAGGTTCCCAGCTGCTGTATACCTTCCTAATATCTGCATGAGCCCCCAGCAACGTCAGCCAGGAGCCAGCTCTCATATCCTGCTTGCTCCTGCAGGCACAGAGAGCTGGTTCCCAGGAGACACTCCCTACCCGCAGATAGGGCCAGGAGGTGCCTTCCAGCTCCCTTCACACTTTGCAGAAGACCGGGAACCCAAACTCTCGGCTCCTGTCTGTCTGCGAGCAGCAGAGCTGGAAGCCAGTTCCCAGGCGTGACCAGGGCCTGGAGGCAAGGAAAGCAGCGCAGCTTTGTGCAGGCCTGCCTGCAGAAGAAGCTGGAAGCTACCTCCTTGGAGCCAGCTCCCCTCAAGGCCTAGGAGCTGTCTTCCAGCTCACCTCAGCACCATAAGCAAAGTGAGAGCCAACTCCTCGGGGCCACGGGGTCTTGCCTCCTGCAAAGTGTGAGTTCTGACTTCTGGCTCAGACTGTGACAGTCAAGCACAACTGTTCCGCTGGCCTGGAGAAACCCAGCCAGGACAAAATTCCCCACTTTCAGCCAAGGAAGCAGGGAAGAAGTGAGAGCCAGGACAGAAGGGCTGAGAGACAAGAAACTGTCAGAAAGTGCCTAACTTAATTGAAGGCCAGAGTCACAGGAAGAGGTGGTTCTGAGTTGGTGAAAGAGGCAAATGTCCTGCTGTGCAGGCCACACAGACCCACACTCACTGCAGCTGGTACTACCTGCAGTGACAGCTTCTTCTAAATTGAGGAGACTAGGAATCATGGAGAGAGCATAGATGACACTGCAGATTCCTTCACATCTCAACAAAGTCAACTGCTTCATCTTTAAAAAGAAATCATCCGCTGAACCCCAGAATCAGTGGTTAAAAAACAAGTTGTATTTAACTCACAAACAGAAAAACTGACCATAGTTAATGACAAATTCTTAAAATTCAAATCTTCAGGCTGTAACATTCGATGAGAATTTTCTCCCAGAAACTTGAGACAGTGCCCTCGGGACGGCATTGTTCATTCATGTCTTCAAGATCCATCACAACAGGCTTGCATCCCGTCAGCCAGCATTCTCCAGACACAAAATTCTGCTCTCAAGTCAACTGGGAGGAAAAGTCTATCAGTTGAGTGAGGTACTGTCCTATTACTGAATGCCTTTCATTTAAGATGCTTCCTACTCACACAGCCTAAAGCAGAAGTCACATGTTGTTGGAGATTACCTTCCTGCTTTCTGTTGGCCTTTTCCCCCTGAGCCTCAAAGAAAGGAATCTGTATGAAGAAGGCAGCCTGTTTTGTCCTCAAACAAAAGGAAAGTTGTCACTTCCTCACAGCGATCACTCTGCTTTTCCAGAAGAATGAAGATATGCTCGGAAAAGCAGCAGTACCCTTGACATGCCTGCCTCCTGCACAGCACTCAGATGCTCATCAGCTCCTTCCTTCCCTCCCACCCCATCTCCTGAATGTACACAGAACAAGACACTAACTCTGGATTAATTTAGAAACAAGTCACCACTTATAAAAGCTAGGTTCAATTGGGCTCCAGATTTATCTTTGTTAGAGAAAAGTTCCTTATAACTTGATGTGAGATATCAAGTCAGGAAAACCTTAGTCAGTATAAAGACTAATTCTTAAACTCCTTTTGATGAGACCAGGCTCCTTACAATCTTCACTTGTTAACATACAAAAATTAAAGTGCCCTGTGATTACAGCATTATAATTTCATTTGATTAGTTGTCACACATAGGCCACATTGTAACTACAACATATCTCACTCCCCCAGCTGTATGCCTTGTAAATACTCCTTAACTGTGGCCTTCAAGAAAAATTCTAGCTCAAGAAAATCAAACAAAAGGAAGTGGAAAAAAAAGGTAATTTCCAACAACAACAAAAAAAAATAATAATATCAGCACTACAGATTGCAAAAGCAACCTGCAGCAAAGGAACTTAAAACCTGATCAAGTCTGATAAAAGTCCAGTGGATAAAGCACAGCTGTGCATTTCAGCAGTGGCAACAGTAACAATGGGTCACCTCCGCTGCGGCATACTTTTATGAGCATGGCATGCAGGCCCTTGTTCATTGCTAGTGAAAATGCATAGCTAATGGTTGTGACTGTGCTGAAAAATAGTTTTCTGTAGCTGAGATTTTGCTCTATCAAACACTGCTATCAAGTAGCAATATTTTGTATTATCTTCTTCTACAGAAATTGTTGGCTTTTCTTTTTCCTGTTTCTTACTGTTGTAAACTTCAAACATGCAGCACAGTTTGTTTCTGTCCTTCCATGGTCTGGCACAAAGACTGCTCTACAAATATGTTTTATTTTGGAAGACATAAGATTACATCACATCTGTTCAGCAAAGATGTAAAATAATGATTTCCTTATGGATAGTTGAAGTATTTGACTGAATTGCCCATTCATCCCCATTTACCCAGAAGAGTATAATACTCTGGAAGAACAAGTGTCATAATCACCTCCTTGATTCTGCAACTGCTTTGTCAAGAAAACGGGTTAAAATAGTTTCATACCTGGCATGTTGCAAATAATTTGATTCCTATAGATTGCAAAGGAAAAGTACTCATCCCTCCAAGGTCCCTTTGCAAAAAAATAAGATCAGGAACAGCCACCTATTTCCACAGGTTAGAAGCCCTGGAACAGTACACTAATGCTCTATTTTTCTGCTTCTTAATTCCTGGCACAACACAGACTATCTATTCTGTAATTCTGAATTAAAAACAAACAAACAACAAAAAAAAATAGGTTCTTTCCCTCTTAAAATACTGCTAGGAAGATATCTGGCAGAACTCTCAAGCTAAAGCTGGCACAATAGTAACCGAGCACATAATTTGAAGATAATGGGATTGTATTACATGACTCAAGAAGGGTGGAGGGTCAGTCTGAAAAAAGATAGCAGCTCAGGTCAGTGCAATTTATCTGCACTCTGTCATGTAGTACGGCTCCTGTTTTAAAACAGATCCATTCAAAAGAGTGTGAAACCTTACAACAATGCACCCCATCTATTTAGACTAACTTCCATTTCACCTGCACTTGAAAAGTCCAAGTATACATACATATTTGCGTATAAACACCTTATTTATTTTTTTCTAAACACAAATGAATTCACTTCTTTCATTAAATGTGTGTGTTGGTATCCATATTGAATCACAGAACCGCAGAATCATTTCAGTCAAAAGGGACTCTTTTAAAGATCATCTAGTCCAAACCCCTGCAATGAACAGGGACACCTACAGCTAGAGCAGGCTGCTCAGTCTCATCCAGCCAGACCCTGAATGTCTCCAGAGATGGGGCATCCATCACCTCTCTGGGCACCCTACACCACTGCCTCACCACCCTATTGTAAAAAAACCTTCTTCCTTACATCCAATCTCCCCTTGAAACCATCTCTCCTTGTCCCATCACCACAGACCCTGCTGAAGAATCTGTCCCCTTCTTTTTTACAGCTCCCCATTAGATACTGAAATGTTGCTCTTAGGTATCCCCAGAGCCTTCTATTCTCCAGCGGAACACCCCCAGCTCTACATACAAATGTTTAAGTGGTAGCTTATTCTTTTTTAATAGAACTAGTTGCTCCAAATTCAGAGTAAGTCCCCAAAGACAAAGTTAAACTAAAATAATAAAATGGCAATATCAACCAATTTAGCAATGTTGAGCTAGTCCAGCTGTAGATTAGTGCTGAACTGTAATGGACAAGACAGGGTTTTGCTGCTTAACATAAGCCAGTGCTGCTTGTATGTAACCAAAGCTGTTGTATCAAGTTCAACGTCCCTATTTCCACATGGTAAGTGAAATCATTATCTGGACTCATTTCTGTTACCCATGTCATTGAGATGTTTGAGATGTTAAAAACACAGGACTTTCAGAATCCAGACTGACTCAAGAGCTTTCTTGACACTGGTGGGGCTGAGTTTTCTGTAGTCTGTCCAGAAATACCAACTTACTTCAGAGTTCACAAGATGCTTTGTACAGTAGTTTAATACATCAACTAAAATGATAAAAGAAAACTCCTGGCTTGGAGAAATTATCCTAAAAGAGCATAAAAGTTATTACACTTTACACTCCAATACAGACATAAGAGATCTATTTCTTTAACAGCTATTTTGCTTAGATAGATGGCATTAAAAAAATCACTTTCTTGCAAAGCATTAACATACATTTTCCCCTACTTAAATACTTCAATTTCAAATGCACCACAAAATGTACTCCCACAACAGTACTGTATTAGTATAAAACTATTTTAGTTCAATTAAAATGTCTAACTATCTACCCCCAAACCTACCTAAACTGTAATTTTCACTTCGAGCACTTCCAACATGTTCTCAGTTTTGTTTTCTTTTATCAGCTTATCAAATCAGGTCCTGCATTCCAAATGTTGGAAAAAAATAGTCATTAACTGCTAGGTAACAGCAGATTTTCCAATTTAGAGAACTGAAGTACACACACTATGAAAGTATGTGTACTTTGCATCTTGAAATTTTGTATTAAAATCTGTAATAAGAAAATACCTTGCCAACTCTTAGGGCCTACCTGAGTTTTTGCCTTCTAATTTATAATTCTAAGGCAATTTGAAAAGGAGGTGGAAAATAAATAAATAAAAACAAGCTTAAAATAGTACGCTTATGCTTAAATATATTCTGGTGTGGGAGCTCCTGGTTCCTCTCCAAATGCTGCCTAGTAATCACATTGGGTATTTTCCCCCTACAGCAATGTACAGCTGCATGAAATATGGCTAACCCTCAGCTTACTGTTAACCAGAGAGTGACCTCATACAGTTGAGATTTACTCTCACGTTGGCTTTTTCACACCTTTTCCACACCTATTTTTTTTTCTTTTTAAGTAGCATGAAGTAGCGTCAGACAGCACAGTGTTTTAGTCATTTGAGCATATATGAATTATCCCACCAACTGGAAGTGCTCTCTGTTACCTCCACCTTTTAAAATTGAAGCCATTATAGTCAATCGTGCAAACCTACAGGTAGCCTTTCATAAAAAGTGAATTTTTGACCCACTGAACCGGAACAGCTTCTGAGGAGTTCTTTTGTTTCTGAGAAGATTCCATACAGACCATGCATGTCATTCTGGTACTGGTGTGCTACCACATTCAGAAAACACACCTCATAAGCAACTTTAAAAGTTCTGAAAAATCAGGGTTGTTTTGGTTGCTTTTATTTGTTTCTTTTTTTCATTTAAAGAAGTGCAATAAAGCTCCACATGTATCAAAAAGTAGTTACCTTCACAATACTCATCACCTCCAGGTAGCAACGTATTAACATCTGGAGCAAATAATGGAAAGAAAAGGAAATGGAAAAAAACGATGGATCCAAGGATGCTCTCATAAAATGAATTGGTTGACTCAGCAAATCTCCAAGTAGAAAGGACACTGTGTTATAACAGCATCTCCTGGAGCATCAGCACCCTGAGAGACATTCATAGCAGAGAAGAGGAGCTGGAGGATGAAGTCTTCACTAAAGACTCAAATGTGAAACATACGCTTCTTGAGGTTTGAAGAAGCAACGAAGGCTCTATAGCACATGTGCATATAGGTGAGCTTAAGAACAGTATTACTAACCAAATGTCATTCAGATGTATTTGGCAGATTAAAGATGACAAAATGCAAACAAACAGGAAAAAAAACCCACAAAAATACAATGCCTAGTACAAATTCTAGTGCAATTTTTAGCACTGTTCCCTTTTAGAAGAGACATACTGAAACTACTGAAAAAAAAAATGAATGGGTTATGACTTTATTGCCCTATTCAAACTTTTCAAGAAGGGCAGAGCAACATTACAGATTAAATTTACTTTAATGAAAACATTATCATAGAGAACACACTGCTGTCTTTGTGAGTTTTCCCCAATCAAGAGATCCATGACAAACTTCAGGTTTCACCCCTCTGCTCAAGATGTGAACACTTTTTTATTTACTCTCTTACTCTACCCCTGTGCTGGTTGTTTATGTAACCCCAAAGAGTATGAATACACCTCTTCATGACATACACATACATACATTTTTCATTTTAGCTTGGATGTGATTTTTGACTGAGATGAGCACTGACTCTGCTAAATACTGCAAATATCCAAAAAAGAGGCTCTTCTCAAGAGTACCGTAACACTCAGCAGTTAAGATTCTGAATCTAAGTGTGTCTGCTTCTTCTGTCCTTGGATGTCAAGGAAGTAACATGAATTTATACACAGAATATTACGTATTTGGCTTACAGAAAAGGGTTTCTAACATTTTTTCAAGATGTAAACCATTAAAAATATTTCTGCTGGAGCTGTGGACATACATAATTTCAACTCATTGGCAACAACATTACATTTCTTTGTTACCTTTCTTGGCATCCTCTGAAGCGAGTGACAAACTGCCAGAGCCTAAAGACCACAGGCTTGGAAAGCACTAGGCCCATGAGGGCATAAAATCTAAACTTACTCCCTTTTTCCCTGAATAATAATAATTTAAAAAAGAAAGAACAGATCACTTCCACCAAGGTAAACATAATATGTTGAATAACTAAAATAAAATATCATCTTATCTTCTCTATGCATCACAATCAGCAGGACAGTTGGGCATTAATGCACACAACATACAAAGACAGGCTGAAGGAATGTTTTCTAAGTGTGATGGAGGGCAGGCAAAGGGAGAATCTCATAGCTGTCCACACTACACGAAATGAGGATTTAGGGAAGGGCAAGAATGGATGAAAGCTGGAGCATGGGTGCTCCCAGCTAGGCATCATATACCTTTTTTTTTCCCACCAACACAATGGTCAAACACTGGAAGATGCTGGCTCATAGAAGCTGCAGAATCTCTTATCATTAGAGATAGTTAAAACCTCCTTCTGTCACAGCCACCAGAGCAAGCTGGCCTCACTGGCCTGCAGAGAACTGTCACTGGCCCTTTTCAACCTGAACTAGTTGGTGATTCTGTGACCATTCCTTGTTTTTTGCTCATTAAATATGCTCAGTCTTCAGTCAGCTGTCAGTAGGCTATTTTAATTTAAAATCAACTTAAAAAGACAAAATCAAAACAAGAAAGATCAAATCAAAACACAAAATACCAGTTTTAAGTGACTTAGAAAACTCAGTTGTATCCCCTAGACCCAATGAAACACAACTGCATGAAAAGACAAAGCTTCCCTTAACATTCAAAAAGATCCACTCTGTGACTAAATATGCTTTGTTTTACTTATGATGCTTTTATGGAAGTCTGCCTGGTTACATAACGTGTCAGGTAAAAGAGAAAACAAAATAAGAGAAACCTGGCAAGCTCATGTAAGTTTAGAAATTAAAATCTATGAGAATAGTGTCAAGCCGTGTTCAAAAGTTGCTCTGAAGAAAAATACATATACTTGCAAATCTTCCTTAAATACTCTCTTTATAAATAAACATATTTGTGTGAAATGCTGTAAGGAATAACAAAAGATATTAGAGACTAAACACATTTTACACCTGTAACACTGCTGTTGGGATCATAATATGTAGGCAGCCATCAGTTATAAACCAGCAGATGTTTCCTTGTATAGTGTAAACTAGCGTATCATGAGCTACAAAAGGTTCTAAACTAATTTGAACCAGCAACAGAAATCTCACTGAGAATCACTGAATATTGCCATTCATCAAAACACAGAGCAATTTACACTGGTAGGTCAGATTTCACTTTTTTTTCCTTTATGTGCTTTTGAATGTACTGTGCTGGACACTGGTAAGCTAGGTGTTGGATAAGCAATTATAAACCCCATAAGAAGAGCCAGGTCATATCAAGCAAAGCATAAATAATCCTCTGTAACAAGAGCAAGCTAGTTCACAAAATCTGAACCTAATCTCCCAGTTAGGAAAGCAACCATTAGACTCCTGTAATAATTCTTAGCATGTTGAAAGAGTGTCAGAGCATTATCACAAAGCAAAAGCTCTGAAGCTCATCACAAAAACCGTATACATAAACCTCAGTTGGGAGCTGCATGTTTTTAGGAAGTTCACAAACAAGTGTTTAGGCACTTCAAGTAACAGATATGCAAACAGGAGTGCTTAGTAAGATGCATCGCTAATTCCTCTACGAAATGTGTACTGCTATAATTAATAACAGAAGCAGAGATCCACAATAGCTGCTGTCTACATGAAAACAGTGTTCTGTTATGAGACTAAAAGAGATAGCTCAGCTCCACAGTTGTTAAGCCAAACAAGCAACAATTTAGTTTGGTTTCCCTGTTCTCCCTTTTTTTGCTGCTTGAAGGGTGTTTTTTGTTTTTTTCCTTTTCAATGAAAATACTAACTTGTTTTATGGCATATTCATATTTCCCAGAGCACCACAGCGTAGCATCCATTTTGAAACAGCTTCAGTTTGAATGAGAAGACTTCAGAAAAAAAATTACATAAATAGGAAAACTACACGCTATACCACAGCTACATTTCAAACATTATGAGAGAGTAAGAATTTTTGTTTGGTGGGAAAATTTACCTCAAAGCAAATCAATGAAAATCTTTAACACTGGGTTCAATGCTGGTTATCAGCACAGTCTCAGGCAATTGCTTTTGTTTTTCTACTTCTCCTTTCTCTATGAGAAAAACTAATGTGGACAATGTTCCTTTTGCCATATATTAGGGCTGTGAGAACCTGTATATAAGAAAGTTCCAGTCCACAGATATCACTTCTTTGTTATTCACTGCTCAGAATTGTTACCTGTCATCATTTCATTTATCTATTCAAAATTAAAGATGAAGGTTAAGACAACTTAGTTTTTAAACACTGACATTTTTACCCAAGCATCTCATGTTTTTTTTTTTTAATAACATCTAGTAAAGCATTTCAAAGGGCTCTGCTTCTTTAATGAGGCATTAAAATACAGTCATACGACAAAAAAGCAACTCTACTAAGTCTCTTAAACCCCTGGACTTATATTATCAGCTTTTACGTGCCTGTCAACACTCAACAGTAAGAAGCAATGGTTTGATCTTTGCCTCGAATTTAAAAGCCAGCTAAACTTCCTCCCACTTTCCTGCTGAGAGCTTTAACTCCTTGCAAACTCTCAAAGCTTTGACACTTCAGCAGCAGATAAATCTACAACATGATGCAACAGCCAGGTGTAGACTGAGTCAGCCACTGAC
The DNA here is from genome assembly GCF_038088225.1 of Cyrtonyx montezumae. Classification (NCBI taxonomy): domain Eukaryota; kingdom Metazoa; phylum Chordata; class Aves; order Galliformes; family Odontophoridae; genus Cyrtonyx; species Cyrtonyx montezumae. The sequence continues at coordinate 1,240,090 of NW_027071870.1, read as the reverse complement.
TACTAATTTACTCTTGGCCATTTCATACATCTCACTGAAGTAATAAACTAGCAATTTCCAGCCTGCCCCACCATTACCACATATACAGGCTGCTTGCAGATCAGTCCTCTTAAACAGATGCCAGCTCTGTCAAAAGAACTATATACAGTTAACTTCTAAGTTGAAAGAACTGAAGCATTTGAAATTGTACAGATGTCAACATATGGATAGAATACAAAGGAATTTCTGACTCGGAAGCTAAAGTAAGAAAATAATATTTTTCAGTAAAAGTACAAGATATTAAATGCTAAAACTTCTTAACTCAGAACATTTCCCTAAGTATCTACAGCCTGAATGCGGCGTTTACTATACAAGATCACTGATGCAAAACCCATTATTAATTTGTTTTACAAAGGTATCAAGCTAAGTGCACCTGTGAAAGAATACGAGTTGGATGACTTGCTTAAATGAAGTTCACAGCCGGAAAGCCCTACGTTCCATCCAGTATAAGCTAAAATATTTACACCATTCTCTCAGTACACAGAAAAGCAGTGACTGCAAAGATAAGCCATGCTGTTTCTTTACAGTAGTAAAATGAGATGCACACTAAGAATGGGATCCTTGAGATACTACACATAACAGCAGCACAGTGAAAAACGATCCTCTCCCTTTTCTCCTTTTCCTTTCACACTGTAATTCCACAGTACATAAAACCCCTATTTAAGTCTCCTAACCTTGATAAGGACTTGATCCTCCTCTCATTCAAGTTAATGGAAAAAGATCTCATAATTAACCTCAAAGGTGCATGACTGAGGCACTGAGAGGCAAAGTTAAAGAGCAGTATTGTAATAGTTTATTTGTGAAAATATTATTTTTTTTCATAATTGAGAGGAAAACAAAACAATCTGGTCTTCACAATAGAAAACATACACTAGTTTTATCTAAAGGTCATCTGGGATTGCTGAGAATGAATACTGAGACAGCTCTTATATCTTTCTTCGAGGGTGGAAGCTACACGATACTATGCAGAAGTTACAGATACTTTTTATTATTTCAATGTGGGAGAGGAAGGAATTAAAAAAAAAAAAAGGATATCTGAGGTTCTGCCAACGTTGGCATGCTTTCTTTTTCAAATACCTTAAATACAGGCTGGCATAAAAGTTTCTGTCATCACTAAAAAGACTTCAATGGGTTTCAAATGCCAAACAAATCCCTTGACTCACTGTGTCTAACCCCAAGGGAAGCATTTACCAGCAGGAAAAATACGAACAAAAATGCCAAAAGTTAAAAAGTTAAGTTGGACTGATTCAGCATTGAGATCAAACAACTGCAGTTCTTCCTACGTTATTAACAAGTGCTCCAAGCAACTGGGGGCTCTGACACAGACAAGAACCTGCACATCACAGGCATTCCAGGAACACTGGTTTATCTACACTGGAACAAAACCATTCCTAAATATGGACCCTCCTGATGTAAAAGCATGCTCTTTCTCGTTGTCTCTCAGTCCATACACACGAACAATACTGCTAGGCACAAAATACTTCCTCCATCAAGGTCAGGATCAGCAGAATTTTTTTTCTGAAATTCTTTCAAATCCTTTAGCACCCACAGTCACTCTTATAGAAACTGTTGTAACAAGCAGCATGGCACACTAAAAGCATGTCTTCAACAAATTCAACAGAAAATCAAAATAATGAAAAATCAAAACAGACATAAAAAAAGGCATTAAGTCTTTTCACCAGCCACAACTTCAAATGTAGATTTTTGGAGAAGGTAGAAGGAAGAAAATGATGCTTCAAGCAACAGTAGTAGATCTTATCAGTTTAAATGATCTGGAAAGATGCGATTGCTTTTTTCTTCTTTCTTTTTTTTTCTTTTAACTAAGAATATGCAGGGCAATACCAGCAAAAGACAAAGGGCACATGAACCATGCAGGGGAAGACTGGAAAGACAAGAGTCACTGCCATCCAGTTACCTTCAAGCTGTTTAATAAACAATTCAACAAACCTGAGGGAGATGGATAACCTCATCCAAATGTAACAGATTAAAAGTGAGACAGTTTTACCCAACAGAAGTTCTTCATGCTTTTTGAAGAAAAGTTCAATGTCTGAAGTCACTTAAGAACACTATTTTCTGAATACTTCTTCCAGACATCACTGTCCTTGCTCCCAGGCACGTGGCAGATACTTCTGCAGATATCAGAAACTGTCTCTATGGTGTCTGAAATAAACAGCCTCTTAATCGTGCTTTAAACTGGCCTAAGTATACCGCACTGCCTGTGCAAATACCACACCTCCAATGCATAGCTGAGTTTTCTGTGGGGTAGCAACATATTTATTACTGAAAAATCTTACAGACGAAAGTTTTAAGCCTTAAGAGGAAGACAGCTTGCAACATAGCCAATTTAAACAAAAAATAATTCACAGTAATTTCAGACTCAACATTCACTCACGTCCTCTGGCAACATTTTTGTGGTTTTACAATCATTTCCTATATAGCCACCTTTCACTGTTGTTCTGGAGACCTGCTCAAGCATGCGGGGGAAAAGGAGAAGTGACCAGTTCTCCAGAGAAAATCATGAGGATGACTTTGTACTACATATGTGGACGTGATTTATAGAAATTCAGCCAGAATCCTACTTAGCACGAGTATACTTCTGTTACCAATTGCTGCGTTTCCTACAGTAACAAAAGGTTTGACAGTTTGACATAAGTAGGGATTTTTAAATTGAGTGTACATTTAAGATCATTCTTACCAAAAGTAACTTCTCCTTTGCCAGTCTTGTCAAATAGCTGAAAGGCTACTACGAACAGTGCGTCTGGAGCACACAGGACTGATTCAAATGCCACAAACTCTTGAAAGGATATCAACCTAAAGGAGGAAGAAAAAAGCAACAGTTATGAAACCACTTGCTTGAAGAAAACTGAAATGCAACGTACCACAGATTACGCAAAGGAATTAATATCACAATGAGAATATGTACAAATTGTCATCACCAAGGATTAAAACTTATTTGAAAATGCCCCAACACCAACACTGTTAGCAGCCCTTTACATTGCTAGATGGAAATGACTTAGTCAACAAGAAACTGCTGGGCTTTGCAAGTCAGAACTTTACAAAAATAAGCCCAGCACAGCATGTGGCTTCGCACCACATGCCTTCATATCCAACTGAACTGCCCTCTTGGGTGTCCAACACCCTCCATGAAAAAGATTTGAACAACTTCCCTTCAGACTCAGTGCTTCAGGCTTTTGGAAAGCAAATCCATTCAAGACCTACATGCTGCCACTCACTTCTGAAGGAGCTGATCTGAATATGTTATGTTAGCTAACTTATTAGTCACCTCTCACAGCCCTCAAGTATTGCAAGTTGAGTCACAGACCTTCAAGCAGCAGTCTGCACATTCTTCCTCCACCCAAGAGCACTTTATTCAAATTCATCACCATAGCCAGGTTCCCAATAAGCAAGTGCATTAGCAGAGCAGATAAAAGCAGAGGTGCCTTTCCTTAAGATAGTTAATGACTAGAAATATATAATTAGACAACTTGGCATTGTTTCCAGCAGTAGACTTGATACAGCAAAGGCCTTGAGCAGTTTTAATTTCTCCGGGTTACACCCAGAAGTTTAAATGGAGATTAAACTTCTTTTCTTAAAGGGACAAAGGCTAACCACCCTCCTGCTTTGCTACTTTTTAATGATTAGGTTGCACAGTTTAAAAATCATCTTCAAATGTGTGGCTGCAGGGCCTCCTGGTAGTCTGAGATGTTTAAGGTTGCCCTCTCTTCATGCTGTTCAATGGCAGCGTAGCAAATGTGTAGCTTTAATGGGTTCACATGGTAACATCTGGGGGATGAAGATTTATTTCTGAGATGCACAGAATTCCATGTGACAAACGATAACAAACACACACAAGAATAAGAACATAATTTTTATTATTACTCTTAAGAAACTAACCCTAGCCTTGGGACTTGTACTCAGAATGATACTGCAACTGGTTCAATGAGAACTTCCACTCAGTATGCAATAACAGGGAAGAACGATGTGTTTGAAGAGGCTGGAAAAGACATCCATCCCACTGAGTCATGCTGACCCATGACTGTACTGCAATTTCCAGCCACCTTGTCTTAAGGGAATTATTTTTTAAGTCACAGAGGAGTGTGCTTGCCATCAGAAACCAAACATCCACAGGTAACAAAAGCTGATTTCCAGGAAGAACATGAAAATATGAGAAGTACTATCAAATGGGTACTACAGAAAAAAGCATGGTTAAGAAAAAGTCAAAAAAGCTGTTCCACTCTGCCTCTCTCAATGCACACACGCTAAATAAAAGTGGAAGAAACAGAGTAAGAAATATTCTAGCAAATAATTAACTTTGGGAAGTTGCCACCATAGGTTATTATACAGCAAGAAAAATAAATAAGAAGAAACCTCCTCAGGCATTCTTAATATTAAATTCACAACTGATGATGACAGTAAAAATATAAGCATGCCTTAAATTTTATTGGCAAGGAAGCCAATGACTTGCTACATAAGCACACATCATCACACAGGCAGGTTGCTAAGTCATGCAGACAGTCTTCAAATGGCAGAAAACTTCCATCTCCCCTAGAGCCAAAGGAATTAAAAAAAGAAAAAAGCAATTTTTCATTCAAATTTAATCTTATACATCACAACCTACACAGTTTTGCATTTACACACACTTGCTGCTACTATGAAACTTGGAGGTTATAAAAGCTCTTTATTATTCATTATTATTTGTTACATACCTGACGACTTCCACAACAGCAAATAGATACAGAGAACTGAGTGCTTCTGTCCCAAAGCTTATGAACAAGATAGCAGGCAACAAGATTCTAGAATAGGATTATTCAGAATGTAAAGTACCTGCCAACATGGATTTGATAAAGCTGCTTTCTGCTTGAAACAACAACCAACATTCAACCTTACTAAAGGATCCCAGCATACACAGTGATCACGACACAGAACTGAAATACAACACCCCTCCCTGCAGAATCCCAGCACAGTGTATTCTACGTTGTTACACCTGTGACTGATTAAGACTCTAAGCATTAACACCGCTACATCATTTTATACTGGTAGAAGCACTCTTTGTCAGCTCTTGCCAGTAATAAGCCCCCTCTAATAAGTCAGGGATACATGATGAAAATAACCATATTCATTTTTTAAAAGCAATTATTCATAGTCCTACAAAGATTAAAAGTGTACAAATTGTGCAGTTCTTGCCCGACTATTAAAGAAGAGACATTAATATCTGCTGTGCCAGCTGAATTCAAATTAACCCAATTTTTACGTGTTAATTAAACCAGCTATTTTCTTCTTATTGTATTTTTGCTCCATAAGTAGACTAGCCTGCTAGTGATTCCCAACAGATCTATTCTAACAACAATGACGTATTCATTTACTTCTATTATGACCATACAATACAGTAACTGAGCAGTAATTTTTCACAGTCAATTTCATGTGTGATTCTTAATGCTTAAAGATGCTGAAATAATGTGTACTACATAGCCATATGCTCACTTCTCTATACTGCACAAGGGTAGTTGCCTGGGTAACACATTTTCTCTCTGGTTTAGCATCACCCTTGTGGGTTTAGCATAACCCTTCACTGAATATCATTAGGTGTCATTAAACAGCACATATTAACACGGACTTCAATATACTACTTAAGAGTTATTTTATCTACATAAACAAGCGCTCATTTATGTTACAAAAGCAGAGAAAAGCCTAGTAATTTTAACAGTGCAAAGAGAGGAAGCTGAAACGCTCATAAAAATTTTGCTTCAGCATTGAAGATGCCCTACCCAAGCACTCAAGTCTTTCTTCGCCTTCATGTCCTTGCTAATACTGCCAACATGGCACTATTTACTCAGGAAGACTGAAACACTGATGTTTTAGAATTTATTCACACACAAGAGCTACATGCCAAACACAACAGATGTGCAACATTGGTGCAACACTGCTTTTATTTGCTATTCTCTCCTTCCTCCCAAACTTCTTTTGGTGACCATGCCTATACTATCTGGGCACCACGTACATGTAATGCATTTCCACCAGATAAAGTCCACGTGCAGCCACACAAAGAAAAAAAAAGCCATTACCTACTGCTATAATACATACAAATGCAGTGATGAGGAGATTTCTTCAGAAATCAATGCATATGTTTCTACTGCATCAGCAAGTCGAATATGATAGCATAATAGGACACAAATTGAAGCTGCATCTATTATTTTATGCTGCAACCTAGGTAAACTAAGTATAGTGTAAATTGGTGCATTAGGGGATAAATTTATATCCAATAATAATGGAAAATGCTGGTATTTCCAAGTGTTACTTCTGAACAGTTTGTCCTTTCTAAAAATAAAGCACAGAGTATTTCTCAGTTAAGTGTCAGTACAGTCCAAACAGAAATGAGGAGTAAATACTTATTTTGCTAGACAAACGTTTAAAAGTACAACAAAAGATTGAAAAACAATACGTACAGTAAGCAAGATGGAAAATACCTGGCCTGTTGCTGATTGGCCTTGATAAAGCCACAGTAGTTCGGGTAACTTTATGGCCCAGATGAATCTTAATTAAGCTTTTTTTTTTTTTTAAGTAGGAATAAGAAACTTAAGACCACAAACCAGGCAAGGCTCTTAAATCTGCTTCATACAATCTATAGCCATGTGATAAATGACTCTTTAAAAATCTGTGTGATTACTGACCTACTGCTTTGAAACACTTCTCTGGTCATCAGCAAGAAAATCATTTCCTTTCCTTAAAGAAAACCTTTAAAGGCACTCTAGTAAAAGGCAAGAAGATAAGCCCACCTCCAAACATTTCTGCACCTTAGATGGAGACAAAACTTGCTCCCATGGCAACAGATATTCACAGAATGTCAGAGTCTGCCTTTATAGGTCTTATATCTTTGTCACACCAACAGCAATTCCTGTGAAACTCTTAATTTTTGACAGTGCAGGAATTGTGCAAGAGCTACACAACAGATTTTGTCCTTGGCAACCACAGTGAGATTGCATGTAAATGGTACCGTTCTCTGCTTATAATTTTCTCATTCTAGTTCAGGTCTCCGAAAAAAAACCATGCAAGAAGCAAATTCCCAGCGTCAAGCTCACTTCACCTAACTCCGTTCTGCTCCAATGCCACAGAATTTACAGCAGCTGCTAACTGCTAATAATATGCTAAGAGAAGTTCATTTCCATGTTCAGAGTTCATGATACGGATTTCTTCAGTTCTGGGGCTAAGCAACCCACTACACATGCTCTGCTGACAAGTCAGTAGCTTTCATGCCGTCTGCCTGTCACTTTTATGAGTTCCAAATTTCAGTATTTTTCAGTGACTTCACTTGGTATCTATACATTACCTCTCAGCAGAATTAAAAGAAATTAAAAAGCATGTTAGATACATAGCTAGGAACAACCCTGGTGATTCTGGGCTCAGATTCCGCTGGTGGTGGCATTGACCAATCCGAAGAACAGATACTTCTTCAGAACAGAAGCAAGGATCCCAGACACTGTGCATATGCTTCTAGAAATAACACAGCAGTAGAACAAAATCAACTTGCTGTTGCTTTTGCAAGTCACCTTCCTTTTTTTCCAACTAGGAATAGAGACAGATTATTGAGCAGACTTTCATGACCTTAATATCATCTCTAAAACACTGACAAGTATTGAAATGAGAACAAACAAAAGCAGTTTTGTACTTCATTTTAAATCCAGAACCACTGGACTGCCAAACTGGAAATAATTCAACAAGAGAAGACCAGCAGGTCTTGCAGATCTGAGGGGATTCAATTCCAGCAACAAAAAACAAGTGCCCCTGCTTCAGATTAATCACTCTAAGAACTACTTCGTGTGCCACCAGCAAAAAGCACAAATGCCTGGTCACATGGCAAAAACTGCTATGAGGCCAGTTTAGAGAGATGAATACTAATCACTTTCTGAACTTTCTCCACTTTTTTTACATAATAGCGTAGCAATAAACAAGAAGACAGCCTGAATACCAAAGGAGAATCTCCATAGTCACAATAGGAACACAGAGCCACCTGTCACCACGGCCTGGTCTGCAGAAACAATCCCTACCCATAGCAGAAAGCAGCAATTAGAAATCCCAACACTACAATGCAAAAATGCTGAACTCCTGGAAGATCACACCAAGTTACAAAATCCCAATCTGTCAACAAGTTCACATAGGATACAGTTTTCTATTTTGCTCCCTCTGACACCAGCTTCTGCTTTAATGGAGGTCCAAATTACAAGTTATGGATTATACTCACAGGCTTCTTATTACAAAATGGATCTGAATCTGTGAAAGCCAGAAAATGCAGTTTTACAGGCATCAAACCAAAGGAAGAAATCTGAGAATTGTTTAATGTTTTCAGTGAAACACTATCTGAAGCACTGTCTTCTTGCTGCCATTATGCCAATATTGCCAAGGCAATCTTTTATAGAATTCTTTTACCAGGGATAACAATCAATACATTAACTTCTCTACAACGCTAAAAGAACCCAGCTGCCAGATACCTGATGCTGCCTGAGCAGGAAAGAGGAAAAGCTATCACAAAAGTTCTCAGTTATACATGCATCTGCTCTCTATGAAGCCTAGATTTTCTACTCATACACTATTTATCTCACATTTTACTCTCTGTAACCACTGATATGAGTCATGCCTGAAGTTTTCTGGTTTCTAAAAACACCACAACTACAGACTTTAAGGCCACAGCTAATTATTCTGAAGTTTCTCCTTTTAAGATACTTTTAAGGCAGGGTTCAAAATACACATTCATATGGGTGAAGAGACAGCTTGCCTGGGCAAGTACCAGAAGCAAAAGCAAGGATTTCATTAAAAAAGAAGGGAGGAAGATGAAGGGGTAGCTAATCTTGCCTACTGGTAAAGCCAGCCTTTCAAATGCAAACCATATGCCACCAACCTCACTGCTGTCTTCCCAGGACTGCAGAGTGGCTCCCTAAATACCTCTGTTGCTCTTCCTCTCTCTTAAGGAATAATGGAAAAAAACATTTATTAACGCTGCAACAAATTTTAAGGAGAGGCACTTTTTTGTACTGCTTCTTCCAACATGATCTAATCTTATTTTGGATTGCTATTTGAATGTGTTTGTGACAAATACATAGAGTAAACAGAGACAGAAAGACTCGTGGAAGGAAAGGGAAGCAAGACTTAGAGGAGCCAGCCAACAAACATGAAAGGTTCAATGAGTTAAAAATAATAGTAGAGAGAAAATGGTTAGCTCAGCTAAATGCTACATGCAACCCAAAACATTGTTTCTACTCTTTCCACTTAAAAGATACTGTAATTCCATTATGTACTTGCAGGCAAAAAAAACCCGCAAACAAAAAACCAAACCAAACCAAAATAAAGAACCTCCAGTCATGTTTTGGAAAGAATGCTTTTGTGTTTTTTAAATGAACAAGAAAGAAAGAAAAAAATAAATAAAAGGGAAAAAAGAAAAAAAAAAGAAAACTTACCCATCTTTTGTCTGATCCACCACACCTGCGAGGAGCTGAACAGTGTTTGCATTAGGCAAACCATCTCCAATTATCTTCAGGTACCGTGTGACAAAGTCATTAGGAGACATGAAGAATTCCCCATTCTTCTCCACACTTGCATACTGTCAAATGAATACAATATTTAGTGTCTCAACTGCATCCTTCTCCAGGCTTCCACTGCTACAGGCATTATCCCCAACCCATAGCTCGCAACCAGGACCACGCTTACAGCAGGTAAGGACAGTTCTGCTCTGAAGAAATTAAAACCTCCAGTGAAACAGAGTAAGCAGCAACAGCTGAAGGCTTGGCTCCCTAGCCAGAAGAGCGGCAGATAGACGATTCTGTTTATCACAACAGCAATTTCTCCAAGCTTTTGGCTTTGAAGCAGAACAAGAAGCACACGTGCATTTGCAAACACATACATGGCACTTTAGGCCCGCTGAAACTCTAAGGGCAACAAGATACTCCAGAATATTATATTTATCTAGAATGACTCCTTTGTGTAGCTGCTCTACTTCAGCACAAGGTGGGTTTACACCCAAGAAACAGCTGCTGTGCTCGTGGAGGAAATGATCCCAAAGGAGTGCCCACGTGGGGGTGCTGTCTTGGAGCAACTCCAGCACAGCGGATTCAGCCTCAGCTGGCCCCTGCGGGTAGGAGAACCTACAGCTATTCCTCCTCGGCTGAACTGAAGCAGTCAGAGAGTGGCAGTTTGCAGGAAACTGCAAGAAAAAAACGAACTTGGACAGGGCAGTTTAGCACAACACAGAACTAAGAAGAGGGGTCTGAGACCCCACCAAACATCTGTAATATACAGATACGCCATACTGGCATTCCACTCCAGAAATAGCACTCATTTATACATACCTAAGCGTATCTGCTCCCAAAGTAGACTTCCAGGAACAAGTCACATATTCCTTTTTTCTTGATTTATAATATTTTGAAAGTAATGAATAAATAAATAGCCCTTCCCTTTGCACCACCTTTACTCTGATTCCTTAGTCAGCCATCAAATTTTAAAGCCCCCATTTTCAGTCGAAGCATATACTTCCAATCAAACCTAAACACTTCTCCCAGGATAACGAAGAAGCGCCAAAAGCGGGAGAGTAATTTGTTAATTCCTTTAGCATTTTCAAGGTAGGATAATAAACCATTGTTGAAGCTCCCCACAGAGCGCTATCCATACTGAGGTAGTAAATAAATTAGAAGCCTATTGATATTTTGTAGCATACGTCAAAGACACATGTTTTGTTTCATGTTCCTGCGCTCAGCTAAAGGCAGAACTGCCAGTTTTCATTTCAGAGCCACACTGGTGCCTGCAGAGCAGCGTTATGCCTGCAGTAGGCATATCACTCTCAGAGGGATGCCAAAGTGTAACAGTAAGTAGATTATTTTCTTCTAGTGCTATATAAATACAGTCTTCAGGTACAACAATATCTTCAAGGATTCAGACTTCAGGGAAGCAAGCCCAAACAATACGTAACTTGCTTTGGCATCTATATATCGGTTAGCATTTAGGGACTCGTGTTTCAATAGACACCGTTTCTATTGCAAGCTTTCTAGCTGATATACTGCAAGGAATTTTCAATTGTATACTTTTATAAGAACTAGCAGATCAATTGATTTCAATGTAATCATTTGCAGGGAGACAGAATCTTTCAGAAACCTGGCCTCAAAAACTTTTAACACAGCTGCTATTGAGAAACAAATCAAATAAGTCAGACAGTCTATGCTTCTATATTTCATTTTTTTTCTTCCAGGCTAACCCCCTGCTAGGGCACTCAATAACAGAAAACAGCACAAGGTTTCAGTGTCCCCCTGTTTCTTGTCATTGTGATTTACTCAAATGTATTTGAAATCCAATCACGTACTCTACAGTACATATAGAAAATGACCTTGAAAAATGTCAGCTTGATCACTTTGACTAAAATCTAATCTCTTAGGGGTTATGGTAGAAGACTTAGAAAAAGTAGACTTATCATTGGAAATTATCATAACAAAAAGAGAAAAACATCAATTCTATTGGTTTTGGAGGAGAGGCATTAGGAAATGGTTCTTTACATTGTATTTTTCCTCACTTTGGCAATTATACCCACAGAGAATTTGATATTATACAGTAGTACTTAATGGCTTTTGGTAACTTATTTCCATACTTTTTAGATACTCAAGTATTAACTAGTTCAACTCCATTTTTAATAAGATCTGCAAACATTTTACTGGTGTTTTGAAAATGTATTTTTTGAAAATGTATACTGGTGTATTAAAAATGCTAACAGTTCGCTGTAATCAACTATATTAGCCTCATATTTATTTCTATACAGTGGGCACCATTTCTATTTGACAATTTTATTTTTTAACTCTTTATTGAAGAAAAAAAAAAAGGTTGTCAAGTTATTTCATAAATGAAGGCAAGAAGCAACTATATTGACCCCACCGTTCATCTGAAACAGCTTAATTAACACTAGTCAGAGCTTACCACACTCAACATACTACACTCACTCATCCTTTTTTTCCCCTCTCAGCAAGTAGTGCTATTTCTGTACTACCATCTTCCTGAGCCAGAGGTCTACTCCATCTGCCTCTTCTGCTGCCTCAGTCTTGCTCTTCAAGCACTGACCTACAAAAATCCTATTCTCTTGAATTTCAAGAGTCTTTTCAGACTCCTGACAGACAGCAGTTCCAGGGCTTAATAAGTTAAATCTTGGCTTTCACAACTGCAAATCTCATTTCAGAGCTTTAAATACTGACAGTATATGATAAAACTATAAATACTGACAATATACATAGTGACACCTACACACGTTGTTAATAATAGATCACAAGGGCCAATGAAAATATGCCAAGAAGTGCAGGGAGTCTGGGGAATGACAGAGAGGTGGAAGAAGGAGGGTGGAACTTAGGATTTAGCTCTCTTAGGCACTCACCCCCTTCATAAAAATAATTCAGATACAAGAGGCTCCCTGTAGCACTGCAGCACTTACCTCATTAAATATTAATTTAGTGGTTGGTAGCCCTGCCCACGCCAGGAGGATTGGAACGAGATGATCTTTAAGGTCCTTTCCAATAAAAACCATTCTACGGTTCTATGATTTTTACCCCAACTTTAGCCTTCTTTTTTTTATATCAGAGTACCAAATTAGTGTAGGCACTGTACTAATACATCTTAGCAGGTTTGGTAATATATCATTACATTTAGGTAATGGGTCAAAGAAAGCCATATACCAGTAAAACATGGTTAACACACTTCTCCAAGCAGACAAAGCAAATGCACAAGTGACTTCACTGCAATGCATATTTCCATAACAGGTCAACTCAACCCAGAAAGAATTTAAGTTAAATAATAAATATATCCACCACTTCAAAAGGTGATCTTCCCAACAGTTCTCCAAATCAAAGAAGCAGAAATAACCCTGATGGAAGAAAGACAGCAAGGATGGGAGAAGAAAGTTTACCAAATGGCCTAACAGCAAGGTGTCTACACTAACATTTTACCATGTGTAGGAACAATACTGAAACTCCCACCCCATTCTCTGAACAATGTGTGTGTTTTTTTTTTTCCTCTAAGATAGTAATACTTCATCTGAGTCAATACAATAATCACTCAGGAATGTATCTGACTTCTTGGTGAGCATTGTTCAATTCTGATAATGGTATTTAAGTCTAACATGGTAATAATACAGTGAATGATTAACGGTTGGAAAAACTATCAAGAGTTGTATGCTGCAATAAAGGAGCAAAAGATATGAAAAATTTAAGCAGAAAGAGTAAAATATTTACTTTATACATACCTTCAAAAATATTGTTTTCAACTCAGCTGGATCAGCTCTCTTGGTTAAAGCCACCTGCAAGTAAATACAATTATATTAATATCCATAATTTCAAGAAAAGATGTCAAAGTATTATATAAAAGAAAGAATTCAAACAGCAGAACGAGTGATGAAAACTGTTCACCTTTGATAAAATAGGTACTGCTTTAGATGGTCGTATTTATTTTACTCATTCCATATTTATACTAAGTTAATCAACATTTTTGTTCTAACTGCTTTCTTTACGCAACCTGCAGTTCTTAAACAAGCACACATTAGTAAGCCACATAGATATTCAAGCATGAAATCTTTTCAACATCCTTCTCTGTTGGGATTCAGCGTTTACCACCTTCATCATATAGATTTTTGTACTTCCAGCATCTTTCATCTAAGGATTTCAGAGTACCAAATGCAGCCCCCAACAGATAGATGACAAGAATAAAATACTCAGACTTACGAACTTGTCCAAGAATGCAGCCTCCTATTGACTGAATTCCAATGTAATCATTTGTTTTACTGGTACTTCTACCTCATATTTGCAACATCTTGAAGTATTTAAACTTACTGTATACCTTTTTGACATGGTTAATTCAGCATAGGATCTAGACTTTTCTGCAGGCTAAACAACCAGCTACTTACAACTAAAATCTAAGTCATCTTTATCATCACAAACACAAAATAATTAGAAACACTGAATTATATTATATATCAACTATGGCCAACAGCATTTTCTTCACTTACATACCACACCACCTACTTGTTCAATTTGGCATTACATACACTGATCCCTGTTGTCTATGCCTGCTATGGTTTCCTATTCTTGACAGTCAACTCAGCACACTAATCTACTTGTAATAAAAAAAAAAAAAATTACTGTGAAAACACCTTCTGATTTACTGAGGGATCTTCAGTATGTTTTTCCTCACTCTGTTTGAGTCACTGAAAAACTAGAAAAACAACACCGAAAAAATTCACCAAAAAATAATCAAGCCATAGAATATTTTAAGAAAAGTATATGGAAATGGAATCTTACGATTTCTTTCTTTCTTTAAAAGAAAAAATAAATAAAAAAATGCACCTGAAGTTGTTATGACAGGACTTGACTGACAAAGTCCACAGCTGGAGATCTGATTCTGTGTTTGCACAGAAATCTGTGTGGAGGCAGTTGTAAAAAAATCAAAGTATAATGGTGAAACTAGGAATCTAAAAATCTGTATTTTCCACAGCACAAGCTGTTCTAATGGTAGTCATTGTGCAGTAAGCAGAGATTTTCTTTAACCCCATGAGTAGTTGGGAACTTTGTGAAAAAAAAAACATTTACACACTGAAAGTGCAGAATCTTACCACCATACAGGCAAATAAAAAATAATCATCTATATCCTTTAAAATTAATACAAGGATCACACTTCATCTATATTGAAGTTTAAGGTTAATACTATCTCAGATACTGCTTCACATAAAGAAACCAGGAATTAATAGAACAAAGGAAAAAGGTACACTCTGATAGTTGTACGTCCATTAGTTTTTGTTTGACTGCACTGAAATCAACAATTTTGAGAAACCTGAGACCAAAACATGCTCATGGCCCTTGTGAAATCTTTCAGCCTTTTTTGTTATTTACATACACATGCGTATATGTATGTATGTATACAAAAAATATTCATTTTATATATGTGTGTGTGTGTGTGTGTGTGTGTACTTTTTACAGCATGTTTCCTTCAAACCATATACTGACAGGCAGGTTGAAGTTGGCCAGGTCTGTGAATAAATGAGTTTGTTCATGTGTCACCCACTAGTCTCTACTTTGAAAGGTCTATGTGATCCCAAGCAAGGAAAGGATCCTCTATTACATTATGTCACAACTCAGAAAGGCTGTACAAAGGCAGCCAAACCAGTGCGAAGAGAAATATTTATTTCAGCCTTCCACCCATGCTCAGCTGTGGGCAAAGCTCAAGTCGCACTCAGACACAAGAACTGATCTGGATGACAAATGTCACTAGCAGATTCCTCTCCTGGAAAAGGTCAAAATATTGCTTTCAACATCATTCTGAAAATTGCTCCCAGTGATGCTAGCAGTTGAAGATGGGTTAAACCCAAAGCCAAGAAGTACATATGTAAGCACAAATTTAAAAATAATAATAATAATAAAGAAGTTAAAGTAATATTTGTGAAGAAAGCTCACCAACAACTAACATTTATTTAAATAAAAATATGACAACACAGGCCATAGAAATTAAATTGCAGGACTATAGCAAAGGACATGCTACAAAAAAAGACTGAGATAATGTACAGAAAACATCAACAGGGATCTTCATTCTTAAGGCAGAAATTCAGACACCATGAAGAACCAGTCAGTACTGGACACCACAGGCAATATAAGAACTGAGTTATATACGTCCAAGTCCTCTCATCTGTGATACAGTTCAGCAAAGGGAGACAGAGTGTGCACAGAGAACAGAAAGCTCCTTACATGATGGCCAACAGCACACAAGTTGATTTCCATGCTGGAGCTGTTCATATCCTTAGATTCCCTTGCACCCTGATGTTAATTTAATTCATTTTCTGCAGCAGAGCTCTTTTCCCTTTGCAATCAGTTTACACTGATCTGTATTTTCAATCTCACTTCCACCTCTAACAACAAATGAAAACAGAGTATTCCCACAAAAGTGTAATTCTAAAACAATGCAAGAAAACAGAATCTAGTGGGAATCAATTAAACTATATTGTTTACAATCAAATCAGTTGATATATTTGTCATACACAAGACAGAAGGAGCAAATTGTCAGATGGTATATTATATCTCAGAAGGTACAAAAGGACTGTTTCAGGAAAGAAGAAAATGGGCAACTAAGAAAAAGAGCAGCTGGAAAATCAGTGTTAGTGGCAATACAGCATTAACATAATTGTAAATATGGTAAATATAAAAACATTGGAACTTCTCAACATCAGTAAAAAATCACTTCAGTAGCTACTGTTTGGATGTAGAAAAGTAATGGTGACGGGGATCCAAGAACAGAAACACTTGTGAATAACTACAATATTATAGAAAGTTTATTAGGACAACAGCAATCGCCATCCAAAGATCTTGGATGATCTTTCATCCTCAGAATTGCACGTGGTTGCAATCACATTTTGCAGAAATGTAAGCTTCCAGTCCATGCAGTAGTTACAATATTCCTTTGCCTAGTAATACCTAAGAGCTTGACCATCAAGCTAAGGAAAAGTGTTATTAGTGCTAACCAACAAAATCTTCTTGGATTCTACAGGCTGATTCAGTATGCAGAGCTACACAGTAAACAACACTGAAACTAGAATTGTGCTGAGCCTACTTCCCACCATGGAAAAGCAGAAAAAATACTGCTAGCTGATGGAGACAGCAAATCTCAAGAAAAATTATTGTCATCCATCTTCAATCTGTCACAATTACAAATCTCTGGATGATTCCCAGTCCAGATTCTGCACCATGGTAAGTGGAAGCCTCACTTCCCCCAGGCGCATCAAAGATAACAGATCTACTTTATTCGGCAATTACCTGATATCTTTGATCCTACTTTCAAAACTCCAAGCAAATGCAGTTGGCTTGCTCATAATCTGATTCTCACACAGGGATATTCCCAATAAACTGTGGTATTCTTGCATACACACTGATCAGGGGACCAACACAGTTATGAATTACATACACACAGGAAAATGCCTGTCATCTTGCAAATACATTATTTACCAGTTTGTCAAATGCTCCTAAACATGTACAGGAAAAAGGTGGAAGTAGTGTCTACCTTAAAGAAAACTGGTGCAAGTATTCCCAAAAATAGGAATTTATTTCTAAGTAAAAAAGACATTTAGACAGTGTAGTCCTACAATTTTCCTACTTAAAGGCTTGATTAGCAGAAGGACTCTGCTGCTCCCCCAATGTTGAAGTCAAAATAGCTAGTAGGTACTGTCATTGCACAGCAGAACTGTTTAGCAAGAAGAAAAAGCACCACAATGCAACCAGGGCTACCCACTTCAAACCTTAAGCATATACCAGAAGACAACATCAGAGTCAGAAACAAACTCATCTGTTAGTTGGAAGTCAGTCTATGACTAAGATGCAATTGCTGTAATCCTTACAATTCAGTGCAAGCACTACACTACAGTACACAGAATAACTGAACCTGAAAATCAACTCTTTGTGAGAAAATAAATAAATCTGTCTTCCACGTCCAGGTTACTAAAAGAAAAAAGCTCAGCTCTCCCATCACTTTCGCCACCTATTGCAAAGTGCTATGCTACTCTAACTGCATCAGTTCATCTTCTTCCCCAGAGCAGTATTTCTGATGGTCTCACAGCTACTCTGCAACACAATTTTATCATGATGATCTTCAGTATTGCTGTCCAAAGATCTATAAACAAGCTAGTTCATTATGGTCCGTATTTGCTATAATCATATCCTAATGAATGTTAATGAACTAGAGCCAAATTTGCACAAATGTGATAATTACATGTAGGAAATATTAGCAGTTCTTTAATAAAAACAACCATTTATTTCAAAATGAGAATAGTCAAATGGCATTTTCATCCACTGCTAGGTATTTTTCTACAATACCACTCTTGCTCACAACAGACAGATGGTGTGACGGATGCTAACACTACTACAGTGCTCTCCCTTTTGCTTTCTTACACCTTTCAGGAATGAATACCTAAACATCACAACTATTAACCTACTAACATGAATTTGGTAGCTCCTTCAGTCCAATTCATATACATTACCTTTTGATTCTCCCAGGGCTTGTTGACTTACAGTAGTGCTATTGCATAACCAGTGCAATGACCATAAGCTCACAGGATCATCTCTCTCATATTCCATTTGCAAAACCAGTCGACTCAGTGCTAGCAATTTACCTTCTAGAGCTAAAGTTCAGGCTTATGTCTAGCAGGGACTGAGTTACTTAACTCCAGGAACAAAAAGATAGCAAATTCTCCAGTGTAATAGCAAGAGCAAAACTAGTTCAGGAAGAAGCAGTGAAGACATACAAAACAACGTTAGCCTTAAACTCCCTAAAACATAAACAGTGTTACAAAAGGTTTCTCCAGGACTGCCAGTGCAGTAGAGGATGAGCTGTGACATGAAACCTGCGAGTAGGCAGAGCAGTTTTACAGCAACAAGTGAGAACCTCCTGCCCACTGAAGAAAACAAACCTGCAGTGGGCAGCAGCATCATGGAGGGGTTCCAACACAAAGTGCTCTGTTTGAGATAGCCAATAATTCTGGGACTATAAGGAAATAAGAAAATGTTCTCTGGTTGTGTCTGTAAACTTATGGAAAGGACTGTCTCAGGGTGTTGCTAGAGTAACTGCCTTTATTTGTAACACCACACTCGTGAATAAGCAACTGAAAGAACTGAGCTGGAGAAAAGTTCCTATGCATTGCATGCCTTGACTAATAATTGTGTGACAGGAGCTAGGTAGGAATAACTGACAGGTAAATGTATTTTGTTTCAGTGTTGTGTTTTCTTCTTTGAACACAGAAGTTCACTTTCCAGGATCCTATTTATAATCAAATCCATCTATTCAAGTCTATTCAAAATGCTACACCTCAGTAGCTCAGAGAGCTAGGAAGGGTGTGGGAGTGGGCATGAATCCCTATGTATGCATGGATCCAACTGTACAATCTCTAAAAGAACAAAAGACAACTGCATAATGGAAACAGCATCATACGCACAAAGCAAACTTATTGAAGGCTATAAATGATGGGACTCAAAGAAAATCTCTAGTCCTGCAGCCAGCAACCCTTCCTCTGAGCTAATAAAAATAGCAGCAGCATTCCAGCAGATACTTGCGCAAATAATAACCCTGTGCTACTGAAATACAAATTATTTTAAATATGAATTGTTTTTCTGTAAAAAGGGGGGGGGGAGGAAAGCGTGGGGTCTTTCATTTTGCCCTTTCTTATCTGCACAGCATCCAGCACAGCAGAGCACGCCCACGCTCTGAGACAGCTGGAAGGATGACAGCAGCTGCCCCCGCCTCTCATGGGTAAACACAATTGAACTTCTGTACATGGGGAATCTGGACTTTAAATCACAAAACCTCCCTCTTCTCTCCTACAGATTTCACCTGCAATCTCACAGTATCTATGCTAAAGATGAGTGTGTAGATATGCCCTCTTCCTGCAGGCACCGGTGTCACCATTTGTTCAACTCCCATCACATGGCTTCAGCTTCGAGTTCACATCCCTAAACACGGGGCAATTACAGAGCAGAGGAAGTTTAACACTTTCTTTTACAATTCTTATCTTCACCATTAGCAATAAACAAATTCTTGCTGTTTAAATATTAGCAGATGACACAGCAGGCACAGGCCACTGTGGGAATATGACCTTCATTCTTGATAAGAGCCTGAGCAGAGAGCTCAAGCTTCTGAAATGTGAACTTGGAACCAATCTGCAGGTTCACGTGGAAACATCTAATAACCCAATGAAGACCTAAATCAGTTACGTAAGGCTGTTACAGCCTGATCTGAACTCAGAACTATTAAAGAGTTCACAATAACTCCACAAAATTGGAAAAGTTGTAAGATACCTGACAACAATAATTAAAAACCTCTCATCTCCTTAAGAACCTGGGGAAACATTTCCAGCATTTTAATACGTTTTAATTAGAATCAATTCTGATTTTAGCTTGAATGATTTGGCTTCTCCTTAGCGAGTCTAAGTTATTACAGATATTTGCATAAAGTAACAGCTGTTCCATTAAAACATCACATTTACTTGTGCTGCACAGTCATCACAGCATTTGTATGAGATCATTTGGTTGCCACGGAAATGACGATGATGTCAAACTGAGCATTCTGATTTAAAGGTAGGAATAAGGAAAAATAAAGGAAAAACTCCAAAATTACTTCCACAGGAGCATCTTTAGCTGAGAGAAAAACACAATATAGTCATTTTGATTTGGCAAGAAAGATTTGCTTTTTCTTCGGGAGCACTATGGTTAAACAAGTCTAAAAAGACAAGATCAGACAAATATGGCAAAGAATGTTAAACACTAGACAAATTTCAGTGCTGTTGTTTCAATGTACCCAGGAGTTGTTCAGTTTTGCTCACTAGACTCAGAACATCACGAAGGGAATTGAGAGCTGCACGCCTGCCATCCCACAGCATGCTATTGCTACTGAAAAAAACCTACTGAATCTCCAAAAGCAACTTTCTTTCTGACCAGTTGATCCAGCTCACAGGAACGCAAAAACAATGCTTTGCCTCATGGAAACAGTGGGGGATCAATCCATGGTTACTACTCAAAGCTTTTGCAAACTGTGTCAACCTTTAAATAGTGAATAAAAACACCAAGTGATCTTCGAGTAGTTTTTATTATAGATTCCTTGGTTTGCCAGAATATGATTTTTTAATCAAACTCTGGGTCACACACAACACAAAGTGCTCTCATGCTTTCAAAGCCACGAAAGAATTGTAAATACATACTACATAGAGAACTTCCTAAAAAAAAAAAAGGAAATATTTGACAGCCTTTTCATGCATCCTTTGCTACGCTCCTCTCATCATTTTCAAAAGTCCCCTTCCTCCCCCCAGCACATCCACAAGAAAGACTACAAGCTGGTATACCACCTTTGTCGAAGGCACATAAGATAAGGAACTGTTATGTGCTATGTTAATTATACCAGATTCGAGCTGAATATTTACAGAACAGTATTTGGACTGAATACTTACGAGAAGGATTGTGTATGGCTTATTCTCCTAACAGATACTGAATTGATAGGTTGCACATAACGAATCACCAGCTACAGGAGGTTACAGCCACTCTCATTTTTTTCACTGTGAGCAGCAAAGAGAAGTCCAGAAGTTTTGCAGTGCAGTGTCACAGGGCAGAAAAGATCACACCCACCACTTCACCCATCAGTCCTTAAAGAAAAGATGCAGCTCACGTAACTGATTTGTGCAAGTGAACGAAGTAAAAGCAACTGTAGAAAGTTTGTTGTTGCCATGTTTTTCTTCCTCTTGAACAGCATCAACACGGAACTAATTCCTGATCTTTACGAAGCAGTTTCCAGTTAGACTGACACACAATGGCAAGCAGCATTAGACAGGTGAAGTGACAGGGAGGAGGAAGGCTGACTTGATGTCAGTGACAAAAACTATTTTAATGGAAATGTGAAATTATTCAAAAATTTCTTCCCCTAAACACGTGAAGATTTCTCTAGTCAGATGCAGACTGCACAATGGGCTGAGAGCAGGAATCAGCCAGACAGAGTATTTCTACATACCACTTTTTTTCTAATGGCTTTTCATACTCAGTGCCTTACTTAAAGGTTTCTTCTGCCAGAGATCTGTTAAATCTGTGATGTTCCATCAAACAGCAACTGTCAAACATGATAAAGCCCTACAATAATAAAATACGTGACCAAGAGGTTTTAGTAGCCAGGGATTGAGGGAAAAGTAGAAGCAGGCCATATTTGCAAAGAAAGAAAGATGATAATAACGACAGTGCTGTTTGCCCAGTAATACTAATTTTCAGACCTCTTCAATCCTAAAATCAAACCTATGCATGAGGTCATGCGATGGATAGATGCTGCAGGAAAGTCACGTAGCAAAGGACAGATAACAATGCCCAACTCCTGCTGCAGAACATGCCTTTCAATTAACTCTTTCAATTGGAAGCCTCCTGCTCCACTGATAGAAGACAGCACCCCATCTTCTCTCTGTAACAGCACACGCCAGCCCAGAACTCAGCTGAGAAGCTGTCGCTGGTAACTGGCACAAAAGAGCTGCAGAAAAAAAAATAAGTAAATAAATGGCAACATCACAAGTAGGCAGAGATGGGGAAAATGTTAAAGCAGGAGATGTTGTTTCTCAGCACCGGAGACCCAACAGGACTGTTAATGCTGCACTATGCATATACACGCAATACATATTTATACACATACTCTGGCTCGGAGGTTTGTGGACAAATGCACAGCAGCATGTACATGTTTGAATACTGATTTCCAAATCAGATTTGCTTGCACAGATGTAGAATTTGTGTGTCATGATCCTGCTGACGGCTTTTTATGTTTTCGAGATGTTACCTGCATTTTGATTACCTGCAAAGCTATCAGTCTTTGATGAAAGACGCAGTCAGATGCAGCTCAATCTACTCCAACACTGAATAATTTGCTCTAATTTATTCCTTACAAGAAGGATTCTACTTTTTTACTGCTTTACTTAGATTAAATGGGCACATTTGCTAACTTCCCAGAATTAAATATCCATTGACTAGAAAAAAAAAGTCAGCCAACAGTTCTATTGGCTGACAGAGTTCAGAGAAGTTGGGATAAAACCCAGCAACTTAAATACGAAGACAATTACAATTTCTTCCTCCTACTGGCTGGATGATTGGCACTTGGCACAGGATTGTCCTTGTGAAAGCATCCTCCGCTGTTGACTAAGTGCACTTTTAGGCAGTATGCAAACACTATCAAGAAAAAGGTAGAAAAACGTGTGCCCTTCTATGACTCCATATTCTCAAATCTCTAGACATTATTTTTCCCAGTACACAATGTCAGAAAGAAAAACAAAAGAACAAAGTGTGTTAGATGCTGTTCTCTCCTTATCTCCTTGCAAAATCAGCACTAAAAAAAGACTCCAACTGCCAAGGAACCTCTTTGAACCTTCTATTTTGTGATAAGTTTAAACTTATCTTCTCAGATGGAAATGAAGCTCAGCTTCAGGAAAGAACATTTTAAAATCTCTAGTGAATAAAGATCAGGAAATATTCAGCAGCAGAAACTGAAGTATATGAAAAGATAAAACTGTGCAGGGGTCAGCAGCACTTTACACACCGAATCTAAATTCCAGAATTTCAGTTATGAAGAAACTGTTAACATGATTACAGTGTCAGAAACATGGGGAGGAATGATTTGCATTTGGGGAGATAAATGGAATTCAAATACCTCAGATCACTATTCTCATCCTTCTCCTTAACTTTTTGATTTAAGAAAAATTTGTTCAGATGCATCAGAAAAATTCAGACTCTGGTTCTCTATTTTCTCACTTGGCAGTTTCCCAATTGATCCGAGATGTTACACTTTGAATTTCCTCGACGACCATTTAGCTCAGCAGCCAACACTTGAATACTTGAGGACACTACCGCAGAGGCATTCAAAGGAGGGGAAATAAAATAAATAAATAAATAAATAAAGGCAGCTATCTATTTCTAAGGTCACCAAATAACTACGGCCATCCAGCTACCCAGTATCTTCTTTCATGTTCTAGCTTTGGCATTGAAGTTGCTCTTCACAATTTTTCAATTGCCCGCATCATCAAGGATGTAAAAATTACAGCTGTACAAAGCATGCATGTTGCTCTTCTAGTAGGTCCCCATAACTGCAAATAGTCTTTAAAAGTATTGCACTGTTTTCACCTATTTTTAACCAAAGACTAGTTAATTCAAAGAGTACTGAAATGGCTGGAAAGGCTACAAACCTGCCATAAAGACAGTATGTGGAGCAAGAACTAAGAGTCTCGTGAGTCATCATTTGTCCTATTCATTGCATTAACAGAAAGAATATCAAACATCTACACTGACTTGGGAGGTAAGAGAGGCTCATACAGAAGTCTGTAGCATCTTCTGACAACAAGAAGCTGTTTGGACTCCACTTGACTGACACCATACAGGTAAGAACCAAAACTGTATCACATTCTCAGCTCCCATAACATTTAGGTGTAAGTTAGAGCTTCATTTTAAATAGGGCAAAGTGATGGCAAGCCCCAGATCCCTCCCAAAACCTCCATCTAAATTCAGCTCAAACTGCTTGACAAGGAGCACAGACAGTTAGGCATAAGGCTGCTGTAAAGACATCTCCATCCCACCAAAGAGTTGTGGGGAACAAAGAAAATATGCCACTTAGGAAAGGAACCAGGTTTTTGAGTGACTAAAGTAATCATAACTCACAGCAACACTATTTATTACAACAAACTCTGATTGCAATT
The DNA here is from genome assembly GCF_038088225.1 of Cyrtonyx montezumae. Taxonomy (NCBI): domain Eukaryota; kingdom Metazoa; phylum Chordata; class Aves; order Galliformes; family Odontophoridae; genus Cyrtonyx; species Cyrtonyx montezumae. Next base: position 1,215,816 of record NW_027071870.1, on the reverse strand, counting down.
GAAACAACAAACTCAGATCTCAGTCTGGAGATCTAAAACCAGCAACAAAATAAAAATAACTAATGAGAATCTTCTAAGAAACTGGTAGTAGAAACGCCTATGAATATCAGCTGGTAAGAGCAGAAAAGGCTTATACTGCCACATCAGCAATTCAGAGTCCCAAAGATCAAAAAGAGAGTTTTGACTCCCATCAAAACCCCCAGGCAGATGCACACTTCAGCTCTGGTCCCTTTGAGATTGGGCCTCCTGCTGAAGGCATGAACGAAGCACCAACACTGGTTATGCAAACATGGAATGGGAGTGAGACAAGAGCATACAAAGGACACGGTCACAAAGGCAACAGACATGACATTTTACCTTTATGCATATGGATTATTCAGAAAAGGCCACAGTGCCTGCCGATTAAAATGTGGAACAGTATTTCAGAAACTAGCGAAATACAAGTCTATTGTGTCACATGGAAGGTTCAATCATCCTCATTACTGGGATAACTCCCCTTTACTCTCCCACGTTTCTGAAGTAATAAAAAAGCTTAAGAAAGCTAGGAATTCGCCAGCTGCCTCACACCTAGCTGGCTACAAATGCAGCCATCTTCCATATGCTACTTGCCTATACGGTGAGACAGAACTGATCAGCACCATTAGAAAAATGAGCTGGAACTTGCTGTGCTGATTGAGGAAAATGCAGGTATAAACCTGAATATATAAATAAACCAATCAGAGATACATCCTTAAAAACAAACTAAGGAAAAATAGAAGCCACAACACTCCACCATCTGCAAGGGCACTCATTTCTGCTTCTATGGAAAATGTGAGAGCAGTTACCAGGCTATGTGGAGAAAATGGGACAAAAGTCCTTCAAAGTGTCTAGTACAGAATTTAAGAGGAAAACAGCGTAAAGAACAAATGATGACAAAGGTTTCTTGGTGTTTCAGTTCCATTTTTTCACTTTCTTCTAACCACATAGGCTGACTGTTGCCCAGTAACACTTAGATAAATGGTAGCAACCTTAGTTGACCAAGTAGTTCCATAACAACCTCAGAAATTTGCCTCTGCCAAACTTACTGTTACGTTCCCAAGGCTATTCTCTTGCATCATATTAAGGGAAAAGGTGCTAGCAACTGCATGAAGCATGAAGGGCTGTCAACACCTGAACTGCCTCGTCCACGGAGAACAGGACAGACATAATTTGCATTAAATAAAAAAGAAAAAGAAAACAACAATTCCTCCTCATTTCTACGCTCAGAGCTACATTATACCATGTCACCATGGAAGTCAAACAGTGCTGTGCTGCTTTACTGTGATCTGACCTAAGGCAAACAAAATCTAACCAAAAAAATCACCCAAACCCAAAGAAACAAATGAACAAATGAAGTTACCTACTTTCTGCCAAGTCAGTTACACACTCCAAATCACTGTGGCACCATTACATTACCCTAGTACTGCTGCTGCATGCTCAGCAACACCCAAGTTGAATCAGTGCTTCAGGGTTACTGCTGACTTTCAAAGCACAGTGACCAGGAGGTTCAGGAAGCACACGGTGTCTCCCCAAGCCAAAGGGCACCTCCCCAGATGAACAGCAGCTGCAGTGGGCTCAGCTGCAGCCCAGGACAGGGCAGAGTGAGCCAGGAGCCAGGCCCAGCCTGGGGCTCCAAACAAGAGCTGACAACCTCCTGAAACTACAGGAGTAGGGATGGTATTTAGAAGATTTCAAAATTATTTTTAAGGGTTTGGCTGTCTGGTCAGAAGCTTGCACATCTCAGTGCTCATGGTACAGATAAAATGCTTGTTCGTACAACTGCAAAATGCACCTCACTCAGCCTCCCAGTGTCAGACCCATGAACACACTCCACTATCCCAGTCACAGCATGATGCAAAATCTGTCCTTCAATGAGCAAAACCAGCACATGCAATTTAGGATTTTGAGGATTCCTGAACTTTCAGAACCGTGCACATCCAGCAGCACTGCAGTCCTGACCAAGCAGCACAGCCATCTCAGACACCATCTGGAATTACCACTCCGGCCAGCAGCCATGTGTGAACACACCCAGCAAGCACTCCAAACCCCCAGAGCATGATGGGACCCATCAGCCATGCAAAAATGCATAAACATGGCAACGCAGAATGCAAATTTCCCCGTCCCTAAGAACCCTAATTGTCAGCATCTGAACGGGTTTCTTGCATTACTAACTACACAGTACTCCTGCCTAAGAGTGAGCTGCAAGGCCTGATGCAGGAAGATCTGCCTGGGACACCTTTATCATTTGACTCCCCACTGGCTCATTTTGCCTGCTGCTCAGCATGCCAGCATAGCTATTGCAGACAGCTATTTCTGGACACTTCAGATAGGTTTCTTAATTCTACTTCCAAAGCCAAAAGGCTGAGAGTAGTATGGGGTGTTGATCTACAGATGGCCAGAAGGTGTTGTGCATCTACACTCCAGGCAAACTCTAGTTTGCATGTGACTAAGAGCTACACCAAAGAGCAAGGTAGAGCTTCAGTGGGACCCCAGGAGAGCACTCACTGGTCAACAAAGAAACAGCTCTTGCAGGCTGCCAGGCATCAATGACTCAAGAATCCAGCACTGGAGGTTACACACCTCACAGGCAGCCAGTTAGAAGAGTTTGTTGTTGCCAGGCTCATGACAAGCTCTATTCCTTCTGTTTCTTCTCTAAATGCATGTAGCTTGGTGTACATGTGTGCACTTCTCCACTCTCTCAAATGTTACTTTTTTTTTCCCCCTCTTTAAAGGAAAGAAAACTACCAACAACCCACTCCTTATGAGCAATTTCATCCTTTAACACACTGAGTTTTGTGCAAGCCAAGTAACATTTTTGGTAAAGAATATAATTGCAATTGCATGTTTCTAAGGTATTGTAAATAGCATGAAATTATTTTAAAATGTTATGAAAATGCATTTGCAGTGTTCCTTTAAGTGTTTTAACAAAGCTTCAGTTGAAATTGCTTTATTCCAAAGCAATCGAAGATAGAGTCTTTTTATAAGGATCTCTTTATCTCCCTACAAATGACTGAGATACAGATATTTCCAGAAAGGGAATGCACCAGAAAATATGCAATCTTACATTTTACAACCTATAGTTATCTAGCACCATAAAACATCAGCTGCTATATTTCGGAAGACCGCTGTAGCTCAAGCAAAACAGCATTATTACAGAAGTGCCCAGAAGCCTCATACAAGTTTAGGTCTAGTGACATACAAATATGCAGGGTCTGTTCAGTACTGTCAAGCCATTCTATAGCCAAAGCAGAAGCAATTCAACAGATAAAAAGCAAAAACAAAGCTGAAATAAAGCAACACGTTCATGCCATCTTCCAGGAAATACAGTATCACATACCTCCTTGTCACAATCCTTGGACAACATAGATAAATAAAATAGACATCGGCCTAAACAAGCTGGTCAGAAGACAGATGGTTATCGTTCAGGGATGTAAGCTTGTCTACATTACAGCATCAGGAAGAATGCCTTATCATTTGAAGCACGCTTTCAAGAGCGTCTCTAACTTCCTAGGACACAAAGCTGCACAGAAAGTGGAATTCATTTCCTGACATGGTAAGATCCAGACAACTTAAAAACACTTTTTAGCAGTATCACAATGGAAGGGATGCATACAAGGATGTATGCATAACTCTCCATTCCAGTAACGCTTTCCCAGAGCCACTCTGGAAATAGGGTTACTCTGGAGTTGATCTTAAAGGAACCATATAAAAGAAAAGAGTGAGTTTCAAAAGCACATGAAGAACACTGGCAATTTCAACTTGTAGTCCCATCTAACATACTGAAGACACAAATCCATAAAACAGTCCCCACCTTGCTCTGGTGAAGAAAAAGGGGCAAGTACAGGAGTACCCATAAACACACAGGGACAACTAAGTCAAAAAAGGAACAGTGCAATAAAGCTCCTGTTCAGGACAACTGCTCCCCCAGTGCTCACTGCAGAATGGAGCTCTGGGGAGTTTTCCAGCAGGTCACTTTCTGAGATTATTCTTACCAGTGAGCCTTGGAACTGATTGCACATCTTATGGGACTAAATGGTCCCCGTCAGGGTAAATGTTACGAGCGAAGAATTGTACAGTAAAAGAAATGAAATGAAATAAAGCATATGACAATGGTGGGGAGGAGGGGGAAGGAGAGTAAATCACTTGCTTCCTCCTGGGTATGAAGTTACTAAGACACACATAAATTCAGTGTCTCTATATCAAATTCAGGTACGTTAAGAAATTAAGACATAGTAAAAGGTCATAGGTTGCAAAATAATATGCATTGTTCTCTGAGAAGGAGGTGAAAAGAAGAGCCTTATGATACATAAAGCACTTCAGAATTTACAGGTTTATGCCCAGCTAAATAGCAGCAAGCACTGCTGGACCCACACAGACCAGCAAGGGTAACTTCCCCTCATATCCATCATATCCAAAAAAATGTGACCATGATGCAATTAAGTGTCATGACACTATTAAGGCACAAACTGAGTGATGATTCAAAGAAACAGAGGTTATCTCCTTACTCACCAGCCACTTGTTTCCCACAATGTTGCTGGTGTTCTTGGGTGTCTGGAGCCTATCCATAAGGGACCACACTCCCTTTGGGGTCACAGAAGCCCATCATGATGCTAGGATCCCTCATCTGTTCACTTTTGAGTGCCTGTCAAATCCACATGCAATACAATGCAATGCAGTGCAATGCAATTCTGCTCTACCACTTTGCAGGAGGAAAGGAAGAATGGCATTATCTAAGGCAAGAAGAGCTAATTCAGTCTGTATCCAGACACAACCCAATCAATTGCTATCAAGGGGGAAGGAGCATGGGAGAAGGAGCTGAATAAAGGCAGTGTGATGCAGGTGGATGATGCAGAAAAGGAACACGTTGGTTATTCATGATAGCAAAATAACCCTTGTGGCATGGTTGCATCAGAATCTAATAATTCTGGCATTGTCTAGAACCATATTCTTCTTTAATGTTACTGTCATGGTGTTCGTATTTCAACCTCTGCAGATCCAGATCTCATCAATTCACACAGCCTAGTGCAGGCACTGGGTCACCTGTGCACACAATGGTGTGCCTAATGGTGTTAGGGCCAGCACTCCAGTGAACTCAGCCAAGGCAGTGCGTCTTGAGGGCCTGGGGCCTCCACTGCTAAATGCCTGACTACACTAACACCAAGGCACACAGGGAGTCTGTGATTGGCACTAAGGCCTTCTTCAACAATAAATATGACAGTAACAGAAACAACAAGTAACTCCACTGATATAGTTTCCAAAGTAAACAGTTAAAAAAGCAAAAAGAGAATAAAAAGTTGTTAAGCATACCAGAACTGCATAACAAAGTTATTTCCCTGGCATTAGAAACATCCTAAATATTGCCATCTAGGTAAGGGCAGCAACATCACCTACTCTCAATACACTTTGACAGTCGGGCTCCGGTTCTTCAAAAGATTGATGCATGCACTCAATTTTAAGCATGCAAACAGTCTCACCCCATACTGAAGTAAGGTTTGTGGCTTTACTTTAACAGTTGTTTTATAACACTTTTTTTTAGCATATGACATTTATGTTACACTTTGTTGATATCACATTCATTTCTAAGCAAGCAACTTATGCATTCTGGGTAATAAAGGTAACCCAATGGATACAAGTTCACACATGCACAATAATCACATTAGAAAAAGACAGGTAGACCACAGCATTTAAAGATCTTATCCTATATTAGTACTATGCAGCTCAATACAGCTGTCAAAATCTATTCACGTGCTATCCACAGCAGAGATGAAGTTCAATGATGTACAACACTTCATGCAAAGCCCTAGGTTTTTACACAAGATTCTACGCCTTAAAGTGTCTGCTGAAATCATTCAAGTTTGGAATTTGCTTTAATTCAGTTTTAACTCTTCGGAAGGTAGCTTAGTGGCTATGAAGCATAAAGTGGAAAAATTACTGTACTTTCTATTATAAACATCAGTTTCCAGCCTTAAGCTGAACAGATAAAGCAGCAAAGTGACAAAGGCGAAATCAGGTACGTGAACAGGTTTCATTGAGAAGCATCTTAGAACTTCCCACTGAAAGTAACTATATTTTATCAAGCAGTAAGACATTAAAAAGATATCAAGTCACACTCTGCACATGCATGATACAATCACTACAGCCAGAACCGTTCACTGGTTTGTGGAGCAAGAGTAGCTTACGTTCACTCAACAGGCACAGCCAATTTAGCTGTAAAACATACACTGGGTGAATTGCAGGTGGCATTAGCTAGATTGTGTAACTCATCTCTTTAGAGGTATGTGACTAAAGGGCAGACGAAGCATTGTGCTTGCATTGTTAAACACTCAAAAATGAAGAAATAAAGCATGAGACACTGTGTACGAGCTCATTACAGCTCTACATGTGCATTACTATAGTCTTTCCACAAAGCCTGTGCATTATGCAACTCAGAGAATGAAGCCAGCACTCATGAAGATAATTAAGCTATCAGTAGGGTAAAATTCTACTGAAACACACTGTCTACAATTTTACTGGACGCTTGTGCAAATATAATTAGCAGCGCAGTTTTCTCAAAACACTTTCAGGAAACACTTCTGAAGATTCCAAACTCGCATTTATGTGTAACAGAGGTAAAAAGTCATACCCCATATAAACGCTGTACAAGTTGTGTGATGCTGAGTAACAAACAGTGGTGAAAATTCTATGGCCCTGGAATCGACATAAAAGTTTTCATGCATAAAAGCTCTGCCCATTTCTTGATCCCCGAGTGCTTAACTATGCAACCTTAACAGCATCCCATTTGGGCTTTCCTTTTGATAGACTGAATTCCTAGAGTCCGCTTAATGTGTCACCATTGGAAATCTTGCAAGTGAAGAACAATTACATTCAATTCCAAAGACTCATATGCCTAAAATGGTATAATTAAAAAAAATTAAAGGAAGCAGTCATGCAGGATACTGGCAAGGAAAAGGTACTGAAGGAATTTTAGAAAAATCATTCAACTCACCAGTCCATTGTTTGGCTGAGGTGAAAAAGGCAAACATTACTGAGATGCATCAGTGAGGAAGTTAGAACACAAATCAAGGCCCATGCCTGCAAGCACATGTGAATAACTTAAGGCCCAGAAGCTCTTTATGTGGCAAAGTTATTCATGTGTGTGCTTGCAGAACCTGAGTTCAGATGTTACCGTTAGAGCACAAAACGCTACTTACATGTTGTTGCTGACTACAATAAAAAAGTCATCTGAGTTTAACAGCAACTATTTCACCTCAAAAAGATAAAAACCCTTCAAGTCTCACAAGGTAACTTAATAATTAATCCAGTCAAGCTGCTCCCAGTTCTGCTGCTGTTTGGTTTTGTTGCTTTTTTTTTTTTTAAGCTAAGTCATTCAAGTCTGTACACAGCTTCCCTCTGAAGTTACCTGAGGGCAGTAAACCCTGCAGTCCAAAGTGCTGCACCTCAGTCTCGCAAGGCACCAAGGATGCTTATGGCACTTGTAACAGAGATGTATTCTTTTTATTAGGCATCTCTTTGCCAAGCTTGGTGTAATCTGAAACATGTTGTATACAGCCCAGTTTCTCCCTAAGCTTTGAGTCCTTCCCATGTATTCAAGTAAAGATTTAGGTAAAAAAGCTAAAAGACCACAGTGCACATGCATGGCATGGAGCACGTCTGTATATCTGATTAGACAAACACTAGCTACTTATTCAATATTTTTAACGTATATTTGAGTAGCATGGATCCAAATGGATTGCAGACTGCTTCTTATGGTTCCTAAATTCAGTGAATTGAAGACTCAAGTCTGAGATTCAGAAGTATTTAATACACTGTCTGTACAGGCCAGTGGGCAATAAAAATAAATAAATAAATAAAGTTGAGGCAGCTAGGGTTCATTAATCCTAAGGTTGAGGGATGACTGTTTAATATATTATAGCAAATAAAGAGGAACCATGTACTGCACAGTGTGTACTTCAGTTCCTAGTGAGGTAGATGCTGACAGGAGCAGCTCCATCACAGCCTTACTGGCACAGAGGAGCATGGAACTCCAGCCAGTGTCCCTAACCACGTATAAGTGGCTTGCTTGGCTTCATTACTGGAAGTTTTACTTCTTTTTTTTCACATAAATTTATCAGTCATTAGGAATGGAATACCCACTTTAATACGGCCTTCATTTGGTAGAGGCTAACGTTGGGGGATGCGAGGTGGAAGCGTGTTATTGATAAAAACGATTTACATTCATTTACAACACTGAGGCAGCACAAAAGCACAGCAGAGCAGCCCCCATCTGACGGAAGAGCACAGAGAGAGGTGAAGCCGGACGGAATTTATAAGCAACAGTGAAAACAGCAGGATTCCTCAACAGCTACAGGGAGAAAAGGGAAGAGAAGGCCGCCGGGCAGGCCCGCTGCCGTGGCCGGGCCCGAAAGCACACGCGGCCGACCCCGCGCACACCTGGCGCTGCGCAGCGCTGCCCGCCGCCGCTCCCCGCAGACACGGGCCGGGCCGGGCCGGGCTCGGCTCCACGCAGAGAGCGGGCCCGCGCCCCGCAGCTCGGCAAGTCCCGCACGCGAGAGGCCGGCTCCCCTTCCCCGGGGCCGCCGCGGAGGAGCCGCCGCCCGCCCTTAAGTTCCGCCAAGGACGGGCCCGAGGTCACGGCCGCCCGCCTCCCGCCGCAGCCCCTTCCCCGCCGCCAACGGCCGCACGCCGCGGGCCCGCTGCCCGCCCGCCGGCGGGGACTTACCTTGGCAGCCATGCTGTGCCCGGCGCAGCCACCCCCTTCCCTCCCCTCCCTTCCCTTCCGACCGCGGCAGGCAGCTTCTCCGCCTGCGCACCAGCCCGCCAGCGCCGGCCGTCACCGCTCTCCAGCCCATTGGCTGCACCGCCCGGCCCGGCGCGGCCCGGCCCGCGTGATCTGATCGCCCGGCACGGCTGTGCCTCGGGGGCGATGCGGCGGGAGAGGCCTCGGGAGCCTGGGGCCCGCTTTAATCCGCGGTCGATGCCCTCGGAGCTGTCGCCCCACAGCTGCCGAGGGGCAGTAGTGAGGAGCGCGGCCGCTGGAGAGCGGCCCGGCTAACGACTCGTGCTGCTAATCGCGGGAAGTGAAGTTTCGGCCGCGCAGTGAGGAAGGATGCCAGGACCAGCAGCTGCAAGATGCCCTCCTGCCTCGCAGTGCTGTGCCAACCATGTTAGCGTCGCCTCTCAGCAAAGCCCACTCTCGTGCCCCGAGCTGTTTTCTTGCCCGCGAGTCAGACTGCTGTTTGCAGGATGCTTAATTCTGTTGCAACTCAAGACTTTCATCAGAGATGAGTAGAATTAACAGTTTTGATACGCTTCTGGTGCCTGCCTGTCTGACTGAACGTGACACGCAAGCACCCCTGCTGGAACCAGCGGCTGTGTCCAGAACGACCGCAGGCACGGCCCGCTCGGCCTCACAGTTTGCAGACTGTCTGGGCATGTTTGGCACCATATCACTTGGCATACAGGCCCATGGCAATCACTGGCTCTACCGGTGTCCATGCTGGTGGTTTCGTGGCCTCTGGTTTCTGGGGGAACTTGAGGCTGGCTTTGCCAACAAGGAGCTAGTCAGTGTGGGTAGCTAAAGGCTGCTTGGAAGCGTTTGCAGAATTGTTGCAAGTAGCAGTCAGGCAAGGTTTTGCTTCGGAATGGGGTTATATTAGTCATAGCTTTGAGGCAGACCTACCAGCACCTTCCCTAAAGTGAGTTTTGTAAGGATGCTAAGAAGGCTAAAGGTGATACTGAGTCTCAAAACTAGATTGATTACAATAGAAACCATAACAATTAACTGTTTCTTGTCTTTAATTGTCCTGGAGTGAGATGGTAGCGATCCCTTACAAATGGAATTCATAAACTCATCTGCCTTTGCCCACTATATATCTCTGGAGGATGGATCCTTTATTTTGTGTTTGCTTATGGTAAATTAATGACTTTTTGGTTTCTAGCAGATTGTACAGTCTTCTTTGTGTGCCTCAGAAGTTTCTTCCCTCGCTGGTGAGGCCTGGCAGTGTACCTACCTCCTTCATTTCCCCACTCTTGCAGTTCCTGCTTGCTGTGAAACCACCCCACTTGCTGGATTCTGTCCCTTTTCTGCCCATCCTCCATCCTTGTGCTTGCTGCTGGTGCTCAGCTGTATGTAGGAAAGCTTTGCCTTTCCCTTTGTGCTACTTCTGCCTGACCTAGAAAACAGCAGTTAGGACAAAGCAGACTTGGAGTCTTCCTCCCACCACACCTTTTCAAATAAACACACACACACACAAAAACAACTAGATTATGTATTGTCTATGTGCTAACAACTGGATAAATAAATACTGTCACCTTGTCACAAATGAATAGATAATAGCAGTCCATTTATAAACAACAAAACCAATCTCAGATTATTTTAATAATACCACTACAGAGAGAAAAATTACAGAGAGAAAATAGCATAACAATTGTCTTAGAATACAAATACAACATTCTGTGAATACACAGAAGCCAGGATATTTAGACGCGAGGCTGAAAGGCTGTCCTATTGAGCTTTATTTTTGTGAAAACAAGCTTCAATGTGTTGTTTGTTTGGTTGTTTTCTTTTTCCCAAATTGAGACAGCTAAGAAAATTCCTGCAGTTCTCACATTATATTGCCACATGGTCTTGAGCCTTATCAAAGAAGAAAAACACTACCTATCAACCTTCATATGTTTTAAGTAGACTGGTTGTAATATTCAGAGACATAAATAAATAACAGTGACTCTGGAAAACCTGTTTCAGCTGTTCCTTATATGTGGCAGCATGTAAACTCTTCTAGCACTTAATTTCCCAGCCTTTGAGAGCCTTAAGTGCCTGAAGTCCTGAGCAAGCCTTAAGCAGAGTCTTGGCCCTGACAAGGCTGGGAGGTCATTGCCTAGCTTGTAGGAAAACCCGAGTGTAATAATCAACATGAAGTTGTCAGCCCAGCAGGTGCCTGTCCACATCTAAAGCACGTGTATAGTCCCAAACTCCTTATCTTCCCATGAGAGGTGGAGACTGTTCAGTTTTAAAATGGCATGTGATATGTCTGTGGTAGATTACAGCATTATATTTGGCTATGTAAGCAGCTTGTTTTCAAAGTCCTCCACTGACTGAGGTTAGGTTCAGATCCATGTTTCTTATTCCTTTCAGTATGTTTTAACCACAAAGCCATAAACTGCTCTGGGGAACAGAGGAGGGATATTTTTCATCCTTTTTAGTGAAGCTGTCATTGTATAGACAAGAATCCAAGATGAGCTGAACCACAGAGAAGCATGATTCTTTTGTATGAGACAATGTGATGAGGGTAGAAATGTGAGTCAGTTTTCATCACAAAAGATATAAGCATTTCCTGAATAAGTTAGGAGGTTGTATCTTCTGATCAAATGGCTTTTTCTGTATTTAATTGCAACAGTTGCGCGATCACACACACCAGGGCTCTTCTCTTCAATGACGAACTACCTACAGTCACACCCCTTCTCGTGCCTTCTTCTGATATAGGGTACCCCAAGTTTCTTTATACCTGCACAGACGAGTTCTACAGGAGAGCTATAGCTTGTTTCCAAAATAAATCACAGTCTAGTGTCCGGAAGCTGACCATGAGGTGAAAAATCAGTGTTTGTTCATGTTTAGAAGAGTGTGAAAGCGGATTCACTACTTGGTGTTTCAACTGTTAATTTATTATATAGCAGGGCAACTGTATTTTGATGGACACAAGATTTTGCTGAGCTTATTAAAAATAGCACTGCAGAGACTGACAGCCTGGCACCCTTAGGGTTTTTAGTCTTGATAAAGGACTGCTCTAAGCATATGCCATAGGATCAGCATTTTGTTATTGACTATTAACTATCGATTATAAGGCATAGCACAAGCTGGTTTGAATCTTAGTCTGACATTCATTATTCTTTCTATGATGTCTCTTACAGTGTTCTGGGTTTTATACTGGCAGCTCAATGCTTAAGCTGTAGGCGTTGAAACACGTAGCCTGAAGGCAAGGAAGTCTCTTCTTGGGTCTGGAAAAATGGCAAAGTCTAGTGGCAAAGGCTAAACATTCAAATTGAACAAAGTGCAATTGATTCAAGCTTTTCCCTAAGCAGATTTTGCTTAAAAAGCTCTCAAAACTCTTTACTGATTCCTCTCCTTCAGTGAGGCCTCAAGGAAAGACATGAAGCAGTATTCCTTTCCTTAGGTTAAGGGTTTGATTTTTTTCCCCTTGGTTTTGGTTTCTTTGTGTGTTTGTTTGTCTTGTTTCTAATAAAGCCTACCTAGTGGGTAGTGGGTTAGCATATCAGTCTAGTGTACCTTAGTCAAGATCTTGTGCTCACACAGTAGGCCTAACTCTGAGTATTTCTCTAATAAAATCCAGTATGACTCAGTCTGAGTGAATCATTCACAATCCCTCTTTCTCTATTTGTGGAATATTCTCAGCAGGGCATGATTTCCTCAAATATATTGCTGTTCTCCAGGTTATTTTATAAATCTGTCTGTTGATTTTCAATGTTTCTTTTTTGTTGTTTTTTAACATATCGTGCATATTAGTAATTTAAACTGTGCTTTTTATCTGTGATTGCTGCGTAGGTCACCAAACATGATATTGTTTCCTGTCCCTTAGAACATAAGATTTTTAAATATTTTCAGGCGTGTGTTTAACATTCATTATCTATCAGTTTTTCTGCTGGTGAAAATCCAAACCAACCATTTAAATAGTTCAAGGAAAAGCGAGCATAAAGCAGCACACGAAAGTACAGATTCATTTAAAAATCCATACCAATGGCAGTGTATTTTCATGGCTTTCCCATCTCAGACTGTGACACCGTCCCCCACTGAGTGCATTGCATCTAGGTGGAATTCACAAAGCTGAGGAGCTATGGCTGTGATTCTGGCTTATGGCTGATGATAGCATTTACACATGCATTACTGTTACAATTGAACATTTGAAAATGCTTTACCAAAGCTGTGTTTTAGAAATGCATCTGAAATAGCTGAAGAGATAGAACTGTCGATCCTGATTACAAACAGAGGGTTAATTCTTCTGTTGGTGTAAATCAGCATGGCTGATAGATTTGTGCTGATTTACGTTGGTAAAGCCCAGAAAATAGAGGAGATATATGACAAACAAAGGGTGCTATATTTATTTCATAAGTGAGAAATACTTCATAACTCAGGCACACCATTGGCATGAATAAGTTATGAAAAATCTTCACAGCCAAAAGAACATAATCATCCTTCATGTATAACAGATTTGTTTATTCTGTAAAGATTCATTTCAGTTGATTAATTATCAGTATCTGCTGATGGTGGAGGTAACAAGCCATCTCTGATGAGAGAATCATTTTAGGACATGCTCAGAATATTTTATCACCTCGCACAACTTGTATATGCCTAGAATATTTATCATACTGTGTACTAATACTATCCCATTTTTTAAAGCTAAGTACTGAATGAAAATTATATTATAGATATAGGAGCTGTTGATACCTTTCCTGGTGGTGGTTTCTTTGTTTGTTTGCTTGGTTTATTTTTTGTTGGGTTTTTTTTCCCTGTATAAGGGGAATTTAAAAGAAATAGATTAAAACACAGTAACAGCATGTCAACTGCTGAACTGTACTGCTTCATTAAATCATTGTTATTCTGAACCAGTAAAAAATTTGCATAAGTGCAAATGCCACCTTCTAACAATACTATCAGAATTATTTAATCTTACACCAAATCCAAATCTGTGCCAGCCATGGTGAATGCTCTGTGGCCGAGATTCACAGATTGAGGTTTGTCAAAATCAGCTTCTTTTTCTCGTAATTTTAATAATTAAAGTTGTAAAACCAAGTCAAAATAAAAATCAGAGATTAGATTTTCTTGATTCTGAAACATTTATAAAGAGAAGAAAATGATAATAAATCTGTCTATTACTGCAAAACAGAGCAAAAATAGATTAGATTTTCAACACAATGTGTTAATTTGCTATTTTAAAGTTTCCCTCCGCACCAAAATATCTAGATTTCAGGCATTGAGATATTATACATAAAAGATGGGTTAAATATCTATTAATAAATGGCTTTACCAAAAATTTTATCCTATTTGAATAGCATCGCCACTTTTAATCAGACTTTACGCACAAAAGAGGCTGATTCATTTTAAAGAACATATGTATATCTATGAAATATATACATAGGTAGGTATCTGCACACACTGCCCATTTCATGCAAGAGAACAGCTGCATTTTAGTTAACCAAGAATGTGCAGAAATCAGTAGAACCCCTGCAAAGTTTTGTACAAAGCACTGAGTTTCTCTTAGCATTAACAATCTAAAAATATTAACATTTGGTCATCTTGAAGCTGAAACTGTAGTTTCACTTTCCAGCCAAAAAATTACTTTCCATGGATATGCAACATTTATTAATTATTGGTACACATTTCCAAGAGTACCCATGGAGCCTCTCCTCAGGAAAGGGTTTCTAGCTCAAAGTCCATAAAAGCCAGAGATAGCTTTTCTGTGAATTTCAGTGCTTTACATAGAGTCACCTACCTAGGTATTTACAGCTGTCCATTATCAGTGTATCCTATCTTCTGGTATTTGTTTAGTTAAAATGGGCTGAATAAAGAAAGTTCAAAAGGTTCTTAATTACTTAGAGAACTGGAAACGTTGATAGCAAGTATGTTTATCTAGGGATGATGATAACTTCTAATTATTTTGAGCGCTTGTTTTCATTTGATTAACAAAGAAAAGCAGTTAATTTGATCACACTTCTATTGTATATATCTGGTCAGAAGTCGGCTTTCAGCCAGTTTCAACCAGAGAGAAAAGCAGCAGTCTCAGAGGTATTAAATTCCTCCAGATTTTGTAAAAAGCAGCAGCCTGATAAAGAATAAAAATGTCTTATTTCTTCCACTGAAGAATAAACTACATTGTAAGTTCATCTCTTAATAGAATCTATCCATATCCAAGAAGAGACTACAAAAGTATAACCACAGGGGAATACGTCAGTTCAGATACCAATCTCATTAAACTCCAGAAGAATCCAGAGGAAATCAGACTGTCTTGGTTGTTCTGCTTTCCTGATGGATTGTTTCTTTTTATAGCTTTGTTGTTGTTTTTGGTGTGGTTGGACTAGGCCTTGGAGAGATGAGAAGAAACCAGCTGGGTCTATCTGCCTCAGAAGCAGGCATGGTATTTCAGGATGAATTGTATGGTTAAGTGGCAACTCAGTAAAAATGTGTCATGCAGCTCTTGTGCTCAGTGTCTCAGAGCTTTCCCAGATGGAAGTTCACACTCTACATATCAAAAGGAGATGTTTGGGACTTTCAGCTGAGATCCTGAAACTTGAACTGCAACAGATGTTGTTTGTGTCTAGCCCGCTACTTCTGCTGGTAACAAGATTTAAAGAGTAGAGAAAATTCATTTCTATGATTACTGAAATCAATAGGAAATATCCTATTTGAAAATATGATGAATCTAGCATTAGACTTTATGGATGGATAGCTCTTTTCTCCTCCACTACTTCTACTATAACAGGGCTAATCAGTAACAGGGAGAGAGAGGGGAACCTGCAGAAGTAAAGAAACCATTCATCTCTGCTGTGGTGAGGAAATCAACTTTCTTGTGTCCTACTTTGCTTGTTTATATTAATACAGAGTGACTCAAAGTGAACTTTTCATGGCCTGGCGAAGGAATCCATTAACTTAGCCTTCTGTATGAGTCTTGGTGATGTAGTCATAGCATGCACTCGAGTGCTGTGTACTTGCTTCTTGACATATTGCTCTGTCAGCACAGAGGAGTGAGTTTTCAGTTTCTCTTCAGACAGATCATCTGTAGTCTTCTTATCTGAGAGCCACTGACTTCAAAATGCTCATGTAAATCATTAACTTGAATCATTTATTCAGACTACAGCTACATGGTCTAAAGTTGATGTTTGGAGTCTGTTAATCATTACTTGTCATCTGCTTGCTAGGTATCAGAAGGCGACACCAGGCTCTCTTACCAGTTTTGCCCAGCTCAGCACCACTGGATCTCCTTATAAAACTAACTTGCATCCAGCTTCTCCTAAACCATCTGAAATGCCTCATCAGGTCTATTTTCTAACCTTTCTATAGCTATCTAAAGGAGACGTCCTAAATTCTCTGAGTCAGATTTGTGAAAAGACGGTGAAGCAGTTGGTAATGTGATCCCAAAGCTATATGAGGAGCACCATAGAAGCATCCCTGTACAGTTCTACAGGAGTACTGGGCAATGTCAGTGCTCATGTCCTCGCCTGACCCATTCCTGCGAGAGCTGAGGTACTTCGTTCATATCTCAGACAAGGTTTCAGCGCCAGAAATTGTCATCCCTTTGCCCCAGAGGACTTGATCCATGAGGGACTAAGGACACTGTCCAGATTCTCAGACTAGTTTGCAGCGGGGTGTGTAACAGCCAATGAAATGTTCAGAGATCCCCACAGAAGGAAACATTGCTGCTGCCCAGCGGCTTGGTGGCTCCTCACTGTCATTATTTCTGTCACATTTTGTTGTACAGAGAACTATTTGAGATCCTTGGACACATTAAAATGTTACAGTTCTTGAAGAGTCCTTGTGCTTATATCTTTAGAAATCTGTTTTTTTGTTTTTGTTTTTTTTTGCCCAAGTAATATACAGGTCCATACTGGCCTTTCACCTACTACCTCCTGATAATGTCTTGTTTTAGCCTCTTATCATCCAGTCATCTTTCTTTTCAAGTCTTGTTATTTCCCCAGCTGCTCTCTGTCCTCTGCCACTCATAAAACCCATTCTCTTATTGATTACCTTTTTCTCTTTAGTATGTGTTTCATTCCCTTGGCCAGCAAACATCCTTCCTTGCTCTGACTGATTTCTAATTCCAATATCTGCATATTCATCCCTCTTCAGTTGTTCTGGTTTACTTCTTAGCCCAGGATTTGAAGTCTTTTGAGAACTCCCTTTACACTTTTTCAGTGACTCCTATTCCTCAGTCTCTGCTTTTTTAGCTCAACTTCTGTTACTGTTTCCCAACACAGACTTGTTTCTCTTGTGCTCAGATGGAGCCATTTTGTCCTCTTTTGTGTACTGGAAGCAGAAGATATTAGTTTGGATTTTAAGTGCTGTGTTAGCCAACAGTAGCAGAGAGTTTCCATTCCATGGAAATGCAGGGTGCCTACAGCCCTCAGCTGCTGGCTTCATTTAGTGCTAATATTTGAAGAATTTAGGTACCAACCCTGAGCAAACCATTACTAAGAATTTACAGATTTCAAATTTTCCAAAGTTTTCATCTAGTCAGTGTTATTTCAGCGGTATAAGGTAAAAAAAGAAAAAGTGCATTCCTAATACAGGCATTAAGATGTCTATCAGTTATCATCCATCTGCTCTGAAGTATGGTGGGCACAACAGCTAACATTCTGAAAACTTTTCTAGCATTCAAAAATAACCATGAAACACCCACATTCTTTTTGTCATTATCTCCCAATTGACTGGATCACATTTGCTAAAACCTTCGTTAAAATGTCACCATAAACCAGCCATTTAGCATGGAAGATGTTTGCCAAGAATGATGGATTAATATGTCAACAACTGAAAATAAGAACTTATAGTTGAAAATATAAGAAAAAAGCATCCTATTTTATCTGGGATTTAATAATGAATAAATTATTTGTATAATCCTTTTTTTTTTTCTTGATTATGTTTAATTGTGGGTGTATTTTGGTGGGAGTTTTTGGGTTTTTTTGGTGGATTTTTTTTTTTTTTGAGACATGAAATGTAATATGTAATACATAAATATAAATCCTACACTACTGGGTGAAGTAAAAATATTTATTTGAATACAACTTCTGATGCTGAAGTTGCAATTTCAGACTGAACGAAAAAATCTAATAGAGTACAGATCTTATTTCAACCTTGTGGTTTAGCATTGCTCTGTAAAGGTACACTGCTTCCTTATGATTTTCTCTGGAAAAACCTTTGTGCTGCTCTTCATGATGAGCAGTACCCTATAGCACAAACAGTTTTGTGGTGGGAATGATGCTGCTCTGGAATTTGGAAGTTAAGATTAATGAACACCTCAGATCCTACCTTTAGGTTTGCACAGTCCTATGGCTGAGTAAGTCGAGAAAAAATCCATGGATCTTCAGTGGGGAATGAAGTTTAGATGTGTTGCAGTGTATTTATTCTTACAGTTCTCAGATCAAATATATGTGGTTGCTTTCTTCTGGTGCCTGGGGGAACTTCTCAGTTCAGGCTGCAACAGTTCTGCTGCGTTCACTGGAAGGTGAGGGAAATGATGGTGAATAGATGCATGGAGAGAAATGGGCAAAGGCTGCTCCTGTTAAAGAATGCATTTAACCAAGAATGAACCAAAAGCTGAACAGGAAGATTTAAATGGTTAATTATAAATTGCATAATATTCATGACTCCTTGGGAAGTAAACCAACGCAGTGCTCTAATTTTGACCGGAAGTCTTTGCCATTAACAGTAAATTCTAGTACTCATTAAAGCAAAGCAAATAAAAACGAAAGGTACACACTCATTATGACAAAGAATATTTAGTTCTGAGAAATTCAGTCTGTTTCCAATGTATCTAATTTGTGAAGGACCACTTTTGAAGATGAAGAATTCTGAAAACTCATATTTTTCTCCTGAAAGTTTTTCTGCCATCGTTTCTGTAATGCTGTGATATTTTTAAGCTGCAGATCTCCAGTGTTATTTTCCAAGGGAAGCTATTTCCGTGGCCTGAGTGAGTGAACTGTGCAGAACAGGCCGCAGAGCAGGAAAAGGAGAATGAGTGTCTGAGGGAAAACAGCCACAACTACAAACAACAATTGCAGTGAACAGACCGGGAGGAGTCTGAGGTTTTGTGACTCTCTCAAACTAGCCTTTAGAAAGCAAAAGTAGATTCAGGTCACAAACATGTTTACTTGTTGGGACAATTTTGTGATGTGTATTTTCCTTAAGGTCTAAAGCAGATAATTTCTGCCAAAGGGTAAAACAGTGTAAGCAATGGCTTATAATTCAGAATACTACTAATGATAAGCAGGCTATGATTTTGTTAAGGAAAACTATTCACACTCTCCAAGAGCAGATCTAGTGGCCTCAATTTGTGTGAGTGAGGATCCTCCTGAACTCAACAGAATTAGTTGCTGGAGTTGAAAAGACTGAAGAGAAATAAGCCATTGATCCCTATATACCATCTACAACATTTAGTAAAGTGGATTATTCACCCACACTACATATTCCATCATTGATAGTCATCACCCACTGGCTGTGGGAATGCAGTCCCAGTGGTCTCCTCTCCTTCTTCATTCATGGGCCTCCATAGTCATAACAGATCCAGGGAGCAACTCACATGTCTATCTGGCTGGGTAAGTGTGGGCTCTGAATTTGCTTTGTGTACATGGGTCTGTACTCACATGTAGGATCATGTCTGCTTGGCTACAAACAGATAGCAAAGAGTATTAAAGCCATTTTCATCCTGTAGACAGACCATTCAATTCAGTGTAAGTCTCACAGTTTTTTCAGTCCAGCTGGACTTGATCCAGGTGACACAGATTTCAATATTTTTCTTGAAACCAGTAAGAAATTCTGATATTTGGAGAATATCTGTAATATTACACCTGAATTTTCTTTCACTTACATCTGAATTTCTTTTGTTGGTTTCTAGTTATGGGTAGTGGAAACTTGGCATCTGTAGAGATTCCTTCTAAAGCTAGGATGACAAGGAGGAAGAGGGCACATACATGGAAGGAATGGTGAGGAAATCCCTTCAAAATGCAGGAAAAATAAAAACAAAAAAAAACAAAAAACATTGATGGGGAAGGATGTATTTCAAATAGTGGCCTGGCTACCTACTCTCTCTCCCTACAAGCTGGTGAATAGCACTTTCTGAGAGTAAGGGAAAAGCAGAAAATTGCTGCAAAAGGGTACTTGCTCCTTTTTCCCCTTTCCATCTCACCTAGATTCCTTAGATTGTGTCAGCATCCTACTCTAAACATTGAAGTCCACTGGGGAGAAAACAAAGAAAGACCAAACAGCAAAGTATCTTACTAAGACTGAAAGTAGATAATGTAGCAGGTCATATAATGTAATTGGAATGATAGCAGTGAACAATTTTGACATTTCTGATACAGTTTCATTTGTGGGGATCTGACTGTAGGTAACAGATTTTATTTCTATCACATAGATCTCAGAGCGCTGATCAAGTGGAACCAAACAAAAGAGGAGGTCAACAGTTATTAGAAGGTGGAGAAGAGTCTGAGAGTGAAATGAAAAAACAGAAGGTGTTCCCTTCACTAAGCTGATGGTAGTTATGTTGTAAAAGGATTGCTCTGGAGAGTAAAACAGGTTTGGAATTTTCTGCCCTCAAAAATGCAAGAACAGAAGAATTGAAGGGCAGTAAATCTGAAACTACAAAAAGAGATAGCCTTTTCCATGGCACACAATTACATTTAGAACACACTACCACATAGTGCTACTGCATTAATGCAGCCAGTAAAGGTCCCACAGAATTCTTTTTTTTTTTTTTGTTTAAAGTATTAAGACTCTCATCCTGTTACATTTACTACAATAAAACCATGTTGAGCTCACAATTTTAATCTGAATTTTACAAAATGGTGCTGGAGACAACAGAAGATAACTCCTATCCGTGATGGGTTTTTTTTGTTGTTTTTTTTTTGTTCTGGGATGGATTTTGTGTGTGTATGTGTATGTGTATATGCTGTATTTTTTATTGTTGTTGATGCTTTGGGTTTGTTTTTTATTATTTTTCCCTTAAGATGTATGCTCTGGGTAATTTTCATTAGGATTTGAAATAATTACTACTTCTGAGTAATGAGAATGATATACTTCCTTAGGTGGACATACTGTACTACTGCTCATGCATTCTGAAATAAGATGCCATCTTTCCCTATTGCTGTGTCTTTTTTTTTTTTTCTTTTGGGTGCTTTGTTTATCAACTTATCTTTTTAGATTTGGATTCAATTTCAAACTTCTGCATTACTCTGAAAGTGCTTTTAATTTTGTGACATTTTTGGTTCTGTTTCTTCCTAAAGCCCATGGGTTCCAGACTGGGCCTTCAGCTGTTCTTAGTTATTGGTCTTATTATTCATTAGCTCTATATTAACAGCAGTGACTCCATTGGAGATTGGGCCTCCGGGGTTAGGTGTGATGTAACTAATCAGCAAGATTTAAAGAACACGTTTTTGTTTACATATAAGGTAAAATGCTAAGCTGGCATTCGTGTTAGAGATCTGCTTGTCGTTGTCTTTGTCTTTGAAAATCACTTTGAGAATCTTTTAATTAAGTGTTCATTCCTTTGTCCATAGTCTTTGGTTTGAGCCACGCTATGAGGATAGGGATGTTGTAATGCTAACATTAAAACTGAAAAATTTTATGTGGCTTCTGAAATATGATTTCGCTTGGTGAGAACATGCAAGCATTCTACCTGGTAGTACATCATGCCGTGTAAGAATAACATTTGTATCTTGCTCTTGCTGCATAAAAATAATATTTGCATTGATATGTAAGTGATATCATTCTGTAGAATTGTCAGTAGAAAATTATTATCAGCCATGTTCACTAATGAGAATCTGGCATGATATGCCTGTTTGAGGCATACATTGGCCCTTCTGTCATCATTTCATTTCACGAGACATTTACAACCATGTACTTCTGTATCCCCCATTCTGTGGCCCCAAGAAACCTTTGCTACTGACTTTTTCTGTTTACAAGTTGCCTAGCTTTCAAATGTGTTCATCATTATGAAATGTTGGACTGATATTACAGCAGAGGCCAGCTAGTTTTTCACACACAAGATTTTGAAGGCAATGACAACATGGTCTCCATCATGGCCACAAGAACCCATATATGTAGTCCATTGTGGTCTCTGAAGGTCATTCAGGGTTGCATCACTAAAAGACAGAGCTCTTTATATACTTCTGTTGTGGTTTAACCCAGCAAGCCGCTGAACACCACACAGCCTTTTGCTTACTCCCTCCCTCCCAGTGGGATAGGGGAGAAAATTAGAAAAAAAAAGTAGAACTCGTAGGTTGAGATAAAAACTATTTACTAAGACAGAAAAGGAAGAGAGAAATAACTGTAATTATTATACATATATATATATAACGTATTTACAAAACAAGTGATATGTAACGCAATTGCACATCACTCACCAGTCAATGCCCAACCAATCCTCAAGAAGCAGCAGTGCCCCCTGCCCCTGGCCAACTCCTCTCCATTTTATAGTTTTTTTCACATGATGTCATATGGTATGAAATATCCCTTTGACCAGTTTAGGTCAGCTGTCCTGGTTCTGTCCTCTCCCAGCTTCTTGTGCCCCCCCAGCCCCCTTGCTACCCAGAAAGCAATAGATGCTGGGAAATTAAATGTCTTTGGCTCTGTGCAGCGCTGCTCTACAGCAACTAAAACATTGGTGTGTTAGCAACACTGTTTTTCTCCTGAAGCAAAAACAAAGCATAACATCAGACACTATGAAGGGAATCAACTCTTTGTCAGCTGAAACCAGAATTACTTCAGAAGAAAGAATTATGGTTTCCTCAAAAACCTGGATGAAACTTTCAATGTAAACTAACAGAAAGTATATAAAGTAGCTGCTGATTTAATGGGCTTGCTGTTTTGAAAACAAAGATGAAAATGATGCTGTTCTTCCATTTTCCCTTCTGCTAGACTTGCATTAGTTACAGTGTGGTGAGTAATAGTAGAGCAGAGCCTTTTCTATTTAAAGTGATAAATGTTCAAAGACCTACCACATGAAGTCTCAGTCTTGCAATCAAACACGTGGGGAGAGCTTCCCATGTGTCCAGCGGCCCAATGCAGCCTACAGAAACATCAAAGATCACTTTGGAAGGTATAAGCTCAGAAACCAAGACAGATTTACTACTGTATTTTTCTTCCATCGAAATGCAGACGTATTTTACGTTTCTTTTTTCATTCATCTCTTAATTTTTAGTATTGTTGATTATCTAAAGTGTATGAAAGAGTTTAAAACATGACCTAAGAGAAGTGATATAAAAATGTATTTGAATTCCTAATATAGAGGATTATAATTATGTGATCCTATGATTCTTTTTTCCTTCCCTGATGTTTTCCAGAATGTGCAATAAAAACAAAAACTTACCGCTGTCTCCTGGCATGTGGTAACATGGTACTGGCTTTCTTTATTTTTCTTTTCCGGCCAATTCAAAGTCAACTATTTTGAAAAATCAAAGTCTTTTTTTAATTTATCTTCCTCTGGATCACTTTGTCCAGAATAAGGATCCAGTGTCAACAGAGAAGAGGTGTAGTAACTTAGCATGTCCCTTTGCTCCCTCTGTGAAGAACAGCACTATACGTCTTTGCATCTCACTGGTTGAATGAATGTCAGATTTTGGCATACCAGCATTTTTGGAGCAACTTTTTCAAGTGAAGTTCATATTTATACAGACTAATTTATGTGTAACTGTGGACTCTTATAGTAAAGGGAGTAGAACTGAATAAACCAGCGTTTCCTCTCCAACAGAAAGCTAGAAACAGAAGTTAGCAGAGGCGTTTTTAATTGGTACTGACTCACAGAAAGCAACATAAAACTGAATCTGCTTGTTTCCATCGATGCTTTCCTACTGGCAAGGTGTGGGAAATTACATCGTTTCAGAATTAGGCCGTTCTGGGAACTTTAAGAATATATATACATTATTATAAGTAACCTGGAAAAAGAAAGGAAAAAAATGCTGTGATTGGGCAGTGAAAAATGATATGGTATATATATCATATCTTGCAATGTATCCTACTATTGCAAATACCTTACAATGGTATGGCAGCCTAGCTTGAACCTCTTAGAAGTCAAGGCCTTCTTCATCTTGAGTGCCTACGTGCTCTAGTCCTAATGACTGCTCACATTACTGAGATACCCTAAGCACAGAGGTCTGGTAGTGAATGCAACACAGTACGCATGCCCATTCCCAAAAATAGGCTCCTGTCCCATACAACTTCCCGTGTCAGAAGGTCTTAATTTGCTATCATCAAGAGGGCTTGAAATTGAAACACTTGATTAAGTGATTAGCAGTTTTACATTAAGAGGTTTTGTAGTAATCACAACATACAAATAAGCCTTTAGGCTTTAAGTTTATGTTGTTTTTATTATGCTGTAACTGATTTGCTATTATGTTTCCATGTGACACATTGTTTTCTTCCCTGAGGGACACAGCCGTCTCTAATATTGCCATTATGCTAATATTCTCAGAGGCAATTATTGATATTGGCATCACAACCTTTTTGAAGAAAAAAAAATAATCATTTAGGAATCCATGCCATTCATGTTCCTAGAATGAGTTAATTTTTCTACCATTAACATGCCAATTACTTGAGTTTCCATTGATTACCCAATTCCTGTGGATACTGTCATCACTCCTGAACACTGATTACTATGCAAGAGGCTGTCATACTGCAGAATATTTTTGCAAAACCAAACTGGTTCGCTTCAGACACACAAGACCCAGGAATTCAAACGGCCAACCCCAGTCTCCAGCAGCTAAACAAACCACACAGCTGAGCTCAGATATGGAAAACCCTGCAAACCAAACAACTGACTCAGGACACACAGCAAACCAAAAAGCCTCCCAGACAGAGCCAAGGCAGCCAGCTGACTGTGGCTAACAGGAGGCAGGAGGTACATAAGGTAGCGAAAAATAGGCAAAAATATTTAAGACAAGGGGCTTAGCGATGATTTAGTCTGAATTACTTGCAGTACAAAATATTGTGCATTATCAAGCCACTGCATTTTTTGTCCTCAGTGCTCTTTGAGCAGAAATTCTGTAGGAAACATGCAAAGAAATTGGTGTGAGGACAGCAAAAAGCCCCAGGTGAAGGTAAGACACCTCAGAGGGTGAAGGTACTCCAGGCATACACCAGTGCAGACAGGTAAAGCCATGTTCTCCTTGATTCTAGCGGTATTCTACTGTTTACAGTTTCCCAAACTGCCTTGTCTGAAGCTCAGCTCCAGAGTCATCTCACGGCATTCTCATGTTGGTCACCCAGGGCTAGAAAGTCTGAGGAGCAAATGAAAACCATATCTGGCATGTGAGTGGCTGCAGAAGGACTAAGCAGCAGATTAAGCATTCCCTGTTACCTTGAAAAGCCTCTGAAAGAAATGGTTTCAGGGATTAAAAATTAATGTGATTATTTTAACAAATGTTGTTTTTGAGAAGAACAACAGGAACAAGTTCCAAGCAGAACAATCTAAGGGACTGTGGAACAGTTCGCAAAGAAAAATGGTCCCCAAAGGTCCTTGAAATTATTTCTAATGTCAAATAGATTCTAACTAGAAATAATCAAACCAGAACTGGTCTGATATGGGCTTCTATTAGTGTTTCTATTAGGATCTTCATGTTTTTGTGGTACTTATCTAACATAAAATCTTGGTTAGCAGAGAAGCACCTTAAAGTCCCTTTCACTGAGGAGTTACCAAGGCCCAGAGATACTACAAGTAACATTGCCAAAAATATGGAAGTCGCACCTTCAAGAGCAGGTTATGCATTCAAAGAATAGACCTCAGGATTTTCTGGCCTGTCGGCTCCTACTGAGATGACCAGGAGTTAGGTCTGGGAATATCTGGATGTCATAACCTTGTTAATTGAAACTGATGAACTGAAACTACAAAATTGAATTGAAACTACAAGAAGTAAACAGGTGCCCAGTTCCTGTAGCTAAATCATCAGGCCTTTCATTAGGGATTTATTTTCCATATATGCTCTTTAGGAAGTTTGTGTTCCTTTATGTCTTTTGCTGGTCCAAAGCAGTACCTTTTCCCTCTGAAGCATTTTAAGAAAATATAAAAAATCGTATGTTCTTTAGGTGCTTCTGAGGTTAAGCTGTAGTTGAGCAGGAATTGGCAGGATTGCAGACATAGCTACTTAAAGACCTCCCTAAGTTCCATTTTAATCACATAAGCCCTTTTATAGATCTAGCTTAATGTCCAAATCCCTCTTGGAAATTGTATCCTGAGAGAATGTCCTGAGGTCACACAGAAAACTTATGAGAGAAGGAATTGAAGTTAGGTAATGTCCTCAGGTAGTGCTCTGCCTTTCTGACCGTCCTCAGTAAAAATTACTTAGTGCATAAGAATGTGGATTTTGGTGCTCTAAAATTGTTAGGAATCTGCCTATTTTAAGAGTAGACTCAATATGGCTTTCAAAAAGGGGTACATACATAGAATTAAAGGCTTAAAAAACATGCAGAGAAGGTGGAAAGATGGCAGGAAAATGCTGCCCAGATCATTTAGGGCACATTTCCCTCTTATGGGAATCACTGTCAGAAAGTCAGGTGGCACTGTAAGCAGTAGGTTTAGTGTGGGTGTTAGAGTCACTGTGATGTCCACAGAGCCCACTTGTGACTGTGAATAAAAGGAAGGTGAGAGCACTATCTGGAGCTGAACTGCAATATTAAGAAGCACAAGGACTTCCATGGTGCACATAGAGAAGGGAGTATAGAGCAACATTGTTCTCCTTGCCCTGAAGACGAAGGATGGCTGAACACAAAGAATGAGCAAAGTCGCTTGCCATAATTACAAAATATATTAGATGTGTTTTATGTCTTCTTTCAACTAAATTAATGTAGCATTTTCAATACTGTGTGCAAGGATATATAAATTATACAGTCCCTCACTGAGAACAATATAGAGATGGCACTTGGTAGTTTCACAAGTAAGCAAGTTAGAAAGAAAACCCCGAAACTGAGCTGACGTAAATTGTTCCTGCCTTAGTGAGGTCAATGAATGGTGACAGTTACAGTACTTGAAAATTTTTGTTCTCTTTCTAAACAGTGTTTATGAAAACAAACATCTTAGCACCATAAATCTGACAGCAGAAGCAGTTAGCTATCCCACTTGAAACCAAGAAATTAGAACCTATTCATTACGATTCTGTGCCTGCATTAAGTTGGCTTGTCTTCTAGTTAATGTTAAATTGTTTCTAAAACTTGTAATCTGATGTGATATGTTCAATTAAAGTAGAAAATTCTAGTACTGTACTTAGGTTTTTCCAAATCTTCATTAGGTTCACTTAAAAGCTGATGCCAGGTAACAGCATTATATGAGCAACAACAAAAAAATAAAGAAAAAAAATAAAGAAAAAGTTGTAATAATTTGGTTTAAACAAAAGGAGGGTGAACGGATTGTTATATTCTTTATTGAATAAAAACACTTTTAAATGTATCCTGTGGGTTTTATACCTTTAATCTTTCTTCCTCACATCCTTTTCTTTCCAGTTCTGCATATGAAGCCATAAACACTCCTTTATTAGAGAGAGGGGAAAAAGTGAAAAAAGGTGCAGTTAAAGAAGCCTTTGCCTGCTGTTTACTCTCAGATCTCTGAAAAGTAGCTTTTAAAATAAAGCAGAAAAAATGACTGTCTGACATGTAGGGAAGATTTATCATTCCTCAAATGCATTTTAATGAATGCAAAGGTTTTTAAACTCTCTGTGCCTGTACGGCTTGCTATTCCCTTTGAAAGTAGTTTAACTTCTGTAAGCGTGCAGAGTCTGCTGAGACTGAGAGCCTGCTAGAACAATTACAAACATACCCCATCTTCTGATACTACAGGGGGAAAAAAGTCTAATTTTATTAGGAAATCTGTTCCAGTGTCTAGATTTTGTTTTCATTAGTTGCTTATTGCTTGAGATCACAGGTCAGTAGATGCAGAGACCAAAGTAAAGGCTCTCCGTTCCACGCTTCGCCTGCTATAGTATTTAAAACTTCAAAAAGTTTCATGCTGGACACATCAAAGATTTTTTGTTTTAATACAGTGAAGGTACATAATAGAGCTTTTGTGTTTTCTCCCAGAAACTAATAAGCATCCTGAACTTTTAACATAAACAAAATCCTGATATTAATTCAGTCGGGCAAATTGAGCAAACCCAATGTTGTGACATGAAACAATCTCTTGTTCTCATCAAATGGAAATGAATATCCTAGCATTTTAGGTCCAGGAGCCTGAAAATGCCAGAGCAGTCTTTGCATGTGGAAATGTATTGGGAGGAAATAGCATCATTAAAGAAAATCAGTGAACTGATCCGGTAGTACATGTTTCACCTTGCCTTCAGGTATGCAGCAGTTCATGGACTGGGCAGGCCCTCAACTGTGCATGCAAACCTATCCCAGACTGTGCATGCAAACCTGCAAAGTCATCCAGACCACTTAGGAATGGGGAAGAGTATCTTATTGCACTGCCTTCAGATTCGGATTATTATCCAGTTGACATGACATGTCATCATATGTCATCATGACATAAGGTATACATGGCTTGATTGAGCAAACGTGAGGAGAATCCCCTGAGAGATGGAGGAAGTGCTGAAGTTCAGCATCTGCCACTCCTCCACTCCTCCTCTCAGTGACTGCAGCATGGGCAGCTGAAAGCTTGGAGACTGATGAAAGATGGGGTTCATGCAGACGTTTGCACTGGAAATGGTACAGTGTGAAATCATTAGTTCTCGTGACACGAGAGAGCAGAACTGCCTCTGCTTCAGCCTTGTTTAGACTTTTAGTTCGAGGGAGACAGGTAACAAATGCTTCATGCAGAAGTTCACAGATTCTGAGCCTGATTCTCCTGTACTACTCAGGCAGTGCTAGACAGCCTTAGAAATTATTGATTTGATATATGGTGCATTAGAAGAAAAGGAAATATCTCAGTACTGAACTTTTCTACAGAGAATCCTGACCTTAGGACAAAGTCAGGTATCTAACTAGGACCACAATGACACAAATATACAGTAGATAACAAATAAATCACACATTGGGTCCTTCTTGGATGGAAGAACTATACGAGCAATCAGAGATATGTAATCTACCATTTGAAAAACAGTCCAGTTAAATAATTAGTCCCCATTGACTGATGGTCCATTGTGATATCTTTGGGTCTTCCTCTTCTTCCTGCAAGATGATGCAAAAGAGACTCTGCAAAACCAGAGCCTGTTTTCCTTCTGAGCCTGACTGCTGCTTTCTTTTCCCCCATGACTTTACAAGGGCACTTGAGAAGCACTGAACTGGGTGGCAGAATTCGTGGGTCAGGCCCAGACATCTCTTCTGAACAGGCAACTTCAGCCTGAGAAATTCCCAGCTCTTACTGCAAAAGCAAGAGTTGGAAAGACAACTTGTGTCTTTGGGCAGATAAAGTAAGAATTTCTCCTTTGACCTTAAAGTGCTAACGAAACATTGATAAAGTTTCTTTGAGGCCAAAAGTTCAGCAACATTAAACAAAAAACTAAAGCAAACAAGGACTGGACACTTACATGAACAGTAGATCTATGTAAATCTTAATAGCTTGAAAATACCTTCTAAATTTGTAGTGCGAACTTCAGAATCCCTCACCCTTAATGTGCCATTGCACGAGCCATCCTTAACAAGAAAAAAAGGAGAGGTGATGTGCCTTAGGGACAAGATATCCTATAAAAGCTGATTGTAAGGGTTGGTCCTTTGAGTCAGCTGGTACTGGCCACTAATGCAGATCAACCCAGGTGATTCCATATGGACATTCCACAATTTCCATCTCCAAAAGCTAGGTGCCATTGTTTTTATGACAACAGATGTGCTGTATGCTCTGATGAGCTGGAATTTTTCCATATGTGTGTTCAATTCTTCACACCTTCAGTGTGCTCAAAACCCAGAACGTCTACGAGACAGCATCTGGAAGGCATTTAAGGGTGAGTCTGGCAAGAAAGGCTGTGGCCACGCTTTCAAGAGGGGGTAGTGTACCTCCTTTTTCTCCCAGTAAATGGAAATGTCGTGCCCCATTGAGTGTCTGGACATCTCATCTCCCACTTACAGCCCAAAGCTCAGCTATATTTCTCATCTTCACTGGTTCTGAATTTTAACAAAGCGTGTTTCCCTCACAGCATGTATGTAGGTTGCTCCAAAAGAAATGCCTCCTATTTACTTCTGTGGAAACCAAACAGATACAAAGAGGAAAAGAATGTGTCTGACATTGTGTCTAACATAATAAAGTAGGAGGCATTATTTTTGGAGGATCTCTTGTAAAAATGTATTCTTATGACCCCAGGAGGAACTCTGTGACACACACAGATGTTAGGAGAAAACTTGACTGACATTGTTGGCAGATTCTACAGAAATCTGGGTTTCCTGGCCTTGCTGCCACAAACATTCACTGCCTCCTGATGGCCTCCATATGGAGATTTCTCTCTGAATTGCTTTATTAAGAAAAGAAAAATGCCAACTATCAAAAGAAAAGGGAAAAAGGAAGGAAATTAAAAAGAAAATGCATTGTGGTGATAAAAGACAAACAAAGCACAAGCGTGAGCAGTGAAATTGTTAATTAGAAAACTGCTACAAAGAAAGGTCTCTGAAGCTATGGTGAGCTCAAGAAAGATTTCATTCTGAAGGATGAAATTAAGTTGTGTTAGACCATC
The DNA here is from genome assembly GCF_038088225.1 of Cyrtonyx montezumae. NCBI lineage: Eukaryota > Metazoa > Chordata > Aves > Galliformes > Odontophoridae > Cyrtonyx > Cyrtonyx montezumae. The sequence goes on along the minus strand of NW_027071870.1, from coordinate 1,185,438 downwards.
ACTTTGATTTTACCGATCTAACTAAGGGAGAGGTACTATTATTTTCATAGTAGAGGCTGATCTACTGAATTACACACTGCTGGTCTGTCACTCAAAATGACAACACAGACGGGATTTTCTTTGATCTCCAGCAGCTGATGCTTCAGACAGGAGTCCATAGAGAAGACAAAGTTAATTTTTCAGACCCTAAACCTCAGAAAATCCATGGCAATGGGAAGAGGTTATTGTAGACCATATTTGTAAGCCACTGTTGAGTGTTGTTGATTTGCTCCCTAATAGCTATTACGATAAGAATCTGGTGAAGTTTAGAAGCCAATTACCAGTTGCAGTACAACCATTACATCACAGTTTAACTTAATTTACAAGCAGTTTAAAAATAAAGCAGTTAATTCTTCACATAGGCTATGAAGGACTGCTCTTCAGCTCATTCACACCAAGGTCTCTGCTTTACATTCAGTATAGTTGTTCTGATTTACATGTGGTAATACAACACTCTAGTAGATTACCATACACATGCAGATGATACCTGGAAATATGGGGGCATATTCAAAATTAGAAATTAGCCCCTCTACACAAATATTTGGATGATAAAGAGTAAATGAGATTGTTTGAAAATGATGCAGCAGACTTACCTAGGCAGTCCATCTAAAACAGTTAGTCAGTTTAGCCTTGGACCCTGATTTAAAGCATCATGAGTTACCATGTAGTTTTCCATTCCACTGGTATTTGCGAGCAAATATTTACATGAGAGGCTCTTGAAGTGTGAAAGTATTACTGACAGCACATAAAATAAAATAGAAGTCCCCTGAACTCTTGACAGTTTTTTATTTTGGCCAGTTTAGTTTGCAGAATATTTTTACCCTCTGGCATCTTAACTGTCAATTTGATTTCCATAATGTAAATAGCAAACAGTGGAAGAAGCTGAGTTTCCACACAGGATGTATATACCTGCTTATTCCCTGACTTGACATTTCTGTTTACCTACCAGCACAAATTAGTCACTGTAAGCATGTACAATCACTCACACTTACATGTCAGTTTTAATAATTGCAGTATCAAAACAGGTCTGCCTTAGCCCAGCAAGTAAGTACTCACTGAGTCCTTCAGCTGCCCTTTGGCTCCCAGAGTTGAACACCTGAGGCTAAGTCAACAGAAAGTCCATGTTTTCCCTTACCTCATGTTAAACAATAGGAAATCAGCGTTTGGAAAACAGGGACATCTCTAGAATGGCAAGGAGCAGTGTGATTTGTGCAGGGAAGATGTGGAAGAGGGACAGGCAGTTGCTGGTGTGTGAACTGTGCATGGGGCTGTCTCATCAGTCTGGACTCTCCAGTGCATTCCTGCCAGGGCCAGCTCTTTGTGATGTACACTGATGGGTGCTGTGAAGCAAACGTTATTCTGCTGAGAGGGGACTTAGGAGATGAGAAGGAGGAGAGGTGATCTATGCAGTGCAAGAAAAGATGTTAAAAAAAATAAAATGAGGCAATATAGCAAAATGATAGAAGAATGTTGAATATTTTCATGACCTTCCTGTTTCCCCTCTTTCCTCTACTACAATACTGGAACAATATTGTATTTTGAACCAAACAGTGTTACTAATATGTGTTTGAGTAAATAAATTAACATATTCTCTTAATTCTAGCATGCACATTGCTAAGTCACTGCTGCACACATTCAGTGTGAGAAAGCTAAAACTCTGCACAAGCATACAAATACCCTTTTAATTCAAACTATGCCCTGACCATCTCAAAGGGTGAAGAAGCTTCAAAAGAGCAGATGTTGTCTTCTCTAAGCTCCCTCTGATGTGTGATTTGTGTTCAGTACTGGGCTCCCTGGTTCAACAAAGTCAGAGAACCACTGGGGAGAGTCCAGCTGAGAGCCACAAAGATGATGAGGGGCCTGGAGATCTTCCTTATGAGAGAATGGCTGAGACACCTGGGACCGTTCAGTCTGGAGAAGACAGAGAGGGAGATCTTAGCAATACTTATAAATTAAGGGGCAGGTGTCAAGAGTTTGGGGCTGGGCTCTTTTTGGTGGTGCCCAGCAATTGGACAAGGGGCAACAGGTACAAACTGAAAGTTCCATCTGAACGTGAGAAAGAACTTCCTTACTTTGAGGGTTACAATTACTGGAACAAACTGCCACAAGAGGTTGTGGAGTCTCCTTCTCTGGAAATTTTCAGGAGCTTCCTAGACACTTTCCTGTGTAACCTGCTGTAGAGAACCTACTTTGTCAGGGTTTTGGACTAGATGATCTCTCCAGATCTTCCGACCCCTACGATTCTATAATTTTTGATTATTTTGGTATAACTTTCTCCTTGAACTGAACTGGTTAACCTTTGCAGCCCAGCCTCACACACAACCCCTGTTCCCTCAGAGGACACAACCCTCTGCTCTGTTTTCTCCCCGTCTCTCATGCTGTCAATAGCTGAACCCAAGTCCTTTACCCAGATTTCAGTCTTCCCATTAGAAGTGATATAAATATACTCTAGCTGCAGAAATTTCCGCTCTTCAGGAGGTTGACAAACATCCCTAGTGCTGCCCTGAGCCAAACAGAGGGTATGAGCACCCCACATCTGTCGTGCTATGGCCATGGACCTTTTCCACTTGTATTTCAGTGAAAAGAGCCCTTCACACATGCTGGAGAGAACTCTTAATAGCTGCATGCGAAACGTGTTTTGCTTTTCTCTCCAAGGAGTTCAGTTTCAAATGCTCTGAGACAACATTCACATTTCTCCTGAGTTTTGAGAAGGGTCAAAGCCAGTATTTACAGCTTCTGCCACGGAGCCAGTAAAAGACATGGAAAAAATAAACAGCCTCTGTGGTGGGTGATGATGCCTCGATGGATTCAGCCTGTGGATGGGGTCAGTCAACCAATGAGTTTCTCCACCACCATCCTGTTTTGCTGGTAGCCCAGCTGGGAGGCCTTGGCCCGAGGGACAGCCAGCCAGGAGCAGGAGGACACAGGCTCCCTGTGCAGGCGCCATGGCTGGGCAGGCCTGGCTGCAGGCTTTACCACCGAGCCTCCTTGGCAGCAGGCTTGAAGGGTCAGTTAGTGGATTCTGCATGGGATAAAGATGTTAGAGGATAGAAGTCAAACATTGCCCTGGTAATGGTGTGAAGAAGGAATGGGATAAAATAGGACAAAATAGAAAAGGGTGCTTTTGCAGAGGGAAGAAATAGATCAGAGCACTCTGCTTGAATAACAATTGTCTTTCAACGTCACAAAAAGCAAATCATCTGTCTCCAACACCCTTTCTAGCTTGAAAATACTAGTAATGGAACTCGTTTTTTGCAAGTGTGGTTCCCTCAGATGCCCATGAGATTTGCCATTGCAACAAGAAGGTCTCACCTTCACTTCTGTGGGAGAGCTGCTCAAGTAGCAGTGAATACAAGTGTAGATCTCAGCCTGTTAGATTTTGATTTGGCACTAAAGAGACACAAATAACTCTACTGAAACTGCCTGATCATTTCTCCCTGCTAATCTGACTGATTTCTGTGAGAAGAATACTTGGGTATAAAAGAGGAAAAGCAAAATAATTTCTACTGTAACATTAAATAATAAAAACCAGTGCGATAAACAGGATCTAAAACTCCTTACAGAGTTCATTTCCAGAATAGAAGGTAACATTTGGTCTCTGTAGAGACACCCTATCTCTTTCACAGTAAAACCTGCTATACTCTTGTTTTAACTCGCTACCTCCAGCAGCAAATGCTTGAGGATTTTGAGTTAAATCCTCAAGTGGTATGAGATTTTTATTTGCTGTGAGGTTTAGAATTTTCTTTAAAAAATGAAACACGAAGTCTTGTGTTATCGTTTGACTCCAGAGGTGGATGCTTTTTAAAATCTATGATAAAATTGAAAGAATTTGTAATGGTATTAGCCCTCTTTTAATGTGAATGCTTATCTGCTGCTACACAAAATGTATGCTTTTAGCTCTACTGTCTACATCCCTAAGCATTTTCAACTATGATCTTAAACTTGTGTGACCTTAAACAGCTCTTCCAGTGAGAGGTCCCAGCTCTGTGATACTCCTGTTGCTTGTACACTAGTCACTGCATGCTCCTGAACTTCAGAGTATACCACAAGCACGTGGGTTTGAGTTAACATGGTTTGAATTTGTAGCTCACTGATGGCTAAGATTTTCTATCAGTATAAAATGATCTCATATAGCCACAAAGGTTGATTTCTCTTTGCTTTCTTTCAGTGCTTACAGGCAATCATTATATAAGCTAGGTCAAATAAAATACTAATTTCATGCACTGGCAGTACTCAGCAGTACCAGTTCAGTAGCACCTCAGTGGCCTGGTTTCTGTGGAGGTAAGAACAAGAAGCATCAGGGAAGAGATTCAACAATGATATTGCACAACACAGAAATAGCTGAGGGATTGGAAACAACAGGTGAAAGAAAGAGAGCATAAAAGAGCCTGTGTAATGGTGGGCAGTGCAGGCCTTGAGCAAGGAACCTGCTCAGGAATGCAGGGGGAATCCCTAACACAGGTAAGGTTCATGAAGGAGGTATAAGAACAGTAACAGAGCTAAGTGAGTTCTTTGTTCCTTCTGTCCATTAAAAAAAAAGACTAAGTCTTACCATAGCTTGCTCAGACTGCAAGTTGTGGATGGAAGGAGGTTGTGTTTTTCAAGGACTTGGAGTCAGGTCAACTGTAATCACGCTGAGCTTTGGAAGCTATTCGGTCAGTGGGGAGCAGAGCGATGATGTGTTTATCAGAATGCTCCTATAATGGATGTAGATGTGGATCCAGCAGTGGATTATGTTACTTGTCCTCCCTCAGATGTGGTGTGCTGTGTTTTCCTCATCCGAGCACAGTTTCTGCCATGAAAGTTGCCTTTTGAGTATGTAATCTCTGTGATTGCATGGAGTTGCTGTCTTTTGAGGGTCCTTTGGGAGACCTCTTAGTCGTCCCAGAAATTCGGAGTAGGGTTTGAGTCTGTGCTGTTCACTGCTTTTTAGGAGAAGCCTTGTGTCGTTTGAATCACACATTTGCTTTTTTCAGTGGTTGGCAGTGGGGTACAACTGAATAAATGAATAGAATTATATTTGATGAAATACAATACCACTTCTCATCACAAATTGATCTACTGCCCTTCTGAGTGTCACTCTGTGCATTTTTATAATCCCTGTGCAGTGTTTAGACATTAGAGTGACAGACACTTCTGAAATATTTCTAGCTAAATCACAGCTGGGAGTCATGGCACTACAGTTGTGCTTAATTAAGTACCTATTCTTATTCATGAGACTCAGGCATTGAAAGCAGCAGATTATAAAAACCTTAGCTGACACAATATCTACTGACCAGAAGTTTTCTTCTGAAAAAACCTTGAGACCCTCAGGCATCACTGAATCCCTCTTGTTTTAGAAGATCTCATTGTGCTCTCTGTTTTCCCACTCAAACAGTTGCTAGGAAGTGAAAGAATGACTTAGTAGAGTCTTTTCTCAAAGATACCTTCTGAAGCCCAACATTGCCCTGGCCCTCATCTGATAGGAATCTGATGGAAAGTCAAGCCTGCTCTGGTAGTTACTCTCTTCTATGGGTTGCTGCAACCAGGTTTTGTGTTCCATTAACAAGATAAAGAATACAAGTGGCACCAAAATCCTTTGTGTGAGTTGCCCAAGAGCTTGCTTAGGAAGCAACATCTGCATCCACTCCGAAGAAGCATAGTTTTGCTTTTTCATTTCTGGCTGATAACGACAGAGATGAGCACCATAGGCTTTAACCTGGAACAATCCTGAAAAGCTTGCACAAACCTGAGTGAAAAATAGCCACACATACCACCTAAATATAGTGGGTAGTTCTTCTCCAGCAGCACTACGTGAGACAGCTTAGGAGAAGAAAAAGGAATGACTTCCCATTTTGGAAGCAAAGGGTGAATCAGATGAGGTAGGAAGAGTATAATTAACCAGTTTGGGCTGTGGCCAAGGGTATGAGTGTGCAGTACGGCACTGCACAGAAGCAAACAGGGCAAAATTAAGCAGGAGAAGAAAAAAAAAGAAGAAGAAAGAAACTGCTGGCTGAAATATGAACTCAAATTATTCTTTTCAAAATAATAAACCAGCGATCAATCTGGTACACAAAAATTGGAAGGATTTGGCAAAGAGAACAAATCCTAACTCATAAGTGTAAAGCCAACTCCTAGCTTGCCTTCTGAGAAAAATCATAAGTAAGCTGAGCTCAGAACCTACAGGACTTGTTGCTGTTCCAGGGAAAACCAACATCTCTGCAAATACAAACCCTTTCTTTACTCTTTACTCAAACATTCAAAAATGAACTCATAATACTGTTGCCAGGAAAACACAGCGCTGCTACTACTTTAGTAGCTAGCAAAACCTTTATCCCCTACCACACATCAGCTGCATACACGCTATCTTTATGTTATCACATATTTGAGTCAAATTCATTAAATAGTGCAGTCATTCAGAATGTGCGTCAGCTGAGCCTGTTTAACAGATCCCTCAGCCTGGCACTTCTGCGCATGGCCAATGGCAGAGTGCCACTGCCTTCCCACCAAAGGAAAAGCAGCTATTTTTAAAATGTGTGAGATTTAAAACTGCACATTGTAATATTTGGTACTACTTCTTAAACTTTTTTTTTTTTTTTTAAGTACAAGGAGTTCAACTGCAAGAAAATAAACTGTATTGAAAGGGAAAATATGAATGCGTTCAAAACCCTCCTAAAATAAGAATGCACTCACATATCCATACATACATAATATAAATGCATAAATACAAGGAGAGTAATTTTTTCAGATTAAAGCATTTGAGGCAAAGGTTCTCACTTCCTTTATGCTGCTGCTGGTCGCTTGAACTTTTTCATGGCAAAATACTTTTCAGGCAGCTAGAGTCTAATTAAGGTGTTTCTAAACAAAAAGAACAGCTTTACAGAGCCCATAGGGCCACAACTCACACGCATTTCAAATAGTAGAAGAGAATTTTAATAATTCTGACAGTAAAAAATGTTGGTTCACGACTGGAAATCCCTTTGCTGATTTTAGAGAGGGCTTTTTTAAAGCCACCATTCCTCTTTCAGAATCAGTGTGGCTGCGGTGAAGAATCTAACTCCAATGCATTCCTGAAATATCCAGGAATGCAAATAGAGGAGGTTGAATGAGTGGCTGCAGTGTTACTCAGGGCGATGCTGAAGCAGCACTGACTGAAGTCACAAGCATAGTAGCATGGCCTATTTGTGAATGTAACCATGTGGGCAGCTCAGAGGCTGGCTTCAGGAAGCACAGAGGGAGCAACATCAGATACTGAAGTCCATCTGTTAAGAAGTAGCTCATATCATTAAGTTCTGTAGAAGATAAGAAATGTAAATCTTAATACTCATTGAGAAATGGACTGAGGCTGAACAGGAATACAAATACAGAATTTTTTCTATCTTCTTTTTTTCATCTACAAGCTACAGCTGGCAGTGCAGCCTGAGTGAGTGTTTATTTTCACAAGTGCTATTAAAAACAGGATTAGGCAATGTTGTTGTGTCACCTCCAATGTAGGGCATCCACTGAAGGCAAATTTTTCAATCTCTCTTTGTCCTACTACTGCCACCTAGGGCAGGATTCACGTGTCCAAGCCCCGTGCCAGTGAGATGCTTTAAGGTATTCAATTCATCTGTGTAGGAATGGGAAAATGAAGTGTCAAATCTGCAGCAGTTTCCTACCAGTAGCTTGAAAATTCACAGTGGCTTAAAAACAGAAGCTCAAGTTTACAAAGCTTTTTTTCTCATTGCTCCCAAGTGCAGTTGCACTCAAGACACTTCATTTGTTCACATGAAGCTGAGGAAGTTTTTCTATTAGACATTGAGCACAGCATTAAGTCACGTGTCAGTGAAGGGATGGGATGGATAAAGGTTTCTGCAGACCCTGGGAATGGAGGTAGCTTTATTCCTCTAACTAGGTCCTTCCAAAATGATAATCTGGGAAACTCTCAGATTGTAGAACATCTGAGGCTGTCCTCATACCTTCTGTTTTGGAGAATCCTTCTGAAGAGATGAGAACTCCGGAAGGTATTTTTCCTTGAGAGGAAGGAAAATAAACATTACTAAAAAGTACAAAAGAGACAGGGATCTCCTTGAAAGAGTCCAGCGGAGGGCTACAGTGATGATAAAGAGTGTGGAACATCTCCCATATGAGGAAAGGCTGAGAAACCTGGGTCTGTTCAACCGTAAGAAAAGACTCAAAGAGGATCTGATCCACGTTTATAAATATCTAAGAAGCAGGAGGCAAAGGGACGAGGCCGGACTCTTCTCAGCAGTGTGTGGTGATAGGATGAGGGGAAATGGCCACAAACTGAAGCATAGGAAGTTCTGTACAACTGTGTGTGGGAATTTCTTCCCAGCGCAGTGACGGAGCAGTGGCACAGCTGCACAGAGAGGTGGTGGAGTCTCCTTCTCTGGAGACGTTCCAGACCCACATGGACACCTACCTGTGCAACCTGGGCTAGGGAGCTGCTTTGGCAGGGGGTTGGACTCCATGATCTCTGGAGGTCCCTTCCAACCCTTCAATTCTGTGGTTATGCGAAAAAAAATTAGCAGTTGCCAATCCATCAGCCAATAAAATAGTCATGCACTTGTGTTGCTACAAAGGTGACAGGTCAAGCTGTCAAACAGCTCCAAAAAAGAAAAGGAGGAGTTAACATTTTGTAAAAAAAATGCAAACTATAAGGAATTTTTTTTCTTCATTCCCATTAAATAAAATCCCATTGAAAGAATTTTTGATACATAAACCAGTTTCCAATATATTTTCCTAAAACCCACTCCCTTTAATGTTCTCTAATGCCTAAAATCTCATAGATTTCTTCACAGGTATTAAGGGTATGTTATTGCCTATGTTTGGGAAAGAAAATGTATTTTATTTTAAAAGACAGAATTTCATAAATGGTTATAACATTCTGGGCATGAAAATTACCAGCAGAGATGGTGTTTTTGTATGGGAAAAAAAAATCTGCATGTAAAACCAAAACAGAATGTTTTCTAAGAAAGAGATTTGCTAAAACATGTCAAGTAAGTATTTTTAAAAACATACTTAAACACTTCCTATTTCTCCTCAGAATTTGATCTTAGTAGGATGCTTTTTCCTGAGAAGGCTTAACAGTCACATGCTGATTTCATCTACGCATAATGCTTTCTGTACCAAAAAACAAATATATTAAAATTGATGCAAGATTAAGAATGTATACTAACAAGAGTAAATAGCAAAATTGCAGATGTGTGAATTTTGTTTAAACTCCAAACATTACACACACAGAAATTTACTAAGAAAAAAATCACACTTAGAAATAAATTAAAGCAACTAAAGATTGAAAAAATGCTCAGAAAAGCACCCAAAAAATTTGGATTCTCTTTTTAGATACCTCATGCGCACAAAACATTTTAGTGGTGATTGCTCCTGCTGAACAATGATTTTGATTTTTAAGATACGATCCTTCAAGAGAACGTCTCACCTTCCTAGTGCCTTTGCTCTCTCATAAACCCTGCATTCCCTACAGGTTTAGACATACAAATTTGTAAACAATAACATAGCATTCTCTTCTTTATTCTTCAAATAGAACTGCCACATGAAGTTGGTTTATTAAGTCCTTCACTGTGAAGATTACAATTAGCTTTTACTACAAAAGAACCTCTTTGAAACCTAATAATATCCTAATAGCTCTGGAAGGGAAGTAACAGAAGCTCAATTGTTTTAGGAGAAAAACCCACCCACAATGTCTTATTTTTAGTGAACCTATTTTTAGCATTCTAAAATTAGCGCTAGAATAACAAAGTAGTAAAGCAAGGTCCTAGACTACTTCATTATCTTAGTTATTAGCCTGACAGCCTAAGTGACTCGATTAAACATCAATGACAGAAGAGCTGAAGGATTTAAAGGTCAATAAATACGGTGATAGGAATTCTTCCATGTAGTCTTTCTGGAGCTTAAATGTTGACAAGCTAATTACTCTTCTTCCCTAATTAAGCAAACCGTTCTTGATCAGCTGTTCATTGACGAGCTGATCACAATTGCTCATGTTGAAGTTCGTAGAGGTCTAACTACCTAAATTTAATTAGTAAACAACAGAAATGAAAGCCAGATCCCAACTAGTTGACATTCTTAATTGAACTATTGTTGAAGAAAATGCTATTCCCAACCTGTAAAGGCAATAACATCGGCGAGCCAAATTCTGGTTCACAGTCCTAGGGGAAAGAGCCACCCCACCTTATATGTCTCCATCAAGGTGGATGAGTATGAGGACTTACAATTGAAAGCACCAAAGGAAGCAGACTCTGACTTTCTCAGTTTCTCTTTCATAATCTCTCTTCTCCCCACCTACTGAAGATCTCTACAATTATCCTGAAAGATATAATTTAAACCCTCCATGGATTCAGAGGGCTGAGGACAGGAGAGGACAGATAAAGGTGTCTCCACCACATCCATGGTCAATGAATAACATATTAATTGGCGGGGTTAGGAAACACTGACTCTTATAGTGTTCTGCTTTGGCTACAATGTACCAAAGAAATGACTAGGATGGAAGAAATCTCCCAGTCCTCTCATCTCCTTCCTGTCAGGGAAGGATTTGAATAAAATCCTAAAAGCTTTCACAGGAAGCGTGAAGCCCCTTCAGTTCCCCACTAGCCTATTATTAACACTGTTTGTCTCCTGTTCCTGCCATTAATGACCTTGCGACTACTGGTATCAAAAGGCAGTGTATTCTTTCATACAGATGTATGTCCTGTGGTGGCTTTTCAATAGCTCTGCTGGCCATTTGTGCTAGCTGCCCCTCTTTTGTATAAAGGGAATTTGAAATGATATTTACATACAAATACAGATAAGAAGTAGAAAATGCAGCATAGAAAGAAAATGAGGCACGTGTAATGGAAAAAGAATTTTACATCCATTTCTCTAAGCTACAAGGCTACATGAGGACTGGTAAACACAGGGGAAATACAAAAGCAGAAAATACACTGTGCAGAGTGGGACAGGACATTCAGGCACTGACAGAAAAGAAGGGATCCTGGTGATGCAAGGACAAAGGAAAGCGTATGGTAAGATAAAAAATAAAGCAAACACTGGGCAGGAAGACCCTGGAAGAAAAGAGATGGGGAATCTTTCACTGCAGTTTCAGCTAGAATTATTGCCTTCTCTTTTCAGTTTCTCTTCAAACTCTCCTTGTGTTTGTGGCCCACTTTCACCATGTCCACAGGTGGCAGTTTGGGTGGAAGAGCTTCCAGCTGAGTGCTGCAAGGCAGAATCAGTCCCAAAAATGCCATATGACAAGAATCCAAGAAAGAGACTAGCCCCAAGAAAAGAAAAATCACGGTGTTAGCTTTTCTGGGGCTGCTGAAAAATGGTTTCCTAATGGAGGGAGATCATAGAATCCTCATAGTTGGAAGGGAACTCTGAAGAACATCTAGTCCAACTCCACTGCAATGAACAGGAACACCAGAGCTAGATCAGGTTGCCCAGGACCTTATCCAGCCTCACCTAGAAAGTCTCCAGGGATGGAGCATCAACCATATCACTAAGCAACCTGTTCCAGTGCCTCACCAGCCTCACTATAAAAGATTTTTTCCTTTTATCTAACCTAAATCTACCCTCTTTGAGCTTGAAGCAATTTCCCCTTGTTCTGTCACCCCTCTAAAGTGTCTGTCCCCTTCTTTCCTTTATCATCCCCTTAGGTAGTGATGGCATTGTCATCAAAAGTTTCACAGTAAACTGCACTCCCATCATGAAGAATCCTCCCTTCTGTTGGTTAAAACATATATCAGTGAGAATTGTATGCAGTAAAATAAGAATCAGCCCGGAGATATTTTTTTCCACATTTTTCAACAGATTTAATTAATGACACTGAAACTCTAGCTCCTTGATATCACAGAGATTTATTCCAAAACCTGTGCAACTATAATCTAGTGCTTGGACTTGTGGATGAGTGTAAGCATCAACTTAAATATTATAGAGTCTGTCTGCACTCCATAAAACGAACCAAGAATACTGACAATGTGGCTGGGTGCTTGCAAATAGTGACTATTATCTACTCACAGCCAGCGAGTCCAAAAGGAGAATAAAGCAAAATTACCCTGGGGTCGGGGACAGCAAAGTTGGATTAATAGTTCTGATCTCACTGTCCTTGCCTCCTAGCTGTGGGTGACTGATCAAGTTCCTCCTTCATGGGCGCACTGCAGGTCCTTGTCTGGATTTGGTTGGTAGTCAGTTCAGTGACTCTGTATATGCTAATAAATTAAGTAGGACTTAAGAACGTTTCCGAGCACTAGAAATCAATAATTTATCCTTTTAATTGGTCTAAAGGGATGGATAGTTTAATAGCATGGACACAGTCATCCCATGCTAGTCAGCCTCGGAGCCAGCATAGCCTTGGGCACATTTCTGGAGATCCCCAGCTCCTGCCTCCTTGTGGACAGGCTGAAGCCAAAGCAGTTCTGATGTGGATCCTGAGCAGGGACATTACCCCAGCCCTTCTCTGCCAAACCGTGCTGCTGGGGCTCAGCTCCTGCACAGTTTGGAGTTATGTGGGTCGTCACAATGGTGTCCAATCTGCCACACTTGAGACATCAATGGTTTCAGTCAAAACCAATGCAAACTGCTCTGTTTGACATGCTCGAGCTGATGACTTTGCTTGCTGAGTGATAATAGAAGAATACCGCTGGCTTCTGGACCAAATTTGTCCTGAGATAGTTTTTCACTGCAAATGTAAGAGTACAGACAGGTAGCAATACCCATTTCCTGGGGAACACTTGGTAGTGGTCCTGTACCTCAAATTACCCATTTGCTAAAGAGTATTTGTCAGAAGTCTACTTTGAATGAAGCATATCTGGATCATAATCCAGAAAAGATGGATTATAAGCTTTATATTATTATAGGCTTTATTATAGGATGACATAAGTCACAATGAAACACTCTGCAACAACCCTACCTAAGTTGATGCAAATGCACTGGTAAGAAAGCATCCCTGAGCACAGAAATCATTCTGATTACCTTCTGCAGTGCTTGGAGATGTGGATGTGAAAAGCTACCTCATCAGAAAGAGCTTTTGTGCCCCATTTAATTGCCCATGGGCAGGGTAGTAAGACACCCACACCTCTGTCAGGGTGCCCCTCACCTGCCCATGGTCCATGTTTTATTTTTTTTGCTCAAAGATCAGTAGATTTCTTTCTTTCCTCTCCTTGGCCATGCAGCTGCTGCTGAGCTGCTCTTGCTGCAATCCCCCTGCGTGCATTATTGTAACTCCTACTGCATAGCAGGAGCAATTACCATACCCAAAGTTCCATCTCCCTCCACCTGGATATAGAGATGTTAAATACATGGCCAGAGGGGACCACCCCCAGCAAACAGATTTTTCTAATCTGAATATCAGATGCCTAAAACTCATCCCCAGACACTTTTTAAAGTGTTTCAGTTTAAACTGAAAATCGAGATAAAAACAGCAGTACTGGGAGAAGCTTAGCTCCCGGTGACACTGTAATTACTTTGCTGATCGTTTCGTTCACACTGTACTCAAGGAATGCTCCCCTGGTAAAGACAGGAAAGATGGAGCAAGTATCAGCATCGTCTCTGGAAAGAAGCTGCCTGAGGAAAATCTAATCTGTTTCAACTGAATTCAGAAAGCCAGCAGCCCTCATGGGGCTTGGCCAGCTCTTCCTGCTGCAAAAATGTTGAGTAAAGATATTAACTGTCCTTAAACTCCTATTGGTTTTGTAAAGAGAGAAGAATACTTTTGCCAACATAGCTACCAAATGGTTTAAGGGCTAAAAGAGAAAATTAAAATGGCCCTTCCCACACCGAGGTTTTCAAGAAATATTGTCATGTGCAGATTCACAAATTTTGTAAAGAATCAGCTCCAGTGCACCAAATCTTTCTCTGTACAGTGCTTTTGGAAGTTGTGTTTTGCAAGCAGCAAACTCCATCGTCATTCTGACAGCAAATGGGCATCCTCTAGGTGTTCTGTCGTTCCAAACAGTAGATCAGAGCCCTTTTTTTTTGTCTTGAAAGCCAACTGCCAGCCTAACCCAGAATGCAGTCTCACTGAGAGCAGTTAACCAGGCTGTGCTCTGCCTGCTGAAAGGGTATGAAAACTTTCAAGCAAAACATCACCTCATGTTCTCAAGCTGGATGTAAAAAAAATCACTCAGTTTAACTGCCTATAATCAAACAAAATCCCAGGCCATTTTCTATGAGAGCTGTTACAAAGGAGAATATGCAGCTGTACTAATAGTGACTAAAATTTTATTTGACAGCCAATATGGTAATTAGTAAATCAAAGCTTGTTTGTTTTGATGTTTGATTTATTTGAGTGACACAAGGGTTTGTTTCTCTCTAACCTAACTTTTTTACAGTTTGTCACCACTGGAATTTTATCTTTTAAGTACGTTGCCCTGGAACAGAGCTCTGCTCCCTTTTGGTACAGGTGTGGCAAATGTAAATCAGATCTCAGTGGGTTTTTTTGTTGTTTTTTTTTTTCCATTTCTCAAAGAAATCTTGTATTTGTCAGCTTGTTTAATGTTAAAGACTTCAATGCAAACCTGACTACAACATGTCAAGGGAAAGTCTACTTATGGAGGAAGTAAAGTTACATAATCTCATTTTCAATTACATTTCATTTAGGGCATATTCTCATCATCACCCACTATTAAATACAAAGATTCTTGACAAGGAATTCCTTGAGGAAAACATGTCATGATTTAAGATATATAGCACACGTTTTGTAAAGGACCATAAACCTTGTTTAAAAAATCGTAACAGCTCAGTGCTTTAATTACCCTGGGAGGAGCTTCTACCAATCCATGACCTACATGTAGCTCACAGTAGGGACAGCCTGGTGATTACAGCTGGGATGCAATCTCCATATCAGTGAGCCATGCTTTCATACCATGTGCTAATGGCATCTTTAGGGCACACATTTGAAAGTCAAACATCCTATTAAATGGCAGACACGTTAAACTCGAGACTAAATAGAGCAAGAGGATATTTTAGGCTAAACCAAAGTTCTGATGTTGTTTAAATACTACAGGTTAAGTCAGTCTCTGGTTCAGATCAGGCAGTTATCCATGGGTTGGATGAACCTAATGCAGTTTAGTATCGCTTTCCACAAATGCATCCTTGCAAGCGGAGCTATGAAGAGCTGTGTTAAGCAGGCACATACAAGCTGTCAGTTGGTTATTCAAAGTAAATCCAGCTTCCTTGAAAGAAAAATTATCACAGAAAATCCCTTACTGAATTGGGAAACAGACTTTCCTGTTGGGCTGGTCAGGCTGTAATCATAGGCAGGCTGGCATCACAGTTTCCGTGGAAGAGGACAGCTGAGAGAGGAATTTCATTTACTCAGTACTGGTGATGCCTCATCTGGATTGCCAGGTTCAGTTCTAGGTTTCCCAGCATGAGAGACCTGGACGCACCCGAAGGAGTCCAATGAAGCACCATGAAGATGATAGGGGAATGGAGCACCTCTGCCATGAGGAGAGGCTGAGAGAGCTGGGGCTGCTCAGCCTGGGGAAGGGAAGACTTGGAAATATCTCACAAATATAAGTCTTTGAAGGAGGGTGCAAAGGGGTTGGAGCTAGGCTCTTTTCAGTGGTGGCCAGTGCAGAGACAAGAGGCACCGGGCACAAACTGGAACATAGGCGGTCCCTCTAAACATGAGGGGCACTGCTGTGCTTTGTGGATGCTGGAGCAGTGGCACAGGTACCCAGAGGCTGTGGGATCTCCTCAGAGACCTTCAGAAGTCTCCTACTTGTGGGCCCGGGCACACTGCTTGGGGTGCCTCTGCTGAGCAGGGGGTGGGCTGCATGGACACAGAGATCCTGCCCACTTCAGCCATGTTGAGGTGCTGTGAAAGAGAATTAATCTGAAAGGAAAAAGCTTTCCACCATCTCCCCCGTTCTTCATCAAAAGACCACAGTGATGAGCCCTGCTGGGCAGAGGGGTGAAACCCAGCACCACAGCACCAGGAGATACAGGAGATGGCGGCAGTGGCTGCGGTGCAGATGAAGCGTAGAGACGGTTGTGTGGGGTTGCCAACAGTAAGACCAAACTGAAAAGTGTATAAATTAAGCATGACTTTTAAGCACTTTGGACTAAATTAGTCTCTGGTGGAACTCCGCTGGTGTTTGTGGAGTTACACCCTGGATGAATCGGGTTCTTTGGCATGAAAAACGAATGCTGCCTGACTTTAAATAGAGCGTGAGTTGTTTGCCATTGAGCAGGCTTGTTTCCTCTTGGAAAAAATTTTCCTTGCAACCTTTGTACCCAGTGATTTTGTGTCTTTATAAATGGGCTGACTGAATGAGACAAAAAGTAGCGGGGTACCACGCTGCATATGCATGACAGGCAGACTAATTTAAAGTCCTAACTTATGAGCTGGGTTTTTCCAAGGCCATAGATTTTCATTAGCTATTTGCTGTGCTAATAAGAGACAACCACAGCAACAAGTGGTACAAATGTTAGCTTTGAAATACAGAGCACCTCTTAAACCAACAGAACTGGCAATAAATGGTGTGTGTATATTTGCTCATTTGGCAAAGGTAGAAGTTCAAATTATGTCTCATGGCCAGTTGACATATACCGGCCCAAATTCATCCCTAGGGTAACTCCACAAGCTTCAGAGCAGCTACTCAGGGAATGAATTTGCAATTTTTCTCTTAATGTAGCTTCATTCCAAGCATAATTATTTTTTCATGTGCTATTCAATACGCGCCAGCTGATACGACACAGAAATAGGGCTGCTAAAACCTGTATGTTGTTTCTGATTCTTTCACTGTACCTCAGCCCCTACCTATTTCAGATGTGCAGCTGTTTGCTCCACACTTTTGGGGGAGCTGAAACTGTTTCTTTCTGTTTTTTCATACTGCCCACAAAAGCAAGTTCTCACATCATTAAAAATCTCTAAAATGTATCATACAAAAGACATGAACAGTGACTTTTTTCAGAAGGATAAGCCAATCTGAGAAACAGTCAGCAGAACGAGTCCCGCCTGCTCTCTGTGCTGATTTTGCCCATGAAAAGTTTTGAGCCCATTACTGAGGCAACAGACCCTTCTCTGCCCATCTCGCCATGTGGTCAGTAAGGATACGAATGGAAGCAGGAGGTGGTTCTACACTTGTGACTTTTTTTCCAGTTCGGCTTTCATACATTAAAAAGTTGGACGTATCTCAGAAGGCATGGCAAGTTCCCATCTGACTAAATCCTTCCTCATCTGTTTTTTCTTTTGGCTTTGGTGTAAAATGTACACATATAAGCCTGAACTTACAAATATAACTTTACTGTAATGCCCCAGGAGGACATTTACTTATATGCGAACTCTCACTTTGATCGTACTCAGCTGGGAGCTGGTAGATGGTGCAGCTTCTTGTGAGCAATGGGAAATTTGGAGAGCTGAGGCTCAGCAAGATGGCAGCTGAGACCCAAGCACCAGGGGAGAGCCCTTTCAGCTAAATTCCTGGCCCTGGGTTTCCCCACTAGATGGATGGGGGCAGGGTGGTGGGTTTTAGGTGTTTTTTCTTATCCACCTCAACATGTAAAGGTGGTGAAATCATCACCATCCACTTCAGATCTCACTAAAAACTGGAAAATCTGATACCTGTTGATGTAATCAGCACAACCAGATAGACAAAGAGATCATGACTGAGAAACACGTTCCCATTCTGGGAAAAGCTGCATCACTATCCTTTTTCTAGACACTTCCTCCTCTTTGTCTAATGAGATAAAAAAAGACCCAGTAGAACTGCAGTTGTGTAAACTTGTGTTATTCCTTAGTACCTCACACTCCAGTGTCATAGCACAACCTGTTGCTTTCATGGCAGCACTACCTTTTAATTTAGGTCTGGCTTCATTTCTTCAGAACCATCCTCAGGTTTCTGAATTTCTGCCTCTTTTCCATCCCTGGAGGACCCTCCTTCCTTGTGGGCAGCTCTGGGTGTCCTCTCAGATCCATGCTAGTCCCAGCAGAGCTGCAGCCTCAGTACATCTGTCATTTAAAATCTCTTATCTCTGGGAGCAATAAGAAAGTGGAATATACTGCTGGCTATATTCTATATGAGTCCTCTCTTTAAAAACTATTGCACTCCTTAAAAAAAAAAAATAATTTCATCTAAAACAAAGTGTTGGTTGCTTTTTCTGAACCTCTGGTAGCTATCTTTTCCCATTAGGCATATGGATGTGCTACCAGTAAAGGAGACATGCATAACCTGCTGCAAATATGTGACAGACAGCTTGTCAGGAAACGATCAGGATAGGCAATGATTTGGGACTAATTTCATGGATGTTTTCCAGTTTCTATTTTCTCCGCTGATCCTCCTTTCCCTTTCTCCGAACAAGAGGGCTTCTGAAATTTCCTGCTTAACATCTTTCACTTTGAATAAAGAATACGCTAAACATCCCCCCTGCAGCTGGTCCTGCTGAAATTGCTCCTCTGGAGGGACTCGCAGATGCTGCTGCCCTCTTTGAGAAGGCCCAGGCAGGAGGCTTAGCCCCCAGCCAGCCCACACTGAAGCCTGCAACCCGACACGCTGTGCCCCCGCAGCCACTTCCACCCAACATACACACTCTCCAAGCAGAGGCAGGGCTTTAAATGAACCCAGATGGCTGGCACACAGGGAGTAGGCATCCTGGAAAAGTGCCCCGGGGCTCTCTGGTTGCTGTCATCTTGGTCGACGAACCAAGTGCCTTCAAGATGTCTGTGTTGTTTCTTAATCTGAGATCACTCCCGTTTGGGCTTTTAGCCACTTCCTGTTGGGAAATGTCACTGAGGCATCAGAGAGATACACAAAGATTGATTTGACTGAAATCAAACATTGCCCTAACTCAGAGGTTGTAGATTATTATCCTTAATAAAGACCATATTGTAATAAAATCCAAATCAGATCCCAATTGATGCACCGTACTTTCCCCTCTCCAGTGCCTGTGCCGTCGTCTGATTGATTTGAGTCTTGTGCAGAATAAATTAATTGCTTACAAGACGTATGAAAAGTGTGAATGTGATGAATGCCCAGAACCAGTTTAAAATCTTTTTCTTTTCCTTTACTTGTGTGTGTGTGTTTCAACCACACTGAACACATGTTACCCCTCCTTATTTCTCTATAAAAATATGCAAACAATTACCTGGCTTTGGAGACATAATTACAAAGAGGTTCATCTCTAAAAGTTATTATTGATTTATAGAGTTCTTTAGTTTAATGGAAGACAGACAGGAATAAAAAGAAACTTTCTTCTTTCCCCACAGATAATAGATGAGCTGCAAGGGAAATGTAAGATTTAGAAGTAATATTTGCAAGATGCACAAGCTACATAGTTCAGAGGGATGTTTCTTGGATGAGCATGAAGTTATTCAGAAACTGTAGTGCAGCAAGGCTGGTGCAGGAACCCACCTTACCCATCTTCCCATGTAAGTAATTCTGGACGGAGCACTCAGCAGCCATGGCAGCATCTGCAGCGCTGGATAGAGCGTAGGGGATGGGCTGCAACACCAGACCCAGGTTTGCAAGGTGAGAAGGACTGTGTCCAAGGGGAAAATTGGTTGCTTTGCAATTATTAGCTACCAGATAGAGGTTTTGGGGTGGTTTTCCAGTGAGTGTGAATTCATTAAAAAGTCTTACTAAAGAAATATAATTAGAAAGTTCAGCTTGCATTGGATTCAAGGAAGGAGCTTGGTGAGGTTGTTGAGAATGGGACCCCACATCCTATCCCAGGACAGTATTGCATGTAGTGTAGGGGCCCAGGCTGTTTTCCCTGTGATTTTTGTGTGATTTGTGTCTGTTTGAAACATGGGGTGCCAGAAACCCCTTGGGACAGGGGCTGCTGCTCTGTCAGGTACATACCGGGTTGGGATGGCATGGTGGGAAACTGGCCTTGTTCCTTGGGTGGGCTGGGTACTCTGTAGCCCTGGAGTAGGTGTGGGAGCTATAACAACACCAAACTACAAGACAGTTAATTTTCACTTTTCTCTAAGTATCTGGACAGAGTGAAGTCCCATTTATCTTATTTACCTGTGTGGAGCACAATTCTGCTGCCTCTGCCTTGCAATTAGTACTGCCTGAGTCTGATAAGGCAGCTCGTAAACAAACCTGGTCTGAATCAATTTTAAAAGAGAAACAGAATAAATCAATAGCGCAGCGTATGCGCTGTGGTTGTAATTGCACTTGATGGTCTTTCAGCTTCTTGTTTGTTGTTTTTCTGCCTATAAAGTGGAAAATCTTGGAATAATGATCTTTTGTCCAGCAGCACTTCAGAGGAAATCGAGAGCTCCCATTTGGCTGCTGGGGATGGCCCCAGAGTGTGAGCAGCCTGAGCACAGCCTTGGCTGCAGGATGCTGTTGGAAAGCTTTTCAGGAGGCTGAAAGGCTGTCACAGGTGGGCACTGCCAGCCTAAGCAAAGATGGGGCAAAGATCTGACATACTGTCACCATCTGCTAGTGCACAGGCTTAAGCATCCTTGCCTTAACCTCCTCAATAGATATCATTGCTTGTATAGTTCTCAACAAAACACATTTCTTGCTCCTTTATGTCTTCTGACAACAGTAAGCAACTGCTGTTACTGAAGCTTAGCAAAATTTAGTTTGGGGACTTGGAATGTAGAATAGAAAGCAGTGCAGGATTAGTTTATTTAAAGTACAGTCTTGTAGGGAATCATAATATCCTCTTGGAGATTTTACAATAAGGATTCATAATATCCTCATGGAGATTTTGCAATACGGGAAGACAAGGCAAACAAGAAGCTTGTGTGAAGAACTCACTTCCCTTACATGTATATATTGAATCCCTCTCTCACTTCTCACCTGGTGCTTCCACCATTAATCACAAATCTTCAAAGCATTGGGCTTCCAGATCCTCCTGAGAGATGTAGAAACCAATGAAAGTCACAGCCTTTGACTAACATTTCAAGGCTAAAAAAGCTTTGAGGGCCTGATATAGTCAATAAAACAGAAAGTTAATTTTACAACATATAATTCAGAAGATTCAGCTATAAGAAGCAGGAAAAAAATAGCAAATTAAGGAAAAAAAGATAACCTTCATTAGTTCCCAAGCCAATTTTTTTGTTTGTTTGTTTTCACCAGGTGCACCTTCAAAAGAGTAAGAGCATTGGCCCATGAGCTCAGCCATATACTACTGCTGGTAATAAAAGCACCGTTTGTTACAATTGCTTAAACCAGGCAAAAATATGGCTGCTTGAATGAATACCTACAGGATGTCTCATGGGGAGAAGTTAGAGACCTCAGAGTGGCCCACAGAGTCCTATTGTCTCAAACAAGATCTGAGTGGTGCTTCCTTTTATTGTACAGCCTTAATAGCAATCATTGATCAGCACTGCTAACATTTAATTTTATTTAGGTCTCATTTTCAGATGCAACTGCGGTTATTGCTTTGCAACAGATTTGTCTTGCATCGAGTAGTAACAGAGGAAAGTGGCACAAAGGATGGGAGCGGTGACACCCTGTAATTTATGCAGTAATGTGAATGAACAACAATAGTGGGCTCATAACAGAACATCGGTGGACATAATGGGTGGTAGAAAGCATGGCATCTGCCTTCCAGAAACTTGGTGTATTGCTCCTATTTGTTTCTAAGGAAAGCAAGAGTGCTTCTTATCACTTGTGTGTGCTGAGAGAGTGGACATGGGGAGAACACAGTCTCCCTCCAAAGAACTGAGGAACTGCTGCTCCCGATCAGCTTACAATGAGGACAGTGGAGGAGGCCAGATCCTCTGGCTGATATCTCTGTCAGGATAAGGAGAACCTGCAGGATCAGTCTCAGTATTTGTATAGGACAGCTCCTCCCATCGGTCTTTCCTCTCCTAACTGGGTGCAGCTAAAACTGCAGTAGAAATAATACAGACGAAAATAATGACTCAACTATTTAACTCCTTCCTTAAATGGAAATGGTTCAAATACTTCCTTCATTTATCTGTCCCAGCGGCATATGAGAAAAATGGCTGTGGGCTCTGCCTGGTGCCACGGGGATGAGGGGACGCACATGGCTCGCTGCTCCTCTCTAAGGATCCCTTTGTTCTGCCCAGTCCCGGGGGCACATGTCCCATGCGAGGCAATGACAGTTTTTGTTATCGCGCAGACGTATCAGTTTCAGTGACAATCACTCCCTTTTCAAAAAAACATTATTTCTCATGATTGTCTGCCTCTTGGAAAATGTGGCCTTTAAAGCCCGGGGGGGGATGAGGGACGAAGGGGAGACAACGAATGTCCTGGCGACACAGCCGCTAAATGGCGTGTTGGGGGGCGATCAGTCACTCAGCGCGAGGGGCAGAACGCAGCGCATGTGCGCGCAGAGACGAAGCACCGTGCGTCCCCAGGGGAGAGGGAGCATCCCTCCGTGATGCACAGAATAGAGGGAGCAGAGGGGAGGCGGGGAGCTCGCTAATAACAACATGTTTGGTTTTTTTTCCCTTCCTTCCCAGCTCAGTGGCACATGTGACTTGATGAAGCCAAGAAGTTATGAGCATCCGATGCGAAATTCCCCCCCCCAAAAAAATGCTCCTTAGCAAAGACCGCTGGGTAAACCATGTCACCACTAATTTCTGCAAACGCCTTGATTTAAGGCAGGCTCAGGCCCTGAAATTCACACCAGCTCTTTGTGTGCTGGAGTCACGCAGATACCAGGCTTGGTGAGAAGAAACTGCATACTTCCTATTTTATTTCACCACGGCTCGACCTGCTTTTCCTCAGACTTAAAATCGTTTGCCAGGTCAAAATAAACTCTTCAGAATCCCAATGTGAAAAATGTACCTAACAATTCAATCCTTGTCAGTTGGGAATTGGAAGAGAAAGCGCAGTAGAGTCTAATTAAATTATATAATAAGCAGCTTAACTTGTGGTTTCACTTTGGTTTCTGTTATTCTTATTATCATAAGCAATGTAGCTGGCAAGAAGCTATTGAAATATGCAAAGCAGAGATGACAAAACTGGAGGCTGTTTGGGTTTTTGCAGAAGCTTGCCTGTCAGAGCTCGGTTTTGTAAAGTCAAATCCAGAAGGGAGGTCAAGCCAATTCCTATTTAATTCAAATATTTCCTATGAGTTAGCAATGGGCTCTGTGTTTGACCTGTCTCCATTAGAGACACAAATCAAAGGCTACATGGATTTGCAAATCCTCATCTGTCAGGTTCTCGTTTGCAAAATGAAAACCAGCACAGGCTCAGGTGTGGGTGAAGCCGAGCACAGGATCGCGGGGCAGCTTTGTGTCCCTGGCACTTCTATAACCACAATAGATGCAGTTCTGAACACAGCACATCCTGCTGCAGGTCCTCCTTCCTGCAGGTCCTCTGCATAAGCAGGCAGACACCCCCAGGCAGGACATTTTCTGAGCAATAGCTGCTGCTCTGTCTAGCTCAAATGTGCCAGCAGAAATGTACCCCATGCTTTACCTGAGCTGTCAATGGAGCTGACTAGTGTTTACGTACGGGGAGGTTCCTTGAAGAGACAAATGCCCACAGATTTGAATAACAGGTTGCACTGCACACTGAAATCTGAATCTGGATCTAGAGCTCTGGTTTGGCACTGTTTCTGGATTTGAAGACTGTCTCATGCAAGCTCCAAATAAGAATAATTTCAGTCTGTTTAGTGGTCTGTAAATTCAAGTACCCCAAGAAGAGATGAATCACTCTGTTCTCTGCCCCAGGGGGTTGACTATTACAAACAATGACTGAAGTCATCAGCAAAAGACGAGGTCACAGGCTGAAAGAGGAAAATATGCTTTTTCATTTCTAGCATAAAAAAATTGAATGCATTGTTTGAAAATGTCAGCGCATGAACTAGGCTAAATGGAAGCAGACAAAGTTGGGCTCTGACATCTAGTGCTTCCTCCTCCATTCCTATTTTGTTTAATTTGACAGCTACTTACCAAGATATACAAGATCAAAAATTCTAAATACACTGCTAAGAGGAACATTACAACATTGTCTATGTCATGGTACAGTGAAATTTCATGACTGATGATAGGGGTGAGGTGGGAGCACCCTCCCCTCTGAAGTGGGCACTGCCACTGTCTGCTGCCACCAACGAGGTGTTTAAAGTCTTTTCCCAGGCCTTTCTTTCACAGGGATGTGCCCCACAGTGCTGAAGTGCTGTGTACAAAGCAGTTGCTCCTTGGGAAGCTGTGCACAATTCTTAGGGCTGGCGCTGAGTTGTGGACAAAGTGTGGGTTCACTGAAGGGCAGTGACCCCACAGGGTGCTGAGGAAAGCTACTGACCACATGCAGCCACCTCCTTTGTGATGTCCAGACAATCCCACAGGTTCTCCGGGTTGATTAAGAGAAAAGTTTAAATCTGTTGCATTTATTCATACATAAATATATATGGATATATATAAAGATAATCAATCTAGTCACAGCAAACCACTTCAAAATACTTCACAAGTACCTTCAAGTGAAAGAAAGAGATGGCACATGCATACTGCAGAGCAGCAGTGACTTGAAGTAATCCACAGTACCATTTTTTACCTGGTAGACCAATTAAATGTGACCCTTGGATTTTAAATCACAGAAGGATGTGATAAATATAATCTCAGACATGTACACACTGTCTGGCAAACCTTCTTATCGTAACTCAAGGCCTCAGAAGGTGAAAAGTTATCTACTTCTTCTGTTTAATATGCAGTCCCCAAACACTAAGTGCATTAGATGCCTTTACTTGAGGCTTTACTCCGTAAATACACAAATTCCAGCCTTATTCATTGAGCTGCTACTGAAGACACACTAGAGAACAGTCTGAAAATAAACCTAAGATGAAACTTCAATCCCTTTGTTGTGAATGTGCTTTTCCAGTGGCACTATCACAGCCTGACCTGGTAATATCTTCCTCAGTCCTTAATCTTCCCATCAGTGGCTCATGGGGAGCTCCTGTGTGCCATGGAAGCACAGGAAGAGTTACTGGAATAGAGAAAGCAGACTCCTGTCTTAAGTTCTCAATGCTCCTTTTTTATACAAAACCAAATCTTTTTACCTCATCAATGGGGAAAATGCTTAAAAACAGGTGCTCACTAGGTACAGGAGGTAATCCTCCTGTAAATCCAAACATACAATAAAAGAAGCCTAAATCAAGCATGTTCTACTCACAATGCTTCGTAAGCAAAAACCATTTTTAAAAAACTTTCAATTAATGACAATTTTCACTTAAATGCCGAGAGTCTGAACTTGTTCTGGTACACATTCTTCTTCACATACGGCTGATGATATGGATGCCAAAGCAAAATTCAGATTTACAAAGCACTTTGGACCTTTCCTGGTGTTTCCTACCAAACAAACCACTACTAAGACAGAAGGAGTTGGAGGAGTACAAAAGATTCAAAAACCGTTTCATCCATACCTACGAGACTAAACTGCAAATATCATCCAAACAGTACTCACCTGATTGGGCTCATGATGCATAAATCAGTTTCGTGGCGAACAGGAGAACAGACGATGAAAACAACAATGAAATAGCCAGAAGAAGCTGGTACTCTAAAATCAGCTAGTTTCACCCATGTTTAGGCACTGAGAAGCTTCCATTGACTTTTGTGGATGCAAGAGCCTGTTGTCATGTTCTTGCTCTTGAGATTTGAGTGTATGCTTTTAAAAATTGCTGAGACCCACTACTCATTTGCTGCTATTCAAGCATGGCTGCTACTCTTACCAGCAATAGTAATTCCCAGCCTTTAATTCATAAAAGAAAAAAAACTTCAGATATGGAGGAGTCATAACATTTACCTTTAAAAGGATACTGCAGTGTTTTTCCTTCCTTCTCTATCTTTTTTTTTCTTTAATAACTAGGACTAGTGGAAACCTTGCAGAGGAGAAGATAGAGAGAAGCTGAAGAACATCCTACATAGCATAGAAATTCCAGCACTGAGTTACAGTAGCTGTAGGTGCAATCACAATCAAACATCCATCCTGTGTACATAGGCAATTGGCATGTTCCTTCCTGACACTGCTCTTCTTGTTAAAGCAAGCAGGAGTCCTACACACAAAGTCCCCTTCCTAGAACTGCTCTTCTCAAAGGCAAAACATTCGGGAGAAATTTCCTACTTTGGGTGAGAATTTGTTTTGAAACAAAAAAGAGAAAAATTAATCCTTCTACCTTTCACAACACAACTTTTTGTTTTCCAAGTTTTCATTGTATGTCGCAACAGAAAACATTAAGAAAAATGCTTTGCCTCATTCCCTGCCTTGGTGTCTCTGGCTGCTTATCCTACACCTTTAGGAGCCAGATATACACCTCTTTCAGTGTGAGCCAGTGGTTGAACTGTGGTTGGAGAAGAGAGCTGCAAATCTAGGGGACAGCCAGCAGTGTCAGTGGTACAACATCAGCTTTTGGGAATATTCATGTTTCCACAGGTTCATTAGGTAAGTGAAAACACAAGAGAGAAAGCATTTAGTTTGTCTGAGGCTCCTTTTATGTTCTGCACTGGAAGATTCTGGGGAAAAAAAATCTCAAAGAAAAAGGGTAGAAATGTTCCCCTCTGGTGCTCAGTTGAGCCCAACACGCCATTATTAGGGGTGAATTTGGCCCATTCTGCCCACCAGCTGTACCTGCCACACCTTGGAGCATGCACTAAACCTTTCATTAATTTAGTATTTAAATGGTATACCATACCCATCCTGTTAAATGTAAATTGACTCCACGCTTACACTTTAGGACAATTTAAAGTGTCAACTTTACTGTGTCATTTCATGAACTCACAGCCATGTCTTCTCACTGATAATGCCAAGCTGAACCGACTGGGCTAAATCCAGCTGTGGGGTAACCAAACACTACACTCCTGCTGTCAGAAGTTATACCCCTATATGCCAGGGCTCATTCCAGGCTTTCATTATCTGGCATAATTTATGTGAAAAAGTGGGTGAGAATAGCAATGTTTCAGCTGTTACACACACTATAGGCAAAACGTTCCCTAGTAACATGTTTCCTTATCTCCTTTGACTACAATGGAAGCACCTTGATTTGTGCTGGATGGCACCCAGCCCTAGCTGAAAGCAAAGACAAAGAAACTCTCTTTAAACCAAATTGCTCTTGGAGACTGATGACATAATTAATAGCAATTAATATGCTAACATATAATATGCCGACAGTATAAGCTAACAACACAAAGCAAAGGCTTTGGGTTCAAGAAGACAGCCTTAGAGAGAAATGACTGTCCCTCTGCTTGTTTCTGAGCAAGGCTGAGCATGAAGTACGGATCCTTGTTGGGGACCTGGGCCCTAGAGCCCAGATTTCAAGGTAGTTAAGAACACAAAGATGCAAAAGGTGTTACCTTTCTTGATGTCTTTGAATTGAAGAGGTGTCTGTGAGTAAACTACCTATTGTTAGGCAACAGGATGCTGGTGGAAATCAGACTCTGCAGCAATTCAGATAAGAACAAAACCATCAGTGGGATCAACCATAATGGGAAAAAACTGCTAGCACAAGCAGGCAGTTCTCTGTGGAGCTTGTCTTCTGCTACATGCAGCCTTCCCCCACTGCAGTCCTCCCCGTGGACTCCTCCTGCCACAGCTCACGCTGCTCCTTGGAGGAATCAAGAGCGCTGCTTGCGGCCCCCAGCAGTCCCCCATTGTCAAACAAGTGGCACATCTTGATCCGTCATGCGGAGATGCCCACAGGGGGTAATCAGGAGGAAGGAGAAGTTTCAGACCTGCTTCCTCAGGTGCTGCCTCCAGTTACAGACTCCACTGCTACACGCACCACAGTACCCAAAAGTAGGCTGTGTCCTTTCTTTGTTACTACATAGAACTGATCTGTATTTTGGACAACTTTTGCACCAGCACTTAATTTTAGAAGTCAGCATGTATTACGAAGTTTTATTGTGTTAATTCCCCTCACCTTGGACTTCTTACACTGGGGGGGAGGAAAAGGTGCTTTTCAATGTCGAGTGTTTTAAATAAAACACATTCATTGTTGTCAACATCTCGAGCTGGTAAATCAACAGATTCATCATCTCATTATGATCCCTGCACCTGTTCCAGTTTGCAGGCTGCGGTGTGGTTTAGCTCATGTATGGTGTGTGCATCTGTTTAACAGGAACAGTTAACTGGCAGAATTTGTTTATAAACCCAGTGAAGAGCTAAATGAGGTAAAATGCATTATCTTACATGTTAATTGTATTTCATTGCAGACAAACATTTATTAAAGACGCAGACGGCAAACCATACTTTCTAATTGTGTTTGCACCCATTTCTGGTTTTACCCTGGTTTCCAGAATTTCTTTCCCCATCATATTTCAGCACTTCAAGATTCAGACTGAGATATCCCTACAGGAAGCCCTCCTGGCAGTGCCTGGGCACATACACTCACCTCTGCACACAGCAGCAGCGCAAAGAGCTCACCAGAGCTCTGTAGGAGGGATGCTGCCATGTCCTCCTGTCTTGCGAAGGTCCACGGAGAGATGAAAGAGATATCATGGAAACTGAGCACCACTTTGAAATGACTTCATGAAATGTTTCTGGGGGTCAGCAGCACAGTGGGAGCAGGACTCATGATGTTCAGCAAAGGTGCCCTATGGGCCCAGTTCCCCACAAACAAAATTTGGTGGTGGCTTTTACATGGTTAGTGCCAGACTATGCTTTCTCAGACCTTTGATGATCTGAAGATGAGGTGACAGAGGGACTCAGGAGCAGGAATCTGTACTGCCTGGTGGGCTCGTAGCCAAGCAGTGCTGCCTACAGCATGACCAGACCAGGTGGACAAACTCTGTATGCACTGGATAAAACCCTGGGCAGTGCTTGGAAAGACTGAGGTCTAGGAGAGAATTAAACCCAGCACTTTGAGTCCACATCCTGCATTGCAACACAAGAATCTCCTCCTTCCTTTTCTGTTCACCTGGTTGGGAATTCGGTCTCTGCAGAATGTGTTATTATCTGATCCTAAGCTTGTTGTTATGGGAGAAGGACAATGGCTGGTTCCTCTGCACAGGATAAATCCCTTCTCTTAGTCCCTCACTGCCTGAAGCCCTTCCAGAGTCAAACCAAACTGCTGCCTCGTCCTGAAACAGGACCAAAATATGAACTGCTTGAAGACAAGGGTTGTTTGGAGGATGGAGAAGTAACACAGAGCAGACTTGCTGCAGAGGAGCTGCAGAAAACAAAGGAACAACATATCCCTCCACAGCCCCCATTTTAAGACAAAAGCAGCAACAATTTCAGATCTTGGCTGGTTCCCCTGGTGCTGCTGAAGAAGATTGGCCTACACTTGGATTGCTGGCTTTTCTTGGCAGTGTTTCATAACAAAAATCTTGAAAGATGGAGCTGTATAAATGACTCAGTGATCCTTACGGGTCTCTTCCAACTTGGGATATTCTGTGATTCTATGAAATGTATTTACAGGCAGCAAAGCAGCACCAGTTCCTCACTGGAGTCACTGCTGGGGCTCACCTGCCAGTGACCAACTGCTCCAGATCTTTCCAGGAGGTGAGGCCAAGTCCTGGCACATCATAGGCACCAGAGGTCAAATGTGAGATAAAAGGTCAGGCCTCTGTAAAACTGGGAGTGTGGATCTGAATTTACAGCCTCTGAGGGAAAGCAAAACAACATTATTGGGGCAAAAAGGGTGCTGAGAATGAATGATACTCTGGCAAGGGAGAGGAGGACTGAAAAATAAATCTGCCAGGCTGGGAATCTCTATAGCATGTGGCTCTCATCTGCTCTGCTCTTTGCCTCATATGCAAAGAGGTTGCAGAATTAGATTCCCTAATCCAAATACTTTAGGACTCATTCTCTAATTTCCCTTAGAAATTCATTAGTCTTTTTTTAAATGACTGGTAATGCTGCTTGCATTTTTTGGTTATGGGAAGATTAAATGAAGGAAATCTTTGCCTAGAATAATCATTCTTACTTAACCTAAATTTATTCCATTCCTCTGCAACTTTGAAAAACAGCAGCTCTTTGGTCCCTGAAGCCACACTGAAGTCAAGCTCAACAGTCTTCTAAAATATGGCCATATGAGTAGAAATATTCTGCGCCGAGGAAGTGGGGTGGTACAGGAATAAAAGGTTGTTTGTGTGCACTGGCTGCCACTAGCAATGCCACCAATCTGACAACAAGAAACTGATAGCAACGCTTTCTGAAAGTCTTCCAAAGCTTGGCAAAGATGCTTGCTTAATGTTTTTTACGCTTAAGCTCTTAAAAGTTTACCAGAGAATAGCAGCTTTACTGATGTGTAAGTGTCCCCCACACAACTACACACCTATCACAGGAGGAAACCTGACAACAAACACAAGAAAATACTAATATTTAACATGTGCAGATTAAGTGCTAATGATTGGGTGTATGTTTCTGTTCTGCACTCGAATTTCTCACCTGTAACACACAAATAACTTAATGCCTGAGTTGGACTTAAGCTCCAGGTTGTTCTGCAAATTTTTGTTATTTCTCAGTGTCAATAAAGTAAGATCATGATTCATTCATTCCCTCCCTCCTTCCCTCCCTCCTCCCTTCCTTCTTCCTTCTTCCTCCCTCCCTTCCTTCCTTAATCTATGATATCCGAACTCTCCAGGACCCCCAAAATTGTGTCCACAAAAGTTAATTATGGAGGTAGGACCAGAACAGTGTCCTATAGCATGTGTTTGAACCTGGATGTCTTGAAGAAAAGACCTGCTGTAGTCAATAAGCCTCAACACTGTACTGTCATGGGCAAAGCACTACTTAAAATATCGTATTAAATCAGAGAATGAAAATCTGGCCCTGTAGTGTCAGCAATAAAGCTCCTCTTGTTTTAGCTGGTTGTTTTACTCCATATGGACATAGATGTACCTTATCCTTTGTGGCATTTCCAGCCTACATGCAGTTCAGCACACACATAGTAAATCTGATTTGATGCAGCCACCAGTCTGTTAGCACTCCCAGCTGCCTGGAAATTCCAGATGGATATCCAGGAGATACTAAAAATCTGCCAAGGCACCATTTCCGCATAGAAGATTCTGGGAACACCTTTAAGTATAATATGTATTCCTAAGCTGTTCAGATTTTTCTTATAGGACGTAAAGAGCCTCCTACCTTGTACCTACTTCTGGTTTACACCCAGTTTAAGCACAAAATTTCTTTTGAAGTAATGGCAGAAATGTGATGTACTGTAAGATGTCCATGTGTCCCCTGTGAAGCAAACAACCCCCCTGATTCTAGCGAGTCCTCAATCCTGCCCAAAATGTGGAGTGAAGCAGCATCAGTCCTACCTGATCAGAGTGGCACTCCTCCTGGGTTTCTGTGCTTTGTTGGAATTCTCCAAAATTAATAAGCAGCATTACCCAGATCCAAAGTCTAGGAGAAAAAAGGTAAAGTAATCCCTTTTTCTACCTGATTGGCAAACAGGCAGGGGCAGGCAGAGCTACTGAGGGAACCAAGGTGTGCCCATTTGGGATCTTGGCTTTGCACTCACTGCTTTGAGGTCTGACTCCCATGCCTGGGGAACCTGTGAGCACTGTGGCCACACAGCTGCCCCAGAAACAGAAGGAGAAAGGGACCATGGGCAGCAGGAGCAGGCAGAGTTCGCTTCCTCCATCTGTTTTGTATTGAGAAAGCTATTACTGTGAGTAAACTCAGCTGAGACATCCCCAGTCATTGCAGCCTGACTATTTAAGCTAGACTATAAATATCAGATTTTACATTTTTTTTCTTTAATGGTGATTATTATTTATGCTTTCTTCCTCTTTACCCTCCTTTGATTTAGTAGCACGAGGAGGTTTGTACCACTTCAGCACGCCAACTGGAAGCAGCCATCAGCCCTAATGCAGATAGCTCCTCGTGGCTTAGGTACTTGGGGGTCACACTGTCCATCTCTCCTCTGCAGCATGACCCCAGGTGGCTCAGAAGTACTTCAGGTCAAACTTATTACAAACTATTCACTATCCCAATAAACAAGTAGCGTGTTGTCACATTTGGAGTGCTGCGTATTTTTCTAGTAATTATGCCTTATTATATATTTACCATTCAGAAAATGCAGGTGTGGGCTGTTGAACTGGGGCCAATAAGAATTTGCAGTACTGGCAGCAATTCCTCAGTGAGTCATGTTTCACTGTCTGTTGGTTTTATAACTGTTTTCACTACTAATTTAGCTCGGCGATGCAATATGCAATTAGTCCTATTATGGAAGCAGCTGTATTCAGTTTTACAATGGCACTTTCCCCTTTGGCTTGTACCAGAGCCTGTTGTGGTTCTGCTGATTTGATGACTGAAGTTGTAAAGTGGTATCTGGATGAGCCACAGCGAGCCATGAGCCTCATGCAAATATGATTCTTGCTTATACACCACTGCTCTAATGCTATTTCTTACAGCCCAATTAGAAATGCGGTCACAGAGAAAGCTGTTTCTTGCTACAGTAAATAGTATTGTCATGCAGCGATTTGTTGCCACGCTGGTATCACCTCTGGAGTCTTGTAGCTTATTATAAATAACATTTGTCAGGCAGAATGTGCAAGCAATAAGCTTCTGCTTGGAAATTAGCTCTTGCAGGCTTCAAAAATCAGTTCCTGGGCCACAGTGCAGCCCTGAGGCTGAAAAGGGGCCAAAAGAGAATGGCTCTTAGGCCACCAGCTCCATTATTGCCTATGCCCAGCACTTGGAGGAAGAGCACTGGCAAGCCTCTGCCTCCAAATCAGTGACAACTGAACAGCAGAGTGTAAATACAAATATCAGTCATGCTAGCTAGCTGCCTTTACTGTCAACAAGGACGTGAGTAAAATTCAGTACATACTGTGCATTAGCTTAATCCGTATTAAAGCAACTCTATTAAAAGAGCAGGGTCTTGAGAAATTGCTGAGAACATTCGCTGCATTTTTCTACTGTGTTATTACCCATTTTCACACCCCTACATATGTTATGGTTTTGTTGCGTGTCATACAAAATGGTAATTTGGTTGTGAAAAAATGAGAAATCATGACATTTCACATGTGTTTTCAGTAAAGCAACAATTTTCCTTGTAACGGGCCCCAGTTTTCTTCCTCAGAAATAGGGCTATTTACAATGAAAACGTTCCTGTTGTGGTGGAGTAATGACACGAAGAAAGGAACCAGGCTGAGCACTGTGCAGAGAAGTTAAAATGCCGACATTTCAAGCGCTTTGAGTTTCAGGTGAGCACATTGCAGCCTCTCACACACCGCCCCGCAGACCGGCACGCACCCGCCGAGGAGCTGGCCCCAGCTGAGCCCGTCCACTTGCTAGGATTGTTCCTGACCACTGTTGCCTGCAGTTATCATCCTGGTCAGACTATTACAGTAGAAACTATTTTCCAGGAACTTTTCACAACGAGAGACAAAGGAGCTCTCTGCTCTGCACAGAATAACCATTTGGGAGAGCTGGACCAGCTGAGAGTTGGTCGTTTGCCCAGACCTTATCATTTTCTATCCAGAGGCTGGCTTTATGCTAGAGTAAACAGCTGGAGCTACGCACCATATTTCATCCAAAGCATGTAAAACAATAATGAACTTTATGGTTCTATAAAGATTTGCAAAATTATTCCCAGGTCTAAAGTTTAATTGTTTAATGTCACCAAATGACTTTGCAATAACTGAGCACAGTGGAGTGGCAGAAGTTAATCACTTGACTGAAGTGAATTAAGATTTTCTAAAGCTACATTTATCACTGTAATTTCAGGCTAATTTCATTTTCCATTCATAAAATATGATTTCAGTTTCTGTATCTCTATGAGCTGTGGAAAAGGAACGTGCCTGTTTTATAAAACATGTTTTTGTCAAACAATGTCAGAGGTGATGTACGTACTGATAACCGGAAAAGGCTAAGCTTATCTTGGCATCTTCAACTCATGTTGCACATGCCTTAGCACTGAAGTCCACGTGCTGTTTAAGGCTTCTCTTTTGAATCTCAATGGGCCACGTTTTCAGCATTAGCTTTGATTTATCTGTTTTTCCAGATCTCCTGTTGGGAGGCAATCACAATGGCAGCCATGCTGGAAGCAGGAGCCAGCTGGGGCAGCATTGATCAAAGTCAATCCACCTCCTCCCACAGGTGGGAACCCTCCCTGCCCATGTCAGGCACCAGA
This sequence comes from Cyrtonyx montezumae, assembly GCF_038088225.1. Taxonomy (NCBI): domain Eukaryota; kingdom Metazoa; phylum Chordata; class Aves; order Galliformes; family Odontophoridae; genus Cyrtonyx; species Cyrtonyx montezumae. The sequence continues at coordinate 1,151,469 of NW_027071870.1, read as the reverse complement.
GCAGGACCCAGCTTGTGCTGCAGGAGGCACAGCTGGCTCACCATCCTCCTCAGAGGTATCGCACACCCAACATTGCCTATCAGGACAGGGAGCTCAGCTGGGTCCTCGTCTGCCTGAGGGCTCAAGGAGAGTCTCCCAGAGCCAGGGTGAAGCTGTCAGGTGGACTAGAGGGAGGGAAAATACCCATGCCTTTCTCAAACATGCCTCAAGTTTGCCATCAATATAGTTAACTGCAGGTGGTCATGCAGTGTCTGCTAACTTGGCCAATTGTGGCTTTTGATATTTTTTCTTTGGACAAATGCATGAAGAATGAATGAATTAAAAATTTCTCCAAGAGTGAACTGTACCAAATTCTGGACCAAAATCTGTAAAGCATTGAACCCTCTCCTCTGTCTTTTGATGTGGCCAAGCCTTTAGCATCCACAGTCTTTTTTACCTCGCAGCATTGATGGACAAATAGATAAAGCTGCCCATGATGACAGCATTTCTGCAATGTTTCCTGAACATCCAATAGGTCAGCTAAAACTGGGACCTATATCAATGCAGCTATTTGGTGTTTTTGTCATTTATATGGAAATAAGACCATCTTCTACCACCATTTTCCTCCTCTCCCTCTTGAATAATTGCCTTTCCCATGAAAGAGGCAAAATATACTACTTATTGTTTTGCGTTATTAATGAAGATCCAGATGGTTAGCCCTGCTATGGTTGCACCCATACAACAGCTTGCACACTCCCACTCATCAGAATATGCACTCAGGCTGTGGACAAACATGCTGTCCTGATCTGAAATTACTTCCAGGTTAGGTCATCACTGCCTGCTCATTTCCGCTGCTTTCTCTCCTTCACATTTTATTGGTTTGTTAGAAATCAGCCACAAATCCAGCCTAGTTTTAGTGTCTTTTGCACTCATTTGTTCCAACTGTTGTACCCCCCTGAACTCTTCCTCTCACAAAAGTACAGTTTATTCCCACAGATGACAGGCACGCTCGTGAATTATTTATATTGCTTTGGTAACTTATACTTTGCAAGTAATGAGGGAAGCAAATGTTTCCAGTGTAGGAGTCATAACAAGCAAGAAATCCAGCCAAGCTGCTGGGGAAGAAGGTGGTAAAAAAACAACAAAACATAACTTTTCAGTGTCCAAAGAAACATCACAAATGACATTCAAAGCAATCACCCTGTCCTCATAAATGGTGCTGATCAGCTAAAATTAGGGGCCAATATCTTGCAGTGACCAAAGAGGCTTTCGTTTCCCCAGTGTGCATCCTGCACGTGGGAAAAAAATTGGCAGTTTGAGTCTGTCCCATGTATTGTATCTGACACATGACCTGGACAAAGGTTGTGTGGAATAAAATCATTGACAACTTTCCCACCTCCTTGCACACAGAGAGAAACTATCACTTCCCCTCACAAATAAAGAAGACAGAGCTCTACAGAGAAGAAGAAAATTGGTTATATACACCAGGGGAAAGTACACTATGTGACACAGTTTTTGTGGTGCTTTGGTCTTACGTTGTACTGAGAGACAAAGTTTGGCTCTGGTTTTGCTTCCTGAAGACAGCCCACCACACGAAGCAGGGGATGCAAAATCTAATGAAGTAGTTCATTCAGGCAGAAATTTGGTAAGAGTCTGAGAAAACTATTCAATCATTTTCAAGCATTAAACAAACAAAGAAATGGGCAGGAAAAGTTATTCTATGTCAGTGAATGGGGCAAGGAATTTAACAAAATAATGACTTGTTTGATGTAGACTTCACCCCAAGTATGTGCATGAGTGGTAGGAAAAGCTTCATGACGGCACTGTAATGTCAGCAGCCTGGAGTGTGAGGAGTCAGCCATTTCACCCCACATACTGGCTGCTGGGGCTTTGAGCAAGGTGATGTGCCCATGTGCCAATACCCGCAGCAGAAGGGGCCACGCGGCCCTGCAGCATGTACAGCCTGACAAAATGTCTCATGTGACACCTTTGTCACCAGGGCTGCTGAGCTGGATTAGATCAGTAGGGATGTACTTTCTGTGGGTTGTCATAGCAACAAGGAACTAGTCAGGTGGAAAATGGCTCCTACCTATCTTCCCCAGACTTCATGGGGCTGTGTGGGATGGAGCTGGGGGCTCAAGGCCACGAGGCCTGGCCTTGGAAGATGGCATTGCCTGCAGGAGCCTGCGTGCTCCCAAGATCCAGAGACCCTCCAGTCTCTTTTTCTTCAGTAGGCTTAAACTTGGCATTTCTCTGCTTTGTAATGGATATGCAGGAAACAAAAACACTGAAATACAACAGGAAACTGATTCTTCTTAGTTTTCAGCTGTAATTCAGTATGATTGGTAAATGTGATTAAAAGTTATTCTAAAAGCGCAAACCAATGAGGATTTGCAGTCTCTATGCTTTGTTCACTAGGCCGCACAGAACGAAAAAGAAACTCCATTCAAAATGAAGATTCCAAATTAGAGATTTTACTTTTTCTCTTGGAATGTTTGATGTTTTCTTTTTGCTGTCCTGCAGCAAAGTTAATTGAGACCTAGCCTGGTCTCCCACCAAAGCCAGTGAGAACTACCAAGCACTGTTTTTCCTCGAGTCATGTGACATAATGCTCAGCTGCACTTCATAGGCAGCCTTATTGCCCGAAGACCATCAGTTTTCACTTGTTCTGCACTGATTTGACAGAATATTTGTTCCAACCTACTCCTTTCCCCTTACACGTTTTCCAGAACTGATATTATATTGAGTAGGTTTCTGTGCCAATTAAAAAAACCATATTTTTCTACAGAAATCAGTCCCTCCCAATTTTAAAATCCCTCTGCCAAAAAATGTCACCCAAATATCTTAATATTATGTTTCTTCATGTTGTTGATTTTGGAAACTCTTGGATCCTTTGGCTGTAGTTCTGTACCCTCAAAGAAATCAGCTGGAGACAGAAAAATGTCAGCTCAAGTAGTTTAAACTTGGCAAAATGATAAGCAAATGAAAACAGCCTTAGAAAGTATGAGAAGTCCAACAGTTCTGCAGCTGGATACCCAAACTTGACTTTCCACTCTTCCACTCATAAGAAAAACTGATAAGAATTCAGGAAATAAACTTTCTTTGCTGTTGCTAAAGTTAATGAAAAAAGACAGGAGGCCCACTTCTAAAGAAAGGAAAAAGCAAGTTACAGGAAAAGGAAATTCGTGCTGGAACAAACTCTTCAGTCATGTAGTTGCATCCGTTTGCAGGTGTTCAAAACAAGGCTGATACAAAAGGTCACTGTAACTGTTCCTTACCAGGGTTTGGACCAGGTGACCTGAAAGGTCTTTGCCAAAGCTATTATCATTGGTACTGTGATACCTTTATAAGACAGCTTTTGTACTCCAATAACTGAAAAATTGATGTTCTTTTTAGAATGACATTTCACAGCCTGTAAATCCTAAAATGGACTAATGGCTTTGACTTTTTGGGGTGGAAGATTGGTCTTGAAAGTAAAGGACTAGCTTGTGCTCAAAACTTTTGAACCTTTATTTGTTGGGTGTGAAATGGCTCACACACTTCCCCTATCGATAATGATGGTTCAGAAGATGTCATTAAAGTTGAGAAGGTCAACAGTCAGTGAACCACAATTTAAGTAAAAGGGCTTTGAGAGAAAGCTTTTGAGCCAGCCCATGCCATGGTGGTCTGACATTAACTAGATAGATACATTTCTTTGGAGATTTGAGGGACATCCAGATATTTTCTCACAGAAAGGCTTGAACTCATCTTCTTATGGATTATGGTATTTTTATTTATGGAGGCTAATATTCACATATACAATTTCTTGGCTTGAAAAGGGATGATTCTTTCTGCACAGAAGACGACCAAAACTGTTAAGAGATGGTAAAAGCAAATGTGGTAAAAGTAAACTTTGGTTTTAACTACATTTAAGACCAACTCCAGGGCAGCTCTAATGTACATCACTTAAGACAGCTCCTGAGTCTTACTCAGAAAGTCCCTTGGCAATTCCTCAGTGCTAACTCTTGAGAACATCTGAGAAAATGAGGAGCTGCTCAGTGTCTCAGTCGTCATGTAGGTAGCACCTGAATAATGATACTCTTCTTGAAGGGTGTTTTGAAATGAAGACAAGTTTGTATGATACCGGTTTGCATACAGATTGTAAAAAATAAGACAAGTTAAAAGAAGAAACAGGTGTGGGTTTAGCATGCACACTACTTTAACAGCAGCAAAACAGAGCCCATCCAGCTCATGGTGGCATCTGGCCCAGAGCAAATAGCAGCTGTACAAAATTCGTGTGTATTTTTTGTACAGTTCCTTTGACCTGAATATTTGTCTTGTGGAATTTCAGACAGAATCAAAAGCTCTATTTGCTGTCAAGGTAGGCATACCACGCGTACACAAGTACCTAATCCTGCATTCCTTGTGCATTCCAGGCACCCACAAAGTCAGTGAGAATTTGAGATGCAGAATGAATACAGGACCAGGCTCATCATTTGAATATTTTAAGGTATGTTCTTGGATTTTTACAGTTGATGTCATGTTTTCTACCCCATCAATATGGATTAACAATGGTCCAGAGCAGCAGGAACTCATTTCTTATTCATATATGCTAATTGCATGGTGCTGGATAGCAGCGATTTCTTCCTAAACTTAAAGTTTGTGTAGGGATTTTTTTTTTTTTGAGCTAACAGAATAGAGAAAGGATATGACTATGAAGCAGAGAAGTGAAGAGGATTTAACACAAACTGAACTGAAATATTCCATACCTCTAAACATGTACCCCATACTTTAAAAGGACCTTATACAATTCGCATGGATATAACCCATCCTCCCTTAATCTGAACCCCAGCTGACTTTGAGGTAAGACTGTAAATCCTATAGTATATTTTTCTTTATTGTTTCAATATGTTATTTCATTTTTGAAGTCTCTACGGAGGTAATTCATTAATAATTTCCTAGTTCCATACCACCACAGTATCTTGTATCTTAGAACAATGCATGAAGTAGTATAAGCACTTGATGTGTGAGACAAAGTGTATACAAAGCATATCTTATCCTCTTAATAACAATTCTAGATCTAATGTTTCATATTAAAATACATTTATTTTGCAGGAGACCTGGTCCAAAGGTGTTCTGTCTTTGCAGTGAAAGATGGTAAAATGTGAGATGCCAGTTCTTCACTTCTGCTAATCTTGGCTGGCTGCAGATGTGCTGGATAGGATTGCTAGCTCTGGTGCAAATATTTTTGCTGAAATTGTCTGGTTTTGAACAAACAGATGGGAGTAGAGTTGTTTCAACTGGCATAGGCCTTCAGCAATGATGTTTATAAAGTTTGCATATTTTATAAAGCTTTTTGATTTCCTAATTGATCTGTCTCTATCCAACTGATCTACAGACTTAGCAAATGGAACTCGGGAGTCTACGGACAGATGAGCATGGAACAGAGTCATTTATGTTTTCAGATAATGCGCACAACAAATCTGCTTTTCTCTCCTAGTTACCAGTGCCAACTAGAAGTATCTATCATCATTTCAGAGGTCATCACATCATCATATGGATATAGAATCTGTTTTTCACAAGCTCTTTGATTAGATTACTAGTATTAGATTATGGGGGCTTTGCTGATGCTAAAAGCCTATTTACTTATAATTATGAAAATAGTGCCAGCAAGCTACAACAGCTACAACCTCTTTCCTCTCTTTCTCTGCATGCACTGAATTCAAGGTGCTTTCTAGTCATCTGTTCTTCTTAGAGTGCTGTCATATGACATCTATCACCTTGGTGTCTAACCACCAGCATTCACAGCAGACACTGGAAATATGGCAGCAGCTGTAGCCTTTGGGCATCTCAGCTGTAAGCAGGGATTACTAGGCAGGCAATTGCATTCAGCTTGAAAATTCCCAATACATTTGAAGGCAGGCAGGGGACTTGGTGTTGATAACCCAGTGAGACCATGGGGTCCGGGAAGAAATACAGCCTTCAGCTTCTCCACAGCTCCACCATTGCTGCACTCAACAGAGCAGAGGCTCAGTGGCTGGGGCACCCCAATCCCCCTCATCCCACTCCATGTGGGAGGCAGCAGGAGCAATGAAATGGGCACCGGCCAGCTTCATCCTACACGCCTGGGAAATCTGCCACTGGAGGAAAATCCCCAGCAGGAGCCTGCCATGTATTGTCTGCTCATGGAGCGCACAGCATGACGTTGGCATAGGAATCAAAGCAGGGTAGAAGGTCTGTCATAATAGATGATTTTAAAACTAGAAAAACAAGGGGACCAATGATTTTTTAGTATATGTTTTACCTTATAGATGGAGACAAAGAAGGGGGAAGAAGACAGTGTTTAAAAGGAAGGAAATGTGTTTATCTCTCACATAAGAAGTGTCTCTTCATACAACAACAAGGAGAATAATATTACCTTTGTGCTCTGCTAAATAATCAGAGCAACAATTGCAAACACAATTGGACTTTCAAACAAGAATGAGATGAGAATGCCAAATCTACCACAGCAGCTCAACAGCACCAGCACCTGGTAACGCTGCCTCTTTGTATTCGCAAATGAGCGTTTGTCTATCTGTATGTAGAGCGTTTATATCTAATCCTGTCAATTTGGATTGTAGATATTGCATTTCCCTAGAATTAAAGCAACTCCCCTTATAACATCTGAGAGATTATTAGGTGTGATTTTCAAAAATATCGAGCTTTTATAGAAGAACTCCTTTTGACTTGACTGAGAGCTCTACTAGTTGGGGATCAGGCATATCTGAAAATCATATCCACTTTTTTGAAGATGCAAAGTGCATTTGGTATTTACATAATAGTATTTCTCATTCCAGGTCTTTCACAAACAGTTGGAAGATAAGTATCATATCAAGTCTAAAATGTGTGTATTTAGCATATTCAAGGGACAAAATAGTAATCCAGAGAAAACCAAATATTCCTTATCAACTCCTTGCTCTCTTTTTCCTCTAATCCCTTCCATCTGCCTAAGATTGTACGTCTAATGACCTATTCTGTATCAAATATCTGTAGCTACTATTCCCTCCTTAGTCATTATTTAGCCTCTTCTGACATCACCAGACCCATATGCTAAAACCCTTGTTCATTTTCCTCTCATTCTCATTCTTTTGGTACCTTGATTTCCTGCAGGGCTTCATTCAGACAACACAGTTCTTTCTCCTTGACATGGGCAGAATTTGCAGTCCTCTTTCATTATACAAATTAAAATATTGCTCTAGTTCCCCAGATCCGTTTTGATGAATGCAGTCTTCTCCAAAAGCAGTGTTGTTAGTAAAGCATCTGTGTATCTTGAGTGCAAATCTTCCAGTTTAAAATTAGGAATAGCCAGATAAAATGTTGGGAAAAGGATGTAAATTACTTTGCATTTTTCACCTGCAAATATTTCAACTCAGAACACCGATATACAAAATATTATTGTAGCTTTATTATTGTAGCCTCACACACAAAGGCACCTAAGCATTTCTGAAAGTCTGGGATACTCAAGAACATGTGTCTTTTCTCTTCCTTGCCCAAGCGTCTGCATATTAAATGTTTCAGAGGAAATAAAACACATTCCAAATCTGTTATGAGAACATTTTGGCAGATTGTTTTTTCCCTTTTTTTTTTCATGGAATTTTGAAATTTGGTGTTTGTGGTGTTATAATTACATTCAAGATGTAATTAGTGTTTAGCACTTAAAATTGGTCAGCTGCCTTTCAAATGTTCATGATCACAGATATTTTTTGTTATGCATCCAAGGGGATAGCTGGTATGACTTTGGTTTCTGAGAAGTCAGTGCCAAGCACTCCTGACCTCCTTGCTCAGAGACAGAGCCATTTCCAGCAGGACAGAATGGCCCTGCTTCTGACTCACCATCAGATTTTATAATGGTTTGCAACACGTTGGTGTTTCTACTGCATGGGCCTGAAATCTCATCCTGTATTTCTACTGGAGAACAAGGCCTGACAAGAGAGCTTTGCTTCTGTGCTTTCAAGAAGTAAATCTTCCTCTGCTACTTCTTTTCAACAAGGTTTTGAAGGTATTTCCTAGAAGGAGCAACCTAAAGAGAGAAAATAAAAAAAGATCTGTCCTTTTCCTGACTCCATATGAGCCAGTATGTCCAGACACATAATCAGTTTCCATTCCTCTGTTGTCAGTGCCTGTTGCTAGTGACGCATGGTGTCCTTATGAACTACAGTAAACTCTGACTTCTTGAATATAAAACAGTTATATGAAGCAGGGAAGAGTCTAAAGCCTCCATCTGAGGCAAAGCAACACTCCAACCCACAATGGGAACAAAGGACATGATATGTTCCTCTGTGTCCGTTCACAGCAGCAAGAAGGGCAGGTAAGTATATGGTTAACAAAATGAATAATTCAAATAACACTACTCAACAAATAGTTGAGACATTTTACAGATGATATAGTTAGAAAAACTATTATGATGGAAAGAGACAATCAAAATAAAGAAAAATCCACACCTGTGCCCTAGGCCTGCAGTAGGAAACTCCAAAGGAGAAATCTCCAGAAAGAGATCCTTCCCCAGTGGTGGTCAGCCCTTAAATGGGGTCTAGGAGAGGTGAAGCCAGACTCCACCCCTTCTGGTCACACAGGTGAATTGCCTTCACCTGTGCTCCTGCAGCTGTCTCAGTGCTCACTCAGGTGATCAATCAGTGGTTCAGGCCGTGATTCAACTGTTCCCATACAGTGGGCTATCAACCTCTGTTCCTTCTCAGAAGGCTCAGTGTGTAGGAGGAAGCATTTTCCACCAAGCTTAAGTCCGTCAGGTAAGGAATTGATGATGACCTCCAGTTTCCAAAAGATCCTCCGGGCACCTGTTATTCCTTGGAAACAACCTCACCACCCACTCCTTTCAGAGAAAATTATAATTATTTCTTTTTATACAGATGATTGTTTGACTCTTCCTCCAAAAAAAAATAAAATAAAATAAAAAATTAGGAGTGCCCTAGAAAGAGATAGTAACACCAGGAGAAACCTGCTGCTTCTTCTGTGATAAGTTCTTTTTTACTTATCTGACAACAGAAACTCTAAAGAACCTCAAAAGTGGCTTTTCTTTAGACAAATGTCCCATTTTTTTTCCAAAAGGACATTTACATCCACAAGCCAGCCAGCCAGCCCCAAATATAATTTTACCAAATTGTTAACATTTATGTCTATTTTTAGACACAAATCCTTTGATGATCTCAGTTGGGTTCTACATGAAGGAAAAGGTTCATTCATAGGAGTCTAATTATAAGACAAGCCCTAAAGTGAAAATACAGCACCTGCCATCTCAATATAGTGTTAGATAGTTGGTGAAGTTTCAAAAGCAAATTTTGAGGAACATCAGGGCTAGATTTTCAGACAATGACTCTCCACCTCTAGCTGACATCAGCTGGAATTGCTTGCTCTTGAGACTTCTGGAAAGTAGAGCTTTTATATACTTTGCTTTACACATCACACATTGTTTCCCAGGGAAGCTGTGTGTTATCCATAAGAAAAAACTCTACTGCAACTTGTACTTGATTTCATTATTTGTCAAAAAAAAAGTTGTGTTAGTCTTCCTTCTCCAAATAACCAAGTTAAGGTTTGCAGCCAAAGTTTGGCATCTTGAGTTTAATGCAGTCAAAGTGCACCAGAAGACTTGCACGTAATTTAGACATTGAAAGCACTTGTTTAAAAAGGAAGAGCAGGTTTAATTGAGCATACAGCCATGTCAACTTGTCATTCCTGGAGCAGGTAGTGTCGGCAGACTGGGGCTGTAGATGTCTGACTAAATCCTGAATTTTCAGGGGAAAGGGACTAATCCAGTGTTTTTCTGACACCTAATGATCCAATGGAAAATGGAGGACATTTGTGATGCACAATATGTTCAAGCCTGGGGAAGCATGAGAGCAGAAACAGTAAAGCTTTATCACGTTGATTTCTTCAAACTAGAAAGTATTGTCTTAGTAGAATATAGGGAAGAGAAAAAAGCCCAGATCGACTCAGTAAGTTGACTTTTGTCAGAACTATGCAATTGGATTTCTGTAGGCTGACTCCTGGTGTGGTCATAGTTAACGTGGAAGTGACGATTTCCTCGGGGCTGAAGAAATCCAGCTGAACAGGACTGGCTGCAGAAATCAGAACCTCATAAATCAAAAGGTAAGGGTCAGAAACACTTGTCAAACACAGTACATATTTGGGGTGAATAGAGGATACTGGATTTCACAGCAACTCTCACTATCAGTACAATCTGAGGGATGTAAGGGTAGAACACAGCCATGTCAAAAAGACCTGGGGGGAGTAATGGATGGCAAGCTGGACAGGAGTCAGCAGTGTGCCCTCATGTCCCAGAAAGCCAGCTGTATCCTGGGCTGCATCGAAAGAAGTGCAGCCAGCAGAAAAGCAGATGATCCTGTCCCTCTGCTCTGTGTTGCTGAGGCCTCACTTGGAGTACTGCATCCATATGTGGAATCCTCAGTACAGGAGAAACATAGACCTATTGGAGTGTGTCCAGAGGAGGGCCACCAAAATGATCCAAGGGATGGAACACCTCCCCTGTGAGGGCAGGCTGAGAGCTGGGGCTGTTCAGCATGGAGAAGAGAAGGCTCTGGTGGGACCTGAGAGCGGCCTTTCAGAATCTAAAGGGGAACTGTAAGAAGGAACAGGACAAAATCTTCAGCAGGGTCTCTTCTGACAGAACAAAAGGAAATGGTTTCAAGCTAAAAGAGGGGAGACTGAGACTGGATATAAGGAAGAAGCTTTTTTTACAACAAGGGTGTTAAGGCATCACCACAAGTTGCCCATAGAGGAGGTGGATGCCCCGTTCCTCGAGAAAATCAAGGTCAGCATGAACAGGGCTCTTGGCAACCTGATCTAGCTGTAGGTGTCCTTGCATACTGCAGGGGAGTTGAACCAGATGACCTTTAAAGGTCCCTTCTAACTCAAACAATTCGATGATTCTATGATTTGGTGATGATTTAATGAATATCTAAAACGGTGCAATGTACTTGTCAACATAATTGCATGATTGTATGATGATCCTGTTAAGCATTACAATTTATTTTTCCACTTTTTTTGTTTTGGGTAATTTTGGATTGTATTTTTAAGCAGTTATATGTGAATTATAAAGGAAAGAAACAGGTAAGAAAAATTATAGTCCAAATATGATTGTCAACTGGCTTTTTAAACTTAAGCACCTACGATAGCTTTACTGATTCTTCATATCTCTTTATAAACAACAAGGCTTCATAATGTTAATGGCAAAAGGAAGAGAGGCATGTAGTCTTGAGTGAAAGACCAGCTAGACAAGGAAAGAGGAGCAATGAATAGTCGCAGAGAAGTGGGGTGGTTTGCTAAGATTGCTCAGTATAAGTCAGCAGCAGAGCTAGAAAGAGAACCTAAGAATTTTTACATTAGAACATCAGCTAGCAGGCTGTTACCGTCCTCATCAGCACATTTACAAACCTTTTGTCCTGGAGGTACCCTATTCTCCAGCTCCTTGCACTACAGCTGCTATTACTAAAGGTAACCATTTTTTCTTTTCTGTAGAAGCCTGACTTGTCTTTTTCAGTCATTTTTAAAGAATTGCCTGCCATATGGGAGCAGTGTTCTCCCTAAATGGACAGCTTAGGTTCATCATGCTCCGTCTCTCCCACAGCAGCCAGTGCAGATCCTCTGAGCACCCCAGCCACGAGCTTCAGCATCCCCAGGGGCAGCAGCAGTCTTGCAGGGAGTGAGTATCAGTCCCAGGGCTCTGGCCTGCTCCCAACCTGGAGCTGCAAAATAGCCCTTCTGAGGGCCTGCAGAGCAACCTCCCTAAAGCTGGAGCCTTTGTCCACTACAGTGGTATCCCAAAGCATTTGAGACCTCTCACCACTGCATGCTTGTGAGGATACAACCTTAATGCCACTGAGCAGCAAGTGTCACTGAGAGCTGTACATCAGTGTGAATGCTTTTGTGGTGTATTGCAAATACACAAGATACTCCGTTTCACCAGCAAAAACGAATTAACTTGGAAATCCCACCCAGGCTGGGCTTTTCTTGGTTCTATTAATACATTTACATATTTTTAAATACGATCACAAAATAGCACACTAGTAGTGTTATTGTTATTAAATACCTCATAAATACAAGGATTTCTTACCACCATCACCACTCCATTTATCTTTTGCTTAAATCCTTCCTCTCAAGAAATAATACAAATCAAACCTCTGGGGCCTGTTTATGTAATGGGGATTTATGTCATTTCAAGACAAATGGCATTTGCTAAGTTTCAGGGAAACACCTGTATTAATTGTATTTCCTGCTCATGTGTTGCCTTTGTTTGCAATAAAAGAATTCATCTCAGGTGAGTTAACCTTGCTTTTAGAGAGGGCACCTGCAGTTATCTTAGTGCTTATTGTAAATCAAAACATGTTGAGCCTTTAAAGCAGCAAAATAAAGAGGTGCTGACAAGAGGGTATGCCAATAGGATTAGGAGCTTTTCTCACCGCTTGTATTATCAGGATGGAGAATTGAGTCATGTTAAATTACAGGGGGAAGAGATATTCCCAGAAATTCCACAGATCAGAGATTGACTCGCTCCTTCAGTAAGCCTATGGATAGGAGGGGCATTCTGTGCTTGGCAAGATTAAGGAGGAAAAAAAAAAAAAGGGAAGAAGAGAAAAAGACACCTCCCTTTTAGCCTTCGGCGTCTATAATTGACCAAGATTTTTCTGCTTGTGATTTGATCCATCCAAACCCTGTTAGAGGCACTTGCCCCCAACTGAGACCAAGGCTGAGGTGAATGAGAATTAGGTGACTCACTCATATGTACTATACATGCATTCACATCTATTAGGATAAATGACATGTCATTCAATTTAAGCACAGGCAACTGGAGATTGTCATATTTTGAAAATGACAACTGTTATTTATTTATTGAGAATATTTATACAGGTTTTTCCTAGGTACAGAGAATGCATTTTTCAGCAGCTGCTGAGACACGGGTGAATCGGGTGATTACACAAAAACTGGAGAGGCAATTGTGCAGGCAGAGAAACAAAGCTGACGTATATTGGCCACAGGGGCTGGGTCATCTCAGCTGAATGGTGCTAAACCACCAGAGTCATTAAGCTGACAGTGTTCTGTGGTCATTTTAAAAGGACTGCTCGTGATGCTCTGACCCCTGCTATATTAATACAGTATTGCAGAAAGCAGTGTGTTAGATGGCAGCAGGCAACCATGATCTAGCTCTGTTTTTAAGAATGTAAAAACTGGAACTAACCTGATACTGATTTCCTGGATTTGAGGGCTAGGAGATGGGAAGGTGAGGCTCACCTTCCCTGTCCCCACCCTGCAGCAAGGCTGTAGGCTGGGGGGTTCCTCCTCACCATTCCTGTTTAGATCACTGCCATCTGCGTCTATCTTCATGGCTGGTCCGTGACATCATTGTTAGTACCTTTCAAAAATACCAGCAACAATGTTCTATCTCATTCTTAAATGCAAATTGTTTATTAAATGGAAAGATAAGAAGATAGGTAGGTAGTAAGATAGGTAGATAGATAGATACATGCATACCAACTTACATAGATACATAGACAGAGATGAAAAAGAAAAACCAGTGTGATTATAAAGAGATGACATTATCAAAGTGGATATGAATCTCCTACTTTTATATGGGTACAAAACAGAACTGACTGTTACATCTCTGTCCAGTCTTCAGGATGCTGGATTATCACTGCAGCTCCATGGGATGCTCTCCAGAGCAGACACAAGAGATTTAGTTTAGTATTGATTTTCTTTTTCTAGATGTATTTATCATATTTTTTTTCCAACACATTTAACTTCTAATGCATTTAATACTTCTATCTCCCAGAATTCTGTTTGTTTTTTTCCTGTATTGTTTGGAAATCTTTTGGGCTTTTTTTCCTCTGTAGTTCTGACCTATGCACGTTAGACAGGAAGCTGAAGCACTCTGTATCTTTTATAAGTTCTGCTAACACTTAGTTTTGAGTCTGATGGTTCCATTATGCAATGATATGATTTATTGTACATCAAAAGATCACAGTTGCCACAATCATCATCCTGTTTGGTGTTCCAAGTTAGCTCTATGTATTTCAGAAGACTTGAGAGAAAGGTATCATAGCAGTGAGGACTGCTGAGTGCCCTCAAACAGGAGCCAAGGCCGATCAGCTGTTTGGAGGAGGAAATCAAGCATTTACCTTGCAGCGTTAAACACGCTCTCCCCACTGAGAAGGCAGCCATCAAAACACTGAGGCCGAAATTTTGTGCTGTGCGTTGACTAAAGTTAACTGTCCAAACAAATAACCTATGCTTCTGCAGCTCTTGCTAAGTCAAAGATGTGGACCTTCTGAAAATGAGTCAGGAGTTATCTGACCAAAGGTGCCTCCTGAAAGGCTGCCTGGCTCTTAAACATTGCATGGTCTGTTTTCATGCTTTACAGAACTAATTTTCCCGAGGATGTACTTTGCCAGTTTTGGCACCAAAATAGATAAGAAAAAACAGACCCAAGACAAGGGACTGATTGAACTCCAGCAGACCTCTTTTGTTTTCTCATATATTTTCCCAACCAAATACTTCAGAGAATGACTGAGGAAAGGATGAAAAAAGGATGATCAGATTTCATTTCTAAACAGGAGCAAACTGCAGGTACCAACAAAGCAGCTCTGCTCCAGCTCACCAGGCACAGAAGGACCTGCAAAGGGGTCAGCCATATGGCAAGGACAGAGCTGTGGGACAGCATAGCCTTACCCACGCCAGGTCCCCCAGCACAAGGCATTGTACAAAATCAGGGGAATACACAACTCCTCTCAAGTGAGTAATGGCTTTTCTGGCTGGAGGCAGGATTGGCAGAATTTTTAATATTTTTCCAATTCAGCCAGAACAATTTTTTGTCTTCAATGGAAAAGATGTAGCTGGGATTCAGGCAGCTCCATTCCACCCAAAGTGAGGTATTTCTTGAGATGTGGGAAGGTATTTGTAGCCAAATGAGGAAAATTAATGACTTTCATTGATTAAACCCTTCAAGGGGTGCTTTTTTTTTTTTTTCCCAGAATGTAAAAGCACTTCCTAGAAGGAAAGTCCTATCAGGCTTGGCTTTTCTAAATGGTTCTCTCTAGAGTTACAGCAGGGAGAGAGACTGAAATTAATCCGAAACTACAAAGATTTTCTTTCCCCTGACATATTTCCCAGGGAATACACACACAGAACAGGATCTGTTGACTGCATCCCTTTTGCCCAACAAAGAAATTCAGAGGGGCTGCATGCATGCACACTTCCAGGAAACAGCACCAGAGTAAAGCTTCTAATGCAGTTTCCAAAGGCCTCAGTAAGGATATTGCAATTTGTTAACAGAGTTAACACGAAAAAGGTAAAAGTGGACTGATAAATGTTACCACAGAGATACTTTCAAATCTCTTTGTTAATTGTGAGGCTCGCAGAAATTATGTAGACTGTTAAAAAGTCCATTTAAGTTCAATTACTTGCAACATTTGCTGAAGATCAGCATCGTAAAATTATAAATAATCAGCACACTCAAAAATACCAATTGCAACAGCAAAGGTGTTTCTGTTGATGCGGGAGCCTCATTCACCAAGCATAAGGGGCACTTACCTATGTGAACTGAACTCCAATTCCTTGTCCCACCTCTCATGTTTTTCTTCTTCATTAAAACCAATCATTGCCTTTTTTCAAGGGATATACTGTTGGCCAAGGAAGGGCCATTTCATCAGCTCATTGGAAAGCATGTACTTCCCCTCTGATGTCCAAAAGTCATACACAGGCTAGTCTGCTTAAGACTTTGTGCTCAAAGGAAAGTTAAATTTGTGGAATTCTTCTCATCTTCAGAAAAATGGATGTTTGAATCTTTGTGTAGCCTTGGAGCAGTAATTGATGAAATGACCTTTGATGAATCGTAGAATCACCTAAGATCACTCAGTCTAACTGTCCACATATCACCAGTATTTCCTACTAAACTATGTCTCTTACTACAACATCCAAACATTTCCTGAACACCTCCACAGACAGTGACACAACCACCTCCCTTTGCAGCCTGTTCCAGCACATGACCACTCTTTGGGAGAATAAATTTCTCCTAGCTCCCAACCTGAACCTCACCTGGTACAACAGATATGAATGTCTTAGGAAGCAGTTCAAGTTTAGCATTATTTCAGGAAATCTTTTTGCCTTGCTGGGAGGCTGATGAATATCTCTATGCCATTATCCTGGAAATTCTTTTATTATTTTATTCTATTTTGAACTATGTTTGAACACATACAGATTTCTAAAAGTCATTAATTTGTCAGTAATTCACAATGCTTCTTCAGGTTATAAACTATATTCCATCTGCAAATAAACTTACAAAATTCTTAAAAACTGAACGTCCTCTTATCCTCGGCTGAGTTGTCTGGGTATTAAATTCCTCCCACCCTACCTGAGTCTTTGCGGTGCAACCACCTCAGCACCACGCAACTGTGATAATATCACGTGTGAATAATATTTAATCACCAGAAAAGATAGACATAGTTTGCGTTCATGAAGTTCTCTCTAAAAAAGAACAAAATCCCGTGCATTAAAGTACTCATTAATAAAAAATTACACAAATGACATTCACAGCTTCTTCTAGAAAGACTTGCTCTGATCTCTCTGTAGACCCTTAAAATCTATACCTTGGCTAATTAAAGACTTTATCAGCAGCATCCTAGGTGGGAGTCCTTCAGGAGACCAGCTGATCTTAAAATCTGATGCTGGCACAAAGCAACCACCTGTCAATATTTCAATTACTGCACTCCCCGCCCGATCCCACTTCAATTGTTTTCCAATAATTATTATAATCATCCACCACAAGGGCAACTGGTTGTTTCAGGGTTTTAGGTGAGAGGCAAAGAAGACAAAAGCACCTGCCCTGCCGTTTGTATGCCTATTTCCTCAGGGCAGCTCCTTATTTCAGCAGCTGCCGGTGAGGCACAGATCAGCCTCAGAGCCAAGCCTGGATGGCACGCATCCTGATTTCTGGTTTTTTGTTGGTGTTGGTGTTGGTCCTAATTTGAGTCCTGCACATGACCAGCCGCTTTCCCTACTGGAAATAATTTCTCTAAATTAAAGGTTGCTGCAGTGTTTCAAGCCTGTCAAAGATCTCTTGTTGGACAGGCTCCTTAAAAAAAATAAATAAAATAGGCAGAGTCTCAAATCTTTGCCCTGAGAGCAAGATTTCACCTGATGAAAGGATTGGAAAATCCTTTTCCGATCAGGATAATTTTCTGTTAGATTTCACAGGAAGAAAAGATTTCAGTTTAGCTTTCATTTGAGGGGAATGAATGGCTTGGATCTATTGTTGTTTATGCAACATTACTATTAGGAGAATAAAAAAAATATCAATTGAAAATCCTGACCCAACCTTCTACAAACACAAAACCTCTGACAGACTTCTAGCTGGGATGGAAGCTAGTCCACAGTAAACAAGAAATGTGGAATATTTCTGACCTCATCTCCAGCACTTTTGCACTGACTTCATGCCTGAGTGAACAGAACTTCACCAAAACCATCTCTTTCAGCCACTGTGAGTTTTGAAGCAAACCTATCAGGGACAAAATCCTGAAAACTCTGATGAAAGCTGCTTGGTTTTCACTGGAGCCAGGAGTTCACTTTTAGGATAAAGATCTTGTGGCACTACATGTGGGATACTGCTACACAGCCCCAGTAATAATATTAATTGTTGTGCCTGGGGAAGGCAGCGAGGTCACAATCTATTATGAAATAGTATAATTTATAAAAGAGAAACAAAATAACACATGTTGGGATGGAAGGAGAGCAGAAAAAGACTCTTCCATTCTGCAGCACTTGCCCTGAATCTAGTGACTGCAAAAAGGAAGAAAGGAACCACTTCTCTCAGATCAGGGAAGGCTTCAGCCTTGGGTGCAGCTGCAGCTTGGGAGCAAATAAATGCTTTGCTGCAAGGGGAACACATGCTCGGTTGTATGCTGGATGCTGAAGAGCTGCTGAAAAAGCAGTTACAGAGCCCCAGCTGCATGGGTGGGTGAATCCCTTCATCCTCAGCCTTGGGGATGGGGGCCAGCCAAGACAGGTGCTGAGCCAGCACAGAAGAAAAAAAAACATCCAGAATAAGCAGAGAAGACAATGTTCAAACTGATAATATAACTCCTGGAGGAGAATCCAGCCAGCAGTTAATTAGCAGAGAAGAGGACACAACTCTTAAGAGGCTGTGGAAGGGAATCCTCTGTTCTCCTGGGACAGAATTCTCTGTTTTCCTGAGGCCATCCCTTCTCCCTCTTATTCCCTTCACCTCTCCCTGAAAGAGCACTTTCCCTTCTGGTGAGGTTTAGGATAAGCTTGTTATTTTGGTTGAAGTTCACTCATATGACAGCCTGTCCTCTCTGTCATGTACACTTTGCTCTGAGAGGCAGCAGTAAAATTCTTTATCCTGTCTTCTTCACCCTTACCTGAAGCTCAGCCTGTTTCTTTAGCTTGAACTTTGGCAAGACAGATGTTTCTCTCCACTTTTCCCTTCTACTGTTCGTATCATATCCTTCTATTACACAGGACCATAATCCAAACATGTTTTGTTGTTTGAGTCCCATCCTTTGTGTGTTACGGATGTTTAAAATCTATCGTCCCTCATTTTTGGGAGTTCGGTGCTTTGACCCGTGAGCTGACATCAAGGTCAAGGTAGAAATGCTTGTCCCAGATTTCTGAGAAATCTGAACCACCAGTAGTCTGAAGTCAGACATTCTTAAACTGCAGTGCCTGGAACCTAAAGGAATCTTTTACAAGCGTGTTAAGTTTTTTTCTGAGAGGTGAGATCCCTCTTCAGACTTGCTTTTCAGCAAGAATAAGGTGCTGGGGATGCTTCTGAATACTGAACTTAATCTCCCATCCCTCTGCAGTGCATGCCCAAAGTGATCACTGACCACAAGCAGTACTTTTTGGAAACGTGTTATCCATACAGATGACTGGGAGCAGACCACCACTACCAGTACTTCTAATGCACACTGCCACTTAAAATGGTCTTCTGTGTGTCAGCTGATAGCCTAAGACTGGCTCCTGGCTTTTACCAAGTGTTCTGCTTTATTTCTTTTGTGGGATTAGTCAACAAACACTGGCAGTAGCAACATAATATTTTTAAATGAAACTATGCACAAATTCCTGTCCAGAAACATATATAATTGATTGCTGAGGTCAGGACCTGCATGGTGGCAGGCCTCTGCAGAGCTGACTATAGGAAAAACATTTTCAAAGTTCTCTTGGCAGCGCACAAACAGCACGTGGTAGTCTGCACACTTTTCTTTTGCTCAATTTACACTGTTCCTATTTTTAATGCGTATCTCTGAAAAATACAATTATATCAGCATCGTATTTATATCATTTGACATGTGAAATCTGGGTTTCCTTACATAAATTGTGTAATTTTGTGAAGTGGTGCATTTATCAGAAGTTGTTTAAGGTAATACCATTAATTTGTGAAGCTAACGCACGTCACATGGTAAATACGTTCCAACCCTTGCTGATTCGCAGTGTGTAAATAGACCATCAAGAAGATTTACCATAATACGTTTGTCGTTTATCATAATAGATAATAATTCTCTCTCATTGCCGCCCCTTTCCTGCTCCGCCGCCCAACACTTCTCACCTGACCTCTGTTCGCCCACTGTTGTCTACTCTGAAGCATTTTAAAGTTTTTCTCTATCTTTTCTTCCACTCATTTGAACTCCTGCTAAGTGACACCGCTCAACTGAGCCATCCTCAGAATTGTTCTCTCTTTGATCACTTCAAATTGGCCCATAGTTTGCACCAGTTTGGGTTCAAAATTAGGCAGCGACTTAAGTGCTTTGCTGAACTTATTTGTCCTGTGTGTAATTCTGTTTAATCTTCTCCCTGCCTCACCATCTCCCCTCACTGCTTTGCAGTGATT
This sequence comes from Cyrtonyx montezumae, assembly GCF_038088225.1. NCBI lineage: Eukaryota > Metazoa > Chordata > Aves > Galliformes > Odontophoridae > Cyrtonyx > Cyrtonyx montezumae. Next base: position 1,131,599 of record NW_027071870.1, on the reverse strand, counting down.
ATTGCTGTTATCTTCACATACAGGCTCCTTCAGCAGTACCAGTTTTGAAGTTACTGTTCTTGTTGAGCTAGTGGGAAAAGTCATTAACTTGTTGTCTGCCATTTACTCTTGGTTGCCAATAAGCTGTTCCTACAAAGCAAGGGTCAAGAGCTGCTCTAATGTGCAGCTGCTCAGCCCCAGCTCCAGCATCAGCAATCTGCATTTCCACCAAACCACTGAGCCCAGATGCACACCCAGCCATGGGGCAATGGCAGGGAGCCGCAGCTGCCAGTGAGATGGAGTTTCTAGGGCTGACTCTAACAGCTACCATGAAAGCTGACAGAATTGTATCAAAACCCACAGCACTGCTCTTGCTGCTTAGGCCTTTCATCCTCCGTTCCCAGCTCACATTACAAACACCAAGCAAGACACTTTCCACTAATGCTGTTTCACAATCCAAGATTTCCACCTCTCACGCTTCCCACCGCTCCTACAGCTTTCTGTTTTTCCCTTCACTTTTTCCAGTACTCCATTTGTTCCAGAGCTTACACACACTCTCTCTATTCCTTTCCCTTTGCATTACAAGTCCTGATTTCTGTCACTGTCACTTGGCTTCTTCTCATCCCCATTCTCCCCCCCAGGTCCCACACCACTGGCCATTTCCCTCAGCAGCCTTCTGACCGCTACTCTGCCGTTTGCCCCACTGTTTGCTTTACTCTTCCCATGTCCTCACTCTCCCCACAGGGCCAGGGAGACCCTCACCCTACTGGTTCTCAACACAGACCCGGGGGGCTCCCATCCCATGAGGATGAGCAGGGGCTGAACATTTCCACTTGCGGGTAATCCATTTAACTTCGCTCACTATTAGGGCAAGCAAATTTCCCTGAATAGCGGAGGCGCCGAGATGCTGGTTCCTATAGCAACTGTATCCAGGTGAAAACTCCTGCAGCAGCTCCCCTTCCCCCTTCCTGCTCCCCATGTCTCCTTTCTTTTCAGTGGCTTTTCGTGGCAGGGGGTGAGCGAGAAGGGATGCTAACCAGGCAATTTAACCGTCTCCGGTTACCCACACGTTAAGTGCTCGCGCTGGGGAGTGCGCCGTGTGCCCACGCATCCCTCATTGGTGAGCAAGGTGTCAGTGACCGTGAATGATCAATAAATACGGACTGGGGAACACCTTCATTTTGTGAAAGGAGAATATCAATTGATTTTTAAAGCTTTGCGAAGACGTTCATCTGCCACCTTCCTTCTGTTGCGCTTATCATCTACGCCTTGCTATGCATCCAATGGCCTTGTTGCAGAAATTGCCACTTCCTTCCACAGCAAAATTAAAATGGACTGCAGAGTGAGAGAGTTAAAAAGCTCTCCTGAGTGCTGGAGGAATATTCTCCAGAACGAATTACTACAGCATCTAAGAGGAAAAATGGGCAATGGGCAGCTCTGGGGATGGGGTCACAGAAAAATGGACTTCACAGTAGAGTTGTCTGTCTGCAGCCATCTGTACTCCATGTGATAGCATAGCTCACGAAGTACTGAGTGTAGTATAAAATCAAAGTGAGAAGGAGATAATCCATTGTTTATAACAAATATTAGACAGGGTATCAGCATCAGTCAGTGGAACTCAAGGTTTCCTCTGCATGAAGCTTTTCTCTGCAGCTCTAAGGGCTAAAAAGTGCTCTCCATTCAGACAAAAAGCTGAAGTTACAAAATAGTAAGAGCATTAGAAGCTGTAAGTAGAATGAAATTCTCCATAGCCTCAAAAGTACATAAAGATTGACAGCACTGAATTTGTTAACCCATCTAATTTGCCTCCTCATGGAATCAGTGAGAATCAACCTGTTGGTATCAAAATGTATCCTGTAAGTCCAGAAACTGCTGCTTCTTCCAGCAATGGTAACAGCTATGTGGTAATTGCAATAAGGGTGAGAGAAACCACAAGATGTTCGAGGTTATACAGCTCATTGTGGAGTATGTCTGGAAAGAAAGTGCTCAGTTGGACTCAGTGTCCCCAGGCTGGCATCAGAACTGTAGCAGGAAGGTGCAATCACCAGTGAGGAAAGCCAGGACTGTGTGCCAGCACACAGCTGCAGCAGTGCATTGCGTTGCACACAGCAGGCTAAGTCAGTATTAAGACTACCATTTTATGCATGTTCCTGATTGCCTTCAGTGTCTCTGTGAGCTTATAGTTTTAATAGTAGGTTATAGCCCTTCCTGTGTGCATTACCCAGAGAGCATTTTCAGCTGGCAACATTACTGGCTTGAACAAAACTTTCCTCAAGACCTTGACATCCTCATAACGCTAATTGGCTTTCAAAGATTTCCTCGGGTTCCTCCTCCAGCTGCTCTAGGCTTTTTTATAACCACCACGATTTTCAGGTTAGATATTTTTCTGGATCTCCCTTTAAAACATTTTTAAAATCTGAGAGTGGAAAAGTAGAAAATTAGCTCAAAAGCATTGGAAGTGGCTTTAATCTCTTTGACTCTAAGAAGTGTCCAGACACCCAGACACCTTTCCTTTGGAGTCCTACATCTAAAGTCCAGTGCTCCAAATCCACAGCTGGTATTGCATACAGAAGTGCAGAGTCCTCTTTCTCCTGCTTGTAAGAAAAAACTGAGTTTTCTGCTCTTGGTTTAGACAACCAAAAGAGGAAAAATCTTGATCAGAATCAGTAAAATATGTTATGGAATTGCTGAAGGATCTTTAGAACTGCATGAAGATAACTCAAAGCCTCTGCTGATCTGAACTGTGCTGTCAAGCTCTCCCTGGGGACAGCCACCCTTGGGATAATTACAAGACATCACACAGTGCATGACTTGCCTTGGAAAACGAGCAGTGCAGCAGATGGAGGCTGCGAGCAGAAACTCTAGGCAAAGAGAAAGGAGGACCTTATGGCTTTTTTCAGGATCCCAAGAATAACAGTCAGAAAAACGATTATGAAAACACCTGAAGAGCTGTGAAGAGCCACAGCCTAGCAAGTCAGTGCTCTTCCTGCCAATCTGCTCTGCTTCACTGCAGCCCGCTGACAGTGTGACTGCTACTGGCCTCATTGCTTCAAATGTGTTATTTTCAATGCAAAAGATGCTGGCAGCAATGGAGGCACTGCGACAGAGCTGTGGCTGTCACACAGTGAGGGACAGCTTCCTGAATAAGCATGGTTTTACAAGCCAGTACATTCTTCAGACTCCTGACACCGACTATGATCTGAGTGAAAACAAGAAGCAATCTCCAGGTGCAGCAGGAAAAATGACAGAGCAATAAGTGGATGGTGTGGGGATCTCAGTTTGTTATCACCATCGATATCCCAGACACGTGCCACCATCCACGTGCCACCTTCCACATTAGCCAGAAGCCCTGAGATAGCCAAAATCAGGGCCTCAGAAAGGCAGGCCAAAGAGAAGCACACTTTTCTCCGTGGGTTTATGGCTAAAATAGAAAAGAGAGACAGTGAATGAGTGCCTTTGGGAAGAAATGCAGCTATGGCAGTGACAGAGATGTGCAGTTCCCCTGACTCTGGGGTAGGACTGAACATGCTGATTGATAGAGGGGAAGGTTGCAAGATCTATGCCCTGTTCATGTGGCCATTCCCTATCCCATCCAACGTTCATTATCCAGAGAGGCTATAGGTGAAAGCTTTAAATAGATTACATCTATTTTTTTCTGCCTAGAAAAGTATGCCAGCACCATCTTCTATTTATGAGGGACCAGCATAGGGAGGGTCAGTGTGAGGGAAGAAGGGAGCTCTTGTGAAATGGAAAACAGCAGGAGAGCTGGATTTTCTACGCTATGCTGTGATGCTATCCTAATAAAGCAACTGAACATGACTCTGAAACTGAGATTATAAATCTGATTCCCATTTCTTGGGAAGGCTCCTCTCTACAAACCTGACAATACATGCATGCATTACAGTGGAAAAGAATTACTTGCTGCAAATGAGAATCTTGCTAATTCATTTTTATAACCTGCCTGCCTCCTTACCACCAACACATAACTGTTTGAAAATTGAATAATGCTCAGGGATGTGCAAACAAACACAAGTAAAAAATGACAAAACTCTCAAAATCGAGGCATGATTTTCATGTGTTTATAAACCCCTAGCCAAGCTGATGCCACAAGGTTCATCCCACACCATATCTCGGTGGTGGCCAGCAAATTTACATAAATGTCAACGGTTTACGGGCAGGTTCGGCCCGGTTCCGTGACGATTGGTGCGGGGGACCCACGGACCCACGCCCCAGGAAAGGGGAAGGGGGAAAGGGAAAAGGGAAAAGGGAGATGGGCCTAGGAACAAAACAGCGGCAACGATCTGAGGAGGAAAGCTAATTTACTAAATAAGATATCGGAAAGCAAAATAACACAATATAATACAATATAATTGGAATTAAAGCTAATAAATCAAATAAAATGAGCAAGAGAGAGTGTCCGATAAACCGAAGGCCTTACGCTAACGCTGAAGGCGAACGGCAGCGAGCACCCACTGCTGAGTCGATCCCAAAGGAAAGAGCAGTGTCCTGTGACCGCAGACAGTTTTTATCTTTCCCTCTGAGCGTAAACATGTAAGAACGCAAAGCATCGCAAAGTCCTCTGGGGAATGGAGTTCTTCTTCTCTTCTGAGACAGGTATACCTGGAACTATCGATGATCCACGGAGCTGGAGCATTAACTCTTTAACTCTAAATGCACTACATGATGTTATGATGTGGAATACCAGTACCAAAAATCATAAAACCATGACAATAGCAAGGAGAAGAACTGATCAGAGCCTGGGGTGAACTGTACCATGCACATTTGGTATGTGAACACAGTGTATGCCTGTGAGAGGAACAATATATGGATTCAGCTAGGCTGGAAGCCTGCCACAGCTTAGAGGAAGTGTGTGCAAAATGTCTAGAACCAAAAAAGAACCTTTAATGTTCATCAGATTATCAACAGGTGTTTCTGGCTTTAGAGTCACTTAACTTTATCAGCTCTAAAGAATATACGTAATCATTTTGATGCAGAGGGAGAAATTACTGTAAGTCCAGCCAAACATTTGCTATTTCTGAGAGCTTGGTCATGAACTCTCCCTAACCTGGTGGGGACTGAATAGAGAGAAATATTCCATAGTTCCTATAGTGCAGATCCTGCCTAGGTACTTTATTCTGTACATTGGGAGCAAAAATCCCACTGACTTTCAAGCCATAGTGTGCGTAAAAGGAGATGCCTACACTTCCAGAAGAAAGCCTCAGGTTCAAGGAGGACACATCTCTCTCTAGTCCCACTGTGCTTTTGTATTTGCTGGCCCTCATTTAGTACTGGTAGATCAGTAGTGTTTTTTAAACTTCCAGGTGTCTTTCAACAGCGCCATAATCTTTCTCATTCAATTCTCCTCCATCAAATCTACCTCCTTTGGATCAGAGATTTCCTTCTGCTGCACGTCTGTGCAATGCTTGCTGCAGGGAAAATCAGTGAGGCTGGTGATGAGATAGCTGCCAAGGCCATCAGTGACCGCTCCCAACTCACAAGTGAGCACAGAGCAGATGAGTAAAAATTTCTCTTTGATTTCCTTTCCCACTGGGAAAAACTACTGTTGCTTCAACTGTAAAAGGCAGATTTCTCATAGACATGGCTCTCAGCCAACCTTGTGGCCGTGTATGAGAAGCTTCACACAGCCAGGATGCTGACAGTGCATGCCATTGACTAGTGTTGACGTCATGACCCATTTCAGGGCCTTGCTCAGCTGCATGGCCTGATCTTCCTTCAATGGCAAGGATACGCTCGTCCTCCTCAGAGGGCCCTGCCTTGACACTCCTATGGGAAGTGCTGTAGAGTCAAGGTAGGCAAAACCTGGAGACTTGGCAGTGGTGTGTAGGGGTGAGTTCATCCTGTTCGGCCTCGGTGGCAAACATGCTAGCTGGGATCCAGTGCTGTCTGTGGCTGTGTGAGCCACCACCTCAGCTCAGAGCCTGTGACTCCGGGTGACTCAAGTAGCTCCTGACCTGGGCATGGCCCTGTGTCCCTCTGAGGCATCTGTGTGATGTGTGACTTTTGGTTGTTTTGGTAGACTTCAGAAGTGGTTGCCATGGTTTTCTGCTGATAATAGAGACCCGAGGAGCTGAAATGAAAGAAGTCAAAAATTTAACCATAATATTTGAGTTGCACATGGCACCTTTTTAATTTTAATTTGCCTGTTTCTCCTTAGTTTATTCTGGCATTAGCAGTAGAAATGCTAAACGTCGCAAGACAAATTTTTCTCCTGGTAGTTCAAATCCAGAGGGCAAGACAAAATGCTGAAAATAAGGCAACGAAGTCTGCACTATGTCATATTCACAAATTAAGCATTCTCTATTCAAAACACTGTTTTCCCTCTGTTGTAGAAAAAATCCCTATTTTCCAGGGTTTTGACCCAGATCCAACACAAGTCTGTGGGAAAAAAATAAAAAATAAATAAAAAACCAACCACACAATACAATAACTTATATCTGGTTCCAAAACACACTGTATCACTTACTACTCAATTGAGAATTAGTAACTATATGATACGGAACTTTCAATTATTTTATGAGAAAAATACTTTGACTTAATTTAAAGAACATTAAGAACATGGAATAAAGTGGTGTTTCAGCAAGCATGGATGTTTGAGGAGGTAACCCAAGGCAACATAGTCTGGACCGTTTCTGAATTCTCTTGCATACTGAGAAGCCGTGGTTACTCCTTAACAAAAGATTGGAAATACAATTACTAACAAACAACAAAAGGATGAAATTCTTGGCATAAAGTAGGACACATCAAAATAGTGGACATGTTCTGTGGTTGCTCATGCTCACGGACTAAATTTCTACAAACTACAAGGATGGTTCTTGGTTCAGAGAAAATATTTATTAGTAATGAATAATATAATAATTCTTGTATACTTTCAAAGCCTCTACTGAGCCTGGACACCAGTGCAAATTATTTACTGAGTATTTCTTTCTTCTTGCATTGTAATTCAGGTTTACATTCACTGAAATTGGCTTTCTTTGAAAAGCATGGTTTTTATGGAGACAAACAGACTTCATAGGGAGTCACCTTTCACCTTTCTGATTAAACAGCAGTTCTACTTAAAAAGTACACTCTAAATATTTTTACATGTGGAAAAAAAATTGCCTGTGTCTATAAAAAAATCCAGTGTGACAGAAAACTCAGACTACAAAAGGTAGAAGCAGCCCTAGGATTATGGAAATCTAACTACAGTTCAATATTTGGCTTTTGGTTGAATAATAAGCAAAACGGCTTACAGCTGTGCTTAGAAATCAGCCCGAAGAAACTTTTAGTCTTTCAAAACAATTTTGATGGAAATTATTTTGACTATTCAAGAAATTAAAAGCAATAAAAATGAATGTTCTCCCCACTGGAGCTCTTGGATAGTACAAAGTTACGTGACTGTGGTTTTGATAAATAATCATGGTAATGCAGTGTGTTATAATATCTCTGAAAACTACTTGGAATACATGGAATTGGGAGTACTTGGTAAGTGGACATATTCGCTGCTCTTCGTCTGAAATAGAAAAGCTATTTAGTACTTTGTAAAACAGGTTAAATGAAGTTTGCTCTCTCTTGGAGATACAGTTATTTTTCCATAGTTGTGTGCAGGTGGAATGTTTGAAAATTGCATGAGACAGGCAATTGTGGCACTTCAGCTTGGAGTACCAAACGTTAGCAAATCATCCTGGATGGATCTGAAGTTTAAGACTGCAATGTTATTCTGTGTGACAATGGATGCATTTCCATTTTTACCTATTTAAATATTCACAGTCACAAATGCACGGTAGTTATTGCGTAAAAAGGGTCTATTTAGGAGGAAAAGGCAGATACCATTTACAAAAGCTGTTAGTCAAAGAGTATATGTATACCCTCAAATGTATAACATACTTTTACCTAGAAATGTTTGTAGCAGGAAAGTGGATCTGTACAGGGGCAGAGAGCCAAAACAGAAACAAGAGAAATGGGCAGGTCTTCACCAGGGGTGCCAACCTCCTGCAAGCATGTTAGGTAGTAGAAAACCACCTGCCACAAAGAAAGTGAAATAGTTCAGCTCTGTTTCCTAACTAGTCCACACTTTATTTTCTTGGGAAAGTAAAAATCCAGTTTGGTGAGCACAAAACACCCTCTCCAGGGGTTGTTTTTTTCCCTTCTCCATCTCTGTGGAAGACCTCAAACCTGGGAAGGAGTCAGAGTTGCTGTGACACTACAGTGTACTCAATGGAGGTCTTATTTTAGGTGGAGGGTAGCAACTGACATTATTTCCTTCTCAGTGGTATTTCTGCTCTTGATTTCCCCACACAACCAGCTCTGCTGCTTTTGGGAACTGAATGAAACAGCCAAGTGTTGCCACAGAGACGTGCAAAGGGGGCAGGTCCCCCCAGCTTGGTGGCTCAGGCATGAAATACAGACTGGATTGAGGCTATAGTGACAGGATGGGATGAAAGTTATTTAGCTAAGTGCTTTAATGGGGGATTTTTTTTTTAATATAGGTTTCATTCTGCTACCAGTAAATGACAGAGATGACAGCAGGAAGCACTTAACCATTCAAGAGTACTGCATCTCCAAATCAACTCCAAGCTACAGAGACCACTGCAACTACTCCACAGTGACAGAAACAGCAACAGAAAGGGTATCACACCTTTGGGGTCAGAATCTAACTCCAAAAGAGTCAAGAAGTGCTTTTGTTGGAGGCATTAGCTGCTATTTGGGTTGCTAATAAAAGGTCTGATAAAGATCAGTCCCAGAAGTAAACATGTTTATCTGTGTGTAGGACATCATCAGGCAGGATTTACTTGTCTAATTAGCCCAACAATTTTGTTGTTGGCCTACGTATGGGAATACTTCATTTCCCTGCTAGAAAAGTCTGCTGTGCTTCCTTCAGTGGTGCTGCTCATAGACCTCTACACCTTCATTCTGGCTGAAGCTGGCATGGCTCACAGTCCTGGCTGAAGTCACAAATGGTTCACTCTCCTGGTTGAAAATGACCTTGCCTGAGCAAAGACTCAAGAGTTTTCTCTGAAGGCCATACTTAATATCGAGAGCATTAAACAAATTGTTTTGTGTGTGCTGTGGAAGAAAAGGCATTTAAGTCTGAATGCAAAGGCCAGTTCTGGGTAAAACCAGGGTCTCCACTCCTACAGAGTAACGTTTGTGATAATCAGAGCTGAAAGGGAAGATTTAACCTCCAAGGCTGATGGAGACCAAAAGGATGAAAGGATTTTTTAGATGTGAAAAGACGGATCAAGAATTTTACTAAATCCTGGGTCAGAGGGAAGGCTGAAAATTGCCTTTGCTCTGAATCTGAGACATTTCAGCCTGAAGCAGGTGTGCCTTACGTCTCAAACGAGTCATGTGTTTCCATTTCATTTCCTCTGTTTTCAATTCCCATTCTCTCAGACTTTATTTACTTGTTTCTTCCAACAATATGATAGCAAAAACAGCCAAGAAGCAAAGCTTGTCTCTAAATGCCTGATTTAAATAATGCATCCATTAATTTTTGCACCAATAGTGGTACAACATGAAATAGTACATTATTTTTCAGAATCTGATTCTGTAAATATTGGACCATTTGACTAAAATATTCCTGATGTATAAATAAAGTTACTCTTGTGCATTAGTGTTTTCCGGCTCAAAGCTTCAATGCGCTGTTTTAAAATACAAATATTTTCCAAGGTGCAAAATACAAATGCAACCGTATTTAAGTCTTCACTGAAGAGAAGCATGAAAAAAAAAAAATAGTGGCGAGGGCTTTTCTTCCTGCTGCTGGAAGATGGCTTTCACCAATTTAAACAGAATATCCTCAATATATACATTGAATATTGTGTGTATAGTAGGTTGCTTCTCTGCAATTGGGTCGACTGAATAAAATAGTTACACTAGGTTTGCACAGTAGTGGAGCTACATCATGGAAGTGTAGGACTGGCAGAAATCTGCCTGCTGGAGCCACTATTGTGTTTGGTGGTTGGGAATTCCAGTTTACAAAGACAGCAGCTTTTTAACATCAGTTATACTTAGTTTGAAACTATTTTCTATGTTGCCCTTTAAACTAAGAATCCTTTCCAGTGGAGTGAATTTTTTCATTTTAGCTTTGTCAGAATCTAAGGGACGGTGTTTTCTCCCCTGTGGCCTAAATCCAAGAGGAGTTTTTTGAAAGCATATTAAAGAAATAGTGCTTTGCTCTCTGGGTAAAACAGGAAGCTTTTAATACTGCCAAATTTTTGTCATCTGGATGGGGCATTGCACTGGAGAGTGGCTGACTCTACAGAGGGCAGAGAGGTTTTGCAGAGAGATCTAGACAAATCAGAGGGCTGGGCAATCACCAGCTGCATGAGGTTTAACAAGAGCAAGTGCTGGATTCTGCACCTGGGATTGGGTAGCCCTGCATGCAGGTACAGACTGGGAGATGAAAGGCTGGAGAGCAGCCCCATAGAAATGAATGTGAGGGTTCTGGCTGACAGAAAGTTGAGCGTGAGCCAGCAGTGTGCCCTGCAACCGAAAGGCACAACTGCACCCATGGGGAGCACCAGGCCCAGCAATGCCACCCAGCGAGGGGAGGGGTTGTGCCGCTCCAGCACTGGGTGCAGTTTGAGTGCCACAAGGTAGGAAAGGCATACAGCTATTAGAGTGTCCAAAGGAGGGCTATGAAGACAGTGAAGGGGCTGGAGGGCAAATGTGTGAGATGCCTTAGTTTGCTCAGCACAGAGTATTAGAGCTGAGGGGAGGCCTCATGGTGGCTGCAGCTCCTCACAGCGCTGAGCTCTGCCCTCTGTGAGGGAACTGAATGGAGCTGAATGGGAGAGGGGCAGCAGGGGGTCAGGGAAAGAGTCTGCATCCAAGGGTGGTGGGCAAGGAATGGGCTGCCCAGGGTCACAGCTGTCAGAGTTCAAGGAGCATTTGGACAGTGCTCTCAGATGCAGGGTCTGAATTCTGGGTGCTCCTGTGAGGAGCCAGGGGTTGCACTCAATACTCATCGCGTGTCCCTTCCAGCCCAGGCTATTCTGTGATTCTATGGAAGCTGCACAAAGCCTCTTCCCACAGCACGGCCCCCTCCCCCCAGGGCCCGGAGCTGCTCATCAACCACTGGTGAAGGCACCGTGACAGACTGCTGCCCTCCCAGTGGGGCTCCATCTCTCCTGGGGACAATATGCTCCCTGACACATGCTGCCCGTGGCTCTCTGTGGGCGAGGGGGAGAAATGCCGACGCTCCATTGTGGGGGGCATCAAATGCTTTTAGCAAGCAATGACCACCCTTAAGGATTTCCAAGAGAGGAAATGAACCTCCAATCAATTATGACACTTGATTAAGTTACTTAAATTGCTGAATCTCCAGCAAAATCAGCAGTGTCAACTCCCTGACACTGTGTGTGTGATTCGATGGCCCTTATAGTAATGCAGCTCTGCACACCTCCTGTTTTATGTACGTCCCCTCTGCTGTTGCTGAACTTCCATCTCATTACGGGGAGTGCAGGTTTCTACCTTGTCACTTCACAGCCTTGTTTGAGCAGCGCGCTGGCGATCACCTGGTGGTTTTCAGGAAGACTTTTTTTTTCCCTTGAAATGCTAATGCAGTCCCTTTGAAAACAAACACACGCCTGTGATTGTAATATTGCCTGTGTTCATTTTTATTTCAAATGAAACAGAAAAGCAGCTTCAAAGCCCTCAAAGCAATGGGTGACTGTTGAAAAAAGCCACTGATAAAATGGAAGGCCACTTTAATAGCAAAGCCTGATAGGAAATTATGGTGATCATTAATAGTATGTAAATCACTTATTTTTTAGTTGTAAGAGAGTGTTTGGGAGCGGCTAAGTGGAATATTGAAAACAGTGCACTATCCTGTCACAGCTCCAACCCTGTCAGGAAGGCAGCAAGCTTCTATTCTTCCCAGCACCCATCTTTGCCCCCTCCAAAGAGGCAGTAAGAGAGAAGACTGCAATTGCTCTCTGCTTTACATTCCACACACTTGGGACTCTGTGTGTGACTGCATCTACTGAATCCCCAGACAGAGGTGTGCGGACAGATGGCAAGCCAGAGAATGCAGGGTGCAAGGGAGATGTAACCAAATACAGCTCCATCTGGGCCAAGTCCCACAGAGGGTAGGGGCTGCATCAAGGTTGAAGCTCTCCCTTGAGCTGTACGCCTGTCAAAAAACAGGTCTGCCAACCTGAGCAGGGCTGTTCCGACAGGACAAAACAGTAAACGCCATATCTTTTATGGGAAAGCAAACATTTCAGATAGGCTCCACAGAATCACAGAATGAATCACAGAATGGCTTGGGTTGGATGGGAACTTAAAGATCACCCAGTTTGAAACCCCCTGCCATGGGCAGGGCTGCCACCCACTAGATCAGGCTGCCCAGGGCCCGTTCAACCTGGCCCTGAATACCTTCAGGGTTGGGACAACCACAGCTTCTCTAGGCAATATGTGTTAAGCGACTGAAAATAGTGAAAACTACACGATCAGAAATTCAGTAATCTTTACCAGATAGAAACAACAAAGTCTCAAATTGTAAATTCCTTAAAATAGCAGAGATATTCCTGAATGAAAGCAGTATAGGGATCTCCTAAAACTGGAATTTGCATTTACTGCCATTTCCTTGGCAACATAGACCCAGGAGCTGCTGAAAGTGATGAAGTGAGAGATCCTGGCACTCATACCCATCATGTGTGGATCCCCCACTGGTGATCAGCATGTGGTGACATGGAAGGGATCTCCATCCACCCAGCTGCCCTCAGCCCAAGTGAAGAGCCAGCCAGGAACACCCTTGCAGTTGCCCACTCTCTCCCGTGGCAGAACTTGAAGTGTTTTGCTCGAAGTGTGCATCCCTATGGAGATTTTTGGTTTCAATAACTAAATATTTTTTGAAATATAGATATTTCTGTCTGGAGACATTCCAGCAGAGTCTATGGACTGTGCAGGGCTGGGGACGCGCAACAGCTTGCTATCACTTTGTAAAATGGATATTTCTCTCTTTCCATACAGAGGAGGCACAGCACAGTGCCTAGAGCCACTCTGCACAACAAGCAGTGGTAAAACAGCTGCAGAACCCAGGCATGGGGAGGCAGTGCAAGCCTTCATCCTGGTGACCCACCCCACTGAGGATCAATAGGTCCCTTACTTCTGAGGGAGCACATCTGCATTCAACACTTCTCACCTCTGCAGCTCAGGATGATGTGGCTTTTGCCCCTTTTGCAATTCTGCATCTCTCTTGCCATCTCTACAATTACATTTTTCTTTCCTCGTATGTTTTTCACAAATGCAATGTTTAACTTAGCCCATCCCCTCCCTAACTAACCATGTATTTGTTTTCAAGATTTTCCAGCAGTAGGCTGAAGAGGCTCCGCTCTCTTTTCATGAATGTCGGGCAGTTTTTCCAATCACTTGAAGTCTCAGTAAGAGCAATCAGTGATGACGATTAACAGCGCTCACTACAGAGTTGATGCTGAAGTGCCACAGTCCATCAGAGCTTGTCACTTCTTTGGAGCTGAAAAAGTCACCAGCCCACACCACAGAGGCATCCTCCGTGGATATCCTTCCCTCCTTCTTGCTGCTTCCTGTTAGGCTCATGCTCTGCAACAAGCTTTAAATTGCAGAAATTATCCTTGAGCCAAAGACCAACACAGAAAAGGAGATTTCTCTTCCCCATTGCATGATTAAGCAGTGGATTTTTTTTTAATAATCAAAGACCAACATGTTGCAAAAGCTTCATGGTACATTTGTTGCAGAAGCATCCACTAAGGACCATTACAGTCCAAGGTGGGAAAACTTGCAGCCACAGACTTTTGGAAACTGGTGAGAATTTTCCAGAGAAGTATCAATATATTTGTGTCCAGCCCTTACACATTCTCTATGCATGGTGGTGGTACAGCAGAAACTCACACTGGCACTAAAGGCCAGCAAAATTTTCTGAAGAGCTGAGCAGAAGGAGAACAGGAAAGCAATGGTGGGAAAGGACTGAAATGCTCACGTACATTTATCCTGTTTAACACAGCCACGCTTGCATACTGCCATTCCTGCCTCGCATCTACACCTTCTTGCTCAGCCATCACAAAGCATCAAGAAACTTAATCCATTTTACCAGCTCCATAGGCACAGCCCAGCACTCCTCATGGGGAAATCTTTCAACAGTTCGATTCAGAACCCGCTGTAAAAGTATACAGCCTGAATTTGTCTTGCTTGAGCTTCCAATGTCCCATTTTCACTATGTCTTTAAGCTATCTCCATGCATGACAATTTTCTTCTCCATAGAGGAACTGGAGAAGTTCAATCAGAGCACCCCACAGCTGCCTCCTAGGTGAGCCAGATGGACTGTTCCCTCTGCCTTCCAGATGTGCCGTCCATCAAGCTAGAAAGAGAGCTCACTCCATATCTACTTTTTCAATGCAAAGGCAACTGTGCATTTTATCCTCCGAAGCTGAACCAGAGCATCCCTTGCTTCCTAATACTTCACTCAGGAGCCTCTCTTCCTCCAACTCCTCTTTGGTGCTGCAACCACCACAGTCCACTCCATCCTCTCCTGCAGGGTCTTTGCAAGTTGTTTCTGTCTCAGCCTCAGTGCAGGGGTACACCTCTAATGTCATGTTTGTAGAAGCACGGTGTGTATCTGGTGTGACAGCAAGCTGCTGCTGAAGTGTCTATTTTCTCAACAAGCAATGTAACCCACAAGGCCCCAAATATCTGTATAACATCAAAGTTATTTTTAAAAAGAACAGCAATTTCTAAATATGTCATTGCAACCACAGAAAGGAGCCTATTTATAACAGCAATATATATATTCTATTTAAGATGAGTCACACACTTTCTGCAGCTCCATCAAGTTGCAATCAAACCTCTACCAACTGGCTTTATTATTACTCCTTTAACCGTTGTGATACCCACAGGGTTCAGCAGGAGACCCTCTGTGCAGTAGAGGCAGCAGCACCCGGCCAGGGAACAGACTGCCCCTGGTTCAGCTCAGCACTGCCTAGAAGTGATGTCCCGGGCAATATGTGCAGTGCCAACATCATCTCACCGGCACTCCCAGCCTAGAAAACGGCGTGTTCTTTTCTTTCCTAATGCACATTGATGATAGAGGAGTTGAGCACCAGCTCACTCACACCTGGACAGAAGGCCAGTGCTGCAATGGAAGAGTAAGTTGGATGTGGGGAAAATTTCTTCTCAGAAAGGGTAGCGAGGCACTGGAACAGGCTGCCTGGGGAGGTGGTGGAGTCACTGTCCTCGGCCGTGTTCAAGCACTGAGAGACATGATGAGAGGGCATGGTGGTGACGGTTGGACTAGATGATCTCAAGGGTCTCTTCCAACCTTAATGATTCTACAGTTCTGTAACTGTCCCCACTGCCCCCCTCCAGCATTCCTCGTATACCCAACAGCGCACCGGCGTCCCCAGAAGCGTAGTGCTTCCATCATGCTGGTGCAGGATGAGCCAAAGGGTGAGGCATGGAGTGTGGCAGGGTTATTTTGCACCCTGGGTAAGCCAACAGAGCAGCTGTGCCTCCATCAGGTGCAGTGCAAACCCAGCCCAGTGCCTGCTCCTTTTCATTAAGTCTTGAGATCACTGGAGAAAAGATGAAAAGGGCTGGTCATTACCCATTACATGTGACCCATTCACTTGCTGATGTGCTGTTTTTCATCTCCCTGCTCTGCCTGTAGGCAAGCATCCCCCAGTACCCTAATCTGCCTTTTTTATTCTCCACCATTTATTTTCCTGGGGGCCTTGTCAGCCGTGGCTCCACCGCTTCCCCGTGCCTTGCAGCGCTGCGGATTCGGGAGCACTAAAAGTTCCAGCTCACACTAACAAACTCCAGAAAGCCCGATCGTGTATTACGAAGCCGGCACGGGGCAGGTTTGGGAGAAACTCGATGAAATGAGAGAGCTGAGACGGGAAGCGCGGCCACATCCCAGAGACGGGCAGAGGTGAGAGGAAGGGGAGGCGGGGAGCGCTTGGAAACCCATTAAATGAGGGCTTATCATCAGCGTTATGTAAATCACTTCAAATGCCTTCTTTTATTAAAAGTATTGAGCCGCATTACTGTCTGCCTTCGGTCTCCCTAATTCGGTTGCTAATGCCTAAGACTACTGTTGAAATTAATTTGAAATTAATGTTCCTCTGTAATTACTTAATGAATCTCACATTCACTGCCCTTAGCTCTCCGTTGACAAAGGATCTCACCCACCGCATGGAAGAGGTTGGAACACTGACTGCGATTTTTAAATGGTTGCTAAATTATAGTTTGCAAATATAGTGCGTATATATCACACACTTCATCTTGAAGGATCTCAGTGTGTTTGAAATGTTACGTAACATTCATTCTTTAGTAAAATTCCATCACAAAAACTTTCTGGGCATCAATCTTCTTACTTCCCTGCATGCCTCGGAATTAAACCGAATTTAGCTGTATTATTATGCAAACAAATTCATACCTGCATTAGAGGATTATTATTAGGGCTATAAAGTCAAACACTTAAAGATAGGAAATGCTGGAACTCTGTGCAGTGTGAATTCCTTCTTCCATGCACACGTACACTCACAGTCCTCGGTTTTATGACAGTGTATTTCCCCACACTCACCCCCTCCCCCCAGGGACTTATTAGTTCTCCAGAAAGAAATAGGGTAAGAAAAAAAAATATCAAGAAAAAGCAAGCAAAGGAAGCCAGTGACTCACGGAGCCCTTGCCTCATTCATTACCAAAGCTACAGAGGTCGTAATGCCTGCTCCTCCTTTTCTGGGTGGCTGACTTGATACCCCATAAATCCCACTCAGCAGAAATGCTGAATGTGCACAGCAGTACGGAAACGTTTGCGCACACGGGGCATTTACTCGCTACCGAACCCTGTGAAACATGAGGTCCTGGGGTCTCACACTGAGCTCTTAAAATTAGCGTACACTTCAAAGAGGGGAAAATACTTGTCCGTCTCCCAGAGATGGTGAAAAACAACTGAGAACGTGGTTAAAGCACACAGACCCAGCACTGCTTGCCTGTAGTGCACAGCACAGCTCGGACGCGGCGATAACTGGGACAGGACACGCTGCGACCCAGCAGCAGCCAGCACAGAAGATGCTCGTGCTGCTCTGAAACCTGGCAGAGGGAGGCAGTGGGAAAACAGCGAGGGCTTTGTGGAGACAAAAGAGCTGCACGTAAGGCTTTTCAGATAACCTGCATTCTGCCTGCTTGCCATTTGGACTGCCTGCCTTAGCCGTGACTTCGCATTTCTTTTTCAACGTGTAGTTTTCTGAGGATCAAGGTAAAGTCAGAGCCCAGCTCACGAGCAAACACGAAACTCTCAAGGCTTTCCCGAATTACCTGAAGGGTGCTTTGCCCCAGGATATCCCCAGCATCTGGGCCAGAGCAATTCAACCCTTCCTTGCTGCCAGAGCTGTGCACAGCAGGGAGATGTAGATCCACATTATGTACTTTCAAACCCTGGCAAAGGGACTGTGACCAAATATCCCAGCTCAGCAAAGGACAGACTGCCATGGGTGTTAGGTCCCCAGGTGCAGTGCTACACCCACCTCACTGTGACCTGTCCTCTTCTCACAACTGGGAACCAGATCCCTGCAGTAGCCCACACCCAAGCAGTAATCACCTCCCACCCCCACGTTGACCTACTTGCTCGACTAGAAAAGCCCAATCTCACCTGCACCCGGGTCTGTACACTCCACTGTATGCCCACCTGTGCCTGCATGCAATCATCCTTCCCAAATCCACCTTTTCTCAGAGCGTCCTCCCCCACAGCCCCACAGCATTCCCATCTCCCACGCTTCGTGTGTTACAACAGGTGAACTGGGGTGAACTGCTACAGTGACATCTTTGACAGCTTTCCCTCTAGAACATCAGAGCACTCAAGCTTTGGTCTCAAAAACCAGCTGGATTTGAATATTTTTAGAAAGAAAAACAGACCATCTAGAGAGAGTGGTTACAGTCTTTTTTATACTAGAAAGATCAAAGAGAACCTGCGTGACCATGCAGTAAACTTGAGAGGGAAAAGAACTGAAGGAGCGCTTGGTTTTGCAGTGCGTTCCCATACCGTTTTGTGCGTGACTTGTTTATCTCTTTGGAATGAGTCCTCTTACGCAGATAGCGCTGCACAACTGTATCATCAAACCCACCTTCAAAACACATGATGGGCTTCTATTCTTTTAGCTGGCAGGTTGTTACTGAAACACAGCCTAGACTTCTAGTTCTGCTTTTGTGAAGAAAGCAGAAAAAGAAGCAACCCTAGCTCAGCAAAAACTAAGCAAGATTTCTTGAGGCAAAGGTGCTTTCCTGCCTCAACAGCTTCCTCCTGCTGCTAGTAACCGATATGATAGGGCTGCCCCAGCCAGGTTCCCAGAATCCTATAATGGAAAGCAGCTGCCCATACACAGAGATTGCTCCAGACGTTCCCGTAACTCATCTGTCATTTTCCTTTGGTCCACCTCATTACTCAGCTTCCCAATATTAACACATCAATAGCACCAGCAATCTCAGAATTGTACTCAGTGTACATTTTAAGCCCCCAACCCTAATTTAAGGGCATTCACATTGCTGCTTGTTGTTCAACATAGGGACTCCAGTTATTCAGCAAAACATGAACACCAGTACTTTGTATGAGGCTGAACTGGGCTGCACTGGCCATGTATTGCAATCCCGAGCAGTCATTTATTCAAACTCCTTTTTCCAGCAGTACTAGAACTAGAAATAGTCTAGTACCATCTGAAACACTTAGATTTGCAGAACCATCTGTATGGTGATGAAAGCTCTCAGTCTTTACAGAGCTATCTTCACAAAGCAGTAAGAACCCCAGCCAATCTAACTCCACCGTAAACACACCACCACTGAAATGGAAGGGGTGGGAGGGACAGCTGCCTTTGTCACCTTCCCAGCATTTTGCATTAAGAAACACAGCTAAAACAGAAGATACCACCATTTAGTTAACGGGGTTAAAAAAATACAAGCATTTACTACCATTAGAACGCATCCATCATCTACTACCTTTACTCTGAATGCTCGCTTCAAAAAACAACCTCCTCTCTTCTGCAAAGAACCGATGAAACAGCAAGCAGCTCATTTGCAGCTAAGCAGCTAACTCCCACGAGTGCACAGCTGTATTTGTCTCCTGATAACAAAAAAAATATTTTTTATTATTTGCAATCACGGTCTACATTTCCAGGACGCCTTATCTCCCCGTGCCTTTGTGTACACCAGTTTTAACAGCTCCTTCAAGGAGGATTCATGGAATTGGTAATAGGTTTTGTAATTTCCACCTTCTGTTTTCTAGTTCAGAGAGTAATCGAATCCAGTCACTACACTCGTATCTATCTGGCAACTATTTGTCGGGCTCCATGAAATGAGTTGGAAGTTTGATTTCCGTTCTCAGCAGGCATTTGTGTGATACAGATGAACTGCTGTAACTGGCAAATTGGAGGCAATTTCACCAGAGATTCCCAGGATTAAATAACCATGAGAACAGAACTTTCCTCACCCTCAGAAAGGTCTCTTCTTTAACAGAGTTGAGAAATGACAGGACAAAATTGTCAAATTTGGATTTCTGCTGTTGTAAAGTGCACTCTAGAATGGGTTTTTATCTTCCAAGGCTATCAAACTGGTACCCACGTTAAATTACAAGTCATTATGACCAAGTCTTAAAGCAAACTAAGCTTTATCACTTCCCCCAAATCCTTTCTACCTCTGCTGCATTTTAATTGGAATACAGGAGTAATTTTTTCTTTCATAAGTATTTTATTTATTTCACACTCCACATCACGCGTAACAGAAATGTTCCCTAGTCCTCATTCTGGTTGTGCATGTTTGATTCCCCATCGCTGGAGCTGGTGCAGTGACATCAGCCACTGAGACCACCAGTAGCACCCTGCAAGAATCTGTGAGCTCAGTCACACAAAGCATCTAACAACCAAAAGACAAGTTACCAGTGTAGCAGAGGCTGAACATATGACTCAGGCTAGGATTAAAAACTTTATTTTCCATACAAAACAATAATAAATCCAAGCAGATAATGAACCAAGCATCTTCTCATTTTCCACCTTTTCTCAATATAGTCTATCCAAAGTTCAACGTTACATCGCTGTATCAGTAAAAGCTATGAAGTTTCCATCTTGTATCCGTGTTTTTCTAATTCAGCTCTGTATGAAAAAATAAAGATGCATATATTAAAAACAAATACTTTTTCAACATGCACATTGCACAACATACAATCATTTTAGAAACAGTGAACATGCCACACTGCTTGCTCGGTCACATTGATAATCTCTACTTACTTTACAGTTCCTCATCTTAATGTCTTAGGATCACCAGAAGTATATCCCATAGGAAAAATACAGACATTTGCTTCAACCACATTTTCTTGCCCCCTGACCAGCTGTGGCTTGTTGAACTATATGTTGCAAAGCAGTACCAGTAAGCCAGCAATAATCCGTTAGAAAAAAAACACTCCATGATCAATTCATACTAGTTATTCTCAATTTCCTAAAACTCCATGAGATCACTGATCTGAGTGATTTAAATGCACATACGTAACAAAAAAAAGCTAGCTCTTTAATATATATATAATATGTATTAATACCATGTTTAAATCTTGGTGCAATTCCAAGGAAAAAGGACTGCTTTGTTCACTTTAATCGTGGTTGGGACAGCAGGTCAGCAATTGCCAAAGGTTACTGCTCCTAACCTGGCCCCAGTTAGCTTCTTACCCACCTGCCTCCAACACATCAGGTAGAACTACACCCTGTTTTATATCCTAGCCCTAGCATATATGTATTTAGACACAGCAGTCTAAATCTCAGGTTAGTTCACACAGTGTTGGAATTTTAGAAGTGGAAGAGCGCATCACTTTCTTTCTGAAGATGAAATAAAAACATGCTGCAACAAAGAAACATTGCAAACTATCATTTTAAGGCAAGTATAAGGACACCAGCACTACAGGCTGTAATTAGGACATACACTGACGGTCTGTCGAGATCAACTACGCTCGTCAAGAATTACACTATCCCTGTCTTTCACTGTGTATCAGCATTAACATTTCCAGAATTACAATTTAACTGCATTCCGACCTTGTTAAGGAAGGACTACAAGCTTTTATTTCTGCTACACAAAGGGTCACTTTCTCCCTTTACACAGGAGCTCATCCCAGGAAGTTATTCAGGCTGTACTGCAGACATTTACTCTGCATGCAACATAATGAAGGACTAATTATGAAATGTGAATTTGTGTTGACTGTTGAAACAATTCAAATTATAATTACATTAACTGAAATGGCAAGTGACCAGGAGGATTATACAAGTGGATTACAGGTACGTAAATTACTATCACTTTTTTAAAGCATGCTACAAATATTTATTCTGCTACTGCTGCTCATCACACAAAAGAAGGGAACCTGAATAAATATGGTAAATTTTTCCAACAATCATCTGTTTGGTCAAAGCACAGCAATGCTATTTTGAAATTACTGGAAAGGGTTTTACCAACACACTTTGCTTACAGCATAGTGTAGCACAGAGCATCTTGGCTCCCTCGCCATTAATCTCTGCAGTACAATTCAGACTTTTCAAATGCATAGCAATGGACCAGTGCTAAACTGAAAAGGTCAACTGTATCATGATTTGCAGACATCTCTGTACTGTCTTAAGTAGCATAACATCATAAAAGGCCAAGCATGATGACAATATTAGGCATAACTCAGGGCTCATAGTTAATAATTTAAAAGACTAAATGATCAGTATTTCAAATCGTGCTGTAATCCCCTAAGTCTGGTTCTGAAACCTTTCAGACAGAAACACAAAGAGAAGCTTCCATTTCTGTTTTCAGATTTCTTTTTTAAACCAAGTAGATTTCCAAGTTTCAGATATTACTAACTGAACAATACGGTTTTAAACATTTTATCCAGCTTCTAGAATAGTAAGTTAAAAAATAATATCACCTTAACTGATTGGAGAAATCATCTTCTACGTTGTCATCATCCCAATTGTCTTCCCAGACATGTGCATCTTCATCTTCATCTAAACCAGTCCAATCTAAAGACAGGAAAAGAAGGCTATATAGCATGTTTCACACTGCTTTGGCACCACGTCCTAGTGACCTCTGGGTAAGGCAGACTTCAGAGGACAAGGAATTTTATTAAAGTTCAGATCATTCTCAAGTGTTCATGAGACCAAACAGCACAGAGTGATTAATAAAGCAATAAAACAATCTTCTGACAAAACCAGAACTTGGTAAGAAAAGCACTGCACGCTTCACACTGTGGCACACAGGATCTACTTTCTCATAAGGGATATTTTGAATACAAGTGGACAAGCTGTAGCAGCACATTACAAAAAAAAAAAAACATTATTTGATTCCTAAAAGTTCAACAAAAGGCACTCAGTCCCAGCTTTGTATTTAATTTTTTTTTCCTCGTGATTCAAAAGATAAATACGCATCAAATGCTTTTTCCAGAACACACATACAGATCCTCGCTTCACTCACACCACACTGACAGCCTGTGGATAAATGTCAAAAATGTATCTGTGCTGCAGAAGCAAAGGCAAACTGAAAGATGCACCTGCCAACTGCAGTTCCTACCAGTAACCTTCTGCTTCTCCCTTATCATCTGCCCACATTCAGGGAAAGCGTGGAGGACAAAGGGCCAATGTAACATTAAACATGGACAGATATATGAAAAAACATCTTGTAGGGTAAAAGATTAAGAGCTAGTTCATTGGGAACAATGTTATTTACAAGAAGGAAAGTTGTTTCTTGCATTTTTCTTCTCTTTTTTAATGCTAGCAGGCAACAAAATTAGCACTTGAGATTCACCAGGAAAGAAAATCCATTTGTAACTGATTAAAAACACAGAAGGCATTACAACTAAACTTCTCAAGCTATATAAAGGAAAAAAGATGAGGGAACATAGAAATTATACTTGTCTTAAAGAAAGCAGAGGAAAGAACTGGGGCAGATGAAAACCTGCAGTATGAGAGAACGCAGTACTTCAGTTTAGTTGTACTGCTCATTGGCAGTAGGAAGCAAACCTCGGAACAGTACCAAAGTCAAATTTATCTACTAATGTAAGTAGCTCAATATGGTTTTCAAAAAACCACTGTAACTAGCATTCATCACAACAAATTCAGCTTCAATCACAAAAGCGCTGGGGATGCTGGAAGAATGCTTCAAACCACACTGAGTAAAGGCAGAAAGGCCCAAGTCACCTTCCACAGCAGAAAGGAGAAAGGGAGGTAGGAGAGAGTAAAGCCAAAATGATACCCTCCCCGCTGCAGTCCTACAGTTCTGCAATCTGTATGTTGACACCACACCCCAGAATTACACAAAACTATTCCAGCTATACCACGTGCCTGTGAGGAACAGTACAAAACAACAATAGCATTACCTGGGTCTGGAAATTTGAGAGCCTGCTACTATTTCCTGTACACTGAAATGACAACATTGATTTCAATAAACTTGTCATGGATGGGCTCACAGAATCACAGAACTGTAGGGGTTGGAAGGGACCTCTAGAGATCATCAAGCCCAACCCCTTAAAAAATTATCTGAATATAATGCAACTTCTCCCCATATTTTTCACTTGGGAAAAGAAAACAACAAGTTCTTTAGAATACATGATAAAAAAATAAAATCCAAGTATTTTACACAATACACTCAGAGCAGCACTATACATGAAGCTTTTTAGTGACCAATTCACAGACATTTAAACAGATCAGGCTACGTTTCTTAAGGATATAGCACCTGTGATGGGGGGGGGGGGCAGAGAATAATAAAATGCAGTTTTTCTGCTACATAGGAGAAGGTGTTTTTACTTTGAAAGAGCAATAATTTGGTATGAGTTTGATCAAATCCTTATTATAGCTCTTTCCCAAGTAACTGAAGATAATCTTCCAGGTGGTCCAAACCTTCGTTATAACCTCTCAACACTATTACCTCACTTGAGGATTTCATTGAGCCTCTTTAAGCAAGATACAGCAACAGGAAGTCTGCCTGTGGCCGCTCTTCAACAAAAGTCTGTTCTGCCCAGGAAGCTTGCAGAACATCTCCACTCGGGTTACTCAGCTTTAGGAGCACAGCTAGATTCTAGTAGAATTTTACCATGCTCTGTATATAGATGTATGTTGAGTCTAACAAGTAGTTAATTCAGATTCATCTGCTGGTAGTAGCATTTTCTCCGATCTCAAACACAGTTTTATAGTTTAAGCTTTGCTTAACTGTACAAAGAACTTTACCTCAGGGTGGTGGCAGGGGAACAAGAAGGTAAGAAAAACTTAAAGGCACCAAATGTTGAGTTGAGATGAATACTAAGATTCAAATCATAAGCACTGAGCTGTGAACCTCACCACTTTGTGACACTGATGAGCAGCTTGTGCCACGGCAGCTCAGTGTGCTGTTCAACCCCAGGTTCAGATGCATGCTTTGAAAACTTCCTTTGTCCTTATAGTTAATACTTATGTTAAGTGACAATAACTTTTTTTTTACACTTTTAAGAAATGCATGGAAAAGCAAGTAGAAGGGCTCGTCTTCTCAGTTTGTTTTAGGTCTTATCTCAATTAAATTAATAACTTTTTCCTCTGCTATGTGCAAACAATGTTAGTACAAGTACTACAGTGCCCTGCATCCTTAAGGGCCATAAAGCCACTGAGAAATCATCTCTGAGAAACATGGGACAGACAAAGAACCACCACCATTCTATCCGTGTTGCATACCACTTATCATCACCAGTAGCTCAGCACAGCTGCCAGAACTCAGGGCACAGAACTGAACAGAGGCCTTTCTAAGACCACAGATATGACAAGCCCACGGGCTGTCATACTGAAGCCCATGTTCCTGCAGCCCCCTCCCTCAATACATTTTGCACCTACACAAAGCAAACCAACTACAACTGTGACTACGAAACCGCTACTCAGAGCGTCTACAGCGTGCACTGTTTCCTTCCCACACCTGTCCTCACCTCCCAACTCCCACCCCTGCCTGCCCGGACACGGCGGGGCCCTCAGCGGTCCCGCACGATGACACAGCACGGCCGGGCTGCACATCCCTTCCTGCCCGACCGGGCTCTCACCGGGCAGCGGGGACTCAAGGCCGCTGGGCGCTAAGGGCTCGGGCACGGTGACCCCGCCACCCACCCGCAGTGCCCTCAGTGGCCCGGCCCGGCCCGGCCCGGCCCCGCCCGCAGCAGGCCGCGCTCTCTCCCCGGCCTGGCCCGGCCCGGCGCGGCCTGTTGGCAGGCGGCGCGGCCTACAGGCGGCACGGCCTCCGCCGCCCCGCTTCCCCCGCCCGCCTCTCCTGGCACCTTCAGCCGGGAACTCCTCGAACTCGTCGTCTTCCTCCAGGAGCCCCAGGTCCACCGGCTGCTTCTTCTCCGACATACTCGACCCCGCGCCGCACCCCACCCCACTGCCCGTCGACACTGACGGGATGGCGGTACCGCGCGGCACCCACTGCGCCTGCGCCACAGCACCGCCCCTCAGCGCCGCCCCTCGGCTCTCCCGCCGCGCGCCGCCTCACAGTGCCCCCCCCCCACCGACACCTCTGGGTCCGCCCATGTGAGGAAGCTCCCTTGGTCGAGACCCTAAAACGAGGCCCACTGTGACCGAACCAGCTCCATCCCACAGTGATCATGCGTCCTCTTTGTATTATTTCACTCTTGGTTTCTATTTGGTCTGTGAGAATCGTGAAAACTCCAGTTTAATAAATCAGTATATGGAATCTCGGCATAAACTAGTTGGGACGGCTTAGCAAGCCGTGTGGTTTGGACTGCTAGATATCGTTCTGTAGCAATAGAGTACAAGGCAAAGTCACATAGCAAAAGCTTGTGCCATATCTGTGATCATGCAGCTACAACCCTCTAGACTTTGCCTTACCTGGAGCTGACCTTGTAGCATGTGCTGTTCAAGAGTATAAAGATGCTCAGCTGTACCCAAGTTATATAAGAAAAAAGATTTGACTTGGAAACTGCTATCAACAAATTGCTTCAAATAGCTTGGAGAAGGGAGCAGCTTGAATTTGTTTCAGCAACTTTATGTATACATCTGCTACAGAGAAAAATGATACTTGTGCCGTCATAGTTACCTGTTTAACTTGTAGGATTGATTTAAAATAGTGTATTTAAAAACAAACAAACAAACAAAAACTTTAAATCTATTAAGTCTCATACCACAGGCTTTGGAAGCCTGGGACTTGTATTGCATTATTTGCCCCAGATGGTCATAGACCTCACTGTAATCCCGCAGAGAGTTTTGCTCTCTTCTGGTAATGTCCCCAGGGATACAGGTATCTGCCATACCATGTTTGTCTTCTTAACAAATACACTGCCTAAAGGACCTGATCTGCACATCATTCTCCAAACCAGACCTTGTAAGAAAAGGTCCTGAAAGTGGGTGATGTGAGTGACATCTCCTATCCTATACTCTGAACCACCTGACCGTACAGTAGACAAGTAGAAAGCACTTACCCTCCCAGAGCCAGTTAGAAAAATAATAATAAAAAAACCCCGACTGTTTTTATTGCCAATCTTTTGCCTGTGAACTCTTAGCAGATGCAGGGTCTTACGCCACATATTCTTAAGGTTTCTTACAAGCATTCTTAGGTCACTTCCTATTCAGTCTATAGGTCCTGAATATACCATATCTTACCATCCCTAGGAAGCATATAAAGAACTTCCAGATCCTCCTCCACTGAGAAAAACCAACTCTGAATTCTGTGCAGCATTACAGCATCTAAACTTGAAGTGATCTATTTTGTAATACTCAAGCCTTTTAGTGGACCTAGCTCCACTGATGTCTCTTAATTCTTCAGAGAAAAAGATGTAAGGATTCAATTGTCCAGAATAAATTTTCCACCATGATAGCATATTTAAAAGGTTAGAGGATAGTGCCCAATACCCAAGTACAATTGATGTTTGATGGTTTCTGGATGGACCATCAAGAGTAAGAGTTGCCTTTCAGCATCTACCCTGTGCAGTCAGAGTGGAAAAAGGCCACTGATATCTCATTAGGACATACCGCCACTGTGTGTTTTTTTATCCTTCCCTTGTTGCAGCACCAGGGCCACTTGCAGTCACGAGGCTTGTATCCCACAAGGACTGCAGACGGAGACTGAGGAATAGTTTTGATCAAGTTGGGAAGACACTTCTTGCATTCGCAGAATGGACTAAGTAAGAGATCTACTTTTCTGAAGCATTAATCTCTGCACAGTAACTTGGTTGTATATTGAGTAGAACCAAAAGCTTGACATTCCTGAGTGCTTCAGCAGGGAGATCTCCACTCTGTTCCATGGGAATTAAAGGAAAAACCTCCTTTAACTCTCAGTGGTTCAGGATATGACCATCCCAATGAAAACCTTAACTTAAATATACCCTTAACTGGTAGCATGTTGGAATTGGTTGAACAAGACAATCCTGAGTAACTCATCAATCCCTCTATTATTTTTTCCAGAGCTGCACAGCAGCTATTTACTCTTTATGATTTTTTTTTAAATTTCTTTATATTCAACATGTTTGATGCATTAGTATTAGAAAAGCCTGTCTTTCTCTTGGCAAATGTTGCTGCAAGTTGTCTAGCAGGGAGGTGAGATTATGTAGATTTATTTGTTCCGAGTTTAATTTGCATACATGAGAAATGGAAATAAAGCTTTTATTTTCTTCACGGCGAAACAAAAATGCGTGTGGTACAATAGTTCAGACTTCTAGATTTTTTTTTTTCAGGTAGACCAGTAGTCATTTCAATCAATGCCTGGGCCCATCTTCTTTGAATTGGAGAAGAGAAAATAGATCAGATTGTTAATTAATTTGATTATAAGCTGCCTTAGTTAAAGGTGTCCGGTTGAAAATAAATTTCAGAGGCATATTAAGGACTTCAGACATCCTGAGTAAACTGTTGGCTTGGACACAGACCAAGGCTATCAAGCAGTACCTACTAAGAGAAACTTTATACTGCAAGAGAATGATAATTGTGTGCATCTGATCCAGCTGGTCTCATTGGTGTAATGTGGAATCCATGTGCATGGGCACTGCCTAGAGGACCAACTGAACCCACAAAGTGCCTCTGGATGCAAGAGGCAGGCACCTCTCTGGATATTACAGTGCAGGCTTGTAGATTTCCAGGAAAGCAGTCAGTTCCCCAGTACAAAATGGGAGATCTTTTTACCACATGGTTTTCATCCAGAATGCAAGAATTCACCATGCAATACAGAATGTCCATCCCGCATTACGCAGCATATCCAGCAGCTCGAGCAATAGTTACTGCATCCTCCAGAACTGACGTTTTCCATTCCAAGATATCACTGCAATTCATGATATAACTTTCTGGATTAAACTGAGGAAGGAAAGGATATCCTACATCCAGCATATTTGGACATCAGAAATGGATTGCCTCACCTCTTCCAGTCTAACTCTGTGCAGCTCTGGACTCATGGCACTGTTCCTGAGATCAGTGCCTTTGGTTTGCCACTATTTATTTGTTCATGTCTGCGGTGGTTCTCTTTTTCTCTCCAGCTGCTCCATCATTCACCAGCACCTCCTGGTAGCCCACCCAGCTCCCACAGCCCATCTCTTTTCACAGTTGACCTTCACTGAGGTCAGTATGCGATTAGGTGGCTGGAGATCATAAAGAATATTAATCACAAGGAACACTTAGATGTTGCTTTACAGACTTCCTTATGTGAAATACACTGTGGCAAGCTATCAGGTTACCAGTGGCTGAAAAAGAAACAGGTCTCTCTTTACCCTTGACAGTCAAAAGAAAGTTTGATTTATTTTCTCATTTTCAGTTAGTCTAAAGGCAGCTGGACAGTATTGCTGCAAAGCTCTAGCTGTGTGTCATTGTAATAAGGGCAATATGTTTGTTCACTTCTGCTCTCTTCCTCTGTTTAATTGTTCTATTGTCTTTCTGTTTTCTCTCCACATTTGGGCTGACAAAATGTCTCCTTGGGTTTAGCCCTCTAGCCAAAACTTAACGGGCTCCTAATCAAGGACTAACACCACCAGCGGGCTATTTCCTGTCTTTGTTTACCATTCCTGGTATCATCTTTCTTCTCCTCTCAGTTCGTCATTTCAAATTTTCACTGTTATTTTCCTTCAAATCTTCTTCCATTCAGAGTGCAGGAAGCTTCCTATACACCACTCCCCTTTCATTTTCTGGCCACTTGATCTCTGGCCTCCCAACTGTATATCCTGGAAGAGAACCAGATGCATTTAGAACCAGATTTAAAACAGTTCTGTAACCCTTGAATACATGTAGCTATGTCAGCAAGATATTTATTACTGAGCCTCAATGCGAATTATATTGATGTTTTGAACATATGACTAATTACTAGGTACTGTTCACCACAACTTGCATTTCCCTGCAGATATCAAGGCAGTCAGGGTACAATTCAGTTGCCTAAACAAAGATTTCTAATGTCATTTGAGATGCTCTAAAACACAGGGCTGCATGATGCATAATCTGGGAGGCCTTGACCCTTCCCCATGGCAGCTGGAGGTGAAACGAAATACCCCAGGTTTTCCACAATGGTACCAGTTGCCTGTGTTTAAGGAATTGAATTGCACTCCTACTGTATGTTGGAATAACTGTTATTGGTGCTTAAGTGTCTTTTTTCCTGTTATTACACAACTGCCTTTGTTTATCTCTGCCAAGTCTGTCTTGAGAATACTGAATTCGTGTTGGCAATCTCAATCCAAACTAGATGCTGAATAGGTTAGTATGAATCACGAGGAATCAGATGAACAGAGAAGGCTTTTTTTTTTTTCCATATGTAAAACATCCTTCTACATTTACATATCTACATAGTGGCATAGGTATGGCCAAGATCTATCTAGATGAACCTCCACCCAAATAAAACCAAATGTTGTAGCCAGAGAATAATTGCCAAGTGTTATTTCTGATGTTTTAATAGCTAAGCAGTGCTACTGCTCATAAGCTATACTGGCAAACAGAACGACCTATTGATGCCTAGGTCAAATCAAGGGACGGTATCGGTTCCTGGTCATCTTACATAGCTTGCTCCTCTAAGAAATCCCTCTGGAGTTTCTGTTTGGAAAAGAGAGAAATTGGCACAAACAGGTGGAGATTGAGAGCACTTGGCTTATGTATCAGCCCTAAAAGATAATTTGAAGGGACCTGTCTAATTTCTGACTGTATTAGGAGCCAAGAAAGACTTTCCCCATAATTATTTATGAAAGGTCAGGTGTGTATAAATTATCTCTTGCAAGTTCTCAGTTTCCATCCCTTCCTCTTCAGGGACCCTCAGTGAGGTAATGGGCAGCACAAGGAGTTCGGGATAAGGCCTCATAGTTTTGGCCTTGTGCCTCCCTCCTTGTTTTCCACTGTTTCTTACTCTCATCACTCCTCTGCCCCAGCATAGGTTGTCCAGAGACGATAGTCCCTTAGGTGCATCCCAGCTATAGCTATAGAGTCACTCATTTTCAGAAGTGTTTCCTCAGTCATGTTGCCAACATTGTTCACTTCTCTAAGTCTCCAACAACATCTTCTACACTCGCTTCCTCAGTTTCTCTTGCCCCTCACAGCTACTGCTCTTTCTCAAAAATACTTGACCATCATGGGCTCTCCTGACTGGAGGAGATTTTTGCAGGCATTGAGGTGCTTGCACCAATTCTGAAGCTGGCTGCAAGCAGCCCAGGGCAGTTCCTTGGCCTCCTCCCAACATGAGGTACCCTGCTTCACCGTGATGAACCTGTGGCCACCATACAGGCTGCAAGGTCACTCTGTCAGGAAAAGAAGAATGTAGAGCATGTGATTTGACCCAGAGCATTACTTTTTCGAAGCAGAAGCCCATAGAGATGGAAAGCCCTTCTTGATCCGTTCTGCAAAGCTGAAGATACCTGCTTCCTCAAAGATCCTGTTAACTTTGTCATGCCTTGTTCAGTGTATGCTTTAATGAATAATTGAGTGGATTTCCACCTAAATGAACGAAGAAATACTCTGTCACTAGCAAGTGTCCATTTCTTTTTAGAATGAGCACACTCCTGAGAACTTTCAGCTCTTTACTGTGGGTTACCAAGTAAACTAGATGAAGTATGTCAACCACAGGGAGGTATTGGGTCAAGTTCTCTTCTCAGTCAGGCTTATTTAACCCTTCCATATGAGTTCCAACTACTGCAGTTTCTGGGCCACTGTATGTACAACTGTACAAAACTGATAGTCTTTTTTTTTTTTTTTTTTTTTGTCTGTGTTGGATAGGAGATTACTCTGAATGGAATTTTAAAGAAAACACTTAAAAGTAGGCTCTCTGTTCCTGCTTTCTGAAGCACATAAATCTCTCACTAACTTTAATTCTAGCCTTGTAGTAAATACGACAGCAACAATGATAGCTGGAATGCTTATGAAAACAGTGTCAGAGTAAACAGTGAACACAAGTCAAACCAATCTTCAAAACTAATGGTTTTATGGAAATTTAATCATTTTGTCTACATTATATATTTGCCTATATTCATATATTTACAAATACAGTTCTGATTAAACTACGTCAGGTGAACTACAAAATTAAGTGGGGTACTAATTATTAATCTAACATATGAGGTAAATTAAAAATAGGTAGGCTCACCCACAGCAGTAAGTTACAGCAAAAAAAGTTGGATTTAAGTGTGTTATTACTGAGGTTGGCTGAAAAAGAAAGTAAAAGACCTAACCTGATTGTCATGTGAAGGAGTGCTCTCTCAGTTTTACTGTTTCTAGCTGTGTCTTTTGTAATACACAATAGAGGAGTCTTTTCTCTGATTTGCTTTTAAGGCTTTAGCACAATCAAAAGCTGGAGGTATTGTGAAGAAAATCTGCAAATAGCATGAAAATGTCTTGTGGTGACATTCCTATTCAGGCTCTGGGCCTGATTTTGAAAGATCCTGAACACCAAGAGCTGGCAGTACTAAGCACTTCTGCAGATCAGATCTTTGAGGTATGAAAGATTGTTTTATAACCTTGTTTTCATGCTCCTGCAAACCTATGAAGACTTTTTCCAAACAGTAACGCAGATTTTATTAAATTCAGAGCAGGTCCCTATGTTTTAAGGCCACAGTTTTGTAGTGGCCGCTATGATACAAAACTTCAGAAAAATAATGATGTAGACTGATCCAAAAGTACTGCCTCCTATTTCATTATGTTTGCCCACAACATCAGAGGCAGATGTTGGTGGTATGGCAGTAGAGATTGAACCTTACCACCCATATCCCATTACATCTTGTTGCTGTGCAACAGATGGCAGCAGAGGGGCAGTCTGACAGAATGATATCCAACGTGGAAGTAGATATGAAGCAAAGGTGTGTCGCTGAATTTCTCCATGTGGAAAAAGTGGAATCTACTGACATTCATCAACATTTGCTGAACATTTAGGGAGACCAAACAGTGGATGTGAGCACAGTGAGGTGGTGTCTGCTGCATTTCAGAAGTGGTGACAGTGACAATAGGTCACCTCTGCTGGCTTTTTGACTTTTATGAGTGCAGCCTGCAGGTTCTAATTCATTACTGGCAAAAAAAAAAAAAATCATAGCTAATGCTGGTTATTAAGCTGAACAACAGTGTTTTGTAGCTGAGAATTTGCTCTATCAAATAATGTTATTGTGTTCTTTGTTTAAGTTGCACTATCCATGAAAATAAATAGGAAGCATTACTTCTGGAGCAAGCTACGTACTTAAAATCAAGAGAATATTAATTATTTGAAAACAGTGTCTTTTCAATACTGGAAATTGTAGATCATTCCCACCACATTATTCTGCCTTACTATGGCACAATCTTCACAGATGTCTTTGAACATTAATGGAAGAAACGTTTCTAGGCCATACATACTATCAGCTCTTCAAAAAATTGATTCTATCCCTTGTCCTTCATTGTTTGGTCATTTGTAGGGAAAAGTCCATGTCTGCCACTGTGCCTTCTCTCAGAAGTGGTTTGAGGTGACTGCAATCTGAAGTACAGCAGTAACAAAACAGAAAAGTTTGAAGTTGTATATTCAGCGTTTATGCAGGCTGTATGAAAGCCACAGGGCAAAGTAAATTTAGACAGTCCTATGCAGTTCTGAGAGAAGCAATGGCTCCTCAAGTCCCCCAGAAGTGACTAAATTTAGAAATTGATTTCCCACCTGGTTATGACACCCATGATTTATTGGCACAGTGTAACTGAGCATGTCCAAATGCAGTTTCAGGTTTGTCTGGATTTAAACCCAAAGCTAAGAGAGTTGCAAAAAAATGAAAGTCCCATCTTCTCTCCATTTGTTTTCAGAATTGCTCACACAACAGTCACTTTTCTTCAGCATATAATATGCTGATTTGGCTGACAGACACATAACCTCCTTTATTTGTTTTAAAAAGAAAATTCAAGCTATTTGAAGAGCACTTGAGCACAAACAAAAACTACAAATACAAATTTTCTAAAGCAATGTGATTGGTAACCTTCAAAATAAAATTTAATCACTTTTTTTTTTTAATATACACTCAGGTAGGTGTTTATATTATAGACATATATATTATGCTGATGATCCTACACAGATTTGTGTAAACTCATTTCATAAGCACATTTGAAACACTTGCTGTACAGAAATCTTGAACTGTACATTATAAATAATGGTTTTCAAATTATAATTTTAATTTTCTTTTATGGCTGTTGCAAATTTATATTAAAGCATCCCTGAATTGGACATTTTTTTGGTAGAGTTTACTTAATGTTAATCTATTCATTTGGGGGTAAACGAAGACTTTAATGGTGAAGAGGTGTAACTGGAATGTAGTCTCAAGTGGTGTGTTAGGTTTATCAATCAGTGAAAATTGTGCACTTGAGTGTAAGAGCACATGTCTATCTATATGCCTCTTGCTAGCTCAGTTAATTGAAACCCTTTTTCCACCCTATTATCAATACTTGAAAAATAGCTCCAACCACATCTATTAACCAGTGTCTTAACAGATGCTTTATCAGCTCCATATAAATTGCATGTATTTTGCTAGAAAGCAATTTCACTAATACAGGGGCCAGTTCCATGGTTCACTGGAGATGTTCGGTCAGTTCATGATGAGGCACATCTGGCTGGCTGGATGGAGATGGATGGAGCTGTGGGCCTGGTCTTCAATTCACTGAAGCACAATACAAGGCTGGAGGTCCAGTCTGATTGACACTCTCACTTTTGATTAATTTTAGCAAAGGCAAATTATGCTCATGAGGAAAATGAGCCAGACACTGATGCTTGTACTGGGAAATCTGTATCAGAATAGAAATATATATATTATTTATTTATTTATTTCCCATAAAATAGAATGTAAAAAATTTAATCTAGTTTAGACTCAGGAGAGCAGAATTATGCACCAATACTTAGATGTCACAAACATCTCTGGAAATTAAAAGCTCTTCCTTCCAAAGCAACTTCTCCCCTATAAATTGAATGAAAAATAAAATAAATAAAATGAAAAATTAAAAGAATTTGAATGAAAAATAAATCCATATTTTCTGGGCATATTTTCTGAGCTCAACTGAACACGTCCTGAGATTGACAATTCAGCTTTGTTTTACTGTGCCTTATATAAGATGTAGGTACTTCCATCTCCTATGCCCAGCCTACAAATATGTTTCTGAGCATATTCAAACCTAACTGTGCTTATGGGAAATTCTTCCACTTCCCAGTCCTCCTTCTTCCTACTGCTTCCTTCCAATTCACACGCTCATTCTGGTTCTCTCCTTTCCTATCAATGTTCATGCTTGCTTTGGCTTTCTTAGTCAATTGTTGACCTTATGAATCAAAGTAGAAGGAAAATGTAATGGTCTACAAAACAAAGAGAGATGAAACACTCAGTAGTCTCTAATCTAGTACTACCTAAAACTCTTTACAGACATTTCTAATCAGTTAAAGCATTTTGGATCCTTGAATCCAGGGAGTTCCATCTCTGCTCAGAAATTACCCTCATAGAACAAACAGAGCTTTCATTTCTGTACCCAAGTTTATTAATCAATCCCATCAGATGTGAGAATACAGTAAAGAACAGTTACGCAGTGTAATGCTTCTCCGTCTCAGAGCTGGCCCAACAACATTTGACTCTGTTCAGCACCTGTATCTTCCATTAACTTCATCATTATCTTTCTAAGGTGATCTGCTTGCAAAGGTGATTTGCTAATAGTCGTTCTTTCAAGAAGAGGAATGGGAGAAACCCTCAACAGAGAAAAGGTGTTATTAGTGCGTTGTCTGCATACCTCTGGAAACATCACCCCCTCCCCCCCCTTCCCCCCATTATGTTCAATTTTGGGGATATTCTTTCTCTGTGCTACTCTGACGCACAATTCTTTGGAGTAGATTTCTGTCATCATCCAAAGCCAAGCTTTGCTGTGTTGAAGGATGTCTGCTAGGCAGAATGTATAAGTTTCTGCTTGCTATTTTTTCTCATGTAGGCCTGTCTCTGTGATCTCCAGAAGTGATCAGTGGGCAAGCCAATGAATCTATAACAGTTTACACAATAAGGACCTATGCCTCATTGTATGAAAAGGTAATATATTGAAATAATGTGCATTACAGGTAAATAAGTCTTAAAGCACAGTTTTATGGAAATATATGCTATATAGGAAAACAGAGCTGAAACCAGAACTACATTTATCAGGGCACATATAGTTTAGTGCTTATGGCACAAATATCTCTAGGCAGGAAGAAAATGCCCCCAGCAAAGCCCTCAGACCCCAGCTACGATTTGCAAATTGAGCAAAGCCAGCATATAGCTTGGTGAGATTGTAATAAAACTGTTTTGTGTATGGGAAATTAAGGCTTGAAGTTTCAAAAAAAAGGTGCAAGAAAGATGGGCCCTTTGCTATATTTTCAAACATATTGTTTTATTGTCAGGACTTAAAAATGTATACTACATTGGGTGGACAGGGTAAAACCGTAGCTGAAAGCTAATAGAATCCTGTTATGCAATCAGGAACTTCCTTTTACAGTGCAGTATTTCTTCACTGAATGCAGATCATTGCTATAAAGAACAGGTATTTATCAATTTTCAAAGGTCTTGGCCCATCAAAGCTGGTGTTAGATTTGGAATTTCACTTTTGTTGCCAAGGTGACAAACACTTATAAATATACCACATCTTCTAATGTGCTTTTAACTTAGTATTTTTATGGCTTTTAAATCAGATACCATTAGCAAATATATTAGGTAATTTAGCTGAAAGACCATTTTCCACTAACACTTTTTGTTACATTTCCCCAGGTACTTCAGTAAATGTCTGTTGTGACATTGCAGTCCTGCCAGGCTTCTAGCATATAAGGATACGTATGGTACATCTAGTAAGAATTAACATGTTACCTTAGGGTTTTCTATTTTTTTTTGTGTGTTGATAATTACAAAGTGTATGAAAGAAGACAAATATTAAGAGGTAGATCCTACAGTCCGTTGACTTCAGCGAGAGCTGTGTTGGTAATGGCTCCAGGACTGGCCCACAGCATTTCTGTGTGTTGCTGTCCTTGGCTCCCAGCCCTTCTCTTTATAGCCTGGCAATGAGGCTGAAAGCACAAGGGAGAGCATAACGGCTCCACAGCAGGGCCTTTTCCCTGTCCCACAAAGCTAGCAAACAAGCACAGAGTTGTTTCTTCCCATTACATTGGCCTGAACGATGGAAAACTTTGCAATCAGCTGGAGGGATGTCCTGAAGGACATCCCAGGTGCTCCAGCTTGCCCCAGGAACTCCATCCTGCACCAAGGATGGGATGAGAGGCCTGCAGTGTGGGCAGGCAGGCTGGAGAGCTGGACTGAGGGACGGTGCTGACAGAAAGCAGCAATCATTCCCAAATACAATTAAAAAAAAAAAAAATGACAAAGCTTGCCAACACTGAGGATTAAGCACAGTTCATAAGCCAATTAATAAGCTTCCTACAATAGCAGCACGTTAGCTTGGGTGGAAAGATCTGATGGAGAAACATCCAGGAAATGTCTTTCAAGCCTGCATATTAAATTTAATCTGACACCCCTGTCTTTAAGACTCTGCACTCATTTGCTGCAGGGAGAAAAAAAAAAAAAAGAAAGAAAAAAAAACTTGATCTGAAAGAAAAAGGACACAAAAAATCCTACTAATCTGGTACAAGAGTTTGTTGGTAGAGTCTCAAGGAGAAATCTGTAGTGTGCTGATCACAAAGAGCCGCCCCGCATAGCACAAGCGAGGCCACTACATAGGCTGCTCTCACCCCCAGCCCAGCCCTGTCCCCTCAGCCCCTTCATTCAGCACAGCTATCTGTCATGAAGAATTTAAGTTTCATATTTTCATCTGTCAGCTGCGAAAAGGCCTGTCAGCTGAAGCTTACACTACAGTTTGCCAAAAGGCCTATGGCCCGTGATGACAATACACTCTTACATTTGTGCTTCCAGGCTCCAGATAATCCCTCACTTTCCTCCTCAGCCATCCAGTTATGATAAGGCTTAAATTGCATATTTTGGGGGGTTTTAAATCTAGATTTTGCTGATAAATGCTATCAGCGGGAATGAAATGAAATACAGCAAGGTTTAGCTCTTATTACTGACATAAAGCCTACTACGGCTGCTTTGTGAGGGCTATAGAGACAGTATTCATATTAAACATGTTAATGTCTATAGTCACAGGAACTAAATGTAGGAATGTTAATGTCAGCTTTTATCTACTTTGTCTGTTTGCCGCCCCTGAAAACTTACCAGGAAAAAAAGCCACCCATCCTTCAAACATGACATTTTCCACTTTGTGTCTTTAATTTGATTTGCAAAGGGAAATAGGGAAAACAGCTCATTATAAATCTGCACACGATTGTTTTAATGCTCTGAGATGCCACAAAAGGAAGAAAATGTCTCAATCCCTGAAGTACACCTTCAAAAGCCAACACTTTTCCTGTAAGACAGTTTAAAAAATTACCACAGTAAAAAGGCCATAGGCAGAAACAGATCACCAGCCCATCTCGGCTGCATAAGTGTGTCTTTGAGGGTAAGGAAGTGTACATGAAGTTAATCCTCGTGTATCTAACTTTAGGGCTGAACAGCTTTGATGCTGACACCTTAGTAAGAACACATCAAAAAGTAAAATTGCTTCAGAAAGTCGATCTTGTCTGAGGATTGTCAGGTGGACACAGCACAGTAACCCTGGTTAAGCTTTAGCTGTCTTGTCTCGTAGGAATCGATTGTCTGACCATAATGCAACCTCAAAAAAATCACACCTTTAACTCATTAAAGGCTTTTAAATTGTCTAATCAATTATGATTCGATTACATTTTTCTGAAGTCAATATTACATTATGTCCCAATGACACAGTTTTTTTTTTCCTTTGGTGAAATATCTATTTTCTCTGCAGTTTGAAAAGTATCTAATATAATATATTAGTATCAGGAGGATTTCTGTTTTCATTTGCTCATTGCCCTATTCATTTGAAGTTCAGCCTCAGAACAGTGTTTTCAACCCTTGGTCTGAGGCAGGGAAAGGGGAAAGACTACTGCAGGCAGTACTACAAGAAGCACTATAAAAAAACAACTTTTTGATAGCAGCTTTCAGCCTGTTCTGTAGGGTTCACTCTTCCCCTGGGAAATGTTTTCTGGTTTGCAGATTAAAAAAAAGAAAAAAGATTATTTCCTTGGAATACCTTTTCCATGGCATGCGAAGTGGGAAGTTGCTTACTCTCAACAGAGCTGTGTTCAGAAAATGAGGGCAGCTGCAAGGCAGTCTGCTCTCTCTCTCTGTCCACACTTCTGCATGCGCTTCACACAGTATTCCTGTGGCTGGAGCAACTTGGGTAAACAGAGCTGGAGTAGCTCATGGCTTCCAAATCAGGAACCAGTAGTTGTAACACTACTGAAAAAGCTTGACATAAATAATATGCATAAAACTTGGTGCTGGGATTCAGCTGTGGCAAATAATTCTTCTTCCTTGAATTCCTTTGATTGAATTCCTATCTATAAATCATCTGGATTTTTTTTGCCCCTGGTACTTAGATGTGTCCCATTTGTAGACAGAGGGCAACCAAGAGAAATGAAGCTGGAAGAGAGTGCACTATCACTGTTTGCATTTTTGCTTTAATTCATTCACATAACTTCTTATTTGAATAGGGTTCTGTAAATAGATAACAATAGCTGACAAAAAGACTGAGTTAGTAATAGTATTAACGTCAGCAATAATTATCAGATATCCAATAAATCTATTTTTCAGTAATGATAGTGAAATATTGTCAAGATAGCAGCAACAGCACATTGTTCAACACCTGGTTAAAAGCAGCAAGCACATCCTGCTTCAGAACGTTCCCACACAGCACTTCTGGAAATGGGTAGGAATTAAGATGAACAAGGATTACTCTGAAAGGCAGGGGGAAGAGAAACAGTAAAAACGGTGTAGTGTATAAATTAGCTCTTGGTGCATGTTGTGGTTGGATGTGCATGTGAAGATAATCAGTGCTAAAGGATTGTGATTGGTGTCAGAAAAAAGGACATTTGCTGTATTTTTGATCAGAAGATCAAAACATCTGGGGGACAAATCTGTGTTCCTATATGTTTTCACCTAGAATATTCTGTTGACCATCTTAACCACTTTTTTTTTCTTTTTTTTTAAATAGAAGTGAAAAGACTATGATACATTTTCTTTCTGGGGTAGATTACTCCAGGTGCTGGTGATTTTGATTCCCGAAGCAAGACAGATGTTTGAGTTGCACCGTCTCAGGGTAAAACTTCAAAAAATGGCTTTACCTCACTGCCAAACCAGATTCTGCTCCTGAATTCCTGGGAACTTCCCATCCGAACTAAGTGCCTTGTTTCCCTGCCTCCTGGTTCCTTTGCCTATGTGGTTACTCATTAGGAGCAGACTCACTGCCTCATCTGAACAACAAACGAAGGAAGCAGATCAACATTTATTTCTGCATTTCATTTTACCTATGGTTTGGGATCAGCTTCAGTTAAATCCAGGTTACCTTTCTCCACAGGCATGTACAAATTGGTATGAGGGTGTCCGGTGTAGTTGTAGATGAAGAAAGGATGGAAAACTGCTGTGATATAACACATTCTCTTTGAAAGTTAGAAACACTGGCCTCTCTTTTTAGTTTTGGTTAGGCAGTTCCCTTCTCCACATGCTGACATTTAAGACTTTTTATTCCTGGATGCTGAACAACTCATTTTAGTTGCTTTCATTTTCTTGAGAAACCGAACTTCTGCATGGACCCCAAGCAGCAAGTGTGGGGTAATAAACTCCTGCAGGCAGCAGGATGCTTAACTGTCAGGCACAGCAAATACTCATCTCCCAAGCCTCTTTCAGAGATCCCAGCCAAACCTTTCTTCCTTTTTGTGTTATACCTACTCCGATTACCCCGCCATCTCATTGAAAGGATTGTTTGACTATAAGCTCCGTTTTTCTCCTTTAAGCAGCAGTGTTTGACTCCAGCACAGGCAGACGCCATGAAAAATCATTTCTGTCAGATATAGAGATGTGGCGACGAGAGATCTCCCAAGCAGCT
This sequence comes from Cyrtonyx montezumae, assembly GCF_038088225.1. Lineage (NCBI taxonomy): Eukaryota > Metazoa > Chordata > Aves > Galliformes > Odontophoridae > Cyrtonyx > Cyrtonyx montezumae. Next base: position 1,091,229 of record NW_027071870.1, on the reverse strand, counting down.
GGCACCAGCGTGGGAGCCGCTGGGATGAAAGGACCTGCCGCCCTCCTGGAGCCAGTGGCCATGGTCCTGTCCTCTCTGTGGGAAGCTCCTCTCAAGGGCTTCTTGAGGGAGCAGGTAGGGCTCTGCTGCTTTGTTTAGTCAGCCCAGGGACAAAAACCAGTGTACTTCATTCTACCCTGATGACAGCTCAGTCTGCTTCCACTGAAGTCAGTGATGGAATTCCAACTTCTTTTTCAAGTGAGATGCATGTTTAGACCTTTGAGTATTTTACTTACATGCCAAAGACATTCCCTAAAAACTTCAAGCTGCTTTTTGATCTTCCTATTTCACTAGGGAGTAAGAAAGCCAGAGGGCAGGCATTTAAGACAGGATTACACTAGTCAGTCTTCACACTGGGTGCTAAAGTCATCATGACCAATTCTGGGGAGTCATCGCCCTTCTGACAATCAAAGTTCACACTGTTGTTTCTCTCTCATCACCGTTACGAACCCTTCTTTGTCCCCTACCAGGAGGATAGCACGTACCTCTGAAGGCAGATGTATGCCAGGTGGGAGGCACAGAGGCTGCCTGTGGGACCTGTGCAGGAAGCAGTACAGGAGCATTTGCTGGCCACAGTTTTCAGTGCTGCTTGCCCTTATGCCCTCTGCAGCAGTTGTGTGGCCTCTGGCAGGCCAGGGTCCAGAAAAAAACAGTAAGAAAAAAGGACATCAGAATGGTAAAATCAACAGCATGGAGATACTTGTCCCTCCTGGTGAAATAAATAAATGAGCCTAAGAACAAATTACTCTCCATGCTGACTTTAGATCTTTGGTAAATCTTGGGTATTAAACAGAGTAGAAAGGTAAACTGGGTAGTTTCTTCAGTCACCTGCATCTGATGAAGCACAACATAGATTGAAAGTAAATGGGTGCTGTGGAGCCAGGAGGTTTCTGTGTCACCGTACCTTACATCCATAGTCTTCTACTTCAAATTACTCACTCTGCTAGATGTACAGAGGTGGGGAAAGCTATAGGCTCCAGCTGACAAAAAGTGAAGAAATGGGCTCATTTCTCCCCTAGACTGTTTATTATGTTTCTCTTGCTTTGTTCTTCAAGTCAGTATTTCTTAACAGTTTTCAAGCTATACATCTTTGTAAAAGTCAAAGCTTCCCACAATGTTATTAATTTCAGTTCAAGAGTATTGAAAGAGCAAGGGCACAACTAATTACACAGTATAAAATAGATTTAACAGGAGTCTATAAAGCTTTATTTTGAAAATGTTTCTTAACACGAGAACTAAGTGAACATGTAAAGAAAAAGATACTGGATTTTTTAAATGTCAAAGTAATTTGGGCCTGTCTCCGGCCTTTCTGTTTGCCACATTAAGGCAGCTCTGTTATTCTGTAAGCTTCACAGTCTCGGTGGAAATACAACACAGCTTTTGGCAGGGCCAGCTTTAAGGTTGCACAGAGTAGGCTGCTGTCTACTAACAGGGAGCTAGATGAGGGAAAAGAAAAAAAAAAGAAGAAATTAAAAAAAGAACATTCACAAACACAAAAATACAAAACATTATGTTTTCCTTTTCCAATTGCCAAGGGATGGTAATATAATTCTTCTTGTGTTTTATCACAGAGCAAAAAAAAATGATGGAAAAGTCTCCTCCTCCATGAAATAGGTCAAGGCCGGCTCCTCCAGCCCTAGGATTTCTGTGGCCTTTGTCAGGATGCTCAGAGCAGATCTGCCAACCCAGCAGAGGGCAATACACAGAAATGCATTCTGTTCCAGGAAGGCTTTGCCAACACACACACGCGTAAAAGAAAGAAGTGCTTTTGGAATAACTCAAGAGGGTTTGGTTCAAAATAAGCTGCCTTGCATTTGGGTGTTGGGGTTTTTTCATTCTTGCTTGTAAGCAGCCTGGTGTTTTAGTTTGCATCACCTGCAAAATGGGCTAAGGCAACTGTTCTAACTGGTTTTAACTGATTTCTTTCATGTTTGCAGTTAGTATAATAGAGAGAAGCACTGGCATTTTATGTTTCCTGGCTGTCTTGCAAGCTGGAGTCTTTTAAATGGAAACCAAGAGAGTAATCACAGTGGTTCACAGGGAATGAATGACTTCTGTGAGTAGATGCAAAAGTCTCTTAGGTCTGGATCAACCAAGCAAATCAAGGTAAAACACAGAGGGACAAATATTCTGCAGAGATCAGCTTGGGCAGCATCCTTTTCTAAAAAACAAACGGGGAAGTAAAACATGGTGCTCTAAAAGTGCATTAAGTATACTTTATTCCCCAGCTCGGTTAATTCAAGCAATAAACTCACTGCTTTCACACATGCTAAAGCCTCCTACAAATCTCACGACTGAGTTCCCCACCAAACCTCAGGGGAAGCTTTTACAACGATAACTCCCTTCCCCCACCTCCAGGCTGACCTGGAAATGCTTTGAGAATTGTGCTTAGCAAAACCCTGTCCTAAGACTTTTTATTATTATCGTTAGTACCTGTGTTTTTCTCTGAACTCTGTGTATAAAAGAGAGGGGATTTCCCCTTGCACCAATTAAAACCCAAATCTCACCTCCCCTTTCTTTCCCCTCAACAAGAAGTTAACCCCTGCTGAGCTTCTTCCCCCAAGGCATCTATAAAGCCTCACAGGTGAGCTTGCTGCACCGTAATGAGAATGAATCAGTGCTGATCTTCCAACAGATAAACACAAATCTTTAATTCTAGCCACCTGGCTCTGGTCTTATCAGGCAAGAAAATGTCTATGGTGTGGGTTAGTTGGATTTTCTTTCCTTTTGCAATAGTCTTCCTTTTGTATTTTTCTTTCTTTAGTAAGCCCTCTGGAGAGAAAGGTGCTTTGAAACATCTTCAGGCTGCTTCAAGCTGGGATTTTTCTAACCTAAAATCTACGTCCTGATGCTTTTTGTTGGAGGAAATTACCTTGCTTTGTGTATGGTTTGGACTGCTAAAGACTTTCAGTTGCATAAGAACTCTTTCTACCCAGAGTCTTTGAAATACAGACAAGTTCATCACACCTGGATAAAAGTAATATGGAAATATTTTCATTTAAGTAAAGGTTTAATTATAGTTAAAGCTAGTGGTTATACCTTGGGGAAAATAGAAAAATCTACGTGGTTACATAGGTAAATTGGTCTCATCTCCCTGTGGTTTTGACCATGAGAACATAGAGTCAGAAGTTGTAATAGTTCACTGAAATATTTTCTGCCCTAAACATGCATTAATCATGTAATTATTTGCCTAATGGAACTCTTTAAGAATAACTGGAAGAAATGAAATGAGTTAAGGAGTCTAACAGGAGAATGAGCCATTGTGCCAAATTATGGAGAATTTCTGTGATTGTTCTGAAGTAGAAAGTAAAGTGGGAGGATGAGAAGTCAATTCTCCGGTTCAATTTCTACCTCTTCACTCATTTCGTGTTATAAATAAGTGTTTCATAGGACTGCCTTCAATTTATCATCTGGACTTGGCAGACAGCTAGTCTTCTGTCTCCTTCAAGTTTCACTTTTCCCTCTTACCTCATACACTTTGGGGAGAACGTCACCAAATAAGTTTGGTCCTGTTTTCTTTAGTACTTCTTAAAATTACTTCCTCTCTCCAGGGCAGATATGTGTTTAGGATATCATGACTATAGCCAAGACTGTGGTTCCCTGTCGGCAGGGCAGTGAACTTTTGGAAACAAAATTTCTCCATAGGCAGCACTGTCAAGTCCTGTGCCTATCACATACCGTTTGAAAAGCAAATAACCTTATATATATGTGTGTAAAATTGGTAATACAAATCCTGGGCGCTGCTGCCACCCACATCATTTTTAAGCTGATCAGAGGGGGAAGAATATTCTGAGTCCATGTTCTGAGAATTCTGAATGTATGCCTTTGGTCTGCTACTTTTTTACTTTCTAGAGTATATCTCTATGGGTTTGCAGAACTCCTTCTCAATAGCTCTTGTGTTCAGTTGCGGTCCGTGGACAATTCTGTTCAAACAGAATGTTAATTGTGCTGGGAACAATAGATGCCAATGTTGATTTACATAAATAAGTAAACATTATTATTTTATGTATAAAGTATTTTTACTAAACTTTCTTGTGGACTTGAAGAGACATATTTTCTTGCTTGATGACTTAGATAAGAGGAAATAATTTTTCTACATTGCATTTAATGTGGAAAGAGGGGACAGAGGAATAGCCGAGATGCTTACAATGGATGAGAGTAGAAAGCAGAACAGCACAACTGGGAGGACTGGTGATGGAATACAGAGCCCTTTCTCTTCCAGGTGTTCAGATGCTGGGTAATGGACATGTCATAAATACCTCCGTAGTGAGTTTCGGTGAGGCCTGTGAGAAGGGCAGCAGGCCGGCATTGACACGGCTGTTGGTCACGAGTTCAGGAGACTCCAAGTCCCCTAATGTAGGTCTCTGAGGAGAGGCAGCCAGACGGTATGGCTGTGCCCAAGGCCACCCCATCACCAAGCACTGTGTTCCAGGAGGGACAATCCCAGCACAGTCCTGCTGTTTGCTGTTGAAGTTTGCAGTGGCTGTGTGGGAGGGATCTTGTGGACGAGCACCTGCCATGCTTGCTCTGGGACTTGAACTGAGTTCTCTTTGCCATTGCATTGTATGTAGCTGCATGAGGCAAAGAATCCCTGATGGGGTTGCCTTTAGGAAGAAGCAAATTATGTACTTCATGCAGGAGATGCAAACTAGACAATTGTGCTAACTCTGGTCTCGTGCTGCGGCTCTTGGATAAGGAATAGAACTCATGCTCACAGTCTGCTTCTAAAAACCATTACTTAGAAGAAATACCACACTTGCTAACCTGTACTCTTCCTGACCTGCAGAGGAGTAGAAGTACATCCTCTGAAGGCAAAGTAGCTCACAGGATTGCTTGGAGTGATCTTTAGCTGAAGGCTCATATTAACATCATTAGATGTTTAGCTGTTTGAGCCTTTTCTCTTGAAAGGAGCAGAAAACTTGGTCTGAGAGATGTGTTATCCCAGCACTAAAGAGAACTAATTATTTTTTAATGTATAAGAAACATGGTCTGTGAGATCTCTTGGAAGTACTCGAGTCTGTGAAGAGAACCTAACACCTACGGCTTAGCTGTGTATACTTCTAAGTAATTCTAATTGAGAGATACAAAGCATTGTTTTCTTTTGGAGAATCAGCCCCCCGTTTGGATTTAGGAAAGAATGCAACACTGAGGTAATCTCACTTTTCCCGTCATCATCCTTTCAGTCGTCTTTGTTCCCTTCCTCCCCAGACGCAAGGTGACACATCCAAGTACTTGTCCTTCAACAGATTCTTCAGCAAGCAACAGAGCAGAAAGCCCTAATATCTATTCATTTGTAATCTGTCATTCTTAAAGTATTAAGGACAATTGACTTCACATGTCTTGGGTAATTAGAATAGTCATCCTTTGCTCCAGATTTTTAAAGTAAGTGTCTCAAACTCTTAATCAGTACATTTATTGATGTCTTTCAACATATCTGTTTCTTGTCAAGAGTGTGTTAGATTTGGGGAAAAAAAAAAACACCTTGCACACTGAATTTTGCATAAGAATTATATTGAAAACATTTCAATATTGCTTTTGTAATCAAATAAAATATATTAGTGACAATGTGATATTTTGCATATTCAGATTATTCAATCTCTTCTTTAATATGAAAAGCTCCTGAAAAGCAAATTAATAAATATAAATGTCAGGAGTTACATTTACACAAATGTTTTACTACTTCTTTTCCCAAGTTTATATTTCCACATCAAGTGATATTAACTATGATAATAGCTAATACCATTTTATAAGCTCTGAGGGGCTCATAAAGAATGTCATTGGATTTCTTCAGCTGTTACTGATCTTAGCAGAAAGAAAAAGCAGGCATTCCTCACCTCTGAAACCTGAGTCCTAATGTTGTTTAGTCACTGATGCAGGTTTATGTGATTTGTTAGCTACAGGTTTGGGAGATCTCTAGGGACAGATGCACCATTTTAAAGAGACAGTGCTCTCCAGGTCTGGCAGATCTGATATTTTCCTGAGAAAAGTAATCATTACAATTAGCAGAAAGTATTACCTTTATTATATAGCTACAACTGTGTAGGCTTACACACATTTTTGGGAGGGTTTTTTGTTCATTTTGGTGTTGCTGTTTTGATTTGTAGGGTTTTGTTTGTTTTAACTTTACTGTCACCTTGCTCATTTCAGGATGTGCTTCCCCAGCATCTCGTTAGCGAGAAACAGGGAGGTCCCACAAAAGATAGCTATTCATTTGCAGCCCCATCCAGGGGCCAGTATGGGAATTTAAACTGGGAATCCCATGTTTATTTATCATTTCAATATTTTCCAATAAATGACCAGCAAAGTTTGAGGAGGAAAATACTATAGTAAAACAAAAGCTTGGGGATGACTTGATGTAGTCACCATATCCAGGCTGTCCCCCAGCCACACAGTATTCCTCAGCTTCTCCATGAGGAGTGAATGTTGTAGGGAGGCTACTAATGGTACAGACGATGTTACATCAGTGGATGTTCTGCATAAATGTTGCATTTCCAGCTCGTCAGAAGAAATGGGGATGAACTCCAATATCTCTCTCATTGGCACTGCTTCTCTACTGTGCATCCTCTACTTCAGCTTCACAGACCACAGTGACAATAAATGAGAAACTCGAGCAGGTGCTGTGTAACCCAGTCTGAGCCTTAGGGCAGCCACTGGCCTCCTGGGAAGGTTAGGTGCTTGTTACAGAAGAGCTCCTTACGCCTAGAGCTGTGTGCACAACTCACTGTGGGAAATACAAAAGAAGATATTTGAGGTGTGCTTATGTGGAGTTATCCCATTTTCATTTTTTTCCCTTCATTTAATTTCTCTTTGAGACCTGGGGTGGGTAAAAACAGGAAAGCAAGAATACACAAAGGGAATTCCCACCTGAGGAAGAATCTCATAAGCCTATGGATGTTGTTTACATCAGTACAGGGCAGAGTACTGTACAGGCTTCAGTCAAATCCCATATTTCAGCGGTGTGCAAGGTGCCTGGAGCGTGAGGCAGCGTGCAGTATCACAAGTGCTGTGAGCATGAGCTCTTTCAAAACATGGGGCTGCTGTTGAGCAGTATGACTTAATTACGGATAGGGATTTGGCCTGTCCAACCAGCTTAGTGTTGACATTTTTGTGTGTGGTAACGACAGCTGTACAGATCCAATAAACAGCTCTTCATGTGAATGGTTATGTCCATCAGCCCATGAGAGAGACTTCAGGATTTCCAAGTGTTGGGTTCCAAAGTGCTTCTGAATCATAGACTTTCAGTGGTTCATAACAGATGAATTCTCTGATTGACTTTACTTCTCCTTCAGAAACAAATTGATGCTGCACGTGCATAATACCTACTCCTTTTTGTAATATATTACTCAACGTGGAATAATTAGGAATGCAAACGTTGCACTGAACAGCAACAGTAGAACACTTGCCTCGACTGAATCATTTTTGCCCCTTTTTAAAGGATTCATTTCCTGATTACTGAATTATTTCAAACATGATATTTAACCTTCACCTTCTTTAGTTTGTGTGCGCATTAAATAAGCTTGATAATTCAGGACTGTTTGGGAAATTTGGGACATTTGGGAAATTTGGGGCCCTGCTCAGAAAACTGTTGCTTTTATGAATTATGTCAGTGAAATAATTGGTGCAAAAATAGCTGTGATTTTAAAATGCAGATGATTGGATTTAGAATTTTGCCTTCATTCATTTCATTGGAAGATGCTTACCTGTCTTTCTGACTGCTGTGAAATAATTTTATGTGGGTATCTAAACATGCACACAGTGATGTATTGCTTTTTATCAGTGTTAGTTCACTGAGGGCCGCTTCAGCTGAGATGCAAATACAAAATCCTCCCATAGGACAGGTTAAATGACTTGTGCTTTTGTAGTTTATGGTGTCACTAAACCCCTTAAGACAAATCTAGTACTGTACTGAATGAATTTTAATCTATTCTTATTCTAACTATCAACTTAATGTTGATGTAATATCTATCTATACCTCTCTCTCCCAAGAAGACAGCTTATAACTCAGTGATGATGGTAAATATCGTATCAGCTTGAGACATGGAAAAGTACTCCATGAAGAAGTACCACTCTAACGAAGTATGAATGGATTTTAGCTTTCTAAAACCCATGGTATTTTATTGAGAAAAAATTTGATCCTGGCTTCATTCAGACTTCAACTTCAGGACTGGGGCAAAAGAACTTAGTTTTGTAAGTGTTCAGTACAGTGCTATTGTTTATTAAAGGCCATGAAATGTATCTAGACTTGCTGCTACGTTATACATCATACACTTTTTCAAAACTAAAGTTTTAAAGACAGGATCACTCTTTCTTCAGTTGCATAGCCACAAAAATGATTTATCCCATGTACTGCATTTTGTCAGAGTTAGAAGGGTATTGCTCTGAATTCAAGAATGTTCCTTCTGAATTCGAGGATGTTCTTCAGGCCTGCTTGAGAGGACTGAATCTCTACAGTAGATATATAGGGGTGACATTTTCCCCCAGGACAGCAGAAATTGAAGGAGGACAATTGTTATCCTGACTCCCCATCCTGTCAACAGGTGTATACCTCCAAAGCACAGTCTGGAAGACTTTAAACTCCCAAGTCTCAGTCTGAGCTTTGTTTGACACAGGCTGATTTTTCAGGCCAAGCTATAGCACCGTCCCTCTGGCCAACCATAGGTGATATGGTAAAAATGAGTGGTTTTGTGTAATGTTAGCTTTCCTGTTCCACTGGGACGGATCCAGCTAGGATATCTAGAAAGCACAGAGCACACCGGAGCTGCAGCCACAACAAATAATGTGTGGGTTGGTGTGAACATTTTTATCTGCAGTACATATTAATTGTTCTATATTTCCTGACAGAAGATGAGCACAGCTGAATAGCAAGGAATGTTAAGGTATGCCTGGGGAAATGCAGGAAACTGAAAGGAAAGGCCTGGTGCTCTTAATAACCATTATAATAAATTAGCATATGGTACAAATAATGCATCAGAAAAAAAAAAAAAAAAAGAGAGAGAGAGAGAAAAAAAAGCTGTCTTGTAAAGCAGGACATAATTCTGTGACATGTCTTCTGTCTCTAGATAAAGGTTTGAATGGTTTTCCCAAGAAGAAGTTTTATGCAAATGCATACTGTCATCTGAATCAGATTAAGGGAAGAAAGACTATTTATGCATGAAATCCAAACATGCTTCTGGGAAAAGGAGAGGAGAAATAAACCCTTTTTCTCACCTCAAATACAATGTGTGTGCAGTGACTAAAAAGAAATAAATGTGTTGCCTCTATTGCTGACACTAAGTGATTTCCTACTAACAATTAGCATGAATCATAATGATAAAAACGAGATGGAAAAGACCTATTAGATGATGTATATCTCCTCCATCTTCCTGTAAATAGAGGAATCTCCCTGGCATTTTCAATTTGGAGCAGTTCACTGCCAGAGTCTATATTTTCATCAGTGCCGCTTCTCATGGGCATTAGCTAAGAACTTTAAATAAAATGCTAACAGCTTAAAATCAAACGGGTTATCCATGCTTTCATGCACTGCGGAAGATGTATTCAACTCTGTATTCAACAGCATTGTAGAAAGCAAGCAAGCAAACTAAAACGCCTGGTTACAGTGAACTTTAATGCCACAGAAGCATTTTGGGTAACCCTAAGCTGGTTTCAGTTATGTGGGGAAGGTGCGTATGGAGTTTTTCATGGCTGCCAGATTTTGAGGTTTGTTCTGGGCTACCTTTATCCCAAACCTAGTCCAAAACAACTTCAGGGTTGCTCAGGGTCCTCTCTCCCTGGAATGGCTGCCACAGTAATTTGTTCCTGTTCCCTCTTCCTCCCCCTGGGCAGTGTAGAAGGAGATGGTGTGCACCTGGCTGCATTGGCACTACTCTCACCCAGGCTCCCGCGGGCTCTGGGCAGCTTTCAACCAGCAGCACAAGATGCCAGGGATGCAGGCGACAGCCTAGTTCTCCATAATCAATGGGCCAAGATTTGACAAGAACTTAAGATCAAGATTGGCACAAATCCCTTTTCAAAGAATCACAGCACGACAGTGCAGCTGAGGTGAGCAGGAGCTCTGGGTCCATGCAGGTCACCCCCTTCTCAGCAGAGACACCCAGAGCAGGGTGCCCAGGCCCATGTCCAGGCAGCTTCTGAAGGTCTCTGAGGAGACCCCACAGCCTCTGGGTACCTGTGCCAGTGCTCCAGTGCTTGCACACTGAGAAGCATTTCTGCTGCCTCCTGCGTCTCAGTTTGTGACTATAATAGTGATGTGCCTGTAACAGGAATGCACCACTAGAAACAGATCTGCCTGGAGATGCCTTTGTAAAAACAAAACAGAGACTAAGAAGGCAGCAGCCTTGTGTGGGAGCTGCTGCTGTCCCAGGGAGGGGGATCAGAGCAGGACCATCAGCTGCACGCCTTGTGAGATGCCTGCGACTGAAGCGTTAGCGTGCACGCAAGCTGGAACAAATGTGAAGGCTGATGAGACAATCCCAGGCGGATAAAGTTTTAAAGGATATTGTTCCTCTGAAATGCATCATGCTCTCCGACATGAGCTAGAATAATTTAGATCAGATTCATCCGCTCACAATTCCTTCATAATGCATTTATTTTTAAGTGGATGTGGGTCTTTTTCTGTTTGTAATGATCTGTCTGAATTACAATGATATTTAAACATTACTCATGGCAGATGTTTCAAAAATTTTAGGCAGAAATCCACCTTTATTTCAAATAGATAGCTGGCTTTTAAAAATAAGAGTTTCCTGGTCCTGGCATGGGCCCAGTCACGGGTGTCCTAGTGTGTAACTCAGCCCCGATCAGTTTAAAAACAAGAACTTTGCTGAACAAATATAGGCTTCACAGAGCTAGCATGCCTGTCCCTGCGGACCAATGAACTTCCTTGTGACTCAAGATATTTTTAATTCTGCTCTGGACTTTCTCCAGGAAATCAGTAATAATTACTAATTGTATTTTTGTAAGCTAAATGAAAGGATGCATTCTTTCTTGAAATTCTCCTTTAGCTTTTGCAATTAATTATGTTGCTCTTTTGTGTGATTAATCCTTGTCTTTGTATTACAACTTCACTTAATCAAATAGTGGTGTGTAGCATGCCAAGGGCTCTTAAGTGTGAGATATTTTCTCTCGGTTTATTGTCACTTTTTCCTTTTTTTCTGCTGCTTACATCTCTTCTAAATTTTGAGTTAAACAGTATTTTAGTAAAGAACTAAAGTATTCTGAAGCCATCAGAGCAAATTTGCATGAGAGCAGTTGTGACTTGGCAGAACTCCCCTGCCATGTGTGGAGCTACAAACTGATTTTTACCAGCTGAGGATATGTCCTTATATCACCAGCACATACTAACATACTAACACCATTTTCTGCTACATCTGTTTCACGAGAAGGTCAGTCAAAACCCCTAAATGACCTCAGGTTTTTCTTTCTGAATCTTTTCTGTATGAAATACATTAGAAGAGACTGGCCACCTTAAATTGTGAATTAGAATTATTCTCTTGCAGTGTGCTCATGCTGGAAATGTCAGGCAGAAAGAAGCTGGTTTTGAGTGGTTTAGAGACAATCTTAAACACTTAGGTTACTGTGCAATTTTGTGGCAAGTCTTACTTCTTCCTCTACAGCCGGGAAAAGCTTTTTCTATTCTGGAAGTGCAGCACGTCTGTCATTCCAGTAGAGCATGGCTGCAATACAGCCAGCTTTAAATGTTCAGAAGTAAGAGGATTGCTTTACTTACTTTAAAATAAATCATTTTAGTTTCTAGTTTCTTATTTTTTTAGGGTACTCTTGAGTCCTGTTACCAAGGACCCCTCTGTATTTTAAAATGAATAAGGAAAAACACAAACTCAATTAAGTTCAATAAAGGTGGTAAACTCCTGAGGTCTTTAAGAGAGAGGTCTTAGCAGACTATTGCCGCAGCTCCTTGAGCAGGGCAGAGGATGGGTATCCTGGCTGTGCCCATTCAGGGAGGAGAGTTGGGCTGAGCACAGAGTGCCATCAGAATTAATTAGGAGGGCACTCAGAAGCTGCTTGCCCTTAGCTGGGAGTCATTCTCACATCCTCCTAATGAAATAATGGATGAAGGCAATAACAAAGCATCCTTCGCCAGTGTAAATGTAGGCAGCTAGTTAATAGACAAGGTATGAAGAGACAATGATAAAATGCCACTGTGATCCACTGTAGGACAAGTAGAACTTACTGCTGGTGAGCAATGCAGTGGATGCCTCTCTGAAGCTTTTACAGTTCTAATTGCAGAGAGAATGAGCAGGCATGAACAGGGGAAGGAGTGTAAAAGTAAAATTTAGGTCTTCCATTAGGCACAAAATAAATACTGAAAAGTAGCTTACAATATTCAGATGACTGACCCCCCTTAGCAGAGCATGGACATGCAGTTGTAACCTCTTGAAAATAAATAAAAGTACTGCGGAGTTGCATGGCCCTGCTTGCAAGAGTGATGCCAGGGATCTGCTTTTTGAACCAGGTCCCTTATGCAAATAGTAAGTCACAAATGTGGGAAGGATTTATTTCATGTTGTTTCAAATGAAGATGGGTTGGCTGAATTCAGTATATTAAATCCTTCCTGCTGTTAAGCTTAAAGAAACTGATTCTCTGTAACATATTTTGATTTGACTACTGTAGCTTCCAAGTGCTATAAAGCACTAGAGTAGTTTGCCTTGGCCTCACACCTAGTTACAGTAGTGCTAACTTTAAAATTGCTGAAGAAACCCACATCTGGAGTCAATTGAGTGAATTTTAACCAGCTTTGGTGGTAATATGCAAGTAATATTTCATCCTCGTGTGTATTTCACTCATCTTATAAAAAAGATGCCTCATTCCAAGGCTCCTAGACATATTTCTTTGCTGTCTCATATATCAAGAGTATCAGACTAAGCAGACTACTTAAAACTGGATATGTCCAAACACTCTCTTATCCTAAACAACAGAGAATATTTTTGCCAACACTTCCATTTCCTGAAGTGGAAAAAAAATATATAATCCCAAAGCCTTGGCCAGATCCTCTTTTCCTTGAAATGCATGGCAAATTTGTCAACAAAACCCTGCCTGGCTCAGTAGCAGGGGGAAAAGCTGAACAGCTGGAATTAACCAGCAGGAATAACGTGAAGTGGGCTGAAGCTTCAGATTAGTTTTAGTCTAATGCTCAGGTTCAAGGCTGAGCTCGCGTTCCAGTCGGCCTGTGCCAAACTCATGGAAGCGACATCCAAAACCAGAACCAGAAAACAGGCCCTTTCAGCGCTGGGTCTGGCTCTGTGCCAGACCAAGACTGTGGGCACCGGTCCAGGAATCCGGCTCCAAGACACCCGCAGGCACCAATCCTAACGGTCTGAAATTCCCGTTTTCTACCATCAAAAATGTTAGTCTTCTGCAAAGAAAGAACCTCCAGTTACAAAAACGATCCGAGTGTCAGCAATTAATACCCATTGGCATGCACTCCGTATCTCTGACTGTCTGCAGGGAGATGTCCAGCCGTACAGGAGACAAGCGCTCCATGAAACAAGCTCCCAGATTGTTTTTGTTCTGTTTTTTATCTGAAGGGACCACCACCGGTGCAAGGCTCATTTCTTGTCGTGCCTCAAAAAGCTATTAAAGGCAATTGTCGTGCTGGACAGACCGAGTGCTGCAATCCGGATGTGCCATCCTATTGGCGCTCCCAACATCTCCTCCTCCACCCCTCTCTGACATGAATTTAATGCAGGTGCAGACACAAGCCTCGCATAAGGGAGCAATTTTCTGATTCATTCATGTAAGACCCTGAGGGAGAGTTGGAACAAGATGTACAAAGGTAATGTGGCATTGTTAAAAAACTAATTTTGCTTCCATTTTCTGGAGCTGTAGTGCTGTGTTGCTTAGTTACATGAATCAGGAATTTAGCAGTAAACAAGGTATTTCACTCCCCAGTCCCTAGAGTTTTCAGCTCCACTTGAAAAGCAGCTAAAATGTGCATCTTTTGCCATATTGTTGGGTCACTTCTTGCTCCTGCTTGAAGCCTTTGAGTGTGCAGGAAGCCAGAGGTGGTGGTGCCACTGGCTGGAGGCACACTGCCCTTCAAATGCTGCCCTGGAATGGAGGTGAGACTTACAGCTCTGATTTTTGTTTTGGGTTCTGTTTGTACAAATGCTGACTGCATGGGCGCAGAGCATCATGAGTCTGCCAGCTGGACTACTGAGTTATTCAAGCCGTTGGATATGGGAAAGGGGCTAATTATCTGGGTATGTTGTTACATCACTAGTGGAAATCCTTTTTTTTTTTTTGCCCTCAGGATCTGCGCTGCTGCATCTGCTCAAAGCTGTTAAATATGACAAGGTCACTCACCCTGCTTTAGTAACAATGAGCACTAACAAATTTGGGGTTTACATGCATTGTCATTGCTTAATAGGGTCGTCCCTGTAACGGAAGCGTGGCATGCACAAACCCCACAGTGAGTCAGACGTTAGTTTGCATTGCACTGTTTGGATCTGATCTTAAAAATGCCAGGACACACAGATTCCCTGCCTAGTTACACTTTAAACAAGATTAGACAAATGACAAATATGGAGAAGATGGGGAGAGATAAGTGATGGAGAGGGGCTAAGAAGCGGGGCTGAAAGTGTGAACGAAATACACTGATAAGGGAAACTTTCAAACTATTTTTCTCCTCCCTTTTCCTTCTGGCTCTGCAGATGGCTGTGGAGAATCTGTCTTTTATAGCCCCACGTACTGAAGTAACATGTACTTTTGAAGTTTAGTCACCCACTAATTGCTAGTCTTTCGTTAACAGCAAAGAGACACAAGTGATGAAGTACTTGCTTATACCCCCTATTGTCGAGGCTTAAAAAAATAAATCATTAGCTACATGCTTGTTAAGCATGCTAAGACTGTTTATGTAAACTCCCCTGCTCTTATTTTGGCTCACACAGATGGTTAAGATACTTTAGCTAATATTTCTTATTTTAAAGAGAGAGATAATTGCTAATATGTCAGATGTGCCAAGTATCGTTCATGTTAGAGAGAATGGGAATTTAATTGTGCACGGTTTATCCTAGATGTAGGTTGCTATTATAGATTTGATGTGTAGCTGCTGATTTGTAAGAACAGCATCATGGTTGAGGAAAACCTCTGTTGTGGCCACAGCCACTCAGGTCTCTTAGATCTTATGTTGTTTGAGAACAGTCTTGGATTTCTCCACCAAAAGTGTTCTTCAAGGGAATATTTAAAGTCTGAGTCAAACGTTAGTAAGCAATGCACTTGTTTGGTTAAGACTTCAGCCTTGACCTCCATCTTTAAGCCCTCGTTCATTATTAATCACGTGTTTCCTGAATCAAAGAGAATATTTTCGGAGAGGGAAAATTGTTCTGGGACTGGAGCGTTGTACGCCAAACAGACTTGCCCAGATGACAAATAGCCTTTGCATGATAGCCAAGGTTCATCCAGCTGCTCGGCCCCATACCAAGTGATTGATGGTGTTGATGTTCTAAATAGGCTTAAGATATGCCAAATATCAGGGCTGTAACAAAGTCCTTCAGATATATACTGTAGATAGGCAAGTAAGCATGTTCCCAGCATATGGCAATTCTGAGAGTGGTGTCAGGATTATAAGTAACCTTGCAGGGCTTGTCTGGTTTCTTTCGAAGTTAGACAAAAACAGTTTTCTGTTCCGGAATGAGCAGGGTCACATGAGGTCTGCACGAAGCTTCCAATTACCACCGATTTTCTCTGTAACTGGACACCCTTCGGAGTTATAACAACATTTGATTTCTTAGCAGAGATCAATAAACTGTTTTTCTACCATGATTCTGAGGAGGAAAGAAGAATAGGATGTACTCAGAAGTTGCTGTCAAGGGTTTTTTTTTTTCTTTGATGTCTTAAAGGAATGGGAAATTCACTCCTGAATAGTTTTATCTTGGAAACATGACAGTGCTGGTTCTTTGTACTAACCCACAAAGGACTGTACATCAATATCCCACAAAATCAAGCAGCTGCTCTGCAGAAGCAACAGTTTCTTGATCACTCCCTTCCCCCAGAGAGACATCCCTTATATTGTGTGTATCCCTTTGCTGGGGAGTAACTGCAGTTCTAAGGAATGAGCCAAGCTGAATTCCTGCTATATGTGGGAGATTCTTGGGTGCTGTAGGACCTTAGCTCCAACCAAGGGGGCTCTTGGACAGGATGGAGCAAAGTGCAATAAGATTTTCCTCTGCTTGAAGTCAGCCTGACTCCTTTCTGGCATCTGCCAGGGCCTCATACCCCTCATCAAAGGATATACCATGGTGCACTCACCAGCTGGGGTATCACCCCTTCACCTGCCACTGAGTCCCTGTATTTCCATGGGGAAATGTGCTCCGGGCTCAGTGAGCTGTCCATGCAATTCTGGTATCTCACTTTCTAGGAGATAAACCCATCTTATTTTAGAGCTTGAGTATTTTCTAAGAATGAAACTGAGGACAGCATATTTTGTGAAAAGGTCTTGATGGTGCCGGCTATTTCCTGGATAAAACCATTTTCTCAGTAACTGGAAGATGAGTCAGGTTCACTGGTGCAAAGCCAGCTTCTCTGCTGAGTCACTCTGGTTTGAGCCAGCAGATCTCTGCTGGTTACCACCACATGAAGTGGCCAAGGCAGCCTCTGCCATGCACCAGACTGGTAGCAAATTGGCCATGAAATAGAGTCAAGTGACTGCAGGGCAATTAAATGTAGCCAGACAGTACCAGTAAACTCAGGACTGGCAATGCACTGAAACAGCAGATGCGCAACAGAGAACAGCATTTTGCAATAACCGGCTGAATTCGGCACCACAACACGGAGCACTTGGCCTAAGTTCCTTTTCCATCAGGCCTGGTTGTAACCAGCTTTGTAAGATCAGAGGCTTGAAAATTCCTCTTTTTGTCTTCCCTACAGGCAGGCTGGAATCAGCTGAAGTCCCAGAATCTGTAACTTTATTGCTGACTCACTTCTTGTTGGCAGGTTACATGATGTGTTGAGGCCTAGTGAGCCAGCAGGCTGTCAGTGGTGATTAGCAATTAAGTCGTATGCCAGTCAGTGCTCCACAGTGCCTCGAGTGATTCTGTTTGCAACCAGCCTTGGAGTGGAACAAGCCAGCTTTTAATTCGAATTGTAATTGAAGTGTGAGTCTGTGCATGGATGTCCTTATCTCTGCATGCTCTGTTTCAAGGGAGCTCAAACTTGTTCAAAGTCACTTGAGCTAAATCAAAAGTGAGAGTTCTGGGAATGAATGTAAAGTGAGCAATCGCTCATAGACTTGCTTTCAATCATTTAAGTGTATAAATGAAACCAGAACTCGCTTTTCCAGTGGGTTCCTGTTTGTGCATAACCCTCAGCATGACACATCTAATGTTGCGAACACAGTGCTAAGAGTAGGGCTTGCCACTGTCCCCTTCTTCACTTTCACTTAATCTGATATTGAGGATGTTAAGGCTCTATTAGGACACAATGGATATGTAGCCTGATCCCCCTAGTAAAAGTCATCAAATTTATCTAACAATAAAGGCATCAGGCAATTAACTTCTGCTCAAATTACAGCCCATATTTCATAAAGATGGGCAATCGTGACTTAAAGGCTGAAAGTGACTGAGGCTCTACCATGTTCCTATCCAGCTCCTAATCCAAGGGTAAATTATCCTCTTTAAAAGAAGTCCTACTTTTTCCAAGTTGCATGTCTAACCTCCTTTGGTGATATCGAACTGTGATATTCCTTACTTTTGGTGATTTTCAATTGTTGAGCACAAAAAAGTTAGCATCCCTGACATTTCACTAATATTACCAACTGATTCCAGCTGGATCTTCCAGTTTGCTAAACAATTTCAATAAAATTACAGGCTGAACTGAACCCAAGCTCAATTTTCACAGCTGCCTGAGAGGGTTATGACCTGCCTGTCCTTGGCATGGCCCTGACACAGTTGTCTTTTGTGTTTCTAGGTGGGGTCTTCAGTAGTTCCCTCTGCTGACACTGCTCTTTGCATGGGATGTTGACACACCACTTAATCAGAAGGGATGGCAGGTAAACATGTGTCATTGGGACAGTGGGGAAAATACTGACTCCAAAGGTAGAACAACTCATCTCAAGGGAAAGATGTAAAAACAAACATAGGAAGTAGAACAGATAAATTGAAAGCTCCCACTGCTTTGGGATGCTGTAGACTGGCAGACGAGGTGCTCCCCAGCTATGACTTCTGGAAAGAGAAGTACTGAACCCTCTTCTCATTTAGAGTAGGAGCTGTTAGGTGAAAAATCTGGCTACTCCCTTCCTGGGACTTCAGCCTGCTGCTTAATATGCTGCTCTTACAAGTGACCCGAAGGAACATTTCATACTGAGCAAAACAAAATATTTTTTCTTTCATATAAAAGAATGGAAACATTTTAAACTTTCATTTTAACTTTTCTTAAACATTTGTTCTTTTGACTTTTAGTTCAGTGAATCAAAATTACCTATTAATCCCAGATTACACTATCTTTTTAGGAAAGATATGCACAAGCTATCAGGTGACTTGCTTTTCCTATAAGGCCTTTACTGTAAAGAAAATATAAGTGATTATGTCTATTATCTTCCTTTCATGTATACTATGCAGTTGCAGTTACATGGGAGTAAAATTCATGTGGCAGAAGTTCAAGCACTCTTTCTACTATAACTTGCATGCTAGGACCCTGAAGCAACTGCAGTTCATTGATCGTCCTGAAACCTCCATTAGTGGTGGAAAAGCTGAAGAAATGATGGAAACGTGGATGGAATGAGTCAATAAATCAGCCCCTTCATATTTCAATCCAGTTCCCTGACTACACTTTTTCTTATTTACTCTTACTTCTTACTACTTACAAAATTTTGCTGCATCGTTATTACTGTAGCATTTCTGTAATTCAAACCCTGTTACTCATTCTTCTGGCCTTGTGGATTAATGAGATTAATTGATCCCTGCCCTCCTTGCTGTATTTTTGGAGAGATTGTCTGCCTCTCCTCAGCTCTTTGCTGGGCTGAATTTCCTCACTCCTGTAGGCTTTTCTCACTGGCAGGTTACATAGATACCTCATTCCAACTGCCCTCCTGAGCATTCTCCACAACCTCTGCCATTCGGAAATTCTGTGCCTACCTCACCCTCCCCTTGCTGCTATGGAGAAGGATTTGAAGATGTGCACGCCGTGAAGCAGATAGAACTAGACTTTCAGAAGTCAATAGCTGCGCTGGGCCATTGATATTACAAAGCTGGTTCTGGCTCTTGCCAACTGCTGTAGGTTTTGAAATGTACCTACTGAAACCATGGCTTTGAATGTACCTTGCCTTTGAGTATCCTGCAGTTCTGAGTCTCCCAGTTATTTACAGCCGGCTATTTGTATACTCAATGAGCTCCACTGTGTGAGGGAACTGTTCAAAAACTGTTTAAAAATACATTTTAAAGAGATGATTTCACTTCATGTGGGTTTTTTTGCCAGCAGTGAGGTTTTTAAGAACATTTTTTTCAAACCGTGTTGCACACAGCTTCATAGCTGTGCCTTAAAAGGTGAAACAAAGCCCTTCACTTGGGGAGTACATTCAAGGGAGCTGCTGTTGGGGCACATTGCAAGCCCTGTGCACTGCTTGAAGCCTTGGTGTGAGTTTTGTTTCCCTTTGTAGGGAAAACAGTGATAAGGTTGTGCAGAAGCAAGAGGGAAAGGTTATTTAAAAATTGTTTCAATATGGCTTTTGCTATAACATTATCTGAATTGGCCTGGATATTTAAAAGAGAATTAGCCATAATGATCCCTCTCTGTCTCTTTTCCTCTTGTTTCTACTTTTCCCAGGGAAGAAAAAAAAACAAAACAAAACAGAATTTGGGGCTCTCATGTCAGACCCATCCTCCTGCTGCCTTGGGAAGGATAACAAGACCAAAAGCTGTGCCAACAGAATCCTTCCCATCTAATCCTGCTGCCTTGATTAATGTCTTCTGCCTCCAAAGAGGTGAACTCTGGCATCCAGGCTTAGCTCCATGGGGGCTGAGCAGGCCGGCATGGGGACAGATGCCTTGGCTTGTGGGAAGGGGAGGTGGTTTCCCCGCTGGTGCAGCCACGCTCCCACTGGATGCTTGCTATAGACAAAACAGCAGTGAAGGGAGGCTGAAATCTGTGAGGTTGCAGACAACCATCAGTGCTGGGAAATACATCCTCTCCTCTCCTTCCCCAAAGTAGGGAATGTATTGCATTCTTAAACAACACTAAAATTTTATCTTACGTGATTTACTTTTTATCTACATCTGAGTCAAGATTACTTCAATGAAACACTGCGCATATTTTCCCCCGTCCTAGGAATTAAAAGAAGTTTTCAGCTTGAAGCAATATTTTTGGCCATGAAGAAAAGTGAAATAGAAATGTGCATTGCCACAAGAGGCTGCGATTGGTACAATTCCCAGCAGCAGGCCCGTATCTACAAGTTGTATGCATGCATACTTTGCATGTGCTGCAGCAGTAATAGGTGGCTGAGCCCCTTGTTTTCAAAGCATTTGCTAAAAGCAGCTTTCTGGCCACAAGCCCTAAGTAGCTGCAGTTATTTGACTTCATTTTGCAAGGAGCTTTCCTACTCTGCCAGACATTTTCTGCACAATGCCTTGGCAATAAATTCCCTAAAAGAAGCTGTAAGTGTCGGGAGGTTTCTCAGGAGAGGTAATATTTGTTATTTGACCAGATTATTAACCCAAAAGCAGTGTGCTTTTCAGCTAGATTTCTTGGCTTTAATTTGGTTTGCATCAAACGTTGGAACAACGTGTCTGTTCAAAACATTCACAGTGAATTCAAAGGCTTTCAGATATTCTTCTTAAGTCTGTGAAAATAAGAATAATAACAAAAAGATCGTCCTCAGTGGTTCCTTCTGAATTTTGTGTGCCTCACTTCGAGCAGAATTATTTCTGTTCTTTTTTCCCCATTGGCTCTGTCCAAACAAAATCTTCAGCTTAGTGTTTGCAGTCCAAAAACCCTTTTAGTCCCCTTCTTCCTTGCCTTGAAATTTCACAAGTATTAAATTCCACACTGAAAAAAATGTCTTTGTACACTTCCACACAATTTGATACCAAAAATGTTTGGAAGGCAAAGTAACATTCCAAATGCTAGAGATCACCTGAAAAGGAGATGGAATCCAGCTATGGTGAGTAATTTTTATTTTAATGTGAAAGGAAGAAAGAAGGAAAGAAAGAGGAAGAAAGAAAGAAAGAAAGAAAGAAAGAAAGAAAGAAAGAAAGAAAGAAAGAAAGAAAGAAAGAAAGAAAGAAAGAAAGAAAGAAAGAAAGAAAGAAAGAAAGAAAGAAAGAAAGAAAGAAAGAAAGAAAGAAAGAAAGAAAGAAAGAAAGAAAGAAAGAAAGAAAGAAAGAAAGAAAGAAAGAAAGAAAGAAAGAAAGAAAGAAAGAAAGAAAGAAAGAAAGAAAGAAAGAAAGAAAGAAAGAAAGAAAGAAAGAAAGAAAGAAAGAAAGAAAGAAAGAAAGAAAGAAAGAAAGAAAGAAAGAAAGAAAGAAAGAAAGAAAGAAAGAAAGAAAGAAAGAAAGAAAGAAAGAAAAGGAAAGAAAGAAAAGGAAAGAAAGGAAAGGAAAGGAAAGAAAGAAAAGAAAGAAAAGAAATAAAAAAAAAACCTCTCAAACACTTCTTAAACAAAAATTTGGATAAAAAATAAAGAAGTTAGAAGTGGTTGGAAAAGATCTTCTGAGGAGTGATTATTTTTTTCCCCACTAGCAAAATAGGTATGGAAAATGTAAGTATGCACAGCTGTGTTTATTTCAATGATTAGACATTCTATTTCTCTGTGACCTCTCTGCATTGAGCTGGCAAGGCACCTGGGTATGCTTAGAAGTGTCTCATTCATACATTTACATTAATTCAACTAGGACCTTTCTTTCTCCCTCTCGTGCCCTTTTTTTTCTCTACAGAGACCACAGGGGAAAAAAAAAAGCAGCAGAATCTGGTGCACTCCTTCCTCTTTTCTTCTTGTTTGCAAGGTGTCGGTTAAGACTCTGCGCTATGCCTTTGCACATTTTAAATTAACATATTAGCACTGTTTTAATCAAAAAGCGAGCATAAAACTGTCTTTTTCAGGGAGGGAAGGGGTGGCTGAAGCGAATGGTGTGGTGCGACCACACATGCCGTGCTAAGAGCACTACAGGAGCTAAACCACTGCATCTGCATCTCCTGTGCTGTACATGTGCTTGCATTCTATCTG
This sequence comes from Cyrtonyx montezumae, assembly GCF_038088225.1. Lineage (NCBI taxonomy): Eukaryota > Metazoa > Chordata > Aves > Galliformes > Odontophoridae > Cyrtonyx > Cyrtonyx montezumae. The sequence continues at coordinate 1,069,025 of NW_027071870.1, read as the reverse complement.
TACCATCTATGTGTGTCTTTGCTCTAGAACCTGACTGCCCTGGGTGACGGTGATGCTCAGTTGCTATGAAGGGGTTTGTTAGGCACAGATATTCTGTAGTCTATTTTGTGTTACTCATCTGGAAGTGAAGCAGAGAGGGACTAAGGGGTTTCCTCACTATCATCAAGGAGGCTTGGTACAGAGCTGAGATGTTCCTTTTGTCTTCATCCAAAGTCTTACCTGTTTCTTCCCCTTCCTCTGCAGGTGGGCATCAGCTCTGCAGGAAAGTCTGACACAGGGAGTTTCCAAGCTCCAAAACTTTTCAAGATGTATTTGTTTTACTTCTAGCATCATTGAAGGCAGAAGAGAATTCCTAATAATTAAAAGTAGCAAGATCCATTCCAAACTCATTCCCTCAAGCTTGTTATGATTTCTCCCACTGCCCTTTTGCATATCTAGGTATTTCAGAGTACTAAATACTGACTGCTAACTGTAGAGTAAGTTCTTTTAATAACTCCACCATAGCATATTCTTTATTTCCTTAGTTATTATGAATTTAAAATGGAGAAATATGACTATACATAGATAGGGTTAGAGTAAATTAAATGACAATGAGAAGCATCTGTGCATAAGGCACTCATTTTCCTTTCCTTTCAGGCTGTCTGAATTCATTAGCTGGTCTCCGTACAGTGTGCTGTGTACAATACAGTATCTCATATCTCCTCATCTGTCAAATTAGCTTTCTTCTTGTCTGCTTCAAAACCATGGCTCAAAAATTAGTAATTGCTGTGGCCTATTAGTCCATTTGGTTTATTATTTTTTTTTCTTTTCCCTCTTATGTGCATTAGTTTATATTTTATATGTTGTATTTGTATGTGCCATATTGGTCTTCTTCTTTCCTAGGCATCATGCCTGCATAGGGCTGAGTATCCAAAGCCTTCCACTGGAGTCTGTGGCAGTGGTCCATGCTCAGTATACAGCCACAGTGTCCTGCCCTTGCTGAATCAAGCTGAAAGAGCTCAGGACATGCTTAAACATAATCTAAAGAGAGGCATATTAGGTGATTTCTTGTACCCTTGCTACACAACAAGGTTAAAAAGTTCTAAAACTTAAACACAAGAAAAATCAGCATAACTCATTTATTTCATTTCTTCTCATGACCACCCTTCAGAAGTTGGAAAATGCAGGCACACTGAAAATGCTTCACAGCAAAGCAATTTGGTAATTAGATTTGTAAGGAAGTGTAAAGAAAAGATTTAGCTCTGAGATAAATGGCTTTCAGAGTATTGGTTTGCCTGCCTTTGGCTAGCCTGGTATGCACTGAAATCTTCAGAGCCAGATCTGCCCAGCTTGGTTATGCAGAAGTGAGATAAGCAACTTTGGCAACAGTAGTCATGCGTAGAAGCTGGAAGAAAATGGAAGGAGTGAACAAGAAAATGAGGCATAAAAGCAGCTAAGTTAGGCTGGACAGAGAGGAAGAGAGCAGCTTCTGTGATGCACACTGATTTCTTCTTCTGGACCGGGAACGTGTTACGAAATCTTTTCTTCACACTTGCATTGGAAGAATCTTCACATGGGACATTATGAAGCCACATTGATTATGAAGCCAGGCAAAGCACTGCTTGATTTTGTGTTACTGACCTTGAAGGGGTAGATGCACAGAGGAATTTCTTCCTGTGGCAAAGCCCAGCCCCTAATATTTTTAGAACTGGGATCATCTCACACATCCAGTTTTAATGTTGCTGTAAATAACTTGTCTTTCTGAGCATGAAGAAAAGCATCCCAGCAGAGATAGTAAGCAGGAGTGTTGCTGGAGGCCATGACAGAGGACATAGAAGGGAAACATCCCCTGGGCCACCATGTGCACTAGGTACCCTTGCAGCTCTGGAGGAATTTTCATCAGCTCAGCAGAGGAGAGAAGGGATGAGTCTGGGGTTGGCTATTCACCTGCATCTGAGGCATTTAAGCAGCAACTCCTGCAGAAATATAGTTATGCCCAAATCCTTTGTGGCCACCCCTTGTTGGAACACGAGGAGTGCATCCCTTTTGTGAACATGGAAGCTCAGCAACCTTGGGAAACCAATGTGACCAAGACAGGGTCCAGATGTGACACCTGGGAAGCATCAGTAGACAAATTTATAAGCTCCTTGGAGCTCAAAGTATGTTGTGAGGGGTGGGAAGGGTGACTTCCCAAGCCCCTGGGGCCAGTAGGAGGCTGGAGGGAAAGGGTGGGAGCCAGCAGCCTCCATCCCCTGGCCCCGGGCAGAAGGTGTTGCACTGAGCCTTCACCTCCCACCTTTTAGCCACATGAAAGCCCGATTATTCATGCTTGATGTCGGCAAGGTAGGGCCCTGCTACCCACTGCTCCGGATCCCTGACCTGAGGGGCCCACTTACCCCAGCACCACCAGGCCCCTGTCCGACATTCTTCCCTCAGCCTGTGAGTGCCAGCAGCGGCTTTTAGGGACACTGGGACATGGACAGGGCTGGGACAAAATGGTAAAGGTGGAAATTCTTTCTGCCCTCGCAGAAGCAGTAGCCCTCAGTGAGCTGCTGATAGGCCAAAATGAGAGCTCGTTACATCATATTTCCCTTCCCCTGGGCTTCCCTGCTGCTGCCTCTCACCTCACCGAGGGAATGCAGGCTACTGTGGTGACATTTTGGTCAGGACATGCACTAGATGAGTTGTGTGGGAGCTCTGGTGGCTGCACTTCAGCTGTCAGCCTGGGGACCAGGAGGTGCGGAGGACAAGCTGAGATGTTTCATTGCCCCAGAGAGCAGCCAGAGGAATGGGGGGATGAGCTGAAAATGTAAAAGGAAGGTAGAGGACTGAATTGACCTTTTTTTTCCCCCTTGCCATTCAGATGCTTACAGATTTTATCGGGATTTTTAGCTGCAGGGCAAAGTGCTTCTTTATAGTTCCTTCCAAAGCTCGCTGCCAAATGCAGGCTGCGGTCTCGGCAGCTGTAACCCAGCCCCAAGGCTCACATATCCTGATGCAAACGGCTCAGAGCAGCTACTCAGGAGTTTTCAGCATCCTCTAAGGCATCCAAACAGGCGGTATCGAGCATGTCTCACGCAGGGTTTTGGCAAAACACGGCCACAGCAGCAGCTCTCCCTGCAGGTGATGCAGACAGGGGTCGGGTGGCACTGCCACCGTTCTCCACTGCCCAGGCACTGCAGACAAACTGCTGCACACAGCACTGAGCATCTCTGTGCTCCCCCAGGGCTGAGGAGCAGGGCCTCAGGTCACCTCCTTGAAGGCAAAATTCAGTGTTTTTATGGTGTGTCTGGGGCCAGTTTCTCATCTCTCTTTTTTCTCCCCAGTGGAGAGTTGCTCATTTGTAACAGGAAGGTTCATTGTTTTCCTGTCTGATATTTCTTTGATTACTTAAAAAGAAATCCCAGAGGCTTGTTTTCACAAAATAGTGATTGCATAATTGATGTGATTACGATGTATTTTGCTGTGTCACTGCTGCTAGGCTGATTACTTTGAGAAGCCCTGAGCTCTGTTAACACTGCCATGTGCTGTATGTGCGTGGCCTGGGCCTCCCCCCCTATGTAAGGACCTTTTGAACACTGCTTCCTTCCACTGGGGCCATGTGAGGCTGTGAGCCTGCCTGGGTGCAAGAGCAGGATGATCCATGGCGTCAGGGCTTTGTGGGGAGAGTAGGCCAAACCATGGGGTGAGGGCTGTGCAGGGAGCTGCTACACGTCTTCTGGGTGAATAACAACCTAGCGGTGTGAATAATATCCCTAAAATCAGGGAGTACAGATGTTAAACCGTGGGGGCAAATTCCAGGCTCTTTCCCTGCCTAAAAAAGCACAGATAAAGCGATGCAGCCCAGTCAGGTGTGCTGGAAATAAAATTCTTCTGAGCACAAAACAGCACAGCAGATCATTTGTGGTAATTATTCATCATAATCTGAAAGTGTTCCAGCACTGTGCAGGTAGGAATATGTAATAGCTGACCCAGAGAAACCATATGAGAGCGGAAAGCCTTCCTCATTTTGGCTGGTAATTGTTAATTATTTTCAGCTTGAGGCCGTAGGCCGTCGTAAGAGCCCTTTCTTCATCCTGGTGCCGTTCTTTTCCATTCCTTCACACTGTATTCTCCCTTCCTTTACTTTTTAATTCAGGGATGAAACATTGCTCTCAAGAAAGCTTCTTGGCCAGATTTTCAGATTTCTGAACCTCTGTTTCTCTAAACATGTGTGCAATTTTGACTATTTTTGTCTAGCAGTGACCTTGGAATTCCAGCATAATTTCCCTCCCCTTCCTGGTGCCCTCACGTGACCCAGGAACACAAACATCTGAGAGACCTCTGGGCATCTTCACATCTGCTGGTATATAAGATCAGAGCCATTGTGTGATGTATTTTTAACAGCAGGTGTTGGGCTTGGAGAAGGGTGTGTAGGTTTTTGAGGGGCTGGGCAGAATCTGTACTTAATTCTTAGTTCCAGGCTATTTAGGAACAGCTTAAAACACACTTAATCTGTTTGTACAAATTTAACATTGTAAAACCACAATAAGGAATTGCTAATCAAGTACAAGCCTGGATTTAGTTTCAGCTTTGCATCATTGAAGGAAGAAAGAAAGAAAGAAAGAAAGAAAGAAAGAAAGAAAGAAAGAAAGAAAGAAAGAAAGAAGAAAGAAAGAAAGAAAGAAAGAAAGAAAGAAAGAAAGAAAGAAAGAAAGAAAGAAAGAAAGAAAGAAAAGAAAGAAAGAAAGAAAGAAAGAAAGAAAGAAAGAAAGAAAGAAAGAAAGAAAGAAAGAAAGAAAGAAAGAAAGAAGGAAAGAAAGAAGGAAAGAAAGAAGGAAAGAAGGAAAGAAGGAAAGAAGGAAAGAAGGAAAGAAGGAAAGAAGGAAGGAAAGAAGGAAAGAAGGAAAGAAGGAAAGAAGAAAGAAGGAAAGAAGGAAAGAAGGAAAGAAGAAAGAAGGAAAGAAGGAAAGAAGGAAAGAAGGAAAGAAGGAAAGAAAGAAAGAAAGAAAGAAAGAAAGAAAGAAAGAAAGAAAGAAAGAAAGAAAGAAAGAAAGAAAGAAAGAAAGAAAGAAAGAAAGAAAGAAAGAAAGAAAGAAAGAAAGAAAGAAAGAAAGAAAGAAAGAAAGAAAGAAAGAAGAAAGAAAGAAGAAAGAAAGAGAAGGAAGGAAGGAAGGAAGGAAAGAAGGAAGGAAAGAAATAAAGAAAGAAAACAACACCCAACCCCCCCCAAAAAAAACAACCCGAACTTTAAAGCTGAGTCCAAGATTCTGGTTTACAACTTATTTTCATGAAGTACGATTGATTGATTACTTGAAGCCTGTTAATTATTATTTAGTCACGGTTTTCAACACAAACTCCTTACAGCAGCAAAACAAGCAGTGTATTTGTTTTATCTTTTGCCAATTAACACAGTTTGAACATGACTTAAAATAGGCCTTTCGCTCAGGCTGTGATTCACAACTGCATCAGTCCCCTTTGCGCTGCCGTAATTCTGTTGACTTCCACAGCACTGCAAATACCTCACTGCAGAATGAAACACTTCTTAATTGACCCCACCACCACGTGCAAAGGCACACCAAAGCCTGATGCATGACACTCTTCCTTTGCCATTAGTAGCAATTTAGCATCTAAATTTAAGAAATGGTATAAGCAGAGTGTTTTCACCAAAATATCATTGAAATCCTATTTTCAAGGAAATCTCTTTCAAATTTTTTTTTATCAGACAAATCTAAAATGGTGCTTAGTGTTCAGTTATCTGCCAGGTATAAATGGCATAAATGGATGATTACTTTAAATACATCTTCTCTGAGAAGGGAGTTATGGGACCTCACAAAAGCATCAAGCTGTGACTACTTTCAGGAAATCACCTGGAAATAAATAAGATGATAAAGGTTGCTTGCAAGTCCCTAGATTCTCGTTGCCTTTTTAGGCAGATAATTGAATTCAGTATGCTACAGTAATTCCTTTCTGGTTTCACTAAGGAACAAATTTATTATTTGGGAGAGCAGATGGAGTGACCTGACAGGTCCTTTCAGTCACAGCACCCATGATTATAAATTTTCATGGCATCCATTGCATGGGTGTATCTGTACTAAAATACAGAGGCATATTTTTAGCCTTGTTGAAGTTGAAGAGATTTTTTTGTTGGTGGTTTCAACCTAGTTTCATCTGTCCACATTTCAAGGCTCCATTTGAATGTTCATACATGACCTATCAGGTTGTCTCTGGCTGGAGTCAGGATAGCTGTTTCCAAACAGTTATTTTTAATAGCTTACCATGTGTGGATACTTCTGAAATTCAAGGCCCTCATTGTGGATCAACTGAATCTTATCTGAATTCGTCCCATCTCCTGAACTGTATCCTACTCTATTGCAGATCTTGATACAGAAATAACTATGGGGATTTGTGTTGAGCAGCCACCACAGGAGCAACCCAACCCTGCCTCCTGCCTACTGATTCCTGCAGCTGCAACATGTCACTTGCTGTCTCAGAGACAAGTAAATAGCAGCCAAACATGGCTACATGCAGTCAGCTTGTTAGACTGGTCAGAACTCATATCCTGCTCTCTCCTCATCCCCTTCCCCAAATCAGGCTTCTTCTTCCATCAGGTGAGTTTTGGGATGCCTGCGCCTTCTGGATCCTGCTTCCATTCTTTTGTGGTCAGACAAGTGGCTTTCATATAACCAAACCACTGTTTCTGAAGTGGTAGAATGCCTGCATGTAAAACCTCTTTTCTTTCATTGTTGTATTTTTGTTGTTGTTTGTTTGTTTGTTATTCTTTAAGTTATCCCTAATCTATAGTTGAGGAAACAGCACTATTGACTCTCTTGGCATACACCAAGGTCTCTTTGAACTTTGGGAGTTCATGCTGTGCAGTGCTGGGAGATGTGGTCCCAGAATGGACCAGGAATATTTCATAGAGGAGCTCTGAAAAGGACTGGAGGAAACAGCACCTCTGAAAGAAGGGCAAAAGAATTAGGGTTTCTTAGAGTGAAAAAAAATGCTAAGGGTTGACAAAACTAGTCTTATGTTGAAGGCTGCTGCAAAGAGAAAGAAAGATTTGTTCTGCACGCTTATAGGGGACAAAGTAAGGCTTCAGATTTAGTGGGAATTATTTATTAAGAGTAGCAAAAACCAAGGAGGTGACTGTCCAGAGCTCTGTACTCAGTGCTGGTGAGGCTGTACCTTGAGTATTGTGTTCAGTTTTGGGTCTCTCACTACGAGAAAAACATTGAGGCAACAGAGAAGGGCAACAGAGCTGTGAAGGGTCTGGAGTACAAATCTTATGAGAAGTGGCTGGGGAGCTGGGATTGTTCAGTCTGGAGAAGAGACTCAGGGATCAGTTTATAACTCTCTACAATGAAAGGAGGAGGGAGATGTATTGAGGTGGGAGTCAGCCTCTCTTCCCAGATGACTTGTGGTAGGACAAGAGGTAAATGGCTTTAAGTTGCACCAGGGCAGGTTCAGGCTGGATATGAGGAAAATTTTCTTCCCAGAAAGAGTACTCAGGCTGGAAGAGGCTGCCCAGGGAAGTGGTGAAGTCACCGTCCCTGGAGATGTTCAAGAAACATGTAGATGAGTCACTGAAGGACATGTGGTCATTGGGCATGGTGGGGATGGGTTGATGGTTGATGTTTCTACCTCAGTAGAGTTATTACCCATGGTGGTAGAGAATGGACTGGGAAAGCTCTTTGCTATTGGAGTTCGGGATGAATGGCACCTGTATCCTATGCAGCCATAGCTGCCCTTTTGGTATTCTCTGACCAGGTCTGTAGGGTGGAACTTGGTTGCAGTGAATCAGGCCCCACATCCTGTAAACTGGTACAGCAACTGGCATCTTCCCAGAGCATATTATCAGACACATATCAGCACTTTGCAAAAGCTGCTATCTTTAATATGGCTGAAAATGTTTTCCTAACTGTTTCCAGTTAGCTGTGCAGATCGAGCATTATGAAACCCAATAGTGACTGAGCAAATTTGCCCTACACTAAGATTTGCTCCATAGCTGATCTGAGCTGACTTACAATGTTTGTTAAGAAGCATTAAAATAATTACGTCTTGGTTTCTGAAGGCCTGCTCTCACTCAGCTTGGTCCTTGCATCTTTCAAAGCACGATGACTAAGAGAAGCTGTGGGACAGCTATCCCACGACATTCAGGAAGGGACAACAGGTACACAGGGCCCTTTCCACTGCTCTGTGATTTTTTAAGCGCATAGAAATCTGTTTAATTCCACTTTGAACACAATATGGGTTGGCCTTCAGGCACTGAAGATGCTTCCAAACAGTACCTAGAAACCTACATAGCTGTCCCAAAGTGACAGGGGAAACATTTTTTCCCATTTCCTGGAGGCTGGAGGCCAAACACCTCATTGTGTCCTCTGCCAGACTTCTGCATTTCGACAACAGTGCATGCCCAACGTTCCTATGAATGATATTACAGAGGTCCCCTGATGCTAAATCAGGTTGTTGAGATCTGAAAAGCTCTACTTACTCTGTCCTAATAAACAAGCATCATGCGAACACACAGTCCCATTCTTGGACAGTTAAATGTTGGTTATGCAGTAGCAAAGGACAGTGAGTGATTTCCAGAGGAGAAGGTTAAAAAGGCATCTGGTGGTCTTGCCTGCCAGAATTGAAGCAGTTTATATAATGTTGCTGTGCTGCAAAAAAGGACCAACAAAAGTAGCACATGAAGTGGGCAGAAGGATATGATGAGAAGATAGAAAAACTTCAGCTTTATCCTTCAAAAAGTGTTCTCAGACATGTTCAAACTGACAGCATAACCCTTGTCTCTAAAACAAGTCAGTAGGTTTGCACAGTCACCCTTTCAGAGAGGATACAGACAGAGAAAGAGGGTGTCTCCTGCTTTGGTTCAGTAAATCCACAGCTAGCATATCCACCCATACTCACTGCAGTTAATCTTTCTCCTACTCTTCTTCCCACTCCGCTCCATCCACAAGGACATCTTTGAGAAAGGCCAACTGCAATGATGTGAGAGCTGTAAGACCAGCAGGCTCCCCTCACTCAGAGAGGATCGATCCAGTTTCACATGTGACGTGTGGGCTCTTTGACCATTGCACCAGTGAGACTCACCAGCGTTTGAGCTTTGCAATGAGCTTTGCATGCTGCCCAACCTGGAAGGCATGCTCTGGAAATGCATGTCAGGTCAGGCCTGGCAAGGGAGGGTAACACTTTGTTTGCAAACCTCAAAAGAACTTAGATGTGAATTAGGTGCTTGGAGGCGCACACTGTTAAGATCTTGGCAAGTTCTTGGCCAATATTTAGGAATTTTTCTGGCAGGGAAATAGATACCTCCAGGCATACGCAGCAGCTCAATGAGAATGCAAATGGTGGTGCTGAGAGGTGCAGCAGCAGGTAAGTGGCACGGTGCGAGTAAACTTGTTGTGAATCTAGTCCAAATCCACTGCATGTAGATAAGGATTCTGAGATTCTGGAACTGTGATCTGAAGGAGTTGCAGGCTGGAACTGAAGGATGCTAGTAAAACCAGGAGAAATATGATGGAACAGAAAAAAATCAATTTAATGAGCTCATCCGGTGAGGGCTCTGCAGCAATATTTAACCCTCTGTTAAAATCAGACCCCCAGCGCTTGTAGTTTGCCTGGAATTAGAGGGAAGGGTGGCTACAACGGGACTGGCAGAATCAGTCATGTCCTGAGGGTGGGCTGAAACCTTAAACTGTGTTTATGGAAAAACAATGGGCTTCTTTGCCTCCCTCCAACCTGTATGCACAGAGCTGCTTTGAGTTGCAAGCAGTCTAATTAATCTGGTCTGCGCTTGCTTGTCAAAGCTTTCTTGTGGTGAGATCATTTCTTGCCATTTTAAGAGAAAACTGTTTGATTTTGGGGCAAATCGCTTTGAATTTCAATTCGGGGATATCCAGTAGCATTTTGGGTAGGGAAAAGGCATCCTGATGCTGCAGGCCGCCCTAGTGCAGGCCAGGAGTGGTGCCTGCCACACTCACTTGATGTAGAGCATACAGACAGGTGGACACAGGCACAGTGCTGGGAGGTGGGAGCTCAGCACAGCTCAGCCCACCCCTCACCCACTGCCCTGCCCCTCTCACCCACCTCGCTGAGCTCAGCACAGCCAAGCTGAATCCTTCACAAGTGCCCCTGGAGTCTGGGTTGATGCGACCCATGTCTATTCTCAGTCCTGCGGTAAAATTGTTACACTTTCTATAGAGAGTTAGCAGAATTCAAGCAAAATAATTTATTTTATCCTATCCATTACCAAAAGCTGAGCTGCCTTTCTTGTTCTGAGCAAAACATGTTTTTCTTCTTGGCCTGTCTTTTCTTTTGTGAGGCATCTACATTTCAGTGTGAACATCTTTTAGCATGCAAATGTGCCTCACCTCGGCAGAACGGCTCCTGTTGGATGCAGCATGTCTGCGCAGCGGTGCTCTGGAAGAAAGCAGATTTTCCTATGATGTACAGATCAATTCACCTTAACCCAACAAAATGGGTGCTATTGTTGTTGCTTTTCTCTGCGCGCTGTGGAAGGAACGCAGTGGAAGAGCAGACATGAAATAGATTTTTCAAACAAACCCCGGAGAGAACAATGGTTGAAATGAGTCTCTTTAAGGTTTCTGTGTCATCAGATGTTATTGTTGACACTGTGAATGTAGCAATAGCTGTTACGCTAATTAGAGTGGTGTAGTTCTAGAAACAGGAACTGTGAAAAGACCGTGTCTGGAAGGTACTAATAATCTTCTGATACCTGTATTTTTACCATTCTTTATTATTATAATGAGAGTGTTAATGTGCAGAGGAGAAATCATGTGTGTCCTTAATAAAGAATGAAGCAGCACAGTTGTTATCATCTTGAGTATCATATTCATTTAAAATCAAGTAGGCAACTCAAAGGTTAAGAGGTTTAATGTTCCTGAACTGTACAACTGAAGCACTACAGTCCACGTTATTGTTAGCAATTACTCAAAGTGCTTGGGGTTTTCATTAGAAACTTCATTTTCTGGAAAGAAAGTCCCCTACAACTTTAGCCAGCACCAAGGTATGACCATTTAACAGCCAGGCACTTCTGCATGAAGTGCATCGCAAGATGTTGTCATGACATAAGTTGCTCCCAGCTATTTATATGCTTTCAGATGACCATCCTCAGTCTTCAGCCTCTCTCAGGCTTTCATGCTACATGCCCTTCCAGGGAGATTTAGAAAATAGTGTGATATTCCTCATGCGTCCCTTCTACATCAGGAGCATGACACTTACTTGCAGTTTCTCCAAGCACAAGGAAGCATACACAATTGTATTTAAAGATGACTTTTAATAGCAGTATCCGACGGTCATCCCAGACCTTCCCCATCCCTTGTAAAAAAAAGTCACTGGGACCTCCTTACAATTTTTGCTCCATTTGGAGCTCCTAGGAAATATGTGGCATAATTTTCTGATCAACCACTCAGGCACTGTGGTAAACTGAGACAGAAATTTAGCTCTGTCCCCTCACTTTTCAGCAGTACATGGTGTCCTGGAGTCAATACTTGAAGCTTATATGCTATTAGACATCAAAGAGCTCTATCTGACATGGCAGAGATGCAGTTCCTTCAGGATGGATCAAATAAGTGCAAAAAAGAACACAGGGTAGAGAAGGGAGATGAAGGGAAAGGAGTCACCTGTACCAACATTTTCCCTGATTGGCAGCTGTGCAGAGGCCCCAGTGATGAAGCCATACAGGAACCATTTAAAATGAACTTCTGGCCTGTGTGCAGAAACAATCCAGAAACCAGAGTGGCAGAGCAGGCTCTGATCAACTCTTGCATAAAACTCCTGCAGGGCTCTGGAAATGGCCCTGCTGAGGGCAAGCCTCGGAGGCACCAGTCCCCAGTGGTCTCAGTGGTTCACAGTGGCAGGGACTGTGGTGGGGACGGCTTCATATTTCAGTGACTGTCACGAATCGCAAGCATAAAAAGAAATGAAAGAAAAACCTGAAGGAGAAAATAGCTATCTTTCCCTCTCTAACTAGCTGGTTTCCCGACCTCTGGCGTAATCCCATCCTCCTCTGATTGACTCATAACCAGTTTGGTTTCGTCCAAGCCACAGCTGCGTCAAGGCACAGTGAGAGCCAATCAACCCTACCAGCTTCGTCTGTGTTTCACGACAGTTTAATCGCTGAAGACTGTCTCTGTGTTGAAATATTTCCCCTTGGGGTTTCAGATAGCAGTATTATATCGAAGCAAAGCGATCCAAAAAGTGAAAAAGGCACAAGTCCTCATCCGAATCGTTTGGAATCAATACAAAAACACCTCTCCCTCTGTCTTTGTGATGAGCACGCACACTTACAGCAAGCCCTCCAGCTTGTGCAGTCAGAGTGGCTCACAATTCAGCTGCAACTTCTGCACGTTGCGTTCTTATCATTGATGCCAGTGATGACACTGGTCAGAGAATGCAGTCTGAAAGACTGTCAGCCTCACATACTTGCCAGCTGAAATGGGAAAAAGTGGGGGTACTGGTGTGGATTGATAGTGAATGCATTATTCCCTGGGCCAGGTTTCATCCTGGTGGGAGTTGGGAATTAGGACCAAAGTACTCAGACTGCTCTCTAGCCAGGCTGAGAGTGACAACAGAAAAATACTCTGTTCTACCAGTGCTGGTTTCAGGTTATAATTCTGAATACACAGAGCCATATTTTCCCTCAAATTGTATTTTTTTAGTGAGTGGCTGATGCGGTTCAAACCGCTGTGCTGGGATTCAACCTCCCCCCACTCCCACAGAAGAAGGCAAAATGGAGGCAGAATAGAACTGAACACTGAGCACTGCTGACACGGAACCTGAATGCTATCATCCTTCCCCAGAACAAGCTTGTTCACTCCTTTTGTTGAAAATGTCTAATCAAACAGATATTATTATTGTATACAAAAAAAAATATCCAGTATACAAGTAACACTGCTGTAAGGAAAACATCTTTTTCAAGAAAGTTACAAAAATTATAGGCCATTGCACCCACCAAAGTTATTTTAGCAGAGCCATGTTGTTAGCACTGGAGCTAAGCCATGTTTTCACAGTCAAATGATAGGCCTTTTCTAAGGTCGTGCCCACCCAGTACAAAGCCCACTAAGTGCTTCATTGAAAAGGCTAAATGGAATTCACACTTCACAGGCAATCGTCTTATTATGATCTGTATGAGTATTCACAATGTAACTTTTAGAATCCTGGAAATAAGGCAGGCCAGTATCTAAAGAGCAATCATATTACATGTCATGTTGAAAAGCGTGTGATTTGGGGCTTTCACTTCCAGTGTATAATATACCATGCAATGAAATTAGCATTTGTTACCTTACTCTGTCCTTTCAATCACATGCTTCCGACTTACATTTCTGAAGGAAAAAGAAATCCACTTAGAAATAATAGAAATCAAGATCTCATCTTTTCATACTGAGACTTACTGAACACACATGTAACATTTGTAAGTGGTGTGGAACCTTCAATGAGGTGACAGAAAGAAATGTCAGTGCGTGTCTTGGAAGTACAGCTAGAAAATTAAAGAGTATCACATTCATGCAATCCTTTGAGTCTTGTGGGCTGAGGTCACATACAAAGATGCTGATTTCACTTCTGAAGCTGGGATGTTTTTAACTGAATTTAGGATCCCTCAGAATTCACTGGCTGTTTGTTTCTCAGTGTCTGGCTTAGGTTCATCTCAACCAAAATGCAGTGAATGGATTCTCAAAACCAGATTTTCATTATCCAGCACAAATGGATCCTGTTAGTCTATTAACCTTATAAATAGATAAGCCAGGGAAACATCAGTGTGGTCTTGCTGGATTATCTTGCTCAACTTCAGTAAAATTTTTTGTTGCTGTATGACATTCTTGTAAGCAGCCTATGGAGCAATTCCAGAGGATGCATGCATAACTGGCAGAGTACTGTACCTAGAGAAGGAAGGGAAGGGAAGGGAAGGGAAGGGAAGGGAAGGGAAGGGAAGGGAAGGGAAGGGAAGGGAAGGGAAGGGAAGGGAAGGGAAGGGAAGGGAAGGGAAGGGAAGGGAAGGGAAGGGAAGGGAAGGGAAGGGAAGGGAAGGGAAGGGAAGGGAAGGGAAGGGAAGGGAAGGGAAGGGAAGGGAAGGGAAGGGAAGGGAAGGGAAGGGAAGGGAAGGGAAGGGAAGGGAAGGGAAGGGAAGGGAAGGGAAGGGAAGGGAAGGGAAGGGAAGGGAAGGGAAGGGAAGGGAAGGGAAGGGAAGGGAAGGGAAGGGAAGGGAAGGGAAGGGAAGGGAAGGGAAGGGAAGGGAAGGGAAGGGAAGGGAAGGGAAGGGAAGGGAAGGGAAGGGAAGGGAAGGGAAGGGAAGGGAAGGGAAGGGAAGGGAAGGGAAGGGAAGGGAAGGGAAGGGAAGGGAAGGGAAGGGAAGGGAAGGGAAGGGAAGGGAAGGGAAGGGAAGGGAAGGGAAGGGAAGGGAAGGGAAGGGAAGGGAAGGGAAGGGAAGGGAAGGGAAGGGAAGGGAAGGGAAGGGAAGGGAAGGGGAGAAAAAAGATGTATCAAATACACAAGTATGACATGGAGAAAAACTGGTTAGGAGCAGTGCTTTGGAAAAGGAGATAAGCATTATAATGGCTGAGAGCTAGTAATCCTATAAGTCAGACTTCATGTTGGGTGTATGTATATGGGAGCATAGCTGCACATCTGCTGTCATCCATGAAGCACTAGTACAGCTGCAAGGATGCAGTTAAGTTTAACTACTTAGTATCAGGGAAGGGAGGAGCTCTGGGAGGCATCCTCAGGGTGAATGATCCAAGCGTCCATTGAGGATGGACTTGGGAAACATCAAAGGAATTGTGCTAGGATACCAAGAGCCATCAAGTATGTAAAAGAAGAGGAACACCTAACCTGTACTTCTGCAGTGGCAGGAAGCGGCAGCACTCTTTAATTGTATGAAGGGAGACGCAGGCTAGGTACTTCAGGAAATACCTTCTTAACACTACAGGCAGGTATTGAAGCACTGAGGTTTGCTGTCTGGAAAAGCACTGAAACACCCAGTACTACAAATCTTACAAACCAATGGGACAAATCTCTCAAGAACCCCATGAATATGGTGAGTTGGCACTCCAAGTCCCTTCCAGCCCTTTCCCTTCCAGTCCCTCTGCTTAGTTTGGATGTAAAACAGGGCAGCTTTTCAGGATATCCCAAGAAAATGGCTGCAATAACTAGGCAGCAGAATTACTCCCAGGACACCTGAGAGGGACAAAAGCACCTCTGAGGAACGAGAGACTTACCATTCAGATGGGCTTTTAATTTGGTTCATTCCTCAGTTCGTGCCCCCCACTGGAATTACAGGCCATCTTTTTACAGAGCTTTTGTGCTATCACAAAAGAGCAAAGCCTCTCTCGTTTCCTTTTTATTATATTTTTAACATTAAAGTAAATTATCCATCCTGGTACTACAGTCCCCAGGCTCAAATCACGTTGCACGTATCACTGCCATTTCCAGATAAACATTTTTATCATGTAATTGCTCAAAACTGTGTAATAACAATTGTGCCTGTTTACATTAGTGCATGCCAGCAAAAGTGGAGGGGCAGAATTTGAAGCCTTTCCATGATTACTTATACAAATCTCAGGTTTCATGGCTGGGAAGTGTGGAATTCACACAGATAAATGGTAATGAGCCACCAATAAAAGATGAAAACATAGGTCTGTGGTCCCCAGTACCGAGCATTAAGTGCCAATAGTACATTAAGCCTGACCCAGAAGGGGAAAGGTGGAGGCTGCTTTCTCAAGAGGGCTTATGATGTTAAAAGAATCTCGCAATCTAAAAAAGATCTTTCCAGCTAGATATGCCATTTTTCATTCTTGTGCACACACAGATCAAGGGAAGACCGTGAGTCTGTGGCTCATAAGGCAGTTTTTTTAAAAAACTTCTTAATCTCCTTTGCTTTGGGAAGTGCTAAGATCTAGTCTCCTCCACTTCGCCTTCTTTTACTTATTTATGAACCTAAAGCCTGGGTTGTTTTTTTTTTTTAGAAAAGGGGGAAAATTGCTTTGAAGTCAATTTCAGATGTAAAAGCAAACCCTGACCACAGAAATGCTTTCAAAGGGTCACAGCACTGTCTGGAGATTGAGTTGTCCTGACACCTCCTAATATTGGGGATAAAGCACATTCCATTCGCCTTGATGTGAGATATTGAACTTACTCAGGTTTTACGGGTTAAAAAATGGCACCCTACAAAATTGAACTTTGAAAGAACCTTTTTCCTGTGTTTTTCCTACATCCAGATCCTCCAAGGATAATTCTGAGCTTGAATTCATGACAAGTATATGTTTTTTTCGACACAGATATCACAGCAATGGTTTCATCACCATGTACTATAACCTTTTCCCGAGCAGTTTATTGTGTGGTCACAGATCTGAAAACAAGCTCACTGTTTAGCTTTCCAAGAATGCTTTTCTTAAAGACATCCACATTTTTGACACACAGCAATTCCCTTATCTTACTAAGGATAACTGAAATAACCAAAAATATAAGCAGAAAGAACCAAAAACATAGTCTGAGGAAATTCCCCAGAAAACACAACATTACAAAGGTAAGGATTTAACTTTACGTCTTTTAAAGATTCTGGCTGGAAGTTTACAACTGGCTGAAAAACAACCTTTCTCTGCTTGCTTTCTTGCTCTATTACAATATTGAACCAACACTGATTATCAGAAATAGTATCTAACATCTGTATACCTCGTTTTCTCTTTTGTCGCAGAATCATAAAATGGCTTAGGTTGGAAGGGACCTCAAAGATTGTCTAGTTCCCACCGTCAAACATAATGTACTCCTCATTTTCAAACATAACATATCACTCATGATCTTCAGCAGTTTAATAAAGTCGAAGAAATATTTTGTATGTACATAACCCCCACTATGATCAAAACAGGCCAATGGATGGCTCGGACACGCAATGGTTTTGAGCAGGTTCCTTTCTACTCCCAGTGACCATGAAACTCTGAGCCCTGAATGTAGGGATTTTTTTTTTTCTTTTATACTGTTATGTCTTAAGCTCTGTCTCAGCTAGTATATATGTGGATATATGTACAGGTTTATAAATAGAAAGAGGATTATTTGCAAAAGCACTGGCAATTTTGGATGCCAAGTCGTAATATATTAGCAGCACAAATGTCCCCGCAGAACCATACTCTCCAAATTATTATTTGCTTCTTCAAGGCTTGATCATTATTATTAAATTAAAAATATCTGAATTTTGGCTTAAAAAAGAATTAACTCTATCTTCTTTTTGGTGTATTTTTCATCATTTCCATTTCCACCTTTTGAAGACATCCATGATAGCTTTAGCTGTGATGCTATCAAATATTAAAATTAATCTTATTTCTTATCATAGTTTAAAAAGAAAACAATGGCAGAACATAAAGTCTAAAAGAAGGGTAACCCCACGTCACCAGCTCCAACTGACATGACACAGCAGAAGAAAGCAGAGTTTTTCCCCTGACCATTTCTCTCTTACAAGAAGAACGAAAACTTATAAAAACTCTCTTAAACAAGATTCCCAAGCTTCAAAAAATCCTGTGAATGGTTTTCTGCTGAACAAGTTATTTGTAAAACACACAGTAACCCACACACTCCATTCTTCCTATTTGCTCCCTGCCGACAGCCCCCCTCTGTCTGAGTGCTCCCATCTATAGGTCTTACGTGCAGCCACACTACAGCACTTCTTTCAAGGATATGCTCAAGAACACCTTGCCCTAAATGTGCAATTTATATTAGTTTTAGGGAAATTTTCAGTCAGGCTCTCACAAGGTTGATGGGACATTTTGGCTTTATAGGAAGGACAAAGCAGGGAAGGAAATACAAGTTGGCTCAGACAGCTGTAGATGGAGAAGTTCTTGGCAGATGTTCCCAGTATGAAGTGCACTGCATGTGCACTTGAGAAGGATGACCTTCCTCCTGGGGCTTCTCAGGCACTCTGTGAAGCATCACTGCTTAGATGCCGAGACCATGGCAGGATGAGAAACGCCCCATGGTGTGCCAGTGTAGGAGGAGAGCTGTGGTTGGAGAAGCTTCAGATGGGCACCCTAAGGTGTCATGACACATTCTGGGAGAGACTCTGCCGTGTTATGTTTTGGTTGCCTTTGGCATAGAAACCCATGTTATGGTGGTTCTGTATTTTCATTTGAAGGTACATTAAACCATTTTATTTTAAAGATCAACCAGATAAATGGCAGAGCAAGCCTTTGAGCATGCTGGTAATACATGCTTTAGGTTACTTTATCTCTGGGAAAGGGCCAAAGTGGTTTCTGTCTGTGTGCGTGTGTCTATGTAATTAGCCCACAAATTCGAATGCAAATAAAACTAACTAGGCAATGCATGTAAATAACCATCAGCGCCATGATATGTTTCATTCTCAAAATATGATTCCCATGCATTACAAAGATACAGGGACTGTAAAAGGACAAAGAAATTTCAATTTTCATTTCAATCATTAAGAAGAGCTGTGGGGGAGCCACAGTGCCTGAATACTCCTGCACTTTGTACCTAAAATTGGAAGCGAAACGGCCAAGTAGAAGCAGTTTTCATGCACAAGAAAGCAGAGGGTAGATGGTGGTGGAGAATGGAGGCCATGACTTGCAGAGGTTCCTGGTTTGGCAGCTGCTTGCTGCTTTGGGGCTCAGCAGCTGGGAGCTCAGGTGTCTGCCCAGGGCTCAGGACAAGCAGAGTTCAGGTCACCTGGAGATCTTCGTGTGCCAACTGTCCGTCTGCAGGAGTGAGTCTGGCGCCTCACTCAGCACTCGACCTCCCCTCTGGAGTGCTTCAAGGACAACCTCATCCTATGGGTCCAGCTTCAGGCCTGCACAAGGAGCAGTGCCTGTGACACACGGACACACCTTTCTGTGGCCTCCAGCAACCTCCACCTGACATTTTTGTCCTTCTCTGCAATGTGGCACAGTCATCTCCGCAGGTGCTCCTGTGAGGCAAGGCTTGTGTCAGCCGGCCTTGAGCCTCCTGCTCCTCTGTCACCTGCCATGAACCAGGACTGACTGTGACAGTGTAAGCTGCTTCCATCAGTAGCACACGTCACTGTCATTGGAGCCACAGCAGCATGTAAGGCAGCTCCCCAGATGCATCTTTGGATGCTCTCCCATAAGGAACAGTGGTTTCACAACATTCAGTGCTCTATTTCTCGTTCACCCTGATGACAGGGTCAGAAGAGTTGCTGCCAGCACTGCTGGCACACTTAGACAATGTCACCTGCTGCTGGGAGAAGCAAGGAAACACATAGAAACATGATGCTATCAAAGAGAACTCGAGCTGTGACATTTATGTGCGTGAAGTGGGAAAAAAACAACAAAAGATACAAAATAAAACAGGAATGCATGGAAACTGTAAAACTGTTTAAGGTCAACTTGCGTAAATGCTTGTTAAGTTTTATTGCAAAGAAGGATAAACACCACTGAAATTTTAAACATCTTTTGTTACTGGACCTAGCTTTATCTTCGAGCAGATAAAGCTAGGATAAAGTTGGAGCCTGACAGGGAGAAAGATGCATTGTATCTTCCCTAGTTGCTTCTTACTCTGCTATTCTCATCCTCTCCATTTTATTTTGTATTGGGAGGTACTTCTTCTCTTTGGATCCTGACACAAAAACTTTCTTGATAGATAGCAGTTAGTATGATTACAAATAAGGTGAAAGGGAGTTATAAATTCAGATGTCTGATATTAGGGAGATGTAATGCATGGGATGGGCTCTAGCAAGCTCTGCTCATGGTGTAGGTTCACTAGTGTCATAGGAAGAGAATGTAAGTCCCTGACCAGCTGAGTGAATGCCTTTTTTCCACATATTCCATGTTTGCTCAGCAAACACTCTTTTCCAGCACCAGGAAGATTAGAGATGTCATTAAGGTCAGACCTGACCTGTTAGCTGGAGAAAGCCCCAAGTGCAGTGAGAATGAAACAGTCTCCCTGCTATCTCATTCCATGGTGTGAACCTCCTGTCAGATCAGATGACACAAGCTGGGCACGTGGGAGGATGGGGCTGGCAGCAGCACTACACTGCCCAGCTGGTATTGAGGGATGCTCTGGGATGACCCTGAGAGTATGAATGCTGCATTTTGGTCTCTAACAACCTCAGTTCTGTAGGAGAATAAATTCCTTCTTTCAGCCTCAGAGTTCAACTCAATTAACTCCTTTCTTTTTGTTAAGTAAGAAAGTAAATGGCATCACAGCTGAATGTTCACCTTTCCCTTCAGTGCTGGAGCAACTCTCCTACAAAGATACACTGAGGGAGCTGGGCTTATTGAGTCTGGAAAAGAGAAAGCTCTCAGGAGACATCATTATGGCCTTCCAGTACTTACAGGGAGCTTATAAACAGTATGTAGAGCAACTTCTAACATGTGCAGATAGTGATCAGACAAAGGGAAATGGCTTTAAACTAACAGAGGTGAGATTTAGATTAGATGTTAAGATGAAATTTTTTACTCAGAGGGCGGTGAGGCAGTGGCACAGGCTGCCCGGAGAAGCCCCATCCCTGGAGGTGTTCAAGGCCAGGTTGGATGCAGCCTGGGCAAAATCACCACAGTGTTTCACATTTGCATTCAGGCAGAACTGATAATGCCACAAATATTTAAACACCTTCTCACTTCAGACCTTCTGCTGATACTATGGTTGTGTCATGGCCACATGCTTGCTACTCCATCCTGACTAATTATTGTTTTTGTCAAAAATTGCTCGCTTTTCCCCCTAATGAACACCTCTGAGCTCCAGCACTGAAGGAGAAGGAAGACTGGAAAAAAGAAATGAGTTGTGCTGTGTGTCCCCAGCTATGCCTGGCTCTGCCCTCTCCTGTAACCACAATCCCTGAGGGCTGTGCAGGAATATCCCACAGCACCTCTCCACATTGTGATTTGCATCAGGGAGGGCCATGTTTTGGAGCAGCCACTGCACTTGAGGAAGATGTTTCCAGCTGAAAGCACAAAAATAACAGAGGGGATGCACCTGTGGTGTTTGATTCCCGCATGATAGCGTATGTGCATGCATATAAGAGAAAATGAGAAATGCTAAGATGTCACTACAGCCAAGGAAATGTTCTGCAGCATCTGTAATGGCTTAACGATTAACAAATGCATGCAGAGTTTATCTCTACTTGCAGAAGTCTTTCCAGCACAAAGTTAGGATGCTGAAGAGGAAAGGTGATCCCTCAATTAAAGCACTGACTTAGATGGCTGCCTACAAGTGTAGGGGATAATTTATAGACAGGAGGGTTTTATATTAGGCTCTTAGCTTGTTAATGGTGCTATCAGCTTTGCTGACTATGATTTGTTCGAAAAGCCTTACAGATGTTGTGACATCTGAATAGCTGTTATTTGGTCATTTTAAATGCTGGATCAAATTTTAATACCATGATAGAAATCATTTTTTTACCAGCGCATTATAATTTAAGAAACACCAAGAGTTCACCCTCTTGCCTTCTAATTACTTTTGAAGTACAAATATTGACAGAAGTTGAACTATCTTCAAACACCACAAGTTTACCCAAAGTATCTGTGTGCCATTCACACTTAATTTCACAGCTTAAGGCTGATTCTAAATCAGTGCTCTCCCTCCATTTGTACATGTGTTTGCAGAAGCCATGTTAACTTGTGGCTAAAAGGGATAATGTATTACTGAAATTTTACAAGTACTTGTTGAGATTTTATCTCAGATGCTGTGTACCACTTTGGTTTCCCCTTGCCATGAAGGATATGAAGCAGTGCCTATAGATGTGTTCTGTGGCCCTGGAAGAACCTTTCTCATCCTGTTGTCCCATGTGTTAAGTGGAATGCAAGAACGAGCTGAATTCTTATATTATATGACCTCTAAGGGTCCCTTCCAACTCCAATGATTTTATGATTCTACCATTTTCCATACCTGTTTAAGTAATTTCCAAAGCACAGCCTTACTTCAAAGCATACTCAGGCCCAGATCTTAGCTGTAAGTACAGCACATCTCATTTGAGTTAAAGTCACTGATCGAGATGCAGGCAAGAACATAGTTGGGTTTCTGGACCCTGACACACTGGGACTGTGCTGCTGGAGTCCCAGCAAGATGATTTCTCAACTGTACTGAATCACAGGGTGTTTCACCATTTAGTGGTGCAAGATCGTCACCTCCAGATTTACTTGAAATCGATGGAGTTACCATATTTGCAATGACATCACAGAGATCAGAATCTGAATTTTGCTCTCTTTGTCAGTGAAGAAACAGATTTGGAAGCAAAGTCTTAAACTCTTCAAAAGACTGTCAAACTCCCATCTCTAGGTCCTTGTCTTCAGCACCACCCACTGCTCTGTCGAGCATCCCACTTTTCCCATTGAGGATTTCAGCTCCCTGCACCTCTAGGCCTGCTGCCCTAGATCCTGTGTGAATGTGCTCCTCCCGCCCAGGGCTGTCCACACAGAGACCCGCAGCAGAGCAAGCTGCCCTTTGCCGGCTGCCCTCTGGTAACTGCATGGAAAACAGCCTGCCTTGATTCATCACTGCGTGCCTCAAACTGCTGTGCATGTCCCCACACATACGCACAGCCCTTCTCCCTTTCACCTCCTCCCCTCAGGTCCAAACGCATCAGTGAGTCACTGCGGGAAGTGCACCTGATGATCTCAGGGACGCGGCACCAAACATCTCGCATCGCAAAGCTGCCCTGTGAAATACCTGGGGCTGGGCCAGCCATAGCTGAGCTGCTCAGATATTTGTACCTGGGCTTTTTACTGCTTCTGACTGCATTTCCCAGTAGTTCTTTGCTTTAGGATTTCAGCGTCCATTTAAAATTTGAAATGGTACACAAAAGTTTGCGTCTGTGATGTCACATGACGCATCTGAGTGAACTTCATTAGGGAGTTGGAGAGGTTATTTATAGTTTAATCATGGCTCTGAATCTACAGATCTACCCAGCATCGATCAGAACAGGGAAGTACATGATGATCACAGAGCAGAAGCAAGAGCTTTTGCTGCTGGTACTCTCTGTGCACCATTAAAATGGACCGAGAATCTCAGTCATTAGGGACTACTTACAGTGTCAGCACTGTTTCAGTGTCCATGTGTGGATGCATGAATCCATGACATGTGGGTTTCTGTATTTAAACAGGCAGTAGCAGGTGCTCCATTTGCAAGGAACAGTCGTACTGAGCCTCACTCATCAGGGAATTCTGTGTGATCTTTAAGTAAGAAACGATCTCCACCTTACACCAGTGCAAACACAGTGAATCTCAGCTGAGCGCTGTACCCCGGCATGGTGTCTTTGTGCTCAGAGTTCCCTCCAACACTTTCTGAGGCAGGAAATCATCTCTTTTAATTTCTTAACATTTTAAAGCAATGTCAGAAATGTTTTTATACTGCATACATGTCCCTGTTTGGGAGTAGAGATCTCAAGATGCAGTCGAGGGCAGTAAATCTTATTTTGAACCGAGGTGAACAGGTTCTGCAGGCTGAACGTGCCTGAAGGCAGCTGTATCCTACACACCCAATTTTTTACAAAACACAGCAAGACAGGTTCATGTCTGGTGTAATCCGTTTGCCTCCAGAACATTTTCAGCTTGGCAAATCTGCCTCAGAAGAAAGCAGCATGTTGCAGTTTCACACTCAGGCCAGTTTTCATTCCGTGTACCCTAAACCACAACGTGTTGGGCTTGACTATTTTCTTCAGGTGGGTAGGAAAGGTCAACTTTGAGCCATCCAAGCATGAAAATGACACAAATCTTTCTTCAGTTGAGAACTGGTATGAAATCGGAGATGGTCGGGACATCACACTATCGCAGCGCAGACGCTGTTAGCAGGAGCTGTATGGAAGTGGTTTTGGCTGGAATCTCACAACACAGCCATTTTCCTTGTGGCTTGGAGCTCCCGAGGCTTTGCACTCGCACGGTGATCTCTTGTGTGCTGCAGGGTGGTGTGAGCCAGACCTGGAGCCTTGCGCTGCTTTAATGTGGCGGCCCCGGGCTTGGATTCAGTTTGGGATTCAGAGCAGCAGCTCCAACTTTATCCACATGAAACACATCCCAGTGTCCCCAGTGTCACAGAAGCACTGACTCTCTGCTGCAGCTCACTGCTAATACAGCCCTTCAAATTATGCCTCGCACAGGAAACTGGCTGATCCAGGTAAATCCTCCTCTCACGCTGTCAACATGCAGCAATGAGGACAGAAACTGCTGCCTTCACGTTGCTCAATGCACTGGGAGCCTGAAAGGGCTTTTAGGTGAGCGTGGAGCCAAAGTGTCTGTCTCCACCCACTCTGGTTTTGCCAAAGAGGCAAGAGAAAAAAAAAAGCCCACACCGCTGTTCTCTGATTTCAGTGTACAGCTGGATGGACGTGCGTGCGGCTGGCAGGGCTTCTGCTGCTAAACACCTCCCAGTTTGAGGGGAAGAGGTTCTCTTCCGTATGCACAATTGACTCAGAGACTTGTTTGTCCTGCAGGAAGAGTTACAGGATTAAGTTTGAATACTTTGATATTCGGTGATGAAAAAGCACACGCTGACATGGGGATTTTGGCAGGATTCATGCGTTCTTCTTTCTCTCTTTTTATGCACCTTGAAGCTGGATGTGATTGACAGACTGTGATTTCAGTCCTGGAAGCAGTCTCTTGAGGCTTAATGACAACACAGACTTCATGAGCCCCAAGTCTGCTCTGCTGAAAAACCAGGCAGCTGCTGCAGGTACCAACTGAGACTGCAGCAATGGCTCCACACTGCCCAGCGCACAGCAGAACCTCTCCAGGAGGGACAGGGGATGCAGAGGGAATGGGGGAAAGGGTACAGTGGCCTAGGGTGCATTTCTGTCATACAAACATAGCGCTGATAAAAATATCAGCCTGTAAATCTTTACATCGGCATTTGATACAAATAAATTACGATGATTACATACTAAATATTTCCTCTTGGGAATGGAGGAAAGAAACAAAATTGAAAAGCAGCTGTTGCCTACTGCTCTCTGAGATGAAGGTGGTTGTCACAGTAGCTCGTCTCCTTCCATAAGACATCCACAGCCCCACACACACTTGACCTGAGACATCTCTGCCTCTGCACTGCCTCTATGGGGTAGGGGTAAGCAGGGGACTCTCCTTGAGTGTCTCAGAAGGAAAACACAGTATGTCAATCGTACAACTGTGAATTTAACTACCCATGTAGTATCCTAGTTATTCCCTCAGTTTACCATTCAAAATCAAGGTGTATCTAACACTCTACCCTCAGGAAGTGATCTTCTGTTCCTCAAGGAAGCCAGCGTTCATGGGAAACACATAATTGATCCTTTCTCCAAGTGAGTTTCATGTCAGAGACATTCATCAGGATAATGACAAACAGAGAGTGAATCTTCACATTTTATTGGAAGCATGGCACGATCATCTACAATGAGGCAAATATGCAGCAACATCTTACATTTCCTGGACAGACTGGGCTTTGTAACACTGTAGGCCCCCCTTGGCTGAGCCAGGATTGAGTCTGAGCATGACAAGTCCAAGGGCCCACTGCAATCCCACCAAGGCCCAGAGATATTATCAGACCTTTAAGAACAAGAGGAAGCCAAACTTGAGCCAGCTGATGCTGTACATGCTTTCCTTCAGAATAGGAAGCATTTTTAATGAGCTTCCATTTGTAAAAACTGTTGTGATTTTAAATTCTATCTTGAGTTGCATCATTTCCACCAAGTCGATGTAACACCAATACGACGTGGCCATGCTAGGTTTGAATACAACAATACTTAGGACTTTGTCTTTCCAAAGGCTGTCTCCCTTCTGAGGAAAGCAGTACAATCACATTTAAAAAGTAAATGCTATTGGGAAAGTGAATTAATGGCATCTGATTTATGAAATGATGAACTAATTCAAGTGAGCAGGGTTTTTTTCATCAGGACTCCTATGGATGAAAAATGCAAATCTGGCAGTGCTGAAGCTTTCCAGGAAGGTCCTGTTCCACTAACTCTTCTCACATACAAAACTGAGAATAAATTTCGCATAAATCAAAATCTCATGTGGTTAGATTTTTGAAATTAATGATTCAGAGGGTTTTGGTTTGTTGTTTTTTGTTTTGTTTTGTTTTTGGTTGCTTTTTTTTTGCAAAACAACTGTTTGTTTTGAGATGCCTTTCCATTTTCTTTGAAATAAAATTGAAAACATTTTTTTTTAATCTCAGTTTCAAAATAGAACAGTTCATTTGGGGATCAAACAAAACATCTCATTTAAGTGGTCAGGAAGTTTTTTATTCTTTGGAGCTGCTGATGAATCGGAAAAATTCTTTCTTTCCACAACTCTGATATATGCTGTGTTGAAGCTGCTTTGATATTTGATATTTATTACCTTAATCTTATTTGTGCCTTGGCATTACCGGGTATAATGGCTTCATCCTTGCCTGATGTTAGAAGTTTAAATGCTCTGCTCCTGAACAGGGTTGGGATGCATGACCACTTCAGGATCCCCAGTGCTGTTGACATAAACCAAGCAGTTTTGAAGGGAAGACTCTGTTGCCACTGTTGATCTGGTAGATAAAAAAAATAAGAGAAAGAATGTGGGCCACTAGAAGTTAAAAGAAAAGGAAAGAAAAAGAAGGGAAGGGAAGGGAAGGGAAGGGAAGGGAAGGGAAGGGAAGGGAAGGGAAGGGAAGGGAAGGGAAGGGAAGGGAAGGGAAGGGAAGGGAAGGGAAGGGAAGGGAAGGGAAGGGAAGGGAAGGGAAGGGAAGGGAAGGGAAGGGAAGGGAAGGGAAGGGAAGGGAAGGGAAGGGAAGGGAAGGGAAGGGAAGGGAAGGGAAGGGAAGGGAAGGGAAGGGAAGGGAAGGGAAGGGAAGGGAAGGGAAGGGAAGGGAAGGGAAGGGAAGGGAAGGGAAGGGAAGGGAAGGGAAGGGAAGGGAAGGGAAGGGAAGGGAAGGGAAGGGAAGGGAAGGGAAGGGAAGGGAAGGGAAGGGAAGGGAAGGGAAGGGAAGGGAAGGGAAGGGAAGGGAAGGGAAGGGAAGGAAAGGAAAGGAAAGGAAAGGAAAGGAAAGGAAAGGAAAGGAAAGGAAAGGAAAGGAAAGGAAAGGAAAGGAAAGGAAAGGAAAGGAAAGGAAAGGAAAGGAAAGGAAAGAAAAGAAAAGAAAAGAAAAGAAAAGAAAAGAAAAGAAAAGAAAAGAAAAGAAAAGAAAAGAAAAGAAAAGAAAAGAAAAGAAAAGAAAAGAAAAGAAAAGAAAAGAAAAGAAAAGAAAAGAAAAGAAAAGAAAAGAAAAGAAAAGAAAAGAAAAGAAAAGAAAAGAAAAGAAAAGAAAAGAAAAGAAAAGAAAAGAAAAGAAAAGAAAAGAAAAGAAAAGAAAAGAAAAGAAAAGAAAAGAAAAGAAAAGAAAAGAAAAGAAAGAAAAAAAAGAAAAAAAAGAAAAGAAAAGAAAAGAAAAGAAAAGAAAAGAAAAGAAAAGAAAAGAAAAGAAAAGAAAAGAAAAGAAAAGAAAAGAAAAGAAAAGAAAAGAAAAGAAAAGAAAAGAAAAGAAAAGAAAAGAAAAGAAAAGAAAAGAAAAGAAAAGAAAAGAAAAGAAAAGAAAAGAAAAGAAAAGAAAAGAAAAGAAAAGAAAAGAAAAGAAAAGAAAAGAAAAGAAAAGAAAAGAAAAGAGGATAACTAGGTGATATAATAACAGTGAATCTTAATTGGAAGAAACTCTGAATGTAGAAGAAAAATCAACTCAGAAGTAGAGATCTTTTGGCATTCAAATTAACTTTGATTCTATTTCAAACAACAGCTGAGAGCTGATGAGCAAGGTGTCATGTTTTTAATCACTATTTTAAGTGGTACGGAGCCATAACCCATCTGATTTTTGGTGTTTGCTTTCAGCAGAGAGGATTTGTTAGTATTCTGACTACACTGACTTGTGACTACAGCAAAACCACCCATCGTCTGCATTTTGTGGGTACATCTCTTTCTCTATTGCAAACACTTAGCACAGCTGGTTTTCTATGCGTTAAGAAAACTATTTCTTTCTTTCTTTCATCTTCCTACTTCTTTCTTTTTCTTTTTTTTTAATATAATCTTTTTCTTTTAAGTACAAAACTATCACATTAGGACTACGCAGTTGCTTCTCTGTGGAATTCTATCTTCAAGCAAGTATCGTGAATACAGAAAGTTACAGAGAAGGCTACATGGGTATGCACCTGAGATTTCATTTATCAGTCTTTAGTATAGCAATCTTTAACAAAGAAGTCAAGATTCATGCAGATTTTACACTTGTTGCTCAGGCAAGCATTATCTCCCATTTCCACAGAGAAAATGGTTTCACTGGAGGAGAGAGCAATTTACCAGCATCCAAATGTTAGAAAGGGAACCAAGGTGTTTGGAACTCCAGCATGCCATGTCAACCACAAGTCTGTTCTTCCTGTCAAGGGCTGTTCCAGGCTTTGGAGATGGATATCTGCCTTTTCCTCTTTATTTTTTGGCAGTGGGCAGGACGAAGGCAAGGCAGCCTACAGGAGTGTCTAGCTCCACGTTTGGATCCTGAAGCTGCCCTCGTTAAGCTTCACAGTTTTCACAACTTCAAGCATTTATTTCAGGACTGTTTGTATGTACACAATGAAATCTGAACATCTACCACCCGAGCCCTTGAACTGTATTCCATCTTCTTAGTGATCTAGTCATGTTTTCATGGTAAATACATTAGATACAGTGTGATACCATTATAGTAGTTTCAGCCAGTGCAACATGAAAAAAATGTCATGGTATTGAGACGGACAGTGTACAACTGCAGGAGGGAAACATTTTTGGAAGTGAGCTTTAATTCTAGCTACAATAATATGATGAGCCTGTGCTTCAAGTACCTCTAATGGTGAAATCAGGATCTATCACCAGAATTTCACACTTACTTGTCTACATGCTAATTTATACACACCTGAATAAATGGGCTCACAGCAAACATTCACAAGATATGAAGAGGATGAGAAAGAAGGAGAAGTATTTTCAGTTTAATACTCATTTTTAATTTCATTACACAGGTGACCATGGCAACTTTCTCTCCATCTCCTTGTCCTGAGAGACCCTTAAGTTCTGAATCCTGAAGAATTATTTTGGTTTGCCAAGGAGAACTCACAAGAGGCTCAGCTCCTGCAGGAAGGAGGGCCACATTTTGGGTGCATTTTCATCTTGCACCTCTGCAGTGCTCCAGCCAAGCATGGAGGCACCCCACATTGCCCTGTCCTTGCATGAGCTCTTAGCACTGCCACAGCATGCTCAGGTGCATACTTCAGAATGGATAGACTTGCCACAGAAGAGCTACTGAGTCATCTAGGAAACTCTGCCAACAGTGTACTTTTGCCCACAGCAGTTATGCTTGTAGTGCAAGCAGTTCTGCTCAGACACTGAGCAAGCTAGGGGATTCAGATGAAAGACTCCTGATTCAGAATTCCTCCCTATTGCTGTGGATGCTGCCTGTTTCAAGTTATCTAGTAAGTACTCTTGTCATTGTGACTAATGACCTTCCAGAAGGAAAGGAATAAAGGCATATAAAATGGAGCATCATTCAGGGGTAGGTGGCCATGCCCTGCCCCTCCAATTTCCTCGCAGGCAAATTGTGATGGCTCTCCTTTGTGAAGAAGCTCTTTGAAACTTCACATTCAAAGTTTGCCATTTTCCTTACAGTATTGTTTATACAGTGGTCATCTGGAAATGGTCTAAAGCTTTATTTGTGCCCAAGAAAAATAACAAAAGCTTTATTTTAAAATGCATCTTTTGATCAAGAACACAACCAGTGCCATTAGCAGGAAAGAAAACAAAGTTCTACTCTGAGCTTTTCCTGGAAAAAAAACCAAACAGGTCATATTCATGGGAGTCCATGCACAAAGCTTTCCCCAGTAGATTCCTCAAGCTACTACAGAGCTAAACATTGAGAGACAGAGACCTGACAAGCTGGCAACAAGCTCTAACTGTTCTCCAAGCCAGTGCACTGAGCCATCTGCTGTGTTCTGCCTCACCTGCACGAGAAGGAGTTAAGGAAATGTTTCCCTGTGCCACATCCAACATTTGGTCCACTCCATTCTCTGGACATTATGTATGACTCGTTCCAAAGGAACTGGGGGTTATCCAGAAGATGTGCATGTCCATGTGGAGTCACTACTTATCTCTACATGGCTGCACATCCCATGGTACTTTTGAAAATGCAAACTTGCACTGTGGTTTTGCAGTTATTATTTTTTTTAATAATCTCCTTTTTTTTTTTTTCCCTCATGGGCCACAGCAATAATTGAGCCCCTTTGGTTTGTCTCTGAGGAGAGGGAACTCAATGACTGATAATTACTTTGACTGCTATTTAATGAAATTGAAGGAACACGGTAACATTCATAATCTCACTCTTTCAGCTTGTTAAACTCAAGTTCTGCATATCTCAAAGTGTTAATATTCAGACATAAATGGAAAAAGGTTAAAAGGATTCAATGAATCTGTGACAAATGTGCCCTTTGTATATATGAATTCTGAGTCATTTCTACTGGACATGGTGTGTTGGTTAATCTTGCTATGAATACCAAAATTACCTCCTTGTTAGCAGGACTCACTGCTGTTATTACTGTAGCCCAGTGGAAAGGGCACTGACTTAGGTGCTAGGAGACTTAGTTTCTCATCACATCACTGCTGCTATCCTGACATTTGTCCTAGGACAAATTCTTGCATTTATTTATCCCTGTGTTTCCTTCCCCACGTTGTGCTGCCTTGAGTATCTAAAGGTGAAGCTGTCTGGGGGAGGAGAACTCCCCACACATTCAGCATCAGGAACAAGGAAGCCTTATCTCAGTTGAGTATTTTAGTCACAGTGAAGTAGCAAAAAATGCCAACCAATTATATGTTGGATTAATTAAGTTCTGCCTAAAATTAAGGAAAATATTAAAAATTGAACATATTCTATGAAAAGTTTATACCAAATTTAACAACTGAAGTTTTGGGAGTCTTGATTTATCTGTGAAGGGGGTGACACATTCTGCAGCAGATTCCTCTACATCTTAAATATGGAAGCCTTTAATAAATTTGCACAGAGCAAAAGCCTGATCCCATGCCTTTTCAATTTTACCTTCCTTCCAGTCATCCTGCTTTCATATCGTCACTTTCCATGCACCGTGTGTTTTCGCACTGAAAATTAAAACTTGGAGAAGTTATCATGAGGAAAGATTGAGAGGTGATCCCAGGTAACCTGGAGTGGAACCATATGAGTTCTGCAGCTGGATTGAGAGAGAGGGAGCAAGCAAGAAGAAAAGCAAAGAAGTGGAGAGTGGGGCAGAAGAGAGGCAGCATTTTATTTATTAAGTGTTGTCAATGTTTAAGGTATAAGGCAGAAATTCCTGAACGAAGCAATTCATAGCTTAAGTGTTAAATTGTACCTTTAAGTGGAAAAAGCCCACACTGAGGCCAAGAAACCACTTACCAAGATTTCTCAGAATGTTTTCCAGCCACACCAGGGTCTGCCTTCCTCCCACCACTCTGATGGAAAAGGAGGGTGCCTCAATAAATCACATCTCCCATAGAGGCCAGTGTCACCCACACGGGTATCCTCTGCTCTTACTCTGACCAGTTCTTATGGCTAATCTTATGGCTAATCTGTCTTCTCTTCAGCTGGATGTGCCATGTTGCCACTCACAGGATTTCATCACAGGATACCATCACAAGATACCTGCTATTTCCTGCTATATTGACTGCAGAACTTTATTACATTTATAGAGTTTCTTTGTGTCTACGTGCCCATAGCCAGTTGTTTAGTTTCTGTTGGCCAGAATTCAAATATCTATGGCAAATTACAATAGCGTTTATCTAACTTACTGCAGGGCAAAGACCTTCAGCCACTTGACCCTTCGTGATTCCGTTCTAGAGCTTCTGGATACCAACAGTCTTCTCTGAAAAGCAGCAACTCCTGGGGTGAGACAAAAGAGTAAGAAACAACCCTAGGTCCCAATCCATCCCACAGAGGCCCAGCTTTGCTGTGAAGGACGTAGACACTGCAGGCAGCATACTGCTCTGCCATGGCACCTTGGCATCCACAATAAAAGAAAAAAAATCAAACATCAACAGTAATGAACAGAGAAGGGTTATAGTAACTCTAATTAAGGTTGCACGGTGGAAA
The DNA here is from genome assembly GCF_038088225.1 of Cyrtonyx montezumae. Taxonomy (NCBI): domain Eukaryota; kingdom Metazoa; phylum Chordata; class Aves; order Galliformes; family Odontophoridae; genus Cyrtonyx; species Cyrtonyx montezumae. The sequence continues at coordinate 1,037,036 of NW_027071870.1, read as the reverse complement.
CGCATCGTGGAAAATCCTCCAAAGTACTCTAGTTGTTATTCTTGATGGCGGAGCCCATGCAGGGGCATACGACCTGAGCCTCTCCCTCTCTCCCTGCTGAGAATTTGCTTATGCTTTTTGTTATTTCACCCATCTTTGTAATGAAAAACTGACTTTTGTCATCATCTAAAAGCACTACCATGCATTTCAAACAGAGAGAGAAAAGAAAAATGTGAACAAGTAAGCTGAGAAAGCTTTAGAAAGGTAGTGAGTGCTCCAGACAGAGTTCTTGGAAGACTATTCTCCTACCACAAAACACAGATAACATCTAGCAGAGGACAATCAGCTTTGGCCTAATATAACCCCTACATTTAGAGTAAGGCTCAGAAAGAAATACGTGGCTTTGCAGGCAAACAGAGGTGTAAGCACCCACCGTAGAGCAGGCTATTAAGTTAAAAAAGGATGCTGATTGGAGGTGTTTGTTTTTTCTAGCCATATTTTTCATACCAGAAAATGTTAAGGCTTTTAAAACCATTATTTCAGAAAATACCAAGGTTATAATGTCTACCATGCCAGAGTATTAAACAAAAAGAAAACGGGAATTTGCTTCTGGTTTACAGCTGTTGTCCCAGTGGTTGTGCACCAATAACGTCTTACAATGGTCCAGAGAGACTCACAGTCCAAGCCACAAGCACATCAGGCTCCAGAAACGAACAAGAGAGAAGAAAAACCAATCCTGCTGGAACTATGTTAAAAAAACAAACTCCTCAGCTCAGTTTGAAACCAAGTAGACTATTGACAATCTTATGATACCAAAGACGTCGATCTTCCCATCATGCAGCAAAAGATGGAAATACTGCAGTGAGGGGAGACAAGAGGTGAGGGAAATGGTGTGACAGCAGAAGTGTGTAGTGAGGCCGAGGACAGCCTTGACTAGACCTGGGTGCACAGGATCTGCCCCAGGGGCTCTCCAGGGAGGCAATCAATGCCCCAAACTCAGCCCTGTGCTGTAGGGCTGAGGCGCTCCGTCTGCAATTCCTTCGGGAAATCCCACTGAGATTTTTGGCCGAGGCTTCGGAACAACTGGAGAGGAAACTTCAGCAAGCTCTCCTCCGCCTGTTTGGAGAGCACTTTGCAAGTTTATGCTGTGCTGACTGAACACTTCTGCAGTGCAAATACAAGCCCTTGGACTCCTCACTTAGAGTCACGGCCGCTGAGGGCTACGTAAGGGCTGCTAGGTGACAGAGAGCTGGGAGCGAGCAGGGCCTGCCTGGCTGAGGGCACGGTCTGATGTCCAGGTCCAATTTCTGGACCCAGTTTCCTGCTCTGTGGCTGCAGCTTGCAGTAGTTTCCTGATGGGTAGAAGGAAACTGTTGTTTTCTCTCAAGAGAGTTACTAATCTTCTCAGCTACATAAATACATTTCTATCATTGTCTGAGTAAATTGCCTTGGAAAACTGTTTCTTCATGAAAAAGCTGAAATTTCTTAAAAGGAAAATGGCAGTATATTTTTCATAATTATTCCTGTACCTTTTTTTTTTTTTTTCCTGCCACTGTTTATGGTAAAATCTTGATAGTTAGGAACTAGCATATAACTGACATCATTCTATAATTCTGTGATCATCGAATCTGCTTGAGGATCTGAGCTCATCAAAACCCAAACAAAAAGTGAGACTGGTGCTCCTCAATCCCCTTTGCTCGTCTCAGACAGATTTCTCCCCAGGTCACTGCCTGCCTGCACCCACTTCTTATTGCAGCATGGCTCTTGGATGGTGAATGAAGAGGTCTGAGAAGAAAAGGCTCACACAGCCTCACTGTCAGCACTGCACTTCAGTGCTCTTGTCCAACCTTCACAGATTCCAGCTCAGCGAGGTGTTGATCCGAATGCCTGGTTATGCATGCAGTAGTCTGCACTCGCTCTGCCCCTACAGCATTAAAAAAACCAGTGGGGTTTGCTCTGGCAGCAGGAGTGATGAGGCAGTGTCTGACCAACCCGGATGTTCAGTGATCAGAAGCTCTCAGCGCTTTATTGAAGTGAGGGAAGGGATCTGCTCTGCTTTATACACACCATTAGGTGCTTGCATCAAGCTCCACAGGCATTACTGGATTTAATGACTTTCAATACTTGAAACCAGGCAGCCTTTTGAGACATTTCTCTTGTAAAAAAAAAAGGAAATTCTGTAACAGGCACTATCTAGATGTAATTTCCAAACAAATCCTTGCTGTGATCTCACCAGGAGGTCTGCAAGGAAATGCAGACAATCCAGAGGAGATGTGCCCAGATGCTTCAAAGCTTCAGTAGAAACTGCCTTTACACTGCGATGAAATATTTGGTCAGAAAAGAGCCTGTGCCTAAGCAGAGGGCATTGGGGAAACTGCGGCCAAGTCCTTGCCTAATTCAAACTATTAATTTTAGTACCTGGACTCATATCTGAGCAGCAATGAGGGCATTTAATGAGGAGAGTGAATCCATGCAGTTTGGATCTGTTCTCCAAAGATATATTTATTTATTATTTCTATTTCACATGGAAAACTCCTACCTTTAGTTGCAGTTATTGTAACAGTGGCAGAGGCTGAAACAATTTTTGCATCTGATCCTAAAATTACCTGCCCAAAGAGCAGTTTTACATACCAGATCCCATCCACATCCATAGGGCCAGGAACTCGCACACTATTCCTTATAAGGTCATATATCTGCCGAACTGCAGGCAGATGTGAAGGTGCCCATCAGGCTGTGGGCCTGCTCATGCTGCAGACACAGATGTTTTGTCACAAGCCCCGGGACTGCTTGCCCTGCTGAAATCCAAGCTCCTGGCAGAAACACTCTGGCACAGTATCGGCCTTTCTTTGTTTATTTTTTAAAGACTCAAACCATAGAACCATAGAACCATAGAACGGCCTGAGTTGAAAAGGACTTCAAAGATTGTCTAGTTTCAACCCCCTGCTGTGGGCAGAGTCACCAACCACGAGACCAGGCTGCCCAGAGCCACACCCAGCCTTGCCTTGAATGCCTCCAGAGATGGGGTGTCCACAACCTCTCTGGGCAACCTGTTCCAGTGCATCACCACCCTCTGAGGGAAAAACTTCCTCCTAACATCTAAACTAAATCTCCCCTGTTTAAAACCATTCCCCCTTATCCTATCACTATCAACCCAAGTAAACAGTTATTCTCCCTCCTGTTTAAAATCTTATTTCTTTGTCTCAATGCTTTTTTTTTTTTACCTTGTAGTTTTAAATCTCACATCAAGCTGTCACTAAGCAGTTTTGAACAAGTCATGGAGTAGCAGCAGTGTACCATGACAGACACGCTCAACTCATTCCAGCAGCCTCTGATCACAGGGGTCTCACATCACCACAAGTATTTCTCCTGTCTAGGACTGCTGCTGCACTTTTTGATCACTACATAAGACAGCAAAGTGCTCCGAGGTGCACTGTACCTGGTGCACAGTGGGGTCCTGGGGCAGGACAGGGCCCCATCCCTCGGTAGCATGGGCACAACTTCAAGGACAGTGAAAGCAGCACAAGATTCAGCCCTTCTGGCTTTCTTCCAAAAAAAACACTCGCAGAGAAACCTGGAATTACATATAAGTAAAGTTCCCTTTTGATATTACCATGTAATTTCCACTTCTGGCAAAGAGATTTGTGCCTGGGCTAATTTGGATGCATTTTCCTGCACCGCGTTGGCACCGCAACGCCATTTCGATAGAAGTCACATTCATAAGGAGAGGCACGGCAGCCTGCTCTCCTCTCCTCTGCCCAACAGGCTGCTTGTTGAGCCTCTCGAAAGGCTGCACAGACAGATAAACATGCTACACATGAAGTACATTAGGTGGAGGTGAAATACAGATGATTATATTTAAGGGCTTACAATAGTCGTTAAGAGCTTCTAACCACAGGCCCTGGCAGGGCTGGGTCTGGGCTCGCAGTGCATGTCTTGGCTGCATCCTTAACTGACTTTCTTTTTCTCCCCCTTGAAACAGGGCCAATCTTGTCAGTCTGGTGGCAACAAAAAAAAAAAAAGAGAAAAGAAAAAAAAAAAGATCGACCCTGTTAATAGGATTATAAGATTTGGGGAATATAATGTTGTTGCAGATCATTTATTTTGAAAGCTGATTTCGTTTTAGTGAAAACAAGCTTGGCCCTGCACGCTGGGGGTTTGCAGCCATTATGCCAAACACAATCATTGCCGGTTTGAAAGATGTGATTGCTTTTTAATGTGGAAATTTCACAAGGTTACAAAAGAGGAAAAAATTAAACTCCTTTCTTATAACAAAGTCACTCTGGGATATGTGCTACAATGCCCTGACAATGTCCAGATACTCTGATCACATTACACATCAGAAAGGTGGATGAGTGTGATTTACACCATTTCGCAATTGGGTTTTTTTCACGCAGCTGAAAAAGCCTCACAGTTCTGAGCAAAAATAAAAACAGTGCTTTGTAAAATGCATTCAGAATTGCACAAACACAGCCCAGGGGTCAAGGAAGTAGAGGGTGGATGAGGATAGAGTACAGAGGGATAAATAAGAGGATAACACGTTCTCCTGCTCCGTGCCCAACAGTTTGGGATCACAGTGGTCGCTCACTTGGCATAGTGAAAGCTAAGCTCACCCTTAGTGCTACAGACCATCTTTATATTTGTTAGACATCAACATAAAAAACAATCATCAGCATCCGTGGCCTTTTCAATAGCCATCTCCCAAAGGGCTTAAATATATTCTAGCAATAATGGCTAAGCCCCACTTTTCTGGGTGTTAGAAGATGTTCTGTCACCATCTCAGAAGAACCATTGTTGTGACAAAAGCCTCGTGGCACAGCCTGGACGGGGCTTAGCAGGAAAACAGGCACTAGCAGGAACGTCCCAGTCAGAGGAATTCATCAGGAGGCACCAAAAAGAATGAATTTTTCCAATGCACTCTTAAAATAGCAATGAAGGAGGAGGGGGAGGGGGAGGAGGGAGAACGAGGCTGGCCCTTTTTGGGTACAGAGGTGGCAGGGATTCGCAGGCTATCTTCTGCTTTGTAGTGAAGATGCTGCTTTTGATCTGCAGCGCAGGGACTGCTCTCCCCAAAGACAGGGCGAGGGAGGGGTTGGACTGCGGGGAAGCACAAAGGATGTAGCTGAAGCACTGCCTCGCAGCCGTGGATTGAAATGACATGTGCGCCGCGGAACCTTTTTCTTTTCAAAGCAATTTGCTATCATTATACTGCCCGTGCATTTCCAATACATGTCAGCCTGTTCTCTTTTAACTTGGCGGGAGGGGAAGGTGCTTTTATTGCAGGGCTCCTTGCAGAAGCTCGCCAGACATTGCTATTATTACATCTGCTGGGCACAGCACAGAATGATGCATGCTCATTAAAGGAGTAGGGTTAGAGTAAAGCAAATTCGTTCAGTTCTTGTCAGAAACAGCTTGAGTGGGCTTAGAGATTTTCATATACAGAAATGCTCCAGATTTAACAAATATGATGGATTCTAACCCTGCAACTTCAGTTCAGATTCTGGCCAGTGTCACTGAAATCATTTAGCATTGTTTGCCTGGATTCTGACAGTGGTGAAAATCCAGGAAGCTGCTAGGACATTAATAATTTCATAAAGTAGCAAACTGTAAGGTTTCTACTAACTCTTCCTATTAGGATTCTTCTACTTTAGCACGTACACTCCTCTAGCTGTTATTGTACAGTGGATGGTCATATAGCTGCTTGCGAGGGAGAGAAGGTAGAGAGAGGTTTTAAACAGTAATTAGGATTTCACTTCTTCAAACAGATGTTCTCTCATTCCCATGCCAAGAGATGGAGCTCATAATCGCTGTGTGTGGTGCTGTGCCTGGGCTTAGCACCGATAGGCAGCCCGCAGAGATGAAGTTAGGCTCTGTGTCTACATTTCCAGCCATTACTACCAGGAAAACTATGCAGGGCAGAACAATGTAATTTGGGTTCCTCATCTATTTAACCCTGGTGTCGGTTCAGCCCCAGTCTGAACTTTTCCTCCACGCTTTTTTTCCTTCTGTTCTTGCAGTGGGAAGTTAACTGCTGGAAGGGCATTTTTGGTGGGAACGTGGCCAACCTCTGGCTGGGGAGCTTTTGAGTCACGATTCCTAACGAGACAGAGAGGCTTTGCAAATTCTTCAGTTTCTCTGTAGAATGATGAAGATGCCGTCAGTCACCTCTCCAAGATGGCTATGGCTGTGGGAGAGCAGAGTAGTCCCATCCACTCACACCCTTGACCAGGAATCAGAACAAAGCACCATTAGGCTACACAGAGACTTCACAATGCAAATACTTGATGCTACCCTGAAAAACTTGGCTAAAGAGTTGGCTTCCAAAAAGCTAGAAACAAAAGCATGATGCCGATTTACACCTCGGGGAAGGTGGTAGTGATGCCAGCAATGCCTCCCTCTGCAACTACAGCCTCACAAAGCACTTGTGAAGGACTTTTGCAGCCAAGCCTAGCATTAGTCTTGGGACATGAGGCTTGTTTAGTCTCCTACAGGAGTGCAGAGCCGTGAGGAGCCCTCCCATTTCTCCCTCTCTGCTTTGTACAGGAGCCCAGCTAATGAAACAAAAGGTGCAGCTCAAGGTGGGACCACTGCACACAGGTTTCCTTCTGGTATGACAGGCTATCACAGCCCTGATGGCAGGCTGCTGGACTAGAAGCAGTCTTTCATTGAGTTTGTCTTAGTGAGAGGAAAAACTGCTTTGTGTAATAACTTTATGGTAAATGTTGGCAAAAGATTTGCACTGCATACTGAAAAAGAGACATTTCTGACCACAGCTCATGAACCACATTTATTTACTCTGGCATTTGTCCATTATTTGTTCATAGGCTTTCTGTCTCTGCTAAATGTGTTCCAATTTTGGGAGCTAAATCATTGCCAGTAGTTTCCAGGACATTCCGCTAGGCTAAGCAAAATTGCCCTAAGCAGTTGTCAGAAACCACTGGAGTAGTATTTTAAATGCAGAGTATTTGAAGAAAATAAAAGATATCGAGCATGCTATCTGAGTGGATCCTGGATCTTGTGTGTTGTAAAAAGTTAGAAAACAGAAGCAGAGGGCTCAAAGCAGCGCACGCCTTTCTTGAGCCATTTTCCATCATCTAATGAAACAACCTGATTCTAGAAGGAGGTCAGTTAATTTTTAATATGTATATTTATCAGCAGCTCTCTAGACAAAAATCACACCCAGCCTTCAGACTGGAAAATCCTAGTTATTTATGTCTTAATAAAAATGTATTACAAAATACAAGAGGAAAGCCACGGCTGTTAAAACTGACACTCAATTGCTATCAGATGGCCTTACAAAAGTGGATGTTTATAGCTTAGGCAGGATAATCACATGAGAATTACCTTTCTGGAACAGCTCCCGGATTCATCTGCTCACTGTCCTCTGCTTGAGAGTATTCACAGTAACCAGAAGCATTGCTCGCTCTGTCCACAGGCTAAAGAAGGATGTCCGAATAATCCCTAAGATACTGAGTGATCAACTTGAAGTATGAGCTTCCTTATCTTTCTCTAATGGAATTTTTCTCAGCATTAATTACCATGATTGCATATGACCTTATTGTCCAAATAAGCTCAGTGCTACTCTGAACAGGGTTGAATTTGTGGTTGGAGTTTCCTTCGGGAAAGCCAAGGGTATGGCAGCAGTGGGAACACCCAAGGGCAGGGGGAGGCTTGCCTTCCTGTGCTGCAGTGTTAGCTGCCTTCCAGTTTCATCATGTCCACTTTTTGCTGCATATAAGACATCTACACTGACTATTTCTTCTTCTTTGATTGGGTCCCTTTCTTGTTCTATCTATTTCAAAGAGAAACAGTCCCAGCTTTCCAACTGATCCACTAGTGAGTCGTTGTCATTTCTGAGCTCATTTCCAAACCCCTCTGCTCCTGCAGACAGCAACCAGTCACACCTGTGCAGTGCAAGGAAAGTTGTACTATTGATTTAAGTAACAGCATCCTGCTATCTTGTTCTTTATGAACCCTGACATTTTGTCCTAGGTTTTAATCTACAGCTTCACATTAACAGGGCATCCTCAGTGAGCTGCCAGCTCAGATTTCTACAACTCCCCTCTAAAGCAGTATTTATATATAGGGCTCTTTGGAAAAATAAAAATAAAAAGGTGTTGGTTCAGGGATTTTTTGCTTTCTTTCTTTCCTTTCAGTATTTATAAAGAATATTTCATCAACACCGAATTCCAGCTCCCCTTTCATCACTTGTTAGTTTACCTGTAACCGTGTGAATATCCTCAAAATACTCTTTTCAAAGAGTAAAAAAAACAATGCTGTGTCCTCTGCTTAATTTTCATCACTCTGCCCGCTTGTGTAGTAGGCATGGTAATACAGTAATAGTAGTATAGTAGGTAATGGCACTGATCCTAGTCAGTGGAGCATCTCAATGCTAAACCTTTCACTTTGTCAGAAGCTGGCCATTTAATCCCTGTGTGAGTAATTGTTTATTCACTAGGTATAAAGAGTACTTTGCTTCCTGTGTTCAAGACATCTTTGATTGATGGAAAGATTCAGCTTAACTTGCATGATGGTTTGGTTTTTCCCAGCTCTGCGTGCACACATTTGTTAGGGGCTGGGAGCATGGTGCCTGATTTGCTTCTGCTCACCCCCATGGGCACAGGCAAATACTGAGATAAATTAGGGAGGTAAACAAATCTATGCCAAACCTTATCTGCTCACGTACTCCTCATCACTGTTGTTTTAATTTACTTGCATTTTAACGAATTTAATGGTAGCAGACAAGGTTCCCGCTGGTCCACAGATCCCAGATCACCCTTGGTTTTTTTAAATTCTGGTAGCTAAGCATCATCCCAGTGCTTTAAATATTATATATCCAGTCTCCTTTTTTTTTTTTAATATATATATTTTCCTATCATTAATAAGGAATGCCAATTTTTTTCTATCACATGGCAGTGGTAGGTTTATAGTGCACAGTAGTTTTCTGGCTTTTCATTGACCAGTTTCCTTCAGTGATACCTCTGTCTCACATCCTGTGTCATTATCGCTCCTAAGAAAGGGAAGAGAACAAATAACTTTCCAAAACCTCATCTAATAAAAATCTTTCTGAGCTCACCCATGAGTCCAAGCAGTGTTTTCATCCCCTCGAAGCCTTCAAGTGTCTGATATTCAAATAAAACATTCTTCTTCACTCTTCTTATTGAGATATTCATCTACTCGGGCCTTTGAAAAGCAATCTTGACTTCCTAATTTTCCTCTTGCCGGTTCTCTGCTAAAAGGCAGCACTATTATCATTCACTTGTACTCTCCACTCTATTTTCCAACAAAAAAAAAATAGAAGGACTAGAGTGGGAAAGCAACAGCATCTGGAAAAATCAAACAATGTGAGTTAATACATTCTTTGAGGGCTAGGGGAAGCAATGGAGTCAAGGAAGAGGCCTTTGGATGTTGTGTTTTACAATACCTCTGGAGGCCCAAGCCCCACTGTAGGCCATTTTCCTCCTGACTTTGGACAAGGCAAAATTAACTGGTAATAACACACAATTAAAAGCGCATGTGCGTCTCTGTGATTGTGTGTGTGTCTTTGCTCTAATTCCTCTCATTCTGTGCATTTTAACTTTCAAAATTAGACAGCGGTGAAGAGGAGACAGACAGGTATACATAGCAGCCACATCAAACTCCTCGTGGGGCAGGGGGAACATTTGACACCTCCTTGTTCCAGTGCCCCCTGTCTGGTTTTAATTTCACTAAATTGCTCCCGTCTGGGGATTGTATATTTTCAGTGGCCTCTCCCAGCAATGCAGAGGTAGAGCAATAGTGTGCCAAACCCCAGCTATGCTCAAACGCAGGGCTGCAGCTTTATAGGAGAGAGAGGGAAGGCAGCTCCCAGGACCAGCTATTAGCTGAACGACTTCCATTTAAGAGCGATGCCAAGGAACCTCTCTTTCCCTTTTCCCTTTAGGGATATCTTACAAGCGAACAGGTTTGCATCCCTCCTTTCAAAGTGTAACTATGATCTGTGTGTCTGAAAGGTCTGTCATTAGCTAGCAGATACTGAACAGAAGGTGCTGCATGGGAAAACAAGGACTTTGTTGATGTGGGAGATGCAGAGAAAGAGATGGAGAGATCTGTTTAAGAGTTGGGTGGGACTGGTGCTAGGCACCTTCAGGGGAATGGATGGCTTGGAAAGGCCATGGGAGGAGGGCTGCTGCAGGCAGCAGTAGGCTTCTGCCCCATGCCACTGAGGGCAGTTTGGCAGCACTGAATGCACAGGTAGTCTTAGGAGGAGACGCCTATATAAAGGAAAAAAGAACTCCTCAGTCACCATGACTGAGCATTGCTGTCGCAATGCACGAACTGCAGTCCTCCTCCTGTGGGTATTTCACACAAGCACTGAATGGTGAATAGGAATTTTAGGCCTGAACAGAAGTCCTTCTTTGTGCACAGAAGCCTGACAGGAGGCGAAGCAAAGCCAAACCCCTAGTCCTAAATCCTGGATGCTCACCCACCTGTGGTAGGGGGTGGGGCATGGGATAAGGTGAGCCCAAAGAACTGAACAGAGCCTGGTCGTGAGGATGCTGGGGGTGCAGGGCTCTGATGAACCCTCAGCACAAGAGCCAGCCGAGAGCTCTGTAGATTCACTTGTGCTGCTGGAGCTGCTCTTGCAACAAGCAGGATTCAGCCCCAGTGACAGTGAGGTGGCCACAGGACACTCTGAGAAATAGTGTCGTGCTGCTGTGTGGGCCTGAGGATGCAATGTGTGACTGACACAACAGGCAACATGCTGGGAGCACGATGAGGTAAAATACCGGAGCCTGCTCCATCAGGGCTTCGGTGCATGAAAGCCCATTGTTTTAAGATCGTGAGGAATTTTTTTCCTCCCCTGCCCTCACTGAGTTCTCTGTGAATTGAGCATTACAGTGGCTTTGACTGTAACCATTATAATCATTTTCCAGTGCTAATGTTGTGGTTTTAATGAAAGGAAACAGCAAATGGGGTATCGACTTATATACACAAATCTGCACTTCATTTGCACAAAATAGCTTCTGGATGGCTTTCCTCCATGTTTTTGGTCACCACTATTCCTTTTGAGAAATGATCAATGTCTACAACTGTTTGCTCTTCCACAGATAAAGCAGATGCTATTCATTACTGCCTTTGCCATGCATATATTGCTACTTTCCCCAGAGCAGCCGCAGTGGGTCATGTGTTTATTTTCCTTTAAATCCTTTTGTTCTTAAATCACTACACTTTTGCTTTCAGGCTATGACGAATGATTAATACTGTAGTAGCAGCATTATTGAATTAGGAAAGTCACTGGCAGCTTCCAAAATTATTGAGACAACCAACAAATAAATACAAACCACTTCTTCAGAGTTTGACACAGTGGAACAGTGCGATGGTGTTGAGATAAGCAGAGGTGAGGCTGATGTGAGCCCTTTTAAAGCTGTAGGGCAGGCTTGCAGCTACTGGAATTTAAATTACAGCAGCACTGATAACAATGCAGATGTCTCATACAGTCTTGCATCGTAGCTATAAAAAGAGTGTTAAGGAAAAGTCAGAACTGATGTGGGCATCTGAAGGGAATTGTTTTCTCTAAGAAGTTACATGATCATAAAGAAACAATTATCGGTGGTTTTACATTTTGAGTTTATTTAAAGAATAGAGGCTGGGAGTGAGATGCTGAAAGGTGGGCGTTCGGCACCTCCAGGCATTGCAGCCAACTGTGGGAATGGAGCTCCTCGGGATTGGAGAGAGATTAGGGATTGCAGGAGTAACCCTTTGTAGTCAGCACTGGAAGGTGTGTGGTTGGCAGGCAGTGAGCCTACTGCTCACAGTGCTATTGCAGAATGTAACATGGTACTATTTCAGTAAGTTGCGTGAAAATGAATAGCAGGATTAACTTTGTTCTCCTACATTTGTGCACAGAAGGTTCTCCTCAGGCTTCCTAATGAAGACTGCTAGGCTTTTCTTGTGGCCCTGTGCCACAAGCACCCTCATAGCAAGCAAAGCAGAGGAGAACAGGCCACTAACCCCAGAGCCAGTGAGCCGCAGGTTACATGGCTGTGGCATCTCATGGACATACTTAGCAGCCCTGAATTTCTAGGCAACAACAATCCTCTAGCTGCACCTTTCCCTTCAGAGCTACAGGCAGAGAAGAGCAAGCCCCAGCACCTCCAACTGCCTGGGGTTGTGATCCGATAGGACAAACCTCACGTCCGATGGGATGTGGCACTGTATGTTGCTTCTCAGTAGGAATAACCACAGCTTCCTTCAACAGGGGCTGCCCTGAGAGCACTGCAATGCTCTGTCCCTTACTAATTCTTTTCCCCAAGGCTCTGGTTAGCATTTCTATAGATTTCACGAGACTTATATTGGTTACTTCAGTGTAATCCTGAAAATATAGGGCCCCCTTGTTGAGTGCTATAGGGCTATACACTTTCCTGGTCTTAATTGTTTTTCTTTCCATTTTTTCCTTTTTTCAAATACCTGCTCCTTACTAGATCTGAGCAGGAAAAATAGTTTACCTGCAGAGTGAAAGATCTCATAGCTTCAAGAAGATTCCAGTTCTACTTCATGTTACTACCAAGGCCTTTCAAATAACTATGCTGCCAGCCTGCTTGGAGCAGTCACTGGAGATGTTGGAGAACTTGGTAAAAAAAACATTTCTTTGTATAAACAAGAATAAAAACCTGATGCAGCCCAGGATCAACTCTGTGTGTTGGCACAGGGCACAGTGCTTTTGCTCATTTCCCTAGATGAAGCTGTTCCGTTGATGCAAGTGAAGGCATGTCATGAGAAGAGATGTAGACTTCCACCTGCTCCTCCCAACTCAGTGATCTAAATCCCAGACAATCAACCCAGGCCCTTTCACTGTCTTACCTAATGTTTGTGTCATTATCTGTATCAACTGGAGCAGCTCCGACAGGATAAATTCTCATTTTGGAACAGTCAGCAGCCCAGAACATACCAGGACTACAAGGTGCTGGATCTCATGTCCCTGGGTCAACTTAAAGAGTCTCTAACCTAATGTGATGTGCTGGTTTGGATCTGAGCATCCTACCTAGGAAGTTCTGATTGCTGTGGCACAGCAAACAAAGGTCTCTTATTAAGACCAGAGATTTACTGAACCAGGGCACTTCTTCCCACTGAAAGTTCTGGATTTATCAAATCAGCATTTTCTGATTAGAGGACATATTCTCAGAAAGCTCTCAGACATCGGTGTTCCCTCTCCCTCACCTTCAGATCTTCAGAAGGTTCCTCCACTTGCGAGTCTTCATTTTCCCAAGAATATTCAAAGAAAATTATAGGAGACACCTTCAGCCTTGCTACAGCATAAGCTGTCCTTTTATTTTCACCAGGTGAAGGGTCAGCTTGTAGCTGTGTGACCCTAGCTGCAGCCCTAGGGAGATCTCTCTTCACTCCCAGACACTGGGAGGAATCAAACTGCTGAAGACTTTAGCAGGTATTATACCTGTGTTGTACCTCACTGGCTGAGCAGGGCTACTGGGGGTAGTACAGGGAGAAACTGGAGGTCCCTTCCATCTGATCATGTGAATCCTAGATGTGGCCAAGGGTGGGATCGATTGTGGGAAGAGGTTATGGATGGCCCTACCTCATTCAAAACCACAAACCCATAAGAGAATTAACCCAAATCTTGCCCCTCATCCACTTTTATTTCCTCCCTTCATGTGGGAAAGCTTGCATTTGGAAATCACTGCTCTTCTTATGCTTGTGTCAGAATGAGGGAGGGGGAACTGCCAGAGCAGGCACTGCTCAGCTCCATCCCCCCTCAGGCTCACCGCTGTTTGGATGCTCCAGCTGAAGAAAATCTGTGCAGATTTTTTTGTGCTCAGAATGAAGCTTCCCACTGCTAGCTTTGGTAGATACAGCACATCCTGACTGGGCAAGAGCTCTTTATGGATATTTCTAGTGCTCAGAGGGAGAAAGGAGGAAAAAAAAGCAACAAACTACAGCAAGTTTACAGTAATTGCTTTAATGAGGAGAAGCCCTTTAGAATGCAAACATACTCAACAATACGCAGAGAAACAATCAAAAAGAAAGTGTTTTATACAGGCTGTTTTATAAGAAGGTAATAAAAACAATTGTATGGCACACGCAGTTGCATAAACAGGCTCACCATGGAAGGTGTTTGTGTGAGAGCAGGAATATGAATACTTAATTGCTTCCATTATTCTTATTTTCAGTACAAAATACTGCAATCAAAACTTAATCTGCAGCTTGATTTTAAAATAAAAAAGGTTATATTCCAGTTCCATTGTTGTAAATATAATAAAACACAGTCTTTCTTTAAATGCTATTTCACTTCTTACTGCTTCTAAGGAGGCATAAGAATGATTAATATCTAAATCCCTGACTATTTCAAAACATTTTTCAAAGGCAGGATCATTATTCCTCTTCACAAGGAAGGCAGAAGACCAAAATGTTCAAAAGATCTTCATCAATGACGCGAGTAGAAGTTCTGGAAGCCTTGGTGAGGTTGTTCTGCGACGGCCAATCCTCTTTGAACCAAGCCCTACAAGCAACACATAACTCAGGTTTATTTTTATTCACACATCTCTTCTGACAAGCCCGAAGGAACACACAAAGGAACAGTATATAGAAACATGACTATGGGGAACTCAATGAGTTGAAAAGTACCAAAGTGAAAAAAAAAAAAAAAAAGACCACCTATTTTCCAGTACCTCTCAGTCAAATTACTCAGTGAACAGGCTCGTATGAGTTTGAATTCGGTCTGGTGTATCTGCAATGTTGTACTCTACAGCCAACATGTCGGTTATGGGGCTGTTGTTGGCTTTTTTTTTTTTTAATATGTGCTGCTACTTTCTACTTTAGCAGCATCTGGACCAGAGTAATTTTCAAATTCTTATACATAAGAATTCCTTTATTTTTTCCCCTCTGAATTTTCACTTCAGAAAGAGGTAGAGAATTGTCAAAGACCTGTTACATAAACTGAGCAATGGGGCTGAAAAGATTTAGGGATCAAGATGAAAAAAACTGGATCTTGATTTAAAAAAATGCCATACTCATTAATGGTGTGTGCTTCACAGAGTGAACACACTGCTGTGAAAGAATGTAACAGAGTAATATCATCAAGATCAGAGTCATTCTTGTTGCAAACGGAAGTAAATGATTTCTTATTTCAAACTAATAGAAAAATACGACTTTAAATTTAATAGCTGTTGCTTAGATACATATTAATTTACATATTTTATTAAAATAATTTTCTACTATAATAGATACTAAGATGTAGCACTTGTCCAGTCCAGTAGGCTCACAATTCCTAGCCTAGAAATCATCTGACTGCTGGACATTCTGTTAGTGCTACAAACTATCTCACAAATTGGAATAACATTTTTATTTTCACCTTTCTCATCATTTCATAAAGCACAATGCTATCTGGAATCAAGCAGCTGCCATTCTATCTTTCTAGCTCATGATTTCACCATCACAGTTTAATACTTTATATCACTGGTGACCAAAATCATTCACATGAAATTAAAAAAAAAAAAAGAAAAACAATAAAAACAACCTGATAAGATGTGAGAATGAGAATATTCCCCTGCCCAGGGAAAATAATTACTTTACACAGCCTTCCAACATTACAGTAGACCACTGCCTAAGAGATAGGAGGACACATAACTGACATGATGAATATTTCTGGTATAGGCCTTCCTAGAGTGAAAATTTTGTCATCTCAGAAGCCATATGTCAAGATCACCCTTTCAACTCATTTATCTTCAAAATGTCCAGGAAACAAAGAACTCCCAAACACCACTTGTTGACCTTTCAGCAATGCACCCTATCCTTTTATTAGAGATCAAAACCAGATTGTTTGCTGGTATTCATCGATCTTCAACAACTAAAGGCAGGAGAATACAATGAAGAGAAACATGTACCTATGCATGTGAATGTAGATATAAGAAGGACTTTTACATAGATATAAGAAAGAATGAAAATACAGATTATAACCATATAATAAATATAAGTAATACGTGTTAGGATGAATGCCTACACATATTTTAATAATATATAATATGTGTCAATGTGCACCCGCTGGCCAAAAAAGCTTTGATGATTAAAAATATCTTGATGTACCAAACAGTTTTTCTTAAAACTCTTCAGTCAAATTACAATTTCTGACCTTCCAGTATGTGTATCTCTTAAGTTCCTTCATGAAAAGAACCAATTGCCAATCAAAGATGATAAGGATACCATAATCTAATTTCTCCTAGCAAACAGTTTAGTGATGGTATTCAAGACCAAGATTTCTGCTTGCAAATTAAATGGGTAACTAGGTTTGGACCTCCTATTTTGCAGAAAGATCTAGCACATTAATTTGAAGTTTCAGAAGCAATCCAGACCACACAGTTCCTCTTAGTGTCCAAACTCAGAAAGAAATAAAAAACCCTAAGCTGCTGAGTTGATCTGTAATATGCTACAAAAATGGAATTGAGAAGACAAGTCATTCAGTCCACTGAACCAGATGAATGTCTGAAGCATGCTGAATGTCATCTGCCAGAAACAGTCATCAGGATCACACAGTCTAGATGTGGTAGACTGAAACGATTCCAGAGTTACTCATGAGCCAACAAGGATGAGTGAACAGCTGTCAACTAGCAGCGAGGAACTTTCTGCAGGAGTGTGATAGGAACCAGCCTCCAAAACCAATCAGAGAGGCTTGATGAGATGCCACCTTATGATTCTCTGATTAATCCTGAATGCTTTAGCTCCAAGGTCCTAATGTAGAATTTTTGCTGATTTATGTTTGCTGTCATAATTGATTTTTCATGGGTTTCACTTCAATACCTTGCCAAAAGTTGCTCACTACAGAAATCAGGCTACAGAGAAAGTAGTCCCAAATAAACTACCCACTCTTCCTTTGACCTCCTTCCTTGTGAAGGAGTTCCTTGTCTGTCCTCTCTACATCTGCAAGATCCACCTCAGTCACTTAACAAGGTAATTACTTTGGGGAGGTAATTACCTGGTGGAGGTGTTACTTGTGAGCCACCTGCAGTGATACTGCACTTCTATTTAGGGCCTCAGAATGGCAAGGAACAGAATAGAGGTCCTGATGGTTTGGCTTTGGTTTGCACTGCTGGTTCTCTATGTTGAGCAGTAGCTCTAATATAACTTTCTGGAAGGGCTCCTGGCATCAAACCAGGATGCCTGATTTGACACTGAGTGACATAGCATGCAACCACTGCACCTCCATCCCAGCTAATAATAACTAACTCTTCCTTCCTGAGTCTGCACTCTGATCAAGAACTTCACAAAGCACAGCAATCCAAGTGTAAACAGTATCAATAGGTACAGTAGCTATGGTCAATCCCCATTTCCAACACCAAAGGCTTTGTCTCCCTACCTCTGCTTCTATCATGCTTGCATAGGTAAAGACGTTTAGTGAAGGAAAAAAAAAGCATGCTTCCTCAGAAGAAATGTTGCCCAAGAGCAGTTTACATCATACACTATCTGGAAGCTATTCTGTAAAACATGGTAATAATTGCTTTTCCTGGACTCAGACACTTCTTAGTAGCAGCTAAAGTTAACAGATTGGAAGACTGCCTGAAGATGATGGATGGGTTTTCTCAGATTGTAGATTTCTGGTCATTTTCCATGGCAGCAGTACATTTAAAAATAATATAAAATTAAGCAGTGATAGAGTAGAATTCACAAACATTACACAGCTACTGACTTGACCATTAATCATCCTAAATCAATGTTAAATTGTTACGTATGATGAGCCAGATTCTGCCCTGAGGTGCATACAGAAGCTTCTCATTGATTACAAATGGGAAACGGCACGTGTCTACGAACACAGAATTTAACCAACTGCCTATTTTGCTGGATTTCTTTTTGTTACCATTTTAAGGTGGAGACAGTTCTGCGTTTTGTTTTTTTGTTTTGTTTTGTTTTGTTTTTTAAGAATTCCCTTTCATATTTGTGATCTGGAAGAAAATGATCTCTGCAGTCAATATCCCAACATTATCCCTAATTATTTTCAAAGTTGACGTTGCCCTCCAGAGTTCAGGCATCGTTTGATCTGCCTGATGTCCACCTTTGAGGCTGCTGCAGTCAAAAAAGCCATCTGTAATTGAACAAAGTGAAGATTTTTACCTAGGCTAAAACAACATTTTCCCCCATACTTCGTCCTAATTTACCCTGTTATTTCTTTTATTGAATGACATATCTAAATGGACCTCAGCTGAGTAACTACAGAGGAACTGCCAGAGATATGTATGTAAAAAAAATAACAATAAAAAGCCTGACACTCTCCTTCTCCAACAAACCAAATCAGACTCAAATAAAGAAGTCTCATGCCCAGAGCTAAAACTCATATTCTGGGCAGAATCCAAAGGTAAGAAAATCTGTAATAGCTTTAGCAAAGTCATGGAGGAACACAGACCTCTGCTCTGTGAGCATCTAATTCTTCTCAGCTCCTTTTGCACTAACTGAATACTTTTCTACAAATTACTCATTAATTGCACCGTACGTAGGCATATTTATGTCACACATGCAGTTAGTATTAACACACGCTAGATACAAGACTGAGTTTTCCAGCATTACTAACTTAGTGTTATATTTGATGCCTTTCAGACTCTGTGTACGATACTACGCAGTAATTACTCTGAAAACAATTTATTTGGATGCCAGCTACAGAATACCATTACCACCACATTTTCTCTGGGCCTGTTTACTTCTGTCTATCCACTGGCTTTGGTAACAAATACATGTATTTTGGGGCTCTAGGTACGTTAAACATTCTGAATAGTCAACACCTGTAGAAGCTAATTTCCCTGTCATTGCTTTATAGTTAAATTGGTTACGCGTGTCTCTTTCAATTATGTAACTTGAAGAACACCAACAACATCAGTTCCCGATTTCAGTAGTAGCTGTGCAGGCTGTAGCACTTAGAATGGATCATCTTTTTGTATGAGACACTACTCCTCATGCTATGACATCTGGAGCCACATTTTAAAAGGTAGAATTGCCTTTCTGTGTTTGCTATTAATGGCTTTTCTTTTTATACTTTCTGGACGTACAGCATAAGATTTTGTTCACATCAAGATGAAAACTGGAAGAAAAATCAGCGGGCTGCTCCTGAAGGATGGGCTCCATGGTACAGAGCCATGTTGGAGCAGTGCTCAAAGTGCTGCTCTGTGAGAGGCCCAGGAAGGACCAGTTTGCATCCCATGGCAGGGACCCCACGCTGCAGCAAGGGCAGGGAGCAGCCATGGAGGAGAGGCAGAGATGAAGAGCTATAGGCTGACCACAGCACCCATTGCCTGCTCCCCTGCACCACTCAGGGGGAAGAGTTAGAAGAGAGTGGATGGGGAGAAGGTGCTTATAGTTTGCTTTTAGTTCTCACTGCTCTAGTCTGTTGTTAGTAGGCAATAAATCACCTTAATCTCCCTTATGCTAAGTGATGGTAACTGATGATTGATCTCCCTGTCCTTATCTCAACCCATAAGCCTTTTTTCATCATAATTTTCCCCCTGCTCTGTTGAGGCAAGGGAGAGAGACAGACGTGGAACTGAGCTGCCTGTCACAGCAGATCCACCACAATTCGATGTGAAAGGTACTGATACTGCACTAGTGTAGAAGGAGCAAGGAGAAAGGAAGGGTTAAATTAATATCCACAGAAACTGACACAGTATTATGATATTAGCATTGTGCAATAAAGCACATATCAAATGGATTAAAAACTGGCTGACAGATCTAAAAAAGCAGGCATCAGCGGGGAATTGAGATTGAATGAATGTTCCCAATGTTCCTTTGGGTTCTGTACAAGGCCTAATATTCTTTAGCAATTTCACCAATAGTCATGTAAACATATCCCTAAATACAATTTGTGAATGACATGAGTTTGGCAGGATGGTATACAGTGATGAAGACTGGGCAGTCAAACAGAAACTGAGAATTATTCAAAGGATAGTTCCCTGCAGAAACAATGAAAAAAATTAAAAAGTTCCATATGTTTATTTTATCAAGGAGAAGATGGGGAGAGGCGATTTTTATATACAAGAAACTCACAGGGGAAAATAGCAAGAAAGAAAGAACTCTTCCTTTTAGCAGAAGAATCACAGTCTGGAAACTTCAGACAGATACACTGGAACTGAAAGTAAGGTGCCTTTTGAACTACAGAAGTTAAAACCAGAGATATACCAAGTACATTTTATGATCTCTTAACATCAAGAGGAAGACATACTTTAGACAAAACAAGAGCGGGTTTTCTGTTTAATGTAACTGTAAAGACATATAAACAGACATACAAGCAGGCAAATCATATTCCACGATCTACACACATGAGTGTAGATCTACACAAATTTACCAGAGCCAACATTTCCTCCTCTGCCTCTGCTATGAGGAATGAAAAATGATCACTTGCTCTCATATCTGTCTACGTAAGAGTTCAAGCAAAATTCTGCAAGCTTGTTTTGCATTTGGAATCCAGACTTTATTTGTTTCTTAACACATCCTCAGTTTCTTATCAAGACAATTGCTTATCAACCACTGTCTTCTAAGGAGGTGGATTATCACTGTTTAATCTTACCTTAAGGGATGTTGTGAAAGAAAAAGTTTATCAGATATTTAAAATGTGTAACAAAGTCTGCAATACAGCCTGTCTTGCAGCAAGTTGCTAGAGAGAACAGTCCTTATTTGTTAGCCACAAACCTGAAGTAAAACACAGGGAGGACGTGCAACTGATTTTAGCTTCGGAAATACTATCAGACGAATCATGAGAATGCCACCATCACATATGCTTTGGATATGATGGTGTTACAGCGTGCCTCAATGTTGATTTTAAAAGAATTAGAACCACCACGGAACTTTGGCTATTTTCTACTTCTTTCAATAACAATAATTAATAACTGTTAGCATCCCCCTCCTCATCCATTTTGTAGCATATTTCCATCTCCTAGGAGCTTGCTGAGCCAGTTACATTAGCAGAAATAGAGGGTAAATCTATTCAAAACAATGTGACTAAAAGCAGAATCTGCCTGTTTGCTTTTGCACAATTGGAACAAAAGGTTTCATTGCCGCTTTTACAGCTTGATAGCATTTTATAATGAGTCCTGAAATTTTGGGAGAGTCAGATTACAAAATTGTTTTGACATCAGACATTTTGTTGTTCAGATGTAGGATCATGGCTGTGTCCAGCCTGTGAAAACTTCAGTTTTTCTTTAGATATTAAAAAGACCACTGAAGTAATCCACAAAAAGCTTGGGTCTCGGGAAAGAAGTCTGGAAGACAAACATGTTTAAAGCTTGGTCAGACACAATTATGTGGCTGACAATTACATATGATAACAATTAAAATTATTTGATTCCAGACACATGGCACCTTAATACAGCAGACCTCCAAGCAAATAATGTCACATAGTAGGTTCTGACTGATGTTGTCAGCAGCCTTTTGTACGTTACAAATACCTTAGCTACAGTGTCCCAGAAACCAGTGGAGTCTACTGACCTCATCCCAAACTGGAAGTATTTGCACATACCTCTCTGAATTTAACTGCTCTCGTACCTAAAGTTCTTAGTTTACTAGATGATTCAGTACATGCATACATGGCATCCAACAACTTACTTGCAGTTACAAATAGCTCAGCTAATGTGTGCTTTAGTGGTTTTGGAAAAGCCCTGCATATTTTCTGAGAGGTCTTTATTAAGTTACCTGCCAGTACAGCTCGGAGAAGATAAATTCAACTACAAGCCAGCTGAAGCACTCCAAACAATTGCTGAAGTCCATGTGTTGGTTGGCAAAGAGGACATAACCAGAGAGTGTGAGGAGCTGCCAAGGAGCTGCCACTGAGCAGCATGAGCCTACTCTACTGCCAACTTTAATTTGCGTTAAAAAAATAGGGATGAGTTAATGATTGCTAAACCAACAAATCATCCTCCTATTGGAGGAGCCCCAGAGGACATTCTGTCTCCAGTGGTGATATAACCAGTAAGCAAACACATTGTCACATTGCTTAGAATGGGCATACAAAAAACAGGGGATCTGACCAGGAATTTGGAGCATTTTCGTGGTGCCAGTCCCCACACATGTTCTTGGCTTAGCCCTCTGCTCCTTATTTTCCTCTAGACCAGCATGAGGGCAAAGCCCAAAAACTACTCTTCAGATCTGTGATGCAAGTTTTATTGTTTCCTTCTGTATACTGTTAAGTAGGAAGAGAAACATAATGTCTTAAAAACGAATTGAGGAATAATACCATACATTTGTTAGAATAGTAGTTCTGCTACCATTGTTGTTTTAAAAAACATCTTTTTCTGTTTTGGCATCTAAGTTATGATTGCAATATCTTAGCTGGAAAGACAGCTGTCTTCTAATCATGGCTGCAATGCACACAGTTGTCCCACTGTAGCCTGTAGAGAGATCTAGAGTGCATCAAAGCACGTTGAGAATGAAGGTTTAGTTAAGATATTGCAACAGTTTTTCAGCGTTGTTGATGGACAGCAAAAATTCACGTTGTCCACAGCAGCTTCACTGGTCTAACTGCATGTTATCCAGACACAAAGCAAGAACTTGCCTAAGTTTTAAATGTGTAGGAGTTCATACCGAATGCATTGTAATTTTTTCCCATTCTTTATTGCAGAGCAACTGAAGATCAAGGATTGTAACAGATCACATTAAAATTCAAGAGATAAATGAAGCAGTAATCGTCACAGGCTGACACTGCAGATCCTCATGACACCTCAGTCGTAAAAGTATTTCCACTCTGAGTTCACAGTCCTACAGAGCACATCACAGTTTTATCAGAATAGCCTTTCCAGTAAGAATTGGTAATTTGATCATCTGAAGAAAATATATTGGTTTTCCAGCAGTAATGAGGGGAAATATCTAGTGTGTCCATATTTAATTGAAATCACATATCACTCCTCTGCAAGAAAAGTTATGTTCATCGTAGTTATGCATGAAAACTGGATAACATCATGGAGGAACAGATTTTCCAGAAGAGCAGTGAAGAATCATCTCATTGCAACATACCATGTGGGACAGAAAATCTGTATCAATTTAGATCTAAACTTCCAGCACCGATAACAACATCCCTTCTTCTGAATTGTGGATAATTCTATCCAAAGAAACACTGATTTTGATCAAGTCATCTGATACTTAGACTTCACAGAGATAAAATCTCAACTTTGTGCAATACATTAGACAGTGTCCAAGTCATTCATGGGTCATCAGTAGAACGATCAATACAACATGTAATCAAGTCAAATCTATATAAACAGAGATGTAGAGATGTACATCTGTAGAGATGCAGCCATCGCCATATTCTGCAAATAACTGAGTAAACAGCATGACAGAGCTAGTTCAGTTGATACACAGCTTCCATCTCTGAAGTCCAACACTTCAGAGGCTACTTTGCAAGTAAAATGCATCTTTTAAACTGAAATTATTTGTATTACTGACCTATCTGAGACAAGAAATGAAATTTCACCAGTCATAAAGAAGTGGGCCTCACGGAGAACATTGTGCCAGCACAGCCTGGATCTGCAGGCTGCCTGCTTCCTAGCAGTTTGTGGCTGTTGGCTCGCTGCTCACTTCACTACTTGAAGTTTCTTTTAGAGAGTATGGGAAAGAACAATGGTATAGGTTTCACACACCAGTCCTGGTCAGATGAGTGCAAAGGGAATACTTCTGCTTCACACAGCGCAGCACAGCAGAGACCCATCTTCCCTTGTACCGTTGAAGCATAAACAGAGAGGTGAGTAGAGTGGGAGCAGGGCTTCTCACTTTCTTATTCAGATTCTAATACAGAGCAATTTTGATCTTTAGAGGGTGAAATAATGAAGATGATAACAACAGTAATAATGGGTACAGATAGCAAAGCCGAACCATGAATATCTCCATTATAACGTGTAAATATCCGGTTGGCTACCAGAGAAGAAGAGCACAGGTCATAAACCCTTTAGCTTCATCTCCCTCCTACACAGACAAAAGCACACACAGAAATATATTTATTAACTGATAAATACTGTCTTTTCAAATTGATCTCATAGGAATTTGGAGAGTCAGGCTGCTCATTTAGATCTGAGAATTTATATAATATTAGAAACAAAGGGAATATTTGAGCTATGAAGGAATCTACAAAACCAGCCAGAACGGCAGAGACTTTCTTTTAAAACAGGACAATAGAGATTGTGACACATCTCAATACCCTGCAATGCTTCTAAAATTGTAACTTGTACCTACAAAACAATTTATTGTTTATTTGATCCTATGTACGATTTCTTTCTTAATGAAGGAAAAATATCCATCCACTATAGGTTGAGTGGCCTCTTGGCCAACCTCCAAAAGCCAGATCTACTAATCCAGCCAATTGCCACACTTTTCTGCCATGTCCTTCACTGATGTTCTCAGTCACAGGAGGGCAGTGAAAACTGCTAAGCTGGTGAAAGGTGGGCAGAAGCTTGGTTTTAGTACTGTTTTTGCTCAGGATTCTATGGCCTCTACACCACTGCTAGATGGAAATTGCATCCACGCTAATTCAGGCTTGCCTTCCTCACATGATGGAAACAATCCTGTGATAAAAGTCTGAGTGAATCTCAGCCTTGAGACAGGCACTGCTTAACCTCCTCATTTATTCCTCAGATGAGCGTTTTGTGAAGGAAGCACTTGCATTTGGCAATTCTAATGGATCATGTCAGAGGTGATAGCATATGAATTCCTCCATAAAAGAAGACGTAATCCCAACAAAAAGGCTGCAAGCAACAGAAGGTATTAGGAGTAGGGATTTATGGAGTAAACACAGTTATTATTTGCTACCAAATCTAATGCACCAGAACATGACTTTGGAGATATGAAATGAGACTCCAGTATTTTCTTGAGTATGAGTAGTGTCATTCGTGATTCATCCATGAGAGTGAGAACATATCTGTGCTTTAGATACACTCAGGAAAGGAGCAGCCTTGCTTGGGAAAGTCAAAGATATGTCCAGGGTATTTAAAACATTAGACGGTCACCTACAGTGAAATGTACTGTGTATATTCTAAGAGAAAGTAGAGAAGATTCAGGTAAGTAATTCAAGGAAGCTGACAATTACCACTGGGACTGCATGGAAGAAGCCAAATATTTCTGTTATTTTCTGATCAAAATGAATCAACAGAACACCAAACCCACTGAAAGTGAGGAACCAGTTCGTAATAGGTTGAAAACAGGGAGGTGGGGCTGCTTGTATAGTCTTGCTTGGTATAACTTGATTTTTCACAAAAATATGGGGGAATAACAATATCCAAAAGCTCTTCCAGGCAGTTATTATTTTTCTCACTTGGATTACAACACACACAAACATAAACAGGCCTTCTGGTTATGCTGGTCTACACTTCCGCCTAGTCTACCCATTTGGAACTGGGACAGAGCTGTCCCACTCTACATGTTGAACAACTCTTCCCTTGAAAATGCTCTTGGGTTGATGTCTTGAAGCAACATTGAAACCTGCCCATGCTGTTTTGCTTTTTTTCCTTCATTCTTATTGTCACACTCATCATGCTGAGTCATATCTGCAGCTAGATCATAATGATTATCCTGAAATGTCAGCAGCTGCTCTTTTCACCCCCATATGGTGCCAGATTTAGGATGAGGTTTCCCTAATGCATAAACAATGATGATAATTGCAGTTTTCGACAATCGAGGTATCACAGAGTTGTTATTCTATTGTAAAAAAATATAAAAAATGCATTTCCACAGCTGTAAAGTCAGGATGGGTCACACTGACCCGTATGTTTTTTGGTAGTTCACCCTGAAGGGAGTCTGTGACATAAGTGAATCCCTGTCAGCATCGTTGTTGGCCATGAGGTGTTGTCTGACAGGAGAAACAGCTAAAAGCTTCATCATTTAATATCTTCCTGACTGTGTGAGAATCATCTGCCTAATTCCAGAGATGATGGATAGGCAGAAACCTGGCTTTAACTCCTATACTCTTAACTTCAGTGTAATTTCCTTACGGCCCACAGACAGTTCTGTCTTCTCACACAGTGCTCCTTCAAGTTGCCTGCTTTCTTTTCTTTTCTTTCAACTAAAAATAGCTGAGGTATGAGAGAAGTAATAAATAAATATACAAAGAAACTAACTACCAGAAGTTGGCAAAAGTGATGAAAACACAAGCCTCCATCTCCTCTTTCATTTAAAGATATGCATTGAATGCATCTCCGCTATCTAGCAACTGTGGAGAGAGATGACTGTGGACCTGTAGTCAGTGAGAGAGGAATCCAGTCCTAGCACCTCCATTCCATATTTTAGTGTCACATAAAGCACTAGTTAAATAAATGGAAGGTACACAAGTAGAAAAGCCTGTATGGGTAAAACCAGGCTGAATGTGTTGTATTACTGTTGGGGATTGGGAGAAGAATCACCGAAGCTAATGGAAGTAACCACCACACTTCATTTGAGATAACAGTCGGGAGTTCTTTGATGAGGTACTACAGGTTTCCAAGACAAGTCAAAAGTACACCCTGAATCTTGAATAATGTGGTAATTGTGTTCAGTAAATATATATTTGTGTGCATAGATGTACAAGAGAACAAGACAGCTGAAAGAAAGGATAAAAAAAAGATTAAACGCAGCAACTAAAAGGAAGCAAGCTAGAAATAAACTCATAAAGGGAGAGCTTTTCAGAGATACTGGATGAAAAAGATGTGGTGCTATGAGCAAAGATACCATCTTTGGTGGTTTGATTACATCCGCAGACAGAAAAACAGAACTTCTCACATCCTCTGTAGGCAGGTAGACAGGTAAAGCTGCATGCAGGGAAGGCCTGATTCCATCAGTAGCTTAACTTCCTAACCAGAACAAGAGCTGTGGCCATTTGTGTCAAAAGAAGGAACATTATAGGTAGTGAAACAGGCTGAAAAGAGGACTGCAGGTAAACCTATGTTGCCCAGGCAAAACTAAGGGTGTTGCAATTACTTTAATTTCATTGTAATTAATTAAATTCACTATGTTGCAATGAATCAAAAGTATAACACATTCAGAAATTATTTGCAAATGCAAAATGCTTTCACAGATAGCAATACAAGCAGTTTTTCAGTAAAGGAAACTCTTCTGAAGCTTAAGCCAACCTTCTGAAATAAGATGGAGAAGACGCCAGTGCTCTGCAGGACAAGAGGTTCAGGTTTGGCAAGCTCAGAGACGTGAGCTCTAGAGCAGTGTCATGTGAGTACTGCCTCTGGACTCACAGTGTAGATACTCAGGCCTTGTCCTCAGTTGAGCCAAAGGTCCTGTCCCTCCTTCCTCTGAAACAGTTGATTAAACTGAATTTTGCATACCCAGTGGTACATGAAGTAGCAATGGGCCTAACTATTCTGCTGGTTTCAAGTCTTCCTGGATAAGATCTCTGTGGAAGCCCTCAGGACATACGATGGCTGGGATAACCTCTCCAGTAATCTGAGGTGAATACATTACACTGCTCGTGTAGCACCAAGCAGCACTCACTGCCCTCCTGGGTAGGCCCTCATTTGGATCTTTATTGATAATACTGAAGATTCTTTCCATAGCTGAAACTGAATCGCAACAGTGTTCTGACTGGAGATATCCTGATCCTTCAGAACCAAGGTGCAGAAGAAAATCTGTAGGATGGCAAACACAGTGACAACTGGAGTTTTTATTATTATTATTATTATTTTATTATTTTTTTGTATCTTTACCTGCATAGCTATTCTGTAGGTATCTGGATTTATTTCCTTGGATAAGATGCATCTGCTTAGACCTAGCTGTCAAAGTGTCAGGAATCTAGGATAACTCAGTTTCCCAGGCTTCCTTTACAGTTATGGAGGTAGACATTGGCTTGCTACGTGAGCCAGCACTGTGCCCTTGCAGCTTGGAAGGCCAACAGCATCCTGGGCAGCATCAACAGAGAGACAGTCAGCAGGGTGAGGATGGTGATTATCCAACTCTACTCTTCCCTTGTGAGGCCCCGTGTGGAGTACTGCATCCTGGTCTGGGGCTCCTAGCACAAGAAAGACGTGGAGCTGTTGGAGTGGGTCCAGAGGAAGGCCACAAAGTTGATCAGAGGGCTGGAGTTCCTCTTTTATGAAGAAAGGCTGAGGGAGCTGGGCTTGTTCAGCCTGGAGAAGAGAAAGCCCTCATTGCAGACTTCCACTATGTGAGGGGAGCTTATAAACAGGAGAGAGACACAGCTTTTACACAGATGGATAGTGATAGGACAAAGGAGATTGACTTCAAACTAAAAGGGAGATTTAGATTTAATATTAGGTGCAAATTTTTTACTCAGAGAGTGTTGAGGCACTGGCAAGGGCTGCCTAAAGAAGATGTTTCACCTCTGGAGGTGTTCAAGGTGAGGTTGCATGAGGCCCTGGGCAGCCTGATCTGATGGGTGGTAGTTCTGCCCATGGCACAGGCATTGGAACTAGATGGTATTTAAGGTCTCTTTCAGCTCAAGTCATTCTATGGTTCTATGAGTCCATAATTCTGTGTTCACTTTCAGAAAAGAAAAAAAAAGTCACATCTGTTTTTGCATTTGCATCTGTGTTACCACTGTCAGCGTGGAGTGCCATTGGTTTGAGTGCCATTTGCATAACCTTCCTTGGGTGTGTCAGAAAAGATACTGACAAAGGGAGCAAGTTTATGGGAGCAAAACATCTAAGAACTGTCTGAGGAAAGATCTCTGCTGGATGTGCTGCTGCGGTGTCTCATCCAGCAAGCAAACCTTCTGTGTATTCTTGGCATAAAGGAACACTACTTCTCATTCAGAATTCCTCCATCACAAAAAAAAATTATGTCCTGTGGAAAAAAAAAATGAGAACTTGTGTCAAAAAAGCATGGCTTGTTTAGGAGGTTAGAGTTGAGCAACATGGTTGTCTGAAAGAGGAGCAGCAGGAAAACAGAGCACTTCGATCTGTCTGCCAGTCGGTAAGGGGTAATGCAAGGTTGTTTTATTGTTCCTTCAGCATAATGTATGAGGATGATTTGTAATGAGGGAGAATCTAGGGTAAATAGCTCTTGCTAGAACACTTTGCCTTCAGATATCTTGGTAATCTGTGGCAGGTATGCTTGCTGTAAATCAGAGGCTATGTCTTTGCATTTGGAAGTCACTATTATTATGTTGTAGGGTGTGTGCTTACATAGTTGAAGTATGGCATTTGGAAAGAAGTAATTTCACCTCAGAGTGGAAGTTTCCCTGGGGCACAAATCCTCAACAGTGAAATTTTGTACGTGTACTTTGACATACGCATGCCAGTGGGCATGTGCCAAATTATGCCTTTGAAGCTATGGAAGCCTGGCTGTGGGAACCTGGAACCTTGAAGAGTCTCTCAAGAGAGGGGAAACAGAGCCAGCTGGACTCATTTTCTATAGACAGAAGTTTAATTGCTAGCTAGTAGCTACTACATCAGAAAAGCAGTCATTTCAGGGACCTGGAACATGCTGGTGTGAAGCTCTCGTTCGAGGAAGTCAGGTGGCAGCCTGACTGCGACCCATCCAGATCCCCCTCTTTGCACATTATTTTTATCTCCAGTACATGGTAAAGTATCTTACAGTCATGGTAAAGTATGAACACAGTTATAATAACCAACACATTGCTGTTATTAACCAGCACCTAAGAACAAACTGCAAATACTCTGCTTTTGAGTGCAAGCCAGCTGAGCAAAGAACAATTTGTCTATCTGTCCAGCAGAAGTTACAGACAAGAAATTAAATCTTTGTAGTAAAATTGATGTACAGCTTCTTGTGCCATAAGCAGCTTCTTTTCCCTGCCAGGTAGTGGCTGGGCTCTGTCTTCCTCATTCTCTGGGGCCTTGCAGCCCCTGAGGGGCTGTCTCCTCTTTGTGGTAACAGATACCTGTCCTCCCCACCAGCTCTCTTTTCACTTCATCCTTCTGCGCTCACAAGTCCAACGTCACCTTTAACTCACAGAAACAATACATGTGTTATTTTGTCTGCCCACCCAAAGAAATAAAAAATTGGACTGAAGCACTGCCCTAAGAACAGGAATTGTGCATAGTGTGTAATAATAACTTGATGTTACTGTACTATTAAGATAATGTTTCCGTAGCAAAATCACTACTTTATAAAAATAGCACTTATGACAGTAATAAAAAGTCCTACTGAGGGAAATTAACCTATGAAAGGGGACTCACGAGGGGCTGGATTATACCTTTATCACTACTCTGAGGTCAGAGCTAATTGGCAGACAACAAAGCTTATGAACTCAGAGTTGATTGCTGCCTTCTGCTTTTCTCCGCTGACAGATGAGTACACCGCTCCCTCTATTACTCCTGTGATTTATTTTTACTTGTAGGCAGATAAGATCAGCGCATCGTTATGTTGGACTCTGTACCAACATGGAGCAAGAGCACCTCCACTATACAGCTTACGATCCGGTCAGAAAACGGAGGGGGGTGTGAATAAACATTTCTTCCTCCTGTTTTACATGGGGAACAGACGTTCCAATCCACACAGATTTGGATCTAACAGTTCAGACTCACAACCATTTTAATGTATCTTCAAGCAATAACTGATCTGCTGCATCCTGCACATCCTCTTATGGCACAGTGTGGACAAGGCAGCCAGACCTCTTTCAACACAGGCTAAACTAGCACTGCTGTTGTACACCCAGCATATTTTTCCCGTCCAGAATAACAGTTCCTGCAGAGAGACCTACACTGGATAACTGGTTAAGGTTAAATACAATCCAGCAAGAAAAGCAAAACCAAAAAAACCTTCCTCATTTTAAACCATATTATTTCCCCCATCAGGAATACAATCTCATGGCAGCAGAGCTCGTTGTACTGGCTTAATTTGCTGGTATACCTTCAATTTGAATCGCATCACCCTTTGTGTGCCCAGGGTAAGAGTGCACATGAGGACAGTCACTGCTGTTCAACTGAGACACAATGGCTTGTTAAATTGTCATAAACTGATCATAAGTCTGAATCCCAAATGGCTTACCCGAGGTCACCCAGCAGTTTGAGACACACCCAGCAACTGAACAACATCTCCGGAGTCCTCCAGCCTAGCGTCAAATACAATGGCACTTTTCCTCTCTAATTGCAACCAATTGTCACTGTCTTCTGGTGAGTATAACCAGGAGAAAACGGATATGGGAATGAGCTGAGTCTGTCCACTCAGCCATTCCAGCTTCAGATGAAGCATTCTAGCAGGGCTTTGTCAGGAAAACTGCATGGTTCTACCAGGTCCTGCTTCTCCAAAAGCAATGAGCAATTAGATATCAACTCAGCAAAAAGTTCTTGAGGTAGGGATAGGTGTTGCTGCCAGGCAACATATTTCAAGGAGAGTGGTTATCATTTGTAGAAATGAGAAGCATTTTTTTACCCTAGAGAAGTTTGTTCAAGTCCCTCCTTCCTCTCCATCAGTGTGGCTAAGTGGTTAGTGCTATGCAGGGCATGGTTTACTTGCATTCTATAGATGACCTGGGACAAGTGAAAATGTAGTAGCAGAGCAAAGGGATGCTGTGCTGGAGGAATGCTGCTTTCCACAAGCCATGTAAACTCTAATAAATAGATAAAGGGTTCTATTATTTTCTCATGTTTAACTCCACCCCCATCTTCTCTTCCCTTTAACCATATGCCTTCTCACCCTCCGGTTTAAAGTCATGTGTATGTGGCCTGATGAAAGCCTACACAAATCAATGCCAGCACACCCATTGACTTCAATGGGCTTTGTAAAAAGTGAAGAGAGAAGAGAATAGGTGATTATTTTTCCTTTCCAAACGACAAGTCCCTCCCTAAATGAAACAATCCGAATAGTAGTCATAACTGCATTATATTTTGCAATGCATGGGCAAAATTACTCCAACCCTCTAAACAGTTAGCAGCAGTTGGTCTCTCTAATGCTTAGAAAATTATTTTAAATAGACTTCACATCTACAAAATAGGATTTTTTTAGAGTGTAAGTACCTAGGGTTTGATGCCAGCAGTTGTTACCAGCCTATATGCACACACCTCAAAAAGAAGTCAATTTGCACATGCAGAAGGACTGCCCCAGACCTGCACTTGCTGTGTGGTCAAAATCATTTTGATATCCATGAGTAGTCCCCTCAAAGCCATAAATGTAGGGTCATGCCGCGGTTGATGCTCAGCCAGCCATCTGGGCATGCTCTCAGTTAATGACTCGCCTGGCACTTCTGTACCATGTCCCTCAGAAGAGAGTGTGCCAGCTCCACACTCAGCAGCCAGGGAACTGAGCCGTGTGCTCTCAGGCATATGGTGTTACCACCCTCTCAAATGGAGTAGTGTGAGTCAGTGAGGCCTAGGTGATTTCACAACATCATACAAGTAGAAAATCTCTGTGGAACAAGCCACTGAGTTCAAATCTCACTCTTGACTGGGGACTTATGCAGACTGTAACATCTCCATCTGTCTTTCCTACCCTACAACAGGGCATGAAAGGATTCCTCCACCTCATCCTCTCGATTCACTGAAGTGTAAAAATCCCAAGGGAATTTAAAAAGTTATTTTCTTTTCCATCATGTCTGCCTCCGCAGTTTGCCTGCTTAACAAAAGGCTAATCCATCGCTTAGACATGGGGAAAAAAGCAACTGTTAATTTAGAGTGCTGGCATGCTCTGGATATCCAAACATCTTCACCCCAAAAAGCTGCACTCTTTTTTTTTTAACAATACTTGCAACAGAAATGATCCAAATGTATAGAAGTGGAGGTGATATGTAAATTATTCTTGCTCAGAATGGTGTACAGAGTAATAATCTTTCTGCTAAAATACAGTTTTTGGTTGTTCTTCAGAATGTCTGCCTGATTAAACATCCTTGAGAAAACATGCAAGGGACTGCAACAAAGAAAAACAAAAAGGTTTCTTTTAATCAGTAATTAGGTAGCAAATAAGCACAATTAATACTATTTGTATCTAGTGTATAATATCAGTAGAAAGAACAGATGTCATTTATCCTCTAAAAGCCAAAACTGTTTGGCTTAAGTGAAGCCACCTTAGTCTTTCCTTCACATTTACAACAGAAAAGAGACTGCAGACGGGGAACTGGTGCACCTCAGCCAAGGGATGGGAACATTCAGCTCAGAGATAGGAGCTCCTCGTGAAGCTTTAAGTCAGTTATCTGGAAGAGGGTGAAAACAGCCCTTCAGACAGAGTGTGGTTTTCCTACTGTCTCCAGTAGAGGAGTCATTCCTTTGAGTCGAGCGATAAAATCCTTCAGGTTTTAACCTGAAGTACGAACTATCCCTTCTGTTGTAGGTGGCACACCGTGCATTCTGTGTTGCAATGAGCCTTTGCAAAATGCCCTCTGCATGCATTTTGCTACAGAAGATGAAGAAGATTGGTCAAATCATTTTCACGTGAGGGCTGGGGGAAGATTCTTAGTGAACAGGCTATGAAAAATCACTTCGTTTACTGAGCTACTTTGCAACTTGCAGGGAAAAAACATCATTATAAGCTCTAGATGAATTTCTTTAACTCCGCAGTATTTGAATGCTTAAGAAATAATACAAGCATGAGTTTGTACTGCCTAGAGTCAGCCAATCTGACTATTTTTGTACCATAGATGCTTTCAAATAAAACTTTTATGAAATTTTATTTGGTGTCTAACCTTGCTTACAGTCCATTTGAGCCGTACGTGACTAGACTGTAAAAAAAAGTTAGTCACGAAGTACAGCCCTGACTACCATAGAGTTGTGCTCAGGTGATAAGAGGCTATCAAACCAGCTTACAAACTTTTTGAGGCAGTCACACAGTGTGAAACAGAAACTCTCACAGGCATCAGAAACTTTTCAATTTCTGTAGCAATGGCACATGCATATGCAGGCCTCACGCCAAGGTGGCCTTACGAATTTGGGTCAAGGAGAAGCAGGAACTGCACAGAGATAGATCTAGGATGTCCTTCAGGCTCTCCAAGCTGAACGTGTGCCCTGGCCTCCTCCTGATGCCATGCTGGGGTACAGGTTGGTCTCCCAGGCACTGCTGCCAGCTGGGAAAGAATAGACCCAAAGGGAGCTCAGGAATTCACAGCCAGAGCCCTGCCCCTACAAACTTGGGCCAGGAAAGCACTATGGTATGCACACAGTGGTCCCGCAATGACCCAAAAACATTTCAAAGACAGGGATAGAATCCTCTCACAGTTCATGGGGTCTATCAACTAAAGACTTAATGGATTTCTTGTCCCTTGCATGAACAATGTAAATCCTTTCTAAAAAGAAAGAAATGCTACTCAGCAGAAACCTTATGGTTTTAAACTGAAGTTGATGGGTTGGAGATGGAACGTACCATTAAAACCTACCCGTTTTAAAGTGGTAATAAGGAGACAGATTCATATTTGAATGTTTCTCTTTTTAATTTTTCCAACACCTAATCTCTCGAATGAGAGCAATCAGAAAAGAGGCATTCTAATTCTCTTGTGGGGAAGAGAAGGCGCCAGAGATCAAGTGATAACCACGCTGTGTCTCCAGCCACTCTCAGGAGACTTCTGGCTATGTGTGAACCCGAAACAGAGAAGAGAGTTTTAGGCACAGTGTCTGCCAGAACTTCAACAGCAGACGCACTTCTGCTCTCATGGCACGAACCCAAACCGTGGACAATCTGTTTCAGAAGGCTTTGCAGAATGTCAGGCTTGCACATTCTGCTTTAGTTTACATAAAGATCTTTCTCACACACATATACCTCGAAGCTAAAAGAACAATGAGATCTTGAAGTTAGTCACTACAAAGGTAGAAAGTGCCAGACGTGAGGTTACATATGCAACCCAAATTTAGTTCCTCATATGAGCTCATGATTAGACATGCTTTAATTACGCGGCCACATACACTTTTTCCATAAGGACAGTGATAACCGAGGCAAAGAAGTCACGAACAACAGGGTGGTGATGGACAGCGCTAACAAACAACGCTTGGACCAGCCTGCGTGCTAAGGCACGGACAGCACAGCAGCGGAACCGCCCTGTGGCATGCCATCAGGCTCCTTCCCACCACCGCTGCCTCCTGCAAGGGCGTGAAAGGAGAGAAGCGGAGAGGGAAGGCAGCGGGCCGCAGCGCAGAGCGCGACCCCAGGGGCGGCATGCCGGGCCGGGCGGCCGCTCTGAGGCGGGGCGGCGGTTCGCTCCCGCTTGGCGCGCTGCCGCCGCCCGCCAGGCGCCACGGCCGCGGGGCCGGGCAGCGCCCCCAGGTGCGCCGCGCTCCCCGGCAGCACGGCCGGCTCCGCGCCGCCAGCCGGCACCGCCTCCACAGGGCAGCGGGAAGGGAGGGCCCGGGCTCGGGCTCGGGCGGGCTGCGTCCCGTTCGTTTCTGCGCTCCAGAATGTTCTCCGTTGCGGAAGGAACCGCGTCTAACCGCGTGGAAACGCATCAGCGTGCCAGAAGCCAACGCGCTGATGACACCTTAACGGGAGGCAGAAGTCGGCTGGAGCGAGAGCATCCGCGCCGATCAAACGTAGCGTGTCAGCGCACGTGTTAGGGTCACTTGAAATTCTGCGTTGCGGAGGACGGAAACCCTCACCTCACCTTCGCTCGGGGAGGTGATGCTTAGCCCGCGGGAAGCGGGATGAGAGCCCCGAGCTCTGCAGCCCCGCCCGACCCCGCAGAGGGGCGAGGAGAGGAGCGCTCACCAACCTGCGCACGTCTCCTTTACTCGGGTTTGAACCGAGGAGCTGAGCTGAGCCTCGAGCCGCCGGCGAAGGGAGAGCGTGGTTAGCCGGCGTGGTGTTCGTTCCGATTTACAAATGGCGTTTCCGGCTTTGTTTTATTCAATGTTTAATTTAAAAATAACAATAATAAGAAGAATAAAAACTAGCCCTCGAACTGCGTGCTGGATCACAGCCAGACGCGGTGCTGCTGCTCCTTGGCACCCCGGAAATAGCCGGCAGGTAACCAAGAGCTCCCGCTCGGTTAGTTGTGCGGGAAGCACTGCGCCACGGCTTACAGCCTTTCCGATTTTAATTGCTCTGAACCGGCAGGGTATTTCACCAGAACCAACGCGTCAGTGGTGGGAGCAATCACACCTACTGGAGGAGGATGTCGCGGTTTTTGATTTCCTCTCCGTCTCACAACACAAACACACCACATTTCTGGATCTGTCTGTGTACACACGCATAGAAAATAGTGGGTGGCTGCGTACCGCACACACGCGCACATAAATTTCTCTAATATGTTTCCGTGTTCGGGGGCCGGATCGGCAGCAAATAAACGTTCCCTGATTTAGAGCACTCCTCAGGTACTGCAAACACTGATGAACCAAAATCCGTATGTAGAAAATGAGCGCTTCCTTGGTGCACACACACACGCGCGCGCGGCCAAAGAGAGGGAGAAAAAGAAGGAGGAAAAGAAAGGCAAGGGGAACTCGATTTATTCTCATTTGTTTATCTCTAGATTTTCCCCCCTTTCTGCAAATTCATTTGAATAGCTTTCAAGCTGCAAAATGGAAATGTGGCTCCTGCCCTCTATTTCAGCAGCAGCGTCCTGGCAACAGAGCAATTTTCTATCATCAAGGATAAATGGCATCGAACAGAACATTCTGATAAAAAAGAAGGAAAAAAAAAAAAAAAGCTTTAGCCCGAGAAGCCCATGATTGCTGCCCTTCCTGTCTGTCATCCCTTTACAAAATCCTCTCCTCCAAACCTGAGCTGCATGCTGTCAGAGCTAATAATGTCTTCTAAAGAAAAGGGGAAGAAACGGCATTCACGCACAATGTTCCCATTTATTACATAGAGTGCTTATTTAAAAATTGCAAATATATTTGTTTGGTTCACCGCAAATTAAAACCAAGATATAGGAAGTTACACGATGCAACAATTATTCGTGTCACAGCAGAGCATCAAACCGCATATCTTGCTTTTCCATTGGTTAATGTGCGTGCACGCGTTGTATATGTGTGTGTAACGCAGGGAATATCCCTTGTTATGAAAATAATAATAAAAAATAAATAAAAAACCCACTCCGATCCTCCTGGTAAGGCTGCGCTTTGTTGTTTTAGGGCTATGGGGGGAACAAAACTCTTACGGCCCCACCACCGGGCCCGCGCTGCTCCGTGCCGCCGGGCTGCGGGGGCACCCCATACATTGGCTTTGTCCGAGAGCGCGGAGAGTGCGCGCGTAGGGAGGGGGACTACGACGCGTGGAGGGACCCTGCCAGGCTGTCCGAGCCCCCTCTCAGCGCAGGCCGAGGAGATGCGGGAGGACAAGGCCGGAAGCCGCTGCGTGCCGGAGCGCTGGGGTGCGGCGATGCGGCCGCGTGCGGAGAGCTCCCGGCCCGCACCTGCGCTGCCTCCCCCAGCCCCGTTCCCACCGCCGCTCCGTGACGACGGGAAGATTAACGAGGCCTCTCAGCAGCAGCTGTCTGTTGGAGCTGTCGACACAGCCAATTAATACTTTTAATTGCCCCTACCAGGAAACTAACCGGTGCCCCTCCGGTTTGCGTTGCTCGCTGCACTTTCTCTCCCCCAAAACGATGCGCGTCGCGCGCGAGAGGGGGCGGGGGGAGAAGAAGCTTCATGCTGAAAGACGAGGAATTATTATAGGGGGTCGGGGGGGAGATCTGAGCTTGGGTTTATTTCGCTCCACTTTCCCCCAGGACTTTGGGGCCGGAGGAGCGCGCAGCGCTGGCTCTCAGGAGGGCTCCCCGAGCCCATCGCGGCCCGGACTGACCACGGCCCCGCTCCCCGAACACGCGGCTCCGGCCCGTCCTCGTCCACTGCTCCCTCTGCCCCAACGCTGTGCGGAGCCGGGGTCTTTCCCGCTGGGAACCCCGCGCCCCGAGCCACTCTCGGGCCTCGCAGCTCTGTCGCAGCCGCGTTGTCCCGCATTAAAACAAAGTAAATCCGCGATGGACCCTGAATGTGAATGAGGTATGGGTCGTGTGACTGCTGCTGAGCTGTGCTGCTCCGAATATGGCTTTAATTAAATGTCTTCCGGCTCTAAAAGATTACACGTTGTGCAAAATAGTTCCTAGCATGAAATTCACTTCCAAGATGCGAAATTAGGTTACTTATAAACGTCTTCATTTAAAAGAAGAAAATCGCTTCTCCCCCTTTTGCTTTCTGCTTTGTCGAACAGAGCGCTCCTGCGAGGAAGGAGGGCTGGGACCGTGTATTTATAGCGGCACGTGTAACAAAACCTGCCCGGGCGGGCGGGCGAGGGCTGCTCGCTACAATTCTCAGCACGGGGAAGTCAATCCCGAGCTGATTCGTTTCAGCCCCGCTGTCAGAGCCCGCTGCCTCCGCGCCCCGCGCTGCGGAGCTCCCACCTCCTCCCCCCGCATCCCTCCGCGGCGGCTGTACCGGGACTGCGCGTGGGTCGGGCAGGTGGGGAGAGGCGGCCAGCTCCTCTCACTGATGAAATAAATTTAAAATAATAATAAAAGATCATAATAATTCTAGCTGGCGAGAGGACAGCTCGCGATGTGCCTCGCACCGCCGGCACAGAGCGGTGCGGAGGGGGGGCGGGGGGAGACACAATCCGCCGCAGGCTGTGCTCTGTTGGTCCGTTTCTTATTACGCCCTCAGATCGGGGATCTCGCCTATAGATGGGTTTCTATAGAGAGATCAGATAATGGATCGCTCCGGATTACCTTGCTAAATTAACTTCTAGATTTGTTTTTAAAGTCCGTTGAGACCCTGACAAAAGAGGCTGTGGAGAGATGGAGATGCGAGATAAACCCATCGGGCAATCTCATTACATGGCAACGAGCGAAAAGCCCTCCTTGCAATCGACTCGAGATAACGAGGCTGCCTAGAGGAACGAGCGAAGCCCAGATATTTACTTCTTTTCCTATTAAATAAACCTCAATAACTGCATTGACTTTGCGCGGTGTTTACTACATTTTCATTCAGCGCTTAGGTAAATGCATCCCTAAAGGTAGAGTAAATAATTGCACCGATCTCAACAAGGGAAATGTGTAGGCATCTGAAGCGTACTAAAAATAAACGGAGGCGATCAGACTGCAGGGAGAGGACCCCGCGCTCGTTGCGGCAGTTAAAGCCCCTCTCCCCCTTCGGGGCCGCCCGGACGGGGCCGCGCTGCGGGCGGTGCTGGAGAGCAGGCGGCCGCCGCCGCAGCACAAATTGCAGCCTCTGCCCCGACTTGAAAGAGCCTCGGGTTTCCATCCACCTCTGAGCCCTTCCAAGATGGGCACTTGAGAGCGGTGGTTTTTCTTTTTTCTTTCCCTTTTTTTTTTTTTTTTTTTTTTAATTGAATGGCGTCTTCTGCCGCCGCCAGAAGAAGAGGTTCATTCTTGTTGTTGTTGCTGCTGTTTTTTTCTTTCAATTGAAAAGAAAACAAACCAACACGAGTCCCCGCTAAAACCAACATCTCTATTTCAGCAGCGTCCGCGCCGCCGGGGAAGCAGCCAAAGCGAAGCCCCACGGGCAGAGCTCCGCACACCCGGGGGTGCCCCCCCACGGCGGTCACGCGGGGAGGGGAGAGCCCTCCTCGGGGTCTCCCCAGGGCCTCGCTGCGTAGGCGCATACCTGGGCAGGTGCGGGAGGAGGACGGCCCTCTGCCCCGGCTCCGCGGGGTCCCGTCCCCCGCCCGCAGCCCGGAGCCGAATTCTATTTCAAAGCAGATATCCGCCCCCATCCCACACCCCGTCGAGGGAAACAACCAACGACAACAGCAAAACAAAACATTAAGCAAACAAAAAGCCCCAAGCTCCGGCTCTCTGCAGAGCCACACATTGAACGAATCTGGCTGTAAGGTTTTAATTACAGCGAAGCCTTCGCTACAAATCTGTACAAGAGACAGTGGCTGGTTCCCTCTGGATCTTTCCCCTTCTGCCTCCCATTATTTTGACCCACGCTCCGACATAGAAAGCGGCGTGTGGGATCCAGCTGCGAGGCCGGGCTTGGGGTTTACCCCTCCGCCCCCGCCACTTCCTTCGCACTCGCGGTATGGAAAGCCATCGACGCCTGCCTGTCTGTTCCGATGGTAGCGGCTTGAAATCCAGAGGCTCTCCTTAAAATAGGTCGGGAGCGTTCGCTCGCCGCAGGGCAAACGCTTCAGCGCGAGCGCTTGGCGTGGCCCGCGGAGCGCTCCAAGAGCTGCGCCACGCGTGCGTGCGATTTTCAGTGTTCACGAGTGTGCCATTTTCACGAGCGTGCGATTTTCGGGGGCGTGGAAGCCGCTCTGCAGCCGGGGAGAAATCCCGTGCCTCTGCGGTGGGAGCCGCTCCGCAAAAATGTGTCTGGAGCAGCTCGCTGCCAGCAGGAATATTCCTCTGCTTCCCACCTCTCCCCACCCAGAGCTTTTCGGAGCCCCCAGCGCTCTGCCCTTTCCTTTGTTCATTCGATTCTGCTATTATAAAAAAAAAAAAAAAAAAAGAAAACCAAAAACGTAGGGTCAGGCACTAAGCCTCGTCCTCACCGAACTTGAGCATTTCTCCGTTTCTTTTAAAAAGAGTATTGCAAGATTGGATTGCCCGAGGGTTCTCGCGGAAAAAAAAGGCGAAAAACAAAACAAAACAAAACAAAAAACGCGCGCGCTAATGTCATTCCTGAAAGATGCTTCTCTCCTACTCGGAACGGGACAGAAAACACTCTCCCTGGCCCTCATGTGAATTGGGGTGGGGGGATACACGCCGAGCATCCCTCAAAGCTCCCTCAGCTACTCCGCACCAAACGAGTGCACGCCTGGGGAACGCCGCCAGGTACCGCCCCCCCAAAGCACGCGCGGAACAGCCCGGCATGGGATCCTTCCCCCCGCACAGCCCACCCGCACCAAGCGCTGCGCGGGACCCCGCCAGGAGGGGATGAGAAAGAAAAGGGGAACGTTTGTTTTCCCCTGTTGTTATTGTTGAACGCATGAATGAATGAATGAATGGAACAGAAGGTGCTCCGAGGCATATAGGAAGCCTCTGGCCGCTTATATTAACTTCCTTTTATACCCTAAAAATAGCACCCCGTTTCCTGTTGTTCGTCAGCTCCTTCTCGCTGTTGTGTCTCCTGTGACATCTTTCGACTCTCAAATGCGACTTGAAACCACGCGTACGCTTTTGGTCTTTTGAAAGCCTTACCCACAAACACCATTAAAGCGACGCGGCTTAACGTGACACGGAGCAGCGGCGGCACGAAGTCACCCCGTCCCGGTCACGGGCCGCCCGGTGCGCTCTGCCCGCTCTCCTCCCGTGACCGCTGGGACACGGAGGGCACCGAGGCCGTGCTGCTCCCCGGCTCGCAGCCGGTCCGGGCTGCGGAGGCCTCCGTGCCCCTGGGAGAGAGTGGGAGCTTGCGGGGAGCCCAGCAGGGGGAAAGCAAACCGGGGCTCACCCCGGCTCACCCCTCCGCCTTCAAATCCGCTGAATGAGGTTTCATTTCTTCAACCTGTGCCTGGTGCGGGTTGGATCTTCGGCATCCCCGACATACACGAGCCCGGGGCCCGTGGGAGAAGAAACAACCCCCCGCCCCTCAACCTCTACCGCCTCACGCACGACACGAAAGCACGGTCCCCTCGTGCTAGAAGACACGAAGAAAGCAGGGGGTTGAGGGGGGAGAAAAAGAAAACAA
The DNA here is from genome assembly GCF_038088225.1 of Cyrtonyx montezumae. Classification (NCBI taxonomy): domain Eukaryota; kingdom Metazoa; phylum Chordata; class Aves; order Galliformes; family Odontophoridae; genus Cyrtonyx; species Cyrtonyx montezumae. Next base: position 995,646 of record NW_027071870.1, on the reverse strand, counting down.
TAAATATTGACAAGCAGCGTGACTCCTTGCAGCCGAGTCATTAACACCGACCAATCAACGGCAGCTCCATACCGAGAGATTTGCCTAATTAAATTGGGGGGAAACGATCGGCGTGAGGCTGGATGGAGTCAGCTGTCCCATCGAGATCCGAGGCTGGCTGAGCGCGGCGGGGGGAGCAGCGCGGGGTACCGGGGGGGTTACCCGAGAGCTCCCGCTCTGCCGGCGCCCACCGACGGCTCCCGGGGACACCTGAGCCGGGCCCGGGTCCGGCCGGACGCGCTGCCGCCCGCCGAGGGGAGCAGCTCCGCGGGGCTCCCCCCTCTTTTCCCTCTCCTTTTTGCTCCGCGGTGTCTGCCTCAGACGCCTCGATCCCTTTTGCGAGGAGACACCTCGATACTAAGGCAAAGCGCCCTGCACTGCCCAGCCCGTCCCGATTCGCGGTTAGCATCCATTGTGCAGGAGGAATTGTTTCGAAATAAGGAAGCACAGTGTCGCAAATGCTCCCCGGACCATTTTCTGACACCTTTTGTTACGCGTGCTCGGGCTGCTAGAGAAAATGCCCATGTGTGCACCTGCAGGAAAGCGCCTTGGTGATGCTAGCAGCGAGCTGGAGGGGAGACAGCCGTACCACTGCCGAATAGACCTGTGCCATGGAGCACGTTACCCTCAGCCGTGCACACAGAGTCCCAGAAGGAAGTCTCTCCCTTCTCTCCCCGTTCTCTATATTTTTATTCACTGTGGGACTGTACGCGCCGGCTCAGGTTTCCCTTTCGCGTGTTAAAGTGGAACTCGTGTTAAAGCCAGAGAACAAGGCAGGACACTTCAGCCGCATTCAGAGTCACTGAACCGACTCCGAAGGCTCAAGAAGTGAAACACCGACGGGAGCTGTAGGGGGGTGGGATACGACCCCCCCCCCCCCGCCCGCCCCGGGAAAACCCCCCTCGCAGCACCCGAAGCCGAACGCCGGGTCCGGGGCTCCCCTGCCCGACCCCCGCAACCCCGCGGCCCCCGGCACCGGCGGCTGCACCCCGGGCTGAGGGCTGGGGGGGGTAAACAGCAAAAGGAAACGAAGAATAGGAAATAAGGAAAAAATAATCCGAAGTAATAGTAGGGATAATACTAATGACCTTCTGAATATTTCCGAGAGCGATGCGTTAAAAAATATTAATAAATAAAAAAAAAAATAAAATGAAAATAATTCAAATCTATGAACGCGCCCTCTGGGATAGTCGCGGTGCGAGGCGGTGTCGGGACCTGCGCTGCGCTGGGGCTCTCTGGGCTGCGAGGGTTTTGCAAGCGGCGGCCGCCGGTGCCGGTGTTGGTTTTCAAAGCCCGCAGCAGCCTCCATCCATCCAAGCCCCTTCCCGCTACGGAATCTTTCGGTTTTCGCTACGCCGTGTCCTTCCTACCTCGGTCCTCCGCGCTGGGGTCGGTTCTGGAGCTGGAGCTTAACTGCCCGCGAGGAGAGTTCAGCGAAGGAAAGGGGAAAAGAGGGGGAGAGGGGAGAGAGGGGAGAGAGATCCTCCGCGGTGCCGGATCAAAGTTAATGTCTTTCCCCGGTCCATCTTTGAAAGAGAAGTGGTAGTACCACCTGGATGCTCGGATATAAATCCCCTTGCAAATAATAAATGGATTAATAATAACAAGGTATGAAGTTCTTTTTATAGAAAAAAGGAGAGAATTGAAACTAAATGCGGCAGTTAGACAACCATTTTGATAAGAGGATAATTGAGGCGACACTGGTGTATAATTAGAGGATAATTTATGCTATATCCACTTTTATTCCACCTCCCAAAATAAACCCAGTCCATAATCATTACAGGCAAATTGTTCTGAATTTTATAGCAGCAATTTGAACAAAGTACTGCAGTTAATCATGGGAGATTTTTGTGTATTCCTGATTAGAAGTCTAATTGCCTCCTTCCAGAAAGTAAAAATAACTGTAAAACGACTCTATTTTTATCATTAACAATGTTGACAATAAAATAAAATCAACCGGAATTGTAATCTAAAGACAAATTTAGGGCGAAGGCGCTTTTCCTTGGGTCGTTTATATCCTAATCAAGCTTTGCCAAAACCGCTAACCGCACGTAGCCATTTGCATATATTTGAAAGCGATTACGGGAGCCGGCTGCTCGCAGGCGGAAAAAGAAATAATAATAATAATGCGGGGAAAAAGGCGCAGGGCGCGCGCGCGCGGCCGGCGGCGGCGCGCAAGAGCGAAAATAGCGCGCAAATTGGAACGGATGGGTGAGAGAAGGGGGAAGATGGGGGGGGAGGCGTGAGGGCGCGCATCCCCTCGCCCCCCCACCTCATCCCGCCCCGCGCAGAGCGCTGAGGGCGCGACGCGCGTTCCTTGCTCCGCGCGGGGCGGGGGGAGGCGGGGAGTTGCGCGTCCCCGCGGGCAGCGCGCGCGGCGGCGCGCCGGGGCGGTGACGTCAGGAGACCGAGTGACCAATGGGGAAGCGCTGCCCTCCGGAGCCGAACCATTCGACTTGTGGCGTCCCTGCCCTTCACGCCGAAGGCGCGCCGGAGCCCAACTTTGGCAGAAGCCACCTTAAAACCTCCGCCCGGGACTCCGCCAGCCCCCAAAAACACCCGGCGGGGGGATGAGGAGCGGGGACAAAACGCGCCGGGAGTAGCCCTGCCCGCCCCCCCACCCCCCCTCTTCCCCCCCCCCCCCCACTCCGCACACAGCCCTCCCCTTCTCCTCCCCTCCCTCGGTTAACAAGGCCCCTCTCGCACTACGGGAGCCTTAAAAAAATAAACCCGCCGCCTCCAGCGGTGCCGCGGCGGTGGCCGGGCAGGGCGGCCGGGCGCGGGGGGCGAGCCGGAGAGCCTCGCTCTCTGCCTCCCCGCCGTCGATGATGACCATGACCACGATGGCTGACGGGTTGGACGCGCAGGACTCCTCCAAATCCGCCTTCATGGAGTTCGGGCAGCAGCAGCCGCCGCCGCAGCCGCCGCCGCCGCCCCACTCGCAGCAGAGCTCGCCGGCCATGGCCGGAGCGCACTACCCGCTGCACTGCCTGCACTCCGCCGCCGGCTCGCACCCGCACCACCAGCACCACCACCACAGCTCGCCCTACTCCGGCACCGGCGGCTCCTACAACCACCGCTCTCTCGCCGCCTACCCCTACGTGAGCCACTCGCAGCACAGCCCCTACCTGCAGTCCTACCACACCAGCGGTGCGCCCAGCCAGACGCGGCCGGACGACGCAGGTGAGCGGGGCCCGGCGCTCCGGCCTTCCCCCCCCCCTCGCCTCTTCCCTTCGCCGTGGACCCCCCCTCTCCCCCGGGGCTGGCAGCCCCCAGGCTGCGGGTCCCATCGCTCTGCGGGTCCCATCTCGTGGATGTCCGTGTAACGCTGTTTTTCGCAGGGAGCCGTTGTTTGCGTGCCGCGTGAGGAGGGGCAAGGAGGGGGAAAAGCATTGTTGCAGGTCTCGGGCTGCTGCCTCCTGAACGCCGGGCGATGAGCTGTGTGCAGCCGCGGGGCCCTGGCTCCCAAACCTTCCGCTTTCGTTTTTATTTTTAATAATTATTTTTATTCTTAATGATTTTCCCCCCCGGGTGGGGGGGTGGGGGTGGGTGGGCGCTCGGTGTTATGTGGCGGCTGCGGCCCGGGGGGGGGAGGGCGGCTCGAGGTGGGGGCCGCGGCCGAGCTCCCAGCTGCGGCTTTTCGCTTTGCAGATCAGCAGAAAACAACGGTGATCGAAAACGGCGAGATCAGATTCAATGGGAAAGGGAAAAAGATCCGGAAGCCCCGAACCATTTACTCCAGCCTCCAGCTGCAGGCGTTAAACCACCGCTTCCAGCAGACTCAGTACCTGGCGCTCCCGGAGCGAGCCGAGCTGGCGGCTTCCCTCGGCCTGACCCAGACGCAGGTAATTGCGGCGGCCCCGCACCGCCCGCTGCCCCGGGCCCGGCCCCGCACCGCCGCGCTCGGATCTGTGCGCATCGCGCAGCGCTCCGCTGCCGGAGGAGCCGAGCGGGGCCCTTCCCTCGGCCGTTCCGCTGCCACAATAAAGTGCTGGAGTTGCCTCTCTGTTCGGATGGGAGTGATTGCGGCGCCAGCGCTGCCCGGCTGCACGAGGAGAACAAAGCAGAGGCGCTGGGCCCGGTGCGGGGCTGAGAGCAGGGCCACGCAGAGACCTATAGGCAAAGGGGAAGCGGGAACACGTTAGGAGATACCCGTGAGCTCGATGGCTAATTGCGCCTGGATGGAGAACGCCAACGCGGTGCTCGAACCCGGGCAAAATGCGCGGAGGTGATAAAAGATGCGGGGACCGGAGCGGTTGCGACCGGGCCGGGCCCGCCGCGGCCGCGGGGAGCGGGGCTGAAGGGCCCCGTGCGCTCAGCGGGGAGGCCGGACAGACGGGCTTGGGCCGGGGAAACGATAGCGAGCGACGTCCGCGCTTTGCCGTGGCCAATGGTAGCAGCTGCTTCCAAACAGCGGGTTTGAAATACGCCGCAAACATTAATCACGGGTACGGAGCCGGCGGCCGCACCGGTGGGTGCGTTGCGCGCTGCCTCCCGCGCGCAGGTGTAAGGGCCCGAGCTGACAGCGCAGACAGACGTGGTCCTAACGGCGCATCTGCCGAGCCCACAAGGTCAGGTTCACACTGGGAGCCGCCTTTGTTCGATGTTGAGACCTATAGTTTCATATGTACGTTTGCCTTCTCAGTTGGCAATTACTATGATAACTGAGTCCCGCGGCCCTACCTGGGTGCTGGTCCCAGCCGGGGAGGTAGGACGGGGCCTAGAGCCGTTCCCACAGCCAGCAGTTCTCTGAGAAATGAGGATTTCCATTTCCCGAACAAGAACTTTGCCAATAAAGCTGCTGCACGGCCCCGCTGTGCCCCCCTTCCCCCTCCCCCCATCCCCCCCGAGTACCCGTGCACGCTTTGGGATGAGCGATGCGCGCACGATGCCCTTTGTCCATTGGCTCCTCTCTCCTGGTATCAAACCAGACGGATGCCCGCGGCTGACGACAACCGCCAGGTGATGGTGTCACCCCAAAATTCAGAACGAGGCACCCGAGGAGCGCGCTGACGCCCGCCCCATGCGTGCCGCACCCCATCCCCGGACAGTCCGGGCACCGCTCCCACACCCGTTCCCCCCGCGTTCACACCGCAGCTCTCCTCTCCCGCAACCCCGCGCAGCCCCGGTTCCCGCAGCCCTAACGCTCGCTGCCTTTCGCTTGCAGGTGAAGATCTGGTTCCAGAACAAGCGCTCCAAGTTTAAGAAGCTGCTGAAGCAGGGCAGCAACCCGCACGAGAGCGACCCTCTGCCCGGCTCTGCCGCGCTGTCCCCACGCTCCCCGGCGCTGCCGCCGGTCTGGGACGTTTCGGCGTCTGCCAAGGGGGTCAACATGCCCCCCAACAGCTACATGCCCGGCTATTCCCACTGGTACTCCTCTCCACACCAAGACACAATGCAGAGACCACAGATGATGTGAACTGCCCGAGACAACCCACGGCCCGAGGACGCCCGGCGCGGCCCGGCCCGAGAGGAGCGGAGCGGCGGTGCGGGGGGGGTTCGCCTTTCGTTTGTCTCCTTTTTTTGAAGTAACCTCAGCTATCGCTCTCGGGCAGAACGAGCCACGTCCCACTGCGGCGCGGGGGAGACGCTTCTCTATGTTCACTCGGACCCCGGGGCACCGCCGCCTCTTTTTGTGCGGAGTGCCACGGACTTTTGGCTGACTTCGCCCGCGAGAAGGACCCGAACTGTAGCGGGGCCGTCTCTCTCTGTTCCGTGAGCTATGGACACCGAACGTGAGCTATGGACACCGAGCGGTGGGAGACTGCGAGCTCCCTCATTGTCATTCTCCAAACGCGGACCGGGAGGAAAAATAAATAAATAAAAGTCAGAGAAAAGAAGGGTTAACGAAACGAAGAGAGATTAAAAATAAAATAAAAAGAACTGTTTGCGAATGAAAATGTACCGCGAGCTCGGAGCACGGCCACGCAGCGCGGACTGCACGCGTACGGGGAGCGGCTGCAGCCCGACAGGAACCGCACGGAGTGCCGCACCCTGCGCGCCCCGGAGGACCGACGGCCGGAAAGACGGGCGGACTGACAGGCATGCAGCCGGACTGACAGCCGGACTGACAGACAGCCGGACCCGCGAAGCAGCCCGGCACCCCGCTCCTGCTGCTGGACCTCCCTCCCGAGCGACCTTTCTGTATATATTGTTGAATTTTAGCTGTACATAATACTTTGTATGGTTTGGTCTCCTTTCATATCTAGAGTAAAAGCCACCAAGCGCCCGCCCGCCTCGCGTCTCTCTGCCCCGCAGCCCGGCCCCTGCCCCGCGCCGGGGAAGGGGGAACCTCTGCGAGCACCGCACAGCCGAGCCCGGGGACAGCGGCTCGTCCCGTCCCGGGGCCGCCTCTCCGCCGCTCCCCGCGCGGAGCATCGTGCCGCCCCCGGCCCGGACCCCCCACCCCTCCCCCCAACCTCGAGGGCAGCGCCCACCCCGCGGCGGACGGAGCCCCGCATCCCCCGGCCCCGCGAAGCCGGGACAACCGCTGAGGGAAGCGGCGGCCGCGGGGACGACGGAGCCCTCCGAGCGCTCCGTCTAATGACAGCTACACACAGGCGTGCAAAGGACACTCACTGTAATTAGACACAAAGCAAAGACTACTTACCCAGAGACCCCATCTGGGGGGGGTGGTGTGGTTTTTTTTTTTTGGGTTTGATTTTTTTTTTGCTTTTTTTTTTGCTCTTTTTGTTTTGTTTTGTTTTGTTTTGTTTTTTTGGATCGACATCCCCGCTCCGTCAGTCTTCGGAGTGCTTTAAAGCCGCTCGGTCCTGTCATTTCCTACCATTCGCATTGTTACATTAGGAAAAAGGTTTTCTTTTCTTTTTTTCCCCTTCCCACTGTGAAACTTTGGGTTCAGAGCTCCCCAGGATCAGCCCCGAACAAAGCCTCCAGCTGCAGCGCCATCCAATTTGAGGCAGACATTGGGGACAATTTAAGGTTTTTATCCACAAGAAGGTTTTTTTTCCATTCTCTTAAATGCAGCCATAATTAGAGTAATTTTTCATGTAGCCCGCTGATTACAGCGTTTTTACCGTCAAAGATAATTACCTGTAATTTTCTTCCACTTTTAATACTAAAAAGCCATCTTTATTTAGATTCGGGAACAGGAAAGGCGAAACAAAAGAGGAAAATTATTCTGTTATTCATACACAAATTGCAGAGACGTAGGGCCTAAAATTGAAAATTAACCCAAATTATAATGCTGAAAAGAATGGAAGAGGCTTCAGCGGTACAGCTGCGAGCGGGGCTCCCCGCATTATTCAAATGACACCGCGAGAGCCGCCGCGCACTGACACCGGCGGCGGCCCCGGGTGCTGGGCGAGGGGGGGGAGAGCGGCTCGGGGCACCGGATGCGCTGAGCCGGGCCGGGCCGAACCGGGATGGGCCGGGCTGGGTTGGGATGAGTTGCTTTTAACCCTTCCCTCGCCGGCCCGAGAGAGAGCGCTGAGGGCTGGGGACGCCCCCCGTCCCCCCCCCTGTCCCCCCCGCAATCTCCCTCGAGGGCAGGGTTTTGGGAAACCCAGACGGCGAACGAGCGAAGAAATAAATAATAATAATAAAAAAAGAGCCCAGCGAGCGTAACGCGGTGTGAGAAGCGGCGCGGGCAGGCCGCTCCGCCGGTGGGATGGGGAGCGAGCGACGGCGGGGGCAGAGCCGCGTCCCACCCGCGCGGCTGCAGACTCTCATGAAACAGCGGCATCTATGGACCGAGCGGCAGCACGCCCGCACTCCCGCACGCCCGCCCGCATCCCGGCCCCCGCTCGGCCGCCGTCCTCCGCAGGCGCTGCGCGGGGCCCCTCCACCGCCGCCCCGCGGATGTGCGCGCAGTTCCCTCCCGCCGGCGCTCCGCGCGCGGCTGCGGAGAGCGGCGGAGCCGCGCCGGGGAACCGCGTGGGGAACGGCGGCGGAGCCCCGGGGGGAGGCGGGGACGAAGGAGCGGATCGACCCCCGAGCGCGGAGCCCCACACTTACCGTGCCCGGTGGGTCCGGCAAGGCGCGGGGCTGCGCGCGTACGCCGAGCCCGAGCGGTGCGGGGTATTTTTCTGCGGCTCAGGGCAGAAGCGCTTTCTCTATATTCGTGGTTGAGTGAGCACATCCAGGTGTGAAATTGTTTGCACACCCCGGCACCTCTTATATTGCCAGCAAAATTAGCTGTTATTACTGTCACTGTTTAGTGATGGTTAGCTTGATAAAAAAAAAAAAAAAAACGGCTGTAATCAAGACCTGGCGCATCTTTGCAAATTACAGATAATTGTAAACGTCCAGATTATGATAATAGCATCCTAATCCAGCCCGCGATGTAATTATTACGGAGTGTTACATCTGAAACTGTCCAGTAGGGCTCATTCAGCCATTATTCAGACCCTATTTTTGCACCGCAAATGGGTTGCTGAGTTGAAAATGTACGATTGTAATTTCGCGGGGCACTCAATGAGTAATGGTATAGGGAGAGAGAAACACAAAAGTGAAATGCGAACGGGAGCGATCAAATCAAACTCCGAAGGACAAAAGGGTGTTTGATTCCGAAGGAAGGAGAGGAGCGGGAATTAAGGAAGGAGCGAATCGGCGCTGCGCGGCGGTGCGGGGCCCGGGGGGAGCGGTGCGGGGCGTTAACGGGCGCCGGGGAGCGATGCCGCGGGTCCCGGCCCCGCACTGCGGCTCTGCCCGCGGGGTACGGGTACCGCGCATCCCCTGCCGAGGTGTGGAGCGGCCTTCCGCGCTGCCCCGCATTCCCTGGAGCAGGAGCCAGCGGTCCTCGGGGAAATCAGCGCGAAAGCTGCTAACTGTCATTAATGAAGACCAAAGGGGCCGGCTTAACGGGGCTACCTGCTGCTCGAGGGGTTCGCGCGTTGGGGTGGTCCCCTTTCTCCTCCCCACGCGCTTTTGGGAACCTCGAGGACGGTGGGCGCAGGGCCGCTCAGTGGCTGGAGGTTCAGCGGCCGGAGGGCTCGGCCCTTGCGGCGGGCGGCCTTCCTCCGTGCGGGGATAGATGGAAGCGGTGCGAAGGAAAGGGGAGGTGTGGTCCACGGGCAGCCCGAGCCCCGCAAGGGCGCTGCGTGGTGCGCACCGAGGGGAGAGCAGGGGCTTTCCGGAGCGGAGAGCGGCTCCGCTGCCCTACCCGGACCAGGCAGGGGGCTGCAGAGCACGGGGAGTCCGAGCTCAGGCGGCCCCCCCAGCAGGCAAAGCGACGGTAGCGGGCGGGCGGCCGCGGGTCCGCACCTGGGTGGGAAAGCACGGCGCCGGGGACACGGAGCGGAGCGCGGCCCCACGGACACGCAGACGTCAGGATAAGGGCAGGGGCTCGGCCCCCACCGCCGTGTGAGCGGGCAGTGCGAGGAACAAAGGGCAGATAGAACACAGGGTTTCCCCCCCACCCCGAAAAAAAAAAAAATCATAGTGGGAAGGCGGCTCCGTGCGAGCTCAGCTGTTCTATTTCCACCGCCCCCGTCCGACCCTTCGGGCAGGTCACTGCCCCGCTGCGGGCGGCCGCTCCGAGCTCTGGGAGTAAGAAGGGGGGCTCCCCCCTGCCTTTCCCGAAGCAACACATCTCCGTCCTACAGCCACCCCCCAAACACCTCGGTCTATCAATCGCGTGGCACAAATCACAGGAATCTGTAATCGCTGCCACATGCGCGGTGCCCCCGGGGCGGGCACTGAAAGGGGATGGAGGGGGGATGGAGAGGGCACGGAGTGGGCATGGAGAGGGAGAGGGCGAGGAGCACCCGAGGAACCGCGCTGAGGGTGGGGGGGACCCGGGGATGGGCGAGGGAGGACGTTCTGTGCCGAGGGGTGCGGAGGTGGCGGGGGAGCGCAGCGGGGATCCATGGAGGAGGCTTTTCCCTGGTGCCCACGGCAGTGTGTGTGTGTATGTGTGTGTGTATGTGCGCGTCTGACTGTGTGTGTGTGTCTGTGTCAGGCCCTGCGGCTCAGCCCTGGAGCCGCTCGGCACCCACAGGAATGCGGCTCCTCTCGGCTCCCCGAGCTGCCCCGGCTCCGCATGGAAGTGGCCGCCAGGAAAAGAGAAGGGCGGGGAAGAGAGAGCGAGGGAAGAAAAAAAAAAAAAGAAAAAAAAAAAGAAAAAAAAAGAAGAAGGAGAAAAAAAAACCCAAAAAACAAAAATAAAAACCTCCCAAGACAGCAATCCGCCGAGCCCAAAGACAGCGTCAGACAAAGGACGCTTCATCCCATCCCGTCCCATCCTCTTCCCGGGATCCCTCCGGCCGCCGCCGGGCCCCGGGGCAGGCGCCGGGCACCGGGCACAGCAGCGTCCCCGCCGGCGCTGGGCTGCGCACCTCGAGGGCAGAGGGACAGCGGACGGCCGCGGTGCGATTCCCACCCGGGGCCTCCGCACGGGGCACAGTGCCGGCGCTCCCAGCGCTGCCACCGCCCCCGGGCTCCCGGTAGGGGGTGTGGGGAGAGATGGGGCGGGAGGGGGGGGGTGGAGAAGGAGCGACCGCGGAGGGACCGAGCCGGGGCTGCCACCCCGGAGGGCTGGGGGCAGGAAGCTCGGGGAAAGGGGGAAGCTTTTGGCTGCAGGTTCCAAACAGAATAGTAATAATAAAAAGAACAGTGCTTGACTGGAGCGAATCGAGGAGGTGAAGAAATGGAAAAAGCATTGAAAAAGTCGAGATTTTTTTTTTCATTTAATTTTGATATTTTTTGAAGGAGATGAAAGTTGGCAAAAGAGACAAAGCCGAGCGGCCCCGCAAGTCGCTCCCTAAAAATCCTAAAGCTGGGACAGCCCGCAGAACCCCTGGACAGCCTGCTCCGCCGCACCGCTCCCCCGGCCCCGCCGCATCCCCCTCCCCGCTGCGTGGCACGGACGGGGCAGAGCACCGAGGGGATCTGCTCCCCGCCCTGCCCCGCCGCGCCGGCGATCGGAATCGGGTGGTCGCCGCGCATCCCGAGGCTCCTCCATCTTTCCGCCGTCGCCGTCCCACCCCGCGGGGCCCGGAGATGTCCCGCTCCGTGGGATCGGCTCCCGCAGCCCGGTGACCGCGGCCGTGTGCGCGGAGATACAGCGGTAGCCGAGAGAATCCCTGCGATGGAGGATCCCGAGGGAACGCGGGGCCTTCGTTTTGCCCTTCTCTCCCCTCCGGCCCCACAAAGCTCCTCTCCGTCCGCATCGGGGCTTGGCTTTTTTTTTTTTTTTTTTTTTTTTCAAAAGGGGTAATTTGGGAACGCGTCTCGTGGTCGAAATAATTTTATTTTATTCAGAATATACAGTTTAATTCCTCTATCTACAATTATTTACAAGGGTTAAAATAAACATTGAAAAAAAGTCTCTGGAAAAGTTGAGGTCATAGATTTCAAGGCACCATTGACAGTGTCCACAGCTGAGCCGAAAAATGTCCGTACGGTATAAAAAAGGGTTCCTTTGAAATGCAATAAGTTACATGCACAAGCTTTACACATTTTAAACTCTTTTTTTTTCCTTGCCGTTTGTTTCGTTTCCCTTTAAAAATCCCCCATACGCATTCCTTTCGTTATTATTCCTTAACAGTAAAACACAGGAGTCCGGGGAGCGGAATACAAAAGAAGCAGAAGGGTTTCGGCCCTCAGTAGATCGTCCCGGAGGGCAGCGCCAAGGGGTGCTGTAGGGAGCCGTGGGGCTGCAGGTGGGAGCCGAGGGGGCTGGCGGAGGGGTACCAGGCCGAGGGGCTCTCCAGGTAGCTGCCGGGGGATGGGTTGGCGGCGGGCGGGTGCCCGTGCCCGTGGTGGTTGAGGGAGCGCGATGAGCCCTGAGGTTCCCACACCGCCGGCGACTGCGGGGAGTTGCATGCCATGGGGTCGCTGGAGCTGGGGCTGTGCTCCGGGGGCATCTCCCCGTTCTTCATGATCTTCTTGATCTTGGATCTTTTGTTCTGGAACCAGATTTTCACCTGCGAGAGGGGCAGAGAGGAGGGAAACCCACACGTGTCAGGGTCGGGCGCGGGCAGCGGGGGATCACCGCGGGACCCCCCCACCCCGCAGCGCCCCGAGCCGCGTACCTGCGTCTGCGTGAGTCCCAGCGAGGCGGCCAGCTCGGCTCGCTCGGGCAGGGCGAGGTACTGGGTCTTCTGGAACCTCCTCTGCAACGCCGCCAGCTGAAAGCTGGAATAAATAGTCCGCGGTTTGCGCACTTTCTTTGGCTTGCCGTTCACCATCCTCACCTCGGGCTCCGCCACCTCCTTCTCTGCACGGGCGCAAGGGCGGGAGAGAGACACACACACGCAGACGTTAAGGCGCGGGCCGGGCGACGGCGCCGTCCCGACGGGCCCCCGCGGCTCTCCCCCCCCCACCCCCCCCGGGGCCCGCTCCCTCCCTGCCCGCCGGGCTCCCCACGGGGAGGCCGCTGCAGGAGCCCCACGCGCGGCCCCGGCTCCCCGTGTTCCGCCGGGAGGGGAAGGGAAGGGCTCGGCCCCGACAGCGCTCGCCCCTCCGCAGCGCTCCGGTACCGCACCGCGCCCCGAGCTCCGGCTCGGCCGCTCTCGTTTCATGCCAAGCGCCGGGCGCTCGTCGTGCTCTCGCTGTTTCCTCACTTCTTCATCCCCACCTATCCTCCTTTTTATTTTTTAAACTATTTTCCTTTTCTTACGAAGAAGCGACGCAGAGCGCTAAAATCGCGGCGCTCTCTGGCACCCCCCCCCTCCCCTTTCCCGGCCCCGATCCGCTCCCCCTCCCTCCCCGAGCAGGGAAGGGAGCTCTCCTCGGCTCCGCAACGCACCACGAGCCGCCCGTGCCCCCGTCCCGGAGCCCTTTCCGACGGCCTTTGCTCTGCGAAAAGCGCACGTTCCACTTCTTAAAAACTTTTTTTCTTCCCTTTATAAAATCTAAATGTTTCTCTTTTTTTTTTTTTTTTGCTCATTATTTTCTATCGTTTGTTTATTGTTATTTTTCTTCTTTCCTCGTCCCCGCGTCCCTCACCCCGCTCTCACCTGGCTGCCCCGCGGAGCTTTGTCCGCGGCCGTAGGCGCCGCCGTACTGGTGGTAGGGGCTGCCGTAGCCGTAGTCCGCGTAGGCTTTGGCGGGGTAGGTGCCTGCGGAGCCGTTCATGCCGTACTGGTACTGGTAGGGGTTGAGCGCTTTGCCGTAGGAAGCCGAGGTAGGCGAGCAGTAGCCGTGCGGGGCCGCCCCCGTCGGGCTGTAGTAGTCAGAATCCGTAGCAGAGGACTCGGGTAAAGTGGGAGATTCCTGGGACGGGTGATGCATGGCTGCGGCGCTCTGGAAAGGCGGCTGGAAGTCGGAGGACCTGATGCTGGGGACCCTTCTGTCAAACACTGCTGTCATAGCGCGGATCGCCGGGCTCAGGCGGACATGGCCGGGGGAGGCGGCTCGGCGCGGCGGCTGCGGCAGACTGCTGGCTGGGGCGCAGCATAGGCTTGGTTAAATCCTTAATTGCGCTCTTACGCACAGCAGGGTGGATCGGGTTCCATTGGCCAGAGCAATCGGGAGCAGCGACACCCTAACTCGTCCAACTAGTTTAGCACAACAAAGCTTCGGCTTTAAAAAAAAAAAAAAAAAAAAAACAGGGAAAAAAAAAAAGAAGTCCCATTCAGGCTCTTTTCAAGTGAATACCGACAGCAACGTCCTAACCGTACAGCGCTGACCGAGCGGCTCCGGGGTGGGGGACGACACCCTGACCCCCCCAGCAGGGTCCCCCACGAGCCTCGGAGCACCGTGCTCGGGGTCTGGGGGGGTCCCGTGGGGCTCCACGTTTTCGTGTTTATGAAAGCTCCCGGTTCGCACCGAAACACACGGAAAGGGGGAGAGCGGGGGGGGGGGGGTGCGTGTCTGAGGGGGGGGGGGAAGCTGAGCGCTGTCATAAATTCCAGGGCACTGCACTCCGACACGTCCGGACAGGACGCTGCCGTCTGAGCGCGGGGAGGAGAGGAGCTGCGATTTGGGATTTGGGGACTGGAACAGCAGCACCAGAACTTCGCTCTTGTTCTATTCCGAGTCAAAGCAGAGAGAAAAAGTGTTCGATATCCAAATAGAAAAGGAAAAATCCCAACCCCCAAATTATTTTTCTACGCCATCCGCAGCCGCTGCAGTCCCATCCGAGACCCCCCGTACTCGCGGGTTTCCAGCCCCCCACGCCTCCCGCCCCGAACCCGATTTTCCCGACTTTCCGCTGTTTTTTTTTTTCTTTCCCCCAGCGGTTTTTATTTAACACATCCGGTGGGGAGAGCGCGTTTTCAGAAGCAGCCGGCCCCTGCTTTCCTCCCCACAATGCTCGCTTTGTTCCCGGCACACGCTCCCCGCGCCCCGCCGGGGCCCCGCGCCCGCTGCGCCATTTCGGGCCGGGCCGGGCCGGGCCGGGGGCCCCGCGTTCACCCACGCTCGGTCCCGGAGCGCGGCCGTGCCCGTGACAATAGCGCCACGCTGCGGCCATGAGCGGGAGCGGCTCCGCTCTACCTGCGGCCCCCCCGCCCCGCCGCCGCCGCCGCCGCCGCCGCCGCCGCCGCCCGCCCCCTCCGGGCCCAGACTGAGCGGCGGCGGCGGGCGCGGAGCCGGGCGGCCCCGCCAGCGCTGTCCCCGCAGGGCACGGAGAGCGGAGCGCGGGAGCCGCCGCCGGACAACGCGGCGATTGTTCCCGCCCGCGCCGGGGAGATGCCGCGGAGGCGGCGCGGGGGAAGGCCGGGAGCGGGGCGCCGAACCCCGGCCCCGAGTGGAGGGCTCGCAGCTCGCCGCGGGACGGGGCCGGGCTGCGGGCGCTGTCCCCCGGCACCGCCCTTCCCGTGGCGGCGTGGGAGCTCCCCGAGGCTCGGTGCCCCCCGCATGGGAACCCGAGGGGCTCTCGGAGCGTTTCCGTCCCCGTGCGCCCCTCGGGGCTTTGTTTGCAGCCAACGAGAGACATGTTTCAGATGAAGCCTGTCAGACTTTTGGATGCGATCTTTCAATTGTTCAGAGAAAATCTTTCACTTTCTGGAGAAAATATTCTAGCTCGGGCACAAAGTTTTTTTTTTTTTTTTTTTCTTTTCTTTTTTTATTTTTTTTTTCTGGAAACTGTATTTCCATGGAAATTGCTGGCAAAGAATGAAAGGAATTCTCTCTCTCTCTCTCCCCCCCCCCCCCTTTAAAAAAAAAAAAAAAAAACCTCCAACAGTGGAAACATGGATTAACTCATGTTTTACAGCAGCAGAAAATGGAGATCTCCCAAGAACTTGGACAACGGAGGGCTTCCTTGCAGTGCACCGCCCCAGGCTTAGTGCTCTGTACCTGGGGGCAGTTCCTAAGCGAGAGGCCTAGGGGCTGAACGTCCTCACGTCTTGCCTGAGGTTGGGAACAAGTGCGGTCTGCTTCAAAGCAAAAATCTGTGTTCAGTGCTGGGAAGGGGGAGATGCACACAGTGAAGAGGGGCAGAGAGTGGCACAGGGCTGTGGTGAAAGGAGAGAATCCTGGAAAGGATTTGGGGGGAAAAATAAAAGAGATTCAGGGGCACGGAGGAGAAATAAACCTGGCAGAAAATCCAGGTAGAGCACGGGACTTTCTGCTGCAGTTTCAGCATTGTGGGACCAGGGGGAAAGGGGCACCCAGATACCCCAGTTCTGTCTTTGGAGAACTCGTGGCCCTCTGAGGACAGGATCTGTTAGGTTCATGTGGGTGTCAAGTGCAGGGGGGGGCAGTTCCTGCCCTCCTATTTCCATCGCGTGCCGGGCTCTGCCTGCAGATATTTCCCCCAATTCCCTGCCCTGAAGGCAGCCTGCTCGCTGCCACCTGGGCATGGCTGCTGCTGGCTGACTGTGGTCTGGGCTTGCTGGGCTCAGCCTGTCCTGAACCTTATGCTGGACACAAAAAACACAGCCTAGGGAATCCCTTGTTCCAAGGGAACACTCTGAAAGTTGTGTCTGTGACTGGCCCAAGAGCTGACACGAGGAGCTTATGCTCCCACCTGCTGCCCCCAAATGGTGGTTCAGCTTGGCACATTTAGACCCCTTTATATAGGAAAGCAGACATCGTTTGGTCTGGGTGGCAAAGCAAGGCCCATCCAGAGGCCTCTTCCCACCTCCAGCCTTGTCTCACACCATGGGGTAAGGCCGCTGACCTCCCTGAGGCCATGGAGGCCAGCAGGGAAGCTCCCAAGATGATGAGCCGTGAAGAGTGGAGGGATGAGCAGAGGGAGACTGAGGTGCTGCCCACAGCTCTGAGGCCTGCAGGAGGAAGGACTCCAGGAAATCCGGTGTCCTGCGGGGCTGGACAGCTGGGCTGGGTGACTGCAATGATCTTTTCAGGCCTTAAAATTTATTGCTGCAGCTTTCAGCTTCAGGCAGCCGCAGGCAGTTATCCCTTGAGGAGGAGGAGGGCTGATTCATCTCTGCTTATTCTCGCCGCCTGTCACTTCTCCTTCAGCCATAACTCACTCCTCGGCTTCAGACAGGAGCAGGGCTGCTGCTCTGTGGGACTTCAGATGGTTAGATAAATCCCTTTGCATCGCAGTGCCATAGGAATGCTTTCCCAGGTCACTGACATGCCCGTTAAAAGATGACTGATCAAAGCACCCGAGCTTCCCAGGGCTGCCATCCCCTTCACTCTGCTGTCGCTGGAGCAGAGCAGGGCATGTTTGCTGGCAGAGGGCTTTTGAGAGACCCACAGCTCTTGGATCTTCCCTTGAAACCCTGGGAACGAAGTGTACCATTGTCATTTTGCTCTTTAAACTTGTTATCTGGCAGAGGTCAACCAAATTTGTATAGTTTAGGCCCGGACAAGACCGGGGATGATGGCAGTGTTTGGCGAAGCTCCCAGGATGGTTAGTGCTAGGTTCAAAGGCAATCAGCACAAATCAGGCAGCATTACAGCTTACAAATCAGTGCAGTGATAAAGCACAGCAGTGAGGCTGCTCAGGAGGCGAGCATGAGAAGTGGCATTCGACAAGGGCGCAGGTTAAAGATCAAAACAGCAAAATCACGCCTCTTTTTGTGCCTCTCCTTCTCTTATTTCTTTAAATAAGTAAATGTGTGTGAGACTATCTCTATGATTGCAGTTTTGGGGCTTATATTATTTCATCTCCTTCCAGAACTTTTGCAGCCTTCCCCTCTGCCTGCAGCGGGGAGCAGCCCTGCGGGGACAGTGGCTGTCAGTGTGGTGCTCAGCGTGGTGCTGGTGCTGCCCGCTCCAGGGGCCTGGGGAGGGCACCGCCGTAGCCATAAGCACAGCGGAAAAGACTTTCCTTTCTCTGCTCTCCCTGCCTGAATTACATCTTTGTCCCTGCAAGAGGCCCCGCTGGAAGAAACATCAGGATGCCCTGCTTTAACACTCGCTTTACATTCTTGTGAAGATGTTCATTTATTGGAAAAATGGAGGTTATTTTCTTCTTCAGCTCAGATTTCTTCATCATGATGCTCTCTAGCTGGTGACTGAAAAATAGCTCTTGGGGCTGTGTCATTTGTGCTTCTGTGAGCCCGCTAGTTCTTTTCTTATTAGGAAAATGCCTTGGCATGGGACAGAGAAAATAAGGTGTTTTTCTTAAGAATCATTCCCTATTTTGAGGCAGGCAAGTACTGTGCAGAAAAGTACCACCTGGATGAACACCTACAGAAGGATTTTAATCAAAGGCCTTTAGCTGAAAATGCATTTGGACAAGGAATAGGACACATTTTATCTTTTTTTTCTTTCTTTCTTCTTACAAAAAGGGTAAATCAACCTTCGGAAAAAAAACAGAGGGTTATGGTGGCTCCTTCTTGACACATACTTTCATGTGGAGATGGACTGCTCTTCCAGGTCAGGTCTTTGGAGCAAGAAGATGATGGAAGAACAACACAGAAATTAGTAAATAAGGTTGTATGGCTTATTTAGAGCAAATGACTCCTGTTCTCCTTTCTGGCTGTTATGGTTTTATGATTTTGGTACTGGTATTCCACATCATAACATCATGCAGTGCATCTGGAGTTAAGGAGTTAATATTCCAGCTCCGTGGACCATCGATAGTTCCAGGTATGCCTGTCTCAGAAGAGAAGAACTCCATTCCCCAGAGGACTTTGCGATGCTTTGCGTTCTTACGTGTTTACGCTCAGAGGGAAAGATAAAAACTGTCTGCAGTCACGGGACCTTTCTTCTTCCCTTCGGGACCGAGCTCGGCAGTGGGTGTTTGTTGCAGCCGTCCGCCTTCAGCGTTAGCGTAAGGCCTTCGGTTTATCGGACACTCTCTCTCTTGCTCATTTTATTTGATTCATTTGCCTCAATTCCAATTATATTATATTATATTGTGTTATTTTCCTTTCTGATATCTTATTTAGTAAATTAGCTTTCCTCCTCAGATCGTTGCCGCTGTTCTGTTCCTGGGCCCATCTCCCTTCTCCTTTTTCCCTTTTCCCCCTTCCCCTTCCCCGGGGTGTGGGCCCGTGGGTCCCCTGCCTCAATTGTCACGGTACCGGGTCAAACCGTCCCGCAAACCGTTGACAATTTTTGGCGCCCAACGTGGGGCTCGACTAGCTGCCTTAGCCGGACAGAGACAT
This sequence comes from Cyrtonyx montezumae, assembly GCF_038088225.1. NCBI lineage: Eukaryota > Metazoa > Chordata > Aves > Galliformes > Odontophoridae > Cyrtonyx > Cyrtonyx montezumae. Next base: position 977,167 of record NW_027071870.1, on the reverse strand, counting down.
ACTTTTAGAGTGAATCTCTGTCTTTGTTAGGAAGCTTATCTGTACTGCAGGTCCTGTACGGCAAAACACGACCTTGAAGTCCAGGCGTACTGCCAGTTCTTCTGGGATATTTGTAAACTTTTCGGGTGCTGCCAGCTTGTTTGAGTAAAAGAAAAAAAAAATGTTTTTACTGTTTCTGTTAAAACTGCCCTTACAGGGATTGTATTTCATTGCTTTTTCCCTTTTAATGCTCAAAACGTACTGGAACTTGGTTAAGCTTGCCAGTCTGATCTATGGAGCCTGGTCCCTATATGAAAAACTAAAAGCAGTGATGGAGGTACCTACCAGATACCTGGGCACCCCGGCTAATGTAACAGACGATACCATGTTAACAAACCAAACAATATTTGAATGGGTGTCCAGGTTCTCGTCTCAGTTCCTTATGGATTTTCAAGATTACAGCTTAGGGACTATGTTATTGATTGGGATATCAGTCCTCCTGAATGTACTCTTTGTAATAGGATTTTACATCGTGTGGAGGAAGCTTTTCCCACATACAGAGAATGTTGAATGGCAGGGAAAGTGGAGAGTTTTAGGAAAGAAATTAGAAGCATGGGGTCCCCCGGTGCCATGGGATTTTACTCCTGAACACTTGCAGGATCCTGAGGAGCTAGGCCTGTATCTGAGTAATGGGTGTTGCGGCTCAGGAAGATCTGAGGTGGAACAGCTTATCTGGGGCTTGGCTTATGCTTACCGAGGCATATATACTGTTCTGGAGAGAGAGAGTGTCCAAACTGAGGCTCAGACCAAAGAGGAAAACCTCCCAAGTACATCTGACCAGCCAAAGGAAGCACCGGTATCAAAGTCAGTTGCCCCGGTAGAAGGCCAGAAATGGAAACGTGTGTCCTCACGTCTAGAACGCAAAGAAGAGGTGGCGAAAGAAGAGGAAGATCCAGGCGAGGGGGGGTCCTCAACACCACCACCACCAAGAAAGGCAACAAAGAAAAGTGAGAGGCATGGACATAGTGATGATGAGGATGATGAGAGAGTCAAAGTTACCACGTTTCGTCGACCCATGAAAATGTCTGAGATCCAAGGCTCAAGAAAGGAGTTTATTCGACGTCCGGATGAGAGTATTGTCACTTGGTTGCTTCGGTGTTGGGACAACGGGGCCAACAGCGTGTCCCTCGACAGTAACGAAGCTCGCCAACTAGGAAACATTGCCCGTGACCCAGCTGTCGACAGAGGGATCAGCCGGTATATGGATGGAATTGCCAGCCTCTGGCAACGAATGTTAGTAGCTGTGAGGGAAAGATATCCCTACAAGAGTGACCTGGCACCTAAAGTGAAAAGATGGAAAACTATTGAGGAAGGCATCCAGTATTTGAGAGAAACAGCTGTGGCGGAAATGCTGTATGATCCCACGTTTGATCCTGAAGATCGGGACCATGATCCAGAGAAAGTAAGGAGTACACCCGAAATATGTCAGAAGCTTTCAAAAACAGCACCAGAAAGGTATGCCGGTACACTAGTGACAACGTTCAACAGATATGAGGACCAAGACAGAAAACCTCCAGTTTTTGAACTGATTCTTACACTTCAAAACTTTGAACAAAAATTTCCGCCATCACACGCTTCCATTTCAGCCATATCAAGGTTAGAAGTACAGATGGAAGACGTGTTAGAGAAAGTATCCCGACTGATTGATAGGGTTGAAAAGATTGCAGCTTTCAGAAGCAAACGCCGTCCTGCTCGAGCAAATGACAGCACTAACTTCATGTCACGCGCAGCTCTGTGGAGTTACTTACGTGAAAATGGAGAAGATATGAAGGAATGGCATCAAAAACCCACTCCTGCACTGCGAGCACGGGTGAGAGAATTACAACACAGACCAACGACCAGTGAAGTTGTTCCTGTCACTACAGGTAACCAATAGAGGGGCCCTGCCCTCAGCCAGAGGAGGGAGAGGGATAATAGAGTGTATTGGACTGTGTGGATTCGGTGGCCTGGCACATCAGAACCACAAAAATATGAGGCACTGGTGGATACTGGTGCACAGTGTACTCTAATGCCTTCAAGTTATAAAGGGACAGAACTGATCTATATCTCTGGAGTGACTGGGGGCTCTCAGGAATTGTCTGTGTTGGAGGCAGAAATAAGCCTCACTGGTAAAGACTGGCAGAAGCATCCTATAGTGACCGGACAGGGGGCTCCATGCATACTCGGTATAGACTATCTCAGAAGGGGGCACTTTAAGGATCCCAAGGGGTACCGATGGGCTTTTGGAATAGCTGCTGTGGACACAGACAACATTAAGCAGCTATCTGTTTTACCTGGCCTGTCAAAAGATCCATCTGTTGTGGGGTTGCTACAAGTGGAGGAGCAACAGGTACCAATTGCTACAAAAACGGTGCACAGACGGCAGTACCGCACCAACAGGGATTCCTTGCTCCCCATTCATAACTTGATCCGCCAGCTAGAGAGACAGGGAGTGATCAGCAAAACTCACTCACCGTTTAACAGCCCCATATGGCCGGTGCGTAAAGCCAGTGGAGAATGGAGGCTGACGGTAGATTACCGTGGCCTGAATGAAGTCACACCCCCACTGAGTGCTGCTGTACCGGACATGTTACAACTCCAGTACGAACTGGAGTCAAAAGCAGCCAAGTGGTATGCCACCATTGACATTGCTAATGCCTTCTTTTCAATTCCTCTGGCCACAGAATGCAGGCCACAGTTTGCCTTCACCTGGAGGGGCGTTCAGTACACCTGGAACCGTTTGCCCCAGGGGTGGAAGCACAGTCCAACCATTTGCCATGGGTTGATCCAAACTGCATTGGAGCAGGGTGGTGCTCCTGAGCATCTGCAATACATTGATGACATTGTTGTATGGGGCAATACAGCAGAGGAAGTCTTTGAGAAAGGAGAGCAGATTATCCAAATTCTCCTACGAGCTGGCTTTGCTATCAAGCGAAGCAAAGTGAAAGGGCCTGCACAGGAAATTCAGTTCCTAGGTATAAAGTGGCAAGATGGACGTCGTCACATCCCAACAGATGTGATTGACAAAATTACTGCCATGTCTCCACCCACCAGTAAGACAGAAACCCAAGCTTTTCTGGGTGTAGTGGGCTTTTGGAGAATGCATGTTCCAAACTACAGTCTCATTGTGAGCCCTCTCTATCAGGTGACGCGGAAGAAGAATGATTTTGTGTGGGGCCCTGAGCAGCAGCAGGCTTTTGAGCAAATTAAGCAGGAGATAGCCCGTGCCGTGGCCCTGGGGCCAGTGCGGACGGGACAGGATGTAAAGAACATCCTCTACACTGCTGCTGGAAAGGAAGGTCCCACTTGGAGTTTGTGGCAAAGAGCTCCTGGAGAGACCCGAGGCCGACCCCTTGGATTCTGGAGTCGGGCGTACAGGGGGTCTGAGGAGCGCTACACTCCAACTGAGAAGGAGATCTTAGCCGCGTACGAGGGGGTTCGAGCTGCTTCCGAAGTAATCGGTACTGAAACGCAGCTCTTCCTGGCACCTCGATTGCCAGTGCTGAGCTGGATGTTCAAAGGAACAGCTCCCTCTACCCATCATGCTACTGATGCCACTTGGAGTAAGTGGACTGCACTGATTACACAGCGAGCTCGGATGGGGAACCTCAACCGTCCAGGAATCCTGGAGGTGATCATGGACTGGCCTGAAGGTAAAACGTTTGGAACAACGCCAGCTGAGGAGGTGTCACGTGCTGAAGAAGCCCCACCATACAATGAACTGCCAGACAATGAAAAGAGATACGCCCTGTTCACAGATGGATCGTGTCGCATTGTGGGTAAGCACCGCATATGGAAATCTGCTGTGTGGAGCCCCACACGACGAGTTGCAGAGGCCACTGAAGGAGAAGGAGAATCAAGTCAATTTGCAGAGGTAAAGGCTGTCCAGCTGGCCTTAGATATTGCTGAACGAGAGAGGTGGCCAGTGCTTTATCTTTACACTGACTCATGGATGGTGGCAAATGCTTTATGGGGGTGGTTACAGCAGTGGGAACAAAATGGTTGGCAACGGAGAGGTAAACCTATTTGGGCTGCTGAACTGTGGAAAAACATTGCTGCTCGAATAAAGAATATGGTTGTAAAGGTGCGCCATGTAGATGCTCATGTTCCTAAGAGCCGGGCAACTGAAGAACAGCAAAATAACCATCAGGTAGATCGAGCTGCCAAAGTTAAGGTGGCTCAAGCAGACTTGGACTGGCAACACAAAAGTGAATTATTTCTAGCTCGGTGGGCCCATGAGACCTCGGGCCATCAAGGAAGAGATGCAACATATAAGTGGGCTAGAGACCGAGGGGTGGACTTAACTATGGATGTTATTGCACAGGTTATCCATGACTGTGACACATGCGCCACAATTAAACAGGCCAAGAGGATGAAACCTCTTTGGGAGGAAGGGCGATGGCAAAAGTATAAATATGGGGAGGCGTGGCAGGTTGATTATATCACCTTACCACGATCTCGCAGTGGTAAGCGTTATGTGCTCACCATGGTAGAGGCAACTACTGGGTGGCTTGAAACATATGCAGTACCCCATGCTACCGCCCGGAACACCATCTTAGGGCTCGAGAAACAAGTCCTATGGCGACACGGCACTCCAGAGAGAATTGAGTCAGATAATGGAACTCATTTCAAAAATTCTCTTGTAAATACTTGGGCCAAAGATCATGGCATCGAGTGGATTTATCATATCCCCTATCATGCACCAGCTTCTGGTAAAATTGAAAGGTACAATGGGTTGTTAAAAACAATGTTGAAAGCAATGGGTGGTGGAACATTTAAGCACTGGGAGAAGAATTTGTCAGAAGCCACCTGGTTGGTCAACACCAGAGGATCCATCAATCGCGATGGTCCTGCCCAATCCAGCTCTCTACCTACTGTAGAAGGAGATAAGGTTCCTGTAGTACATGTGAAGAACATGTTGGGAAAAGCGGTTTGGGTTCTTCCAGCTTCTGGAGAGGGCAAACCTCTCCGTGGAACTGTTTTTGCTCAGGGACCTGGGTCTACCTGGTGGGTGATGCAGAAGAATGGGGATGTTCAATGTGTACCACAGGGGAATTTGATGTGGGGAGAGCGCCCTCAGTAATTCTATTACTATGTATATATGTATATATGTATATATGTATGTTGTATGTGTTCGTATTTAATGCTTGTTAATCATTGTTTCTTTATGTATATATATATATTAAGCATGATGTAATGATGTTGAATAAGGGGTGGAATGTTATGGTTTTATGATTTTGGTACTGGTATTCCACATCATAACATCATGCAGTGCATCTGGAGTTAAGGAGTTAATATTCCAGCTCCGTGGACCATCGATAGTTCCAGGTATGCCTGTCTCAGAAGAGAAGAACTCCATTCCCCAGAGGACTTTGCGATGCTTTGCGTTCTTACGTGTTTACGCTCAGAGGGAAAGATAAAAACTGTCTGCAGTCACGGGACCTTTCTTCTTCCCTTCGGGACCGAGCTCGGCAGTGGGTGTTTGTTGCAGCCGTCCGCCTTCAGCGTTAGCGTAAGGCCTTCGGTTTATCGGACACTCTCTCTCTTGCTCATTTTATTTGATTCATTTGCCTCAATTCCAATTATATTATATTATATTGTGTTATTTTCCTTTCTGATATCTTATTTAGTAAATTAGCTTTCCTCCTCAGATCGTTGCCGCTGTTCTGTTCCTGGGCCCATCTCCCTTCTCCTTTTTCCCTTTTCCCCCTTCCCCTTCCCCGGGGTGTGGGCCCGTGGGTCCCCTGCCTCAATTGTCACGGTACCGGGTCAAACCGTCCCGCAAACCGTTGACACTGGCCTTCAAATCTGTATATTTTTTAGTAACATTTTCACCAGTTTTATTAAAAAATGTACTCTTTTTGTTTTGTTTCTCATGTGCTGCCTCAAGAAGCACTCATGGTTAATGTGACATCGCTCTGACTGCAGACTCCCTCAGTTATAGTGAGTGTACGATGATGCCCCTGTTTGGTTTTGGGACTTGCCATCTCTTGAAGGGTGTCGGTGAGCACCTGGGATCTTTATGAGGAGGTGTAAAGAAGGTGGGGAACCTTGCACAACCCACGGAACTCCTCCAGGTCCTGTTAAAGCCAACAGGAGAAGTGCTGGCTTCAGCAGGCCAGCCTGTCCTGGGCTTTGCTGCAGTGTTACACAAGGGCCGGCAATTCTGGCTTTGGAAGAGCAATTAGATAACATGCAGCAGTTATGAAGGGAGGCAGTCATCTTATAACAATTCTGGGCAACACAATGAGGGTTCTGGGCCGAGTGAAAGGAGGGTGCAGTGTGATCCAAGGGTGTGCTGGTGCCAGCGTGAGGCTTCCCAGCTGCGTTCAGCAGAACTTCAGCAGCCCTTTGTGCTCTCACAAATGTTGGTATAAAAGATGGACATTTCCATCGGCTGAAGTGGCCAGGATGCCACCGGCGTTACCTTCCGTAGGGTTTCTGGGGAGACAGCTATAGGGTTTTATGGGCAGAGTTTGCACTGATGGTCTCTACCAAAGCCTGGTGCTTCTTTTGGTGCGCTATTGGTGGTGGAGAGTGGATTCGAAGGGAGCAGAGGTCCTCATTGGGTGCTCAGCATTTCAACTTTTCCCACTAGGACTTCTGGGAGTCAAAGTAAAAGTGACAGTCACAGACTTCTGCACATTTTATCTTTATCAGAGAATGATAGAATGGTTTGACTTGGAGGGGATCATTAAGATCATCTATTTCCAACCTCCCTCTAGGCCAGGCTGCTCAGGGCCCCATCCAGCCTGGCCTTGAATGCTTCCAGGGAGGGGGCGTCTACAACCTCGCTGGGCAACCTGTTCCAGTGTCTCCCCACTGTCACAGTAAAGAATTTCTTCCAAGTACCTAGTCTAAATGATTACATTAGAGTGCTGTTTACTCATTCAATATAAGCTTGGTGTTTTCGGCAAACGCAGTGTATGTGCACTGAATTTATTCTTTGCAAAGCAGAATTTACACGCCACAGAAGAAAACACTTCAGCCTCATTTGAATAGGAAATAAAAGGGATTGCATTACTCTATTTCTTTGCAAGCTGAAAAAAATAAATAAAAGGCATTGTCCTCTTTCAGAGTTCAGATTTCATTTTCTTCAAATGAAGTCGTGGTGGTTAGATTTTCAAAACCTCTATTCTTTTTTTTTTTTTTTTTTTCCACAGATCTGCAAATTTCCTATCTTTAAAGAGTTTGCACAGAGTCAGAGAGAAAACAATAGAAACAAAAATCTTCAGACCAGAAGCTCCAAGCTGGCATGAGAGCGGCAAGAACAAGACTTGAACGCTCCTTAATGCCAGCACAACCACCGATTTATTTCTGAATTCCCTTTTCTCTGAAATTCTGTGCTTTATTTATCAGGAAAACAGAGCGCAAGGCAGAAAGCACACTTCTGAAGATTTTCTTGGACTCTTTAAAGCTACATCTGACGACATATAAACTGTAATAGAAAACACACAGAATTATTATTGTGTTTTACATTTTGGCATTTTTGCAAACTTCCATAATTATGTCATTTTAGTACATTAAAACAAACAGCAAGGAAATAGAAAATACTTCTTCCACAGCTGTGTTTACTACCTTAAATGTGTTTTTTTTCTCAACTAGGCAACCAGTCTGAGATAAGAGGTTTCCCTGCTGTGTAACACAGCATAATCAGGAGCGCGCACAGTACCCACCTGGAGTATTCCAACCACAAGAGCAGTGGAAAATTAAAGCAAGAGAATGGAATAGTCAATAGCTTTTTTCAGTGAGACACATTTGACATAGTAATAGACTTACTTTTTAAATATATGAACGTGCAGAAGACCTCTGAGTATTTGTTTAAGTGAAAATCTTGTTTATAGAAGGAAAACAAGAATATTCAATCTTCCTTAAACAAATCCAGGTTTTAATTGAAAGGCTTTAAAATGCATTTAGCCGTAATGTGAAGCATTATTTTGCACCTTCTTTACTGCTTTTAGGAGCAAATTTCACATAAATGAAAGCTTAATAATTTATTCCAGTCAAATGAATGTATTTTGTCAGAACTACAAATATCTCTGAAAGATATTATCTAGTCAAAATCTGCACCAACCTCAAAGATTTCCTGAGGAGGTTTAATCTTCTTGAATGTCTTCTTAGAAATGAATTAAAGTTTTTTTCCAGCACCGTTTCTAGGGCAGAGTCAGGTTAAAAAAAAATCATCGTAGAGCCCAGTTTGGTTAAAAAATCATCTCTTTCACTTGAAATTATCGATGCTGCTTTCACTTTTCAGCCATTGGTGATATGGGGTCACTACTTTTAGAACAGTTGGGGCAATCTGGGTAGGGTTTTGTTTCAGTGGAAAGTCTAATGGATCTTTTAAAGACTTATTTTGCACGATCACTCAGCAGTCGTTCAGAGCACTGCAGAAATTAGCAACAGTGATGATTTTTTTTGGTCATATAAAACATACATTTTGCTTGACTTGAAATTAAATGTCGTACTTCAGCTTTCAGTTTTCTTTAAGGTCTTCAGTTCTGTGTAAAGGAAATGCAAAACATTTTACAATTGCAGAGTGAAAATGTGTTTTGAAACATCGATGTGGAATTTTTAGACTTCCACAGTGTTTTGCCTCATGAACAGCTGAAGAAAAATCTCCTCAAATGAGGATCATGGAATATCTTGGAGTAACCAAGTTTACAGCTTTTGTTAAAAGACAACTTTGGATGAAAATAACTTATCCAAACCCACTTTGTTATTTAAACTTGGCACTGGAGAAAAGAGTGTGAGCCCCTAAAGCAGATAGAGGCTTTGAGAGATTCCTCCAATAAATTTTAGGCAACTTTGTTTTTTTGAGAATGTTATGCCTTTGTTTTTTTGAGAAGGTTATGCCCTTGAGCATCAGTGCAGGCTTTTATAGCTTCTGAGTAAGTTTCATTAACACAGAGTGCAGCTCACCTAATTTACTCACCCAAAAGCTAGGTCCCAGGTCTGAGCCCAGACCCAGTGCTCCCACAGCTGAGATGGATGTGTTGAGGGGAATCACAGTATCATAGAATCACCAAGGCTGGAAAAGACCTCCAAGATCGTCCTATCTAACCATCCACCTAACACCTAACGGTTTCCCACTAAACCATGTTCCTCAGCCCAGCATCTAAACAATTCTTGAACGCCTCCAGGGATGGTGATTCCACCACCTCCCTGGGCAGCCTGTTCCAGGACATGACCACTCTTTTGGAGAAGCTTTTCCTGATGTCCAACCTGAATCTCTCCTGGCACAACTTGAGGCCATTCCTTCTGGTCCTATCACCAGTTACATGGCGGAAGAGGCCAACCCCCAGCTCATTACAATCTTCTTTCAGGCAGTTGTAGAGAGCTCTAGGGTCTCTTTCTCTAGAAAAACAATCTGAGCTCCCACAGCAGTTCCTCATAAAGACGACTTGTGTCTTTCTGGAAGAGGCATCATGGGGCAGCTGCTTCTCTGTATATCTACTGCTGACACCTAGAACATTGTCCAACTCGTTAGCATGCTCATGGATGCTGGTGTAAACACAGTCCAAGTGCTGACACTGTGATGTATTCCTGCCAGCTATTTAATTTGTATGTGATCAGTTGCAAAATACAGATCTTTCCTCAAAGGGCTTTGGGAGTTTTTGGGGACTTGTTACCACCACGAGGTAGAACAAATAGATGGGGGGATGGACCTTAACTCTTTATCTGGGAGAGTGTGACAGCACCGTGGTGTGTATTTCCTTAGGGAAGATCACCAAATGAGGGATTTTCTTCTTTCTTCTCTCAAAGGAGCAATGCCCATTTATTTAAGTGAACAATGAAACATTCCTTCCTATTCCATTTTGGAAGAAACGTGGAGTTGTGACTACTTAAAAACCATTTTCTACCACACAAAGCACCGTTCTACTCACAGAGATATTTATAGAGGAAATTAACACAACTTCTTGATAAATCTGTTGGATTAAAAAGTGATGTGGCTGGCAAACGCAGGATCCCTTTTAAGCTGTTTGAGCATTTCTGTCATAACAAACATTGTCCCCAAATGGTGGCACCCTTTCCTCCAGCAAATTTTTGAGCGATGCTGGAACACACTCTGCTATGATTCCCTTTCATTTCTGACATCGTTATGTCATTTTGTGGATTTGCGCTGACAGCATTTCATTTCGACATCATTATAGCATCTCAGCTGACTTTCCACACTGAGCACACCAAGAGAGTTTTGTGATGAGACTATACTAAGAACAGGTAGAATAAATAGGTTATTAACACTATTGAAAAAGAATTACCCAGATGAAAATAATTGCTATCCTTGAACACAAGTGGGTTTCCTACTTAATTTTTTGCAAAGTTTGATGGGTTTTTTTTTCTTTTTCTTTTTTTAATAGCCAAAAGATTGAGGATAAATTAAAACTAACTGTGAGCTGGGGAATGCTGAGCATGCCATGACAAAGGGAAATAATGTGGGGAAAAGCAAGGGAAGCAAAAGAAAAAAGTTATAAATTAATACAACTCTTTTATGCCTCCCTGAGCCAAATCTTACAGATCCATTGCCTCTCAAGCCAGGGTGTGCAGCAAGTGCTCTGAATAGATGTTAAGAAAAAATTCCCAGAAATTTCAGAAATTTAGAAATTCTTCTCAAAATGCTCAAAGTTCAGAAAGTATCTGTAAGATCATGCTTCCATCAGGGAGATGCTTTAATCACATCACTGCGTTTTAATTATATCATCACATATCAGCATTTTTGTGTGTGTGTTTGTGTGTTGGTAAGGATATATAGGGCATGCTTAAGAAGTAAAATAGGTCAACATTATTCCATATCATTTTAAGCTAACAATCCTATGTTGGTTACTGTGTTTGGTACAACAAGTAGGGCCAGTCATTCCTTCAAGGCCTTTTGCCGAGAGTGGCTGTTCTAGTATCCGTATTGTGTAAGTACCATACCAATCTTGGTAACATTTTTCCTAGGGTGAAATGAGATAATGAATAGCACTACCTCTCCTGTCTGAGATGGAAAGATGAGGCAGAGGAGACTTGCTGGAGGCCAGATGAACGTTGGCTCCTTGGGCTCCCACACCCATACCGCTGGGGCACTCACTGCTGTCTGCTCTTTGTGAATGTCCTTGGGCAGAGGGAAAACATCTTCCCCTTTGGGTTTGTATGAATGTTTGACATCCCCACACGCAATGAAGTAGCAGGTTGCCTGGAAATAGTGTGAAACTGGAAATGGGAAAGTTCCTGATATGCCAGCCAGCCCTGACCAGTGGGACAGGGAAAAGGAAGAAGAGGACTTGGATGGGGAAGCAGGGAGCTGGAATACAGCCTTTCAGGGCTGTAGCTGCAAATTTCTTATTTCCTTTTTGGGAATCAAGTGGTGCAAATCAAAAAAGTTACCTAAGGACAACCCTAAATCGTCTCACTAAGATAAGAAACCCCAACTAAATGTGTAGGTGCACTTGGGTATTGCTGGGAGCTCTGCAGACCACGCACAAGGCTTCTTCTGTGTGCCTCAGCCAGCAAGCAGCAGCCATGCATGACATGGATGTGGGAAATGAGAATGTCTTCTGCAGCTTTGCTAATGAGTAGTCACGTATTTTGTCACAAGTGTCTTAAAGCCTGCAGAAAGCAGCTGCAGGGCCTCCAGGTCCATTGGAAATCTTTCTGCAAAACCAAGGGCAGTCTTGGTGCTGGGACAACCAAAGGGCTCTTGGTTACAAATGCCTTGCAGCCAGATTGGGAACAGCTACAGTTCCTTCCTGTGCAAAAATCTTCCAGGCCAGATAGGGTTTTTGGTGTTTCCATGAGCAAGCAGGAGGGCAAACTGCTCTTACTGTAGCTTCCTTAGGTAAGGGAAGAGCAGCCTTCATCACAGTAGTGTCCCAGGTTTTTTCCTAAGATGGCAAAACTCAAGCAGGGAGAGACCCCTAGACCCCTGGGATGGAGCCTGTCCTTTCCCTCAGAGCACACTCCTCTTGGCTGCCTCACCCCGACACAGATGTGCTGCACCCAGCCTTCAGAAATTCATGATTCATGGCTTAGCTGCAGCCTGCTGCCAACCAGCGCAAGATTTCCATTGACTTCACTCCATTCTGTGGCCTCCCTCAGGGTCTCAAATCACATTGCCAAAGGCCAGCTCTCCACTGGAGCTGTCAAGGATGTCCCATGTCACTGCAACCAGTGGCATGTTGCCAGTTGCTGCCATTTTGGGCATGGAGGTTACAAGCTGACTTCACCTTCTGTTTGCCTTGTGCTTCTTTAACTCGGAAAATGAGATTCTGTAATTGAGAATGTAGCTTTCAGATATCAAAGGCAGTTTAAATTAATTAAGTTTGTGAAAAGATGGTTAAAATTAGAACTTACAATGGTGTCTCTTGAGTTTTTGCTGATAAGAAATATGTCAGACTTTCTGGAAAACCCTACCTCTGGGATGGCTGCCAAGCATTTGCTTCTCTATTGCTACCATATTTTGACCTCGAATGGAACTTTCTAATTACATCACAAATATTATTATATCATGCAAATTAGGAAGCTGTTAACATAGCCCAAGATAAAATAGCTGAAAAATAACAGGCTGCAGCCACTTCTCATTATGCTCTGAAGGTCTAGAAAGTTTTGAAGTACAGCTCCTCAATCCCATCTCTTCGAATGTTGAAGAGCAGATGACCTCACAGCAAAGAAAGCTGGTTACCTAAGGAAGCTGGCTCATCCACGAGACACGATTTCTGCTCTCTTCTGCTGGTGTCCTTTGTCATAATTTATTAACAGTGATTTGTGTCCTGCTGAGAAAGTTGTGTTTGTGTAATGCCATTGGTGCTCTGTTGGCTGAAACCGAAGGTATTCTGGCTAGTTAGTCACAGCTATCAAATACTTGGAACTTCATTTTCGCTCTTTTCTGGCTAAGCATCATCGACAAATATTTTGCCTCGGGGTCGAAAAAGCCCTAAATAGTCAGCAGCATTGTTTGCAGGACTGGACACGCATCTGCAGCCAGACGGATGTGTGTGATGTGCTCCTGCGGTGGGGACACAATGACATCTGGTGGCCGCTGCGGGCTGGCAGCGGGGCTGGGGAACAACCGGCAGATCCGCCCCTGCGAGGAGAGGGGATGGCACCCCCTGGGATGGTGGACGCTACGTCGGAATGTCAGTGTGTAAATCAAGTAATAAGTTGTTATGTTTCGCAGTTCCCATTATATATATAAGATGTTCTACTTACACATCGTTTGTTTATTGTTATTTGGGACAACAACAACAACAACCAAACAAACCATAGGCCAATTCCTCAGATGGTGAAAAGTTTCCCTATTGTCTTCAGAATTGGCTGTCAGATGAAAAAAGGAGTTAAAACAACGTACACTGGGTGTAACCATCCGAAATCCTCCAAGAACACCCAATGTGCACAAATGCACCTCCTCCTCAGCTCCTGAAAAAGAGATACATGTAAGCACAGGTTTCTGACATCTCAACATGACCTGATTCCTGCACCACACTGCTGTCCCTGCATTTTTCTCTGAACATGATGCAATCTCTGTCAGTCATTGGCAGAAATTTTGCATAATCTACCACAATCACGTGGTGCTGCAGCAGTAAGGCACCATCCCTGCAAATAATGTTATTAATATAACTAAAGAAGGCAACCAAAACTTGTCTCTGAAAACGTGAATGCTCGCAATAGGAGAGAGAACAGATTTTCCACCAGCTCACACTTCCTATGTTCAAAGTATATTACTTGTTTCCTGTCAGCTCTGCTCCTACATTGTTAGCTCTGTTGCCTCACCAGGATGATGCATTACAGCAGATGCAGCACCTTAGAAAATCATCATACCTGCTTCCTAAAACTGGTAGGCTGTGCCTGTTTGCTTAGTGAGTGGCACTAGGGTGGGAATGTGGCACAGCTACAGCATCAACATAGCACCCAGAAGAGGACCACGCTAAGCAGGAAGGAAGCTTTTACTCCAGCTGGTGGAGGCAAGTCAATCCCGAGTTGAGGATGTGGCAGGCACTAGACCCAGTCCAGGTCTGTACTGGATTCCAGGTGGTGAGAAGGACAATCTAGCCTGTAGAAAAATACAGTACACAGGAGCAGGAGCAATGAAGATGAGTAATGGGCTTGTATACGGCTCTGCATAAAAATAGTTACACTGATACAGGATGACTGGAGGACAGATGTGTGTTGGTTTTACTGGGAGACAAGGATGGGCTCGAGGTGGATCATCACCCCGTAGACTCCATTTGTGGTACAAATGAGAAGACTGAGACTCTGTGCAAGTATTCTCTCCCTTACAGAGCAGAAAAAGGAATTTGAGCAGAGGGGTAGGGAACTGACCCTAATGTCACAACCCTACTGCTCAACAATGGGCTTTTCACAGTGCTGTTTTCAAGGGAGGAAAAAGAAGGAGAAGGGTTTGTGTGGAAGAGAGGACAGAAGGAGAAAAGGCAAAATGTGGAAAAGAAAAAAATAAGGTGTAACAAGTTCAGTCTGCTATTATAAAGGTTTGATATTCCTCAAAGCAATAACATAGAAATCTGTGATAAAAAAAGATGATCTGACATTCAAATATTACAGAAAGTTTTTACCAGACCATGCACAGCATGTTTATCTTTCTGTACATCAGAATCAGACATCCCTGCAGGGGATGCAGGGGTGCTAATAATGGGAAAAGTGTAGGCTGAATTTCCATCCTCTGATCATTTCAGAGGATCAGAATGTGACATTAGGTTCCTGACTGCAGCATTCAGGATGCAAGATGAAACAGGAATGCATGCATCTGCTGAGCTGCTTGTTTGAGTGTGCCATCCCGGACTTAGATCTGAATGGGTATATTGTATGGAGAGAAAAAAAATCAAGGGCAAGAAAATGTTTTCCCTATTTTCTGTCTTGTGCACGTTCTTTAATGAGAGCTACTGTGGGACTTGAACTTTGACGTTAAACACAGTGACACCTAATAATGAATAAAAAAATAAATCAGATGCAGATTTCTGGGCTGCTGCCTTAAGTTACCACTGCACCCACGACTTCTGTAAGCGTTCGTGCATGTTACTGATTTTCTTGCTGCTGTAACCAAGCAAGATGCAGCCTGAGTACAGTGACACTTGTGTCCCTGGTTAGTGCTGACACAAACCTGAAGATGACTCCTATCTTCTACACTTGCAGGTGGGTGCATGTGTGCATAAGTGCCCATGGGTATGTTCTGCGTTGATTCTGGGTAATGATCAAACACTCTGTGAAGCCCACTTAGTTATTGCCTTCTGGTGTTTGACTTCGATGTGCATTTCCCATGTACTTGGTTACGTATGAACAGTCAAGAAAAAAATATTTGTTCAGATAATAAATGTTTTTTTTTTTTTTCATCCAAGCCAAAAAAATCTGCTGAATCTCTTGACCAGCAGGAGGACACTCAGTGGTAACCTATGCTCTCCCTCCAAAAAGAACTGCAGTGCCTGGGTTATTTGTTTAAAGGGATACTGTGACGTCAAGCTGGGAGCTAAAATAGCAACTGTAAACACAGTTTTTTAACAAACCAGGGACTTGTGGAGATATGTCTGTGTTTATCATTTGCAGTGGATAGAGGGGATTACAGTGTGTCTTTGCTATGAATCTTCCCTTTGGCCTGTACATCTTGGACAATGCAGCCTTATGCTAGCACACGGGAGTCAGGGTAAGAAAATGGTGAGAAGTTAATGACTTGTTATTTGGCTGCTCTGGGATAATGATGAAATACAGAAAGGTTGTTTGATACTTGAAAAATGTTCAAGAAATCTCAGAAAATGAAGTGGAAGGGCTGAGCACCCTACTTACTGCACACATTTGTCTTCAGGTGTGCCCAGTGATGCCACAGACAGTTACAGAGATGAGAAGGGCCCTTTACTTGAATTTTTTGTTGTTGTATTGGCTTCAGAACAGAGATGTGTACTGATGGATGTACAGAGACTGATCATCTTCCCATACGGGCCTACTGGTAAGCCACAGAACTCTGCATGTACAGAGCCACAGCCTCCATTGGAGACATCTCATGGGCAGGTTTCTTCTTTTCACCTTTGGGCACCCACTGTGAGACACACGCTTTCTATGAGCCACCTTTAAGACACTGAATTCAGCCAGCAGCAGTGCTCAGTACTTCTCTTCCAGCTGTACAGCAACTTCTAGGACGATCGAGGACAGAACTCTCAGACACACAAACCACGGGTGCTCGGGGATCTCTGCTCTTGCTGTTGACCTCTTCTTTTTTTCCCCTTGATATATCTCTTCAATATAACTTCTTCAATATGCAGGCAAAAAGATTACTATGTAGTGAATGAATAAACCATGGAACAGGTAAACAGGCATGCTGATTATTCTTAGCAGCTTCTAGTCTTTAACCATGCTTTTTCACCCTGTGGCAATGCCTAGCTGTCTCTGGTCCTGCAGCATGAGATGTGCTGGACATGAAATGTACAGAAAACAAAGCTTTTTTGCTAAATGACCAACAGCCATCTTTTGACCCTTCTCGATCCTTCTCCATCCTGAAAAGACCAACCAGAGAAAGGGATAGAATGTATGCAAAATACCTTCAGTCCTGTAAGCATCTGTCGGTAGGTGGTGTTCAAATGACTTTTGAATGTTTCAGCATATCTTTAGTTCTCTTTGATTCTTCTGAGGTTATATGGGTGGTTACTGGCAGAATTATACAAATACAGTGCTCACAGCTCAGCAATCCTTGGATCCAGATTTGGAGTTTAATGTGGGTAGCATAGGAGTAAATGCCAATAAGAAAGCTAGGACAGGGCTGTTACTTTCAGAAACTCAGTGACTCAGTAATAGAGCCTTTGCAAACTGCAATTAAAGAGCCAGAAGTATATTTTGTAACTACTAAAGTGTAAGGGGGAAACCTCAGTTTTTGTAGTGCCGTTTCATTTTCCCCCTTTAATGAATGTTTTAACCTTGCCTTAAGACATATTTCTGTTACTCATTGTCAGAGTCAACCAGCATCTTTCAAGTCTTTGGCATTTGCAGCTCTGCTGTTGGAACGAATGTCTTTCAGTCCACTTTAGAGTTAAGACTTCAAACCTCAATAACTGCACGTTCCCTTTGTTAAGAGAGCCTCGACAGTGTCTATAGATAGATTTCACTAAACTTGCTATTGGTTTTGTGGGTAACTTATCATGTAATGACAAAATATTGCCCAAGAAGTTATTAATAACAGCCATCACTTTGACACAGTGTGGATTAATACTTGAAGTTATGCAAACCTCAAAAACAATATGAGCTATTGGCTAAAGCACTGAATTGAGAACCGGGAATGCCTGCAGTTATTGTCCTGTCTCTGCCACTGTTTTACTGAATGATGGGTGTGCAGTGTGTCTCGGTTTCTCAAGTTTCCCATCTTCTGAATGGGGATGCAGAACTAACAGGCAATCTGGATGTAGCTAAAGGCACTTTTTGAAATGCAAGCATGTAAAGCACTCAGTGAATGCAGGGTACAGTTTATATTGTGGGAACTACTGGGACGAGTTATCAGAAAGAAAGAAAAAAAGTCACCATATTATAAACCTTAAGAAATCTGATTACAAAGTTAAACAGGGAAATATGGTTTTGGTAAGTTACTTTAGGCCATTACAATAACAAAACAGTTTTATGTGCTCCTATGAATACATGTGTGTGTGTGTGTGCATGGGCAAACATATATGTGCTTGGAAAAGTGTACGGATGTATATATATGTCTACAAACATATTTAAAAAAGAGGTATATGCACATCTACGCATACACTCACAGTTCATGGCGTATCTTTTCTTGCTTGCATGACAGCACATGCATCATACAGAGTATAGCTGAGAAGGATCTCCAGCACTTCCTGGCAGCAAGAAAAAGGATCTATGTTCTAGAATCCTAAAGACAATGTTGGAATTTGGTTTACATTTTTTTACAATCAGTGGTGCTAAAGTATTTCTAAACTGTCTGGAACTTCAGTAACTTCTGTCTGGTAAACAGAGCTCATGTCAGACCATCATGTGCATGTATATTTCATGGGATTCAGAGCTTCAGATTTCTCTATGCTGTTGATGGGGGGGGGGAGGGAGGGGGAAAGCATCTCTATAAGCAGCAATGGGAAGGGAGGAATGACCCCACATTTGCATTGCAAATGGTCTTGCAGATGTTGACATGGCTGAGTTTTCGAGACAATCATATCCCAGTGGATCTCAGAGCAACTTGCATATTAAATGCAGTCATTCCTGGGAAGGCTGGAAAGAAATGGCATTGTCTGAAGACCTGCTAGACCAAAGGACTTCAGACTTGCAAGGATAATCTTGCCCCGGGCTCTGATGAGGTATAACAATTTTCAAAACATGTTGGAGATGCCTGTGGATTTTAGAGCACTTTGAAATCCAGCTCTTAAATGAGCAGCTTTGCTCCCAGGGCATAACTTTGAAAGCAGAATGCAGGAAGACAGTAAATGAGTCAGAGCAAAGCCCTCTGGAAGCTGCGAAGAGCACAATTTTGATATATGAAACTGAACAGCAGACAGGATGCAATTCTTGTCCTTTTAAAGAATTTCTGAAGTATCGATCCCCTCCAGTACAACTCATGGTAAGACAGTGTTTGCTCATGTATAGGAAAATGAAAGTGATCCCTCAAACACTGTACAACTCACTAGATGTTAATTCTGGAAGATTTTTTAAAGGCAGGCTTCATTCTGGGTATCCATTTCTTAAATGACCTGACACGTGAACTACAGACCTGGATGGCATTCTCCAGTTTCTCAGTGTGACCCAGGCAAACGTTTGTATTTCAGAGCTCACACGAAAGTCATCTGTCCTTCAGAACACTATTTTCAGCAGAAACTGCAGCAGTACGTCATTTCACCATGGAGCACTCTACTTGGAGCACTCATTGTCAAGGATTTTCAAATATAGATTACCTTTTCCCCTCCATTAATTAACATAAAAGCGTTATAACTGATACTGGCTCAATAAACTGAAGAGGACAATAATGATGCTGCGACACTTTGCAGCTCCTTTCCCCCATCCTTGGAAAGTCTCCAACCTTTTTTTTCCTTAAGAGACCATGACCATAACACATTGGCCTGAAACAGTCAAATATTTTTTCTGCAGATTGCTTTGGCAGTTGAAGAGCTTTGTTCTTCCTGTAACACCTATTGCTGCTACTGCTCCATAGCATATAGGAACAAACTGGCATTCAGACCCTCAGAGTAAAATCAAATCTCAATAAAGTAAAAAGTAGACACCGCTTTCACAAACCAGCGAGGAGCTTGTGATTGCTAACTTGTTTCTCAGTCTGAAAACCGTTCTTGTGGCACCTAGTAAATAACTTTTGTTTTGGTTTAGGAGAAGTGCAAAGCCATAACTCACAAAGCAAGCAGCAATGAACTCATTATTAAAATCCATATTTCACAGATGTGATCTTTCCAATGCTAAGAAATGCGGCATGCCTTTTGATCGCTGCCAGTCCTGCCTCCAGGTGATTTGGGAGGGGGGCGGAGGGAGGAACTGATGAATGCTGATAGTGCTGTTACATGAAACAGGTTCAAGAAAACCCAAGTATTTATGTTAAAGCTTTGCTTTTTTTTCATGTGGTATCCTACAGCTCCATCCCGAAGCTCAGACATTAATACGTGATGTTATACCACGAAACCACAAAGGAAAATCCTGAGCACCAAGAAATGAAACCCCAAGTATTACCAGATCCAGTGAATAATAAAAACAGGATGAATAACCACCAGGGTGATACCCCCCCAGTCTGAAACGCGGTGCTGAGTTTTGGGGTAAGGAACAACAAATGAGCAGTGACAGAACACCACACCTCTCTGTGCTGCATTTGTTTTCTTGCTTGATTGCAACATCTGGAGGGGGACAAGAAGTTCATCACCTCACATCAAAGGTGAAGTGTTATAGTATGAGGTCAGTTAAGTATTCAAGTGTTTGGCTGATGTGTGACAATGCCCTGGACAAACTGGGTGCATGCAGAGTGCTACCAAAGATCCAGGAAGAGTATAAAATATGAAAATGTTTTACTGATGGCATATTTTTATGCCAAAACAATAAGTGCCACTGGAAAATGTGTATTTCATTTTAAACAGTTGACAGTGATCAGGATTAGTCAAATGCTAAGAGTTTTATAAGAAACCCTTAAAGCTGAGAACCTGCAGCCTCTGACTCTGTGAGCTCTGTGCTTTCACTCTGAAGTGATAAATCCAAACACCCTCGAAGTGTGACAGTCTCACGTTTAAATTCCAGTTTTGTAGCACAGTCCTCATTTCTCCTCCAAAGTGTGTGGCACAGTGCAGTTGCACAGTCTCTCAGCTGTACAACAGGACTTGGGCTTTATCCTTTGAATGCAGATGGTTAAAAAAGATATGGGATTTTCATCTGAGATTGGTTAGCTGGTGAGCACTGGGAGGAAAAGAGAACGCGTGTTCCTCCCAGTCCCCTTCACCACAGTGCTGCTGCCAAAACTGCAGCAGCCACACAGAGTGCTGAGGAAACTTTTAAAACTTAATTAGGGAAGAAAGCAAACAAAATAATACTATGGCATATTTACTTAGAGCTGCAGTGCTGCCAGAGAAACCACATAGCTTGCATTTGTAAGCTATGCTTTTCATATAAAACATATTTAATTAAAACAGGAGACAGGACAATAAGCTTTCTTCTAGCTCCGTTTAAACACATGTTTATGTTGTGTTTTTAATTCCCCTTGGGCTAATGCAGAGCTGGGCTAAAAACTTAGAAGTGGTGGAGGCTGGCTAGTTCTATTCCCTGAGTTTGGATTGGGGATCTGAGTGAGCATCACCTGGAGAGCAGGGGGAGCAACAGTACACTTCTGACTTCAGGGGGTTAAACTGCTGTTTTGTATTCACATGCATGGTCCCTCCTGCAGCTTTTCAAAATATTTATTTGTTTGTTTTGTCCATTTTCTCCCCACCCATCAACAACAATTTCTTTTTTGCTCTTTTTGTGCTCTGGGAGGGATTTTAATGCATTTGTGGAAGTACCTTTGCAGGGCTTGATGTTTTACAATGAGGCAAAGGGATGAGGCTGGACTCTTCCCAGCAGTGTGTGGTGATAGGATGAGAGGAAATGGCCACAAACTGGAGCATAGGAAGTTCTGCACAAATGTGTGTGGGAACTTCTTCACAGTGCAGTGACGGAGCAGTGGCACAGCTGCACAGAGAGGTGGTGGAGTCTCCTTCTCTGGAGATGTTCCAGACCCACCAGGACGCCTACCTGTGCAACCTGGGCTAGGGAGCTGCTTTGGCAGGGGGTTGGACTTGATGATCTCTGGAGGTCCCTTCCAACCCATACAGTTCTGTGATTCTGTGACTTACAAAGCAGATAAGGAAAACAAAGCTTTGGCAATGAATGGTGCACATTTCACATTGTATTTAATTAGCAAAATGTGCTCCTTTCAAACTGTGCCTGTGTGAGTTAACAGAAGTTTAATGCAACTGAATGGAGCAGTACATGTGGTAGAGTAACCAAATTGGTTAAGAGTGTATTTACCAAAAAATTGTAGAAGATATAAGACATGGTGGTTCTAAATCTTGACATTTTACATTTCCATTTCCATTTCCTTTTTTTTTTTTTCCATAGAATAACTGATTTATAAACTAAGCTATCTTCTGGTTGTTTACTTTGAATGCTGAAAACAATAATAGATTAAGGACAGAAAGAATTTCCAGCTCATAGTCTCATTTGGCAGCACTGCTAGAAATGAAGGTGTAGCATTTTTCCCATAAAAATATTGTCTGGCATTACATTGACCTTTAATGTTCTTTCATCACTCTACCCTCAAATTTTTCATTTTGAATCCTTTCACTGAGTTTAATTCTTTTAGAAAATTTCAGCTAAATAGTAAATGTTTCTGAAAATGAGATTGGACAAAACACTCACAGGTTCTTGGTAATCCTTTCACCGTCACCTACCTGAGAAGTGCTAGTGTTTCTGCTCTGGGTCAGGACTTGAAAACCTGAAAAGAAAGCTGTGGGGGGAGAGTCGGGGAGATGAAGAGCAGGAGGGGCCGTGTCCAGGCCAGCACTCCTCCTCGTTTGTGAACCTGCCTACTTTTGGCTCACTGCAAAGCATACACATTCAAGTAGGAAGTTGATGGAGTATGGCAGCTAAAGTCTCTTTAAGATTTGCAATTCAACCAACATCTCTCAGGTCTGCAGGAGGCAAGTGGCCTCCTCAGAAATGGTTTCTTTTGTCTGTCAAAGAATGTGTTTTGGATGATACAGATGACATAATTCGGATGAAAGAACAAGAAATCCTGCAATGAGTGAGCAGTGCAGGCAGAAGCTGAACTGAAACACAACTTCCTTTTGACATCAACCTGCCTTTTATGCAGTTGACTGAAGTCCAGAAACAGCTAGAATTTCCCTCCCAAAAACATAGTGTAACTCATTTATTTCTTATGAAGTGCTTTCTGTCACTTGGTTTCATCCCACTATGAGATGCATACCTGAGTACTTGAGGCCAACCTGATGTGTTACATCAAATAGCACCTATAATAGTGTTTTTTACCCTTGATGAAATGGAAGTTTCAGATGCAAACCATTTCTTCTCTGTGCCCTGTCCCATGCCACGCCACACTTATCTGCTGGCACACCAAGCTCAGCAACCTGCCTTCACCTGGGCCTCTAGTGGACAGGCTGTTGTCTCTCCAGCAAACAGCCACAGCTGCTGTTTTCACTGCCTGCATTCCTCCAATCCTGGGGAGCGAGCCAGTTTTACACCTGCATACGTGCACATTTGCTTGCATGTACAACTTCTAGATGGGTTTAGAGCAGACTGTCCTATGCTAGGAATGATTTTGCTTCTGCTGAATCAAGGCCAAAACTTCACCTGACTTTGACAGTGTCAAAATCATTGCATGGATCTCAATTATCAGGAGATTTCTCTAAGTCGTTTATGAAACCATTCATTGTGCAGTTGCCACAGAATATTCAGCAGGCATTTAACCACAAGGACAGATATTTGGCTTGGCTTCTGAATCGGAAAAGTCTACCTCGGTCTGCAATTGTTTGTAAAAAGGAACTGTTATTAATTTATTTGAGTATGTGTAGATTTTATTACAAATTTCACAACTCTGCAGTAAGAGATTTTGTTGTGCTCTGCACATTGAAAAGATAGGAAGCATGACTGTACAGTTCTTTTTCTTCATAGCAGGAAATTAGACACCCTAAGGTTCTGTACTTTAACATTTAACCTACAGTCTGGAAAATTGCAGATTATCCTTTTTTTTTTTTTTAACAGATGACAATACAGCTTAGTTTTGTCTGGACTGACACAGGTTCTGGAAAAGTGCATCGTGTCATTGCATTCTATATTTAACCATTTATTCCTATTCTCATAAAGAAATCTTCTTTGGATGCTTTCCCTAATTTTTTAAATTGCAGCAATTACAACAGCTCAATAAATACTTCAGCTTTTCTAGTCAGCACATCACTGACAAAAGGAAAAAAAGAGAACAAATATGAAAGAGTTCCTCCACCCCTTCTGCCTTTTGAGATAGGAATGGAGCACACAGCGTTGCTACTCTGGTAGATTCACAGGGTCAAAATCTGTCTTCTGCTTGCTATTGGCTGGCTGCTAGCACAGAAGGACAGATGAGCAGCCAGAACAGAGGGCTGGGACTTTGCATTTGTGCTGTACTACACATCTCTTGGGAAAAGACTGAGATACCACTCATGTAGTCCTAGCCATGGAAATAAAGATTTGGTGTATGAGCTGAACTTTGCTGTCTTATGTTGCCCCACAGCAAAGCTGGTATTGTCTCCCCAAATCCACAGGCACTATGGAGCATGGCACAGAGGTATTCTGATGTCTTTGTAGGATTGGCTCCAATTTCAGCAAAAGCACTGAGGCAGTGCTTGTGAGCCCAGCTGGATACAGCATAATTCATTATGGATTATCTAAATCACGAAAAGATCAGTTCATGAGAGTTCACCATATGGAGATATAACGAATGTTATACAGAATATGAGCAAAATGGCTCTTAGTCCCTGTGGACAAAGAGACAAGATGGGGAAAAGAAATAATGCAGATTGCAGAGTTGGTTGATGTATCCTGACTGAGCCACAAAGGAAGTGCCCAGTAGAGGGCTTCAGTAGGCCACTGAAGGACTCCCAGACACACGTGGTGGATATATCAAGGAGAAAGCTGTAAGTGTGCAACGTAAGGGTGCAGTGTGTAACGTAAGAAAACATATTTAAATTAGCTCTTCAGATGAATGCACTCTGAGGTAGTCCAGAGGAACTGGATGATTGCAAATACAACTGAAGAAATAAATCTGTTTTCTTACAAGAATATTTTAAAAATTTGAATATCCGGATGGACGCAGGTGAGAACAAAATGCAACTTGCTAATAGAAATGTCTGCAGAAGTATGGTTTGAAAATATAGGAACCCCAACTGATTTAGGGATTAGCAGACACTGGGAGAACTGGACAGAGGCAGTGAGGAGAATGGGAACTGGACAAGCTGTGCCTTCCATCACATCTCAGTTAGGTACTGGGAACCTCAGCATTCCTCCCCTGAAGTGCCTATTAGAATAAATAAACTTCAAAAAATGTTAGGGAGTGAAATAGTTTGTAGTTGCTCTTTTCTGTGTTGCTTGGACATAATGACGAGGCTTTTGACAAGGCGGTATATTTTTATTACATTTCTCAGTATCCTGGGAGAAGTTTAATGCTCCCTGAGCCTATGGAAATGTTTCTCTTTTGTTTTGAAGTCAATTATTTGGGCAGCTGGCAGGAGCTTAACAGGGCACCATCATTATGCTGTGGATGTTCATTGCTGCTGCTGCTGCCTGAGTTTCAGCCCCTTTTTCTTTATTCAAAATACCCGTGACTGTTGATAGTTGAAGATTTTTCCATGCGGGTGGGTTGGGTATGATGTTAAACAGCTGAGAAAACTTCACTGCAAGCTGCTGAGCTGTCTGTGGGAGGCAGCAGAAAATGGGAGCTTGGCAATAGCAGCAGGTAGCACAAGGCCCTGGCAGACCTAGGAAGACAGTACCCAGGCTTCAAAATACAGATAAACCAAACTGAAGATGAGGAAAGTTGGTTTTAGCAGACTAATTCATTTGCTCCAAATTCTGCTGAGGTGTAAAATGAGTTCTTTCCTCTGGTAGTATCAGAAATAGTATAGTCAGCAGGACTTGGGGGGTTATCATCCCTCTATACTGTGTTCAGTTTTGGGTCCCTCACTACAAGAAGGACATGGATGCCCTGGAGTGCGTACAGAGAAGGGAAATGGAGCTTTGAGGAATCTGGAGCACAAGTTTCTGGGAAGTGGCTGAGTGAGCTGTGGTGGTTCAATGTGGGAGAAGAGAAGGTTCAGAGCAGACCTTATTGCTGTCTACAACTGCCTGAAAGAAGGTTGTGGTGAAGCTGGGGTTGGGTTCTTCATCCAGGTAATGGCAATAGGACAAGAGGAAATGTCCTTCTGTTGCACCAGGGGATGTTCAGGTTGTATATAAGGAAAAACTTATCTGAGAGAATGGTGATGCACTGCCACGGGCTGCCCAGGGAGGTGGTGGAGTCACCATCGCTGGGGGTGTTCAGGAGATGTGTGGATGTGACACTGAGGGACGTGGGCAGTGGGCACAGTGGGGTTGGACTGGTGGCTGGGCTAGGTGACCTTGGAGCTCTTTTCCAACCGTAGCGTTTCTATGAAAATAGAGCTAAGGTATGAGGAAATGGGACAAAGCTGCACAATGCCCGTTCAGACTGCAGCATGGAAAAATTTCTTTACTGTTCACTGCAGCACGTTTCCTAGGGTAGCGGTTAGCGCCCCAAGCCTGTCAGCATCCAAAAGCCATCAACAGCACTCGGGCAAGACGCTTTAACTTCCACTGAGCCCTGAGCGGCCGGGCTCCACACCTTCCCATCCACTGGAGCCACCCCCGATGCTTTCCCCGGCCGCCCCGCGCTGGGCCCCTTCCGCCGAGGGCGGAGCGCGGTGCCGGGGCCCCGCCTGCCGGCTCCGCCACCGCCGCCATGCCGGGCGGGCTGGGGCCGCGGGCGGGCGGCGCGCGGGGCCTCTACCGGCGGATCCTGCTGCTGCACCGGGCGCTGCCGCCCGCCCTGCGGGAGCTGGGAGACCGCTACGTCAAGGAGGAGTTCAGGAAGCACAAGGCCGCGGGGCCCGCCGAGGCACAGCGCTTCCTGCGGGAATGGGAGGCAAGTGCCTGGGGAAGCGGTGGGTCAGGCCGCCTGGTGCGCGCTGGCAGCACGGGCAGAGCCCGCTGGTCGTGCCCAGCTCGGCATTGCTCTCGCTGCCGCAGCCCGCGGCTTGCGGCGGGGGCACCCCGCTCCCCGGGCAGGTGTGCCCCTCTCGTAGCCCAGGGCCTGGCCAGGGCAGCGCTGGGGGTCTGCCGTAGCCTTGTTGACGTGTGACCACAGCTATAACAATTATATAATTAGCTATCTACGTGTGTAAAACAGATGCGTAATTACTGGGTGTAATTTGCATATATGTTACATAAATATGTATATATATATATATATATATATAGCTACACGTGTAGCTAGTTGTATAATTACAATTAACTAAATATACATGTATAAATAGCTTCCACGTGAACTTGTGTTCTATTTTTGAGCGGTATTGTTGCCTTTACGGAGCAGTTCCTAAGGTGGAAAGCCTGATGGAATTCAAGCAGCGTTTGGGCAAAGCTCTCAGGCACAGGGTTTGGATTTTGGGTGGCCCTGTGTGGAGCCAGGAGTTGGGCTCAGTGATGTATCTGGGTCCCTTCCAACTCAGGACATTTTTTGATTCTGTGTGAATGCTGGTTCTCTGCTCGCTTGCCTCTCGCCACAAGCTGTGGGGCTGGCTTCAGCAGAGAAGTGCATAGCCCAGAAGTAATTGGGATGTGACGCATTCCTGTGTGGAACCAGGAGCTGGACTCTGATTCTTACGGCTCCCTTCCAGCATGGGGTGTTCTGTGCTTCTGTGACATTTCACAAGCACCAGAGGGGAGCGACTCTTGTGGTGGCTGGGTGCAGTTCGGTGCTGACAGATAAATAAGCCCTAGAAAAGTCCACAGAACAGAGAAATGTTACAGATACTCTATAAAGGAAAAGAGCTATCAGTTAGAGTATCCAAACAATGATGAGAAACAGACCTATACGAGCCACCAATGTGCCCTTGCAGCCCAGCAAGCCAACTGCATCCTGGGCTGTTGAAAGAGGTGCGGCCAGCAGGGTGGTGGAGGTGCTGGTGAGGGGGTTCCTCCCCCTCTGCCCTGTACTGGTGAGACCTCAGCTGGAGTACTGCTTTCAGATGTGCAGTCCTCAGTACAGGAGAGACATAGCTATGTTTGAGCGTGTCCAGAGGAGGGCCACAAAAATAATCCGTGAAGCAGAACTCCTCTCCTATGAGGACAGGCTGAGAGAGCTCGGGGCATTTAGCCTGGAGAAGGATAGGCTCTGGGAAGACCTTAGAGTGTAAGAAGGAAGGGGATGGACTCTTCAGCAGGGTCTGTTGTGATAGGAAAGGGGAGATTGAGACCGCATAAGAATAAATTTTTCACAGTATGGGTAGTGAGGCACTGGAACACGTTTCCCAGAGAGGTGGTTGGTGTCCTGTCCTTGGAGACATTTAAGCTCAGGCTGGATGGGGTTCTGATCTAGTTGTAGGTTTCCCTGTACATTGCAGGGGAGTTGGACTAGGTGACCTTTACAGGTCTTTTCCAACTCAAAAGATTCTGTGATTCTATAGACATCTAAACTTCCAGTTAATTTTCATATCCATTGAAATACGATTTTTTTTGTCTTTTTTTTTTATTCTCAAAATTATTTTTCCTTGCCATGGAGGAAAATTGCGCCCTGTTCTCTGCTCTGTGTTGGGAATTGATTAGAACAGGTGGTGTGCAGAGCTGCAGACTGATGGATGGAAGAGTACTGAAGGAGGCCTGGCCCAACCATGTGTCTGCTGGCTATGAAGTAGGTAAAACACAGGGAGCAGTGCAGATCCATTAACCCAGCAGTGGGCTGTAAGGGATGGGGAGGGAGAGTACCACGTGGCATCCTTTTCAGAGGAAAGGAAATGTGTTTTATTTGGCGCTTATCAACTGATTGATGCTGAAATAGGAAATTTTATATCTACTTTGCAAATGGCTGATGCTATTATAGTTCTCAGTTGCAGTTTCTTTGATGGTGCTCAAATGTTTCTGCTTTGCTGTTTCCAGTTTTATCATGAGCTAAAAAGACAAGTTACAGGTTACTATTTTCAGTGGTAAAATCTTCCTTAAAATATATTTTTTAAAAGAGTGCTGTGTTTACACTGATAAATTTTTATCCAGTTCTGTGAAGTGTGCAAATAGCAAACACCTTTCTCAGTTTAAAAATGTTTTAGAGGTAGATTACAGGGAAAACTGGGAAAAATTAAACGACGAGGAACTGAATTTGAATTTTGAAACCTGGCATGCATTGCTATTAGTTATGATACGTTCAAAGAAATGAAACTAATTTAATAACTGTTTTGAGTGCATGAGCAGTAAGAACTTTGCAAATACACCTTTCTTCTAGCAAGATGCTGCAATGTATTAGCAAGTGGTTAATGTGGCTCTTCTCATCTTTCCTTTAATCTTTTGTTTTGTTCCGGGTTTTTCTTCCCCAGATTATTATGTTTCAAGGGTGGAATTTCTAAATCAGACCTTCTCATTTCTGGCCCGTGGGACTGTGCCTCTCACAGCGCGCTGTGGTTTGTGGCCCCTGAAGGCCTGACCCAAGTAACTGAGGTACCTTGTAGGAGACTTGGATTAGGCAAGATCAAGATGCTAATGGTGATGGTGGGCTGATGTTGGACTGGATGATCTTAGTTTTCTTTCCCAACCTTAACGATTCTGTGATTTTTGTTAAAACTTTCATGGTGTTTTATGGATTGAGTCAGACCTGCTGTGTGGGAAAGTGCCTGAATATGCCATTTTACAAAACAGAAATCATGCTGAGCTCTTGTGGGATGTGTCAAAGGTCATTAGATTGAGTGCGTATTCTGTGTTTGGAAAGTTGTTGTCCTCTTATTTGATCTGTATTTACTAATTATTTAGTGAACTGCCTAGCATTTTAGTCAGACAGTAGGGTTCTTCCAAATGTTTTTTTCCCCATGCTATTTAAATCATGATGCTGTTTTAGGGGAACTGAACTCATGGATTGTTTATCAAGGAAAATAAACTGAGCAAATTCCTTTCATTTCTTCTGAAACGTGAAAAACTGCAACCTTTTATTTCTTTAAGAAGAACCATTAGAAGAATTTTATTTTTAATGTGCATTCAAGCCACTATGGCTTACAAAATCGTTGCAGTTCGTTAATGTTAGGTTCTGTTACGTTGCAGTAAGGATGAACCCAAATCTCTGAAGAACCAGAATGGACCTCCATCCAGTACATAAATGGGTGCAGTCATTTTGAATGTACTTGGAGTGCACAGATGCACAAGTAGAGCACTGAAGAGAGATTTCTTAGATTAAATTTAAACAGAAATTAAAAAAAAAAAGTGTTGAAAAGACCCCCAAATAGTCTTGTCTTAGTATGTGGATGATTCTAGAAGAATTCCTGTACTACCCTAATATTGCTGCACTATCAGTTTCTGTTAGCAGAGATGGGAAAAGAACTCCTTGTTTGGTTTATAGAGAAAGGGGGAGATTTATTGTTCTGTAGCAGTTTGTATTGGTGGCAAATGCCATTTCATGGCAAACCCAAACTGCCTTGCTTGAGTTTAGAAAATAGAGAAACTGCTCTTTGGAGGAACGCTCGGAAGAGTTCTCTAGTGAATCAGAACTGGTAGAAATCCTCCACGGATATATGCAAATTTCTATAAAAGTAGAACAAGATAAAAACTGTTTTTTTCTATCGTTGCTTTTGGATTAATGCTTTGCTTCTTGAAACCCACTGGGAAATATTAAAAGGGAGTCGCAAGGAAAGCGGGCTTTGTTGTTCAGGAAATCTGATTGTTCAGGTAGATTCAAGTTAACTCTATCAATTATTAATATATGCTCCTTCCTATTTTCTAAATATTTAATATTTTAATTAAAACAATTGGTACTCATTTGCAGGAGGTGGCTGAAATAATTAGATTGATAGTGATTATTACCTTGGAATGCTATTGAATTAATGCTGACAGATATGGTAAGTGAATTAGTTCAACAGTCTTCTAAATCGTATGGTAGCTGATGAGAATGCTTACATAAGAATAGCTGATATTATAGTAATATTGATTACTTCATTCCTGGTTACAAATGATATAATGTAGAATATTCAGCTAAGTATTTTAAGTATTCATTTGTTTTACATCATTTAAGTAATTCTTCTTTTAATTTTGAAATAGGTAATTTCATACTTACCTTGTTTAAAACGTCTGACCTTGTAGACTGGAAGGTCTGGACTATCCTGAGACGAGCAGAATCATTCTGCAGAATTACATGACATTTTCTCACATCAGAGAGATGGAATAAATTGCCTTTGAAATGCTTTGGCCTCTCTTCACGCAGAAAGCCTTTTTATAAGCTTTCAAATTAACTGAGACTGACTGGGGAGCTGGCATCTGCTGTTGTATGCTCAGAAGAAAGGTGACTATTTTTCATTCCTGTTAACGTGGCTAGGCATTACACTGGGAAAATTAAGATGGAACTGTATCTCTCTGTCTGGGGAACTGGTCATTTAGCCTCCCAAGAATGGCTAATTTTCCTAGTCAATGTGATATCAGGAGTGATAAAAGTAATTGTTATTCATCAGATTTGTTTCAGTTTTGCCTGGCACTTGCAGTGTTTGGTTTGCCAGAATGATCTGTGGTGTGGTTCCATAATATCTTTCAGGACACAGCTGTCATGGTGCATCTCTTTCTGATGGTGACTGGGTATAAGGAATGCTTTGCTTCTTACTTCTTTTGGCTGGTATGATCTGCTTTCCCCCTTCTTGATTTATTTTTAAGCTTCTGGCATTCAAAAGTACATTGAGAAGTTGAAATGAGAATTTGAAGAGCAAACATCCAAACAGATTGACTGGGTGGACAAGGAGGCTGTCTCCAGTACTGGAATCAGACTGGGACAGGAGTGGAACATGTGGGTTGCCTTTTCAGCAAGTGCATAGGTTGTGTAAGTCTGAAACTGCTGCTAACTTTCTGTATCACACTGTAAGTTTCTGTGAAGTACATTATATAAGTGATCTTCTCTTTGCCTGACAAAGAAGTACATTTTTTGGAAGTGAAATATGACTGTAAGGTTTTTGCCATTTTATGACTTTAATGAAACTTGTGGAATGGGATTTAAGAGTAATATTTCATTGTAACATTACCAGATACGTTGGAATTTGCTTTTAGTGTTTTTTATGACTATCTGGGTGAAAACTTTCTTATTAAGAGTAAATTCCTATTGAGACTTACATATTTAGCTGCTACTTAGGATAGCCACTGGGTCTTAATTTGTAAGCACTAAATTGGAGACAATTTCCTTTATTTTCTTTGATATTGCTCCAGAAGCAGGAAGGAATTTCTCACTTTTTTGAAAGCTGGATAGTTATGGCTGATAAATTGAAGAGCATGTGGGATTTGGACGTGGCCAGATGCAGGGAATCATCCCACTACCCTGACCTTGCACATGGAGGGACCCGTTCTGGAGCCAGATCTGAAGTCTGCCTGTGTAAGTTGGCAGCTTCTTCTTGGGGCGCCCAGGGTTTAATGAGTTCCCTGAACCAACTTTTATATGCAAAGAACCCTCTGACAAAAAACAAACAAACAAAAAAAACAAACCAAAACCAAATAGCCAAAGAACCAAAATGGATTCCTATAACATTTCTTGGTAATGAAATTCCTGGCTTTACTCCCATCCTTTCAGTGTTCCTTCCAGTGTAGGATTAGAAGCAGGAGCAGGATCCTACTTCTCTTCTGCTAAGGCTCCAACAGCCTGGGGGCTTTCTGATGCAGAAGATTGTCCTGGCATGTGTGGGGTCTGTACCTCATGGGAATGGGCATTGGGTACTTGTCAGCTAGAGAACAGTGTTTTCTCCATCAGATTCCTCTGCCTACTCTGACGCCAGCAGTTCCTTGTATGTTTCTGGCTCTGGGTTGGTATGGCACAGCATTTGATTAAATCGTTCTGCTTAACTTGTATGGAAATATACCACTTTATTTATTTATTTATTTATTTATTTTTCGTGTTCAGTAATAGCGTGGTCTCAACTTAATGGAAAGTAAGACTTACAGACAAAATGAGATTTTGTTTTAGACCTTTACTGTATTTTCCAAATTCAGAATTTCATAAGCTTTGACATTGGTATTCTTAATACTTCTGTTGTGTTACCATGCCAGTAATGCAAACAGATAGTATATATGCCATGGTCCTGAAGGAACTGGCAGATGTGGTTGCCAACCCGCTCTCCATGGTATTTGTGAAAGTCATGACTGTTGAGTGAAGTCCCCAGTGAGTGGAAAAAGGGAAAAATGAGTTCCATTTTTAAGGGAGGGAGAAAGGAAGACCTGGGGCATTACAGGTTGGTGAGCCTCACACCTACGCCTGGGAAGATTGTGGAGCAGATCCTCCTAGAAGCTATGTTAAGGCGCATATGAGATGAGGAGATGGTTTGAGACAGCTGGCATGTCTTCTTCAAGGGCAGATCATGCCCCTCTGGTGGCCTTCTTGGCCAGAGTGACAGCATCAGTGGACAAAGAAAGAGCAACTGGTGTCATCTACCTGGACTTGTGCAAGGCCTTTCACATGGTTCCAAACTACGTCTTTGTCTCTAAGTTGGAAAGATACAGATTTGAAGAGTGAACTATTCACTGGACAAGGAATTGGTTATATGATCTCAGCCAGAGGGTTATTGTCAGTAGCTCCGTGTCCAGGTGGAGTCCAGTCACTAGTGGTCTCCCACAGGCATCTGTCTTGGGACACCACTAAAGATGTCTTCAACATCTTCAATAATCATGTGGATAGCAGAATTGAGTGCACCCTCAACAAGTTTGCTGATGACACAAAGCTGAGTGGTGCAGTTGATATGGCAGAAGGAAGGGATGCTGTGGAAAGGGACATGAACAAGCTCGAGAAGTGGGCTCAAGTGAACTGAAGGAGACTCAACAAGGGCAAGTTCAAGGTTTTGTGCTTAGGTTAGGGCAATCCCAGATATGAGTACAGACTGGGAGAACTCACTGAGAGCAGACCTGCCAAGAAAGAATTGAGGGTTCTGGTGGATGAAAAGCTTGACATGAGCCAGCAGAGTGCAATTGCAGCCTGGAAGGCCAACAGTATTCCGGGCCACATCAAAGGAGGAGTGGCCAGTAGAGAGAGGGAGGTGGTTGTTCCCCTCTACTCTGCCCTTGCAAGGCCCCGTCTGGAGTACTGTGTCCAGGTCTGGTGTCCATGTCATAGATGTTGGAGTGGATCCAGAGGAGGGCTGTGAAAATTGGCAGAGGGCTGGAGAACCTCTCCTATAAAGAAAGGGGACATTTAGATTAGATGTTAGGAAGAAATTCTTCACTTAGAAGATGGTGTGGCACTGGCACAAGCTGCCTAGTGAAGCTGTGCATCCCTGGATTCGTTCAAGTCCAGGTTGGAGGTTGGGCAGCCTGGTCTGGTGGGTGGCAGCCCTGTCTACAGCAGGCTGTTGGAACTAGATGATCTCTTTCAACTCAGACCATTCTGCAGTTCTGTAATGGTATGTGTCATCATATCTGTGCATGTAGCTAGTGCAGTGGCTGTCCTGATAGCTGTGTCAGTCTGCTAGAAGCACTTTTTACTTACAACTGTATTATGCATAACAGTTCACTCCTTGCTTTCAACAGCACGTGCCTGGGAGATGAACTAGGATATTTATGTTAATGCTTGCAGATTTGTATGTACCAGAGGAAGTCCTGGGGTTGCTTGTTCGTGGAGCCTTTTTTGATGAATCCAGCTTTGTGTCAGCCAGCTTTTGATTAGGTATCTTAATAAGAACATGGCAAAAATGTCAGACACTGTAGCAGCACACACTGGAATGGAGTGTTTACAGAGTTGTGATTTCAAAAGGTAATTCAGGTTTCCATCTAGTGGTGGTATAAAATTCGGTGTAAGCCAAGGGAAGCACAGCGTATACATAACTGTGGTATGTGAAGCATTGTAATACTTGTGTATGTGGTTGAAACTTAGGAAATAAAAAGCCTAAGGATGTAAATTATATACTTAACAGCATGTAACTCTGAGAGCCTCCAGGTTTGTTTTTTTTTATATTGAAGTTATTATAATACGGGATCAGTTATATTAATGGTATGTGTTCAGATAGTACTCTTTGACTCTAGCAGTTTATTTAATTGCTGCAAATTAATCTGATTCTTCTTTATCAGTGTTCTGTGACAGACATTTCAAAAAGTTTAACTTGATACAGGTCTGGAAATCCTTACCAGGTTAAGTTTGCAGGTGGAAAAAATACCTGGGTAATATAACCACCAATCTTTTGGACTTGTACTTTAAGACAGTGTAGCAGGTCAAACGGACAAACTAGGTTGAAACTGTGTTTGTAAATTTTATAAGGATTTCTGGGTGTTTATGTTTTATAGATGCTTTCCTTCTATCATTTGTTTGGCACTTGTTTGAATACTGCCAGATTGTAGTGTTTATAAGTGTGGTAGGTGTTACTATGTTTTCCATGCATTTCCAATATCAACATTATATAAACACTGCCAACTTTCCACAAGTGCTGTCAAGTACTGTATTTTGTAATTACTGCAATAATGTTATGAGTGCTGTAATTGCGTGTACTGTGTGGATATGCTTTTCTGTTCTGTTCGTGTGCAGACACAAAATTGATATTTCTCTGTGAATTAAAATGGAA
Organism: Cyrtonyx montezumae; assembly: GCF_038088225.1. Lineage (NCBI taxonomy): Eukaryota > Metazoa > Chordata > Aves > Galliformes > Odontophoridae > Cyrtonyx > Cyrtonyx montezumae. The sequence goes on along the minus strand of NW_027071870.1, from coordinate 942,386 downwards.
TCTGGAGGATATCTAAATATTTGTTTCAGAATTGCTTTTTCATCTTTCAGCATCATACAAGGTATCTGCACAAGTCATTCTGTACAGCTGGGAGGAGTTTTAAAGCCCTAAATTTGTAGAGCACATCAGAGTGTATGGCTGATAAGTTTGGAGCCATTAAGAGATCAAAGGGATGGAAGCTTCTTTCTACAGTTCACTAATGTTAGTGTCAGCTTCGACAAGACACCAAACCTTAGGTTTCAACTTCGTTATCTTGTCTTTTGTAGCATCTTTATCAATCGTTATTTTGTTTTAGCTTCAATTCACGGTGCCAAAAGCTTTGTGTGTTTTAAGACTGGAGTTGATTCTATATACTACACGTCTTCTCATCAGTATCCTACTACTTATACTGCAACTCACTCCTGGAATACACGGAGGAGCAAATTTCTGGCAAAACATATTTATTTCTGTGTCTGGAAGCTGCTAATTAAGAAGGATATGATTTGAAAAGTTTATTTAATCATAGAGTTTGACAACATTTGAATTTATCGATTTTTGAAGGTCATTTCCAGAAGTTAATGTCAGTGATATTTTTTAGATGAAATGCTTGTTGTACTAGAAGCAAGTTACAAGTAATGTTGAAAGCAGACTTTACTGAGTTTTGTTTTTAGGCTTAGTGATATGTGGGGAGTTTGAGAGCAGATAATATGCTCATTTCTTGTTGCAGAAATACTGGTGAGAGACAGAGCAGACAAGGGTGAAGGACAGCACGATGCACTTTTTACCTTGCCAAGCTAAACCTCTAGGTTGATCTTGTACAAATGGCTAGTGTAGTAGAATCACAGAGTCATTTGAGTTAGAAGGGGCCCTTTGAGATCATCTAGTCCAACTCTTCTGCAATGAGCAGGGAGGGACACTACAGCTGGATCAGGCTGCTCAGAGCATGGTCCAGTCTGACCTCACCTGTCTCCAGGAATGGGGCATCCACTACCCCTCTGGGGAACCTGTTCCTGTACCTCACTAACTTTATCATAAAAAAACATGTTCCTTATATACAGTATAAATATCCTCTCTTTTACTTTGAAACTATCTCCCAAAGTAGATGTGCATTTCAAAGTAGATGTGCATTCCCTTGCTACATGCGATTTCCTGAACAATATGAAATTGATAGACTAATTTTATGCCTTTTTTCCTTCCCAAACGATTCTATTCCATAATTTAGAGGAAATTAATGGATGATTAGGTCACTGCAGTGTTATCTCTTTCTTTTATTGTTTTTCTTGTTACGTTTATCTTTTCTGAATCTGAACCAGAAGAAGCATGATGGGAGAGTGAGAGATTAAGACAGCTCTCCGTGACCATTGCTTCCTTGGAGCTGTCATGACTGAAGGTACTGAATTGTGTTGGTAGTATTAGTATCTGCATAGAATAAATCAGGGCATCTGGTTTGCTTTCTTGTAGGCCACCAAGTACCTCTTGGCTCATAACCAAGCCCTTGCCTTTCTCAGTTGCCTAGCATAAGGCATATGGGCTATGTAATTGAGTTTGTATGCTGTTTGAAGTGTAGTAATACCATCTGTGTAGTCTGTCTTGATGGAAGAGCTCATACTACACTAGCAGTCTTTCAGGCTTCGTCACCTGGCTTCAGCCTGTAGTGCCCTCACATGTAGTCTGATAGCTGATTTTAGTCTTTGGTGATACATCAGAAGTGATTATCCTTCCTAAGACTGCAGTTTTTGAAGTGTACACAGGATGGCAGCAAATACCTGAATTATAAGTCATGTTTCTATTCCAGGAACAAATAGGATTTTGAGTTTTTTAATACAAATCAGTTAGAATTTTCACAGGTTGAATTCTTGTTGAATTATTTATTGAAAACTATGAATCCATTGAAGTACTGCTGAAGATTTTGAGAAGGTTTTTTAATTCAAAAGTTATACTGTGGTTTCTACCTGGTATAGCCGTAATCATGTTTAGTGGTGTTTTCTGGTTGTGATTTGCATTGGAGTAGTTTGCTGCTCTGGCAGCAAAAGCTTGTACTGACCCAGGTAGTTTGCCATGTTTGTTGGTGACCCTCTCATCCCTTGTCAGAGAAAATGAGATGTGCACCATTCCTTTATCTCCCTAAGTGTTTCCCCAGCATTCTACCTGCTGAATCCCTTATGGTGCTGAAGTTTTCTTTTCTGAAGCCTGTTGTTTTTATCTGTTTGAGAAACGCATCTTATCTCTCTGCCGAGATATCTCTCATAATCTGCTCCTACCTCCCTCACATTTCTCAGGTTACTTCTCCCAGCTGGATTTGTAGATGACTCAAACCTGCTGCAGCAAACCAATCTGACATAAACACCGTGCACTAGTCGCTGGTATATTTAAGTGAAAGAATCTTCACCATGTTTGAGGAACTCAGTAGCTGCTGGTGTGCAACTGTGCTTCTGACAGACGTTGACATGGTAAGACTCCCTTTTTTCCCAGACCTGGAAAGTTCTTGGAGTTCTTCAAAGCATTTTACTCACTGTCTTCTGATTATCAATTGAGTGTAGTAGGTTTTCTTCTGTTCTTCCTCTTTAAGCCTTTCTCTGGCATGTTTATTAGCTAAATGCTTTCTTCTTCCGTACTAGATGCATGTTTTCAGCATATTGTATTGCATTTTGTTCTTCATTTCTTATTTCCCATGCCAGTCATTTTTTCTAAGTTCTCATCATGTAATCTAGATCATTAATAATTTTTTTAGCAGGTGTTCTTGGGCTGATGAAAGAACCCAGTGTGCCCCTATCCCTGAATGTGTCTCAGCTACGTATTGGGTGCACACAGAAGTGAAATTCATCACCTCTGTGATGAAATGAAAATGCACAGCAGTTCTCTGCCTTCCACCTGCAGGCATCTGCTGCTCTGGGAGCAGGCAGGGAGTCCCCATTGGAGACTAGTTTCCCAAAATTGACCAGCTAGAGGAAAATAGTTGTGGTGGCTCCTGTTTCTTAGAAATGTTGGTGGCAGTTTGCCTGGTATCATCTTTGTTTTCCTTGATAAGAACAGCCTGTGCTGTAAAACTTAAATATTTGTCTTTTAAAATAGAGCTGCATAAGATTGTGATTCCTGTTGATGGGCTAAACCCCATGTAAGGGAGATGGGAACAAAGAGAGTGAAGTGCTTCTGTTCTGCTGCATTCCAGTTGAATAAAGTGGAGACTAGAAGTCTTGGGAGTCAAGAAGTGTCACTAGAGGGATTCTTGCGGCAGAAAGGTGCCTGTGTCAGGATTGCTGAAAACCTGGAACAAGGCAATGACTTAGAAGCTCAGTGAATTTTAGTTGGATGCATCCTTACAAAACCTTTGAAGGCATGTTGAAAAGAACATGGCCAACTTGTAGACCTATCTGCCAAGAAAGAGCTGGGAAGCAGTACTGTGAAAACGGGATCCTAGGCGAGAGTTGCTTGTCTTTTCTCATTTTGGGAAGGTGTTGATTAGATGTCCTTGTGAAAAATGGCACATTACTGCCTCCAAACTTTAAACAAAATAAACCACCTTTTTGTCTAGTGATGTTTGATTGAGCCCACCACGTGTATGCAGACATCTGCAGTGGAAGTTTTTTTTGATACTTGCTGGGAATTTAAATGTGATTGGGAATGGGAGACCCTGGATTGAGATGATGAATGCTGTCCTTCCAGCTCTGACACCTCCCATCTGTATGGCAACAGAAGGCTTTCACTTTCCAGCATGGCCCAAAAACTGTTGGATTTTCACTCTTATTCACCTGTGTTTATTGTTTTGAAGAATCTAGCTTCATGTTACTGGTGAGAGAAGGTCATGATAACAAGCTTGTTTTTCCCTACCTGGAAAATAATTCTTAGCACTTCCTTGCTGCTAATGGGGAAAAAACTGTGATGACTGGGGGATGCCATTTGAGCCCTGGAGAGTTAACTCTGAAAAAAGCCATCTCTGCCAATATCATTGTATTTCTGCACGTTTCCGTGCAATGTGAAGGTGTTCTGTCCTTGTTTAAAAAAGTTAAGTTTCTGTGAGAGATGTTTCAAAATGCCCGTGTTTTAATTATCCCAGGTGTATGTTTTTCCAGTGGCAAAATTAATTTTTATGGTCATCTGTTCACTTTATTCAAAGTGGAGAGAAATAAAAGCATGCTTAAAAAACTTTTAGTCCAGAGGAAAACAGTGGAACAATGATAGTGGAAAGATTAAATAAAAGGTCAGCATTGACAGCTTTGCAGGTTCTTCTCCTGAGTGTGTCTTGTTTGAGTCTGGATAAATAGATAATAAGCCATTTTGTAAGATGTGAGGAAATATGGACGTATTTGGATGTATTCATCAAACAACAGAGGTTGTCTGTGTATCAAAACTCAAGGTCTGAAATAAGATTTAACTAATGAATCGGTCAAAACAAGGATGTGACTGCTGCCTTGTTTTTCCCTGAGTTCGTGGTGGCAGGACCCTGAGGTGCATTAGGCTGGATGGTGACCAGATCAGAGAGTAGTGAGTGAAGCTGGAGGAGCAGAATGGATCATGACAAGGTGTTGGGTGCCTGGATTGTGGAACAGGACCTGAGGAAGCTCTTGATTCATCTGAAGAGCTTTCAGGTTAGTGAGGCAAAGGGTGTTTAATTCTGGAGTATGTTGGACAAATAATGCAAGCTGCAGTTTGTAGCACTGCTGTCAGAGGTAGGGAAGGCATCTGTTAAATGCTTGCTAGTTTTCTTGCTGTTTCATTTTGGCTTGCTAAATAGAATCCCATCACACTTTCAGAGGTTATGGAAGGTGTGCTTGGTTCCTTGTAAGTATTGATCTGATACTTTGTGGCTGCTGTTGCAAAATGTGTGTTGTATTTCAGGTAGAAAGAAGGTTTTACTCTCCCTTCCTCTTACATATTGAACAAGCAGAGCTTTGATGGCCGTTTGTTTTAGTGAGGAAAATGATAAATGCGTTCTGTTTGTTTTCTGGAAATCTCTGCCAATGAAATTTTGAGTTTGTTACGGAAGAATGGGATGGAAACTTAATGTAAAAACTAGCTTATGCATACATTCACAAAAAGCTGGTATTCTCTATTCTGATGTAGATTCAGTAAGTCTGCTGAATGGAAATATTCCACTTCTTGCACACTCATGCCCCAGGCTTGCTCTTCTGAAGACCAAGCAGTGCTGCCTCTCAGCCCCTCCTCATTGCAGCCTGTGCTCTGGCACCACATTGTGTATGTGGCTGAAATGAGGGTTAATGTGCTGTGCAGTAGGAAGCACAGCAGCTGGAAAAACATTTATGGCAGTGGGCAAGGACTTGGAAAGCCAGGTCATACTGGATGTGGGTGCTGTCTCCATCGTTAATGTGTATTATTTTGTTTTTCAGGTATTGTTCACTTATTTGCACAAACATACTTCTAATGCACGGAAACAGATATAGTTAGGATTCAGTTAAGCATCTACATTTGTATAGACTTCTTGTTTGAAAATCAATTCCATGATATTGATGACTTAGATCGAGTTAGTTAACACCACTACCAGCTAAACTGGTATCAAACAGATTTTATTTAGTAGTCTAGCAGAAAGCATGCAACAGCATTAATGGTTTTAATTGTGAATAGCAGCATGAATGAGCACTTTGAATTTATTTGACTTCATGTTTTCTTTTCGCCTTTGAATGTTCTCATTCAGTTGTGCCAGATGACTTCTCACCAGCCCTTGTTCCATGTAGCCATCCCATTTGCTTATTAGGGCTTTGGGTGCAGCCATACAGTGGCACATGCTAAATAAGTTACTTGCCAAATGTTTCCTTTTCCCTTAGTAATGCCACTTTACTGTTTGTTTTCGTTTGTGACTAGGTTGCTTGTAGGCAGTGTTGTGGAGGGAAGGTAGGATCCTGAAGATACTTCAAATAGGTGTGATAGTTATGACAGCAGCAGTGGCAGAACTTTCACAGGGAAATTCTACACCCACCAAATGCCATAAAACACTGCTACATTCTGTAAAGAAAAGGTGGGTTTTTTTTTTTTTTTTTGGCAAAGCTGTTATTTTTAAATTCATCCCTACAGTGGATATAACAAGCAGCTACAAGGAGGTCTGTTTTGTTTTTTTTCTCATAAATGAATACAGTAGGATGCAGATGATCCCACTGCTCTCCTGTGGGGGGGGGGGGGAAAGATGCACAAGGATATGCATGCAAACCTGTGTATAATATAGCTTACTTTCTGCAGCATAAATCATATTTTAGTTTGTCCAGAGAGTTTGTGAAGACTCCTTCCCTGGAGACATTCAAGACCTGCCTGGACACTTACCTGTGCAGCCTGGTGTAGGGAGCTGCTTTGGCAGGGAGCTGGACTCAATGATCTCTGGAGGTCCTTTCCAACCTCTGCAGTTCTGTGATTCTGTAACCGAATAAAATATAAAAAATTCCTAGACCTTCTAGGCTAGATCTGTTAAAACACTGCTAATTAAAAACCCCTAAGTCACTGTCAGTGTGTTTCATGAGTAAGCATCCCTGTGATGTAGACACAAATAAGATTATTTCCTGGTGTTTTCAGGTAACTTATCTGAGAGTTTTTCCTGTTAGCTGTCTCGTTCTAACTCTGTAGTGAATCCTGTGCTTAAAAAGAAGTCACTTAGCTGGAAGTTTAAGTTAAATAAGTGTCTCTAAGGGCCATTGTATGGCGTGGAGGATAAGACAAGAAGTTGTGATTATGATGGAATTGCACTTGTGAGCAGGTGCACACAAGACCTTCTTTTCCACTATTTTCTTGTTTAGCAAGTGAAAATCATTGTGTAAGCAACTCAAAAATACTTCAGGTTTTTATTGTTAGAACAGCGTTGTAACACTTTAAACAATTTCAGAGTCCTTGTAAAGCTGCACTAATGTAAGCTGAGATAATTTCTTAATGTTAAGAAATTTTGAAACACAAATTGAGATATCTCAGTGGTTTAAATATTCTCTGAATGGTAGAAACCTTGAGCAAGTCAATTTATTCACATTCTCCATGGATGGCATATACAGATTTTTCTAGAACTTACTATGTAATGAGTTTGAAAACTCCTCTCTTCCAGATCATAGTATGCAGTAGAAGGACATGTTTCCTAATAAGACGCAAATGAAATAAAAAGCAGCACTTTGTCATACGCACTTATGAAAAAATATCTTTGTGTTTATATGGAGAGAGCATTTGAACAGATCCAGGAGTGCCATTCCACAATGATTAAATGGTACCACTTAACTCAGAGTAGAGGTACTTCATCTCAGGAATTTCAACACATGGGCAGAACTGATGTGGTGCACTTTCCATTTCTGCTATCATCCATACAGAGCTGTTCCTACTCTGAATGTCAGTACCTTACCCAAAACTTAAGCAATGTAGCACTCAGCTGTCAAAGCACAGCTGAGGTTGGCAGCCACAGGGCAGATCTAAGCCAACATGAGCGGTCTTAACTTGGTGTATTATATTTTTGAAGATCTTTTAAATTATAAAGCAAATTAACTTCCTTTCCCGTTCAGCAGTACCAAGTGTGTGAGAATTTTTCGGAGGCAGTCTGAATTACTGTTGGGAAAGCTTAAGGTTTTCTTGACTGAATGTTCATTCATCTCAAAGTAAGTACAACTCTATTTGATTTATGCTTTATGGAGTTTTTCAGAAGTGCTTTCAAATTAGTTCTCTCTACAGATACTTCCTTGCATTTGGAAAGCTTATTCAGCAGATGAGGAGTTGGACTCAGTGAACCCTGTTTGTGTCCCTTCCAGCTCAGGATATTCTATGATTCCATGATCAGTGAAATTTTCTTACTCCTTTTGTACTTCATCTTTCCAGTCTTTTGCTCTTCTGGGACAGCTCAGCCCTTACTTGCTGTAACGTGAAAGATGCTTTAAAAATCCTCTTAGATGAGAGACAATGGACAGAAGGAGAGTGGCTTGCAGATAATGACAGAGGGCTTTTTTTGTTCTCCAAATCTGGAGGTCTTGACATAGTAGGGATGCATGCTCCTTTGCAGCAGCTCTTAAATATAGTAATGTTGCATTTGCTTTCTTCATTGAAAAATTCAGTTGATTTCTGAGATAGTTCAGAGCTTGTACTGAAATGTGCTGACCACAACTTTAAAAACTGTGTTGGAGTTGTATACTTCAGAGTGTCTCAACCTCCAGAAACAAGAAAACAAAACAAAAGCAAACAAACAAACAAAAAACAACCAGAAAAACCCAAGCAGAAAAAAAAAAGCCAGCAGTGTTATGTTTAGAAAGGCAACTTAATTTCTCTGACCTTTTTTGTCTGCGCTATGTCAGATGACTTTCTGGCTGCATGCTTGTTATATCACCGTAATTTAGGAAAATAAAACAGAGCAAAGGACCTTTCACTACAGTTTCGAGAGCTATAAAATGAAAAGAAAGGAAGTGCTGTGATTTGTTCTCTTACTTAGAGTTTATGGACTCTTCTCAGCAGTGTGTGGCAATAGGATGAGGGGAAATGGCCACAAACTGAAGCACAGGAAGTCCTGCACAAACGTGTGGGAACTTCTTCGCAATGCAGTGATGGAGCAGTGGCACAGCTGCACAGAGAGGTGGTGGAGTCTCCTTCTCTGGAGACGTTCCAGACCCGCCTGGACGCCTACCTGTGCAACCTGGGCTAGGGAGCTGCTTTGGCAGGGGGTTGGACTCCATGATCTGTAGAGGTCCCTTCCAATCCCTACAATTCTGTGATTCTGTAACAGAATAAAATATTATAAAATAATATAAAAATTTTAAACAGTTTATTTAATGGAAGTAAGTTTATGTATTTACAAAGTGTGTTTCTTAACTGAAATGTGAACATCATCTAGCATTTTTTGGTGCTCAGCAGCAAGAAGTGGAAAAGAATTTACCCAGAGTCTAGCATGGAGACTGGTGGGTTAATCCTTTTGGCTTCTAACAAGTACATGTTAATAGCACGAATAAATCGTCTTTACCGCAGTGTGATTTTACAGATATAAACCAGTATGTTGTCAGTTGCTTTAAGGAAAATATTTTATCAGTATGCATTCATTTTCATAGAAATGATGTATTGCAGCTATTTAAAAACAACGAGGACTACAATTTAGCCGGATGATTGTGGTGAACTACATGGAGTTATTTCTGTGGAGTAGGACTTAAAAGTTCCTAGGCTGGATGACATGCTTGCTTAAGTAACACCCTTATAAGAATTTACCTGTGTTTCCTGACAGTATTTTTTATTCTTGAAAGCATGCGAGTTCCTCTGTACATAGGCTTTCTTTTATTGACAGCTGGTCACCTTCATCGTGCTATATGAAGAACATGCCTTGCAATGTGTGTGTGCCATTTTGTAGGAGAAATGGGTCAGTAAACTTCAACAACTCGTTGCTTGTCTGCTTTAAATATCACTGCAGAGTGTACATTTCAGCCTGTGTTACTAGAGGGAGAGGTCAGAGTTACTGCCCCCAAAGGTGTTGAAGAAATGTGTGCATGTGGCACTGAGGGCTGTGGTCTGCAGAGCATGGAGGTGATGGGCTGGGGTTGGACTAGTGATCTTAGTGGTCTTTTCTAACCTTATCGATTCCACAATTCTGTGATTTTCAGTTGCCAAATTTGCTTTGGAACAGGGAGTGTAGAATATGTTCAGCTGAAATTGGGGATGCTTCTGTCCATCCTGAGGGACAGATCTGACTTCTATGCTAGTGTCCTTCTGGTCTGCTTATTAAATATTGCCCACGAGGTTGTACCTTTTTCATTCAATCACATTATTCTTCTGTGGGTCCATTGCAGTGAAAAATTCAGTGCACTCTCAGCAGAAACATTATTTGTGGTGATGTTGAAATCAATGCAAGACCCCTATTTGCAGATGAAATTTTTGTTTATGCTTGAGTTTTTTATTGTTGTTCAGTTAGCTTAAAGTTTTGTCTCTAATGAGCATATAGGAATGTGAGTAATGGAGAAATAAGAATGCCAAGTCTCTTTTGGATATGTATGCTTATGCTTTGTTGGGTATAAATTGAATCGAACACGCATGGAAGGCCTTTCAGTAGTATCATCAGTTGGGACATACAACCTTTTGCAGCTAGCAGTCTGGAAACTGATGTGGTTGTCTTGGAAACAGGCTTTATTTTGCTTTTGCAAATACGTAGATATGAAATCATTGTCTTCTTTGAAAATCTGGAAGTAATACTTCTCAAAGAAATGACAAGAAATTTAAGGTGCTTGTTCTCTGTTTAAAGAATCGATGATGTTTGTCTTGTGTGCTTTAATTATAGTTGTGTGATAATAGTTCTAAAAAAGTATAGTTTTCTTTAACCTAAAACATCTGTACTTCTTGCTGATATTTGTCTTGGAATTAGCAGCAGTAAAGCACTTTCCCAAGATTTTCTAGCTTAATATTTAAATAGAAATAGGGTGGTGTAACAGATGTATTAACAAGTTAACATTCCTAAAAAAACCAACTGTATTGATACTATCATTTCAGGCCTTACCCTTTGTTCTGCTTTAAATGTACAGCATGTGATGAATCCTTGACTTTTCTGTGAGGCTATAGCACAAGAGTTGCCAGACCAAATAGCAGGAGTAGAGAAAAAATGCACAGGACTGCCAGAGAGCTGCCATGCACTGCATGAAGTGTGAAATCAAACCTGGGTCGATAAATAAGCATCTTTCACATCGCTGAGGATTTAGAAGGGTTTGTATAAAAATGTGACAGAGTGTTCTTGAAAGAAGTGTGACTTCTCTGGCCCATTGTTTATTTGTCCTGTCACAGAAACTGTACGGTTTGTCAGCAGTATCAGTGTAATTTCATCATAATTCTTACAGGTAAGGTCTAGACTGAATTGTTTTTTTGTGTGTTATGTTCTTCAGTTATTAAGTTCAGTGGGGTTTTGATGTATTTCTCTTCCAAGTATTTTTGTCTCTAGTACCAATTTAAAGAGCTTTCTAAACATTGGTATGTGCTTCAGGGAATTTTCTTTTTATTCTCTTTCATTCTTCTATGACTGATTTTAAGGTGAACTCATGGTTTGAATTTTGAAGCCTGGCAACAGAAGAGGATCATCTCAGGAGCGTGGCGTGCCACTGGAACCCATTTTTGTGACCATCTCTTTAGTCTCGCCTCTAATCTGTTGCTCCTGTTCCATTTCCTGTGCTGTGTCTACATTTCAGTTTGATATATTTTCAGATCTTAATTGATCAATTTATTTCTTCTTAGGAGTTGTTTTTCAATCCAGTATGTCACAGAGTCATGGATTCATAGAATGACTTGGGTTGGAAGGGACCTCAAGCATCATCAATTTCTAGCCCCTGCCATGGGCACGGCTGCCAGCTGTTAGATCAAGTGCTAGATCAGATTGCCCAGGGCCCCATCCAATCTGGCCTTGAACACCTCCAGGGATGGGGCATCTGCAGCCTCTCTGGTCAGCCTGCTTCAATCTAATCTAAATCTCCCCTCCTTTAGTTTAAAACCATTCCCCCTTGTCCTATCACTGTCCACCCATGTAAAAAGTTGATTTCCCTCCTGTTTATATATTTCCTTTAAATGTTACAAGGCTGCGATGAGATCTTGCAGCCTTCTCTTTTGTAGGCTGAACAAGCTCAGTTCCTTCAGCCTGTCATCATAGGAGAGGTGCTTCAGCCCTTGGATCATCCTTGTGGTCCTTGTGTGCTGAATGCTCCCTTCTCCTTCGACTCGTGAACAAGCTCAGGCTTTCTCTTTAAGATCTGAGATAAAGCTTGTTAATGTAAGTGGAGAGGATCTTTAAGGCCGTGGCTGCTATCAGATGATGCAGAAAGCTTTTAGAGACCTAAAGTTTGTCTCTGATACATAAAACTTTTATCAGTATTGTATGTCCAGAAAGAAATGATTAATCACAGCTTGTTTTTCCACAAATGACAGCTAAGTCACTCTAATATACTTTAATGGGGTAATTGTTTACCTTGGTGGTCAAGCCACAGACTTTCCACTTTTACCTCATATTGTGATCTCATAAGTCTTATATGAAAAAGGAAATTAAAATAACATATCATTTAAGCTGTAAGCGAAGCTGAATTGGCTCTTGAACTTTTTCACATTTCTCTAAATAAATGTCATTTCTTCCAGTTTAACAATATTAGTAAACTGTGTTAAAAAAGGAGTCCATTTGTACCTTCCTGATCAAATAATAATTCTCCGTGCTGATTACTAAGTAGTACATAATTACATTCCCTGGCTCCATTTTAGCTGAACAATTTTTCATTCTCTCCTTCCAAGCTGCAAGAGAGCAAGCAACCAGAAAAACCAACCAGTTCAGTCTAGGAGCAGTATGTGCATCACTATGTTACGGAGGTCACTGCCCTGAAGTTTTGGTTTGTTTAGCATCCATCCTGAATCTCTTGGGAAAAATTGATGTCTGTAATGGTCTCTTGGCTTTTCCTTCCCAATGAACTTCTAGAAAACTTCTCTGGTTGTTTCCAGTCTTTCCATCCCAATGACTTTGTACTGCAGAAATCTGTTTTAGCCCTGTCCATTAGAAATGGTGATGTGGTCTTTCACCCCCTAGAAATGAAAACGCCACGTTATTCAGATTTTTCTGAAGACAAGAAGGAAGTGAAAACCTTTTGATCACGTGTTTCACTTGGGGGTGTTGCTGAGTCTGACCTCAGCAGGGTTCCCAAACAGACTCCAAGGGAGGGATTGTAGATTCATTCAAATCCAACTAAAGAACACGTTCTTTTTACCATAAGAAAAAAAGAAAGTTGTTTGAAGCCAGTGAGAGAAAGGAATGTAGTGATGAGATCCACGTGTCTGAAGGATGGTTTATGAGGTTATCAGATCGTGCTGAAGAAGCATGTCACTCTGCACAGCCCAGGTCTGCGTGTTTAGTTTCTCTCAGACACGTAACATTCATCAGATTTACAAAATCCCATTGCAAGTGGTAGAATTTGTTCTTTACACAGCTTGTGGTTAGAGCTCCTCATTAGTTACAGTTTGGTCTAATAATTAGAAAAGGTAGGATTTTGTTCGACCTGCGTTTTCTTTTGGGGTATGAGATGTCTTCTGTGGTTGGATGGGTTCTCAGCTGCTCCCTGCTCTTGGACTTGTTGGATGTGTGAGGAACCAGTTTGGCAAACAGTGTAATTTTCCTATTTTCCATTACTGCTTAAGCAAACCCTGTGTGCTGCCCAGCAGTCCTCGTGTGTCCTTTTCTCTCAGGTGCCTCAGCAGCAGGGCAGGGGCAGATGGAGGCATGCTACCTGCTCTGTGTTAGCTCTGCTCTGGGACATAAAAAACGTTGACTTATGTCATAAATCAGCTTGTCAGTTGATTTTTTCCTGTGTATACATGCTAAATTTGTAGCTTAGCCATAGCTTTATGAAAGTAGGTTATTTGTAGTGCTTTATTTAAATGAAGCACAATGCTCCTGGAGAAGCCCTCATTGTAGCCTTGGAATATAAGCTTGTTTTTTGCATTGGAACTGAAACATTTGGTCTTTTGCCATTCAGATATTGATGATGTCCATGGCTATATGTGGAATCTGATAGCATCTCCCAGCAGGAACAGTGTTAAGCCAGTGACATGAGTGCTTCCCTGGACAAGAGCTGCCTCTGTTTTCCTGATACCAATCTAATGGCTGCTCAGCTGATCAAGTGCCTGACACTTCCAGAAAAGAGAGCTGGGTTACCACCTCCAGGCAGGACTTCCATTTGGGGCTACACACCTGACTGAGGTGGCTTCAAGCCACAGAGATCCTCTGCAGGTCTGGACACATACCTGTCTGCATCCCCTACCCTTTGTGCAACTGTTACTGTTTAGATTTTCCAGATGAGAAACTCTGATACTGATAAGATTGGTTGGCTAGATCAGGTTGCTTAGAGCTCTATCCAAACTGACCGTGATTGCCTCCAGGGATGAGGTGTCCATCACCTCTGGGCAACCTGTGCCAGTGCTTCCCCACCCTTCTCCTAAACAACATTTTTCTTATAGCTAATCTTTATCTCCCCTCTTTTAGTTTGAAACCTGTTACCTGTGGTCCTGTTACCACACACCCTGCTGAATAGTCTGCTAAAGCATCTGTCCCCTTCTTTCTTATAACACCCTTTTAGATACTGAAAAGCTGCACTGACGTCACCCTGGAGCTTCTCTTCTCCATGCTGAACAGCCCCAGCTCTCTCAGCCTGTCCTCACAGGAGAAATGTTCCATCCCTTGGATCATGTTTGTGGCCCTTCTCTGTATGCACTCCAACAGCTCCGTATCTCTTCTATACTGAGGACTCCTGATTTGGACATAGTTGTAATGCTCTGGAATTTCATGAGCTATATCCCCCATTTAAACACCACTTCTCTGAGTATTTTGTCTGTAACTGATAAGTAATTAGTTCAACAGAAAAAAAAAGGAAAACAAAGTGATATTTTTTGGGGGAAAAGAAACAAAAGAGTAAGTCAGATACAGAGACCTGTCTGAATGTGTATAGAAACATCCTGCACCTCTCTGAAAACCAGGCTGAGGCCATTGCTCGCTGTGCTGTCCATTCACATCATTGTTTCTTCACACTACATCCCTGGCAGCAGGTGCAACATTTTGCAACAGAACAAGAATTTGAAAGACTGCAATTTGGAGTTAACTTCCAGTGGGTGGCCTGCCAGGCCAAGCTTGTTTTTAGGTATCACCCTGAGGAATTGGTTTAAAGTCATTTGATATCACTTCTCACCGTCTGGCTGAGATGTTGAGCAGCACTGAGCAGCTGCCTCTGCCCTGTCCCCAGTGATGTTGCTGTTCGGTCGGTGCTGTCATTAATTTGGCTGCAAGTGAAGATGGTCTTCTGGAAGAGGTGAAGGCATCAGCTTTATATAATGTTCTACGTGTTAAACCTACCTTTGAAGGGGATGCCAAAGAAAATAGAAAAGATGGTTGCTATTCTTCCCAGTGCAAATGAACATTGAATTTTTATTCAATCTTATGATTAAATTGTACATTTTGTATCAGCATATCAGGTGAATGCCTGTCAGCATGTACTGGGCAGGATGGCAGTCTGGCAGTCAGGGAGCAGAACTTTTGTTTGGGCGGTTGGGGCTTTTATTTTTGAGTTTAATGTCTTCTAAACCTAGTAGGCAGCAAGCTGACATCCTTTCCTTAATGAGTGGTGTTTTAAAACCTCAGCTGTCAGCCGTCCCTGTGCCATTCTGATAAATGTGTGCTTTCTGTGAACACTTACGAATCAGAGAACAGAGAAAAGCTGTATTCACATCAGGTAGTGAACTTACTGAAAAGAAACAACAACAAAAAGGTGGTTATAGATTACAGCAAATAGTTTCTGAATTTCTGTATCAGGCAGCTGCAGAATCCACATCATTCAGTCTCACACTGCAGTGTTGAGGCAGCCCGATGGCTGGGCTCAGCTGCTCTCCTGTGCTCCTCTGCTGAGCATGGCTCTGCTGTGCCTGCAGGCTGGTTTGTCTCCAGCTTTATGTCTCATGTACTGCGAGCAGAGTGTGAACTGGAACTGGAATAAGATGCCCTTGGAAAATCTGTCGTAGGTTTGGATCACAGTTGCCAGAGGAGATTTGTTGTATTTGGAAGGTGTAGTTATATGTAAAACAAAAAAGAGAGGAAGAAGTGATTTTCCGTGTTTGAGAAGGCTGAGCAGGGGTTTGTTTTGGCTGTGCTGTTAGGAGAGATGCTGTTAGTAAATAGTCACGTTCTGTGTCCGTAAGTTCTAAGGAAAGCTAAAGCAAACACAAATGCACTGCTCTTCACTGTGTGCCAGAGATTGCCATCATCGGATTTTGTGGTATATTGCTGGAAGAGCAAATGTCAGCTTCCTCCCCACCCCCTACGTTCTTTAAACTTATTTCTGGACTTCATCTGGAGCTCTGCATTGCAGTTCACATACAGTTAGAAGATGGTGCATTTTCTGTAGCAGTTGTCTGAATTTCTCAGACATCAGTGATGTGTTAAACATGGAGTATCCCAAGATCTGTGTGTTCCTCAGTTGGCTCCCTAGGCAGAGAAAACGAGGTGTGCCATGTATCCGTTCTGTTGCCAGGTAGATATTTTCATTGAGGCATCACTGTCTTTTGGTAAAATGAAGTGAGATCTGTTTTCTGCTGTAAGCAAACAAGAATCCAGTGCTTTCAGGGCCCAATTTTGAATTTTCATTTTCACATTACCAATCAATGTGATGCTGTAACTGCTGTGGCTGTCTGGCATGTACGAAGCATTTGTTCAGCGAGAGAGTGAGTGGGGGAAAGAGCCCACAGTGTCTTATCCAGATGGTGACACTGAGTGCTGAGGAGCAGGACCCATCACAAAGGCTGGAATGTGCCTGCCCTGCATGTTTGGGTTCAGGGCTTGGGCTGGTGGGTGAGTGGGCCGGTCTGCTTTGCTGAGGGCACTGCTTCCAAGGTGGAGATCTGTAACACTGATGGCTTTTCTGAATTGGTAACAATTTGAGATATGCTGTGTATCTGTTTTATCTGTTTCCTTTCAATAGCTGTGCATCATACTTCACAGCATGTAAGATGCTGCTGACTGGTGTGTGTGTGCTTCCCTTTGAAATGTCAGTGGGGAGGTTCACCTGGGGCAATGCAGTTTAGCCTGCCCCAAAGGAACACAGACTGCAGTGCTAGGTGCAAATAGCTTGGCTTTTTTTCCCAATATTGTCCAATTGCATTGCTTTTTCTATATGTATCTTCAAGAAGAATGCTTTTCTAAATGCATCAGTTTACAAAGTAAACTCTATAAGATATTCTGCTGGATAGGAGATAAGCATTTCTGACAACTGTAACTACATTAATATATTTTATCTATAATTGAATCTATTTTTCATTTCAGTAAGAGTGCATGATATGACAAAATCAAACAAATCGGTGTATCTGCTTAAAATGGACCAGAAATATTAGAAATGTTTTAACTACTTTTCTTAAGAAAAATGTACTTTTTTGTGCTCTGGTACTAATGGACTTTTGTAGGTTGTGTTGAGTATGACACCGTGGTAAAATGGTATTTAAAGAAGTTGATGTGAATCTTGCACTTGTCATTTTTGTGACCTTTATATTCTCTCTTCATCAGAACTATGCAGCACTGATATGGCAGCAAATTAATGAGGACAAACAAAACTCGAGAAAAAAGACTGTGTTTGGAATCCAGCTCACAGAAGAGAAGCTTAATGACTTCCGTGATGAACAGATTGGGCAGCTGAAGGAGCTGATGGATGAAGCCACCAAACCTAAGCAAAAAATCACTATTTCTGAAGACTCAGAACAGAAAAGCTGAAAGATTCTGAAGATTTGTTGAATTGCATGCAGGAACACTTTGAAACTTCCTTTTCCAGCTGCGATAGAATGTGATTTCTGTGGCATGATGGCTGCTGCTGCTACCTTAACTCATCTGAAAATGGTTTCTCTGGCTTTTTATGCAATCATGACTGGTAAAAAGGATCATCATAACCGTTTCATGTTAATTGCAATGTTTTTGTTTTCCTAATGGAAGGCAGAGACTTGAAGAATTCAGTAACATTAAGTTGACGTTTTAAAAATAGAAGGTTTTAATTTTAATCTAAGCACAGAGCAAAACTTTCCATTTTTACATTATCCTCTGCTGTGATTGAAAAGGTACAGTTACCATTTGTTTTTCTGATGTGGATTCAATAGGCAAAGAACAAAAGTATGGTGCTAAAGTGCATTCATCTCCATGGAAAGAAACGAGCAGTATTAGAAACACATACTGTTGTTAATTCCTCTTCAGCTTCATTGTAAAATGTGCTTTAAAATAAAAGATCCAATTCGTTATTAAATTGGTTTTGAAGAAATCATTGGCTTATGAAGGAAATTCTTTATTTTCTTCACAGATGTGATGCGTATCTGAACTTTTTAAAAACCATTCGTTATTTTGTTCTGTTGTAGTTAGAGTTCAAGTAATCTTTAAAACCTTTGTATCCCATACACTCATTATTTTACATTGAGAAGAACTAATGAGCACCTCAACTGCCAAAGTTGTCCATTTCATAATGCAGTGAATCAGACATCAGTGATTTTTGATAATGGGTCAGCCTTCGTCAGGATGCATGCCTGTTGAAGTGCTCACACTCTTGTGACTGAAAAAAAATAATCCTACTTTGTCTGCTAAGAAAACAACACCTCCCTTACTGTGCAAAAGACAGCTTTCATTTTATATTCAAAACTGAGTTTTATATTATTAGTTTTGTTCTATTTCTGGACCTTTTGCTACCTATTACCGATAGAGTGTTCAAGACAACATAATTTCTTTCCACTTTGGGGATAAGAGCTTTGACAAGTAAGCACATTTCCGTCTGTCTCAAGTTGTAACAACGTGCTGTTTGCCAGAGATACATGCCTGGTTCTTGACAGAGCAAATCTGGGGATCAGACTGCTTGTCCCTCCCATACCTTTCTTCCCAATTCTGAAGGCTTTGCTAGGATTTTAGGTTGCACATTGCTCATTTCTGTTCAGCTAGTCAACTTCAAGACTCCAGCGTAAGGTACACTTGCAATTGCTGTAGTACATCCTCCTCTGGCAGCCTCTGCTGGTTGTGCTGTAGGAACATCCTTTGGCATCAAGAGATGGTTGCAGAGTGCCTAATCCAAACAGGGATTTAAGGGCAGAGATGATACCCAGGCTGCAGGCTGAAGTTTCCAAATGTTGGGTCTTGGCATGGTTGGCAGCTCCCTTCTGACCTACTGCTTACCTCGACCTCACCTCCCCAGCAGTGTGGGTGGTGGATGGGATGTGTGCAGGAAGCCTGCACAAGGAAAATTGTCTCCAGTGCTGTTGTTCACACATAACTAAAGCTTTTTATATTTCAAAGGCTATAAAAATCTAATCCAATCCAGAATTTAAGGCAGAAGGATATATTTTATTGCTCTTACCTTCAGATTTACAGTAATTTTCTCACTGAATCTACTAAATTCAGAAACAGTGTTCATGTGTTTGGCAACAGAATTTGTTCTCACTCCTATATGCCTAATGTCAGCATCCACATTGTTTCAGATTTTCTTGCAATTCTATGATCTGGGACCATGATTAACATATTTAAGGTAATCTGTGGGTTTAATTAAGCTAGTTAGAAAATATGAAACTAGAAACTAATATTTTGTATCTGCTCATACGTATCTAGATAACACGCATTTCTGGAGGCTAAATTAATTTATAATGAAAAATTGCTCTTTGGTATGAAAAATTCAAGCTTGAAATGAGAGCTCAGTGAGTTGGAGATTAGGTAAATGTCTGCATGCTTGCCGTTTTCTAATAACATTTATCTTTCATTCCCAATGGCAGCCAATGTTCTGTACTGCATTTGTGTTCTTGTTGTTTAAGACAACTCTTACCAAAGCCAAACTTCCACGTGAAGGAGCAAAATGCCTTTAAAGATTGCTGACTCCAACACAGCCAGTATGAGCAGGAAGACATGCTGTGACCCAGGCAGAAAGAAATGTGTTTATTAACTGCCATTAGTTAAGGAAGGCAGGGACTGACAGACACTTCTTTTTTGAAGGCATAGGATGCTTTTTATGGGAAACTTTACACAGTATCAGATGGATAATTAACAAAGGAAACCATCCATCAAAATGACTTCAGAACTGCGAGCAGTTGGTAATTTGAAGTGGCAAAATGCTTAGGGAAAAGATACTAATTACCTTATGAAAAATGTAATGAATTATAATGAAAAAAAAACCAACCACAATGAAAGGTAATTATAACCACATTAGAAATTAGTAGAGAGTTTTAAACTGTGCTTTTATGTTTTGTATAAATCGTTTGCTTTTGTGTGGATGAAGATTGAGAAGCTGCTACCACCCTTACAGGCACTCCCTCACTCCATTCAGCTCATCTGTTGAGGATGACCCTTTATGATCCGGTGATCCATTGGCTCTCGAGAGCTAAAAGTGAGTGACAGAGTTCATTGGTTAACTTGACTGGATCTTGTCTGGGCTAACACCTTGAGTGATTGCGTGGCCACTGGGCAGGTGTGGAAACAAGCTGTGGTGGCTGAACAAGACCTGTGGGCTGAGGTTATCAGCAAGCAAAAAGCTTTGAGAAATGCATCTCACTGGAAATTATCGCACTTCGGGTATGCAAAATATGGCTGTAGATCTCAACAAGACAACAAAATAGTCATTCCTCCAGTGTTTTATTACTTCAGCAATGTGAGTTCATCTTCTTTTTTTCTTCTAACTGACTATCCAGCAGAAGCCATTAGTAGATGTTCTTTCTTAAAAATAGATAGCGTACTGAAGACAATTTATGAAGGAGTTACTTTTCTCAGCTATTTAGGGTTGCTTTAATCTTTTTGAATTACTGGTGTGCTTCTTGTTTTTTTCTTGGATCTGCATGAGCAGCTGGTTATTTGCTGATGATTCAGTAGCCATATTTTCGCTGGCTCCTAGGTAGCAATATTGAACAGTCAGTGTAGGAGCAATGTTACACCTTCCCCAACTGTTGTAATTTACCTTATTCACAGAACCACAGAATCGCAGGGGTTGTAAGGGACCTCAAGAGATCACTGAGTCCAACTCCCTGCTAAAGCAGGTTCCCTACAATATGTCATGCAGAGGAGTGTCCAGACAGGTCTAGGATATCTCCAGAGAGGAAGACTCCACAGCCTCTCTGGACAACGTGTTCCAGTGCTCCGTCACCTTTACCATGAAGAAGTTCTTCCTCATGTTAGTACAGTACTTCCTATGTTCAAGCTCCAGGCCATTACTCCTCATCCTATTATTGTTTACTCTATAGCCAAAGTAATAGTGTAAGATCTCATGTGCATTGTGTAGCCTGTAACACATCTTGAGGAGTACAGTTTTGATGGCTGTAGACATCCCAGGATTGTCATTTTCAGCTTATATTTGATGTGTGCCTTGCTGTCTTCTTCTGTCAGAGAAACAGCTGTGGTTGCTGTGTACAGTTCCTTTAAAAAAGTAATTCAATTATATACATATAAACAGAAAGCCTTTTTTTCACTGAGCATGTACTTGTAAAAGAAGGCCATTTGCAGTTCCCAGACAGGTAACGGGCTTTACATTTCCACAATCAACTTTCCATTTACATTCACCCTAAGGTGTAATCCAAGTACCAGAAATGCTTTCAGAGACGCGGCCTCTCGGGGGAACATAACCCTTTTCATACAATTGAAAATATCATCAAAGCTGTTGGTTCACACTGCTTTCAAACAATCCACTAGGATAATACATTAATTTCATGTATCACTTTTTTGGCCAGATGATATTTGTGTTTACCACTACCAGAAGTTGCTGTTTCTGCTTTCAATTGGTATATAACCAGTACAGAATTGAAATGGTGGCATGTGTTTTATCATGGTGGGTTAACGGCAAAAGCAGTTCAATATATATATACAGCAAAGTAAGCTGGCAGTATGCTGCTGGGGTTGTGCAAAGGTAGGATGTCACTTAGCTTAACTGTGGTGCAATAATGTACAGAGCCCATAGCACAGAAGAGAGGTAGTAAGAAGCTGCAGACTAGTTCGGTATATCACAGTCTATTTCCTATTCATGGAGGGGTTCCATCCCAGGACATCCCAGATCTCTTAAACTCACAGGGCAGCAGTCCTTTATCACTAGAAAACTTCATCAGGTTTCCATGTTACTGTAAAGTACTCCCACAGTGCTGCCAGGTCTGTCCAAAGATACAGTAAAAGGGCAAAATCAGTCGTTCAACTCAAGGAAGCTCAGTTTTTTATCTATCAGCACGTAATGCACCCTCCAGGTCACGCTCTACTTGTCTGCCATAGGTTCCCTGAGTTTTTCACCTCAGCTGTCAATAATTACAGCACGCCGTGAGCTGTACATCCCAACACGCAGTATCAGAGGCATCCTGTGATGGATCTCAGCAGGCTCATCAGTAAACTGGGACAAAGAAATGGCTTGAGTTTTGGTGCAAATACAACAACCTGTCTCTGAATTGTCAGGGTAGTTGTTACAGGGTTGCCCTCTTGATTCCCAAGCAGAGAGACAATCAGTATGATGGAGATCCACAGAAAACTCTTGTTGCTAAGAGGGCTAGAGTTTGTATAGCAATGACCTGTTCTGTTCCCAGCTTTGTCACCTCCTTCATCTTGTGGCCCGCTCTCCATACCTCTCATCTCCCACCCCTCACCCCACAAAACAAAGACCAGAAGAGCAACCAGGCAGAAGCCTCTGGTACATGATATTACAACTTGTGTCCTTTTAGCAGTATCTCAAAGGACACAGATGACTGTAAAAGAAGGAAAAAGTCTTTGAGGCAGGACAGCCATCAGAGGGCACAGGAGCAACCCCTTGCTGCAGGGCATGGGAGGATCCAGTGCTCCCCATTCAGAGCCACTGCTCCAAGCCCCTCAGCTCATGCATGTCATCATCAGGTGCCTGCAGATAACAGCATGATGTATTCTAAATTAAGACCTACCTGCATTTTCTCCATAATCTGCTTTTAAAGACAACATGGTTATGAATTCTGAGACTTGACCTTCTAAACAGTTGTGGGAGAGTCTTCCCTTGCTAGTTCCCTACCTGAGGCAAAACCTACTGTAAATCTGCATGGCTTTGTGGCAAAACACGAGCGTGTTATCTGTTCATTTTGGGCATGTGATTGGTATGGATACAGAGACACTCACAGAGGAGGTGTTCCATCCCTTGGATCATTTTTGAGGCCTTCCTCTGGACACCCTCCAACGGGACTGTGTCACTCCTGTACTGAGTGCTCCACATATGGATGCAGTACTCCAGGTGAGGCCTTACCAGCACAGAGCAGGATGTTTTGTTGACATCAGGAAGACCATATGTCTCTGTTGCAGGGCATGCCCAAATCGTGCTTCCCCATCAGTGTACGTGCATTAGTCCAGAAGCAGTGTTTCTCCAAATGGAGATGCTCCAGGATCAGTAAGCCATATAGAGCTAATCTCTTGGTTTACCCATCTTTTCCTCAGCTCACACTGGCTCTGCCAAGTGCCAGCTGGCTCCCGAAGCACGTGCTGCACTCCTGGCTATTCAGGAGCAGTTCCAATGGCCCCTATGCAGTAAAAGCAGCCAGGCTGAGGATGTACTGCCTTTTGTGCTGGCTAGCACTGATTTAGAGAAAGGCAAACAGCTCTTAGCAGAAAAAATAAACAGCAGTGAGTGCCAGGAGACATGTTACAGGAATTTACTGGTTACTGACATCATACAACATGGATATTTCTCTCAAAACCAATATCCAGCAGGCTTTGTTTCTTTCCAGTTCTTACTGCTCTGCTCTTCTATCACTTGGCAATACGTTGCATTTGTCTCTCCCAAGCTGAATCTACTGTGTTCCTGATGGTGGCTGGTGAGCGATGTCCCTGCCTTTATGTCAGCCCAGGAGCTTTCCTCTTGTTCCTGCCACTGAGGAGGACAGGAGCGGGGGCTGGGTGGGCACCTGGCAGCTGCCCGTTGCCAACCAACCCCACGGGGGTTCTTCAGACATCTGCACAAAGTTCGTATAAGGGAATGAGATGATACAAATCTGAGAATGCCCGGGCTACACCACACTGAGAAGAAAGATTTAAACAAAGAATGATGTTATGCTTACTCCTGAAGAGAATATGTGGAATGATACGTGTGTACAGCTCTGTGGATGTGTCACATGAACATTATGTGATGTACTGTCACTGCTTGGTTTAATCACTGCCACATATGCATCGCTATTAAGACTGATCAGTTATGGTGCAGTTATTAGTAAGAGCAAAACTTTGTTTCCTGCCTAAAGGGAACAGGGAAGAGCTATAAACATGAAATATCAGTGCTACCTGTGGAATTCAACTGTTGTTTTGCATTAGCTGCTATTATTTACAGCATGCCGTGCAATGTATTTCTTAGCATGGATGCTTTGGGAATACAAGGCATAATGCTTAGTTGTCATTAACACTGAACCATATGCTCTAGCTTTTGTTTGGTTGCTTTCTAAAGTAAATATCACGGTTACATCATAGCCCTGCTACATCCTTCATGGCCCAAAGGATGTGGTGGTGGGGACTGGGAAGCATGTGGAAGAGGGGAGAAGAAAGGAGGGGATGGACTCTTCAGCAGGGTCTGTTGTGGTAGGGCAAGGGGAAATGGTTTCAAACTAAAACAGGGGAGATTTAGATGGGATATAAGGTTAGAGACTTTTTATGATAAGAGTAGTGAGGAACTGACACAGCTTTCCAGAGTGGTGGTGGATGCCCTGTCCCTGGAGACAGTCACGGTCAGGCTGGACAGGGCTCTCAGCACGTGATGTAGCTGTAGGTGTCCCTGCTTGTTACAGAGGGGTTGGACTAGTTGGTCTTTGAGGGCCCCTTCCAACTCAAAGGATTCTATGACTTTATGATCAATTCTGCCCAGGTAAGTAGGGGCCTCCAGCGTCACTGCAAGGAAGCTGTGAGCTTTTCTGACATCTTTAACACATCGTAGAGGCATCAGAAATAAGTGTTGGACCCATGTCTCTTGGGCAACCAGTGAGCCTCTTGGATATTACCTTTGGTGTAGACATACTGAGATTTTTCTTTCCTATGAACCGTTCTTCTGTCTTACTCTTGTGGCAGGACAGTGTGTTTTACTGCTGCCTTTTCTCAGGCACTTAGAGATCTGATATCAAAGCATTTCCAGGTTGTTGTGTAAGCCTCAGGGCAACAGGTAAGGCATCCAATGCCAACTTAATAGAAAAGAGCCCTAAAACCTCACATCTTTATATCAAAAATGCACTATTTTTAATGAAGTTGGACAACAAACCCCAAAACAGACTGGTAATTCTATTTTTTTAGAAGCAATTCTCACTCCTTGTGCCAGTGTAAAGAGGTATTACATATCTAAGAGCACATCTTCCCCACAGGCTGCAATAAAATGAACTGACCTGCTGCTGCTTCCTGCTGCTCCTCTGCTCCCTGCCACCCCTGCTCTGCTTCCTTTGAGCAGCATGAGGGAGCAGGATAAAGCTCAAGGAATGGAGCTCATCACTAGAGATGCAGCCTTTGCCATAAACAAATGCTGCTTCTGCTCTCTCCGTGGTGCTCTGCCTCGATGGTGTGTCACCAAAATCCAGGGGTGCCCCAGAGCCTGGGGGTGGCATGGTGCTGAGGAGTGCACCAGAATGAAGCTGTGATTGTCTTCTCTTTCTTTTGTCAACATATGGGACAGACAGCTCCATTTTTGTGGCTTCAGAACAAAGGCCTTGTAATGCCTTTGGTGTGCAACATGTTTCAGAATCATTTGGAAATAGCCATATGAACAATTTATAGTGGCTGGCATCTTCCAATGAAATATTTATAGAGGTACTATATTCCAGTGAGTTATGTTGCTGGTTCCTGCAACTCGGTGATAAAAACGTCCTTTGTAATCTACAGAAAAGGGACTCATCAGTGCTGTGGAAATAAGATTTGCAACCAGCACCATCATCGTCTATCTGGAGCCCAGGAAACTGGACAGCACCTTTCCTCCCATAAATCCCCTGTACAGTGGAGGTGATGGCACAATTCACCTGTGCACGCAGATCCAGATTCATGTTGTTTGTGCCAGTGAGGAAGTGGGTCAGTGCTGCATGTCTGGCCAAAGCATTGGCAATGGCTGGTGTAGGAACAAAGCAAAGCAAAGCAGATATGTTTACATTCCTCTGTGCTGGGAGGTAGGAACTGCAAAGTCTGTAATGCCTTCCTGGAGGCAGGAGTAGTATTTCATCTGTTTGAAGGGAACCCTCCCATTCTGTGGGCATACAGATAAATGCTGGTGTAGAAAAAAGATGCAAATGAAAGTTTTCGTCAAGAACAGAAGTGAGCTATGAAACTGCTCATTACAGTGTTGATTTTCACTTTTCAGTGCAGAATGAGACTACAAGGGATCCAAGACAAAAAGTCTTAGAAATGAAAGTCTTCCTTGCCTACAAAGGATTTATTTTGATTCTTCCTCTGTGAGTTATTTTCCTTCCTTGGATATAAGCGTGCATCCAGGAGTTCCTGGCACACTCCCTGCTGGTGCACCAGGGAGCACAGAGATCTTTGGTACTATCAAGGAACAAGGTTGGTGCATTTTTGTTGGGTTGCCATTCTCCTGTTTTGTGACATAACCTCAGTCTTGGTGAAACCAAACCCGTTCAGCTCCCATCTGGTTTTTTGTACCTCAACCTTGTGTGGTTCTGTGACGCTGGGAAACTTCACTTCCCCACTCATCAATTTTCCAGTTGCCAGAAGCACAAAATTGTGAATGATGTTTCCTGTAAGCATGCTGTTTATAAACAGGATCATCCTTACTTTGGCATAGCTTCACATGAATTTGTCTTTGTATCACTTGAATGGCTAATTCTGCTCTGGATCCAGCATGAATGCGTATAGTGATCCATCACAGAAATGATCGCTGCTCAGAGTTTAAGTTTTCAGCAAATAAAGAAGTGATTGAAAATTGCTATTATCCAACCCGACCGAGTTTCTTCAGAAGAATTAATAATTCCCTGTTATTTTAGTACAAATTGGCATAATGAGCTGTCTGTGCACTATTATCTCTGAGCATTAACTGCCTCTACTATGCAGGATAATACTCAGAATAATTATTACTTATCGGCATGTACATACAACGAGTAATAAAATAATTAGACCTTTTAAAACAGAGGATAGAAAAGATTCCACTTACTATAATTCTGACTTAATGATTATAAGGTTGAAAGAAATAAGGGGTGACATTCTATCAGTGTGACAAGCCAGTAAATGCTGTGTTTATAGGTATCAGTACTGCCTGTTGGCTATGTATATATTCCGAGCTCCTGAACGAGCAAAGGTTTGAATAAGGACGATGAGGACGTGAGCTGCACAGCCACTGTGAGCTTGACAGATGGATTAGTGCTGGGCCAACAGTAAAATGCAATGGAGAGGTAATGGCACTGCGAGATTTATCCCTTTGGCCAGTGCTCCTTGTTTCCAAGAACTGTGCTTCTGTTTATCACTCCTCCGCCCATGTCCCATCATGAGCGTGCTGGCAGAGCTGCTCTGACACATGTTCTTGTGCTGGGATTTTCCTCATTGGCAGCCTCCAGAGAGTGACCTTCCAACTGGCACACACCTTGTGCATGGGCCCTAAGCTACGACGGTGGGTATTATCCATTGTTTAAAGGATAATTATTTTAAGGGGGATTTTTTGCTTGCCTGTTTCTTCTGGGACACCTTGGGAATAATGGAACCATGTCCGATAATGAAGACAAGCCAATTCATCTCATACTCCCTTGCAAATCCCAGGCCCTGGGTTAATCATTCAGATGATTAGGAGCTGGAAGCAGACTGGTGGAAGATTTTAATTCTGTTTGTTGAGAGCTGTAAACGTAATTGATTTACATTTCTCTTCAATAAGTTAATTTGAGAGAGTGTTCCCATTGTGAATAATATCAGATTCAAGGCTATATGGCTTACAAACCTCAGTGACTCCACTGGAGAAAATACAGATCACTCCTTGCTGCAAAAGGATGAAAAGGATAAAGACTAATGACTGATAAATGTTGGCTTCCTGTAAACAGAAAATTACCAAATCTGACAACTGCCATACATTAGCACTGTAACACAAGAAGCAACATGCTCCCTATTATCTCTGATAAGTTAATGGATCAGTGCTGAAATTTAAATAAATAATTTAAAAATATATCCTTTGGAAAAAAAGTCTTCAGCTTGATTCAGAATAGTCTTGGTTTTATAAAAAACTCTATTTCCCTCAAATACCATGGTTAGCTGAAGGTTTGGTGTATGAAGCACTTTACCATCACAAAATGTAGATTCATTAGAGATGACGATCCCTACAGAAGGAGGTCCCTATAGATTAAACCCTCTGCTTTTGTTTGCTGGGGTCAGGGATACGAAGGGAAGGAGCTGAGGGCTGAAATGCAGCAGACCCAGATTCAGACTCCTGCTGGTGCTGCATAGCTGAAGTATCACTGGCTTCTCTGAACTCTGCCTCCACCCTCCTCTCTCCTCCCTCTTATTTAAAAGACATCTTTGTGATTCCTGGATGGAACCAGATTTATGTGACTTTTTCAGGGAGAGGCTGGATATTTTCTGCCCCATCCTTGATTCACATCAAATACGACCCATTCTTTGTTTTGTATTTTTCCTATTTGTTCTCCAAAATTTGCTTTAAGAGCAAAATATATGGCAGTGGTTTATCTGTTCTGAATAGATCACTGACAACCAGATACCAGCTCTGATGGATTTGACCTAATTTCTGTTGTGAAACCACCTCATGCCCTTGGAAAATGTGCTCATCCTCGTTTCCTATCAATTAGCTCATTTAGAAACAGGTTTACACCCTTTGCTTTGCTCTATAGCCCCGAGCTCTTGAAACTTTTCTTTGATTAGAAAAATTCAGTGCTTTCCAGTGGGACAATATTTTGCCGCTTCAAAAAGGAAAACATTTTTAGAACTGTCCTTCACAGAATGAGCTATTGCCCTCTGCTATTCATCACAGTGACTCATGGCAGCTTCATGCTTTTGGGAAGTGCTTTCTTGCCCAGCAGGCACCAGCCCCATGGGTGGGGAGCTTGGCACTGGTGGGATACTGAGATGTACAGAAATGGGGAATTATCCATTATGTCCCTCTCCAAATTTCAGATTAATTTGTTCATACGTATGAATGCACGCAGTGCATATAGTTAATCTGCTTCTTGCTTGCACACACGCTAGTTTTTCATGGCTGAAACCACTGTACTTGTTCATGCTCGGTCCAGGGCATCTCTGATGTCTCTCATAATACTTCTGATTTCAACCTGTGTTCAGAAATTCTGGAGATCTGCTAGTTATATAGGAAAGCACAATAGTGCTTTCTGTAGCTCTTCAGTGCCCATCTGCATATGCTTACTGTTTGCAGTGCTTTTTACCCACAGTTTTTACTGTTTGACAGTAAAACAGAAGCTCTGGAATGAAGAACTCATGTGCATCGTAACTCCCTTCATTGTCCCTTACAGCTTAAACTGCAAACTCCAGGAAGAACTTGGAATGAATTACCAGAACACCTCCCTATCGCCCCCAGCTTCAGTCTTCCCTCATTTGCTTGCCCCTTCTGAAGATGGCCTGGACTTTTAACGAGCTTGAGTTTTTGCATTTATACCAGTGCATGTGTTTCCCTCTGTGCACTGCAGCTTTTGGGTCTTTTGGGTCTGGATTTTTGATAACGGCAGGCTGGACAAATGCTTACTAGCTACCTCTCTAATGTTTGATTTTAAGAATATTTTATGGTGTGTCTGCTCTAGTTCACCCAAGGAACACAAGGAAATCATGCTGGGAAATATAAAATAGGACAGACTGAAGCTGTGGGTGACTCCCATTGCTGAGCACAGGCCTCAGAGTGAAGAGCAGCATTACAAATGAGATGGGATTGTTAGCAGGTCACATTATCAATTCATAAAAACAAAGTCAATTTACCTCATTTTAAATTAACCAATCGCATTATTTTTATCAGGTTCTGTATAACAATATTTCACAGGTAATTTAACATGACACAAGGAAATTAACATCACATATAAATGTCAGTGTATGTACCATGAGAAATAAATCTACTGATGTGAGCTCACAAAGTACAGGAGATTAATTAAACGGAACCATTCAGTTTTAGCCAGATACCTTAATTACAGCAATCCTGATTGGCAAGCAGATTACACAGAGAGTTACAAAAAATGTATCATTCAAATGTTCATTTTTCTGTCGTATAAAGTAGGTTTTTACTTGCCTCATTGCATGTTGTGTGAAAACCTAGAATGCATTTTCAAATGAGATATTAAAAAGTCTACAAACCATTTTATTTTTCCACTTTACCAGCTTTTTACAGGAGCCTTTACTAGGCAAAGGCTACATTGAATGGCATTTCAAGCCAGATAGGATCAGAGCTGATGAGAGTGTTTGTCAGCCTACAGGTTACGATGAAGTTCTTCAGCACATCCATCCCCACGTGGCTACAGGCAGATAACCTTTTTGCGGACAACTCTATTTGTGGATATTTTTTCTGCAAATTGAAAAAGTCTGGTTCTCAACTCAGCTTGATGCATTTTCACAGGTGGGGAAGGAGATTAGAAGAGAGAAAACAAACCAATGTGTTGCAAACATGTATCCTAGAGAAGAAGGAAGATGAAAGGACAGGTAGAGCCTGCGTAGGTGATGGACTGTGCTTGCAGAGGGGTGAGATGTTACCAAACCAGGAAAGACAGAGAAGGTGTTATCAAGCTTTTCTTAGTACAAACACTCTCTGTTTTTTAATATAGCTGCCGCTCTCAGGTGCTCAAACTGCTATGATATCCTACCTTATCTTAGGGTGTTCAACTTCTGTGCTAGATGCATTTCACTCTGGGAAGAGACCAGTCTCAAACTGCTCCACACAGCTTTTCTGCACAGTCCTTGTGGCACCTCTGGTCTGTCTGTTTTCCTCTCACTGCTAGCAAGCCTGAGCTTTGCAGTGCCAAGCTGCATTTTATAGCTGAACATATAAATGAAAGAAGGGGAAATCTGCTGAGCTTTCAGGGGGATGAAGAGACAATGAGGTGAGAGATACTGTGGGTTACCTTGGTTTAGGTGGAATGGTTGCAGCTACCCTAAAATAAAAAGCATGGAGTAAAGCTGAAGGATGAATGCATGTAGGGAAATTAGCTCATAACAAAGTCTGATATAGATACTTCATCTTAAAGCAAGAGGAAAGTTGTGATTAGCTTTGGTGAACTGGCTCCAAGTTCAGCTAGTCACTGATATATGATTTCACTAAATTAGAGCTTTATGGGAGATACTTCAGGAAATATGTCACTGATGTAACAGTGAAAAAACTTATCCCAGTGTGTAAACTACTTGTGACAGTGGCAGGCAGCTACAAGTAATGATCCCTGGGAAATTGATGCCCGGAGCCAGGCATTGGGTTCCAGAACAGAGCAGCTCGAGAACAGCCTTGCTTTGATTTAGAGGGATGAGTCAGTTATCCATGGTACTACATCAGTACTACATATTGATCATTTAAGCAATATTTAGGAATTCTTACTCTTTTTTTCTTTTTTGTTGCTATGAAATTTTGGCAAGACTTTTTTGCAGTCTCATTTTCTTTATTAAGTGAGAGAAGAGGCAAATAATACCAAAGCCTTTACAACACATTCATGCCCACTGATCGAAAGTGTATTTATATGGCTCTAGCCATGCTTGCTTACTTGTTGAAAGTCACTACCTGAAGCCCAGCTGCCATTGGTTTTTAAGGTGATTCTCTCTGTGTGTTTCTGTTTTGAAGAACCTGGGCTGAATTCTGTT
Source organism: Cyrtonyx montezumae (assembly GCF_038088225.1). NCBI lineage: Eukaryota > Metazoa > Chordata > Aves > Galliformes > Odontophoridae > Cyrtonyx > Cyrtonyx montezumae. Next base: position 911,242 of record NW_027071870.1, on the reverse strand, counting down.
TTCCAGTACAGCGACAATGGTTACGTCCTCAAAAATGTATGTATGTATCAAATTTGTTTTAAGGTAATTGCATTTGTCTCTAATAATGAGCTGAAGTAAGTAACCTGCAGGATGCAAGCAATGCTGTATATTTAATAAACTCCGAAGGAATAAATAATAGACCATTTATGAGAGGTTACTCTTGAGTAAAGAACAGATATTAAAATGATTTCTTTATTCAATTTCTAAACAAATGGTTGCTATTGAAAATGGAACACATCCTTTTAACCTAATGCATCTAAATACTTTACAACAGAATAGTGTTTTCTACTGCCAAAGAGTCCAATATAATTGATGTAAAAACAGCGTTAAATAACCTGGACCTTATTTACACAATCTTTCTGATAAATTGTTGCTCTTTCACCCAACCTCTTTCACTCAAACTTTCTGTGGGAAATAATGACAAATATGATCATGAGAAACGATCTTATCTTAATTGTTAATAGACATCTATCTTTTGGATGGCTTTGGACAAGTTTTACAGACATGGGCAGAACACTGCTATGTATCAGTACTGCAGGTATCAATAAACCCTGGATATGAGTAACTGGAAATTACAATTTTCTAACTATTCAGCTAAAGATCTACTGAATTAAGTGGGATTAAAATCTGTATCTCATGCAAACATGCATTTACAACTGAATAGGCATGGTCTGCAGCCCACCCTTAGGTGCCTCCCTTGAGTATGACTGGCATTAATGTGTAATTTTGGTTCTTGCTGGAAGCAGTTCTCTTAACTTTGGTATCCTATTTAAATCCATTTTTGTAGTAGATTATTCCTTAAAATTCTTCAGTCTGGTTTCTGAAACAGTTTTTGCTGTTTTTGTCTAATGCACAATAACTATTTGTGTAAATTACATATAAACGCATAAAAAGACTGATGAAAAAAAAAGCAAATCAAGACAAGTATGTATTTTGTGGTTCACCCATCTCTAACTTGCTTACTTTCATATTGCAATTGTAGCCTTTCTCTGCACTATGAGCCAGCGTATCACCTCTCTGTCACCAGAAGCTTCATGGAAACAGGACTGCCTTTAGGAAGAAAGCCCTTGAAGACTGGGACTCATAGAAGAGATGTCTCTAAGTATTACCTTGCAAGGTATAGAGCAGCAGAGAGAAAACTCAAACAGTAACACTAATGTTGTGACAGCAGATGATGAGTTTGACTTCTGTATGAATAAGTTCAGCAAGAGCAAAATCATAAAGCTCCAAGGTGAAACATCTAGCTCTGATGCAACTGGTGCTCCAGTGGTACACAATGAAGAGTTACACTCAACTTACAGCTACAGCACTGTGAAGCATGCCTATGTCCTGCTCCTCAGTTCATAGCAAAATGATATATATATGAATGAAAGGATAATGTAAGGGGAGGCTAAGGCATGTGGGTGCAAATGTCTGTAGAGATACATTTCATCTGTTCGAGAGAGTTCTTTGAAATACAGTCAGTGAGTCTGGCACATGGTGAATGACTGCAGGTCTATGATCTTCAGTACTAACAGGTCAGTATGTCTTCTGTGTCACTTAAGTATTACTCTGAAAAATATGAGAACTGTACATTCCCACCTTCATCACACATTTCAGATTACTCTATCATATTTCAGAACTTATTAAATTTGCAATTGACTTGTCAGAGAGAGTCTCATGCTCTTGTTCTGCCTCAGACTTTAACGTCCTCAACCAAGATATCTTTCCTCCCTGTTTCTAACTATAAAAATAGGAGAATATTAGGTACTGGGGGATGGAGTCATGAAAAGTTGGGAGGTATTTTGGTGCTTTGGCAGTAGACATCAGGAGAGCACCTGACATAAGCAGACGAAGAAAAGTTATATTTTGTTTGCATGTCTCCTGAATAACACTGCCACCTCCTGCTATGCAGTAAGGAAAAGCATTGTGTGGATTGTTACAGCTTAGATGTAAAATAAGATGTTTCTGTCACAGCACATTGTTTGGCTTTTGGTGTTTTCTCTTAATATTCATTATGTGCTATAGTTTGTGTTCATCAGCAGTTGTGATTACAGCTAATAAGCATCATTATATTTTGTGTGGGCAAATTAATTTGTTTTCTTAGTGCTGTACACCGAAATCATATAAATGTCACATAACAAGTAAAGTTAACTCCCAGTTAACGTAGTTCAGTCATCACTGAGATTTCAATCATAGAGCACAAAGACAACATTAACAAGAGATGTAATTACAACACTGAGTGATGTAATAAACCTTTCCTGAGCATTTCCTGATGGTCTGAAATAGATACTCTTCCACCTGGTGCACACTGCTTTCTTTTCTACAGTAGTGCTGCTGGTTTCCACGAGGTGTTTTCTGCTGTTGTTGTTGTTATGGCACTTAGACTGGAACCCGAGGGAGTAACAGCACTCATCATACACAGAGTGCTGGCAGGTCAAGGCAACCTTTGGTTACTTTCTTCACATGATAGAAATGTCTCTATCCAATAGGACATGAGCTTTTCTCACTGAGGAAAAATGTGAGATTTTGGATCATGAAGATGCAAAAGAGTACCAAATTTTGGCTCCTGCTTGCTCCTGGACTAAACCTTTAGACTACTAGTTAGCCAAGACACTGACAAACATGGGATTTTTTGTTTATTTTTCTTTTCCAGCAGTTAATCCTTAAGCAATCTCAAAACTTTTCATCCTCCACAACTCACTACAAATCCAGAAAGAGAAGCTTGCTTTAAAGGATTATATTATTTCTGGCTCGTTTGAACTTGAAAATTCAGAGATGGTAATGTTTTTATATGAAAAAACGAACCTAGTCTTTTCACACCTCAGAAGAAGCTTGAGCTGAGTCCAAGTTAGGTAATTTCCACAGCTGAACAGCTTAGCTCCTGCTGAAAAGTAGCATTGCAACCCTCCAGCTTCTACAAGGGTAGCTCCCAACTGACAAAGTTATGGTTATATAATGGCAAAAAAAAAGATGTCCAACTATTGGTTCTACAGTATGAATTGTTCTGTACTATACCATCCTTTCTTTGAAGAAAACATATTTAAACACTCCAACTTGATATTAAGTAGAAAAGTTTCTCCTTAGTCACACAACTACTCATCATATATCTTCATGTCTTTCTCAAGTTATTGTGTTCCATAATGGCAAATAATTAAGACTTATCTGCCTTCAAAGGTTTGTAGATGAAGCCTCTAGATGGAAAGGAAAACCTGACTAAGGATGTCTACTTCAAAATGTGTTTCCAATTTATTGTTTCTATTCCTCCATTAGTTAAAGGTCAGATTTAATCAAGGAATATAGATTGTTCCTTATATTTAACATAACTCTCTCTTGAAAGTCTCTCATTCTTCACAATTTAGACAAAGAATAAAGGAACCTGGGTTCTCTGTACTGACTTGGAAATGTTTATGACTTCATTTCCTTTGTAAACCAGAGTCTTGCCTTTCCTACACCATAAATGTCTCCCAGAAAATCTATTCATTTGTAAAATTCAAAACACTTGCATTTTGCACAACTTTTATTATCATGTCTGTTTTTCTTTCTTGCCTGGATGAGCATGAGAAATGTAACCATCTGCTACAGTCTACTATTTTTCTTTTGTGGAGGAGGAAAGCAGAGAGAACAATGCAAGATAAAACCTAAAGTTATTACTGATCTGCAAACTTGTTCTTTATTGAGGTTATTTTGAAAGTGGGAAACATTTTGGACATTTTATTCAGATTAACAGAATCACAGAATTGAAGGGTTGGAAGGGACCTCCAGAGATCATGGAGTCCAACCCCCTGCCAAAGCAGCTCCCTAGCCCAGGTTGCACAGGTCCAGATGGGTCTGGAACGTCTCCAGAGAAGGAGACTCCACCACCTCTCTGTGCAGCTGTGCCACTGCTCCGTCACTGCACTGTGAACAAGTTCTTAGGCAAATTTGAGCAGAACTTCCTATGCTTCAGTTTGTGGCCATTTCCACTCATCCCATCGCCATAGTTCATATAATTAGTAAATATGTAACTGTATTCCAACTGGAGACAGTCACCAAGTTCATTAAAACAGTTTTAATGATTGGATACCACATCTCTGTTGGATTCTCCTCTGTAGAAGTGCTGAACAGAATCTGTCAGCACACAAAATATGCTAGAAGTTAGATTGAAAGAGCACAAATTGTAAATAGCCCTTAGATGCAATCTTGGCATGACCTGTCTCAAAGGGAATGGAAGACTCAAGACTATCCACGCCCTTTGCATGGTCCCGCTGGGAGACCATACCTAAGGAACGTGTCATATTAATCAATACCCAAATTACTTCTCAGCATGGAAAATAACACAAATTTTCCTCTTGGAAACAAAACTCTGCAGTAAAGTCTTGAAGTCCTCCAACAGGTTGCTGGCACTCTCTGATCAAAGCAATTTTTTCATTGTTCACTCTTGCATTCATTTGTCTGTGGGCCTCAAAAACCTCTAAACCCTCATCACTTGGAACCTCCTGCTGCAAATGCCCCTTTTTGAAGTATCTTATATTTTTATTTTTCAAATGGTTGCAGGACTCACTGTGCCACAGAAACTCCATCTCAACAGCGGATAGAGATGCAAGGATTTTTTTTTTTTCATTTACTAGGTGATGAGACACCCACACTAAGAAGGAAATGGTTTGAACAACACAAGTGCAGCAGCAAAATGCATACTATAGGCTGCTGTTACACACTGAAGATTCACACGGGTTACAAAAGAGAGACAATTGTAGCCTTATGGACCCAACAATAGCGACAATTTCATACATACCCAGTATTAAATCTCATTACGTAAGCTTTAACAAAGGGGTAAAGGAAATAAAAAGAGCTGGAGAAGTCATTAACAGAGTCATATGCTGTTTAATAAGATAACACAAAGACTGTTCAAGGTGTTCATTACCCCATCAGATTTGACATTTCTTACTGTGTTCTCATGAGCATGGCCTGGACTAATGAAGTGAATTGGGTGAGTCAGGTCCATTCTGGACTTCAATGGGACCAGGGTTTAGATCAGTTTTCATCAGCTTATTTTCATCCTTAACTGTACACTTCTGTTTTCGTTTCTTTCATAATGCAGATCAAAATCATTCTTCTCAAGTACCTTACTTCCACTGAGAAAGCACCAAGGTTTTTCCTTAATATAAATGCATAGGATTGCATTAAACTTCCGCATAGTGCCTTAAAAGATGGAGACTCCACCATTGTGTGTGCTTTTCTGACATCTCTCTGCCTTGCAGAAGTCCCAAAGGAACAAAATCTGCAGAGAGTAACAGGAAGGTGAAGAACAGACAGTGAAGATGCATACGGCTTTTCTGCCGTTGTCTGTGGCTCAGTACATTTACTGGAATATTATCTCATGGACACATCCCACTGAGCTACTGAGTATGGTTATGTTGGTTATGACCCTCCTTATCATCCACTTGCACAGAAATTTTGGAAGGAATTCTGTTGTTGTGGTAGTGGGTTTTTTTTTATTTATTTTTATTTTTATTTAAGGAAAAAAATTGTTCAATTCAGACTATTTCTTCTGTTCCTTTTTTTCTGAACACACTTTTTGCCTAAAAACTGAACTGTGGTCACAAGGTTGCAGTACCTCCGTGCAAGCAAAGTGTAAAATTCTCAGCCCAGAGAAACAAGGAAAGGAGAGTTTTGTGGTGGGTTTTATTTCCTCTCGTGCCTCCTGTGCCTGGGTGAGTGAGGCCCAGAGGAAGGATGCTGGATTCTGACCCTGATGTATTTTGGTTGTGCCTCTGGGTGGTCTAACCTCACACAGTGCTGGCAGATGGATGCTTGTTGTGGAACTGTGGATTTTAGGGTTAAACACTGGGCTGGAGATAGTTGCGAAGAGTGTGTGGCTTTACCTGCTGCCCCAACAAGCAGTTCTCATCTCTTGAAAGCACTGGTGTCATCATGAATGGACACTTTCTGTGAGCTGAGCGAGTCCACAACTGCCTGTAAGACCACCCTCATTTCTCACTTTCTTAAGGAAATTCCACAAATGTTTCCCAAGCCAGCCACAGATCAGTAAGCAGTAAGCTTCCCTAATAATTATGAATCAGTCAAAATTGCTAGACTTCTAGCTCCTCATCCTCCTCCTTTCATAGACATATCAGACTTTCCATTTGAGTGGTACCTGCTCAGGCATCCATGACCAGCTGCATGCTTGAAGAACCTCGGATCTTCAGAACTCTCTGGTGGAACAGATTCCCTAAATTGTTGCAGCTGTAAAGAGGGGAGGATATGCATATAAATATATATATACTTTACAACAATCTTCTCCTGCAAAGGAGGATCTTAATAGAGCCAAGCATCTTAATAAACAGTCCTCAGTGCAAACCTGCATTTCAATTACCACCCTACTGTGGGAGTATCACGGCACAGGGAAATCTCATCTTTGCAGTTCACTGCCATCTCCTAATAGCCTGTAGCAGAGCCTGATCTGGAGAATGTCAGTTGTAATGAAGCTGGTGCTGAATGCTGGTTTATCATCACTCACTTCCATAGCCCTGGGAGCAGTGCAGCCTCTGAGAGCTCTGTGAGGTACAGGACCTCCCTGGTCCATGAGGATGTCATGGCCAAAGTGCTATACCTGTGGCAAAGGTACCACCACTGTTATATGTGTCACTATAGTTGTGCTGGTGTTTTTGAGAGCTGATGAAGTTCAGCTTCCGTGTTCACATATTTTAAGAGTGTTTTGTGGCAATGTGATGCTTGGGAAGAAGAAATATTACAGACAAGGCAGATGGGATCAGAAGAGTTTAGGTGTTAGCTTCACCTTGCATGGCATTCTGAATTATTTTTCATTCTCCTATTCTGATGTAGGAATCACCCTTATGGACCATGACACCAGGTAGTCTGATTTAGGACAATAATTCTAAGAATGTGGCTCCCTACTAACGCCCTCTGGTTTCCTTCTCACAATATGTGCAGCTGCTGTGCAACTCTGGTACTCTGTGGCTTCCTGCCAAGTTTGGGTATAGGATCATGCACCCAACTGTTAATTGTATGTCAGTTTTTTCAAATAAATACAGTAAGGTAGCAATTTTCAGGAACTTATAGTTTCAAAAGGTATTCAGGAAAAAAAAACCCACCACAACAGCTTTACCTCTCATCTCAGGAATTCTTTGTTCTCTTCTGACATCTCTGAAACCTTATTAAGCTCTCCTCTCCACAGGATTGAGTGTGACTGATACTATGGGACATACTGGAAATCTGCGGTGCATTTGGCATTGAAAATCCCCAATTAAAAAAGGAAATGGCAAAGAAAGTCCAATGGACGTGGCATTTTGTGACTATGACAGGAAAAAATGGACAGTGTTGAATGCACAGTGATTATTTTTGTCTCTATAAATTGAAATTTGGCTGTTACAGTGGGAACACTGACAAGAGTTGAGACAAAAGTTGATCTCATTAGAAGTGCTTATTACTGATCAAACTGCCTGCCTGGATTTGAGGGTACCAAGAATGCTCTTAATTAATTATAAACAATACAGTGCACTGTAATATACAATACCAGGAAAAAAAAGCAGCGAACACAAAATTTCTAGTCCTCAGTTTTTAATTTTTTTAAATTTTTTATTTATTATTTTTGGTGAAAACTCTCGTTATCTCAATGTAAATGTGCATGAGGAGACAAAGGACAAGATTAGATTCATTAAGCTGCCAGATCTGGACAGTCTGGCTCTCAGTTCCCAGTCTCCATACAGACTGCTTGCTGCTTGGAGTCACTGATGCTCTGATTGCACAGCTCATCTCAGCAATTCTTGAACAGCACCAGTAAAAAGAATAGCCCAGACAGCAGATCCAACTATCTAGACCAGATCCTGAATAATTTTCCTGGAGGAAAAAACTTGAGTGTTGCTATTCTTGCTGAGAAGTGCCACATTTGTTCCCTCTTTCATCATTACCTACCAACTAAATATGTATTGCTGGTTTTGTACATGTCAAATGCCTTCTCATTATCATGAGTGCTAAGGGAATATTTTTTATTACCAAGTGATGAGTTATTTTCCTAAAATGCAGAAATGTCTGAAGAACTTGCGTACTCACTGTGTTGTTTTGATCCAGGCAAGGGCAACAAAGGAATTTTCCAAAGGATTTGTCTGTGTCATGTGCTATGATGACTTGTATTCTTCACTGTCTCTGGTTTCTCTCAGCCGCAAACATTTTTCACATTTAAATGGCTCCTGTCTTGAAGTATGATTATTTGCATTTCAGAAAAATCTAATTGACATCCCTGAAGTAAAAGATGCAAGACATAATGGAATTGACTTAATAATGCAAGTTAACAAAAATTCTCATTCATCTCCCAACTTCCTTATTGTGTACGCAACTCAGTAAATGGATGTCAACATTGAATTAGAGAACAATGATTGGATCAGTGCTTGGTGGAAGTAGCAGAAGATTTATCTGCAGAAAATAATATTTGTCAATAAATACTTGAGCAATCCATTTGCTTTTAAAAAAACAAACAAACAAACACCAAACAACCAACCAAAAGCATCAAAGAAAAGCAAGGAGAAAAAAGATGGCACTGAGCTGGTCCAAAGATCTGATTTCAAGTCTCACCTGGAGGACTGGGAAGACAAATTCTGTTATTTTGTTCTCAGTCAAGCTCAACATTGTTCAGAACAAAAAACCTCATGGAGATTTAAAGAAAAAATCAGTCTTTGTTCACTGAAAAATTGTCCTCCGAGGACCAAACAGCACTGTGTCAACAAAATTTGTAGATCAAGGAGGGAAGGAACATCATGTGAGAAATGCCAGTGTGACAGCAGAACCTCCTCTCCGTAACTACTGCAGCTGGCATGCTGGGAGATGGGAACTGATGGCACACTGAAGACTTTGTGAGTCTACTTCCTGTGATACTATGGAGTGGTACACATGCTCTGTTCTCTTTGCTGGAGAAGTTAGACAAGTTTTCTAGAACCAGAACAATGAATGTGAAAAAATAAAGCTCATTGAATTAGCTGTATGACTTGGACTTGCCAGCAGCTTGGTTTTATAGTAAAAAGAAACCAAAATACCCTCTAAATTCTCATCATGTTTCTTCCCCCTTTTTACAGGGAACCACTTGCTGAGATAATGTTTTTGGATTCTTTTGTTCCAGGGAGTTTTTCTTCCAGAAAAATTAATTTTGGTGATATATTTTCACTGCCAATTGAAATATGGTGGTAACCTACCCGAAGATACTATATGGCTGTTCACAAGCAGTGGTGAAAGAAAACTATATTCCAATGTATTTAGTAATATTTTGAGACAATTTCTTGAGTAGTACATTATTAATGAGGCCAACCCTCAATATTTACAAATAATAATTTTTTTTTGGAGTTCACCTGCTTCTGAGGAGGCTACTGCTCTGAAGTATCATCAGAATATAAAACTGCTACCTTTCATGTTATTAAACTTCAGAAGTGAGATTCTTCATCTAATGACCTTATGGAATATTCACATTTGGTTATAGAGTGTTTTGTGTTTTAAGTAATTTAACCAAATATATTTAATTTTGGTTTATAGAAAAAAAAGTATTCCTAGATATGTATTGGATCGGTATTTCTAGGCTAGCAAACACAAAGACAATGGAGAATCCTGTCTTTTCTCTCCATACTGTATGTTCTAACATAGAGTCTTTGGAGCTAAAGAGATTCCAAGTGAGTAAGAAGGAGTTTGAATTACCAACTCACACAGGATGTTCGTATGCCTCACTGTGTATAGGAGTGTGTTTATGTTTTGTAAAATATGCTATGGGTTTAGCAAATAAAGAATAAACCTCTAATAAATAAGAACTTTACTTTAAAAGTCACCTTCAGTGATAATAATACTCTTTTGAAAGATAGTGAAAAATTTCACTAAGTGGCAGAAATAACAGTAAGTGGTATTTTTTGCATATTCATTAAGTCTGGTTTACTTTCAAAAGAAGTAATTCAGTTCCAAGCCCATCTGACTGGAGTATGAAACTTAGTCTAGCCATTAAACATTACTGAAGAGGAGCAGAACTGCTTGGTTTCACACCAAACATTTTACATCTACCATCCTCTCAACATTCCCTATACCCCGATCCAGACGTTAAATATTCTATTGGCAATTACACATTTGTATTCAAAAACTGCAGCAACAAGAAAAAAGTGTGCTAAATATGTTCAAAGCTCCAGTGATTCCAGTTCAAAAGTGGAAATAACATTGCTGCAATGCAGCCAGATCATGTGCTGCAGCCCTCCTTGAACACACACCCTGTCAATTCAGGATCGCAAGGAGATCGCCACCGATCCTAAATGCCTCTTGGCCACACTCCAAACTGTAGGCATCGTGTTGTGTGTTCAGATATCTTTTATGAAAATTGTGATTGAACCAAAGTGAGAATCCCATCTGGGGGCTGCAGCGTACACGCGTCCCTGGGTAAGGCTTGCTTTGCAATACAGAGGAGTAGTCCTTGGACCAACTTTCTGACTGTAAATTTGACTGCTGCTCAGAGAGAGGACTTGCACTATTTTTAACTAACTTGAAAGTCGTAAAAGCCCTAAACTTCTTGCAATGAAATTGATTCTTCCAATCTTTCAAAAGATGTGACCAAAAAGCACATTGCTTTTACATATTTTGCAGTGTATTAAAAGATGTGTCCTTTCCCAGGAGAAGAGAGGAATTTTTCTCCCTGCCAGAAGATCTAGTCATCTGTCACATGGCATAAAGGGACAGATCTATCTGGAAGAAATGGGGATTAATGGTGAGCCTTCAGCCCATCCCAGAGCCTTGCGGCGAAGGTAATTATCTGGGCGACTCAAGAACTCTGCCTGCAGTTTACTACCTCATGTATTATTAGGGAAGTATTTTTGGTACATTTCCTGTAGGACATGCTGGGAAATCCAATTAACCCTACTAGTTGATTAGTGGAAAGCCAGCTCATGTGCTTAATTCAGGGCAGTCTTAAAGAAGGTGTGTCTCCTGCGGTGCCGCTGAAAAGCTCCATCTGCATGAAAGAAAATTGCAGTGGAAACTTCACCCAGGGCACTCAGACAGGCTGAAACACAAGTGTGGAGCCAACTCCATGCTTGCCTCCTCAAAGAGGGCTGCCAACCGCCACTGGAGTAGTGAGCAGGTCACAGGACCAAAGACTGCAGAACCCACTGCTATGTCCAGGGCCGAGGCTGTCCCCATGCCCCCAGCCCATCCTGCTTTGGGTCAGGGTGTGGGGACACTGAGCTGGGGTTTTCTCTCTCATACCCTGAGGGAAGCCTGTGGGCCCCAGGCTGTAACACCCCAGTGCTATTCCACATTTCCTTCATTGCAATTTTTTCTTGCTTTAAAAAAAGCCCCACACATCGTAGAGCTATGATTCACGACTTGGTGTTAATAAATTCATGTGGGTAAATATTTGATTCTCTTCAGCTCTGCAGAGAACAATTAGGTGATGCATAGATTGTGACTAAGTACAATTAATAGTGGCAGAGTGTACCTTCACAGGGGAATAAATACAACAATTAGTGTCTTATTTTATCATCTGTGTAGGATTGTTGCTAGCTATAACAGCATTCACAGAGCATAGAACTGCATACAAAACACAAGCTCTTCTCACATCCTAGGGTTTTACATCTTGGGAAGAAAAGCATCTGCTTTAAGACCAAAATTTTCCTGACTGGTGTCAGCTCAGAGATGATCTTTCTCTTTCAAAAGCTGAGGAAGTGTTTCCAAGGATAATTCCAAGTTCTGAGTTTAAGCCTCAAACTAGATATGTAGCCATGTGCTCACAGACCCAGGTTGAGCTAGGTCTCATAAGGAACCTCAAGGAGCATGGTGCCATTCTACTGCAGCTCTTCTCATTAGCAACTGGCTCTCATTGGGTTATGTACTATGTCAATTTTAAATTACAAGGTCACACTTAGCCCTTCATTTGGGACACTTTCTGTCAGCTGAAGCTTTTCAACTGTGGTTGAACCTGAAGGGATCATTTAGGGGACAGGAGAAGTGATCTGTCCAGGTACAAAATCAAGCCATATCTAATTCTCAGAATGGGCGAACTAGTTTTCAGAAATGGACATCTTATTTTTGTTGTTATTTCTTCCCTCCTCCTTCCATGAAAAAACCCTGCAACCTTTTAGGTGAAATTGTTTGGTTAAAATGCTGATGACTGAAGTTGAACCCTTAAAATGGGGGGTGTTGGAGAACCTCAAAGTCAGGTTTCTACCTTCTACAACAATAGATATGAGGGGGACAGAGATGATTTTGGTCAATAATCCCATATTAGCACTTGATAGCAGTAAATTGCCTTTTATTTTTGGAAATCAAAACTCTCTTGGCTCTTCCTTATGGAGACAGGCAACCACTTCAGTGCTCTCCACATCTCTCTGACACTGTCAGCAGCACATGGTGCATTACTCAGTCTCAAATGGATCCATACTTTAATTGCTCTTGCACTTTCCTGTGCATTGTTAGAGCACTCAAGAAGTACATCAAAGGTGCTATTGTTTTTCTAAAATGTCTTATTGTTAGCAAGAGAGCCGAGGTGTTCTATGCAAATGATGCCTTTCAGCTTTGACTTTTATCAGGATTGTTTTGTACAAGGATAACCAATGCTTTGCTAACTTAACCATATTCATGTGAGGATAAATCCTTTGTCTCTTTGGGCAGGGTGTGCTTTCTGCTATAGACACCGACACAAGGAGCTCCCAGCTGCAAAAGCAGCATCCTTGCCATGTATCCTGCCAAGAACCAGGCAGGACTGCATGGGCCTGACCCCTTCCATCAGCCACCAACACACTCATGGTGATGAGCAATCTCTTCCTAGGCACTGGATATTGGAGTGCAGCATCAGGGAAAGAGCAGGTGCAATGTGATGGGAGTTAAAAACAGAAAGAGCAATTAAAAAGGGGTGGCCAAGAGAGAGAGGGAGGTGATTGTTCCCCTCTACTCAGCTCTTGTGAGGTCCCATTTGGAGTACTGCATCCAGGCCTGGGGCCCCCAGCACTAGAAAGATGTGGAACTCTTGGGACAGGTCCAGAGGAAGGCCACTAAAATGACTGGAGGGCTGGAGAACCTCTCCTGTGAGGAAAAGTTGAGGGAACTGGGATTGTTTAGCTTGGAGAAGAAAAGGCTCTGGCCTTCCAGTACTTGAAGGGAGCATATAAACAGGAGGGGGAATGACTGTTTACATGGGTTGATAGTGATAGGACAAGTGGGAATGGTTTTAAACTGAGACAGGGGAGGTTTAGGTTAGATGTTAGGAGGAAGTTTTTCACACAGAGGGTGGTGATGCACTGGAACAGGTTGTCTGATAGGTTGTGGATGTCCCATCCCTGAGGGCATTCAAGGCAAGGCTGTGGCTCTGGACAGCCTGGTCTGGTGGTTGGCAACCCTGCCCATGGCAGTGGGTTTGGAACTAGATGATTTTTGAGGTCCTTTTCAACCCAGGCCATTCTATGATTTTATGAAAAAAACAAAACCAAACAAAACAATAAAACAAGGTTCCAGAACTATCACAAGAACCAGAAAGACAATATGTGTATATTTATATGTATTTTCTATACAGTGTTACAGTCCATGATGCAAGAATTTGTGATGATTTGTGCTAGTTCTGGACCCTGATAAAAAGACCTGAATTGTATAGAAGTCTGCTGTAACAAAGGAGGCATTTGAGACTGAAAGCTGTTATTCAGCCAGAAAGGCCATTTTGTAGTATAAATTATTCTGAATACTCTTGAAAAAAAGGATATATTAAAAAATAAAATAAAATAAAATAGGGCTTGGAATCTTTTCTTAAAGGCATACAAAACTTCAGCTGATTTAGTTTTAAAAAATGCAGATTTTTGATGAGGCCAATTTTCATGGAGGCCAATCTTTTACTGCTCTCTTCCCTCTTCCAAATAAGATTTTACAGATCTTCAAAATGGTGCTTTTCAGCCCTGTTTTCTGAAGTTCATTACTCATTTTCTCTTCCTCACAAAGTCTTACATAATTTCAAAGCAGTACATTTCTTGAACTTAAATTGATAAAAAGGTTTTACATTTCAGATGAAATCTTAATATATGGTGAAGTCCTTTGATTTCCTACAATGAAAGCATTGTCTGCTTCTTTCCTGAGGCTGAATGCATGGAACAAATGTTCTAGTCTTAAACTTTTTTTGTCTCCATCAACTTGCAAAATAATTTTATATTCTGCTTCAGCTCTCATTTACCAGAAAAAAAATGGTGTCCTTAAATTGTCTTTCTTCTCATTGATTCCAGTGTGCTGATTAGATTTCTAATGACTATGATGACTGCATAGACTAAAACCAGACGTAATCTTTGCAGAAAACTCAAACCAATCTAGAAACACATCACAAGCTGCTCTTACCTTCTCTCTTGTTGCCATCTCCCTAAAAGTAAAGCATCCATGATCCTTCCATCTTCACATAACAGCCTGCAAGCAGATTCTTCAGTTAACTATCTGCAGAATGGGACAAGCCCACAAAGACTTCTTTCCTTCTTACATCCACAAAATGTCACCGTGGTGCCTTCAGGTATGTGCTGTATTTAGGCATCTCTGTTGGCTCAGGTAAAGCTAATTCTTTCTAGTGCAGACATAAGAAATGAAAATAAAGGAAAGGTAGATAAGTTGAAGATTGTTTCTTACACCAAACACCCTGAATGCTTTGCCTGTTCATGACGGCTATTCCCACTTCTACCTGGTGAACAGGTCTTTCTCTTGCCAGAAATGATTTTGTGCTGCTGAGCCAATGTAGCTGTGCATGAAATCCTGATCTACAGAGATATTCAGCCCTCCCAGGGATTATGGAAATAAACATTTTAAAATCATTAGCTTCTGCTGAGCTTCTCTCCTCTATGGTCAAACTGCCTTGGGCAACCAAGATGCATTCTGCTCCCCTAGGAACCACTATTATGCCAGCACAAATTCATTTGACTTCTGTCAACTTGCTCTTCGCTTGCACAGACAGAGAGATCAGACCATGCCAATTGTTTTTAGCAATGTTTTTCTTTGTTGCTGGATAGATAGTATATCCAAGGTTTTATTTAATAAAATCAGTGAGCCTAACACAAACCAGATGGACTAAAGTTTGTTGACAAAATGGATAGGCTATTTTAAAAGACACTGATTCATGGTTTTCCAATGAAAAATAGCATTTAATAGATCTATTGTTGTTGAATAAGCAGCTGAGAAGCCAGGGAAGGTCAATTTACCTGATGTTGTTTTTATAATTTTAAAAGCCTTTTGCTGGGTATCAGAATGAATTAGGCAAAAGGCAAACCTTTAATTCATTGGTCTTGAACAGTATAGAATCATTTAGGAAGGTCAGCCACCCCTTCAATGCCCTACTTCAAAGCAGGATCACAGTTACCTAGGATGTGTCTAACTGGTTTTTGGATGTCATCAAAGATAAAGGGTCCACAGCAGCTGGACAATCTATTCCTGCTCTTGACCACCCTAGTGGTGAGTTTGTTTTTCTTGTGTGCAGCTATCTAGCCTTTCCCTTTCTTTAGCTTGTGGCTGTTACCTCTTTTCCTTTCTCTGTGCAGCTCTGAGAGCAGCATGACTTCCTCTTCTCTATGATTTCGCATTAGACTACTGAAAAGAGAAGGAAGATCTCCCTTCAACTTCCCCTTTTCAGGCAGAGAGATTCCACTTCTCAGTGTGTCCTTATCCATCACCTGTATCAGCCCCGAATCATCTTGGTTATCATTCATAGGAATCTCTCCATTGTGTCACTGTCTTCTACTGGGTGGCACAATACTACTTACTTATTTCCTTTCCTCTCTCTCTCTCTTTTTTAATGACTACAAAGCTCATAGTTCCTTTACTTATGACTTCAAAATAAAGTATTGGATTTCTAAAACTCTGCTAGCAACAGGCAGACACTCAATTGCTAATATTTCTGAAACTTTGGGAGTTTTGAATCCAGATATACTTTATGTATTTAAATTCACCTTTTAATTCACCTTTAAATTCAACTTATTTAAATAAGTTGAAATATGATGCTGGTGGGAGAAGCCAACCATTTCTACAAGATCTAGATTATTGAAAATTGCCTTTGTTATCCACTGAAGACTCTGTAGGGGAGATGTTGAGAGTCTTCCAAAGAAAACAAGAGCAGAGAAGAAATAAATCTTTGGGTTGCCTGTGAGAAGGAAGGTTTCAATCTCAAGCAGCTGTTTTGCGCAAGTATACTCTGGAATGCACAGCTGGAACTGCTGTGCATCTGAGCTGCTCTGACTTCTTGCTGGGGTCATTTTTCTCAGAGAACAGCAGAGGGTTCTAAGCTGGGAGGGAAGTACATTTCCACTCCTGTATCTCTGCAGTTTTGTCTTGTCTTCCACAAACAAAAAACAAAACAAAGTAAAACTCATGTTGAAATCTATTGTGGAAGAAAATTCTGGAAAATTTTCGTGTTAGCTATTAATTCCCATACTGATTTTCATTGCCAGTATTGACCATACCAACATAAGAAAACAGACAAGATGATGCCTTTGGAGTAAAAACTTGGTAGTCTTGAAAATGGCAGAGCATTAGCCTGTCTGTTGTTTTCTTCTGTTTTTATCTGATCTCTGAGCACTGGCAACATTATCTGAATCTAATTTCCAAGCAATGTTAGCAGTTGTGATGTTCCAGCAGTTCCATTTGTCTAGAAGACAGACACTTCCAAGACACTCCATTGGTGGGCTGGAAAAGCTGCCTCTGTGCAGAACAAGCAGTGTTCATATATGAAATATAACATTAGAAGTTCCTTTCCCTTGCTCTGTTAAGGAATTTTTAGCCATTGCTTATCAAAGCAGTGTAAGTGAGCAAAGCTCCAGGACCTAGATGGCAAAATTATTTCCATCACAAACAACAGTGGGCCTATTAGGGAACTCAAGAGGTGCTTTCAAGATGTTATCATTCAGTATTTTCTCACAGCAAAGTGCCCAGTGCTGCTTGCCTTGCCTGGCTTCATGAGTCTCCAGTCATGAGAAACAACAGAAAGACAAACTAGTGCCCAATGTTGGCTGCAACACTCACAGCAGGCGAAAAGTCCAAAATATCTTCTGCTTTCCTCAACTTTAGTTCAACCGTAGCTGTTTTTCTTTTTTTTTTTTTATTTGGCTCACTGGTCCTGATCCCTCCTTCTTTAACACTCTCTTATTCAGGTTTTGTGAACTGGAACCTCAAGCTCCACCTGCTCACACCTGCCACAGTGACAGGGCAGGGCACCAATAGGACAGGGAGAGATGCCGCCATGTGGGAGTACTGCATCTTGTGTCAGCTTGATCAAAAGAAACCCCCCTCTAAAACATTTTATAATTATTAAAATATATTTTAATTACTTATGAAAGGGCTTAAAAGGACTTCAGCGAAACAAAAACTGACAGAGAAGTGTCAGTTTTTAGAAGCACTTAATATTCCTGGAAACCCACGCTCTGCGTAAATACTTTCAGCTCCTATACGTATACATATATTAATAGAGCTTTGAAAATTAGCATCTTTCCCACTCTGGGATCCTCACAATTTCGGTTTCCTGAGTTTTGCCTACAAGACATTCTGAAATTATAGAGATTGTTCTGTGAGATGAGCAGGACTGATGGAGAAGGTTTTAGACCTTTTGGAGTGCTGAGTATTGAGGAGGGCCATAAAATGATCCAAGGGGTGGAATACCTCCCTACAAGGACAGGCTGAGAGAGCTGGGACTGCTCAGCATGGAGAAGGGAAGGCTCTGGGGAGACCTGAGAGTGGCCTTTCAGTATCTAGAGGGTGGCTATAACCCTGACTCCTCAGCAGGGTCTGTGGAGATTGGACAATGGGAAATGGTTTCAAGCTTAAAGAGGGGAGATTTAGGTTGGATATAAGGAATAAGTCTTTTAGAGTGAGAGTGGTGAGGCACTGGAAAGGGTTGTGCAGAATTGGTGGATGCCCTGTCCCTGGAGACTTTAAAAGTGAGACTGAAGCAGGTTCTAGGCAGCCTGATCTAGCTGTGGTGTCCCTGTTCATTGCAGGGGAGCTGGACTGATCACCTTTAAAGGTCTCTTCCAACTCTAAGGATTCTAGGATTTAATGATTCCAAAGTATGTTGTGTAGAGCCCCTCTAGCATGGCACAGTGGAGCTGGGGGCAGCAGGGGGTTTGCAGGATGAAGTGGCATGAGCAAGACATGTCAAAGTAACCATTCATTGGGATTTTGAAAGAAGGTATAAATGAGTAGAGGAAACTGATTGCAGACCATCCTTTCTGACACAGCAACACGCTTTTTGTTTGTTTCATTTGAGCACTTTCTTGATCAAAAATAGTCATTCAGATAAGTATTACTTACATTGTCTCAAACAGTAAAATAAAAAATTGACAGTAAGAAAAGGCAGAAAATGCACCTTGCAATTAAGAAAAGAAAAAGAATGAAATTGTTATTTTTCACTTAAAGAAACCAACACTGGAAAAGATAAAGCTCATCTGGCTGCTGCCCTAGCTTGTGTTCTTGCAAGTGGCATTCCCTTTCTGCAGCCTTGCTGGTGCTTTAGACTTCTTTGACAGACTTAAATCCCTTTTGTAAAAGAAGACATCATCCTTATGCTGCAGTGGGTTATCTAACCCTCCCTATAGTTAGCATTAAAAATGGACTTATATTAGGCCAAGTACTCAATCCTTACTAGTGTTCTGAGCAGGGTTTTCACCTGGGCCTTGGCAGTGCTACTCAGAGAGCCCTCTGTCACATGGTTTCAGCACCTTCTGGAATGAGTTTTTTCTTGATCAAGTTATGTGTCCCAGGGATATTGGTACTTGCAAAGGGACAAATTGATGTTGGCAGTGAGAGCAGCGCTTTGGAAAAAATATCTTTTTCATGTGTTGATAAAAACATCTATTTATGAATGATTTCAGCTTCAGAAGTATTCCCGTATTCATATGCAACTGTACATTGAAATGTGAACAGCGGTGCTATAAAAGTCAAATAATTTATTTCATCATTTTCAAATAAGGCAGTCTGATACGTTTGTTCCCAGGATACATACATTCATCTTTAAAATTCCATCCCAAAATTGAAACAAAGCATTCAATTTGAGGTTGAACAAACTGCCTCTTCAACCCAGGCGAGCAGTGTAGGGAACGGAGGAGGCTCCTCTTCACAAGAGATAAAAATAAATTATTCATACAACTTAAATACTGCTTATCTATTATTTAGTATAGCCTCAGTGTTTCAGTTTCACATTAGGCAGACAGCACAAACAGCAGAAAAAAAGGGCTGCAGTTCCGTAGCACCCATCACATTTGATACAACAACGAATGATGTCTAATAAATTGGCCAGCACAGGTCTGTAGGAGAGAGTCCAAGCAATTAAAAGTGCTGTAAGGGAAACAGGAGAGCTCTTCCTTTTAATTGCAGAGAAGCAGCAGTTTGGAGTTGCTCTGGCTGTTATTTCTGCTGTCAGTCCCAGGCAGCTGTTCTGACAGGTGCCATTGATTTTTCTGAGATGCCAGAAGGCTGCCTGCTGGCTGCAGCTCTGCTCTCCCACACTGTCCTGAGAAGGAGAGGAGGCAGTGTTCTGAAACAGAAGGATTTGATTTGCTCAAGGAGGGAAAACTCCCCAGGGCTTGCGGAAGAGAGAATGCTTGAGGGGAAAGCCTCCAGAAGATGAAAGCACAAGCTTGGTATTCTGGTTTCTACAGCAAGCCAAAAGAGAGAGAAATTTTAAGCAGTGATCTGCTGAGGTTTGCTTTCCTGATTTTCAGAAGGTAGAAAACTACCTGTATCATTCTTAGAGCTCTGCTCTCCATGGAAATATATATCAACAGACAGGGAACTGACCCCCAGTTCCCTGCCAATCTCTGTCTTAATCCACAGATGTTTTATTACCTCTCTCTCTTCTTCCACAGTACCATTTGGTTCTCCACGAGCACTTTCATGCCAGGAAGCCTGACATGTTCAGAGCAGAAATGCCTTGTTACATATTTTATGAGGGTCCTTAACCACATGCATGGAAAATGTTTATTTTATAAGTGCAGAATTGTCCCCCGGGGATGTTTTGCTTCACAAATGAGCCTAATGAACATTAGAGGAGCAGTTTTCTTCAGGAAAGTGGTAGTGTTTTTTCTTCCTTCATTTTTTAATTACAGCCCCCGACCTGAAGGCTAGCACGAAACTCAAAACAGGGGAGGTTACAAGCAACATGCTTTTTCTACCATGAACCAGTGTGTTACAAGGAGCCCTGGGATGCTCCATGCTGGCACACACTTTGCTGCTGCTCTCTTTTTGCCAGGGACCTGTGCAGGCCCATGGGTGTCAACAGACATCCACCAGTGTGAACCCCATGTGATGCTTGAAGGAATGGCATGGAGCTGACTAAGGGGGGAGGTCAGGTTGAGTGTTAGGAAAAGGTTCTTCAGTCCTGCTTCTCACCCCAAGATCACTTGATTAACACACCTACCATATGTGATAGCTTTTACTGGCAATTACAATGCCCAGAGTATATTACACATAGATTTTCTCCATTATACAGAAAGCTGAAGAGCACCCAAGAGACCACTGGCTCTTTCTTTCAGTGATGGTGGCACTAGTGAAGCGCTGAGGTGGGGTGCTCCAAACCTCTAGAAGCAAGCTGGCTCCCTTGGCCAGCCACTGCTTGCCTCCTCAGACAGAAAAGTCAGAACCAGCCCCACATTGTACCTTTAAGAAAACCAACAGCTTTCTCTCCCTGCTCCCACTCCTGCTATGAGCTTTTCAGCACAGGCTGTCTCTCTTCAGCCTAGCCCAGGGGAAGACAGCTGAAGCTGGAAGCAAAAGGTGACCATCATTGCACTGCCCTGTGTGGCTCCAGGGTCCCCTCTTGTATCCTTAATTTTTTTTTTTGTTCCCCAGACAAGTTTTCTGTAGTGACAGAGAGAAACTGGGTCTTTGGGCCTAATAGCAAAGGTATTCTGTAAGTTTTATATTTCCCTTCTTTTTGTTCTTTTTGTGCAAGTCGTTGATGCACACTGTGGCTGCATCTATTTTAATCACTGTTTTTTTCTAAGTTACATAGATGCTAGATGATTGTGCTATCCCTGTATCTATTGTTTTTAGTGAAAATGTTTTTTTTAAACATCTACTAAAATAACTGCGCAAACAGTCAAGGCAAAAATGAAGAGATCATAATATTCTTCTGAAAACACTTGGCTTTTGTGTTTGATTTGTTGTCCTAGAAATGAACCAAGAGAACCTGAACAAGAAATGAAGGGCCCTGAACCTCAAGTCCCGTATCTATGTAAATATCCAAGTGTTTCTGTTTTATACATGTGTAGGCATGTACACAGTGGGGCAGGGTCAGATGCAGATGTAGCTGATGCTCTTCTTGTGTAATTCACTTGTTGTTAGGGATATGGAACTTCTGAGACAAAAGTGCACAGAAGTGTTGGCTCAGATGGGGACCAGAGGCCTGGCTTTCAAAAATAATGAAGGTCTTCTGTCAGTAAGAGCATGGGAAGGCAGCCTGTGGAAGGAAGCAAGGGTATGTGCACTCTGCATACAGCCATTGTTATGGGAACATCAGATTTTTGCCACATGGGCCCATAAAAGGCATTTTGAAAATGGAAAGCTGAATCTAAACATAATTGAAATTTTGCTGGTGCCTTGAGAGTCCATTACACAGGGTATTTTTGAAAATAGCCCATTGTATCCTGGAAGAAGCTTGTGTTGCCCTGTGCTGTTTGCAGAATAGTGCTTTTTGTTTGGCAGTGGCTGAGCACACAGAGCGCACAAAACACTTTCAATTGTACCGGCACTAACACCACCACGGCAGTGCAGCTGCAGTGTTTCAAAGTGTTCCTATTTTCTTTTGTATTTCCATCCCATTCTCTTTTGTGATCAAAACATTATAAAGTAGATGTCCTACATGAGCTGGGAAAAAAGTTGTGATTTCTGGGGCAAAAAGCCTTGTTTTTTCCAAGCTGAATAAACCTGGCTGAAACCTATGGTAGAGTGCTTGCTGGGTCTCAAAATGTATGTATGCATCCAACTTCCAGAAAAGCAGTTTATGCTGTGCCCATATCATTCTAGCTGTAGGTGCCCCTGTTCATTGCAAGGCAGTTGGACAAGGTGATATGTAAGGATCTCTTCCAACTCAAACAGTTCTATGATTCTATAATTTTCCTAATATTTTTAACTGATTTTTAACAGGGGAGCACATGTTTTCCCTGAGAAGAAATAGATGTTGGTTTTCACGATGTGCCTTTTCTTTGCTTGCAGTCCGATGCTGTTAACACCTCAAACACCTCTTACTGTGCTGCTCCTTGGTATGCAGCTCCTGAGTCCCTTTGTGCAGGAAGAAGTTACCTTTGTGATACCAGAGGCGTTGTATTTGAAATAATACAGGCTGTTAGACATTAAGAAGGAAGAGAAGATTTTTTTTTTTTTGAGAACACTTATTCCCTCATCTCAGTGGCAATTTTTTTTTCCTTATAGGTGAAAATCCTTATAAAAAGGACCATGTATTAACAGTTCTGTGTCTTAAGTGCCTGTTATCTTGCTTATACTTAAGTGATGCCAAGAACTTCCATTATTTCTAAGGCCTCCCCTGCTGTGAAGCAGTTAATTTTGACATTGTCAGAGAGGTGACAACCCCTCTGAGCAGTGAAAGACTTTTGATTCACTGAAGCAGTGGCATTACTTCGCTACACAGCACCAAAGTGCGACTCTCCGGGTGAGGCACATTTAACACAGCGGGAGCTCTTGATGGGATGTTGGTTGGAAAAACTGTTTGCATTGTCTAGAGGAGAAAGGGATTTGGGAAAAGAAAAGTGAGGAGCATTAGGCAGCCTGATACCTTCCGCCCCTTTGGCACTGTTGTTCCTGAGATCTTGAGATGCAGTCACTTCCGAATATTAAATACAAATATCTCAAATGTCTTCTCATTGTGCTACTATCACTACAATTTTACAAACAAGTTTTCCTCACCATTCGTTTTCATTTTTACTTAGTCTCCATCGTTTTGTGATATAATAGAATCATAGAATGTCTTGGGTTGGAGGGAACCTCAAAGATCATCTAGTTCCTACCCCCCTGACATGGGCAGGGCTTCAACCCACCAGACCAGGCTGCCCAGGAGCCCATCCATCCTGGCCTTGAGTGCCTCCAGTGATGGGATATCCACAGCTATTTGTCAGTCCAACTGTTTTCTACCTTGCTAGCTAATGTGTTTCTACAGGGATTTTTTTCAGAGGTTTGAGTGGACAGCACATTTTTGTGTCTGTGAGCTATTTTTGTGTCACAGTTCAGCCCAGTTTGGTGTAGTTGCATGACAAGAGAGTGAAGGGACCAATGGACCACTAGGGGAAAAGGAAAAAGGTAGAGACATGGGTGTAGATGAGGAAAACAGCAGAAACAAGCTAAGAGTGAAAATTTAGTTCACTAAATATAATAGAGGAGTGAGAGATAATACAGTATAATGCAATATGATTGGAATTGAAGCTAATAAGTCAAATAAAATGAGAGATTCTGAAAGAGAAATCTTTACTTTAATGCTGTTGGCAAAATGGGCAGGGAGCACTGAGAGCAAAGAGGCAGTCTAGTGTTTCCCAGTTTTATCTTTCCCTCTGAATGGAGAATGGAAATAGAAAAATGAAGTCTTCTGGGAAGTCTTGTAGGTCAGCACTCTTCAGCAAGATCTGTGGTGATAGGACAATGGGAAAAGGTTTCAAGCTTAAAGAGGGGAGATTTAGGTTGAATATAAAGAATAAGTCTTTTAGAGTGAGAGTGCTGAGGCACTGGAACAGGTTGCGCAGAGTTGGTGGTTGTCCTGTACCTGGAGGCATTCAACGTCAGGGTGGAAAGACCCTGGTCTAGCTGTGGTGTCTCTGTTCATTGCAGAGGAGTTGGACTAGATGACATTTAAAGGTCACTTCCAACTCCAAGGATTCTATGATTTTATGATTCTTTATGTTGCTCAACAGAGGATATCCAAATATCATAGCTTCCTACATTTTATCCACATAGATCCAAAAGTCTTGGTGAACGTGGCTCTGTATCAAGAAGGAAATAACTGAGGATATTTTCATAGCCTACTGTTCCTCTCTAAATTCATTAGGGTGTTTTCTGCTCTCAGGTAAAAAAAATAGCTCTTTGCACTATTGATTCCAAACATTGTGTGCTTCTGACACCAGTGTGGCAATGAAAAGTAATTACTTATGCCAACCAAAGTACACAAGGTAAAATGCACAAGTTCCTAATTTCAAATTAGGTGACAAATAGAAATTAGAGAAGATGTCAGAATTTCAACTAAGCTAAATGAAATTTCATTTTACTTTAAAATGAAGAATGAGGGTACCTGTTGGAGGAGGCAAAGACTCTGCAAGAAATAAAGCAGCATGCCCAGCAGATATTACAGCAGATCCCCTTTGAAGTTCACTGATTTGTTTTCACTCCCAAGGACATCAGCCTAAAGTACATTCTTGTTAAGATCCTCATCTGAAATTCACCAAACAGCAGCCTTCAGAAAGAAGAAAAGTCAGGAATTGAAGGTAGTAAGAAACTGCTGTTTCTGTATGGCTGGCATCTTTATTTATTTCCCATAAAAGATATTCTGATTTTGATTTTTTAGGCTGTTTTCTTTTTTTCTTTTTTTTCCCCTCCATTTTTTTCTAAAGAATACAGACACTGAAATGTTCCACTGTGCTCTCTCAGGGAGTGCCCTGTGTTTTTTAGTTACTGTACTTCAGCACATGCTCACCTCTTACCTCAGGCAACCTATCCTCTTTGAAGCACTGAAACTTGAGAATAAGGAAATCAAGGGAGGGGATGCCCTGGTGCAGGGGTCAGCCCTGGTCAGCCCATAGAGGAGCAGCAGCAGAGGGAATCTGGCAGGGAGGAACTCAGTGGGAGTGAGAGAAGCTCTGCAGTGATTTCCCCTGGCATCAGCTGTATCAGTTCAACAAGCGCCACAAAGAGATGTTTTTTATCTGTAAAGAACTCATGTATGTATGCACAGAAATGCATCCCTGCACAGAACAGAAGCTGTACCTTCTAAAGTTTCTGTGATCTTGGAGTTCTGTGTGTTGCTTTGTCAGGTTAGCAGACAGGGAAAAGTAAAAAGGAGTGAGCCTCTGGGGACTAAGTGCACCCGCAAAAAAAACCAAACCAAACAAACAAACAACCTTTTCAGTGGCATTGTGATTGCTTTCTACATTGTCCCTTGAGTTAGGGGATGCAATTCTGGCCAAAAACAAAGCTGGGGCTGCTGCCCTGTGTTCTCCACCTGCCTACGTGGGGCTGACTGCTCTATTTCTGGATGGGGAACACTCACAGAAGAGGCAACTGAATCTCACTGGGCAAGATGCGGGCATAAAGCTGATTTACTCTGTTTCTTCCAGTCACATTCTAAACTGCTTCTCAGTTGCTTTTGCTTATTCTTCCAGGTGCAAAAGCCTATGAACACATAGGAGGGAGGATACATGGAGCCAGGAAAGTGCTCCTGGCTGCTGCAAGCAGTTCACCATATGAACAGCAAGGGCTGAATGCAAATCCCACAATTTTCAGTAACATAAGCATTTGTTGAGGGGAAAAAAAAATGCTTTAGAAAGCTGAGGTGTGGAAAAAATACTAAAACTTCAACAAGAACAATTTGGATTACCCATAGCAAAAAAACACAAACAAAAACATTTATTGTGAGAATAATCTACAAGAGTTGCAGGGCCCAGGAAAGGGAAGCACTGCCCACAGCAGAAGAAAATTAGATTAGGGACCACTCAAGAAAATCAGAGATGCATAAGCCCATGTCATCATCCAAGGTTGCTGAAAAAAATGGAGAGCACCAACTGGAGATCTCTCTCTAACCTCTTTGAAAGGTCATAATGTTCAAAAAGGGTTCTGACTATGAGGAAAAGAAGAATACCACATCAATTTTCAAGACAGGAAAAGAGAGTGGTCAAGGGATCTGTAAACTGGTCAGCTTAACCTCAGTCCATGAAGATGTGTATTCAGCAGTAGGATAGACAAGAAGGTGAATGCAAGAACATCCAGCTCTAATTTACCAAGAGCAAATAATCCCTGACCAACCTGATTGTGTTGTTTGCTCTGTGGATGAGGGAAAAGCAGTAGATATTGTCTATCTCGATCTTTACATGATTTTTCACAGTTTCCCAGAATATCATTCAAGCCAAGTAAGGCCTGGGTAAATGAATGAGTAATTGGGTGGAAAATTGGAAGGACTCAGACTCAAAAGGTGGTGTTCAGTCATTTGATGTCTACCCTCAGGGACTGTTATCAGGGCTGATGTGGTTTAAAATCTTTACTGGTGATGTAGATGAGGGGAGGAGGCGTGATCTTACCTTATCTTTCCCATAACAGGATGGGAAAATGAATGGTCTGACAGGACCCTGTGCAGCTGAGCCACTAGAAATACCAAGCCTGGTACTGCCTTGACAAGAGTGTCACCAGTGCGTCCAGACAAGTGTTTCTTCCTCCTCTGAGTCCATTCTGGGACTTCCCAGTGTAAGAAATACTTTATATATAACATTTTGCACAGCAAATAATTTTGTGAGTTATTTCACACGTGGCTGAGAGATTTCACTCAGCTGGCTTCAGTCACTCCTCTGTGCTGAAATCCCTCTGACTGCATAAACAAAAAGAGAGAGGAA
The DNA here is from genome assembly GCF_038088225.1 of Cyrtonyx montezumae. Classification (NCBI taxonomy): domain Eukaryota; kingdom Metazoa; phylum Chordata; class Aves; order Galliformes; family Odontophoridae; genus Cyrtonyx; species Cyrtonyx montezumae. The sequence goes on along the minus strand of NW_027071870.1, from coordinate 884,690 downwards.
ACAGACACTTTCTGACAAGTATTTATTACCTGATAGTAGTCTCTGAAGTTACTGCCATGCTGCCACACTTAAAATGTGTCAGCACTCTTCTGCCACACTCATAAGTACAAAATATTATTTCTTGACCATGGCAGGCAGGGGCAGGATGCAACTTGAGTGCTCATATTACTAACCTATAAAGGGGAAGAGTGCCCATGTACTTTGCTTATTCTCTCCTTGTTCTTCATTCCTGGGGGAAAATAGTTATGATTCATATTAAGCCATGGTAAAGCCTCAATTCTTTAACAATAGAACGTTACTGTTATGAGATGAAATTGTCACTGCAGACAAGAAGCTGCTGAGGTCTCTGCCTCCACAGTTTTGCCGTGATCTTTTTGCTAATAGCTACACTTAACTTTTTTCAAGCAGGAACAATATTTACAGGTATCTGTAACTTTTTACCTCTTGTTCCAGAGTTTGTACCTGGTGCCTAATAAACTGCTACTGAAAGCACATTAGAGAAGAAAAGATGCCCTCTGAGGTGATAGTTTATTTCTGCTTGAGCACCAATGGCAGCTCTTAAACCTTGATCCCAACACAAATACCTGATTCTCTGCATCATTAATTGGTGATCTGAAGCAGTCCATATGAATGCATCCAGGCAAAATTAGTGAGATATTTCAATTTTACTGGTAAAGGATGTCCTAGTTGTGTGCCTACTATACAGATCCATTTCAGCTGCATAATGGTTTTCCTAGAGTAAGACCCAAAAGATCTAAGCTGTGTACAGCAAATGGTTGGCCTGAGTCAGTGACATAACCCAGCTGGCAATGGCCCATGTGTAGGGAAACTCAGGGCTTTCTGTCCAGCCTATTGCTCGTACTTGGTCCTAGTTTTCTCCACCTCTTCTGTTCAACGTTTTGGCTCTTCTGCCTCGCATCCCCTTAATGCTATCCCTTTTGCACAGATAGTACTTTCACCACTGTTCAAAATAAGAAAAAAGAAACAGGCAAAACTCAACTTGAAAAAGGCTAAAAGATTAGCAAATAAGCTATTTTGCGGTCTTTATTTTGTGAGCTACTGAAAGTCTTGGTGTGGGAGCTTTGAGCCTTAGGTTCACAAGGTAAAAATAGGCTGACATGGATTTTCTTTCCTCTTATGAGGCATTGTTTGCTTCTGCTGTATTTTATATTATTATTATTTAGAAGTGTTTGTCATTGATCTCATATAGGTAAGACATTACACAGATTTATGGCTGCTAAAAAAATTGTTCGCAGCACTGGTTAATACATCTTCCTAGTGCTCTTAGGGCTAAACCAAATGTGGGCTCAGAAGGGAATTTTCCTTCTGGATTGGACTGGTGAGAACCAATTGGGGTGTTTCTGGACTCCCACTTCCACAGTGGAAGTTGCACTTCCATCTAACAAGTTCCCCATGTGGGGGCTCCAGAGCAGTGCTCCCCACTGCGGAGCTCCTGGCTGTGTTCCTGAGGCTGCAAGCAGCCATGCCTGGATCCTGCCTGAACAAATCAGCTCTCCAGTACCAGGTGTACTCCTAGCTGGAGTGATTCCCCATGCTCACTGCTCCTGCTGGGGTCAGACAGGGTAGGCATGGGAACAGAGGTAGACCTGCCTCCAAAATGGCCCTGAAAGAGGGTGGAGCTTGTTCCACATGATTTTTGATGCCTGTGCACACAAGGTCCTTGGCCAGCTCCTGGTGTCTGGAAGGCTGTGTCCAGTCCTCAACTCAGCTGGTGTCCAGGATGAGTTCAGGCTGTACCAGATGCATGCAGATCTCCCACAGAGACTTCCACCATCTCTACATCAGCTATCACTGCTGACCAGCTTGCTGGTGGAGATGTATAGTGGTGATGACCTGCTTTGCCCAGCTGGAGCTCCTGCAGGAGTCTGGAGAGGCTGCTATATGAGACAGGAGTGGTCCCAGGCATGCTCCCATTCCATAGCACTGGACACACAATGTGAGGAAGGCAGATAAAACCACAGCAGCTGCTTGGAGGCATAGGAGAGAAAGGAAAGTGTGATCCAGGTCTGGGGTAGCACTGTAATATAGCAGTGAAATATGAATCACTAGATGAGATCGAGGGATAAGGTTTCTGGCAGATGCTTCTCCCTCTGCTTTCCACGGAGTTAGTTCATTATTTATACTGGGAGGTTTTATGTTTAATTAAACAGCAGCTAGAACCAGAGGCATGCTGCCTCCTGAGCACGCACAGCCAGCAGCCAACTGGGTTGTGCCTCCCTATCAAAGATGCTGTAAGAAGTAACCAGCCAAGAACAGCACTAGGCTGACTGGAACTGCTGTCAGTACAACAGCTGCTCTCAGCACTAAGGTAACGAAAACTAAGGAATACAGACAATTTTCTAGCCAATATGACATTATTAAAAGGAGATGCTCTTTGAGGGCTTATAAGTGCACTAAACTAAGAAGACATGCTTCTGCAGAGAGATTGTACCTTTAGAAGGCAATTCCTATATTGAAGATGAGCAAAACTGTTCCAATTTTGCTGTCTGTGGAAACTTCTGATGCATCTATCATGACACAATTGTCAAGCTGAGTGACCCCGTCTGGGTCCAGGAGCTGTGCTGTGGGTAATGCCACTGCTCTGTGCACCTGGGCAGGCAGCAGCTCTGCCAGGCCTGAGGTGGAAAGGGTCGGTCACCTCAGTGTCCCATCCATGAGATCTGTCACATCCAAAACAAGGTGATGCATGCAGCTGCCTGTGGGGCTGGTTGCTTTTACAAGAAGACACTTTGTGGGGGAGCTTCAGCAGCCTGGGTGCTTCTGCTGAAGTCTGTCTTAAAGGCTGCTAATGGGATTTGAACTGGCTGCTGCTGAGGGACCCATGGCTGACCCTTGCTGAAAGGCAATGCAGGCGAGTGAGGTGCCTGAAATAGATGCAGCAATTCTTCCTGATAAAAAAACTTATTTGTATGCAAAAAGCAGTATAAGCATTGACATTTATGATGCATAAGCATATCTGACTACTCAGAAAAGAGGAAGGATCAATATTTAGGAAGAATACACATGCCGTATTCAAAGTATTAAGAGCATAGTGGAAATACAGAAAAGCTCTAAGTCTGCATGTCTGCATGGAGTGAAGGGTGACAATGCAGAAAAAGCTCAGTAAAAGTCACAGGTGTAAGGATCTGAGCAGAGAATCGAAATACTAAAGAAAAGAGGGAGAAAATGTCATTCCTTCAGCTTTATTTAACTTTCAGGGTGAAGCTCAAGGGTTTGCAGAGCTACATTCATAATTCACAACTTGTGAGGGTGGTTAGAAAAGTTTTTCTCTGCTCCTTGAGCAGGAAACATGATGCCAGTAACTTACAAATAAGCCTGAAAGACTGCTTCCTGATTTCCAGTCTACCTCACATGAACACAGTTTGTCCAAGCTCTCTAAAGAGCACTGGCTATTTTGAGAGCTATAGCTCCACATTTTGTATACCACTCCAAGGAATTTTTAGTTGAATATGTTAAAGCAGCAGTACAGAATATCTTCTCAGAAAAATGTTCTTGGACATGAATTTCCTGTTCACTTTTGTCCTATTTGATCATCTTTCATTTTTCCATTATACACAAAGGTTATTTTTCCTATGTTTGCAGAACATTGTGTTGTTAGCAATAGCGGCAACCAGTATTTTGATCTGAGCTATCTGGATGATGAGTGGAAAAGAGTAATTCACCTTACCAGGATTATTACTTGGATCAATCCTTTACATGTATTACAAACTGACACTGTCACTTCCTATTTCATTTCCACGACTTTATTATTATTACTTAGTTGGTTAAGTTATATCATCCAAGCTCTGTAGGTAACCAGTGATGATACCTATTTCTGTCATATTTTGTCCATACGCTCCATGCAGCTGGTTAACATTTCTCTTACTTCCCACCCAAATAGTTTTTACATTTCCTTACTGGTATTTCTCTATGTTCTGGTATGATATTGCAGTAAGAAATATGAAATTAATCTCAGTTTTTGCCACGTGGACTTCTGAAGAGGACTCTGATAGCTGGTTTCTCACCTTGCTGCACTGAGTGATTTGTCTAAACTTAATAGTAGAATTCAGTGGTGCAGAATGCATCCTATCTGTGATGTGAAAACCATAAAGCTGTTTATTTTCCTATGTTTACACAATAGAAGGTATTTGTGTCTCTTGAAGCCAGTTTTATCGTATAAATCTACTTCTTTTGTAAACTTGTCTGTCAAACTAGTACTTGCTCTGAAAATATTCTAATTACATATTTGCAAGTGGGTTTGAAATAAACATGCAAACAAACGTTAAATGTGATTTGAAAAATAGAACAGAACATGAGCCAGATTCTCTGCTGACATAAATCCCTGTGCTCTTTCTGTTCCATTACTTCACAGCATGTTCTGACCTGTGGTTTCCAGAATACTCTGCCAACACATTAATGTATTTAGAGACTTTATTGCCACTCATTTTGTGCAAATGTATCCAATATTGGACATAGATTATCCTTTATCACCTGTTTAGCACTTTTTCAGTCAGCTCTCTGTTGTTTTCTGCTCCTTGTGCTTAGGAGGAGCTCCCTCTTAAGAACGTCTGCATAATCATATCCTTCTTATTTCCTTTTTATTTCCATAAGAATCCTCCTCGATTAGGATTTTTCTGTCATAGTGAAATCCATACAACATTAGAACTGCCTGTGCAGTGGTACTAATGTCTTCCATGCTGATTAGAGCCGCCCACTGCTTTTATATACTGGTTCTGCACGTTGTCTCCCATCTTGTGTTCTGGTCCTGGTTTTGATGAACTGGGACTGAAATTGAAATTTATTTTTTTTTTCCAGTTTTTTATGCCTGGAAGGCCCTAAACTGCAATTTCTGAATGCAACAGTGATATGAATAATGCATATTATGAACAAGCTACGAAGACAAAGTTGCCCCAGTCACTGTACATAATATTCACAAATATGAATGGTTGCTTTAGCAACAGAGTACTAAGAAAGAGCTATCAACATGTTTAAGATATTTCCTCTTGTATCTTAATAATATTTTGTGAACTGCTACACCTACAGAGAATATGCCTCACAGCTGCCCACTTCTTGTAACGTTAGAATTTGCTCTTCATTTTTCCAGTGCACTCTTCATCATTCAGTGTATCCATTTACATAACCACTTTTCCAACTCCAAAGGTAGATAGACTGTTTCAAATCTTGTCATGACTGACAACATGGTTTGGAAGACTATTTTCAATAGTCAGTATATAATGTAACTGCCTTATTTTGAGACATTCACTGTTTTGTTTCAGATCTGAATAGTGCATATATTATATACATTATTTTCAAGTACATGTATGTTAAAACTAATTCATTTTTATGCCCTGAAATCCCTTCTAAAGCATCTACTTTTTGATGTTGCTTTTTATCTCTGAGTAGTCCATATCTGCATGACACCAAATTTCATTTTGTCCAAAATCCTTTGAAAAAAAATTTAAGAAAAAAACATATATAAACCATACGTAAGAGAAAGAAAATATCACCATAGCACTCTATAAAGCTCTTAAACAACCATTATGTTTTAATGATGTAACATTGGTCAGATGCTGAAGAGAATAAAATTAAACATGAATACTCTCAATACTTTTTTGTGCCTACAATTCATTTTATCTGGGCAGATAAGAAAATCATTCTGGGCAAAAACATTCAAAGATCAAAGGTTCTCCAGTTTATAGGCAGACATTACGTGACTGAGAAATGTATTCCAGCTTTTGCCTGATAATACTACCTCTGCTGTCCTTAAGCTATATGGAAATGTGGTAAATGGGAGGCATTTTTTAGACTAATACTACTTCAAAAAATACATCATTTTTGCTCTTAATGAAATAGTTCACCATTTCTCAATGACAAAAACTGTTACGTATCTGTTAGTCTCCTCAATTTTCAGTGTACATGAGGCATTTGGGCTGGAAAAGGTGCTTTGCTTCTTTAACATTCCCAGGCAAAGGACATTTATTTTTCCCCTGAATGCAAATGTTCCAAAAAGAGAGAAAATAAAAAGAAAAGCAATGATTTTTTCAATCATTCCTCTTCACATTCTGTAACTGCATTAGTTGGACACATTTTAATACATGCTCTGATTAAAAGACTCAGAGCAATTAAACCATTTTCAGAAAAAATAGGAAAGAAAAACAGTCAAGACATAAAGTAATAAAAAAAAAGTCTTAATTGTAGTTTCACACTGAAAAACTAGTATCTCTATGAATACATATATTATATTTGATTTCATTAATTTTAATATGAAATTTAACCCTGAGGTTGATAGTTCACCTAGCATATTATTATCCTGTTTGTTAATCAAGCACAAGCAATGTGAGATTCCATGGCTCTGATCACTAGAGCTTTAAACTAGACCTGGTGGAGGAAGGTGATGCACTGCTGAGTGACAGAGAGGAGCCAGAGAATGCTGTCACTGTGGAAAGCAGGGGAGGAAAACCTCAGATTTCTCCCCGAGGAATTTGGGAGTGCTCCTTCAAGCAGGTAATGGGCCAGTAGACAAGCTTGAGCTCTTCTACAGCAGTGCATGCAGCACAGGAAATAAGCGGGAGGAAAATGAAACTGTGATGCGATTAGAAGCTGTGATCTAATTGCTATCTCAGAAACACGATGGGATAAATTGCACAACTGGAACACTACTACTGAGGGCTACAAAGTTTTAGAAGGGAGAGGCAAGTCAGGGGGTGAGGGAGTTGCCCTCTATGTTAAGAAGTGCGAGAAGCTGCCTCTAAAAACTGCATGATCAGATTGGAATCTTATGGGTTAAAATAAGAGACCAGATCAATAAAGCACATCTGGTGGCTGAAGTATACTACAGGCCACCTGATCAAAGGGAGCTTGTTGATGAGAGTTTCTTGCTTCAGTAGCAAGAGGTGTTACTCTCTCAGGTTCTCCTCCTGATGGGGGTTGCCAACCACCCTCGTGTCTGCTGTGAAAACATGGCAAACTGCAAGCTACCCAGGATGATCCTGGAGTCCGCTGAGGATAACTTCCTGGTCAAGGTATTGGACAGAGCAACCAGAGGTGAAGTGCTGTGGGACCTGATGCTCATCAATGCAGAGGATCTCATCAAGGAGGTTGGAGATTGGAGGCAATCTGTGGGGCCTCACCTGGAGCACTGCAGCCAGTTCTGGGATCTCCCTCTGCTGGCGAGAGTCCAAAAGGGGGGGGTCATGAACACCATCAGAGGGCTGGAGAGCCTCACCTATGAAGAAAGGCTGAAGGTGCCGGGCTTGTTTTGCCTAGAGAAGAGAGGATTCCTTGTGCAGGGCTGGATTTCCAGAGATCAATACTCCCTTTGAGAAGCACTTCCCAAGTCTGCCTTGGACCCTGCCATTTCCACCCTTCTCTCATCAGAAACACAGAGTCTGGTGTACCTGCGTGATTATTCAATGTTTATCAACAGAAATTATGTTGCTGGCTTTGGCCTAATTGACAGAGACTGACAGAGCTGTGAAAGTATTGGGCACCTCTAAGTAAAACCAGCAGAAAGGTGATAAAACTTTGTAGTTACAGTCTGGAGGGAAAAACACTCCTTCTGCTTTGGAAGGTTCAGGACATCAAAAACACAGCAGTTCCAGTGGGTGTAATGAAACACCTCAGGGGATTATCCGTATGACTTGACACCTAGAGGAAACACTGGATAATTGCCACCCACAATTTTGAGAAGATGGATGACTAACAAACTCAGCTGCCAGTCAAGGAGACAGTTTTGTGGGACGGGTGATTCATAAGAGAATAATGTCACTTTTTCTTTTTTCCACTTTTTTTGGCCTACCAATGAAGTTGACAAACACAGGCAAATAGTGGCTAGCATCCTAAATTACCACAAGCATGGGGGATATATTCTAAAGTGCTGACTACTATATCCAACTGCTTCTGGGCAATAGCAAGAAAAGGAAAATTCAAATCTGAACTGCTGATCTTAGCCCACATCAGTGAGGTTGATACCTGCAGAAGACTTCTCATTATGATCCATGTCAACCGAAAATGCTGTAAGACAAGGTGAAGAGTGTGTTCAGAAGGTCCTAAGAGTCAGAGAAGATGGTTAAAATGGGATAGGGATGACACAAGTCTTTGTTTTGTCTAATTCATGTCCCGAAGGACTGATCGCTGAGACAAAACCTTTTGGTGTCTCTAGGACAAATTTCTCAGTGTCCCTGCCCACAAAAACCTGTGACTGCCTCAATCTTTGGGCACCTGTGAACACAGTGAAGCATTGGGTTTCTCACAGTACAACTACCAAAGAGTGAATTAATATGTAACAGATTAAGAAGAAAAAACTCCATCGTGTGATATAAGTATTACTGATATCTCCGACATTTTAAATTATTTTTTCCCTTGTTTGAGATCCCAAATTCCTGTATTTACTGCCTTTCCTCCAAGTGAAATACACAATCATCTCATAATTCAATGGGAGAGTGTGATTAGAATGGAGCCTGAGAACTTAATGTCTACAGAATTTTGATTATCTGTGGTACACAACCAGATGCACACAACCTGTTATTGAATATAAACACTCTATTCACTTCCCTCTACCAAAATTACTTGCATCAAGCTCAGAAACAAGAAATCATATGGGAAAGTGAATCTCCTAAAGAGATGCTTTGATTTTTATTTTGATGAAAAGCACCAAAGAACAGCAAGATGTGAAACTGTCAGCGCTATACAAAACAGAGAATTGTATTCAGAAATATATATATTTTTAGTGGAGTTTCCATTAAATTCATGTTGGCATAAATTGCTGCTGATCCGATAGTTACTCACTGCTGACTGCAGAAACACAGGTTCCCTGCAATTAGAGTATCCTATTGGCAGCTCAGAAAAATGTTTAAGTGTATGCTTAAATTCATGTTCTCAGATTATATCCATATAAAGCATGGAATAAGAAACTGTTTTCAGCTTTTAAGCATGGAGTAAATGCTACTCTGATTCAAAGCCTGAAATTAAGATGTAACACCCCCATTTTGAAGCTAGCTGTAGTTAATGCCTCATTAATGTTTTTCACTCCTGGTGCATTTAAGCTTATTTCTGTGAGCTTCAAACCATAACATTCATTCTCATACACATTTTATTTTCATCTAAGTGTTTCTCATTATTCATGTGCACATGTATATGGATAAATATCTGTAAGCCCCCATCTATTTCAAGCAGTCTATACCAAAGCCCACCCACCTGTTTGGCAGTGAAATCTGTTTTGTAAATTGGCTGTGATGTGACATGGCAATTGCATAACCAGGATTTGAGCTGGCACGGCTTTGTAGGAGATGAGGGAGGAATGGCAGGGTTACAAATAACTCTGTCCTGGGTGTGGGTTTTTCGGGTTGTTTCAGTCTGTTTTAAATCCTTCAGACTGAAGTACGGAGAAGAGGAAAGGTGACACAGCCAAGATCATAAAGCCTCTTTTAACTTCAGTATATCAAAACTTGAAAGGTCTCTGTCATTCAGTCTAATGCTCTTGAAAGAAATGGCAGTTCAAGGGAAAACTGAGTGCTCGATTTGTCTAAATTTAAGTGCAAGTCATGTATATGTTTTTCAAAGGAATATAGAAAATATTTCAGTATCTAACTATGAACATATTCTGACACCGATTTTTGTTTTCCTTTTTTTTCGGTGCTTGAAGTAAAATTATTATCTGGATGGACCACTTAATTTCCACAGCTGTGTTGTCATTCTTAATACAAAGTGAAATCAGTGTGCAGTTTCCAGCATCTAAGAACTGATGACAGGAAAAAAAAAGGAGAGAGTGATTTAACTCCAAAGCATGAGGAAATTTCATTAGGAAGAGACCCCCAACAGCACAATGGCAGTGATGTTGGTTGACACTGACTGAGCAACTCTTGCAGAACCACAGCCCAGCCCTGCTTCCCATCTGGAGACCTGGCAAAGCTCTGTGAGAAGTCAACCCTGCTCCATAAGCTGCTGTCTGAAGGTAATAAAGCTGGTTCTTTGTTGCACTCCTCTACACAGCTTCTTACAGAGCACCAAGCATGCTGAGAGCCAGCTGGCTGGTGCTTTGCAATGGCATGGCACAGAGGAAATACTTGTATGGCACCACTTATGCTGAGATGCGCAAGCATGCTTCAGGATGCATCTGTATGGAGCTGAACAAGGCTGTCCAGCAAAAGGCACTATCAGACAGAAATGTTTTGCAGGTATAATCTGACAGAGTGTAAGAATCTATCCAATAACTTCCAAATTTGACCATGCAATGCCCTGATTTTATGTCTTTTCCCAAATTGCTTTCAAGCACTTTCCTTGATAGTTATTGCATTTCCCAGAGTGAATGATGTTATTCTGATCACTGATTACTTGGGGACTTTTTACTCCACGGGGAAAATCTTTGTTTGAACAGCTTCAACATGTAACAATTAAAGTGAAGTTGAACAGTACATCTTCTATTAGAACAGAGCTGCAGATGAACATATGATTGAAAAAACAACAACTACGGGTTTTATTAAAGTAAATCTACATGTGAAGTTTCAGAAGTGAGCAGTGTGACTTTTTAACTTCATTCAGGGCTTATAGCTTTGCCAAAACGTGGGTAAAGTTAGTGAACTTCTGATTTGCACAAGTTTCAGTCAAAATTCGCCTTTCTGATTTTATTTGACAGCTCTTTTTTGACAAGCAGAAGATAGGAAAGTATGGGGATCACACACTTTCATTTAGTATTTTAATTGCTGAGTCTAAATTTGTCAGTGTCTCCACCTTAATGGAACTTAATGGTGCTGTAATTGCTCGGTGGTGTCACAGAGAATCGATTCCTGATTATGTTCAGGAATAGCACTTTCACGTCTCAACTGAATTCAAACACAGAGACATTCCTGCCAGCAGAGCAGTGTGCCACAAAACACCTCTTTATCATTCCCAGTAATAAAAAGTGCCACTGGTGTCTCAATAATAACTTTTGTCTTTTTTGCAACAAATATTTTCTTTGTATTTTAGCACGTTTGATTAAATTTCTCTCTGGAGCCTGAGAAGCAATTTCATATTTCTATTACTGTAATTAGTTTGCATATAATGTTAAAAATTAACTGTGCTAAAGAAATTATCTTTATTATATTTTATGTAAATCAAGCTTTACTCTAATTTTCTTTTAGCTGGAGTTTTCTTTTATTGTCTCTTCAACTAACTCTTCTAAATTAGCATCATTATTTACAGAGGAATTATTGTCCCTCAGCAAATGTGCTGAGATTTGTTCCCCAGTGAAGAGAGGCAATGAATGCTAAAATTCTCAGCTACAATACAGACCTCAGATTCAGAAGAGCCCTAAAGTATTTGCAAACTGAGATGTTGGGAGACTGCTGAACTGAAATCCTTTCAAGTGCAGCCAGAGAAGGATTCAAGCACCTGAAAGAAGGCTGAAATGTGGATTGTGAAGCACTAGTGGTGACCATGGTGCTGCACTGATGCTTGTAAATCAGAGAATCATTCACAGAATCACAGAACTGTAGGGGTTGGAAAGGAACTCTAGAGATCATCGAGTCCAACCCCCTGCCAAAGCAGCTCCCTAGCCCAGGTTGCACAGGTAGGTGTCCAGGTGGGTCTGGAACATCTCCAGAGAAGGAGACTCCACCACCTCTCTGTGCAGCTGTGCCACTGCTCCATCACTGCACTGTGAAGAAGTTCTCACTGAATCGTTAAGGTTGGAAAAGACTACTAACATCATCTAATCCAGCTGTTGACTCATCCCCACAATGCTCACTGACTGATGCCCCTCAGTGTTTCATGTACCCTCCAGCTGGCTTCTGGAACACAAAGATCCAGATGAAAGGCTGGAGGAAAAAATGCCTGAACATTTGGGGTGGAACAAAATGTATCAGAGCCTGCTGAAGATTGTCATTACTGTCCCAAAGAACAGAGTGTAGTGATGCATGTAAGTATAATGCCTTTACTGTGTAAATGTATTAGCAAAATGTACATCTGCCATGTTAGTCAGAAATTTGTCTACTTGAAAAGGAGAGCTGACAGCCTTCCTTGGGCTGCTGTTAGTGAAACAGCTCCCTCCAAGGCCTGGTGGGTAGCAAGTAAGAGCATGGAACCTTCTGGTCCTGCAGTGTCCAAGAGCCCAAGGTCTGGGCTCTCCAGTTCTCTCAGTTACTGCTTATATCAATGAAAAGAAATCAACCTCTGAAGTTAGAGGCCAAGAGGGGAAAACAAGGGGTGAAATCTAGCATCCCTTCCTCTTTGGATTTCAGTAATGAGGTGTCTGTGTGCCAGGTCTGTTTCTCATATGAGCATAATGGTCAGGAAGTTACAGAGTTGTTGTCAGCAACGGAGATCCTTGAAGTACTTTCATAAAACAAAATGAAGTGTCACACTAGTACACACATTTCTGATGTGCATTTTCTCAGTGCCATATCTCAAAGAAAAAGAGATAAAAATTTGGAAAAAAGATAAAATGCTATGTGTAATGCTTCATGTACCCTTCTTCTGAGTGATCTAAAGATGTGTTGGTTCATTTTGCTAAGCATGGTAACTGAACTCAGTTGTCTTATGTGTTGAACGAATGAACTAGAGATGATCAAACACTCCAACCTGAAACTGTCACTTGTGATGAAGCCAGCTGACAAAGACCCATTCTGGTGTGATGATCTGGGAGTCTTTTAGCACTCCCTGCTGTTTGACTTCTTGTTGAAGTATCTTTATTGTCTTATCTTTCCAAAATGAAGCTTTTTATTCTCTCATAGGATGTTATCTGTCAATCATCCAAACTGTGCTGCTTTAGTGATTAGTTAGTTTTTTATAAGAGGATAAGAAATAAAAAGTTGAACTCTGCCATGAAGTGAAAAAAGGGAGGCTCAAGTGGGACTATAAATGAGATCTGTCTCTCCGCCACCAATGGATTTGATACTGAAAGAGATCTCCAGTGTATAGTGACTATGAGACTGGTCCCCAAGCTGGGTCAGAGATGATGAAGGGGAAACACCTGGGAACTAATTTTTCCTCTGGGTTAAGAAATGTTATAGACCATCATTCAGATGGTCTCTGTAAAGATCTAGAAGATGCATATGACATTGCAGAATTTATTGCATTCTAGGATAGATTTCTACCTCTGAAAACCTTGTCTCCAACACCTGTCCTCTTGTGCCTCAGAGTGTTTAATCCTTTTGAAGCTCAGGCATCAAACTGCAGCATAATGTTCAGCATCTGCTCTGTTAGATGTGACTTAGCTCTAAACAAGGTAAGTATTCATAAACATGAGGTAATGGGATTAGTCCTGTTATGTGAAAGCAACTGAACACTTTGATCTAAGCCTAAAGCTTTCAATTGTTTGTTTATCTGTCTCACTGAGAAATTGGTATCTCTAGATCAGCAGGAGTCTGGGGTATACATTCTTGCATCAATAGAGTTTATTGAATTTCTATGACCAAACTTAGTCTTGGTCCAAATGTACGTAATTTAAATTACTTCAAAGAATGAACAGAGAACAATCTACTTAAAATCAGGATTTTAGCTGGCAGAAGAGAATTAGGATAGATTGCTTCTTGTTCTTCTACCATGCAATATTCAGGGCATTTTCATTTATCACTATTTCAGGTCGTTCGTTTTTCCAGTGAATGGAACACCTCCTCTCCTCTCCTCTCCTCTCCTCTCCTCTCCTCTCCTCTCCTCTCCTCTCCTCTCCTCTCCTCTCCTCTCCTCTCCTCTCCTCTCCTCTCCTCTCCTCTCCTCTCCTCTCCTCTCCTCTCCTCTCCTCTCCTCTCCTCTCCTCTCCTCTCCTCTCCTCTCCTCTCCTCTCCTCTCCTCTCCTCTCCTCTCCTCTCCTCTCCTCTCCTCTCCTCTCCTCTCCTCTCCTCTCCTCTCCTCTCCTCTCCTCTCCTCTCCTCTCCTCTCCTCTCCTCTCCTCTCCTCTCCTCTCCTCTCCTCTCCTCTCCTCTCCTCTCCTTGTAGGGATTGAAAGGAACCTCTGGAGATCATCAGATCCAACCCCCACTTGCATGTAATCAGTATTTATGTAGAACTTCTCTACATAGCTGCAGAGTGTCTAGGATACCAAATAGTTTCAGTTATGAATAAACCTTAAATGGAGACCAACAGGATTTGCTCCACTGAAAGTGATTTCCTCATTAATTGTGCCATTTGGACACATCTTCTGTATAAAAATAATTTTTTGCAAAACATCATTTACAATTAACAATGCTGATATTTAGTCTTCATTAAAGTGTTTTGATGTTACTTCTGGGAACAGTCTGAAAAGAGTAATAGAGAGTAAAAGAAAACAGTGCCAGTACTTTCTCAAAATATATGCTCTTGATTACAAGATGTGGTCAAACAATTCCTGGACAACTCATCAAATACACATTATGAAGCCATCTCCTAGGATTCAGTGGTAATTGCAACAATTATATAATTCAGTCACTGTCTAACCTTAAAGATGATAGAAATCCCCACAACCCCAAACCAGAAACTCTTTTGGCACTCTTGGACAAAATGCGTACCTGCACATTGTTAGATTATATTATAGGGATTATTCTAACAAGTTATACTCCAAGTTGATGTTAAGAGCTGAATGGAAATCTGATCATTCATTTCATAAGCATTCCATGATTAGGACATGCTTCCATTCTGAAAAACATTTAAGAACAGAAATGTCACCCAGTGAAATGCAGTGAGGAACAGTTGTGGAAGCCAAATTAAATCCTTTCCTTGATTGTGTCAGAACAATTAATTTCAATTTAAATTTATGTGCTGCACTGCAAATTAGTTGTCTCTGAAGGTATAAATTGGCTTAATGTTGCAAGTAAAATATTTAATATTTTCAAAGTATTAAATATCTTTAGGTTTCTGGAGTGAATTCTTGCAACAGTGAACCTTTAACAATTAACTCAACATTTGTGCTTTCCACTGAAAGTATTTCTTTCCAGAGGAAACCCTGAGATTTATTCAACTGGTAAAAATTTCTGTTTTAAGTGCATAGTCTGGAAAAAAAGTCTTCATGTAAAGTTGTCATTTGTGATAAAATCACAGTATCAAAGAATCACAGAATTGTAGGGGTTGGAAGGGACCTCTAGAGATCATGGAGTCCAGCCCCCTGCCAAAGCAGCTCCCTAGCCCAGGTTGCACAGGTAGGCGTCCAGGTGGGTCTGGAACATCTCCAGAGAAGGAGACTCCACCACCTCTCTGTGCAGCTGTGCCACTGCTACGTCACTGCACTGGGAAGAAGGTCTTAGGCACATTTGTGTGGAACTTCCTATGCTTCAGTTTGTGGCCATTTCCCCTCATCCTATCACCATACACTGCTAAGAAGAGTCCAGCCTCATCCCTTTGCTCCCTCTCCTTAGATATTTATAGACATGGATCAAATCTCCTCTGAGTCCTCTTTATTCAAGGCTGAACAGACCCAGGTCTCTCAGCCTTTCCTCATAAGAGAGGTGCTCCATACCTTTTATTATCTTTGGGGCCCTCCACTGGACTCTTTCAAGAATATCCCTGTCTTTTTTGTACTTGGGAGCCCAGAACGGGACACAGTACTCCAGGTGGGGCCTCACCAGGGCAGAGTAGAGACCATGTCATATAGTAGTCGTCATGTCATGCAGGTTCTTTGATCCTTTGTGTTAATTTTCTACGTTGAAATTGTCTAAGTGTAATATCTGAAGATTTTTGTTTTAAGACTAGTGTTCTTGCAGAGTGCTCTACAGAAAGTGACAGAAGAACCAGGTGTATTATTCATATAACTGTTACTTCTGCTGATATTTACCTTTTTATTATTTTTATTATTAATAATAATTACTACAGTCATAATAGCAGCAATGAAATGTATCTGACATTTGGCAAATTAAATCTGCTCCTTATAAAGTGATTTTTTAAGTAATAATGAGATGGACAAAAGAAGCATTCAGGAGACCATCTGCTTTTTAAAATATTATCCAGACCACTGAGTCATCAAAATTGATCCGGAAATTTCGGAATATACTCTTCTACAATTTGCAGTCAATCCTGCATATGGCATCACCAGTAGTGTAAGAATTTTCTTTGGATATTATAGTACTTCTGATAATGCTGAGGGAGATTAAAAAACTGTTTGTAATTTATTCTTTTTTTGATCAGAATTTTCCAATTCTTAAATAAAAATGTAGAAATAATTAAACAAAAGAGAAACAATAAATATATAACCAGAGACAAGCAACTAAATACAGACATGTATTGAAGGAAGTTGGTATTAGGATATTCAGCAAGGTAGACAAGTACTGAAGCACACTCCTAAGAGGAAAAATAATCTTGTTATGTGTTTGCTAGAATGAGAAAAACTTCCCATGGAATGGGATTTAATTGGTCTCAGAGCATATATGTTCAGTTGAGAAACTACAAAATAATGTTTTTTGATTTAAGAATTAATAAACCTTTGTGAGATAAGGAAAAAATTAAAGTCTTCCATCAATAACAAGGGAAGTCAATGAATCAAGCCTAGCTTTGGTGCACATGAAGAGTCTGTTATCATGAGGAGAACTAGTTAATTAAGAACATATACCTCTGCTACACTTTTCATTCCAGAAAGCCATCACAGCCCCCCTGTGCAGGCTCAGCAAAAGCTGTGTGCCTCAAGAGCTCTGGGACTGATGACATAACAAAATTCTTGCAAAGAGGAAGAGGAGGGCACACCTGGATTAAACAGACAAAGATGGGATTTGTAAGAATGTATAATACCAGCGACAGCATGGGAGTTATCTCCGGTTGCACCTATTCTCCATTTAGCTTCATTGCCTATGTATCCAGTACAATTAGTACATCATCACAGTCTGACTCATACTAGAAGAGTAACACAACAGAGCGGAGAGTTCACAAGCTTTATGCCCATTTTTTAACATTTTCCTTTTTTTTTTTCCATCAGAATTCTTGAAGAAAGGCACAGCTCATACACTCTTGTTTTCCAGGTTTTTCAGTTGCTTCCTCCCCAATTATGCGCTCCTCCAACACATAAAATCTGGAACACTGTTTTTCCTCCTTTTGATTTCTTTTGGCTCCAGACAGGATACTCCGTAATCATTTCCTCTGCACAGGCCCAGCAGGAGCTTGTATCGACTTGCAGAAAAGAAAGAGAAAGCCAAAGGAGATGCAAAGGCAAGATGTGAAGGTGCAAGCAGACAAGAATCTTTGTGTGTAGCCACATCTTAGCAGCACTCTCCTTTCCTTTGTCCCCAGAAGAACAGACAGGTGCTTTGGGGCCATCAGCAACTCCTTAGCCAGGTGTAACATCTTGCTGTGGGCACTGCCTTGTCCTGAATGCCAGAACCCAACTGCTAATGGATGCCCACCCTTGACCCTTGAGTCCTGCTCAGCTGAGGCAGATAACAGACAGCAAGAAATGGCTGTCAGTCTTGGTGCTCAAAGCCCTGCCACATGTCCATCCTCTTCCCACTTTATTGTCATTTGTTACTTATATTCATAGAATTGTAGAATTACAGAATCATTTATCTTGGAAGAGACCCTTAAAGGCCATTTAGTCCAATACCCCTGCAATGAACACAGTCACCTCCATCTACATCAGGTTGCTCAGAACCCCATCCAGCCTGACCTTGAATGTCTTCAGGGATGGGGCATCCACCACGTATCTGGGCAAATTATCATTTGATCCTTATTCTCCTCATAAGTCCAAATCTTCTACTTCTTTTCCCACAACTTCTCCTTGTCCATGAGTTTGAGCTTGTACTTTTGAAAAGAATAAATCCATGAACATTTTTATTTCAGCTGTCAGAGCTTTTATTGTGAAATATGTTCCTAAAGAGCATAATTTTACTTCTTTATAATGTGAAACAAAGCTGGAGTGAAACAGATCTCACCCACTGGAAGGTAGAGCCCACACACTCATAAAGATTCATTAAATCATCCATCGTGCTTTCCTGAGATGGTCCATGAAAAGTTACACAAAGCAAACTGAAATCAGTGCTTTCCTGGTGTGCCTATTGCCCACTGCATTGCCATCCCTGCCTGTGGCTGTCATCTGCTCCCACTGGAACAGGGTCTTGAAAACTGCACAGGTGCTATTTTCTTGTAAAGGGGGGTACTGACCTCACCAAGGCTCTCATTCCATCCCAGGATGAGGCATTCACTTAGATCTTTACCTGAAAGATGGCTGACGCTGGTGGATTCTGCTAGAAGTTGTTGCAGGCTGGTGCAGACCCAGCAGAGGATGCAGCCCTCCAAAGAACACTGAATGCTCAGGCAGTGGGACATCACTTTGTTAGAGCTCATGCGACTGCAAGGCAGACAGATTACAAAAACAGCAGAGCAAGGAGACAATCAATCTAAGCTACTTATTGCACAACAGAACAAATATTTATTCAGTTTGAGGGACCTCGTTTTGCTCCAGCAATCAAACAAGCCACTCGCTTTGCACGTTTAACATCCAGTGATGTGAATGTTGTCACTATGTGATTTGACAGATACCCTCATCATGCTGACACCTCTTTTATTTTCTTTACAGGACCACAGTTAAGCTCCCTGGCTTCTGAGTTGGACAGCTCTCAGGGGCCTCACAAAGAAAAGTCTTAAGATAGCTGATGGAGTTCTTCACTCACAGCCACAGTGTTTCACTATGCTGACTAATCTGAACACGACTTCAGGAAGCAAATAACATCACTTGTACAATTACAGACAGTCTGCCTTCAACACCAAGCAAAAAGATAACCTTTTTCCTCTGGCCTCAAGACTTATAAAAATCTCTCTGCTGCTGATGCTCATAGAGCCCCTGTCAGTGCTTCAGTGTGGAAATGATTTAGACAGGGTCTCATGAGGGCAGAGAAGGGGACAGTCTCCTCCTCCTCCTGCTGGCCATCTCCCTGTTGATGCAGCTCACAATGCAATTGACCTTCTGTGCTGCAAGCACACACTCCCGGCTTGTGTCAAGCTTTTCATCCACCAGAACAACCAAATCCTTAGCAGGGCTGCCCTCGGGAAGTTCTTCTCCCAGTCTGTGCTGGACCCACTTCTCAAGATTGAACTCTCTCTGGATGCTGACGCTTCCTTCTGTTGTACCAACTGCACTTTTCAGCTTAGTGTCATCAACAAGCTTCTTAAGGGTGTACTTAATCTCACTGTCTGTGTCACTGATAAAGATGCTGAAGATCACCACTCCCAAGACATGCCTGAAGGACACCACCAATGACCTATGTCCACCTGGACACAGAGCTCTTGAACACAACCTTCTGGCTGTAACCATCCAACCAATTTCTTGTCCACTAAACAGTCCACTCTTCAAACGCTTATCTCTTCAATTTAGTGATAAGGATGTGGCATGTCATACTGCACAGTGCACAGTCCCATACAGTGCTGTAGACCCCTGCAGGGTGTGCAGGACAGGTCCCTACTGCTGAGCCCTTCCTTCCATCAGCCCATGTTTGAGAGCCCACTGCTGTCAGTGAGGCACTCAGATGAGCTCAGGAGGCTCTCAGATGGCAGAAGCCCTGTAAGGTTTTGTGAATGATGTCCCTGAGAGCTGTGAAACAGCTCACCCTGCTGCTGCCATGCTGATGCTGAGTTCCCTTTCTCTTCAGAATGACCAAGCTGGCATTATCAGTCTCTTCTCCTGGATATCTAACAGGTAGTTTCTCTCTCTGTATCTTTTAATGAGTGCAAGCAGCTTTTCAAGCAGTATTCTAATAGTACAAACTTGCAGCCAGAAGCAGGCTTGGCCTTTACAGGGACACACAAAGCAAGTATGTGGCTAATGTGGCTGGCTGGGTCTTGGTCTCCTTCTATCAAGAGCAAAGCAAGGAAAGGTGTGTGGGCAACATGTGATTTTTCCAAAGAACTCTTCTTTGATTTTCATTCTGTTAGATGATGAGGAGCATTAATGGGTTCCCTTTTCAGAAAATGACCCTACTCCCATTACTTTGTGTTGTAATAGGCGTGGCTGGGACATCGGGGTGTTATGGGACAGGACCTCCCCTGCTCTGAGATTGATTAATTATGCATGCTTAGGGGCATAGACAATGATAGATGTATGTATATAAGGAGCTGCCGTGCCTTATTAAATCAATTTTGCCATTTTCTACATAACCATATTGGTGTCTGTGATGGCAGTGGCCCTAGCATGGGGAGATTGCTAGTCCTCAGTGGTCCAATCTCCAAGAACGGAGTCAACAACTTTGCATTTTTAAAATGCAATATTCTGAGTGGTTTTCCAAGACAGATTACGTCCATGTACATCATTTAAAGGCACATTAAAGGGAAGTGAGACACAACTGAGTGGAGTTTTCTGTATTCTCATCCTTCTGTGCTCCTTTGTGCTAACTGGTGGTGCACCAAGTGTGAACAGGAAAGGCATTAGAACAGCTTTTGTAAAAGTCATGTTGTCCCGTGGGAAGCAAGATCAGGAGCAGAACAAAGAGAATGAGGAAAGAAAAGCAATACACAGATCAATTTAAATTTAGAACCTGGCCTGACATCCTATTGAAATGGAAGTAGGGATGTTGAGCAGAAATTACTGAATGTGCTTTCAAGTATCCCATCAAAACAGCACAGGGTGAAAATGATGGCAAGAAGAAAACTACCTGCAGGCTTTAGATGCAGTGTAATATTTACAAAAGCACATCACTGGTGAATGCTGAGGGGGAAAATAAAAGCTCTTGAAAAATGTTTTTCAGAGAAAATAATTCAGAATGTTGGGAGTTGCAGACTGGGGAGCACAGGCTGTACCTGAGATGTGTTTGAAATAAATGTGTTGATAGCTTTGTGGGTGGTTGCTCTTAGAGGAGGTATCTGTGCCCTTATGCAAGGCTTCCACAACCTCAGCACACCAGAAGGTTACCCAACTCTGACAACTGCTAAAGTAACTGAAGAGGCAAAACCAGACCCAGCTGCAGGAGAAGAGGGTGAAGGGAGTGGGGAGAACTAATGCTGTCTGCTGGTGAGGGTGAATAGCTCCTCTTGTGCTGGCAGGGGCACCAGCACTTGAGGAGGAAGGGCAGCCATGTGAGGCATGAGTGAGGTGCTGGGGGACAAGGGGTGTGGAGATCAGGGTGCATGGATTTCCCCTGTGGATGTTGGGATTATGGGCAGGCAGAGAGTTCATGGAAAGAGGTGTCTGTGTCCGGCTACGACAGCATATCCAAAAGAGGGGAGGTTTTGATTAGATATTAGAAAGAAGTTTTTTACTCAGGGTGGTGAGGTGCTGGCACAGGCTGACTGGAGGAGCTGTAGGTTCCCTATCTTGGAGGTTTCAAGGCTGAGTGAGATGGAAGCCTGAACAACCTGATCTGGTGGGTGGCCGCCCTGCCCATGATAGAGGGGGTGGAAATGGATGGTCTTCAAGGTCACATCCAGCCAAAGCATTTCTCTGGTTCTATCAATAATCTGGTCATCAGCGGTGAAGAGAATAAATAGTTTGGGGGGGATAGTCAATCTGAACTAGTGGTTTGATGGCAAAATTTGAATTAAAAATTGATGTTATAAATATTTTCTCTCTGTAGTAGTTCTAAGAAATGAAGAATATGTTATAACATCATCAACAGGTGTAACTGTATGTCCTGAAGTACCATTCACATCTCTGCCAGAGATGTGTTAAATTATGATCTGTACAAGCACAGTAAAATAAAGACCTTACTCTGGACAGTAAGCTATAT
Source organism: Cyrtonyx montezumae (assembly GCF_038088225.1). Taxonomy (NCBI): domain Eukaryota; kingdom Metazoa; phylum Chordata; class Aves; order Galliformes; family Odontophoridae; genus Cyrtonyx; species Cyrtonyx montezumae. The sequence goes on along the minus strand of NW_027071870.1, from coordinate 863,106 downwards.
AAATTAGCCAAAAAAAGGACATTCAATACCTGTGACTGTTTTTTTCCTCCTTTCCTTTCCTTCCTTTCCTTTCCTTCCTTTCCTTTCCTTCCTTTCCTTTCCTTCCTTTCCTTTCCTTCCTTTCCTTTCCTTCCTTTCCTTTCCTTCCTTTCCTTTCCTTCCTTTCCTTTCCTTTCCTTTCCTTTCCTTTCCTTCCTTCCTTCCTTCCTTCCTTCCTTCCTTCCTTCCTTCCTTCCTTCCTTCCTTCCTTCCTTCCTTCCTTCCTTCCTTCCTTCCTTCCTTCCTTCCTTCCTTCCTTCCTTCCTTCCTTCCTTCCTTCCTTCCTTCCTTCCTTCCTTCCTTCCTTCCTTCCTTCCTTCCTTCCTTCCTTCCTTCCTTCCTTCCTTCCTTCCTTCCTTCCTTCCTTCCTTCCTTCCTTCCTTCCTTCCTTCCTTCCTTCCTTCCTTCCTTCCTTCCTTCCTTCCTTCCTTCCTTCCTTCCTTCCTTCCTTCCTTCCTTCCTTCCTTCCTTCCTTCCTTCCTTCCTTCCTTCCTTCCTTCCTTCCTTCCTTCCTTCCTTCCTTCCTTCCTTCCTTCCTTCCTTCCTTCCTTCCTTCCTTCCTTCCTTCCTTCCTTCCTTCCTTCCTTCCTTCCTTCCTTCCTTCCTTCCTTCCTTCCTTCCTTCCTTCCTTCCTTCCTTCCTTCCTTCCTTCCTTCCTTCCTTCCTTCCTTCCTTCCTTCCTTCCTTCCAAATTCCTTCCTTCCAAATTCCTTCCTTCCAAATTCCTTCCTTCCAAATTCCTTCCTTCCAAATTCCTTCCTTCCTTCCTTCCTTCCTTCCAAATTCCTTCCTTCCAAATTCCTTCCAAATTCCTTCCTTCTTTTTTCAGATAAGGAATGAAGACGAGGAGATCTCAAGATGCAGAATAATCAATATAGTTAGTGACCAGTCTGCCAAATTTAATCAACATAATATCTTTACAAAATTCAGTTCATAAATTGTATGTCCAAGGTTATACAGGAAGTCTGTAGAGATGGATTATGAATACAGAGTAAATGGAACAGAATAATTTTGAAAGAGAGATACCGATAATACACAGATAACAGTGTTTCAGTAGGGAACATGAAGCTAAAACTTTGAAGCATCCATAGTTGGGTGTTAAACAGAAAAAGAGAAGATTGGTTGTGATTTGCCACTGTTAACCTCTGGAGTAACAAAAGGCAAATGGCAAAGTCAATGGGTCTTGAAGTCTCTCATAAGCCTCACTCCTGCAGTGCAAACTGAAACAACCTTTCTTCAAAAAAGGTTTTCTTCAAAAAAAGAGGATGCTTCTACTCAGCTATGCAGATGTAATACCAACTACACATCTCCTGCTTACTCGTTGGCTCCTGTCCGATTGTGTGAGTTATTGGAATTGCCTCCTCCCAGAAGGAGGACTATTTAGAAATCAGAATGGAATTCAGGGAGAAATAGCTCAGCTGGACTGAAACCATCTGCATTAAGAAGGCTGCCTCTGGAAACTGCTGCACACATCTTTGATCATGCTAGGAACAAGTTGTTTCACTGGTATGCCCAGAAGCTTTATTGGAATTGAAGTATTCATCATCTTACACTGAGACTCAAACAATCTGCAGTTTAATTCTGAGTATTAATTCTAAGTAGAGACTAAGGGCAGGCTATGAATATGAAGTGCTCCAATGACTGTCCCTGGAGGCTTAGTGCAAAAGCTGGCCTGACCCAGGGTGTGCAGTGCTCAAAAGTAGCCTATCTTCTCACCCTGTGGGCATTATGTGCTCATAGAATCACAGAATCATAGAATCATCAAGGTTGGAAGATCCTACAAGATCATCCAGTCCAACCATCCACCTACCACCTATCATTCTCTCTAAACCATGTCCCTCAACACAATGTCAAGACATTCCTTGAACTCCTCCAGGGATCTGGTGGTTGATAACCCTCCAGTGATGGGTTGATGGTTAGACTAGATGATTTTACTGGTCTTTTACAATGTTAATGGTTCTATGATTCTGTGATTAGAACTTCTGGAAACAACCACTCTTATCTAGGAGACCAGCTGAGCTGCTTTACCTTTCCTTCAAAGGCATGTGACTGTCCATCCTGTCAAGGATACATGCTGTTGGAGAATGCTACTGGAATACTGTCACTGACTGACATGTCACTGACATGCTTATCTCAGATCCTTCAGGGATGAAGATTTCAGCCTCAGGCCCACTCAGCACTTCCGTGTTAAAACAAATGGAAAAGTCCCATTAAATGAGTGAGCTTGTGTGTGAAGTTAGTAGGAGCAGAAAGAATAAAATAAACTCTGAAGAGATACCAAGTGTATGTGGCACTTGGTGAGTGCATTCTTGTCAGTGCAGTTTGCAGAGCTGTCAGGGGAATGAGGCATAAATCGTTATGCAGGAAGATGAACAGGAGGCCCGTTATTCAAAGAAAACATAGCACTGCCTCCACCTGTGTTTGAAAAGGCCATACGGGTGGAAAACATGCAACACTAAGGGGCTTGCACAACTCTCAAGTGGCAGAGGGGAAATCCTTAAGAATGAGGGGGCTTTGGTAAACTGGTTCATGTTTTAACAGCAACTGCTAATGGAAAGATTGATTTTATCTCTGAAGAAATTGCACAAACCTCTGCTGTGGCCACCTTCATCACCTGGACCAGCCCCCAAAATAGCACAATCCAATGAGAAATAAGCAAAGGCTGCTCTTTGATCTTGCAGCCAGCAACTTCTCTTTGACAGTGTTCTGAAGGAAACAGTGCTCCAAACTCAGTAATAAAGAGCCAAGCTTTTAACTCTGGCAAGAATAGCCAGAACTTTGCATATGACATCTGACAATTGCTGCACAGTGTGTTTATGAGGGTACAAAGCCACGGGACTTCCTCGATAATGCCTCATTTAAACTGTAGCATGATTTTCAGAAAAGTACCTCATTTTCAATAAAAAATTTACCAGTGGATTGATGCTTCCCCAGTGAATCACTGCAAAGGTGAATCACCCACATTGATAGAAAATGCATTCATACTCACTTCTGCTCATGGCTGTCAGCTTCTACTTCTCTGTTGTCTGTTTCGAAGTAGCCATGCTACTGAATTTGTAAATAAGACCACTTCAAATCTTGTAATTTTTATTGTGTTCATTTTTTCTCTCTCTGATTTCTCATCTTTATCAGTATGCTTCTTAAATAAGGGATACTGAATTTAGTGCAGCCTTAGTATTTATTTTCTACACTGAATTTTGCAGGAGCATGCATGGATACCATCAGGCTTTTTTGAGAGCTATGGGAAGAGATGATTACCATCAGTTCCTTAACAATATGACTTGGAGTAGAGAGTTTGCTATTACAAAATTTGATTCTGCTTCTTTTTTCGAATCCCTTCATACTCAGATCTATTTATGCATAGAGAATATTTGCTGTCTGCTCCCTCCTTCTATTCCAAATAGCAATCAGTATTGACATGATCTGATGGATTCTATTTAATTACCTCATGATTTTCCTCCAAGCACTCTTTTGAAGAAATGTATGTACCTCGTGCTTGTCGATGTTTGCAACATAACAAATGAAAGGGACAGTCATTTGGACTCATATATGGGGAGCTCCGTCACACAAAAGCACAGATTGACATGGATTTTCTATTTTTATTGCCAGTGAAACATGATTTTGAAGCAGTTTCGGGGCATCTTGAGCATTCATTCATTGCTTCAGATTTGTTGTTGTTGTTATTTGGTCTTGTTTTTCCTGTAATAAGAAACCAAATCAAATAAGGATCAAAACCTGGATTCCTGGAAAGCCTTTTTGCTGAGGAACCACCCCACTGCTGCAGCTTCTCTGCTCCTTTCTGCAGTCCTGCAGGGTGCTGGGGGCTGCTCTCACTATGGAATCTTGTCTTATTTGTTCTACCAGAAGGAAATATCCAGAAATAATAAAAACAACAACACTATGCTCTATGGAAGGAGGAAGTACAAAGAGATCTTAGCAGACATTACAGAGTTAGTCTGAAGTGTCAAAGAGTGAGACGAGTTCTGACACTGTTCAAATTGTTGATTCCTCTCATGAAAGGAATACAATATGGCATTAATACAAAGAGATAAGTTTTAATTTTTCATGCCTTATATTTAGCGCAGTCGATTACACACCTGACACGGTGTGGTCCGGCTTCACAATATTGCTGGATTTACAGCTTCACCTTCGTGCAAAGAGTTACTGCTTAATTTATGTAAAGGCAGACGCAGCAGCTCTGAGAGCAATGCTGCTTTCAATATAATTACATAAAAGAAACAGGAATGCAATTTCTTGTTTTCCTATGAACTGAGTTAGAGTCTATTGCTGTGGAGAGGTGTGAATTTGGGAGAGCTCCCCCGAGCCATGGTGCCCATGGGACATCTCAGCAATGAAAAAGCCCCACAGAGAGCCTCACTATGCTGCCTGCTTCTTTCTCTGTGCCCACCATGGTCTCTAGTAAGGTTCTTTTTGTGCTTGGCTCAAGAGATGAGTAATAAAAGTTGTTATGATAGGATTTGGGGGAAATGGTTTTAGTGTGTGGATTATTTTCTCTCTGATTTCTTCCTTTTTTGCTTGTTTTTACTGCTGGATTCCCATTCGCTCAGTAGTATTGAGTATCAAATAGTTAGGATCTTGGGGGAATACAAATGCCTGCTTGTACACGCTTCAGGACAAAGAGAAATTTTTCCCTGCGATTATTTAACTCATGATTTCCATTATCACTTGGGCAGGCAAGCCACACTAATCCTTGCATGTATTGAAAATCCAAATTTAGCTTCAGTATATGTCACAAATAAATTTAAGATAACAAATCTGGAAACAGAAATCTGAGATTTACAGTTCGTTAGTCAAACAAAACATTTACATTTGTTCCTTTTTCCCGATGCCTTCCTGTAACAAGATTTAGCCTGACAAAGTACATGATAAATTTCAGAATGCCAGGCTTTGCTTTTAAAATTCAGCTTCTGCTAGATTGCTTGGCTACCTTGTGAGGCATATTAAAATAGACTAAAAATTGTATTTTAATGCTTTATTTATCTTTGCTCTATGCTTAATGTAATTATTACAGATGTACATTTTTCTTATTAAGAAATTAGGATTCAGGACCAAAGTTAAGTCTTTTGCCTTGTTCTGCGGCATGGAGGGGGGGACACATTCCAAGTCCCACCCTGCTGTTAGCAGCATATTGATGATAGAAAAAATACGATCACTTATTTCTAGCTAAAAAACCCACATTAACTGCTTTCTTTTTCAAAATGCATTTTGCTGATGGCAGAAATACCATATGATTTAAAAAAAATATAAAACAGTAGGAGCAGAGGCTTATGAAGCTTTGAAAAGGAATACAGCCTTGTGTGTATCAAATTTTTATCCTCAAATGATTGGAACTATCGATATTCCTATCCCTCTTTGGGGAAAGGATGTTTCAGAATGGAGAAGTTTCACGGTGAGAACACTGTGCGATTTGGCCAATGGCCTCACCTGGCTCTGCTACCCCTGAGGGCTCACAGCCCATTATGGGGCCGCAGGAATTGGGCTCCTGAGTCTTGTGGGCACTGCTGATGTATTTCCTGCAGATGTGAACAGTAAGCCCTATCCATACAGTACTGCTGTTGGGAAGCAGATGTATCCAGAGCCTCAAGAGCTCATCTAATTGGATCTGAATCTGCCAGAAAATAAGTCTCTCTATTGATCTTGGTAGTCCTCATTGTCAAAACATTTTAACATCACCTTTTAATGCATATTAGCAATTACATTTCCTGTACAGATAATCCTAGCAGAGACCATTCATTTTTCCAATGCTGGGGAAGGCAGCAGAGTTGCCTGATTATATTTTCCTAATGGAAAGGCAGGGGCAACAGCTTTGATTTGAACAGATTGGACATGCCATGGGGTTTTGCCATGGATCTGTACAGCATCTCAGCTGTGGAACATTGTTAACTGATTTTTTTTCACAAAGCATGAATCCTTCTTAGCTTTTTTTGTTTCAGTGGTTTTACTAAAAGACATCGAAGAAAGGGTTTGTTCAAAAATCTTTCTCATAGGCTAATTTTGAAGGGCTTGTGTAGCAGCACACAGCTTTTGGCTGCTCTGGAAGTTAGATCTTGCATTTCACATGGCAGGCACGGCTGGTGCAGGCAGGGTAGGAAAGCTCCTGTGGCTGTTCACTGTCACTGTCTCTTATAGCCAACTGTGCCCTATATTATATGTAACGGGAGAGACAAAATTGCTGCAGTGATGCTCCCCTTGGCTTCACCCAAGGCAGATATTCAAGTCTAAAGCACCAGTGTTCTGAAATAAGTTGTCCTCTGGCAAATATCTCACGAATCATTTGTGGTCATTTTAGAGGGCTCAGTGTTTTGCAGAACCAAGTTCCATAGCATTAAGACTTTATATAAGAGCAGATTACTATTGTGGGAACCTGTTATACAATACAATATCCTCCAAGCTGAGCCCAGCTAGACTGCCAAAATGAGATCTGCAGGTATTATCTCTTGGTTTCATTCCTGTTTCTAAATCCCAGAATGCCTGCTGTCACCACCAATGAAACAGGAAGAGAATATCCAAGTGTCCCTACAACTTGAATTTTTAAACAATGTTAGGCATCTAGGCCAAGAACTTTGAATGTCCCAATAGATGCCAACGAGTGGAGTCATTGGGAAAATATCTTAGGCACAAGTCCTTCAGAAAGTGTTGTGTAGAAAATTATTGCTGGACTTCAGATTTCACATTGTAATAGTCACCAGAAAGCACTACTTTTTTAATAGAGCATTTTCTCTATAGTCACAGTGAAACTTCAACACAAAAAATACTGACAATAAGACATTTGAAACTATTAGATACACTGGAAAATTTAGAGTTTATTGTCTATGTCCTTTAGAGAAGACCATTCTTAAACAAAATCTGACTTAGATACATCTTTTAAAAAGTTCCTTTATTTTATTTCTTTCTGTTCATGTGAGTTCATTCTTCCTTGCTTGTAACAGTGAATATAGGAATGTATGTTGACTATGAGCTGTTCAATTGCATAGATGTCTAATAGTCATTCAGGAAACCGTCACAGCACTACATTTAAGATAAACTCAGTACACTATGCAACTCTGCAAGCAGGCAGCAGATCTGTAGGAGGGTAATCATTGCATTAATTCTGATTAATTTATTCATATAAAATCAAATAGAAAAATCCTTTATGAACGGATTCCTTTTCTCCATTCGCTGGCCATTCTGGCACTGTTTTCTCTCAGCAAAATACAGTTGTTTTTTAGTGACCCCACCAAACAACCTTCTGAAATTAATTACAGCACTCAAAACAACATAACACATTTGTCTAGAGGTAGGCTGTAGCCTTTCAGCAGGCTTAATTCATGTTTGATTTCATTAAAATTAATGGATACATCCATCAGCTGACAAGAATATTACTCTGTTTGCATTTTTAATCTCAGAAATAGTTGACTGAAAATTGTAACCAATTTTTTCCTGTTCCTTCAGGAAAGGTGTAAATCACATGCTCACGTCTCTCTGTTTCATGGGGTTGAGTGGAATAATGATAAACTCACAGTTAAATAAATAATGGTGGTATACCTTGCAGGAGCAGCACTTATCCTCTTAAGATGCATGGGAGAAACCTGCAAAAACCATGAGAGAAACTCAGAGGATTTCAATGGGGATGTTGCAGACCACTCATGCATGTGCAACTGGAAAGGCACGGACAGCATCCCTACTGCAGCCCTACCCATGTTGGATGCGGTCCTGTGAAACTACTCTGCCATGACTCTGGCAGGCTTTGCTGTAGGGTTGGTGCTTTCACATAGGATGTCTCAGATATTGTGTACTTCTGCACAACAGTTGGGTCTCAAGAGAAATTTTAAAGATTGGTTTTGATGGGACACACATATTTCTCAGTTCAAAATACAGCATTAGCACTGAAGTGAATACTAGCATATATATTACTCATATACACTACTCATAAACTGTGTATGAAATGCATCTCCTGAAATGTGCCCTCTACAACTCTCATGCTACGTTGAACTGATTGTCCCGCAGTAGCAATTTTTCACAAAGGTGTTGGGTTAAGACTTCCCTTTCTGTTGTTCTATTGTTAAAATATTACCAGATCGTAAACATGGTTTTATTAAAAAGAACAGATTTCTGTTTTCAGAAGCAAGGATCCTGGCTATGTCACTGAAGCTGGAGGCTCTATCCTGACTGACTAGTCTGGGAGCAGCTGAAGTTGCCCTTCACCAGCCCTGCTTGTGAAGTTGCCCTTTAAGGACATAAAGGCCACCAGGAGAACTCAGCCCCCATGCCCAGGGCATTTCAAGAGTGTGGGAGGCTTTTCTGTACAAGAGTACTGGAGTGTTTCTATGTATTCAGAAAGTTTTTGCTAATTTAATTCCTCCATCTTGGACCCAGCCAGGAGACTTGCTCTGTGCCACATGAGTTGAGATGAAATCTTGTTCTGTTTGAACTGGGAAGAAAACCTTCTCTCACATCATGTGTGTTTTCACAGCCCTGATAATCGTGATGATTACTCTCAGCTGTGACTAATGGTAATCTAAACCAGCTGATGTCTTCTTAATGCAGCTTAACTTCAGTTGCACTTACTCACACATGTGGTGTACTGGCAAATAGACTGAGAAACACTACAGTTTCACCTGATTGTCATTTTGTTGAAAGTAGTTTTCTGTGAAAAGGAAATAAATAGATTATATTCTGGGTGTCTGATTATAAATAAAAGTTTAAAGAAGCTGATAATAACGATTGCAGTAATTAAATCACAGACATAAACAAAGAAGAAATTAAAACAACTAATTTCCGTACCAGCTGTGCTCTACCTACAAGCTTATCTACAAAAACAAATTTACTTGTCATTGGGCAAATCCAGACTGTGCAAATTCTGTTTAGCGCTGCAGGTTTGTGTCAGAGATGTGTCTGTATAGGGAATAATGGAGTTTCTCAGGCACAGATTTCCTGAGGATGTCAAAAACACCAAAGACCACTTTCCTTCTCCTTCCCATTGAATCTTGCCTGGTTCAGCATATGTTCTGTGTCATAGAAAAAACTATGAAAACACAGTGCAGCTCATTGCCCCCTCCATCACCCTCTAGCTGCACCTAATTCATGTTGTAGGATCCAGTAGATTCTTGCTATTTGTTTCTGTCAGGAAATATGTCTGTAGGGTTCCGTAATTGTTATTCTGCTTTAAAATGATAATTTCTTTAGGAGACAAATTTTCTCATAAAGATGGGAGATCTGTATCAATGACTTGGATGAAGGGATAGAGACCAGTGTTGGCAAGTTTGCTGATGATATGAAGCTGGAAGGAGAAGATGACTCACCAAAAGATTGTGCTGCCATTCAGCCATTCTTGTTGAATGGACGATGAGCAGAGATTAACGTTATGAGGTCCAACAAGTGTAGAATCTTGCACCTAGGGAAGAATAACCTCATGCATCAGCATAGGTTAGGGGCTGACCTGCTGGAGAGAGCTCTGCAGAGAAGAACCTGGGTGCCCTGGTGGACAGCAGGTTGGCCATGGGCCAGCAGTGTGCCCTTGTGGTCCAGAGGGCCTATGGTATCCTGGGGTGCATTAAAAAAGAACATGGCCAGCAGGTCAAGGGAGGTGATCCTTCCCCTCTACTCTGCTTTGGTGAGGTGATGTCTGGAGTACCATGTCCAGTTCTGGGATCCCCAGTTCAAAAAAGACAGAGATCTTCTAAAGAGAGTCCAGTGGCAAGCAACAAAGATGACGGGGAGCCTGGAGCAGGAGGTTGGAGTCAATGATCTCAAGGTCCCTTTCAACTTCTGCAACTTTGTGATTCTTTGATTCTGTGAAAGAAATTAAATCCTTAGGCAATACAAGGGCCATAATCTGTTCTACATAAATGTCAACACAGTATTTTCCAGTATCACCAGACAGAAGCAGGATCAGTCCAGAATAAACTACCTCCACTGTACATTTAAATTTCAGTAAGCTCTTGCTTCCAACCAATGTGATTAACTGAGCAGGCATGTTGATGGCAGAAGGTGTTCAGAAGACGCCTCCTATATGCCTTTTAGAAAATGTTATCTAATGGCAATCTTTTCTGTTATACAAGTGTCATTAAATATTTTATAACTCTCTTACAACCAAGAGGCAACATTTCATTAGGACTGGATTTAAATTTAACCTCTTTTTCTGTAGGGCAAGAAAGAGGAAAACAATTTTCTTTCGTCCTAAAACAAAGTTTGGAGTCTCAGTTTCCCAAACCAACAAGTACATCTTCTGACTGACTTTTCCTAACCTGTTTATTAGTACACATCTCAATTTTAATCATCCAAACGTATTTAAAGATAGAAAGTAACATGGAGAATAACTCATCATAGAATATAGCCAAAGTTCTGTGTGTACTGATGAAGACATCTAGTTAAGCCTAGACTAGCTACAGTTCTCATTTGTCTTGTAGTACACCTAGTTGATTCAGTGATTTAACAGGAAAAAATGGGGGAACCTCTATAAAACTCTACTAGAGAAATCTCACAGTTCTAGTGATTCAACCCAGCTAGATCCAGTACAAATTTCCCCCTTGTTCTTAGGTGGTGCCAGTGTGATCAGGAGGATATATCAACACCAATGGGAACAAGCAGATTTTGGTTATAGCTAGTAGAAATGCTGGATGGGAGAAAGCTTTTGATTATGTGAAAAGTGAGTTTTTATGCCTGTGGTGCAGCAGAGGTTCTATTCTGGTAGCTGAGGATAAATGTTAAGGGAATAGTAAAGGAGTCTTAATTTGGTACATAGGCACAATTAACAACTGAACATTCAGATGGTAAGTTCAGCCCTGCCTCTGTCTAAAGATATGCTCAGCATCTCCAGCACAAAGTATTTCTCTGGCATTAAATTTCAGTCAATCTGGAACCAAGAGCTATTTGCTCCTTCCACCCCCCGCTTCAGGCAGGCTCAGAAATAGCTGTCAGAAGAGAACAAGAAAGAGGGAGGATAGTTAGCATTTTAGCTAGAAATCAGAAAATGCAGAGTTTGGGTGCTGTCCTCTGGCTGATGGACTTGTATCCCTGCACAGCCCATTAATATTTGGTTTGTGGATAAGTTTGAGGTCTCTGTGCCCAGCATGGCTCTCACATCAAAACTCACTGTAGCATTTGCACTGACCTCAGTTCTCCTTGGAAACTCCAGTTTTTGTGGAGTTGGTGACACCCCAGGGATTAGGCTATGCTCCTCTCTGAATAGTTAAATCCCTGTGAGAAGGCATTCTAGCCTGGGGACAAAGAGACCGAAATAAACATCTTTTGTCTAATGATACAACTTAAAATGAGAATGAGCCTGAAAGAAGCTTGGCAGCTACAATTGCTCACAAAATAGATTTTTTTCCAATTTATATTCCTTTCTTTAATATATTCCTAGCACAGACTATTGCTATTCAGTAGTCAGTAGGCCAGACTGACTCATTAAATGGAGCCACTTCTCATTTTGCATTCTCTGGGCTACAAGAAAATACTTCCTACCCAAACAAGATACTTCAGGGCTGATTTTCCCCATCCTGTACAGCAGAAGGCCAACCCAAGGCTGGCAAATGCTAAGCCAGCTGTTCTTCAGCCCTAGACAATCAATCAGACAGCTGGCAACACCTGGTAGTTGGTCTGCAAGCTGAGAGCTCATTAATCTTTACTTCATTATCAGTCTCCATTCATGTTGAGGTGCATCTATGTAGAAGAAGTACAGGGAGATAAAAACAATCGGTGCTTAAGAATCCAGGGGATGATGTCTGTGGGTCTGCCCTGGCTCTCCCTTCATCTCTCCCTCACAGCTACACCTCCAGTACAGACCCCTGCAAATGCAAATCATTTGTGGGTTCAGCAGCTCTCTCCACACTTACATGCAACTCTGATGAAGTAAGGCTGGGAGATCGTTCCCAGATTTAATCACGTTGACTGATGAAAATCAGCTCTGCTGGTCCTGAAATCCATTTATCCATTCTGAAGCACAGTTCCTTTCTTGCCAAGCCCTGAGATCCATTTATCTGCTCTGTGGCACTGTTTCTTCCCTATCAAGTCATCTTTTCTTTGCTCTGTTTCAAACTGAAGAAAATTTGCAACTTAACAAAGAAACCCAACAAAACTGTTCTGCAGCATGTATCTTTATACTGTAAGAAGATTCAGGTAGTAAAAGAGTAGCTTTTCTGTCTTTCCTCCTTAACATTTTGAAAAAATGAAGTTTTGGCACTATTTTTTCCATCCCTAAGAACAAATAATAGACTGATGTATATTCTTTGTGAAGGGATACAGTTGTAGATAATTATTAGACAATTAGAAATGTTACTGAAGACCACAAAATCTACACACACTTGTAACTTTTTCATCAAGTAACAGCAACATCATTCATATTGGTAGCTCCAAGGTCAGTGCTGATGTGCTTTCTAGTGATGGCACTTGAGCTAAAGGCACACAGATATGTGGTCCTGGTGGATGTCAGATAACCCAGATGAAGAGATTTGCCCTAGTTCTTCCCTGAGACGTCGAGGGACTCTTATGTCCCATCAAACATAATACTGCAGACTTAACTTATTCCCAAATATACATTCACAAGTAACTGTGCTCCTATGGCTTATCCTACTAAACTCAGTAGGACTATTCCTCTAAGTAAATACCTACCTCATCAGCATTGCAGTGAGAAAATAATTAACTGCTCTTTTTTCTTTTTTGACCTCCTATTTCTTTCTGAATGCGAAATAAGTCACATTACTCAGAACACTACAAATCCTTACTATACAGAGTTAGTATTTTCAGAAGACTACATGTTCTATATAATTTTGTAAATATTAAAAGACTAATGATGAAAATAATTCAATGTTAAACATTTATAGATTCTTTGTAAATTCAGCCTTCTAGCAACATTCAATTTATTGAAATGAAATCTGCAATAAATTGTTTCCTCTGCACATAGTGCTTGACATCACTCAGTTTCACCATAAGGACTTCAATTAACTGCATACATTAGCTGTACCCAAGAAACTTAAAACACATAGCAAAGAATTTCTGTAAGCTTCAGAGTAGCTTTATAGAGTGCCAGAGCAGCCTTTTTATTTCTAGAATGAAAGAAATGGGCAAATCTGCAAGGCTCAGCTGACATGTCCTCCTCACCCCCACCACCCTGCAGCTGAGGGATGATGGGAAGGGGCCATCTGATCTTTCCCAAAGTATTGCTGTTTTCTTTGGCCATCCATAAAACTGAACTCTTCTGCTCCCTGACATGACTTGCATATAGTGGAATTACTTTCAGCTTCCTTACATAAGATTTTCTAAATCCGATTATTACAGAACAGAGACCCTCAGAACAAGCAGCTAAGGGTCAGCTTTTAACCCACAATCCATCTCTGACACAGGAAAGGTGGTTTACTCTTGTTATAGTCAGTCATTGCTATTACTTTTACTTAGCATAAATGGCAATTCTTAAAAACATTCATTTTGATTCCCCAAATTTAAAAAGTGCAGACTGCCATGTTTCTTATAGTGCAGATAAAATTAAAGTACAAAAACTGCCTTGTGATCTTTGAATTTTTCCTGAATCATTTTGTCTCGGTTGGTGTTTCTTCTGAAAGGTTTGCAATGCCTGGAAAAAAGAAACAGAGAGAGCTAATTATATGCCAAGACAGTTTCTTAATCACTTGTTCCAGCCAATAAAATAATTGATTCAACTTGGCAAGAGTTTCACTCTCTAAATTTGCGCCCAAAGTAAGTGATTAAGTGCTGCACTTTCCTCTAGACACAGTGACTTTCAGCTCCAGCCAGCAAAACTCGCCCTGTTAAGTTGGTGAGTCTCCTCCCCCGCAGGTCAATAGCACTGTATATTACAGCTGGTGACAGCACTGCCTGGAGAAATGGGATCCAAGGGCACTGGAGTGTTAACTCTGACCGTGCTGCTAGAAGAGGCCTTTGGAAGCCCATGGGTGAAATCCAGTCCCTCAGGTGTCTGTGTCAGATGATGATTTCTACTGAAGAAGAGAGGTGGTCCCCAAGGCTGCAGTGGTCCTGCAGCCTGGCCTCCTCCATCCAAGGCTGCCAGACCCCTCCTTCTGAGGAAATTCTGTCTTTGAGATCAGCTGCTAGAGCAACCCTTTTCCAATTGCACTCAGTACAAGAACAAAGCAAGGAATTTCTTAATCAAGTCCTATGGGGAAAGAATGATGGAGATGAATCTTCTCATCCCAGAGACAATGAGGCTCTGGTGAGGTCACGTCACAGGGTTTTGGTAAAACAAAAGGCAGCTACAAAGAAGGCAGAGACTCTCTCTTTACAAGGAGCCATGTGGAGAAGACAAGGGGCAATGGACATTAGTTGTGCTGGGAGTGGCATCATCCTAGTATGAGAAAGGGATATTTTACACTGAACATGATCGATCACTAGTGCAGCCACCCCAGGGACATAGTAGAATCCACGTCACTGCAGGTTTTCATTAGACAAGGGTATAGGATAATCTTCCCCTAGGTTCCTGCTTCCCATGAAATGTTGGACATGATGATCTTTTGAGGTCTCTTCTGTACTGGGCTCTTCTATGGCTTTATCAATTAAAAATTTGAGGGTTCCAGAAATCAGCTTTTGTAAAATAAAGCTCCTTTCAGAAAAATCAATGAAGGGACTCTGGCTATGGCTGGCTCTAGATCTCGACTGCTCTGTATGGAGACAGACAGGGCTGGCTGAAAGTGCTGGAGCTGATTCACTGACTTGTTGCAGCCCACACAGTGCACCAGCAATGCTGTAAGATGGCATATTGAACAGCTCCCGCTCTCAGGAACCACTCATCTGCTGCAAGTGGCTGTGCAAAAGCAAACCAAAAAGAACATCTCACACATAAGATGTCGATTTACCATTGAAGAGCTCTATGGATCACTAAGATAATTTGAGCCTGGTTTTGTAATATTTTCAGAATATCTCTGTGGAGAGTTTCAAGGGACTCGTAACAGCCAGTGCTATGATATGCAAGTATTAAAATGAGGTTTGTGAGGCTACTGAAAATACAGAATCTTAATCTTCTGTTAACAAAATTAAAATGAGGACCATATTTCTTTCTGGTCAAGGAGCAAACAGCTAGTAACTAACATGACTGTTAGCTTCCATTAGCACTGCTTTAATTGGTCAAAGGGACCATTAAACCCCTTTCCCTATAGGTGCAGCAGTGCTAAAGAAGAAATGTGTTGGCTGTTTTGGGTAATGAAGAAAAGGCAAAAGTAAAGAAGAGCAGGAAGCGGTGCAGCCCTATTGTGTGTTGCAATTAGAAGAGAAGGGACTCTTGGCCTCCACTGAAGGTTGTGGAGTTACAGTCATTTGCAGAGGGACACCCAGAGGTTTGTCTTGGAGTTGTTGCTGGCAAAGCAGCATTTTATCCTGCTCTGTTTCTTCTCCTGCCTCTAAATGGCAGCAGGACAGAAGCTGGAAAAGCTTTGGCTTGTATCTCCTTGGCAATCTACCTATGGGGTGACACGTGCAAGGCACAGTGTAAGGGTAGGCATCGTTAGTGATGCAACACAGCTTGTACAGCTGCACAACTAGCAGTGCCCCACCACTGTGGGCTCTCTTCTGGGCATTTCCTTTCCTAGAAATTCTCCTTCCTTCCTTCTCCTTCCCTACCAGTCAATATTTAAACGGCACATTCAATTCAGAGTGAAAGTAATAACACAGCCGTCCAATTATCAGTTAATCCTCTGAGCTTTTCCTAAACGCTGTTGGGCAAGGAAAGACATAAATCTTCCTCTCCATCCGAATAAGCTGAACAATAAGTATCAGGGCTTGGAAAGAAGGTGGGGGTTTCCCCACGGCAAGGTAAAATATTGTCTTCCCGTTATGGCTGCAGCAATTCAATCTGGGCTTGAAGGTAATGAAAGAGTTTCATTCATTTAATCAGATATTGATTGATTGCCATAATATACTATGTCAACAATTGCTGCAAGGGAGCAAGAGCTGGCTAAAATAAATCAGATTCCAGCTGACTCTGTTAGAAGAAGTAAAAATTATGTCAATATACTAGATGCTTGATTCTGGTGCTGCGCCAGAATTATCTGTCCATAATTTCCAGTACTGCTAAATGTTTCACTTAAGAAGTCCAGTACCATACATTTGCAAGACACAGCAACATCCAAGTTTTGCTTTCATACTGTAATCTTTCATGACTAAAAACTGTCTTTATTTTGCATGCTGTAACAAGCTCTTTGAGGAATAAAACCTGAAGGAGATTTTCAGTTGCATTTCATTTATCTAAGTTCTTGGCTCTACCATATCTTCTGGACAAAAATCTATTCACATATATTTATTCTGCTCTCTATCAAGCAAATGTTGAGTAATTTGAGTCATCCTAACATTTCTCCTTGTGCCTATCTGCATTATGACTTTTTTGGCAAGATTTTTTATTTAAAAATACATCTAACACTGTGGAGTTTCAATCCTTATTGCTCTCAGGAATTCTTGCAACATATATGAATGTAAATAATAATAACCTAAGAGTTTGGAATACAAATTCAAGAGGAAATGAAAAAAAAAATTAGGAAGAGGAGTCTATATCTGCAGTTGTACTGTGATTTTTTTTTAAAGGTTACACTTTCCACATACTTTGTGAAATGATTGAAAATAAAGTTCGGGGAAGCATTCTAAGAAGTGCCTTATCACTCATTTTTAAGTTTACTTGAGTTTACTCTATTTTTCAAAATATGAGTCTCTTAAATAATGCTCTTGAAGCAATAAATGTAAGTCCACAAGCTTTTATAAATAAACATGAGTAACCCTTCCATGAACTGAAAATGCTTTTCTGAAATATCTCAATTGAAATATCAATGTTGAAACTTCAGATTTACTTTGTGACACTTGGAAGTGTTTATCTTGTGTTTAAGCCTATATAGCTAGCAATAGGTTTGAGCAGGCACAGCTCTCCCTCAGCTCAGTGACTGGAATGAGAAAAGAATCACAGATAAAGGAGGATTGGCTTTGGTGTGCTAGCAGAAGGAGCAGCGAGCACTTGAAGCAGATGATTCTGTCAGCAACAGACAATATCCAACAGAGAGGAGAGGTTACAAAGCCCACATTTTCAATCAGAATAGTAACAGCTCTGTGTGACAAATGTTTTCTCTCTGGAAAGATGACAGTGCTCTAGGTAAATGCACAATGACAGTTTCAATGACCTGGTGGTGGGCCCCATCTATAATACAAAAACATTCTTAACAAACACAGACACATCTGAGAATATCTTGATTTTCTATGAATGCTACTATGCTGCCATCTTGAAAACTATAATTCATAGAATCATAGAATCATTTGAGTTCAAAGGGACTTCTAAAGGCCATCTAGTCCAACTCCCCTGCAATGAGCAGAAATACCTACAGCTAGATCAGGTTCTCAGAGCCCCATCCAGCCTTGAAGACACTCTTGGCTGTCTCCAAGGAGAGGACATCCACCACCTCCATGGCCAACCTGTTCCACTGCATCACCACCCTTACTGTAAAAAAACTTTTGGTACAATTTAATCGCCTTCGTTTGGTTTGAAACCATTTCCCATTGTCCTATCACAACAGATCTCCCTTTAGAAGTCTGTCCTCTACTTTCTTAAAGCCCCCTTCTTGCATTACTTGCTCAATTGTATTGGCTTCACCATTGTTCATTTGAAGAGAAGTGCTAAGAAAGCATCAGTCAGACACCAAAGCCCGTGCTGGTTTTCTCAGTGTAGAAAAACAAGAAGACCTTGTATCTAATTATTTATTTCATAAATTAGGTCTAGGAAGCACAGACACAGCCCTGAATTCCAGGAGATGGACTTGTGGCTGCCCAAGTGTGAAAAAGAATCCTAAGTTTTTCTGTGGTGGTAGCTCCGGAGATGGATGTGAAGAATACACCAGACATTGGGATTTTCAATAAGGGAAGATATCAGAAGTCCTTGTGCCATATCAAGGAGAGATAGCAAATATCATCTAATCTTAGAGAAGAAAAAAGGTTTGCAAACAATAGGTTACTTCAGCTTCAAAAATATATTAGTATTGTCTTGGCTAACTAATTTCAAATACAATGGCATAGGATACCACAGTCAAACTTTGCTACATTGGTCAGAAAGTTGCAAAGACAATATAGGAAATTTCTCTGTGCAAAGATATGTGAACTAGAAAATGACATTGAGGACAATTAATAGGGGGTTATCACTGCTACAGAACTTAAAACTTGAAGTCATGAAAGAGCTCTCCTAATGCAGGATAAGATGAATTAATGCCTCAAAATATCATTCTGACCATACTGAGTGTCTTTTAAATGCAAATGAAATCCAAATCTGACATACCCAGAATACTAAATAAACCGTAAAGTGAATCAATATGCTACTTAAATATGATAAAGGTTCTTTGAGAAATATATCTTAAAGCATTCATTTATCAGGTTTGGAGCTTTCCCAAGCTCATCTGAGATGGTCTGATTTGTTTCCCGGTGTGATCTCGATGAGGGAGATCACTCTGTACTGCTCTGACAACATCCTATCTATAGCCAGTGTAGGTTTTAGAGATTATGAAAGATGTGGATAGGCAAAAATAGTACCAAAGTTCTTATAAAATGATGGAATCATTAAGGTTGGAATAGACCACTAATGTCATCTAGACCAACTGTCAACCCATCCTCACCATGCCCATTAACCTGTGTCCCTAAGTGCCACATCTACAAGATTCTTGAACACCTCCATGCATGGTGACTCCAGCACTTCCCTGGGCAGCCTGTTCTTACACTGCATCACACTTTCTGAGGAAAAAATGTTTTTAATATCCAACCTGAACTTCCCCTGGCACAACTTAAGGCCATTACCTCTTGTCCTATCGCTAGTTACCTAGGAGAAGAGGAACAACTTGACAGGATTCATGAGTTTCTCCTCTCTAAAATGATCAACTGTGATCTATCCCCACCAGTATTTCTCCAACCTGTGTCTCAGTGGGTCTTTATTAGCAACAGCCAGCAATGCAGATGTTTGTGATGTTTTTCAGTCTTCCTTAAAAATATATTTAATCAAGATCAGGATTCAGCTTTCTCCCTAAACTTATTGAGTCGTCCTAGTTCTTTACTGATCTAGAAATCACCATAATTACCCCCGTAACACTGGCTAAGTGCTTGGATGGCTTTGGAGTGGCATTGATTCTCAGAGGTGGTAAGCCTTGGGGTAGCACAAGACTGTGTCATGACCTGATGGAGCAGCATGATGTTCACAAGGCTCACAGAATGTCCAGTTAGCAATGTTAGGATGGTTTGAATTCTAGTTTGCTTTTCTTTCTTTTTATTTTATTATTTATTTTAATAGTTTTAGGAAATAACACATTACTATACAGTTTAAATAGATCTTGATTTTTTTCCCCAGACATCTTCAACTGAACAGAAAAGTGTCTGTCTATATGATCTTGTTCACATAATTCTGAGAGACAGAATCAGATTTGCCATATGTCCTCAACAATCCAGTTTCCATGCACTGCTCAGATTATGAACATCAGGAGAGATCTGACACCATGGTAAGGTGGAATCTTTTCTTCAAGTGAAAAAATATGTAAATAGAAAAAAAATGGTTACAAAAAGAAGAATTAAAAAAAGTTTTTGAGTGAAAGTGCATTACATTAATTTCTAATTTGTAACCTCATGAGAGATCAAGGAAATAAATTTCAGTCAATAGATGAGGTCCTCAGATATCAATACTTGCTTGACGGCCAGAGAAGAGCAAGGAACAGCGGCCAAAGGGATGCATTTCTTGAATTACAGCACTTTTCATTAGCTAATACCCAGGAGGATTCCCTTGGATGTGCAGAAATGCTAACCACGATCACATGGGAGCAGGGAATCAGAGGGAATGAAGTCTTTATGAGCACAGTAACATTTCAGCTGCTGGATAACCCAGATGCAGAGGGCTATTTCCCAGTCAGAGAGAAAGCAGTGTATTATGAAGCTAAAACTTTCCCCTGCCTGGAACCGTAACTGATTCATTTTTGTGATAAATTATTTATAAAAAACAAACAGTGTTTTGTCATCTATTGCCTGCAACTCCTTCAGTGGCATTTTACATGATTCATTCTGGACTCCCAACATCACTTTGAGGGGAGAATGATGCTTTCTTTGAAAGTATATATAGGTTGTCCAAATTCTGTGCCTTCTGCACTATATGCCATGGGCAAAGTAATTTGGAGTAAGGTGGAATATCACACTGAACATGCTGAACCTGTCACCAAACATGATGCTAAAAGGTTAGTAGGATATAATGATTGATGATCCATTCATTGTCCCTCTTCTCTGGCCACTCTATTATTATTTGGCAGAACTAAGGCTTCAGGAGGAGAATGAAAAACAGAAAGGCAGAGCTTTTGCAAATACTATGGTGGGATCTTTGAATCATATGGAAGGGGTGACATGAGACAACAGTCTGGTCAGAGAAGCATGCAAGGAGACATCACTTGCTTCTCAAAGAGAAGGGGCAATGAATGCAGATGCGAAGGAATGTTGTAACTTCGATTTTATGGTTGAATTTGAGGAGCCTAAATTCCATTAAGTCCATTTACATTTCATGAGACTGCATGAGTCAGAGACCTTTTCTTTATATTTCCTATGTTACTCTGTTTTTAGTTGTAATCATGAATTTGGGCATTAGTGATTCAGTGCTTATTCTAATATGACTGTATCTTTTCTCTGACACAGGCTGTATCGTCCATGCATTTTTAAATCAAATGAGTGATTTGCAACTAATTCCTTGGTCCAGAATAAGAAAATGTGTTTTTTTCCCCCTCACCTATCAGGTTATTTAGCTGACTCATTTTCAGGGAATATTTATAACATTCTCTGGGAACAATCTTTCAACAAGGATTTGTTTACCATAATGCTCATCTGCTCAATTGATTCATATTTCCAAGAGCAGCCTTGCACTTCAGCAGAGCAATGTTGTGCTTGCTCTTTTCTGTTTTTAGTATTAAATAATTATTATAATGTCTCAAAGAATAAGCAAGCATTATACAGCAAATTGCAAATACCAAAAATACTGTATTATAGACAAGGGAAAAAAAATTATAAAAAATAATATGTGAGCTGTACTATTTTTCCAAACATGAAATTATCCTTAGCTGAAGTAGAAACTAGTTGTAATGATTGTTAATCATTTAGAGCAATGACAGCTATTCACAGCTATCAAACACAGGTGAAATATTGCCTACTCATATCACTTTCCTGGGGAAAAAAAAAACATTGAGCAAGATGATTCAAATACAAATTATTCTCAGATCATATACTAGGGTAAAGCCATGGCTAAGCCAAACTCTCATATACAGTCTGACAGTCCTGGACTCCTTTCCATTCTTCTAGATATAAAGGAGTGTAAATAGCTGAGAATTCTGTGCTATAAAGGTGAAAAAAGAAACCATGCTGCAGAAAGGTTGTGATGGTGGTTCTTGCTGTTTCTTATTCTATTTGTTTGTTTTCACCAAGAAAAGAGAGGGAATTTACAGTGAATATTTGTTGCTGTTTACTTTGTAGGCAGCTCTCAAAAATGGCCATTAGACAACATAGAATGGGAATGATGAGAAAGTCCCTGCTGTAGTTAAAAACTTGAATTATTTGGGAGCTAAGATTTCTTGGCATTAAACAATCATGGGAACATTACTAAGCACAGCAACAGTGAGCAAAGCTTCTATACCTCCTTACTTGAAAGATATGTGCCAAGAACTGTATTCCACAAACACTTACTAACATTATGATCATGTTTTCAAAGCTTTCAGACTTCTATATTTAACAGACTACTGAACTGTTCTATCAGTTACCGTGTACACAGTTCTTTCCCTTCCGAAGAATTATGACTGTATCTTCAAGACAAGATCTTTGTAAGTTAGAATAAAACGAATGACGTTTATAAATTAGAAATTCCCTGGTATCTTTTGATAAACTGTATATGCATTTTTCCTTTACAATCAATAATTCCCTACATCGTCAAAATGAAATCTAAGTTGAACAAAGAATGTACAAAGAAAAAGACAAAACAATTAGAATTCTTTCTTGCTTTTTAAAGAAAAGAGCAACCTCCAGGATGACTTTTATTGTATGAATGCATGTGCGTGTGTATGTCAGGAAGCACAGCAGGCGGTTTGTCCAAGGGACTGTCAGCTGGGAGATTATTGCTGCTGAAAGCACAGGCATTCAGCTACTTCTACCCATCTGGATATAAGCAAGATTCATTCGTACATCTAAAGCATTTTTTTAATAAGAAATAAAATAGAAAAGGGAAAGGGAAAGGAGGAGAAGGAGAAGGAGAAGGAGAAGGAGAAGGAGAAGGAGAAGGAGAAGGAGAAGAAGGAAATTCAAACAAGATCCAAAGCAAATATTGTTTGATCCTGCACAGACAGATGTGATCAGCTTAGGCTAGAGGGAATCCATTGTTAGAATGCTACAGGAGAGATGAATTTAACTTGTTTTAAAGACACTCAAAATGATTCATTTTGCGGGGAAGATTGTATTGACATATTACATTGTGACATTTTATTTCATTGCATGCCTCTTTTGTCAAGAGCCAATAGTTTCCGAACATCACAGTAAGAATAGAACAGATAAGTCTACATTCAGTCTGTTCACTTTAAACCACTATTTTTATTTGCTTTTTAAGTTTCCAAAGTGATCAGGTAGTGGGATGAAACCTGTCAAGTTTCATTGTTGGATTTCTTTATACACTATAATCTAAAAACCTTTCTGTGTTCTGGTATGACTAAATAAAACAGTATTTTTCTTTCCATGAGCTCTGATGATATTTGATAATATACATTGCAAAAACCAAACCAAATCAAGAAGTAACTTCCCTTGAGTATAAAGCTGGAATCTGGATTGTAAATATATGGAGGAGATGGAGAAAATATCAGCCATGCAAAGAGACAGTGTGACTGAGAAATATTTCCAGCCCATAGCCCAACAGCCAACACTGATGAATAAAGCTGAAATCCCAAGAGAGAGCTGCAGCTTTTCTGTGACTGGCAGAGAGATCTGTGCATTTCCCCGCTTTCAGGAAAATATATTTAACAGCCAGATTTCCCATTCCACTTCTTATCTTCCAATACCTTCCTTTGCCATCATGTCTAGTCATATCTAGGCTAATGGCAAGCCTTTTTCACCTCTTCCATTTGTAGATTTATTTTGGAGTATATCATGTTTACTTCTGATTATATCACATAAGAAAAAGTCCTGATTCGTAGTCTTATCCATACGTCTGTCTGACAGGAAGATACATTTTCTTAGCTTGTTTGTAGACAGCTAGGTACTTGACCTGGCACAAGGTGCCACTTGGAGTGAAGTGCTCAATGACCATCCTTTCACAACACAAAGTGAATCCATGCTTGATAGGATAACAAGTTCTGTAAGTGATATAGACTAGTATTATTCATTAATCATCTGTCAAAAATGGGAAGTTGAACACTTTACTCCACATCAAGAGGAAATGAAAGATGGACCTTTTTGGCAAGACTAGATCTCAGCTTTGGGAACTGCATAGATCACTGCAAGAATTAGCCTAATCTGGAATTCTGCTGGCTGAAAGGCAGGAAGAATCCACCCTGAAACCAAAGTAGAGTATGAAATAACTAAAAAGCTCTCCACTATTGCACATATTTATTAGTTATCTAGACCTGGTAGTTTTAGTAGAAATTAGGAGTCATTTATTTGCACCTTGAAGTTTGTCTTGTCCTCTTTGTCCTCAGCACTTCTTTCCCTGGAAATTAAATACATTTCTTCTGCATTTCTGGACAGACTCATGGTCTTAAGTGCCTCTCTCCGTGGAGCACAGAGCTGTGGATGTTCCCTGGTCCAAGTCCACCTCGTTTGCATATGCTCTGTCATTATAACAGTTCCATTTTTGTGCACCTTTTTGGTGCCAGCTCTTGATCAAAAGCAATTCAAACATCTCCATCTTGGCCAGTCTAATTCTGCACCTGCACATGGGTGGTAGCTAACATCAGTACCAATTAATCTCCCTCATTAATTGTGCTGAACCACATGGGAATGCTGTATTTCCAGTGGCACCACATGTGATATTTTCCTATGAGATTCTTTTGTGATTAAAAAGCTATTTCCCTACTTTGGCCAGCTCAACAGCTGCAAACCATCCAATTGCTCTCAGTGCCACCTTTCTCAGGACGACCGTCCTGATTGCTGACTAGGTGAACCCCAAAGCATGATAAGACTATCTCTGGGTAAGGACAAGCATGACAACAGCTCTCACTTTGTATTAAATTTTTCTTTTTCACATGAACCGACCCTTCCCTCACTGGACACACTTATTTGGCTGCAACAAACAAAAGGAAATTTTCCTAATTCACAGTGGTGTCTAGCTTTCTCTTCTGAATTTCTCTGTTACATTATTCTAGGAGCAAACCCAACACTTTGCCTGCTAACATTTCCAATCCAGTGTTGTTCCCAATGATTTCAACAACAGTGAGTCATGTTCCACACCAAATTATATTAAATTATTATGTCATCATTGAAACGTGAAAGAGTCACTTGCACTTTAGCAGGGAAATTATTTTTCAGACAGCGTTTCTGTTGATCATTCTGTTCGGAGTCTGTTCTTACTACCAGAACTCCTTCTGACCTCACCAGCTTACTGGATTGCTTGTTTCCTTTCTAGCTGTTACCTATGTGAGTTGGCTTGTGGTGCCACTGAAGTAGCATTCTGCCTTTACTGTTTTTTTTTAATATGACTCTTTTTGACTACCTAGATTGCTTGGCTTTGCTCATGTCTGTGCTCCCTGAGTATCTGTTGAACTTTCTATGCTTTGTGAAAAAATTCAGTCTTTTGCAATGAAAACTAGCAGGATCTCTACTACAGTTTAGACTTTGGGGAGAGATCTCAGTCAGAGACCCAGTTAGATGTCTATTGTCCCTATATGCAGACAGGAGAACTGGGCAGAGAGGAACCTGATAAGGTCAGACAAGAGCAAGTATAGAGTCTTGCACCTGGGAAGGAACTACTGCATGCATCAATACAGGCTAGGGGATGACATGATGGACATGAGCTCCGTGGAGAAGGACCTGAGGGTTATGGTGGACAACAGGTTGGCCATGAGCCAGCAGTGTGCACTGGTTGTGCAGAAGGCCAATGGTACCTTGGGGTGCTATTTTTAATAATAGCATGGCCTGCAGGTCAAGGGAGGTTCTCCTCCCCTTCTACTCTGCTCTGGTGAGGCCACATTTAGACTACTGTGTCCAGTTCTGGGCTCCCCAGTTCAAAAAAGACAGGGATCTCTTAGGAGGCCAGCAGAGGGCCGCAAAGGGCCTGGAGCATCTTCCACATGAGGAAAGGCTGAGTGACCTGGGAGTGGGCAGTCTGGGGAAAAGAAGGCTGAGAAGGGATCTGATAAATGTTCAAAGTATCTAAAGGGAGGTGGGAGGCAAATGGACAAGGCCAGGCTCTTCTTGATGGTGTGTAGCGATATAACAAGGAGCAATGGTCTAAAACTTGGACAAAGAAAGTTCCAAACATACATGCAGAAGAACTTCTTTATGGTAAAGGTGAAGGAGCACTGGAACAGGTTGTCCAGAGGAGTTGTGGAGACTCCTTCTATGGAGATATTTAAGATCTGCTTGGATGCTCTCTTGTGTGAACTATTGTAGGGCACCTGCATTAGTGGGGGTTGGACTCAATGATCTCCTGATATCTCTTCCAACCATTGCAATTCTTTGATTCTGTGATATGTCAAGCTGTCATGAAACAGAATATGGCATATAGAAAGCTTGTTTCATTATTCTTCAAAAGCTCCTTGATTCTTGTGGCTTACAGATTAAGGTTTATCTTTGAAGAATGTGCAGTGTTTTTGGCCAAGGCTTACAGTCCAATCAGTTCTATTTACAGAAAAAAAATTCTAAAGCTCATAAATTCTTTATTTCATATTTTCTGCCTTCCATTACTGTTCCCATTTGTTCCCATTTTATCTTTTTGCTCAAGTGAAAAAAAGAAAAAAAACTTCCTACAAGTTTCAAGAAAAAATGACTTATTAAGGCATCCTAAATATCATTAATCATTCAGAAGGTGGTAAAATCCAGGCATTGGAAATATGACCTTAGGTCTGTTCCTTTCCTTGTGCATGTTCTGTGTCATTAGCTGTGTGGTCACATACTTTTCTTAATATTGTGCAGTAATATAATTGGGCTTCCAAGATTACTAGGTGGGTGTGGATATGGTACCAATTATTATTCGCTGTGTGCTCCATCTTTCCTGAAAGTATGTATATTGTTCAGGAAATCTGCTCATTTTCTGCAGGCCTTTCCAGGCAGCTCTTTCTTGTGTAGTTTTGGTTGTTCTTAATTGGAGTTCCTACATTTGAAGAAATTTGAAAATGAAGAGAGAAAAACTCGATGTAAAGGACAGAGAAGGACACTATCTCAATCCTCGTGGTATTGTTACTGATTATTTATACTGTTTGATATCAATTGAATCAATGTTGATTATTGATATTATTACTGATTATTGATACTGATTCGTTTGCACCAGAAGGATAATTTTCATGTTTGGGTTGAGCTCATTTAGAGCTCTTTCTGGGTTTGTAGCCTTCTTTTTAAGAGCAGCCTTGTTCATCTTACAATACAGTACCATCTATAATGTAAGTGTCCAGCTAAAAACATGTCATATCCAGTATAACTGTCAAAATGGCAGGATGACGGGGAGCTTACTGAAGACAACCATACCAATAGACTCAAAACATTTTTATTGGATGTTTATTGGAAAGCAAGTGGAGAAATATCTCAGTTCTTCATTCATCTCATGAAAGTCATATGGAGCAGGTGACACCCAGTCTGAGATCCGACGTCTACACCACCTGGTCTCATTGTGACCTTGGTATACAGAGGAAAGGAAGCAACCTTGTTTTTAGGCCCCTAGATGGAAAACATTGTGCTTTGTTTCATTTAAGTATCATTTCAAATAATCAAGGCTAATTTATATCTTTATAATAGACAGGCTCATGAGCTCAGAGCTGGGACAGAGCTTGGCCTGGTATTTTACTGCCTTGCAGAAGATAAGTGACTCACCTGTAAAGCACTGGCGCATTCTGATGAGTAAATTTAGGCCTTCAGCTGTGTATTTTGGCAAGCACTAAAAGTCTTCTGGAACAAACTTTAACATATCATGAGAAACCAACATGAAAGCCCCAGCAGAAGCACCACTATTCCCCATCCCTGCAGGTTGCCAGTGGTGTCAAATGGGCTTCAGCCCCAGGGCAAGCAGCCTGCCTTCTCATCTTCTCTGCTGTTCTTTCAACTCATACCAGATCCTCTCTGTGCAGCCATCTCCAATTTGTTGCCTTCTTACTCTCTGCTCTAGACAGGTTTCTCAGGCTGTAGTGTGCTGAATTCACTTCAGTGTAAATAATTAATGAAAGCACCACTTCTACTTTACAACCTTACTTGTGTTGCTACTAGGTTCCGATGGGAATAATAAAAGATCTGGAATAGGGAGTGCTTTGTTAGTAATGATGAAAAGTGTGGAAATGTTATCAGTGATTGAAAAGCTAGCATAATTAGATGAATATGTATGCACATGAGCATGCACATTGTTGGGTTTTTTCATGATTATTAGAAATAATGGCATATCAACATTCTCAATAGCAAGTTTGTCTTTGTGATTATAGAGATCTACAGTAATATTCTCTAAGATGAAAAGAGCAGGGCAAAACTTGTATAATATATTAACAAAACCTGTATAATGTATATTTCTAGCAATGTTGTGTTAAGTTTAGCGTTCTCAATACAAATACTGTTGTCTATGCAAACCAAAGAAGTAAAACCTACACTGTAGTGACTGCTAACAGATGGGTGACGTTTTGTTCTGCTGGCTGTTTTTACAATAAAGAGAAACTTCTTCAGCCATATGATGCTCTCCTGCATGTCCTTCATGTGCTTAAGTCTGTCTCATTACCAACTTTGTTTACTCTTTCTCAATTAATCAAACTGCAAGACACTGGTGTTTTATCATAAACAACCCTACACTTTACCTGCTAGTCTGAATCTATTGAGTGGTTTCTATGGCCTGTCTCTCAGAGGGATGTTATTAGATATATTTCTTCAAAAGCCCTTGCTGAAGGTAGCATAACAGCAATTTTCTATAGGACTCAGAGCTTTATTTCCCTTTCTGTCTCCACTGGGGTACACAAGATATGGAAGCTACTTCAGGCAGAAAGAATTCAGGGCAGCCAGTGCTTTCTTTTATTAAATTTTCTCTGGTTTCTCTGTTTGATATCCACTATGTAGCAAAAGTGTCTCTCTTTAGACAGTTTGAAATACATTACCTATGTCACTTATCTATATATTGATAAAGCCAATTGCAAGCAATCAAGCATCTGGATTCTACTGTGCAATAAATACAAAAAATGACATTGCATTGTCTCTCTCATAAGTGGAGATGTGAACAATGAAACCATGGACATCAGTAACTGACCTAACATGCTAAGGCTGTAAATCATCACAACCTGAAATCGTACAGCGTGAATCATGCAAGCTGAGATATGCCTGTAGGACCAGCTCATAGCTCATATGTGTTCTGGGAGAGAGTTTTGCAGGATTCACTGAGCTGCAGATTTAATGTCTCTATTCATGTTTCATCTAGTAGCCACCATCAGAAGCAATATCAAAGGAAAATGGGAAAGTTCATAGAAAATATAGAAATCATAGAATTACTCAGGTTGGAAGAGACCTTCAAGATCACCAAGTCCAACTGCAACCAAACCATATTACCCTAAATTCTTTCTGGTTCATATTAGCCAGGAAGTTCTCTCAGCAAATCTCCTTCTAAAGAAACATAAAACCTTTCTCTTTATATAATTTCTTTTTCTATCTTCAGTGCTGAATTATTTTGTGTTACTTTCAAGGAATGTATTTAACTTCATTAATACCCTTTCTCTCACCTCAAAAGGGTGGACATCAAGGAAGAGTATTACATTTTGACTGGAAGGTTACAATATCACTTAAAATATTTAAAACTCTAAATCATGGATGTCCAACATTTTGGCTTGCCTGATCTGCATTGAGCGAGGAAAAGTTGTCTTGTGTCATATACACGAAGGCTGCTCCTAGAGTACTAACTCCTATTTCCATGGAAATGACAGCTAATACCAAGAGCACAATAACACTATTTGATAGTGCAAAATCTCAGCTACAGTCTAACACAGTCACCACCGTGAGCCGTGCATTTTCACCAGCAATGAACAAGAGCCTGCATGTTGTGCTCATAAAAATCTGCACCAGAGGAAGTGACCCGCTGTCACTGTCACCACTGCTGAAATGCACCACCCACTGCCTCACTGTGCTCACATCCACTGTTGGGGTTTCATAAGCATTCAGCAAACATTGATGAATGTCAATGGGTGCCATTTTTTCTGCATGGACGGATTCAATTCCATACCTTTACTTCATACGCACTCCCATGTCAGATGCCATTCTGTCAGAGTGCTCCTCTGCTGCCATCTGTCACACAGCAACAAAACATAATGAAATATTGGTGGGAAAGTTCAGCCTTTTTTGCTGTACCACCAACATCCACCTCTGATGTCATGGGCCAACATAATAAAACAGGAGGCATTACTTTCAGCGCTGCCTTAACAAAATATATAATATAGTTCATGTATCTAAATAACAAAAACTTATTTAGTCTTTAATATATTTTATTAAACAATAAAAAAAAAAGAGCAACAAGAACACAGAACTAGTGACATATTTGACCATGTGTCTATGAAAATAAGGCACTGGGCTATTTCAATGGCAGTGGCTGCAATTCTTAGTGAGCTCTCAAGGTGTTTGTCAGAGACTTTTGATGAAATTTTACTCCTTCTGCACTTCACTCTTGGCAGCAATTAGTCACAAATGTACACACTATCAAAAAGGTATTACAGGAATAAGGTGAGATTGTGAAGGGAGGAATGCTCTTCTCTGGTATGAGAGAGCTGTAGAAGTAAAGAGGGTTGGACTCAGCTGCCCTAAGTGATGCATATGTTCTCAATGCACATTCTCTGGGATCAGTTAACAATGTTTTCAGTAATTAGTAGTCTCTAAAGAACTGTTCTGATTTGCAGCTGACGGGTAATATAAACTATAATGCATATTTTAAATGTGCATAATACCACAGACACAATTTGTGGTGCAGAATCCATATATGCTACCTTTTAGCTAAACTGGCTAAAGAACCAATATCACAGAAACACGATTATTGTTTTATGTAGAACACTGCGGTGGGAGAGGTAGAAACACCAACGTCTTAGAAATGTCTGAAGGTTGGTGGGGATTGCATGCACCACAGCTGTGGCCAGCTGTGCACTGAGTTTGGGCACATGACAAGCAAGAGCTGCAGATTGCTAGTTCTTTTTGTTGACAGTTCATTCTCACTTCTGTCTTTGAAACCACAATCTGACCTGGAGCTTTTTGGCTGGGCCTCTCTAATGGGAAATGTTTGAGTATATAGGCCATTCTGGAAAGGGGTAAAATGTCAGGGGCCAGTGTCAGTAGTTATAGCCCTAGTTCCATGCTAAATAGAAACCTGGACAATTTGTATGGGCCTCTAGAGCTACAGATTCAGTACATTGCCAGGAGCTGATGCCAGGGTTAGGGATCTCCCCTTCCCACCTTTTGTTCTTTAAGCTAAAACCCCCAGCCATTTAAGCAGAATGAAAATTTCTTAAATTCACTGGTTAAGCAGACTGCAAATCTCTTTTTCTCCTGCTCAGCTATATTCCAATCGATGTTTATTTGTGTTCACATTCAGTTTGCTACTAACCACATTTGCTATAGATTATTACACGGCAGATTTATTAGTTTTATTTGACTTGTGTTACCAGAGAGGTTACTCGTTGGTATCTTACCATTTAGGACCTCTTTTATTGTTTTTGTTTTTTGTAAATTCTTCTGAACTGTGAAATGTCTTACAAAACTGATTTTTTCAAAAGAAATTTTAAAACGTGTGAAGATTTCCCCCCAGATAGTTTTTTTTTCTTTCCCTTCCCATCTTCACTGTATCAGGTAATTTAAATAGTGCCTGCTCTATTTATATAGTATGAGAAAAGTAATTTGTGTTAATCTGTTGGTGCCATAAATACCAGAAGATTACTGCATGACACCAGCTTGTATTGCATAAGCTGCATCCTGATGAAATACCTTAAAATAAAATAGAAAATACATGCCATTCATTTCACCTATAGGTTCAAGAAAGACAATTACGATTTTAGTATAAGTGAGATGTGCATTAATGCAGAAACCTCTGCCAAATTATTTTAATTGATTTTACCCTTTCTTAAGAAGAATTGTTAAATTTTTCAACTAGCAGAAATATTTCATTTCTTAACTGAGAAAACACATCCCTTTGGGCTAAAATTATCCATATTTACTGGAATGGAAGGCACCAAAATATAGTGAAGGCAAATCAGAAAAACCTACAGGGAAATGACTTAAGCTTCCCAAGGGGCAACACAGTGTTTTAGAAGACCTGGCTGACATGATGAAAACGCCGTTTCCAGGTCTTGATTGCACCACTTGGTGGGGTTTCAAGGCCTTGCTATGATTATGTGAAGCAAGGAGGTCTGGAAGATATTAGGTGACATAAAATTGAGGCCATCGTGAAAAACACTTTAGCCTGAATTTACTAGATCCATGAGTAGCTCTTCCAGGACAAGCAGCAGCATGTGAGGTGCCTCGCTGAACACAACGCGATTATTTTCTGCTCTGCATGTGGAATGGAGGCTTGTATGTTCGCCATTTTCTATGCTGGTCTTTTCTTTCCACGGCTGCCTTTTCCTAAATGAGTGTTTCCTTCTGAGAAACAGAGACAATGGCAAGCAGCATGTCTTTATGCTCCTCCTGCAAATGTTCTTTCTTTCATCCATGGGGAGAAAAAACCTTCATTCAGCTTTTTCTCTCTTACTTTCCAAAAATGATGCCTGCAGCAAGCTGCACACTCTCCCCGTGTGTACCCAATGCAATATTCACTCTTGTCCCTGTTTTCGCTTGAGGACAGATTAGGAATATTACCGAACAACAGGCACATTATAAATGGCAATTCTTACTTCATAGTTCTAAATATACACATGTCCAGAGGAAGAAAGTACCTTCACCTGAGTGTTTCTTATTAAAAAACATCAGAAGCACTTTGTTAAATCCCCAAATTACAGTTTAAAAGCAGTAGGGACCACCTTTAGAAGGAAAACAGAGACCTCACATGTTTGTCTGCAGCTGTTCCTGGATTAAAGGTGTAGACAACAGAGAGGAAACGGCAATAAGGCAAACACTGCACTGACTCCCACATGTCCACTGCACAAAATTAAATTCCAGTTTTGACTGTTTAGCACTGAATGGTGAGAAATCCTCTCCATCCTTGTCCTCAGTGGACCCATTTGCTAGCACAGCTTCTCTCACTTCAGCAACACTGAGAATGTCTATGGCTGTGGGAAGTAGGACTGCACGGCGCAGCACACACTGAGTGCAGCCTTTGCAAACAAAATGGGGCACGAGGAGGAGAGGAATGGCTTGGTGCTCTGCTTTGGTTTGAGAAGAAGAGTTTCTCTTTGTCTCCTTGAAAAACAAAAAACATGAAATGGAGACCCAAAAAGTACAGTCAGGGGGCCTCAGGACATTTTGATGGCTTACTGTATCAGACTACTGATAAAGCAGTGGCATCAGTTGCTTCAGAAAATGCTTTATACCTACCACCAACATACAAAATACAGCCTGAGAGTCTCCCAAGAGACATCTGCTAATAACAAAATTGCTGACTATAATCACACAGCACGAGGAAGGGGATTATTTTCTATCACAAATTGTTTTGCAATATTAAAAATATTCATTTCTTAAAAGGCTGCTTCCTGCAGGGAGTCAGCTTCTGCACAGGCATTTGCAGGAATGCACGAGTCCATGTTTGCCTCTGAAGGGGTCAGAGACAGAGCTGCTTACAGATAACAAGACCTTCAGAAAGAGCACCAGAGTGGAAGCTGCGAGGGTTAGGAGAGGTTAAACCAAGTTTCTCTGATGGCATTTTTTGTGAGACAACTCTCAGCTGAAGTGATCTGAACTTCTGCTACTGTTATTAAAACATGCCAATAGTTTTCTTTCTCTTTCACTTCAAATACCCTTCACTGTATGCACAAGCAGTGCAAATGTGTTTATGGAACACATTTTCGACAGCATTTTAATTACAGTAATTAAAAACTGTTTACGAAGTCAGCTGAAAAGAAGGGTGAGCTCCATCAGCCCGTGGCTTTCCCTGCCTCAGGGCTCCTGGGGACAGAGCTGGTGATAATTCCTGTCTGTGACAGCCATCCCTCTGCAGCAGCATCAGCCCCGGCCTGATGGAGCGGTCTGTGTCTGTGGCAGAATCCAACATATCATGTTGTCATGCCCATGGTATGACCTCAGGCTTTGAATAAAATATGGTAGCTGACGTATCCATTTAAATGATTAAGCAATGAGCTGGGGACAAATCTCCCCTGTCATTTTTGCGTCTGCCCGCTGTGCTGAGTACACAAAGAAAACATCAAGACATCAGTGTGAGATGCATTTTCAGCCTGGGAGCTTTTAGGGAAATTACAGGGTTCTGCAGAATTTCATTCCCCATTAGGATTGACTGGTGTTAAAGTGGAAAAGGAAAGATCCCTTGTACCTTTTTCCCCTCTCTGAATCTGCACGCTATGTTTGGGCAGAATGCTCTATCTAATTGAGAATAATTGCTCTGTAAAACCAAGCCTGCCATTTCCGTTTTGTGGCAATCCACTTTTCCTCTGCCATTAACATTCCCAAAGTAGAGCTGCTGTGACATTTTGTAGCGACTTTAAAATGCTGAGAAGTCCTTCCTTCTGCCCCACAGAACCACAGCAAACAAAGGAACGTTTTACCTTCATCTCTAAGCCCTGTGAAGCTTTTCTTTTGCCATTAAGGTGCACTATCAGACTGTTTCAGGTCCTTTACCAGCTGATGTTACACTGAATACTGTCTGTCTGTGGGGACATGTGAGTACCCAGTTATCTTTTAATAATTTTCAAACATTATTTTATTATATAAAAAAAAGCATTGTAATGTTTTGCTTTTTCTTGCCTATCCACTTCAAGCTGTCCAGTACACATGGGCCCTTCCTTATAACTCAGTGAAGACAAAAGGTGAACATTTCATGAGTGCATGGAGAGGTCCTCCAGCCATTGCAAGATACTGCAGAAGAGGATGTCCCACTTGGATGGGGGAAATCAGCACAGCTGATCCAAGAAAAGGGTTTTGAAAGCAAAACTCCCATCCCTACTCTGGTCAACATACACACTTTGAAGCATAAGGACTTTTAAGATTTTGAGAACAAATTTATAACTTTTAAATACATAACCAAAAGCAACATAAGGGAAAATCATATGGTCTATCACTTAAAAGTCAGCAATATGGATCTTCCTCATGTGATCATGAGAAACATTCCAGTAATAGTGTCCTATGCTCTGCTTTGTATCTCTGAGGCTTAATTCATACAACAGACATTCTTCTCCTCTTTCTGTTACTGGTTTCTTTTCAAACACAGTTGTGAAATTTCTCCCTTAGGGCAACTCTTAACCACTACTTCAAAACTCTCTATTACTTTTCAGCCTCTTCCAGGTACCTATAATGGAAGATGTTTTTGATCCGGGAGTTTACCAGCACATCCTATATCTCTTCTAATGCCTTCACTGAGCAAATAGTCCTGAGCTGAAGGTTTGCAGGTCTTCTTCCTCCCTAATCTTCTTCTGTTCTCTTCATTTTCTCTTCTTTTTCATCTGAAGCTGAGTTTGGGGCAAGTCTCCATGGTGATCAAAGGATGCTTTGTTCCCTCCACAAGTAACCTACCACATAAATTTAGAGAGAGTCTGATGATGCTGAAGAGACACAAATTGAAATGAGTGCTGTCATAAGTAAAAAACTCACTCTCCCTGAATATTAACACAATTTGCATTCAAAATGGATATATTGAAAAAATTGGGAACTATTGCAACACTTATATCAACAATTTTTTGCCTGCTGCAGTGGGCCAATCTCACACTCTAATACTTCTCACCATCCAAAAGGATACCTTATTTTTAATGAAAACTAGATTAAGGTGAAAAAATTGGCAACAAGTTTAGTGTGTTACTAGACATATGGCTCACAGTGTAGGAACTGACTGACCATGAAAAAACAAAAAACAAAAATACCCCAAAACATTAGAAATGCAACCCTATTGCCATTATTAAGGTTGAGTATTAGGATACTGCTGCAAGCAGTGTGGTTCAGTGACTTAGTGCATCAGAACACAGTATAAAGAGTCTGTGTGGACTCCAGTCTGAATGTGATTTTAAGATTTACTGAGAAAAAGTAGGATCCTTGAAGATCCAAACTCAGCAGACTAGAACTCCATGTGGAACTCTGCTCTCCTATAGATCAATTCCAGTCACTTCCCACTGAAGGTACAGTACTTAGCTCTCAAGGAGAAGTGCTGAGTGCCGATTTCAGCATCCTGCAAAAGGTATTTAGAATCATAGACTCATAGAATCACCAAGGCTGGAAAAGACCCACAGGATCACACAGTACGACCATCCACCCATCACCAATAATTCTCACTAAACCACGTCCCTCAGCACAAAGTCCAAATGTTCCTTGAACACCTCCAGGGTCGGTGACTCCACCACCTCCCTGGGCAGCCCATTCCAGTGCCTGACCACTCTTTCAGAGAAGTAGTATTTCCTAATTCCCATTTTCCTGATAGTATTTTGCAAGGATCTGGAATATTTACCCAGCTTCTAAACACTGAGACTCAACTGCAAACTTTTCAGAGAAACTCACTTTCCAGAAATAAAACTCCAAACCTGGACAGTTTCCCAACTGCAATGTGGGCTAAAAAAATCTATGATGAGAAGAACTTGCACTCTGCTTGACAGCTTGACTAATTTTGACTGATCTGTCTTACAGCTGCAAAAGTAATAGTATTTCAGACAGACAGGTAGGAAGGGGTTTTATCGAGACCCACATCTTTGAAGTCAGATTTCAGGCCTGCAACTGCTGACATATGCTATCCTTGATGGAGGAAGGTATCATCATCTCCTCATTTCTGACTGAAAAAGAAGTCCCAGGAGCTCTTTGAATCCTCGTTGTCAAGTCCTCATGAAGAACTGGATGACTCCTTGCTCCAGTGGGTTGTCTGTTCTGCATGCTAAGAACCTTACAAAAGCAAAACACCCCTGTTAAATCATTGAGAGTGTTGCTCGAATGAGTATCTGGCCTTGTAGATGTTAAGCTGAGTGAAAGGATCCTTGCATGATTGATTTCCCAATCCTCTCAGCCTCTAAAGTATCCTGTTTCTGAACCCTCTGTTCAGGACCTGAGCCAGAAGGCAATTATGTCCAATCTCATCAGTGCTGAATGGGAGGAAATAACTCCCTCTCAGTGCAGCGTATGACGATGATGCTCACACAGAGTATGTGCCTTGTCCCCCGTTCATGCAGCAGGTGGACATTTATGATTTTCTGAGGTGTTCTTCAGCAGTGCTATCTTTCATCAGCAACCCCACCTTGCACAAGGGTTTTCAGTTCTGGCCTTCAAACTGATCTTGAGCTTCATTGTGTAATGCCCACTGCATTTATAATTATGCTTTGGTTTTGGTTAGCTACCTTGCCCTGTGGAGCTGGAAGACAATCCAGATATACCCATGGTAAACAGGGGTTTTCTTAGGATGGGAGGAAGGCTTGTCCATTGCCAGGACCTTTCCCCCATCACAATGGTCCTGCTGTGAACAGATGCAAAAGAGTGGACAGAAAGAAGCCCAGAAGACACTGCCTGCACCGTGCAGCTGGGTGGGCTCAGGCCCTGTGATTTGGAAGTTATCCACAGCCCCCCAAGGCACCAACTGCCCTGCCTCTCGACAAAAGTAAAATCCAAATTAATTATTCATTGCAGCTCAAGCCATTTTAATAATTGACCATGAAAGCTTAGGAAAAAAGCTAATGCTGTTGGTACCTTTCCCAGCCACCAGGCCTGCCAAGCAGAAGAGTTTGCAGGGAGAGATGGTTCCTCTCCTATATGCACAGCAGAAGTTGTCAGAGATGCTCCATATGGAGCTGGTAAACAGATTGCTTCTGCCAAGTGAGCCATGTTGCTGCATCCCACACAGCCTTCAGGGGAAGAAATCTAAGTATCCCTGTTTCCAAAAGTCTCCCAAGGGTAGATCTTTCCACTCTCTCAAGATAAGACACTACTCTAGTGTAGATCAACATCTCTGTCACAGGTACATGCTCTGAATTGGGTTTATATATTCAAAATCCTGACTTATTGGGATGCAGATGTAGCCTGTGGCACAGGTTTTATCTAAGCACGAGTTCCTAAGTAGTCTCTGCTGTCTGGATGGATTTGATGACTAAACAAGCTCTCCCACAGCCTTTCTGCCACATACTTTGCACCCTATATCCTCCTGGTTCCTATTTGCTGCTGTGGGAGCAGGGCAGAGGCCCCTGCCTGCAGACCAGGTACCCATGCACAGCTAGCCTGCCATGACCAGGGTTTTGCTTCCCATACTCAAAGCTTATTTCTCTCCACCAACAAGTTACACATGTCTTGCATAATACAACTGGGATGCCTGAGAGTGGTTTTCAGTACACCCTGTTTTTGTAATGTTAATACTATTTTAACTGCTAATACATTGGAGTGCTTTCCAACACATTGTCATGAGAGAATGATAAGTCAGACAGCTGATATCTATACTACAGCTGAGCACAACATGCAATTTTTTTCATCACTCTGCTTTGTTTTCCATTCAGGACAACAAATGGAGGACATACTCATTCCCCATTTCCTTTTTATACCCTGTGGTTTTAGAGGCATTTGCTACTACTTTTACCTGGAGCATAAAATAGCCAAGCCTGGAGTGTGCAGGAAATAACACATCACATCAGGGAATCACAGAAATATCTATATCTCTAATCACCTTCAGGATCATGTGTGCTTCAGCTCATCAAACCCAGTCACATCATCTCCACTGACCCTGCACCTTAGACTTTGCTACTCTTAACTTTGCTAACTCTTAAGCACTTTTTTATCACCTTTCTAAATTTGACAGACAAATTAAAAGGAAGAAACTCTATCTGCCATTTAAACTGTTGATGTTGCAGCACAGTGTCACCTTCCTTCAGAGATGGACCAGAAGAGCAATCCAAAGGCAAAGGTCCCTGGAAATATACCACATCCTCATACTCACCCTGGGAAAGCTGTGGTCCTCAGAACTTGTCCTGACCTACATCACTGCCCAAAGACTTTGAATGTATGAGTGCTCAGAGAGCAGGCCATATCCACTCAGATCTGATTGACTTCAAGATCAGTGTGAAGATGCAGACTCCAGCTATCCCTGATGCCAAAGCTATCATTCTTATTTGTGTGTATGTAAGACATGGCTTGTGATTATTATATACACACTCTAAATTACCTGTGGCCAATATGTGACAATAAATGCCAGTTTCATTCTATGTGCTACAGGCACTGTCAGACCTACCTCAGTGCAATGCTGTGATTTGTGATGTTGCCCAATGAACTTTTCCCTGTATCATGTCTATTGCATCTTGAAGTGCTTCATTTTGGATGCTAACAGTGTGATCTTATAATCAAATGACAGACCATCGCAATCAGCTTGGTGGAAACTTCCATTCAAATATTCATTCACTGACGTATTCAGTCCTCAGGAACTCAATTATTCGTTTCATTAAGGTTATTTAAATGCAGATGTGAGTTAGAGCAAGAGCGTGAAAGACAATCATCTTGCACTCTAAAAGGAGCATGAGTTATGCAAAGCTCATAAATCCCATGAAGAATGAAGCAAAGCAAACCCCTGCATATCATCTGCTGCTAGAATAGGATAAGAAGTCTTGACAGCAACTCAGGAAATAGAGGCTCTCTTAATACAGTGAAATAGTCATGGTCACTGTTTTAACCCAAGACAGTTCCAAGGATGTCGAGGTTGGGCCAACAGCAGGCAGAGACCCAGTCTGACCTGCTATTGAGAGCCAGAGACCCTCAGAGAGCACCTGGGAACAGAGAGCAGTGGCAGAGTCACTGCAAAATTTCAACAAAAAAGAAATGTAGAAATTACTTTTATAAGCTATGATTGTTAAAGTATTTTATTTAAACCATGGTGTTCCCTTTTATTTTTCAAGTGAATGGAGGAAATGCAGCGAATCTCTAAACCTGATAAAGCTAACTTTTGGTCAACTTTACTTCTTTTCCAATTTGTTTCCTCCTGAGGTATAATTTCTATATTCTGATTCCTCTACCAGGCACAAGGAATACTTCCGGAGCTGCATGGAGATGTTTCTTTGTTGGAGTTAGAATAGGTAGAGTCCTTCTGGTTGCAGCTGTGGTTACGTTGTAGTACAACTCACGATGTTCCAGTTTGTTGGCAGCATCATGATCTACAGGAACTACCCTTTTCACCTGCTTGATTCATAGAATAAGCAGAACAAGTGGGAAGAGAGGGTTTTGCAGTTGGCCCAATACTATGTTGCCTTTATTCCAATCCATCCTGTGGAAAACACAGAAAACATGAGAGTCCTTAGCACAAACAGCTGTAAATCTGTTTAATGAGTAGCTGCTTGGTTGCTTTTGTCTGCTTGTTTTACTCTTTAGTCATCAATGACAGACTTCAACTTTGATATGACTGTATCAAAAATCAAAAATGACACTTCCCTCCAAGTAAGCACACTGTTTCAGATTGTGGATTATTTTAAAATTTGAAAAGATACAAGATAAACCAGGATTTTCATTATGGAAGAAAACGTATTTTGCAGTTGTAAGAGAGCTTATTTGGTAGGAAATGAACTTCTGTAATTCATTTTCAAGTCTGTTATTAGCTGTGAAATACGCTGAAAGGACTTCAAGTGATGTTATTTCTGCTAATGTCTCCCTCAGTGATTAATGGGTTTGTTTGGACACTGTTTCAAATTCCTCATAATGCTGATATGCAAAGACTGCTCCATGACATCGTGCTCTTTTAAAAATAGTTTTCTGATGTTTATTTATATAAAAATTACATCTTTCTAAGGGGAATATTTCAGGTCCCTTACACATTTTGTCAGCAGGGGAAAAAACAGTTAAACATCGGTTGTGTTAAGCACGTATTGCTTACATAAATAACAGAAATGTGCATGGGGACAGATGCACTATTCCTTCTCAGTTAAATGCTAACAACACAGATTTATTCTAATTGCTTACTTCACTTATTTGGAAAGGGAGACAGAATAACCATGGAAAGGAGTTACAAGGGAATATTTTAGCCATTAAACTTCAGTAGCCCTGGGAATTTCACAGGCTTTATTTAGCATTCCTTTGAGACAGGTAAATATTAGCACAAGGTGGTGACC
Source organism: Cyrtonyx montezumae (assembly GCF_038088225.1). Taxonomy (NCBI): domain Eukaryota; kingdom Metazoa; phylum Chordata; class Aves; order Galliformes; family Odontophoridae; genus Cyrtonyx; species Cyrtonyx montezumae. Next base: position 822,742 of record NW_027071870.1, on the reverse strand, counting down.
AGAATTCTCATTTCATAGACATTGAATTTTGTTCTTATTCTGAAGCAGAACAGAAACACCATATGTAAGTTTTCATGAAACAAATATTTGAGGAAAAGGCTGAGTGGGAAGTAGGTCAAGTAAAACTGTTCAATTTGACTCTTCTTTCCTCCTACTTAATATAAGATTCAACACATTAAGAAATGAGAAAGTCATCTCAAAAAAAAATACAATAAAATAGAAGGGAGAGATCAAGTTCCCCTCCTCCAAAAAAAGAAGTTAAACCATTCCATTAATAAAACTAAATTACTCCCTGCATACACGTTCATCTCTGACTAAATAATGTAATTTCTATTAAGCAAATAACGCACTGGAGAAAGTTATCCATGACATGATGTTATAGGATGAGCTGTTGGAGGATCACTATGTGCTGAAAAGAACAGTAGAGGCCAGGACTCTTGTCAGCTTTTTCTCCTGCATAGCTGTATACCCTGCAGCCTCTTCTCACACATGCCTGTGTAAGAAACAGTTAGATGCAGACGGCCTGTAGTCTGGCAATGCATGGTCAACATCTCACGTGTGCTGAGGATCCTAAGTCAGAAATTGCAGTCTACAGCCAGGTGGGAAAGGACTCCAGAATTTGTTCTAAGCATCTGTGGCTCTCACTGAGCTCTGGCAAGAGTACTGGGTGCTCACTACCCTACAAATGTTGCTGAAAAATGTGGTTTCCTCATGTTGGTGATGAATATGAAATGAACAGCTACTCACTGCAGCTGTTTGTATAAGCATCACTCATTCAAACAGGAGGACGTGAAAGAAAATTAAAGAGTGGCTGTGCAGAGATCGCGCATTTTGATGGACAGAGAGACACCAGCCATCATCTGTGTTCACCTTTTCCAGATGTGGACTTCATGTTACCATTGAATGGGATGAGAGTGACAAGCAGGCATAGAGCAGAGCAAGAGCAGTATGGAGCTGGACACAGGTGATTTCACAGATCCACATGCCTTGCTGTAGCCAGGAGTGCTTGGATCTCCATTTTGAGACAACAGTGTTTCATCACTGCTTCTAGAATAAATCATCAAAGTCTGACTGGACAGATTATTAGTCAGTTTAAGTTGCTGTCATTCTTTGAAGGCCACAAGGAAGCACCAATTTATAGCTGCCATGAGCCTGGACTGAGGTTTCCAAATGAGAATAGACATCTTAATTACACATGGAAATAGCCATTAATTCCAGATTGCATTGAGAGCCAATGGTTATAATTGGATCATAGTTTTCCACTCATGACAGCCTATGACATCAACAGATTATTTAATTATAGCTTTCTTTCTCAGACCGGGATTATATAATATTGCTCTCTGGTAGATTAGATGAAATTAATCAATAAGTAAAGTGTTAGACATTATCTCAAGATGAATGAGCCCATCTGAGAAAGTACTAAAATACTGCTGAAAGTCTATCAGAAAATACCCAGTGAAATCAATGACATTGAGACATCCGAGATCAGGCTGGACAAGGCTCTGAGCAACCTGATCAAGCTGTAGATGTCCCTTTCCACTGCAGGGGAGGTGGATCACATGACCTTTAAAGGGATCCTTCCAACTCAAATTATTCTGTGAGCTCATGAACGGAACTTTGTTTGCCCAGTGGCAAGATCATTTGAGTGGTCTCCTTATACTTCTCACTTTCTGCTAAAACATCCAAGCAAGTAAACAATATAATATCAGTAGCTAATATGGTGTTTGTTTACTCAGCCTGCTGACAGTCTATGCCTCCATTGATGCACTGGAATTCAGCAAAAGCTTCCACCTCCAACTACTCAGTAAGAGACCCATGGGAAACCTTACATAGATGGGTGCTGGCACATCACACCAACAGGCAACAGCCACACTATTTGTTGGTGTTTTAGTACCCCCTTGTGATTGTGCAGACAGACATGTGACTCTGCCCCGCTCAAGCAGTAGCTCTGTACGCCCTGCAGAGCACATCTCAGAGGACAGCCATCTTCCCTCCTCCAGTCTGAACCCAACACAAGGCTCCCATCAGCCAGCAGGTGTATCCCTGATGCATAACTTAGCATCCTCCTTAGCACAACCTAAACCATTAAAAACTGTTAGCAGAGAAAAAGCATCTTAGCACACTGGAGCTACAGGTTACACTGAAGAAAGCATCACCTCATGCAATATTTACTAGGAAGAAAACAAGGGCTTTGTAGCATCTTTTTGTTCTTTCCCTCATTCCATTGGAGATGAGTTGTCTTGCAGGTTTCATTCCCATCTGTAAGTCACAGAGATATGCAAGTCACAGAGAACTGAATATTTCAACTTTCAAGCGTACCAGCATATATTTAACAAGTTCAAGCTGAAATCTGTGCCAAAATCTGAAGCGCATTGTTGGCTGTGAGAGGAGATGGCAGCAGGTGGGACACTGCCCAGTGCCACAGATGCTTCATGCAAAGATCAGAATGAGTTGTCTGCAGGAAGTGAAGGGAAGAGGGTAGCAAGTAGTAAGGAATACCTTGGCTTTCAAAAACATGGGTCTAGGCAAGGCACTTTTGACAGGGCTGGGGGCCCTTGAAAGTCTCCAACTGCCTGCTCTGACAATCTGTTGTCCTGGCCCACTGTAATTCATCCAGACGTGTTTCATCCAAACTCTGGTGGGCTCTGCAGGGAGACAATAGTAGAGATAAGGAGCATTGCATTTAAAGTCACTGTTAATTTTTTTTTTGTTTCCTTATTTCAACACAGCAAGTCTGGTACATAGATAAAAGATCCTCTCATCTGCCAGACTCTCACCTAGCTGATTTCACACCCCTTCCTCAACTTGGCATAAATAGAATGAAAGAGTTCATGGGCTAAGAAAAGGATAAATATCACTTATCAATTACTATCATGTGTAAAACAGTCTCAACTTGGGGTAAATTATGTTCATTGCTAATTGAAATAGAGGATGATGACAAAAAAAAAAAAAAAGAAAAGAAAAAAGACAATAGCTAAAACACTCCCAAATTCTTTTTTCCTTGTTCACAGGTTCAGCTTTTCTCCTTTGTTATTAACTCCTCTTCCTAGATCCCTCTCTGAGCAACAGAATAGGGTCTATAGTTAGTCCAAAACTGCTCACCCCTGTCACTTCTCCCTTCTCATGCTTTCTCCCCTAGTCCACTGCACATCTTTTCCACAGGCTACAGCCCTTCAACATACACAACCACAGGCTACTTCTTTCTCTTTTTCCTCTCTTCTTTCCCACACCAAGTGGTGTTTTTCCTCAGCTGTGTCCTGTTGTGGGTCCATTGCAGATGGCTGAAACCAGCTGTTTGCAATTCCAAAGTCTTGTCAACTGTATCTGATACAAGAATAAAGGGGAGACACTTTTCTGGCAGCTGCTGGATCTAAGCATCATACTTTAACAATTTTTAGAAAACTCGGATAAGCCTGATGGAGGCAGTGTGAAGACCCAACCCATCAGATTCACACTTCATCACATCTCCAGCAAGTCTGATGGGTCTGTATTGGTTTTGTCAGGAAATCTGGGTAACTAATAGTAAAAACAGTAAAGAACTTGAGTGACAAACTGTGACTCTATTGGCATCGTTTGGGGTTGGTAAGGATGGAGAGATTGTGTCTTTCACCTGATTTCAGCCAGTATTTCAGACCAAACCTCTGGGCATTCAGGAGTTTTCAGCAGGCAGTTGAGATTCCAGAGCACCATGGGGAAGGACTTCAGCTGCACCTGCAAACACCAGGAAATCTCCCACCCTCAGCAAGGAGATGACGCTGGTGATTGCTTCCACAGGCAGCAGGGACAGAAGAGCAAAAGCCAATATCTTCCAATGAAAGTCATTTATTTTCATGCCATCCTGCCTGTAGCAGGGTTTCCAAATTGCACTGTTCTCAGAAAAGCATTATTATATTGAAAAAAGAAAATCAAAAGATTCAGAAAGCTAAATGTGGTCCTGGGCAAAAGCTTCTCACTGTGACAAAGATACTGTGGCTGGGGATGATGATCCTTCCCTTAAACACTGTCTTCAGGGAACAACCACAATGAGGATGACACAAGGAAGATAGGGTTTTTTTTATTTTTTATTTTTTTATAAGCCTAAATTCCCATATTTGACATGCTGAAAACAGGGAAGCAGGCAGGAAAATACAAGTGGATTCTCTAATATTTCTTGATTTTTTGGTTCTAATTCTGTTTGGAAAACAAGCTTCCTCAGATTTATCAATTCCTATCTACTGTGACAGTCTTCCCCTTCTTCAAAGAATCCTAGAATTGCATTGAGCATGGGAAAACTGGAAATCTCTTAACAAAACTAGAATGCTAATAAGCACCCAAATGCTCTTCCTGTTTTCTTTCTCCCTTTTACTCTCTGTATGTGTATCTCGTGGGCATCTTTAGGTTTGTTAGACTCATCTTAGACTCATCATACTTGTTCCAACTGTTTGATCTGGGCTCTGAACCTGCCTTTTGTATCAGTCTGTTGACAAATATTGACAGGTTTATAGATATTTTGCTATGGTTTTGCACTGTTTCTGAATCTGACGCTTAGCTAAGAAATGTGGTAACTACAAGGGTAGGACATGCTGGTTTATGGGCCCACTGCAGCAGCATCACAATCACTGGATTCAAGTGTCATTACCATCTCAAAAGAAGCCTGTCAAACCATACAAGGAGCAAGTTTAATTTTTTAAAAAATGTATCACCCCAAATTCCTCAAATAACATTTAGCCTTTGGAGAACAAAAATTGTAATTGCTGGATTGTCTTTTACCCTTTGTTAAGGAATGAAAGCTTTTTGTTCTTTTAACACCTAAATAGAGGTGATGAGGTAATCATTGTCATGCTCTGATTCACACAGCATCAGAAGAAATTGCTGAATATAGAATTGTCCTGGTGGTATTGAAAATGGAATAAGCTTCTGCTCCAAGGTCTGTTCACAAAACAGTTTCTGCAAGTTAAATAATTGATGACATAATAGAGCTGATGAGTGTATACTCCATACAACTACATGGATTGTACTGTTCATGTTAGACACAGACCCACACCCAGCTCTGCTTGGCATGCTGCCTTGGGTCCTGTCTAAGCCTCTAACTCTTCTTTACTTCGTGGAAATACCTTCCAACAGTAAATTTGGATACTCATGGGGCAAAACACAAGCTCATCTCCTATTGCTGTTTGCTTCAATTTGAAGTAGATGTGCTGCTTGGTGAGCCCTGTGGTTGCAGTATATGGAAGCTCTCACGGGTGCTCTATTTCAGGGCCAGAAGGACCCAGCCAGGTTGATAATCTGGAATTCTATGAAATATTTCTCATGGAAAATTCCATAGTTATCTTGTATTTTATTACTGTACCACTGGTCTACCTCACCCCAACACAGAACAGGTACCTGCAGGTACCCCTATGCAGCATCACGTCAGAGATTAATCAGGCCAGCACCTATCTCAGTTATTCTCATGTTAAAATCTTGCAGAGATAATATTCTGTTTTGAAGAGGAAGAATAAGCCTTAATATAAGCAAGAAGAAGAGAAGAGTTGTCTCCAATTTGGGCCATTTTATGTGAAGAAAATCTATGGGGAAGAAAGAACAGTGCAACTCTTTAGGGATTGAGCTTTGTAAATCACTCTGCACACCCACGGAGGCTCAATCCTGCTTTCCTTTCTGCAGCTGAAGTCACTGACAGTCAGTTCCACCTGCAACAAGAAGCTGCTGTCCTCAGGTTTTTTCCTCCTGCAATTTCCACCTCTATCCCCTTGGCTTCCCTTAAGCCATGAGGGGCTCACGTCATCACCTCTTGCCAAAACCTCACTGAATCCTTTGGAAATGATCTGTAAGGAAAAATGAACACTCCCTAGTCCTTGAGGATCCAGGCTTTCAGGGAAAGAACTCCAAAAGGAGGGATCTCCAACAAGGTATCCTTCCTCAGTGTCAGTCAGCCCTTAAATGAGGTCTAAGAGGGGTGGAGCCTGACTCCACCCCTTCCTGTCACACAGGTGAATTGCCTTCACCTGTGCTCCCAGGGCTGACCAGATCTTTCCTTCAGATGTTCAATCAGAGGTTCAGGTCATGACTCAGCAGTCCCCATACACATTAGTAGTCATTTTCCATCTCAGCATAAGACATGCTTTTCTGTCCCAAAAGTTTTTCCACATCAAATCCATAAATGTTGTTCTTCTAAAATCATACACTAAATGATAATTGTATTGAAGTAAATAACTGTACATAGTAATTGTTCAACATAACAGTATCATAGAATAATAGAATGGTTTGAATTGCAAGGGACCTTAAAGCCCACCCAGTTCCATCCCCCTGCTGTAGACAGGGCTGCTATCCCCCAGCTCAGGTGCCCAGGGCCCCATCCAAGCTGACCTTGAGCACCTCCAGGGATGGGGCACCCACAGCTTCTCTAGGCAGCAGTGATGATAGTGCCTTGAATGCCTCCAGTATCTGCTATTATGAATGAAGAAGTGATTCCTACCTGTAGCATAATACACTCAGTACACTTTCAGAAGACTTCCGTGATACAACAGAGAGGCCAATGGCATCATATTTGTATCTGTATTTGAGGAGAAACAAATTGCAAGTTATACAGAAATAGCAAACAATATAAACTAGTATCACCAGCTTGTACTCACAAAACAGGAGACATGTGCTGTCCCACTCCACATCAGCACTTCTCATGCTCCTTTCCCTTCAAGCAATTGGTCTTCAGATGAATTGGGCTCATTCCCTTGGGAATACCCATATCCTTACCTCCCTAGTGAAGCTGAAAGTTTGCCCAGGGCTGGGCTCTGTGGGGCACTCACTGTCGCCCTGATTGGGGCACCTTAAATCGGGTCAACAACAAGTTTCCTGGAAGTTTTAGGCTCAAATACGAATGAGCAACTCCCATGAGACCCATTGGAGAGCTGCTGCAAAACACTGCAACTGCAGAGCTCACAGCTAGATGGAATCTTTCTATTGCTGCCTTATAAAACTGCCCCATCTTCTTGTTGCAGCTGATCTGTGGGTTTAGCAACTATCTGTGCTTTTAACTGTTACTCACTGTTACCACACAGCTATTTAACTGCTTAGAAACATGCTCAACATTTTGCAGTATAGCAGATTTCTGTCTTTTACACTGCTTGAAATGTTTTGTTTTAAGCCTTATACATTGAGGTGAACAAAATGAGCTTTTATGATCCATTTCCATCCCAAGAGCTACAGAACATCATTGCACAATACTGAAGTTATGTTATTTAAGACATCATCCTTCCTTTCAGAATCCTTTCAGATATAATGCCCAACAAAGTCCCTCCAGAAACCCATAAAATGATTCTTTGAAGGAACCACTCATGACTACCTGAGCCCATTTGTCTCAGGGAATTTCTTTATAATTTTTCATATGAAGTACAGCCATAATCCAGAGATGCTCAATTTTATTTGCTGTTTATGGGAACTGATGGATTGAATTTATATTTTATTTATATATTTAGAGTAAATTCAAATCTCTGATGCTCTTCTCAGACAACAGACGTGAATATTCAAGCTGACAGAGTTGAGCAAATGTAAATTGACATTAATTAGAACCATTGCTTGTTTCTTTTGCTTTGTAAAGATTAGCGTAAGAACTGTCACATAAGTACCTTCCAGCAGTGAAGTATGGAAAAAGATTTCACTAATTTAAACTCTAGGCCTCTTAAATGATAAAAATCAAACCTCTGAGAGTTTTAGTACACAAACCTGCATTTGTTTTCAAAAAACTCATTTCATCTGTTTCATTAAGAATTCACAAATTAAAATCAAAATCCTTTCCCAGCAATCTTGGCTTTCCTACTTTCCTTGTCAAGCAGCTCAGCAGCGGCTTTTGTCTCTCAAGGTGCAATCTCACTTGGCACCACAGCATTTTGTGGGTGCAGAGGAAAGAACTACCTTTCAAACACTAAAGAACGAAACTTTTTTTTGGTCTCAATTTAGTAATATTGCCTTCAAAATGCACATGCAGAATTCTCAGCAACAATAGTGTGTGGCAAGAGTCTATGCCTCTGATCTCCCACATAGTTAAAGCAGTTTTCATAAAAAAGAAAATGCTTTTAAAATGCTTTCTGATATAAAGTTGCTGCAATCCTCCAAGTGCTACTTCTTCCCCAGCGGACAAGTGAAGAATGCAGGCTTCATTATGTCAATGATTGCTGAATACATCTTTCTAGAACAGTGTATACCGCTCAGAGTACAGCAATTACAGAAAGATTGAGGGCTGTGCATATCCTCAGGAAGGGAAGTAAATGCATGCAAGTGGAACAGAAAGCCCACAGTGAAAGTACACTGCTTCCTGTAAAGAAGAGCACACATACATTTGCCTCCCATGTTTCCAGGACTCAAGGGATCCAAGTTACCTGTAACAGGATTAGACAAGGCCATCATGCAGAAGGTGTGAGCACTGACAGAAGGGAATAGTCGCTTAAGATGCTCCGTACCAGCCCACTATTAATGACACCAGAAAGATGGCACTATGGTGGGCTGCATCCTTGATTTGTAGTTGATGACTGTGTGCTCTCAGTAAAAGTATACAGCAATAATAATAATGAATGGTTCATTCTAATGATATACACTGTTCTATTCTATTTATTTTCCCAGTTGATTAGTTTAATCAGATGATTCATATGCCGTATTCCATAAGCCATAACTGATTTGGAGCAATACAATGATCCAACAGTTCCTCCTAATGTATCACAACAGGAAGCTGACTAAAAAGTATAGCTCCCTACTAAACATAGAGAACATAGCTAAAGAGCTGCACTAAGTTGCAGTATGGGATGATTCACAGGATTCTGCACGGTGAGGGATTGTATGGCTCCTTTTTAACATGACAACTAGTGTTGCATTTTGGGCATTAATTACTGATCTTATATATGTCTTGTTCTCTAAGAAGGACCATACAGACTAAGCATCCAATGGAAGAACCTTATTGTACTTACCAGCATCATGGGTTTGGACAAGAAATAAGAGTTTTGGCTGGAACCTAGGTTAAAAAACTTCTTTTCTTTTTCTTTTTATTAATGTACTTGATTGGCAAGTAACATTTATTTATTATTTAGTTAGTTAATGACATTCAGTATGTGAATGACTTGAATACTCATTCAGGATGAAATTTGATTAAAATTTTCTTTTTAAATAAGTCACCTGCAGAAGTTTTGTAATTGTCATTGGGATTTTTCTGAGAAGCAGTCCTGATTTCAAGTTGTTCGTCAAGTTCAAGCTTACTCAGTGTATAGTACTCATGGCTTAGGATATCATGTGTTTTAAGTAAAACATCTTAATGACTTATCTCAACCATGTGTTTTTGCTTTCTGAATGATGTCTTTTTTAAAGGTAGTGGCACACAACTCTAATCACAGTTCTGCAGGACAATCAGCTATGTATGCAAATATTTATGAAATAGTCAGGAGTTGCAACAGTTTGCATGAATAAAGCAACAAGTCATTAAACCTCTCACAGAAGAGAATGTTACCACTATAAGTTACATGACTTTACCATGAGTATTCACAAAGCTATTCGTGCTTTATTTTTCATACTGTTCTATTAATGCCAAATTAAACTGTACCACAGATATGCACCTTAGTAATCACAAAAACATTATGTTCAGAGGACTGGAGCACCTTCCCCATGGGGTCAGGCTGAGAGAGCTGGGGTTCTTCAGCCTGGAGAAGGGGAGGCTCCAGGGGGACCTTATAGAAGCTTTCCAGTACCTGAAGGGGACCTACAGGAAAGCTGGGAAGAGACTTTTTGTAAGGGCATGTAGTGAGAGGACAGAGGGAAATGGGTTTAATCTGGAAGAGGATAGATTTAGACAAGATATTAGGAAGAAATTCTTTACTGTGAGGGTGGTGAGACACTGGAACAGATTGCCCTGAGGTTGTGGGTGCACCCTCCCTGAAAGCATTCAAGGCCAGGCTGGATGGGGCTTTGAGCTACCTGGTCTAGTGGGTGATGTCCCTGCCTACAGCAGGGGGGTTGGAACTAGATTCCAACCTGAATCATTCTATGATTCTATGAATCGATGTGTGAAACGTACTTCAAGGAAAGAATATGTTTTGCTGGTTAGTTGGATGAATCATTTATACACGATTTCTCTTTCATGCCATATTTTGGATTATATGAACAACAGTGAATGAAAGAGGAAGAATTTTTCCTTTAAGTTAAACAAAGTCTTCCCTTTCACTCTCTTTTGCTCTGTGTGTGGTCTTGGATTTCAGTAGTACCAGTGGCAGGGCAATAAAGAGATAAGCTGAAAATGTAGATATATGCATTCAGACTTAATTATTCAGTGCATACTTGGTCTCTCAGGGGGCTGTTGTCCACTTCTGAGTGGCAATCAGTTATCTCCTGAAGAACATTACACCCCCGCAAAACAACTGATTAGCCAAGTGCACCTCTGCACGTAAGCAGAACTCTTAGGACATGGAGGAAACCACACTCCAAACCATAGAAATTCATTCCTCCATTTAGTTAACAAGAAGCATTCACACCTAATGATGCCAAAAGAGTTGGGATAAGATACGGGTGTAGAATTGAAGGACTGAGAGGAAATTGACCCAGGGCAGTCTGCTCATGAAGGTGAACCCATGGGAAAACCAAAATCTGGTGTTCCCAGTGGAATGATACTTTAAGTATAATTGGAAAACAGGTGGCAGGTATTACATCCACCTTCACCTACTCACAACCTGATGATTCAGTTAACAACTAGAAAAAGAATGCTACTTGAAAAAAATCACAGAAAATAAATGATTCAGACATTTGAGGAAATGAATAAATTACATCTGCCTAAAAGCCATGCTAATGAATGCATTCCCTTTTTATGTCTACACTGTTGGTTTTTCAGTGAACACGTTTATCTCACTTTGCAATTCTAGAATTATATGTACATTTGTTGTACATACCCAAGGGGACATCTGCATAAAAGATACTGGAAAAACTGCAGGTCTGTGGAAAACTCTAGTTTAAGTCCTACTAATTATTATTGCAAGTATTGACTTATTTTGCAGAAAAACACTGTTAACAGAAGACAACTCATTTTATCATACCTTTGTTGCCAAAAATGACAGAAGGGGAGGATGTATTCAAGCACAGAAAATCAGTTTATTTAACCAATGATTTCTGTTTTATTTCCTTCATTAGAAGAACGGAAACACAGAAAATAGTCAAATAAATTTTGTCTGGGTCAAATCTATTTCACTTCTTTTGCTCCCAGTAAACAGTAGTAAGGGGCAGGGTTTTCAATGCAATGAAAGTAGGCAAAAAGTGCCAGCTAATTAATTAAAAAGTAAACAAGGAAAATTAAACACTGTGTTGAAAATAAAGGCAAAAGTGAAGAGAGTCTTTAATTGTGGAACAAGTTGGAGAAAAGCAATTAAGATACTGTCTGGAAGAAAATAGGAGAGGTGGCAGAGAACAAATCATCCACCAGGAAAAACTTCCTGAGCTTTAAATATTTCATAACTCTTCATTATGAACAGTTCTTCCTCTCCCCGATTTTTTTCTCTATGTTCCCATGGCACTTCAGGACTCCAGGCATTCCATTTCAGAGCCTCCCCTGTTAGCTGCAGCATGACACCAAGGCTTCACTCCCACTCTGTGCTCTCAGACCCAGCTGGAACAGAGTGAGGAAGGGACTGCAACACAGTCCTGAGCCATGTTAAGTGGGACCCAAGTGCACAGGAATGCAGGGTTGGCTTAGTGCCTTATTTAATGGATGCACTTAGAAGAGTCAGAATTAATCATCAAGTCCAAGAGCCTCTTTCTGTTGATATCCAGGGATGCACTTTGTAGTAGGCATCTTGTTTGCTACTAGATTGAGGAATAATTCTTGCCTAATGTTACCAGCTGCCTATGAACAGAGCTATTTTCCAGGTGTTCCAGAAATTCTTACTGTTATCCACTACTCACCCCATCACATTTATATATAATAATTATAATATAATTTTAATAAAATAATAAATTTCACTGACACTTGTAGCTGATGATACTTGCCTTGGAATAGCCTTCAATCAAACAATACTTTGAATGAAAAATCTTTTTTGTCCCCACTTTTACTCCGTCCTCAGAAAACATTCAATCACTTTTCAAGGTTCATCTTTCTCTACATAAGAAGCTAGAAAAGGGGGATGTGATTTAGTGGGTAAATAGTGGGGGTAAGTGGGAAGTTGGACTGGATGATCTTGGAGTTCTTTTCCAATCTTGGTGATTCTATGATTCTATGAAAAGTAACAGTATAAAACAAACCAAACAGTATTTAACCAGACCATCAAGTCAAGCAATAGCTAGAAGAGAGAGAAAAATTAATTAGTGGTACAGGGCCACAAAGTTCCAATGGTTTGCTTGAGGTTTACCTATGTAGTATATCAGTGTATACATATCTAAAGAGTAGGGCAGGGATGCACTGTGAATGGTATTTGATGCTGTAGCATTCCACCACACTGAGCCTGTCTGAGAAAACCCATTTGTTCATTAAGCCCATTAAGAACTATGCCCTTATATTTCTGCTTCCCCTATCTCAATCTTACACTTTCCCAGCTAGGTGCTTAGAGAACTACGCATTTGAGTGTAATGTTAGCTAGTGTCCCAAAACTGCCTTTATTAAAAAGGAATCTGCTCTCCAAGCACAAAGAGAAGGGTGAGTGGGAGAGTGGATTCTGTTTCATTATTGGTTTGAAAGCAGAAGGATATAAAAAGATGAACACTAGTAGATTCTGCATAATCATCTAATTTTGTGAATATTAATATATCAGCACCATAATGTGCCTGATAGCTTAAACATTGTTAAATTACTGCAGGATATTACAAACTTATGTTATATACCACAGGGGAGTTTGGGGCAGACTTGAGAGTGTGCATGGCTAGGAGCTGAGCACTGAAGGAAGCAGAAAGGATGAGTTGGGGGCTTCAGGTCAACTGGCCATTTTCTGCCTCATTGGCAGCATCCTCAACCTCAGTTAAGTTCAAGCCAGTACACCGCAGGTCTAATCTGGAAATGGAATCATGTCCACCCAGAGCGCTCTTAAAATGCTGCAGACCTCAGAGCTGGAATATGGGAATTCAGACACTTGAAATGCAGCATCTGCATTACTGCAGCTTTACACATATTGGAGGGGCAGCCAATATCAGTGTAACAGTTTTGTGCATGCAACTGATATCCAAAACTTAACTCCCAGTTGTTTGTTCCTCTCAAGGAAAGTGGAAATTGCTCAAGTCACCCAACAGTCACATTACAACAATGATACCAAACTGACATAGTATTTTCTGAACAGTATAAAAGCTAAAAACCTTAGAAGGGTGATATTATGATACAAGACTAAAATCTGCTGCTTATAGCAACAGAGGTTGCACCAGCGTGATGTTTTTCTGCTTGGCTCCTTTTCTGTTCCATGGCTTGTTTTAAAGTATCTTGAATCTAGGCAGTGTTTTTCCAGGTATCTATCTGGAAGATAAGAGATTAAGAATTAAGATTAAAAGATTAAAAGGTGGGCAATAACAATCCTTTAAATCTAACTACGGGTTTTCAGAATCAGAAATTGATTTTGAAATTATTGAAATTATCAGGGATTGTGAACAAATTCTGTCTGAGTGCAGCACAGAGAGCCCATCCTGCAGCTTTGTGTGCAATATAGAGGCTGTGAATATACCCACTTGGTTGATCTGAAACAATTAAGAAGGCATCTGCTTATTATCCTGTTGGCCTTCATGGAAGACAGTTGTGAAGCACTTTTAGGAGACCAGAAATACATACAGGCAAACAAATTGTTGATGATGATACCTAGTGAATTATAAAGAGTGGTGATGCACTGGAATAGACTGCCCAGGGAGGTGGTAGAGTGGAAACAGCACTGCTTCAGTTTTATTTGCAAAGAGTCTTTATGCAGTAGCTGAAAACCTTTATTCAGTACAAGCTGATTTACAAAGCTTAATGCAAAAAGAATGGAAGCTATTACCATTAATAATGTTTATTCATATCCAATCTTTTATTTTAAGGCACTACTTAACCTGAATGGCCACACTGTAACTTAATCTCCATATCACGATTTATCACTATGAACTTCTGTAAGTTAAATAAATCACCTGCAGAGCTGTAAATATTAATGAAGTATTGGGAAAAGGCACTGGTTCTGAGCTGCGTTAGTTGGCTTGCTGCTATCAATATTAATGAGGTCTTGTGAGTGTTTCCTTTGGTGACGAGTCGTGTTACCAGGTGTAAACCTATAAATATTAATGACACGGACAAGGCAATCTATTTGCTAAAGAACTATGCTCTTTTATAAGCAAGCAGATGTATTCCACCCCGAGTGTTTTGATGTTGGTTTATGTAACAGCCTCAGCCTCCAGTGTTGCTCCAGAGGCAGCAGCATGGTGTTTTGACAAACACATCCACCCAGTGTGCACAAGTTGGTTCAGTTTTGGAGTTCTGAACACAGCCCTGTTTGCCAAGCACTGCCTCCATCCCACTATCAGTGCTGCATTGCAGGGCCTTCAGACAAGGAGGTATCTGGCAAAGCTGTAGCAGACCCAGACACATTTATACGAGCAGCGCAGATAGCAGGACAGGTTTAACTTCACTTGTTCCTTCCCACTGTAAAACTTGTTTTCAGTTATTCTCAATTTTCCCAAAGATTTCTGGTATCTCTGTTCCCAAGCAGAGGATGTGCCTGGAAAGCTGTGGGATCACCCCACCAGGGTGTGATGCAGTGCACTCTGTTCCATAAGGCAGCAGAGCTTCCTCAGAGTTTTCCTTTCCCCACTCAGGGCCTATCTTTGCTTGTGCTCAAGGTAAACTGTGACATTCCATCTCTTATAAGTTCATAAGTTCATAAGGTTGGAAAGGACCTATAAGATCATCTAGTCCAACCATCCTCCTATCACTATCTCTACCCAACTACTAAATTAAGTCCTTTAGCACCTCATCTAAACGCTTCTTGAACAGCGCTAGGGATGGTGCCTCAACCACCTCCCTAGGCAGGCCATTCCAGTGCCTGACCACTCTTTCAGAAAAGAAATGCTTCCTGAGGTCTAATCTAAATCTTCCCTGGCGCAACTTGTGGCCATTCCCTCTCGTCCTGTCATTACTTATCAGGGAGAAGAGGCCTACCCCCTCCTCACCACAACCCCCCTTCAGGAAGTGGTAGAGTGCAATAAGGTCTCCTCTGAGCCTCCTCTTCTCCAGACTAAACAATCCCAGCTCCCTCAGCCGCTCCTCATAAGACTTGTGCTCCAGGCCCCTCACCAGTTTTGTTGCCCTTCTCTGAACACGCTCCAGGGCCTCAATGTCCTTCTTGTAGTGAGGGGCCCAAAACTGAACACAGTACTCGAGGTGGGGCCGCACCAGAGCTGAGTACAGGGGGATGATCACCTCCCTGCTCCTGCTGGCTACACTATTTCTAATACAGGCCAGGATGCTGTTGGCCTTCTTAGCCACCTGGGCACACTGCCGGTTCATGTTGAGCCGAGCATCAACCAACACCCCCAGGTCCTTTTCCTCTCTACATTCTTCAAGCCATTCTGCCCCAAGCCTATAGCATTGCATGGGGTTATTGTGGCCAAAGTGCAGGACCCGGCACTTGGTCTTATTAAACCTCATCCCATTTTGCTCAGCCCAGCTGTTCAGCCTATCCAAATCCCTCTGAAGGGCCTCCCTACCCTCAGGCAGTTTGACACATCCTCCCTCTTATCACAGGGTTTGGGGGTGGGGAAGTTGGAGATACTAAGTTTACTGGTGTTATGGTGTCAGGAATTTCTTTCAGCTCATATATTTCTATGACCAGACAAGGCTCACAGGCTTCTAAAATACCTGCAAATAGATATTTCACACTTAATACAGGGTTGAGTTTCTTGTTGTGTTTTGTTATAGGAGGAACTAGTTTCTAAGAATGAAGGTCCTTCAAGAGAAGTCAGTTTGAGGAAGAGAACTTAATTATGGGAGGAATGATGGAAGGGCAGGAAATACTAAAAGGAGTACTGGGGTTGCAAAAGCACAAAGGTATTGCTGCCTTTGTCAAAAATGAGAAATCAGTTCTTTGAGATTTCATTTCCTTCGGAAGGCTTCATTGTGCCAGGTCAGCACAGTTATTTCTACACCTTCAGTTGGGAGCATTAGTTGCAACAGGATTTTTTTATAGTTATCCATGACTTCCTGACATTACTCGTGTCTTTATTCCAGCCTCAGTAAAGCCTACATTTTCTACAACAAGCAATCACAGAACTATTCTATTGGTTCTAAAAGTGTCTTTTTCCATGTCTTTCCTCTCCTTTTCAGTTAATGATAATTTTTCAGTGTTTCTAATAAGAAGAGGCTTGGGACAAAGACTGTCACCCAAATGGAGTTTGTAACTTATTGTACCAATAACATTCTTTCCTCAATAGACAAAAGAGAGTGTGAAAAAGAATGTAAGACAGCCTTTACTGGACTTCCTTCTTTCTTCCAGAAATACAAAGAACAGTGGTAATAGACTCATCAGTTTTCCAGAGCCTTTTAACAAAATCAATGTTTTTGAGAACTTTTCTTTGAATTGTAAATACAAAACCATCGAGGGTCTCCTGTTTCAAGATACTGTGGAAAGCAGCTTTGTAACAGTATCTTGTTGCTTGAAAAATGCCAATTCAGACAGATTTTACTTTCTGAAAAAGACTTTGGATCATAGATAGAAAGTTCTTAGGTTGCATAATATTCTATACACTGGGGTATCTAAACCAAACAAAGTGTTTTGGTTTTTAAAAGAGTTTCTGTTTCTGTGATGGTAAAGCATGGAGTAATCCTGCACAAAGATTAAGGCCCAAAGATTTGTTAGTGTTCTGGCTCTCCATGCCTGCTCCAAATAGGCACTGGAGAAGGTTGCCCTGAGAAATTGGGGATTTTGTGAGCTATTCTATCATTCTACGATTCCTAAAACAGCTTTTAATTCTCATTTGCTTTTCTATCAAAGTTTAGTTTCTATTGAAACTTCCATATTTGAGTTTTTCCCCTTCCAAACATTACTAGTCTTGTTATCCTTTTTCTCAGTGGTAGTGAACCTCCACTTCAGTAAATTCAGTGAATAAAAACAGTGAAACCTCTCAAGCACATCTGCTTGCTCCATTCCCTACATCTCAACTCTCCTTTTCACAGAAACATCTCACCAAACATGTTGTCCTTCATCACATTAGAATTGCATTGCACTAAACGAAACCATGTTCAGTAGATATTAAAATACCTTGCACAGCTTAACTTTTGAGTTGAAAAAATGCTTCTAGATTTTATCTAACCTTTATGTTATGCCTAATGTGATTATGGCTAATACAGTCATATTACACAAAATATTACTTATTACATTATCCACATATTATAACCATTAATCATTATTTGCAAACTGCTCATTTCTGTGGAGATATAGTATTCTATATGAGAGAAACAGAAGAAAAAATTGTTTGCATTTTTTAGCATATATTTACCAATAAAAGAGGATTTTTCTCTACCTGACTAGGCAAATTACCCACCAGGCAAGTATGCATATGAATTTCCTACTGATAAAGTAATTAGTCTAATTTAATTAGGATGAAACCTGACCTAGGAATGTTCTCATTATTTTATCTGGATGACTAAAACTATTTAGGATGGAAAATATGAATGACAAATTACTAATATTTTAATTCTTACAGAAATATAAGAATTCCAAACTTAGAAGTGTGTATATGCTTATAAATATATACTTTCAAATGTAAGTCCTTCAGGCTACACATAGAAGATCCATCCCCAGTAATTCTCCCAGATCAAAAGCCTGCTTGCAGAAAGGGAAGAGGTATAAATGTAGTTAAATGAAAAATAGTATACTGTTCTGCCTAAGGTTTCCAGCTGCTTTCATATGCACTATTCATAGTTGCTTATCTTACAAGAGGTACAGATGCTACATGCACCCTGGATGGTACTTGGACCACAAGCATCCTTCTGAGAAAGGTACTATGCTCTGACCACCTCTCCAAATGAGTGCAGTAGACAATGGGTCATGATGGCAATAACCCTTCTGAACACTTCCCCTCCCACTAAACTTACATCTCTGGGACTTCCTGAGTCAAGGGGATGCCCTTGCATTGTATAGCCCTCAGTGGATTTTTCTTCCCTTTCAGCATAGAGCACAGCTTGTTGAGAGAACAATCTTTCAGAGGTCAACACATTTGTCATACTTGGTTCGAACTGTGACTACCATGCTGAAAAATGCGTGCAGTGGGCTTACGGGCTGACAGACAGTGGTGATAGAAGCCTTGTTTTCTGGAAAGCTGAACTGAAACCTCCATCAGATTCATCAATTATTACTCATCCCAAATCACATTTTTCATACAATCTCCTCTTCTATGAGCTGAAAGGAGTATTAGGGCTGCAAATCCTTTATTCACTGACAAGATAACAGGCCTGCTAACATAAAAGCATTTTTATTTTACATATGAAAAGTAAACCTTTTATCCAATTTAATAAGAAAGCATTTATCTTATTTTTTTCTATTGTTTTAGTGATTCAAAAGCTGAGATATCATGAATTAATTAGAGAATGCATTGGTTAGTAAATTAATTTTCCTGCATATAATTTTATCTTAAAGTATCAGTGCTTATCCAAAGAAAATGAAATTCTACAGATAAAACATTAATATGGATGGGATAATTTAATCAAAGGAAAAGGCTGATTAATTGGCAGCAGCGGAGGCAAAAGAAGGGGGAAAAAACACCTGCCTGAACCCCAGACTTAAATTCTCTAGATGAAACTGTCCATCTTTGACAAAAATGCTTTATGTTACTTACTGGCACAGTGTGGGCTATCCTAGTAGTGTAACACCATTTTGCCTTCCTCTTTCCAAATAGAATTTGATGGCTTGAATCCAAAAATATTTGCTTGTTGCCTGTGTGTGCTTCTTCATTATACAAACACTCTCAATGCATTTGCCCTGAGTTCCCATGTCCTTCTTGTTATTCCAGTCTAAGCAAAGCAACTCAGATGCTGTTGGACAGCGTGGAAGAGATCATTTTTCCTTGTCCCATGGCACAATTCCTGCCGATCAGCTCCTGTTCTTGGTTGTAACAGCGTTGAAAAACTTATTTCAGAGGATGATTTTCCTTCTTTGCAGTGACTGCAGTTATTTGAGACACAGTGATGACACTGACATCTCTGAAACCCTGTGTAGCTCAGTACTGAGGGGAAGAAGCCACAGTGTGTTTTAGGAATGGTAAATGCAACTTTGGACATCAGTTAATTTTCTTCACCAAGACAGATTGCTAAAGTAAAAAAAAAAAAAAAAAAACCAACCCAACAACAGTACTATAACATATTTTGTGTTTCTACTGTATTGTTTTATAATATCCTACTGCAGTAAATAAAACAAGGTTCACTTAGCTAACATAGCACACTGCTTAAAACTTCAAGAGTTCCTTTTTTTTTTTCCAACTTTTACTTACTTTTTACTCAAATGAAACTTTCCTGAAGAGAATATCCACCAGATTCTGCCTGCATGGATGATGGATGGCCCATGCCACCACTTCAAAGAAATATATAAACATCTCTAGTGAGACTGCCACAGGTAAGGTTAATTTACAAGTTGTGCTCCTCTTAGATTAAAAAACAGGGTTTCTGACACAATGATGTAAAATATGAATGTATGGAGAAACACTAGTTTGTACCGAAAACAAATGAGATATTAGAACTAACTCTGTTTACAAATGTTTTCCCCTTAAGGGTAGAAAAAAACAAAAAGTTGCTGCAACTGTTTCTCTCTGTTATTGTACTAGCAGCCCTGGACAGGGCTTCCTCTTGAACAAATGCTGAACAGCCCTGATCACCAAAGGTACATTTATATGGCCTAAGCCAACAGCCTGATGTGCAAAAAATACTCACTGTGCTCCCCCTCCTCCTCTGCTCAGGATGCACAGCACTCTTTTTTGTGCTGTTTCATGTCCACCATCAATAACCCATCTTTCACAAAAAAAGTAGATTCATTTAAGAGTTTCCTGTATCTGGAAACGTTGGAAACTCTGAGGCTCTGCTTATCTTGTAGAGTGCTTAGCCAGAGTCTAGCCGCAGATCTTTCCCACCTCATACCACAGCTTCTTTTTTTGCCTGTCTTTTCGTCAGACAGCCCTTTGAACAGACAGTGGTACTGATGACAGGACAGCATTTGCTGCCACCATGCTGACAGGGACATGTGGATCTATAGCTACAATGGAGTAGCAAGAGAAGAGGGAATTAGAGATGCATTTCCCAAACTTAATTACTGCTGGTCTCCAAGTGCTTCCTACTCTACCACAGAAGAATTACATATGGAGCTCATCCTGTCCAACTCCTGCTCAGCAGTGTAATTTCTGACCAAGGAACTAATCTAAAATGAAGCACCTCACAACTTTTCTCCAGGTCCCAAACTACTGCTTTCTCCATACAAGCATTACCTCACACATGCAAGTCTGATCTGCAGTTCTACTTTCAGCATGCAGCCAGTTCTGCTTTACCTGCTTCCTCCTTTTCCTCAGTGCCTTGAATATTCTCATATGGTGGGGCTTCTTTTCACATTATGGGACTAGTGCAAGTCCTGGTCACCAGGACTTACCAGTGATTGAGGGCAAGTTGAAGACATGGTTTCAAACGTGGGTGTGTTTTTTAGCACTTTGGTGACCCCTTACCTGCATCATCCTTAAGAAGCCACAAAAGCTTCTTTCAGTCTTCCTCCAGGAAAACACTCAGTTTTCTGTATACACAGCTGCATTTGTCTACTTCATGAGGATCTTCATGCTTTATTTCTGTTGCCACCTCCTGGACAACAGGCACAGATCTTTTTCCACAGGTCTTGGTAGCACATGGGTAGTATGGCATTTGCTGAAGTCCTTGGAACACAGAAGAGCCACAGTTGCTCACTGTGCCACAGAGTCTGTTCTCCATGTGCAGCTGCAGCATAAAATTACAGACTCATCTCTGTTTGAGAGGAGGTAACAGATAATTTTAGGAATTTGACATCAAGGGAATTAAAGTGGTGCTTATGCCTTTTCTGGACTGGGAATGCTCTCCTAATCACTTCTTCTCTGAAAAGTCACAACTAAATCACTTATTCTGTAAAGCAGGTACATGAGAAATAAAATGCCCTTATGATGGAAGTAATGATACCCATGCAAAATCACTCTAGCCCTTAGATAATACATTAACAGGCATTTTTAGAGAAAAGGCTTTTGCTTACCTGATGCTTTCTATGATGTACATTTAACTATCTGTGTAGAGCTTGATTGTTCATTAATGGAAAAATTTATATCAAATCATAGTCTGCTAAGCCTTCGCTTTCAAAAGTTTGCATAAAAATGAGGTGCACAGTTTGATTCAGAAAGCAAATGCTGTCACGTTCTCTCTCAAGCAAAATATCAAGGGAGAAGTATAAAAAAGTAGAGAAAACTACTAATGTTTAATGAAATGCTTGAAAACTTACGAAAAACAGAATGCAAAATATGTCCTGAGGTAATAGACCTCAGATCTATGAGTAATGTTTTTTATCTTTGATGAGTCCAAATATACTTCATATGTTTTTCTTCATTTGAGGCACAAAACTTGAGGTAAGCTAATCAAACTAAGAATAATCATAACTAGTATTTATTCTGAATTATACATCTGCATATTAATGTGGAAGAATATAAATATTTAATGCGCATAAACTATTTTCATTCTAAGTTTGGGAGGAACATGTCCACTGCTCCAGCATTGCCCTGATGGGGGGATCTGTGCCTGTGACCTATCTGAACAAACATTTAAATCCCTACATGTCCAAATATCCACAGTTAACATTCTCAGAATGCAAAAATGTCTTCTTCTAAAGGTATCACTTGAATCCTAGCCATGTCCAGAAGCTAGCTGCTTAAGTATTGAAAGAGGTTTGGTCTGTACAAATCTCTGCAATTTCATTCCAAACTAGCCCCCAAGGAAGAGTCTTAACCTTCATTTATATGTTGATGTACTGCCTATAAAAATTGGGCCCAGCACCAATGTAGAAGGAAAACCACATAAGCTATGGGTTGGAAATAGTTCAGGAGAGGTACGAATGCGTTTATAAATCTTACAAGCACTGCAAAACACAAGATCACCTTTCTATCTAGTTTCTCTGACCTGTGCTTTACCTGAAGATTGCTGCCTTCCTTCTTTTCTCAACTTAAAAAAATAACTTAGCAATATACATTGCCTTTTATGCACTGCCCAGTGAATACACACCAATTATGGCAGATGCACATGTGAACCACATCTCAGATTAGATAAAATGAAGAGGGATGTTGTTTGCATGTGCAGAGACAAGATCAGGAAAGCCAAAGCACAGATGGAGCTGAACTTGGTGAGGGATGTGAAAAATAATAATGAGGTTCCCTCTCTGATTAATGAGGATGGAGAATTGGCTTCCTCAGATGTGGAAAAAGCTGAGGTGCTCACCTCATGTTTTGCCTCGGTCTTCACTGGTAGTCAGGCTCCCTGTGTCTGCCAGGACCTTGATCTTCTAGGTGTGGGTAAGAGGAGTGTTTTCCATCCCACTGTAACAGTGGAACAAGTCCGAGACCTCCTAGTGAAACTGAATGTATGTGGTTCCATGGGGCCAGATAATATGCATCCCAGGGTTCTGAGAAAGATGGCTGATGTGGTTGCTGAGCTGCTCTCCATCATATTTGGAAAATCATGGCTGACAGGTGAAATCCCCTGAGACTGGAAAAAGGGAAACATTACTGCCATTTTAAGAAAGGGAGAAAGGATGACCTGGGGAACTACAGCCTGGTCATCCTCACCTCTGTGCCTGGGAAGATCATGGAGCAGATCCTTCTGGGTACCATGTTAGGGCACATTCGAGACAAAGAGACGATCCAAGACAGCCAGCATGGCTTTAACAAGGGCAGATCTTGCCTGACCAATATGGTGGCCTTCTATGATGGAGTGATGGCACTGGTGGACCTGGAAGGGCGACAGACATCTACCTGGATTTCTGCAAATCCTTTGACATAGTCCCTCACCACATTCTTCTCTCTAAATTAGAGAAGTATGGATTTGAAAGATGGACTGTTCAATGGATTATGAACTGGTTGGCTGATAGCAGCTAAAGAGTTGTGATCAAAGGTTCTATGTCTAAGTGGGGGCCAATCACGAGTGGTGTCTTCCAAGGGTCAGTCTTGGGATTGGTGTTCTTCAGCATTTTCACCAATGACACAGATGATGGAATCAAGTGCACCCTCAGCAAGTTTGCAGGCAACACCACACTGAGTGGTGCAGTTGATACATTGGATGGAAGGGAAGCCATCCAGAGGAACATGGACAAGCTGGAGAAGTGGGCTCATGTGAACCTAATGAGGTTGAACCAGGCTTAATGCAAGGTGTTGCACTTGGGCGGGGGCAGTCTCAGGTATTTATACAGACTGGGAGAAGAACTCCTGGAGAGCAGCCCTGCAGAGAAGGACCTGGGTGTCCTGGTGGATGAGAAGCTGGATATGAATCAGCAGTACAGGCTTGCAGCCCAGAGGGGCAACTATATCCTGGGCTACGTTAAAAAAGGGGTCACCAGCAGGGAGAGGGAGGTGACTGTCCCTCTCTACTCAGCTCTTGTGAGGCCCCATCTGGAGTACTGCGTCCAGGCCTGGGGACCCCAGCACTAGAAAGACACAGAGCTCTTGGAATGGGTCCATAGAAGGGCCACTAAAGTGACTGTGAGCTAGAGCATCTCTCCTGTGAAGGTTGAGGGAACTGGGCTTTTAGCTTGGAGAAGAAAAGGCTCCTAGATACCTCACCGTGACCTTCCAATACTTGAAGGGAGCATATAAACAGGAGGGGGAACAACTATTTATATAGGTTGACAGTGCTAGTACAAGGGGGAATGGTTTTAAACTAAGACAGGGAGATTTAGGTTAGATATTAGGAGGAAGATTTTCACTCAGAGGGTGGTGATGCACTGGAACAAGTTGCCCAGAGAGGTTGTGGATAACCATCCCTGGAGGCATTCAAGGCAAGGCTGGATGTGGCTCTGAACAGCCTGGTCTGGTGGCTGACAACTCCGCCCATGGCAGGGGGTTGAAACTACATGATTTTTGATGTCTTTTTCAACCCAGGCCATTCTATGGTTCTATAATTCTACAATTCTATTGCAGCCCTTAGTTTTTAATGTACTTAAATGCAAAAACAAAACAAAACAAAATTAAAAAAATAGTAATTTTTTATGAAAGTATCTGAAGATTTCTCTAATTTGGAATATATGTGATGCTTGTGATATGGTTCTGTTCTTTGGAATAAAGCAGCATGTCACCTGATCTACATTTTACTAAATAGCCATTCCTTCCTCACAGTTTTGGATGCAGAGAGGCAATACTGCTTGCAGCATGCAGAGCACATACACCCAGCTACATGTGCAGCTGTGGGAATGAAAAGCCAGGCAGAATTGCAAGTTGGCAGGTTACACCGTAGGTAGTACAGCTGCAAACTTCTTTATCATTTCTGTTTGATTTCATTATTCTGGATGTCCTGGGAAAATCAGCTTTCCGGGAAACCATTCAGGGTGCCCTTTAATGATTAATACAAACTTCCAGAAAATATTTGCGTGCACGTACTACAGTGCATCTGTGAGGATACAGGCACTGAAGCAAAGCACAGACAATAAGGGCCAGCCCTTAATAATTCCTGATGCATCTTCTGATTAGCTAAAATACAATAATTTTGCCTTAACTGAATAATGCTATGAAGACAGATAAAAGTCACTTCTTATTGCTGCAATCAAGCAAAAAGGGGAAGAATTCAGCAGAAATAGAGATGCCTGCTCAAAGGCATGCATGAGTAAGGCTGGGCTATAAGCAAGGGGTCATAGACCTAACAAGTACTCTCCTCTACTGTGTGAAACCCGAAAGTATGAAAACTTCTGCTTCTACCCAATTGAAAATCTAGTACTGTTTTCCCTTATGAATACCTAAGACCATGATTTTGGCAGCTTCTTAGTTTAATAATTTCTTATTTTGTATCTCAGACATAGTAAATGCCTTAGTAAAAACATATAGTTGAATTGGACTGGAATTGGCAAGAGTATGAGTCTGGTGTGGGAATCTCATTTCAGATGAATACAAGGCTTACTCAGGGATGGTATCCCTCCTCCTTCTGCCACTGGAGGTCAGCTTGTTAAAGTGCTTTTATTATATGTGGCATGGTTTTAAATTTGCTGAGAAGTCAGCACAGCATGAATGGGAAAGAGTCACAGTGAGGCAAAGAAACTAATCAGATTAAATACCCTCACAACCTGATGAAGAATTCTCACATTTCCATGCCATCCAACAGCAACATGGTCACCTTCCTCCTTAGGAGACACTTTTGAACTGTAGCACCAATAACCCTTCTTTGGCTAGGCAGCAACTTTTGTAAAACTTCTGCATAATAAACAATGCCCATAAACACATTTCACACTTTATCTTTCTGGCTGAATGATTTGGTAGGAAGTGACCTACTTGAAAATGTACTTGTTACAGACATGAGCTTAGAACTCCAGGGTTTAAGAAAAATGAATGTATTATAAGGTTGAAATAAGGTTGGAAGAGAAGATGCCAAGCCATAGAAATGTGTTTTACTTCAAGTGATTATCAAAGCAGCATGAAAGATAGTCCTTGCTATTTTCTCCCATTGTCTACCTCCTCCCTCCCCCCAAACGCCCCCTTTATTTGAGTATCTGAACTTCTTAGATCTTCCATATATTTCTTTCTTCGTCAATATTTTTTTCTTTATTTCACTTTTATCTCACCATCCACAATGCCACCTTCAAGACCAAGTTCACAGATGTTTGTTCCAGGAATGCCAGATTACTTTTACAAGTTCATAAAATCACAGAATCACCAAAGTTGGAAAATACCTCCAAGATCATTCAGTCCAACTGTCTACTTACAACCAATATTTCCCCACTAAATCATGTGCCTCAGTACAACATCTAAACATTTTTTTAACAACTCCAGGGATAGTGACTCAACCACCTCCCTGGGCAGCCCAATCCAGCACCTAACCACTCTTTCAGATAAGTGATTTTTTCCTAATACCCAACCTGAATCTCCCCTGATGCAACTTGAGACCATTTCCTCCAGTCCTATTGCTAGTTACATGGGAGAAGAGGCCAACCCCCACCTCACCACAACCTCCTTTCAGGTTGGAGAGAGCAATAAGGTTGTTGCACAGGCTTTGATACATGGACTAAGAATTTAGAAGGAAGTCTTATAAAAATTGTAAAGTAAACAAAAAGCAGGAAAGCCATAAATAAAATCATTGAGGACTTCAAAGGCTGGTGGAGACGTGGTGAGATTCTGTTGGCATACAAGGAAGGAAAGAGTGAGACGCACCAAATGCAAACAAGGAAGAAGATAGTGTTATAGATTTGTGAAAGCTGTTTGACATAGCTATTACAAAACTATTAGTTGCAGGAAGATCATATCATTTAAATTTCAGCTGAAACTGTAGCCCTTTATCCTCCTAAATCTTTTTCAAATGTGCTGCATTTCTGAGAGAAAATATTAATATTCAATGAAGATGCATGATTGAATTATCTTGTTTCTAACAGGAGGCATAAAAGGGAAGGATTCACGAGTGTTTGATCCCAAGTTGAGAAAATGTTTCAATGAACCACAGATTGTACCAGAGACGAGCAGTATTAATCAGTATTAATCCCTTTCTGCTTTTGTAATGAACACTGGAAGCTGTGGGGATCAGCAGGAGGACCCAATATCAAACAAGCCAGGTACTCAGCATGATGATGACAGGTTCTGGAGACAACATCAGATATTCATGTGGGTGTTGAAAACAGGACAAAGAAATTGGTTTTGATGATCCATCTGCAGAATTGCTCAAGACCAAGGTTAATTTTGCAAGGCTCTCTGCGAGAAGATTGTTCTTCCTGCAGAAAAGCTTTAATGAAGGTGTGCTAGGGCTGATTAAAAATCAACTTTTTAATTTCACCTGCTTAAGAAGAAAGCTTAAACCTTCCCTTTTTCCTCACAGGTCACTGTGAAGAAGTTGTCATGTAAGCTTGGACAACCAAAGCAAAAAGCCTTAGAGTGAGAGCTCCAGACTCATAAGGTTTCATTTGAATCAAATCAACTGATTTATAAATATACTTGTAATCTAATAAGTGTTCAGGAGACAAACAGGGTCTCTGTTTGCAGCAGAACAAAGCAGTGTCAGCAGTTATTTGCCAAGAGTGATGAACTTGGTTAATTTAAACATCTGTTCCTTGGCTGCTCTATGTCCTTTGCATTGCAATGGGAGTTCACACTTCAGCTTTTCTGGTTGAGCTCAGAACTGTGATGCTCATAATATGCCTGAGCTTCCAGGAATAGTTTGTGCCACATCTCGTGGTTGTCCCATGCCATTCTGTTGGTTATGGTAAATATGGAAAAAATACACTTAGATTCATGGTTTATAGAGACTGATGTCTTTGTGAAGTTAATACCATTCTGTATTTGCTATAGTGTTGTTAGAATGGCGTTTGCTGCTCACTTCCTGAACAAAAACCAGCAAATATCATGTCTCCCACGCTTCTAAACAAAATTGTTTGTAGAACAATGGTTAGGCATGTCAGAGGAGCTGCAAGTCCAGATCTGATTGCTTACAGTCAGCCTGAATGAAAACAGAAGCAGAAATGCCACAGTTTGGGCAGTTCCTCAGCCCTGCCATCAACAGATGGCATCCATGGGCAATGGACAGCAACCCTCCTGCTCCTCCTCACCAGCTGCCCCCAGCTTCTGCTCTGCTCCATGCACAGGTGGCTTAGTGTGGCTTTGCTGCTCTCTGAGCTCAAAATGGTTGAAGGTAAATGTTAGTCTCCTCCAAGAACATGCTTTGAAACATTACATGATGTGTTTATAGTCTGTATCTTAACACTCTGGCATTCATTTATTTCAGCTGGTCTAAGCTGTTCACCTCAGTTAGTATGGTCAACGTGGAGTTAATGAAGCTCTCTAGGTAAGAAGCAATTGACACAAGTGGCTTAGCAGGGCTGAGAACAGCAATAGGAGTGTGAAAAACCACGGGGATCGTAAGAGTGGGAACACTATTGTCTTTTCAAAATTAGAACAAAAGACCAATATTGGCATTTCCAGTTGTTGCTCAGATGATTGTGATATCAGCTTTTCTTCCTTCTGTACCTGGCCAGAAAAAGGTAATCCATGGCACAGAGATCTCATTGCTTCACTTTACCTGTCTGTGAACACAATGTATTTGACCCTACAATGTACGATTTCACAAGCAGTAGAAGAATTTCTCACTCTCTTTTTGCATGGAGAGAAAGAGACAGAGATGCACAATTATCACATACGCCTCACATGCATTAGTATGTTCAGGCATATGCTGTAGAACTATAAGCCTTCATTAAAAGAAAACAAGCCAACAAATTTGTAATGTAAAATTTAAATACAGGTGAAAGTAATTTGCTAAGCTGGCTACAGTTAATTACAAAATCAGACTGTCGTTGTGAGCTCTGCTATTTTTTCCAGCGCCACTTCAATGCTTTGCCAGTAAATAATTTTACAGTGTCAAAATCCATCACTGCATAACAAAGACACTGCATCTGTGATCAAAATCATTCTATTTCCCCTGGAGACACATATCTATGAAAAATTTAAGAGGTCATCAGTCACGGTCTCTTTTCAATATTTATAATGTTACAGCTCGGGATAAGAACATTTCTGTTCTTGTCACAACAGAAATCAGTCTGATCTATACGAAAATAAATAAATAAATAAATAATGCATCACTGTGCTTAGGTAGAATGCATCTCATCCCTTGTTTTGGAAGTTATATAAAATAGCTATGGCTCGCTCTGTTACTTTCAGATAGCTTGTAAAGGGATGAAAATAGCTGTCAATACAAATGGGACTCAGGCTCCAGGTTTAAGTATCTAGCACATTATTATATTGCATAAAAACTTGGAAGAACAATGTCAGATGCATTCATCTTGTGTCAAGTGCTCTGAAATTTTACATCCTCTAACAATTCAGATATGCATTATACTCAAAATCTTTCATGGCTACATTTAATTCGTTATTTTTCCAGAGCACATTAGCTGTTTGTTGATGGTAGAAGAATCACTTGATAATAGTACAGCAGCTATTGTGTCTTATCATTAACTATTGGACTTTTTACTGGAAACCAAAGCATCATCATAAAATCCAAATAAACATTTCACAAAGCTCATCATGGAGGATGCATTATATTAAACTCATCTGAAAAGAAACTCTCTGAGGTGTGTTTCATAGGCACTTGCTTCCCAATTTTTTCCATTAGTGTCAAGATTCAAGCCACAATAAGCGCCTTTAAGCTGGTTCCTCAGCTCAATTAGAGAAATGTCTGGATAATAACTCCAATGGTGCCTTTCTCTGTCACTTCCATGGAAATTTTGACCACTCTTTGGCTTATCACAGGTCTAATGATCTCCTGATTAAGGAACAGAAGTCTTTGTATTGGCTAATACACATCTCACAACCTAAGTGCACCAGAGGACAGGATCTGTGCAGTGAGGATGGGGTGGACATTCAGGGTAGATACTATGTGCCCACACTCACAATCTCACATATTTATTTGCAAGGTAACGCTTAAATATTAACTCACTAATATTGTGAGAGGACATTCGCTTTTATTTCTGACATTTGCTACCTGTTTGTGCAAGTAGCACAAAGACAGGAGCTCCAGCTGCTCCCAGGTTGAGATGTGGCTCTTCCTGCCCTACCTCCTACTTCCCCTTCATGTGAAAAATCAACTCAGAAACTCTCTCTAGGAATCAGTATTCCTCATTAGCCAGGAAATATGCTCACTTCTTGAAAAGTCCATAGTGTAATGTCCAGGTATTGCAGGTCAAAGAAAGATTAAGCAGTCAATTTGTTTTAGAAACAGAGAAAAAGTGAGCTTGACCTATTACTCATTTCTCCACTCCCACCCAAACTATTAGATAAGTCTGATATCAAGTGCTTGAATTCATTAACATTTCTGAAGAATAGAGGAGACTGAAACACATTCCTTTTAATTTTCCATCTCATGCTGTCTCTGAAGAAAGAAACTCCTTGTAATTTCATATGTTGAGCTCTGGTTGCATCCATTTTGATGAACTGCTGGACTGCAGAACAGAGAGAACTTGCCAGTTCAAACACATCAAACTGATCGTAGCTCAGACTCCTGGCTGATAGAATTGACTTCAGAGGAAGCTCAGAGCTCCGGGTACTTCTGTAAAGCATGAGGTTTTCCAGAAGAGTGTAGATCTGGCACTGAGGGACACGGTTCAATGGGTATGGTGGATGGGTCAGTGGTTGGACTAGATGATCTTGGTGGTCTTTTCCAACTTGAATGATTCTGCGACACTCACAGGATTGCCAAACCTAGGGTGATATACCTGACCTCTAGGTCTTTAGTCATTATGGTAAACAGAAACAGCATAAGGAAAGAACACAACAAAACAATTTTCCATCAACGCTCTTCAAAGTTCATCTAACAAGGAGAACACTGCAAAGCTGTAACAGGAAAACATGATGGTTTGGGCTCCCCAGGGTTGCTGAAGTGTCATTCTAGTCACCTGCTGACGAGCAGAAGGAGGAGCACTCACACTGCCCATGCTGGGGGTGCCAGAACAGGGGCCTGAGGTGCATATGGTCACTGTGCTGCCCTGGGCCTCCCTGTGGGTAGGATATAGGGGAAAATTTCTTCTCAAAAGGAAAAGGGAGGCACTGGAATAGGATGCCCAGGGAGGTGGTGGAGTCATCGTCCCCAGGGACATTTAACAACCATGTAGATGTGGCTCTGAGGGACATGACTACTGGGCATGGTGGAGATGGGTTGGAGTTGGACTAGATGTTTGTGGTATTTTCCAATTGTAATGATTCTATGACTCTATGTTCCTCAGCCCCTGCATCGGGCAGCCCCTGTTGCCTATTGAAGGAGCTGCATCCTTCCCTCCCCATGTGCCGAGTCCTGCACACACTCCGTGTTGGGCAGAAGCAAATGCCAGGCTGTCTTTTGGGAAATACTTCGGGAACTGGGGAGCATTTCTGTTGAACAGGGAGGCCTGGAGTCAGTCACACCTCTAATCAGCAGACGAGGTGCTGGGTCCCCACTTGGCCCCACGGTTACCTCCCAATTAACCTCAGAGACGAAGTTCTGCACCTCAGTGGGAACACCTTACAGCAAGCAGAGGGACGGTACCAGAGAGCTGATCTCAGCACCCGAGCGATCTCCTCTTGCTCAGGAGCTCCTACCAAACCGCACAGAGAGCACGATGCTGCAGGTAGGGAGCCCGTCCTGGAGAGGCAGCGAAAGCGTTTGTCACATCGGAGCGGCCAGAACGTTCTCACTGCTCCGTGCCCGTGTGTCCCCGCCGCTCCGAGGGCAGCCCCGGAGGTCCCCGCGTCCCATCCCTCCCCGCTGCTCCCCCCGGCCGTGCCTTCTCCCTATACCCGCTCCACGCGCCCGTACCCGCTCCTATATCCCCGGCTCGGTCCGGGCGGGGGGAGCGGCCCCGGGAAGCCCCGGGAGGCGCGGCGGGAGCTGGGGGCGGGGGCTGCCGGCCGGGGCGGGGGCTGGAGCGGGGCTGGGACGATAAAAGCGGGGGTAATTGCATTTAGGCAAATGAGGCAGCCTCGGCCCTCCCCGTCGCCAGGTCTATAAAGTGCGGAGCGCTCCCGCGGGCGGCCAATGCGCGGCGAGCAGCGGCCGGCTCCCGCTGCGAACGGTGCGTGTCCGTATGTCCGTCCGTCAGCGTGTGCCTGCAGGCGTGAGGGTGCGTGTCTGTGTGCTTGGATGGATGCGCGTCTGTCTGTGTGATGCGTGGGGCTGTGAAGCTGTCTAGGAGAAAGAGTGCCTGCATGCGCTTGTGTGTCCGCACCTGTGTGCTGCATGTGCCAGCCTGGTTTGGGGTGTATTTGGTGGTGTGTGCAAGCATCCCTGGACAGTGCGTGTTGAGAGCTGTGTGTGTGTGTGCAGCTCGGGTACGCGACGGGTGAGCTTGGAAGTAGGTGTACGTGGGTAGCTGTGCATATATGTGAGGGTGTGTCCAGATGCACGCATCTGTATGTGAGGGTGTGTGTCCATATAGCTCTGTGCCCCTGTCTGAGGACAGGTGCGCCTGGATGCATGTCTGTGTGCTGTGGTGCCCAGTTGTAGGATGTATGCACATCTGGGGCTGCAGGTGTGTGCTCTGCTCCTGAGTGTGAACATGTGTAGGTGTCTGGGGTACCCTGCAGGCGCTTACCCTGCACCCCACAGGACGTCAAGGCGGCCATGAGGCTCCCACTGGCTTTCACTGTGCTGCTGCTGGCCTCTACACGGGCACTGGCTGACGAGGTGGCTGCCCCCGATGACCTCAGCTACTGGGCAGACTGGGCTGACAGCGAGCAGAAGGTGAGTGCCGAAGTTGTGGGCTGAGTGGGTGCTGGGGCTACGCTGAGTGCCACGCTATCACCCTGCAGGAGGAGCTGCCGCTGCCCCTGGAGCATTTTCTGCAGAGGATGGCAAGGAGACCCCGGCCCCAGCAGTTCTTTGGCCTCATGGGAAAGCGGGATGCGGGTGAGAGGGGTAGGGTACCCCTGCATGCTTTGCCAGCACCCATCCACACTCCTCAGAGGTCCCTTTCCCTTCTCACACCTTATGTTTTTCTCCAGAGTTTTCTTGTTGCTTGTTCAAGTTTAGTATAAGACAAACCCCCTACCAGAAAAGAGTGGGCTTAGCATTGAAGAGCTGAGTACACACCAGCAAGGAGTGTGTCAGCACCTTCAGGTCGGTGTGTGTGCCACTGGGTGCCCTGAGCATGGAAGCACCTGTGTGCACAGCTTCCTGAGCTGAGAGCTGCTCAAAGCCACCTGGCAGCATGTGGGTTTGTCTGACACAAGATTTTGTTGTCTCTTCAGAAAGAAGTGCAATTGTAAACATCATTTTTGATTTTCCTTAAGTCTCTGGAGCATGCTTGGTGTTGTTTCTGTATTTGATGCTTTAAAGTACTGCAGGAGCATTGTATGTGTTTGCCTGTTTTTGGTCTTTTTTTTTTTTTCAACCATTCTTTCCTTTTTTTTTTTCCTTTCCTCCTCCAACCAGGATATGGCCAGATCTCTCACAAAAGTAAGTTAAAAAATGTAAACATTTTAAATAATTATGCAAAGACACTTTGATGAAGAGCAGCGTGTTTCAGGGTGCAGGTGGCTCAGCTTAGCTGAGAGATGGCAGTACTAGAGGTGGATCACTGCTCTGTTAGGCAGAACACCCCATGGTCGTGTCTCAAACCTGTACTCAATATGAGCCGCCACTAGCTCTGAGATCTCAGTGCACATTAAAGTGAGGATGCTGCAGCTCTTAATTTCTCTGGGGGAAGGGGAGGCTCACTGCCAGGCTCGGAGAAGAGCAATTAAGACAGCAAACTCTGGAAGATTAGAATTGTGAATTCCCAAATCCCTGAGAATGATTCCAGGGATAAGTGAGATGCCGTGAGGTGCTTCATGTGCTGAACGGGTGTGAGTCAGCCCCACTCACAGCAGCACTGGCTGGTGATCTGCCCTTCAAAGAAGGAGAATCCAACACAGAGAGCACTAAGCGTTTTGTGCTTTGTGTCTGTGCCGCACCAAGTGGGAGGTGGTGTCAGCAGTGTGCTGTAACCTGCTTGCGCACAGGGACAGATGTATTCTCTACCTGAAGATGCTTAGATGGATCTGGAAGACCTGACCAGTCAAAAATAGTTTTCTTGTACTTTGTGAGACCTCCTCTGCCCACAGAGGTCAATAAGGGCTGTGTTTATGACTGGGATTATTTATTGGAAGACCAATTAAAGAGTCAAACAGCCTGCTGGCTGAAGTAAAAAAAACTGCAGCCTTCTGCAGCTGCTTCAGCTCGTGTTAATGCCTGCGAGGTCCGAAATTCATCCTCTGGGCCTGTAGGTGAAGTAGCCAGGCAAAATCCTTTTCAAAGAGAGATCCGTTTGCCCCAAAAGTCAGCTTAAAGAAACAAGAATGGCTCCTTTTCCACCCTTACCTGAACTACAGCTGTTGCCACATCTGATATGTGCTGGAGGCCAAAAGCTGAAGTAATTTATCCTCTACAAATCCAGTGACCTGGGGAGTGCTAACAGACCAGGGAGGTAATAAATATTCCGAAAATAGAGCCGGGCTGTCTGACTTAGACATGGCCAGACAGAATCCCACTGGTTCCATCTCTAGTAAGGCTCTGCCTGGGTGGTGAGGAGGGTTTCCTTCCTTGTTACATGGAGGAAAACCCCTGCAGGTAGAGTAGGTGCATCATCCAGATGAGAGCTCTGCCAGGACACTACCTTTGGCAAAATACATCAAAATTGTATTGGGAAAGGATTAAGAATCAGTTATTGGTTGTTGTTTTTCTATCATATTTAAACAAACAGAAGAAACATATGTCGATCTGAGTCAATAACCAATATTTATTCTCCGTGCACTGAGAATGGCATGAAAAATGAGTATGTGAGATAAATGGTTTTGAAGTCTGTCTTTCTTCCTTGTGAGAATGTGTTGAGAGCCTGCCTATTTAAAATGAATTAAAACACCTCCAAATATATTTTTGCAGGGCATAAAACAGACTCCTTTGTTGGACTTATGGGCAAAAGATCTTTAAATTCCGGTATGTATGGGACTGAATCAGTACTCAAATACACAGCCACTTAAATCTGCTGCCTCTGTTCTCTCCCACGGTCTGGTAGAAGACCGCTCTCTGAGAGTGGAGTAGGCCTTTCTGAACCCAGATGTGTCAGAGTGCCCCTGTCCCTGCTTCTCAGTGTGGCTGGGCCTGCTGCCAGCTGTCACTAAGCAGGTGAAGTCAGGTGATGGTCCCCAGGGCGCTTTCCTCACTCCCCTGTCCTTGTCAATGCGTGTTCTTCTTGTCTCTGAGGTGCTATGTCAAGAAAGAGACACCTTACTGATGCACTAGGGAAAAAAATCAGAGGCTGAAAACATGAACCTGTTTTAACTTGCACATCAATTCCAGATCTCCTAAATAAAGGGATTTTCTCTTTGTCTCTGCAGATAACTATTCCTCAGATTTAGAGCAGGAGATGAAAGAGCAGAGTACCTAACTGCAGATCAAGCTGTTAGACATACCTAGCCTTTTCTGGCTTTTAATTTTACCCCCCAAATGGAAAACAAACAAAAAACCACACTTAAATCCTTGAATGAATACTGTGAATTTCTACTATTTTCCCATAGCACTTGTGGAGGGCAGAGCCTTTCTCCCTCATGAGCACAGGCCCTGCAGATGATTCTGGGCTGTCAGGAGCTCCAGCTCTGCTGTGGGGCTGTGATGAAGAAATCCCTCACTGTGAACCATGAAGTATCAGTTAATTCCCTAGTATAGGAATTTAAAAAGAGAAAGAAATATCCAAACAAACCACACACTAATGCCTATTTCATGCCTGTGAAATAGTTTTCTCTGTTTTGTTAAATGGATGATAAAGGTGTCAGCTAGTAATTTAACTTTTATATTATGTGGATACATGCTGTGATCTACATTCTGCAATTATGGTTGTCAGGAACTTTTATTTTCAATTAATCCCCGTTCAGACTAGTAATATTGCTCTCTGCATCATTTTGCAAATTGCTATGTATCATGAATAATTTCGTACAATTTTATCTGCGGTGGCAATAGCTATTAAATACATAATACCTGTAAATATCTCTGCTATCATAAAAGTAAATAGCCTGAAAGTAACAAATGGGGTTTGTAATCCCAGTGGAAACATTTACATGAGTATGAGGATGCTCTATGCAGCAAATGTTTAAAAAAGGCAAAGATTTGATTGCTCTGATTTCAAAATTGATGGTATATTTGGGATACTGTGCTGTAGTATTTATCTGTAACAAAGGAAGGTAATTAAGTTTCACCATGCTGAGCTGTGTAATGCTGGTTACTGTGAAAAACCACTCCTCACTGTGATGGTGACACTCAGAAGTGCCAGCTCCTGTAGCACCGTGTGCACATGCATGGCTGGGCTTACATACGCTCTGGGGTGCTTCCTTGGGGTTACAGCAGAGATGTCCCTGGTGTCTGGCTCTGCCTGGAAGTGCTCTGCAGAGCTCCCTCGTGTTAAGGCAGCAAGGAGGAAAGCTCTCCTACCACTGCTGTTTTGCTGAAGACCACTGTACGTGGCAGTGGCCCATGGGGTGCTCTGAGTTTTGCCTAGCTCCTGCTGCAGCGCTTGGTAAAACATATTGCTGTGAGCATGGGCTGGAGGTAGGAACAATTAAAGCTGGGGACAGGAGGTGGGAATGTCTGTACAGAAAGTCCTTTAGACTCAGGCATCAATCTGAGAGCCCAGGTCCACTCTACTCAGTGAAATACTGTAAGGTGAAGAGGTTCTGAGCTAAAAGTACTTGCAGCAGCTCATAGATGAGAAGAGGCACAGTCCCTCAGCATCCAGAAGGACTGCACAGTCTGAGGGGCAAGGCCAAATTAAGCAGCTAGGAGCTGTGCCAGGACCCCAGGTCTCTGCCTGGGAGTGGAGGCTGGTGGCAGTCTCTGAGCAGCTCTGTGGGGCATCACTGGGCGGGGGGGATCTTGGGGACAGGGCAGGACATGTTCCCATGGAGCTGCAGCCTCCGTGCTCCCTGGCTGCAGGGGCCACATAGGCTATGGGCTTATGCAGGGCTGTGTGACATGCCTCATGCTATTCTGCTTCTTGCAGGATCCTCTGAAAGGAGCATAGCACAGAATTACGAGCGAAGGCGTAAATGAGACGTTCCTGCGTGTAATTTATTAAACTTCATTTGTTCCAATGGCCAATGCAGTGTAATATAAACTAACCACTGTATGGAATAATTATTTATTTAACAACAATTAATGTTTTTGCATTGTTTTTATTTTATTTTGTTTGAGTTAAACGTTCAATAAAATGATTATTTTTCATATAGTGGCAGCGATGTATGTTGCGTAGGAACATTGCGGTCCTGCAAGGACATCTCCTTCAGAACCAGCGACCTAGGTGACGTCTCACAACAAAGCACATTGTTCTATATGACCTGTAGAGTTATGTTCACCAAACAAAGGAAAGGTTCTTTTGTTCATCAGAAGTGAGTCTGTATCAGCTTCACAACCGCGCAGAACAGAGCTGATGTACAGTCTAGTGCCTCAGTTTGTTTTCATGGTTTATAATGTACTGTACTTTCTGTATCAAAATATATTTGTATCATTGCAGCATGTTTTACGTTTTGTGACTACGTATCTATATATTTTAAAAAGGAGGGAGGGGTAAGGTTTGAATGTGAACCTGAGGTCTTCATTTCACAGTCTGGAATTTTATGATAGTAACATTTTAAATAAAATCTACAATGGGGATTTTGCAACATACTTCCTTTGGTGATAGCGATGACGTTATTTCCAGAATGAGACACGGGTCCAAGCAGCTGATCTCAGATTAGATAACACAGTGGTGTAATGACTTCCTTTTGCAGGGAGGCTGTGGGCCTCCTCCTGTAGGTTTGGTGAAAGCTTTGGGGGATTTGCTACTGGAGGCAGCAGTTCTAGGTCACTCAAGGTGCCATCGAGCCTCACCCCTATGGAAACCAAGGCGTGCACTGACTGAGTGAGAAGGGCCCACTGAGTCCTCCAGCTCATTGGCTGTGGATTTCATCCACTACTGTCTGTTATTTGAAAGCCAAGCTTTTAATAATTTGTAGCCCTCTGATTCACAATAAAAACACCTGTTGACTTGAACCAAAGCAGTGTAAGAGGAAAAACATGTGGGTATAATTACCTTTTTAATTAAAATGTCTGGTTACTATATTTCCAGACAGTCCCAAAATGCTGTGTACACCTCTCCAGCTGCCAGAGCATGTGGAGATCTATTTTTTTTCCCCATCTGCTAAAAACTATCACTCTCTGATGCATTCATACAACCCTTCGTTACAGACTAATCAGCAGTAAAAACAGACAGTATATACAAGCTGAAATAAGTAGTAAAGGATTAACTGTCGCTGTTTTCCATTTTTGAAGTGAACTCAGCAATATTTTCTAGTTTATCTGAGGCATTCCCACAGCTGCATCCATTAACTGCTCAGGGCAGTTCTGTGGTGGACATGGCACGAATGTGAGGCTCAGTGGTACTCGTGTGTGTCAGCAGTTTGTCTGCTGAGGCTCATTTTTGAACCACTGAGCTCCTGTGTTGGCTCCCGCTGAGCTCAGCGAGGGGGGAAAGCTGTGCTGAGCTGCAGGCACTGCTGAAGGAGCACAGCCAAGTGCACACGTGCACTGAGTAATGCTCAGTGAAGGGTGAAGAAGAACAAATAGCCCCAGACAGCAAGGAGAGTGAGTCTCATACATGTGGAGGGCAGCACAGGCATTAGTTAACAGCATCCAGCAGAGGTAAAGCCTGAATCTCCTGGCAGAAGCAGTTTCCCTGGAAGGAATAGCTGACCCTCCAGCTTCACATGTCCTCCTTTTACACGGCTGCCTGCAGAATGCTAAACTGACATTTGAAGCAGCTTGTCTTCATTTCTGATGGCACAATAAAATAAGGTTTGTGCTAATTCATGTTTTTAACAAGAATACTGGCATTGTTGTCTATGCTTGCACAGATGCACATTCCCAGGTACAAAGAGAACAACCACACACCAAGAAGCAGGCATTGAAACGTTCCAACTAACTTCACCACCAACAGAAAATGGGTAATATTCCAGGGCAGTTTCCCCAAAAACTGCATTTGGGAGGATGATTGGAGCAGCAGCCCATCCCTGAAATGTGCAGGGAGGACACACTGATGCTGTGGAGGATGAAGAAGAGGAGGAG
Organism: Cyrtonyx montezumae; assembly: GCF_038088225.1. Lineage (NCBI taxonomy): Eukaryota > Metazoa > Chordata > Aves > Galliformes > Odontophoridae > Cyrtonyx > Cyrtonyx montezumae. The sequence continues at coordinate 783,999 of NW_027071870.1, read as the reverse complement.
GGGGATGACTCCTGTTTCCCTCTGGTGTTCTGCCCTTGTTCATCTCACTCCCACCAGGGTCCTTCTGATGCTTCAAGGCTCAAGTACAAATTCACAGCCTAATTTTTATGCCTTTATTACTGCTTTTATTAGAAACAGTATAGTTTATGCATTATTGAGAGCTAAAACTTCAGAGGTACTTTTTAATAATTTCTGCTGTCTTTACTCTCCCTTGTGAGGCAGTTCTCTTCTTCAGCTTTTAAACGCTTTTACACAATAGGCAGCATTGCAGCCCTGGGCCTCTTGTGTCTTCAGACCCACAACACCACTGCAAGTTCTGGGAGAGTTTCTCTGAGCCCCCCCGCTGCCTCTGTCACCTTTGTTGTTGTCATGTCAGGCTGTTGGCTTTCAGTACAGTCCTAAACAAAAGAAGAGGGAGAATCTGGAAATGTCTGAGCAGAGTTATCTCTGCAGAGGAGCCCAACCCCCAGCCGCTGTTAGCTGGAACAGAGTAGCACCAAGAGTTGTTCTTTAAATTATTCATGTGATTCTTAAAAATGCTGTTTTTTTTGTTTGTTTGTTTTGTTTTGTTTTGTTTTCTAGAGTAAGTCAATAAGAGCTCCTTCAGAGCTACTAAGAGCCATTAGTTATATGAAGACTTTATCCCTGTATATTCCTAAACTATAACTCAGATAACCACTTTAACATAAAGAGACACAGTGAAAGTCCCACTGCGAACTTTGTTACAGACCAGATTTTCCTGAGCAGTTCCCTTAGCCACAATACTGCAGACTTTGTTAATGAGCATTGCCAGAGTGCTGGGACAGGAGCACATAGCAGCTCCTTCCCTAGGGCACTGCAACGCTGCTCTGCCAGGATGCAGCTGCCTGTGGGTCTCCGCACACGGTGCAGTGTCCTCTTGCGATCTACAGAACAGTGTACTTCTCTTAACAGGAAATGGTTGTTACTGGAGGGATAGGTTTGTGATTGTTTTGTTCTTGCTGTCAGCAAGCATACAATATCCTCAGATCTATCTAAATCCTTCAGGGGCACTATTCAGACTCTCTTCATGTTACTCTTGGTGTTTTTGAAAGAGTATAGACTGAGACATTGGTCAACAGGAGGAGCATCTGGGCTCTGTGGAGTTCACAGAGTCACAGAATGGTAGAAATGCAGGGGTTGGAAGGGACCTCAATGACCATGGAGTCCAACCCTCCTGCTAAAGAATTACCCTACAATAGGTCGGACAGACAGGCATCCAGATGGGTCTGGAATATCTCCATAGGAGACTCCACAACCTCTCTGAGCAACCTGTTCCAGTGCTCTGTCACCTTTACTGTAAAGGAATTCTTCTGCATGCTATTACAGAACTTCCTATGTTCAAACTTTAGGCCATTACTCCTTGTCTTATCTTTGCATACCACCAAGAAGAGCCTGGCCTCATCCATTTTCTTTCCACCTCCTTTTAGATATTTATAAACACTTCACAGAATCATAGAATAGTTTGGGTTGGAGGGGACTTGTAAGATCGCCTAGCTTCAACCACCTGCTACAGGGCAGGGACATCTCCCTCTAGACCAGTTTGCTCAAAGCCCCATCCAGCCTGGCCTTGAGTGCTTACAGGTAGGGGGCATCCACAACCTTTCTGGGCAACCTGTTCCAGTGTCTCAGCACCCTCACAGTAAAGAATTTTTTCCCTACAAATCCCTCCCCAGCTTTCCTGTAGGCCCCATTCTGGAAGGCCACTATATGGTCCCCCTGGAACTTTCTCTTTCCTAGACTGAAGAGCCCCAGCTCTCTCAGCCTGTCCCTGTAGGGAAGGTGCTCCAGAAAGGCAAAAGCACAATGTACCAAAGCACTACAATTCAAGCAATATCCTCCAGGAGGAAACCTTGCTTGGAGAAGACATTTCTTTGCTAATGAAGGAACAGACACATACAGCAGGGCTACATTAGGATTGCATTTAAAAGCAGAAGTTAAAGATTAAATCCTGCTGGACAGGGAATCAAACAATGATGACAGATTTTCTGAGTGAAAAATGTGCTTTTAAGTTATAAGACGGCCACAACTGCAAAATGAAGTTTTCAGGATGATAGAAAAGTGATATTTTAAGAAATGTTTTGCACATACCTGAAGTTATTTGAAGATGAAACATTTTGCTTATGTGCTTAGCTGTTTTTTTAATTAATCACAGGATGTACCAATGCTCTGGAGTTTATTTTAATAGCAGTATACCATATAGCTGAGCAAATTATGTAGCTTGCTGTTTAATTTCTCTTACAACTTTTGTTCGTGACATGCACTGCACAGTGCAATACTGGGACTCCACGTAGAGAAAGAGCTGCTGTGTTCATTCCCATTGAGGCCTGTGGGGCAGTCCATGCTCAGCTCACCCCTGTGCTGTGCTCCCATGCAGCCTGAACAGCTCTGGGCCCTGGCACCTGCTGCACATCCTGCTGTTACACCAGGTGCTGCTTAGGGTGTGATGGATTGAAAGGAAATCGCCTGAAAAGGAAGACAGAGCTGTACAAATTATTTCCTTTTAAAAAGTGCATGCTTCTGATCAGAGCTGAGTCCAATAAAAGTTTATTTGCTTATCTTTTTCAACTGTTTTATAGGGAAACTTTTGTTTTATCATTGCTCCTAGGATTGCTGCATGTAAAGCACACAACTACCTGTGCTGCTAGGGGATGATTTATTGCACTGAATATGAAATAGGGATATGTCATCCATCATTTACCAGTACAATGGCTAAATGAATATGTGCTGGAGCACCTTCCAGCTCAGATAACATACATTTATTGGCAAAAGAAAAAAAGTAAAACATAGAAACAATAATGCCATTTTTTTCTGTCCCTCTCAAATCAATTGAATTTACTTTGCCTCACAGATAGAATTGTTTGTGTTGAACAGAAACCAACAAGCCCATTATATAATATAAACCCTATTAGAGAAAGTCAGCTCAAACTATAACATTGATACATTATTAGTAGATTTCAAAGATATTTATTTAATGGTAGTAGATTTTATGGTGAATTATGTAGCCAAGATAGAATCTTTTATATTTCCCTTTGCCAAGAAAAATAGATGTTAGCAAGCTTTTAATGCTAATTCTTACAAAAGTTTGTCCAAGAGGCTCCTTGAGAAAGGTGCCCAAAGCCAAGGCAGTTTTTTGGCATGTACTGGGCTCATAGAATTATGAGATTCCCAAGCTTTGTGCTGAAAAAGAAATGAAGTTTACAGACAGTATGTTGAGAAGAAAAATATTTAAATGGTTCAGAAAGGAAAATATTTCCATTATAACAGAAACGGGATATTTCTGTGAGTCTGTTATAATACTTCATGAGTTTCATCATATTAGCTTGGAGGAGGTCCAACAAGCTCCAGAGCAGGGCAGGACACAGCTAGGAACCTCCTGTATGGTGCAGCCATACCACCCGAGTACACAGAGAGAGGTCCCAGCTGAAGAAAAAAAATACATTTCACATGACAACTATCTCAAATTGAAGATGATCAGGAGCACCTCTCATATGAAGAAAGGTGGATGGAGCTGGGTGTGTTCAGCCTGGAGAAGGCTCAGGGAAGACCTGATACCAGATTTCCAAGACTTGAAGGGAACTTACAAACAGGAGAGCAACCTTTTACACGGACTGATAGTGATAGGACCATTGGGAATGCCTTTTAACTAAAAGAGGGGAAATTCAGGTTAGATTTTAAGAAAAAAATCATTTACTCACAAAGTGTGAGGCCCTGGCACAGGCTGCCTGGAGAGCTGTGATGCCCCACCCCTGGTGGTGCACAAGGCCAGGTTGGATGGGGCTCTGGGCATCATGAGCTGGTGGGTGGAAGTTCTGTCCATGGCACAGGCGTGGAAACTGGATGATCTCTGGGGTGCTTTCCAACCCAAGCCTTTCTATGTCTCTGTGAAAATTTTATCTATCCATCTTTCTTTGCTGCAGAGTATTTCTGAGTGATTTTCTCAGCAGGACTTCTGTTTCAAAATTTCAACTGTTTGGTCAATTCTTAGAACTGTGCACTGAGAGTTTTCACTTTCCTGACACAGAAAAGTGTGTGCAGAAGCTGCCATGGAGTATCACTTCCTTAAAGTTTATTAGTATTTGGCAATTAACTCATGTGGTGATGTTAGGAAACAAGAGAGAAATTATTTGTATTTGCACTAGAGAACAGCAGTTTTACCTGAACGGGTTATTTCAGTGATCTGAAACTCAGAGCAAGCAAACTTTTTGGTTATCAAAAATAAATAAATCTATCAATAAAAATAAAAATAAAAGGGAGCACATTTAAAACACTTTAAATCATATCACGAAATCCTGTCTTGAAAGAACTATACAAGTTCTTTCTGAAAGAAAATCTTGAGCTCAATATCTCTTCAAAGCCCTGCTCCACTGAAATGCCCATGAACCTGTTTTTGTCTCCACTGACCAAAAGAGATCAAAAGTTATAATGGAACAAAGATGGCCCCTGAGTGGTTGCAACATTATTTCAGGTAATTTAATTGAATATAATGAGTGATACCTCCTGTACTTCGGTTTTGATATTGATTCCTTCAGATTTGTCTAAAATAGAAACAATTAAACAGGCAAATAATGATCCTGAGATTTAGATGAAAGATAAACTTTAAACGAGATGCACATTCCATAGTATCCTGAATTGAGCCATCCATTTTGCCCTGCCAAGTAATGGTATTGCTTCAGAGGCAATTACATTTGCTATTTACCCATCTTTCCCCCTGCGTCTGAAGTACAAACAATGTGTTACCTTGCTCCACTTTTTGCTTAGCCTTGCACACCAAGATACCTCTTCATCCACTGAACTGCAGTTTACAGGTGTGGGAGAAGCTGTGGAGCTGCTGAGGACAAAATCACTCCATCTCCAGCCTTGTGACCAGCATGTGTCAGGCATTGCCTGGGATGTGCTCTGTGGCTCCTGGGTCTTAGCAGAGGTGAGACAGTAAGTCAAGGGCCAAATGTAAACACTGTTCTATTGTCAGCAGCCTGATAATAGCAATATTTAACTTAAATCTGTGACAGGTGGCCATCACCTTTTCTTTACCCAGTTCTTACATACCGCTGATGTCCCTGTAATACCAACTTGCTATGAAATAATATATTAAGGTAACATGTCTGAAGACAGATGCACTCTGAAAGTTTTGTTCCATGGTCCACTTTCTGCCATCTCAGCTGCAGACCTGCACTTCAGAATTAGCAATGAGAAATCAGCTGAGAGCCAAAGAGCTACAAATACCAAGGGCAGCTTTTACCCACTGGAATAGTGTAGCATCTTTCATTCCCTCCAAGGAACCGTGACAGAGCCAAGTCATCACTGGAAAGTATTTGCATATTTAAATTGTTTCATTATCTCAGTAAAGCCTCTAATCAGTCATTTGTGTGCTGAGAGAAGAAGAATGTTAAGCAAAAGGAAGAGGCGGAGGTGATAAATGCAAACACCTCTTCTCAACCTCGTGGAACAAAAGACTTGCAAAAATAAAAGGTGTATTTGGGATGGAAGGAGATGACAAAAATTATAAAATTCTGATTTTGTCCATGATTAATATATATATGTATATATATATATATACCGTAGCAACTGATTCTTTCATAGACTACCTCAGTAAGACATTTATGTGGAGGACACACTTCTGCAGAAAGTCAGCCACTGTATTTATCTTCTTTTTCTATTTCAAGCTGGGGCAGTAAACCACACTTAATTTTCAAAATCACAGGAGGGCTGTCTGACAGCTCCAGCTGTTTCAGCTTGTGCTCTTCTGCACCAGAGCAGAAGTATCTGAACAAAACTCGACGTTAATCACCCTGAGCTATTTTCAAATCATTTAAATCTTTAACAGTGAAGGAGGTGTGATTTAAAAATAAATAAATCATGCTGAGAGGTTTGAACAAAGTTCCTGTAGCCTGGCATCCTCCACAAGTAATATTCAGAAAATAGAAAGATGGGAAAAAAACAACACAACACACCAAAGAGATCTGTAGAGCTACCACCACCATTGGTGGCTTCTCCCTGAGGAAGGCTGTAGGTTTCTGGGAGCACAGGTATAGCTCCATCCCCTTCCTCACCCCCCAACTTACCCAGATGAGCTTCTGTCTTTTGCCCTCATGACATTCACCTTACACCTGAACACTGCCCATGTATACTCAAACCATCTTCCTCTTCCTCCCAGACCAGGACTCACAAGCCCTCAATCAACTGAGTAATACTATTGGCAGTGTTTCTTCCCCCAGCTTCCCTGGCCTGGCCAGATCTGAGCTGGAGGCTCTTCCTGGGCTCACTGGCACTGCAGCACGATGCTCTCAGCCTTGTGACTGTGGTGATGCCCAGACCCTGGTGGGCAGCAAAAGTTCTGTAGGGACACAGCTGTCCAGCAGTATCTCCTGGCACACTGTATCAAAGCATATACTCAGTCTCATGGCCAGCTGCACAGTTACACTCAAAGGAAATGGGAAACCCATTTCACTGCCCTCAAAAATATGTGTTTAAGCTCCAGATCCCCACGCTTTTCTCCTGCAAAGGAGAAAAAGATAAGAAAAATCCACTTTCCTGCTCAAAACTCCAAGACTATTGTATCAAGGGGAGAACATGCAGCCAGAAGTGAAGAAAACCTGGATCTCAGCTGGTCATTCCGAGCTCACCTTCACAGCATCTTTGGAAGGCAGGGAAATGGCTCTGCTAAAAGAGAGGAGGGAGGCAAAATTGCTTTTTGCAGCTCATCAGGGAGGTTTATGTTGGGGCAAGGAGCTGAGTACAAGTTTCCCATCCTCTTAGAAAATGAGAAGTTCAAAGCCTGTGCCCGCAAGGACTCTGAACATCTGCAGATAGCTGCGGGTTATCTGCCCAGGTAACAGCAACCAGTTCACCCACTGCACAGCTCCTCTATGCTTCCTCACCAACCTGATTTAAGGGAAACAATCACATCTTCCTGCCCTGCCCTCAGAGGCTGCCAAAAGAGTTTCAATTAGAGTCAATTGGGATAATAGTTCTATTTGCATTTTTTAGCTATTATTAGCAAGTCGTCAGTCAGTCAGTAATTGGTATCACTACCCCCTTCCTTTTTGTGCTAAAATAATAATGGTTTTAATCAAAAGCAATTTGTATTAATATATGTTTTGCCCCAGGTGTTAAGAGCAGTCTTCAAGAGAGGTGGAGAGATGTTAAATAACACCGTTTATTAATACAGACAACTACTGATAGCCTTGACAGTGGGAGAAATTGAGGTTGTTTTTGGCTTTGTCTTTGTCTTCTGCAAAATGACTACGGTGTAGGAATCAAGGGAAGATTAAAAAAAAATCTTTAGAGAAGAAAAGTAGAGGCCCAAGATCATGATGCCCATCTGTAAAACTTCTTAGCAGGACTCATGTACACACAGAGGTCACATGCTACACGAACACCTCTGCTCTTCATAATAACCACAACAAGAATGGGATGGAGGAGACCTCACAGTAAAAATCAATGTTTCCCATTCCCCAGCCCAGTGCTACATTCTACATTCCTTAGAACTGGCACTGAATACCTGTTTTAACTCATGCCTCTGATCTGTAATATCAAAACTGGTTTTAAATTACTTTCAAATGTAATACTGAACACACTCAGTGCATTTAGCTCTGAGCTGCCTTCTTACCTGCAGCACCAGCGTTAAGAAGCTCTGCACGGTGTCTTACAAGCAAGATTAGTTAAACCTTTTTTTTTTTTTCCATTATCTTTGCTCATGTTCTAATCTGATGCTTTATTAATTTTCTCCCCCGAAGCTGATGCAAAAAAATCGCACCAACAAGTACACATGAAAATCTGTGCTCCAGACACAAGTGGAAGGGGAGGAGAGCAGCTCTCAGGCTCGCGAGCAGGCTGCTTGCACCACATGCCCAGACACAGGCTTCCTCATAGGAAGGAAAGTCTTAAATCGGAAAAAAAGAATGAAAAAAACATAAAGCTTCACAGAAGCCAGAAAGGCTGCAAAATTCATGTCTATATATGGGGAATGAATGGTACAAAAAAGACCAGGATCTCGAGGAAAGTGTCCGGCAGAGGGTTACTAAGATGATACAGGGTGTGGAACACCTCCCTTATGAGGAAGGGCTGAGAGACCTGGGGCTGTTCAGCCTTGAGAAAAGAAGACTCAGAGGGGATCTGATCCACGTCTATAAATATCTAAGGAGCAGGAGGCAAAGGGATGAGGCTGGACCCTTCTCAGCAGTGTGTGGTGATAGGATGAGGGGAAATGGCCACAAACTGAAGCATAGGAAGTTCTGCACAAATGTGTGTGGGAACTTCTTCACAGTGCAGTGACGGAGCAGTGGCACAGCTGCACAGAGAGGTGGTGGAGTCTCCTTCTCTGGAGACGTTCCAGACCCACCTGGACACCTACCTGTGCAACCTGGGCTAGGGAGCTGCTTTGGCAGGGGGTTGGACTCGATGATCTCTAGAGGTCCCTTCCAACCCTATAATTCTGTTATCTCACAAGTGAACAGAGTTGCAGCAGAATGTGCACTTGAGTGATGACACAAAATGTGGTGCTTGCTTTTTTACTGCAGGCATTCTCATATCATGTGAACCTTGGGAAGTTTACAGTAGCAGGTCTTATCTTTACACCACAGAAGCCAATCAATATACACCACACTCCTCGCACAAATCAAAACGTACTTTACTGCTTCAAAGAAAATCCCAGACAAGCATGTGACCCTTACGTCAGTAGGTCTGCAGGAACATATCTTTCTCATCACGTTAACAACTAACAAGTACACCCAAGGCAAAATGTGGCCACTACTAGTAGAGCTGGACAGTTCCTGAGCTCCACAGCATCAGGGAGAGATTTCTGGATCAGAAATTCAAATGCAGGTGAAAAAAGTAATAAACAGACAATCAGTCACAATATGAAGACGTTGGGTTTTTTTAATACCAACATTTCTTATGGCTTTAGTTTCCTTGTCAAGAGGGACTACTACCAGACTACTGTCTAGCATGATGTTAATCAACTCAGACTGCAACATTTCTATTTTTGTTTCAAGTTACCATTAAAAAAGCAGCCCCTATTCCTACCTAATTAATAAAAAATTGTCCTGGGTAAAAATAAAAAATCACTTTACAAAAAAATTTTTTTAAGTATTAAAAATACTTATGCTCAATGAAATCTTTTTTCCTTTTTTCATTTTCCTAAGCAAGGTCCTTAATCCCATTGTCTTCAAAGGTGCTTTGTCTGACTAAAATCTATGGCTCACCACACAGCTGATCACACACAGCTGAGCAGCAACAGTCCTCCACCTTTCCACCTCACAGTAAGTGACAAAAATTCTTGAAACACTTAGTCCTGTAATTTCCATGAGACCGACACAAATCACCCAGTTATCGCTCTATTTTCAAAAACAAGAAATACATACAAAAATCGAAGCCCCTGAGTTAGAAACAAAGGCATAACTCAGCTTCTGTTTGATAACAGTCACAGCTAACTTTAGACAGGTGGTATATTGAGAAGATTTAAAAGGGACAACTTGTGGTTTTACAGTAACAAGGAAGATTGCCTTATTGCCTTGCCTTATTGTCAGAGGACCCACAACAGTTTGCATCACTTGGCCTCGAGTCCTCAAAGCGGAGATCACATTCAAATATATTAAATGACTGCAAGGCAAATCAATACATTTGAGACCACCACATAAGGAACCAAACTTTTCTATAAAGTTATTTTCCTATGAATTACAAAATTTTGGTACAGCAGGATGAACTTTATAATAGAATAATAACTACAGAAAGCTCTTATTTTCAGTAGCCTTTCCAAAATGCACCTCAAAGACCACTTAGCTTAAGGTTTGCATATTTATTTTTTCTTTTAGAAGGAGAGTGCATGCAAATTGCTTGCAGCATTTGTATTTAGGGCATTATGTCAACAGCTACTCTTGAGTAGCTGACTTGTAATGTTTCAACGTGCGAGCAGAAGGATCAGTGGCTTTAACCCATCTTGGCATCCAGTAGTGGGGCAGCCAGTTGCTTCGCCCTGGGTAGTGCTTCTCAAAGATCTGGCGGTAGTAATAACTTTCTTTTGTTTTAGGAGGATTGAAAGGATATTTCTCCGCTGCCTTTTCCAGCAGAAGGTCATCAACCTGCAGGAACAGCAGAATTCACATTAAGCTGCCTTCTAATTTATACAAGCTCAAAAAAAACCTCCACATTTTTCTTATCCTTCTCTCCACTGGGAATCAACTGGCATAACTTAAAGAAGTGTTCTTCCATGAAAAGATATCCTGTTCTTTTCTGCTCATACAGAGTTGTTCACTCTGCTTGTATAACCAGGCTCTTAACATCAGAAGACCTGGGATGCAGAGGCAAAAGACAGTTGCAGTTGCTATACTGGCTAAGAAAGGAAGGAATAAAGAAAAGTTGCACCAGTTGAAAATTTCCAAGGCAGCTTTCTCTGCCAACATGCTGTGTAATTCCCCACATCCATGAAAGACATCTGCCCCTGCTAATACCAAGACAGGCTCAGTAGGGGCAGCACTGACTTGCCTGACCCAACTACTTTCTTGTCTGTGGATAAAGTAGAGAAGGATACATGCAGTTGGTAGTATGACAGACAAGTGCCCATCCATAGGCCCAACTAAACATATTTCTGTGTAACAGAGCTCTAGTATAAAATGAGTTGTTAATGCTTCTTCTCAAAGAAACTACCTCTGTGTACCAGAGACTATCCTTTGTCCAAACTCAAAAGCTCTAAGTCTTCAGTGATTACCAATGCAAAGAGAGGCATCAAAAAGGGTTTAGCTGAGAAAAAAAAGCTAGGAAAAAACAAATGAAATGAATAAGAAAGGACATTAAAGTATTTAAGTTCATGAAAGTGTCTTCAACTGAAGCCGCTGCTTTGTGTATAGCCCAGAAATTGTGTTTGCCAACACAAAATCTAATTTGCAATCCAGATACTTAAATGATGCTCATTTCCTTACAGTCGTTTCTGCCAGGCTCTAGCATTTCTTTGTACCTATGATTTCAAATATCTTTAAGCAGCTTCCACCCCAGACTCATCTCTGAAGGCATTTAAAGCCAGCCTGGATGGTGCCCTGGGCAGCCTGACCTAGTGGGAAGCAACCCTACCCACATTAGATAATTTTTAAGTCCCTTCCAATTCAAGCCATTCTATACTTCTACAATCTTGGGTAGCAGGAAGGCTGTCAATTAAAACTTTTCTTGCTCCTCCACTATGAAACCTGAGTTACTATCACATCCAGATTTATTCTCCCAACTAAAACTGCCTCCGTGGCAGTAATATCTCAACATAAGTAAATGTGAAAAAGAAAAACCCCAAACACCATGGTACTATACCTGTTGATCAATATAGTCCTGAAGAATAGAAAACCAGGATTTCTTTACTGATGCTATACCATCACTGAAAGCTTCTTTAGGTCTCCAGAGTATTTCTTTGGGAAGCAAGTTGGAATCTTCAAAGGACTGTCTTAAAAGGTATTTTTCAATTCCATTCTGTTTGCAGAACAACAAACAATGCTGTGAGTCTCAAGAATTGCAGTACAAAGATTTAAATACTTGACTAAGAAATGATTTCCTTTCAAAAGGTCTGGTCAGAAAAAGAGTATCCACTAGCTCAACATTCTAGCCAAATATTTAAGATCGTATTTGGTCATGTGGAATTCAGCAATTCAATCATGCTTAGAACATACAGCTGCTAAGTTGTAAGTTTGCATTTGGGTTCAACCCTAGCTTTACACACCTTTGGGATTCGCAGCTCTGCTGGTAAAGATAAATAATAAGAAGTAAAGCGATGATCCAGAAACGGGACTCTTAGTTCAAGACTAAATAGGGGGGAAAAACAGAAGAGATACTGAATTAATCCAACATACGAGACACCTAAAAATCTGTAACAGTTAAACTTCCCTTGTCTTTCACATCAGCACAAGACTTTCTGCTTTTACTTGGAGGAAATTTCACTTGTATTCGTGACTAACTCATGACTAATTCACGACCAACTCCATTTAATTCATCAGTTCGGTGAGTTCAGTTTATTGTCTGAGTGGATTAAGTACAGATTTCAGATGATTAATGACGCCATCTGCCGGACAGCTTCTGGTACAATGAATTTACAAACTACAGTCCCGCAGGATTTGTAAGAGCTGTTGTTTCACATAAACAAAAACACACTGAAAAATCTTGTTGCCTCCAGAGATCTACCAAGAACCCACAAGCTGCTGACTGGGATTTGCATCGGCATTTGTAAAGATGTCACAGAATCAAGAAGATTTCAACTGTCGTTTCTCAAATCCACATTTGTTCATATTTTCAGAAAACATCAAAAAGGAGCCTGCACAGACACCAGGCAGCTGCTGCCTACTTAACCTGCAGCATATGCAGGTTACATCAGTAACAAATATACAAGTACAAAACCTTCTTGCTCACATTCTTATACATGACACGGCTTTTAAGGCCACCTGAAAGCAATAAATAAAATTAGAGTAACGGAGGCAACAAATAAAATTACAGTAACTGTGTCTTTGGTAGGAAGAACTGCTCTTACTGTTTTCGCCAAAGAGACATTAAGCTTCCCAGCTTCAAAGGCAAATGGAGATGCTATGCTAGATACAGAGTTCAAGCAGAGTACGGACTGCATCCAGCTTGTTACTATTGCTCTTAAGACTGATGTTCTTCCCAGAGTAGTTTAGATCCGCACACTAAAAAAAGTTGTCCTGCATTACAGTATTCTAAAGCAACAAATCAACAAGTGACTGTTACAGTTTTCTCAATGACAAAGGAACTTTTACGTTCTAGTTAAGCTCTTAAATAAGTGTCCTCAGCATCCAAGAGACCACATCTTACCCATGTGCTGCAGTAGTTCTGTCCGCACGAAGTACATCGAATAAGTAGAGCTCCTTCAGAAGCCTCTCACTCTCTTCTGCAGCTTCTTCAGGAGATGGTGCCTGTAACCAGACATGCATACGTAGCATGAAGATCTAATACAGCTGCAGTGAGGAAACCATTACTCACTGCTCTACATTTGCATGTGCCAAATAAGTCTGAGAGAGCTGACAGAATCTTGTCCAACTTGCACACTAAGATTCTCAGATGGTGACTTTAAAAATAAGGAACCTCTCTTCAGGTACCTAACAAGGTGTAAGTCCAATGCACACCTTTGCAAACACATCATGGCATACTGGAAGCACACAGAAGCCCTAATTTTAGTTTATTCAGAAGTTTAAGTGGGATACACAGGATGTCAGAATTAGCAAGAATACACACAGGAAGCAACAGCCTAAGCAAATTTGAAAAAGCTATTTTTCCAAGTGATTGAGTCCCCTGGAATTTGTGTCACCTTGGGAGAGTCTCAACAAATACATAGGTGTGACAACTCTCAAACTTCACACCTTGACATCTCAGTAGAGAGTTTCTGTTTAAGGGGAGAACAAGAAGTTCAAGGGCCTGCTGGAAATGTACTTACTTTATGGAAATATATATATCCTTGAGTCAACTCATCTGATCCCTCTCCAGAAAAAATGACCACACTGTCGGTTTTCTTGCGTATGTATTTGGAGACAAGATACATACCTTAAAAGAAGTATAAAGTTATTAAAATATTACTATACATTTTATACAACAGTTAGAACAGTTTGAATTCAGTATCTTAGAAGTTTCTTGCCTATAATAACTTCTTTAGTGGCAAAGAACTGCAATGCACTAACATGATGCCTCGTTGTTCTAAGCCAACCATCACTAGCCACACAAACTAAATGCTGCAGATCCATCTAAACTGTGTACTTACAGTTTGCCCTCAAAATACAAAAGATGTATGTGTAGTCATTCTGGGAATGCTGGAAGATTCCCATGAGAACAAACACAAGAGTTCTTCCAACTCAATTACATCTTTCCAGTCAGTATGCTTTTATGAGAGAAGTATTAAAGATCTACTAAAAAGAACCTATTTTACTTTATTTCTTATGAGGAAATAATCACAAAATAAGGACAGCGGATGAAAAGTTGGCTTTATTTTTTAAACAAACATTTTCAGTATTTGACACTGCAAAATCCTAGCTTCATGTAAAATTCCATTCAAGGACCTCAGTTTTCAAAACTGTCTGACCTGTATGTCTTATTAACTTAGTTACAAAGCTTTGGGCTGATGTAAGTGTAACTGGGTAAAATGCCATAGCTCGCATTAGGCACAAGGCCACACTAGATTAGGGTTTTTCACTCTTATCATGTTGGCAAACTTTTTTTAAGGACTTGCTGCTGACTTCTGTCATTTCTCAGAATCAAGCATACATTAGGAGAATTCTACCTGACTTCAGTATGTATGCATCACTAGAGGGTGATAAGAAATAATTCACTTTAATATTAAGATTATGCAAGAAATGTGGTAACCACAACTCTTCTACTATGGTAACATTCAGTGCCTCAAACACTAGACCTCAAAGACAGGCTCTGCCTGCAGACAAGATCTGAGAGCAAGAACTGATGAGTTGCAGCTCCCAAGTTCTACCACAGTTAATGATGGAAGCATAGTTTTGCATAAAATGTTATTAAAGCAACACACCGTGGGTATTGCTATTAAAAATCTTACCGATTGAAGCTCTTACTGTTGTTATATCGTAGGTTTCCAAAGAGAAGATAACCTCTTCTACTGCCTGAATTCCCTCTTCAGAATTAAATATTACTTCATGATGTTCACTGCCTATATGTGCTGCCACCTGTTGGTGAGAAGTCGAAATAACATATCGCTTTTCAATTAAAACATTTTTTAAACACACGGTGTGTTTTACACACCCACTGTAAGCATCAGCTTCCCTTTTGCCACAAGCAGTGAGAATGAAGAACAAGCAAAGACAACACTCCCACTTGCAGTGGTACTCTGCCAAAGGAAACACTCTTCCCAATTACAGAGTTCAACTATGATCACAGAACATCCAACCGCTTGCCCAAAGCCTAACAGAATCTGCAGAAGTTTTAAATGCTCTGAAATTTACTCAGAAGAGAAAAGGTGGCTCAAAATTTATGACAGCTGGATGCCCAAAGGATACCTCAGGTACCCAAACATTTGTACAAGGCTCTTAATTCAATACACTGACAATGAACTTGAAGTATTTAACTTGCATACAAATGCCATTAGCAGAGGAACAATGGCACGGTGACTGACCATAAGGTCAGAGGTTTTAAGAGTAGTAGAACTGAGAGCATTCTGAAGTACTGTTTCCTTTAGGAGTGATAAATAGTCCCTCACAAAAAAAAAAAAAAAAAAGTCTTCCAAAAACATAAAGAGAAAATAGCTATGGCTCAAATCCTCTTTTTGTAACAATTAATTAAGCAGCAAATGTTGTACCAAATGATTTGTAGCAAACTGATTTACATTTTACATTTTAATCAGTACCACAATCTATACCATATCATGAAGTCAGCACAATTAGTATGCACTCTTTAACAATCAGAAACTCGGACCAATCTGGAAGCAACATTTACTATACCTTTCTGGCTGCCAGTAAATCAGGACTGTTTTCCATCCCAATTGCAAAGGTTTGTAGTGGATATTTTATGCTCATTTCTTTCATCAGTTTCAGAAGAACAGCTGCAACCAAGCTGGAATCTAAGCCCCCTTTTAAAAACAAAACAAACAACAAAAGCTGAAATTAATTGGCTTGGTGTTTGACTGGTTTTTATTTCCCTTTAAGGGCACTAACACTAGATAGCAGAATTTCATAAGCAGGTTTCATTTTTAAGCAACGTGAATATACAGAAGAATTTGAACAGTTTTGAAAATAAACAAACAATAAAATACCAACGGACACCCTAAGGCTCTTCTATTTTACTCTGAATAGCTAGTTCTGCTGCTCCTTGACTACTTCTACTTGTTGCTTTCCTTTTAAGTACTGAGGAAAGCACAATATCTGTTCTCCCATACTCTTCTGCAGTTTTAACAGAGAAGACCATTTGGCCTTCTGCTTGTTTCCTACACTCTGTACCTAGTTTTGCAGCTGAGTGTGTTAGCAAACATTCCCACCCCATCTGCCCTCTGAGAGAACCCTTCCCTGACAAGAATTTCCCTCTGGAAATTACATGAATTACGTACAAAGTCAGAGGAAAGAAGGGGAGCACAGAAACCAAACTGAGTGCTTGAAATGTGAAAAACAGGGAAACCAACATTTGCATTTCCACTGTGAAGACCAGTTCCAATCTCTCTGTGATTGGAAGAGCAAGCATTTCTCTCTATCTATGAATATACTCAAAACTGAAGCACGGAGATGCTCTGATATTGAATTAGTACAGGACCTTAGTTTTACTACTGATATGTAGTGTGCATGTGGATCTGAGGAGCAGACTGTCCTCTAATTTAAAAAGCCTGTTTCAAAACAAAATTTCAGATATTTACTGAGGCTGAGATAGTCCAGTCTGCATGTTTCCATGTTTCGCTTACCTCCCTCCTACTTTTTATCATGTCAAAGTAAAGAAATATTCCAACAGTACCTCCTAGTCAGTTCTCTCTCATTCAGATGCACACTTGCTAGGATACATGAAAAATGAGTGTAATTGCTGATGTTCAGTACATGAATAAACAGCATATCAGACCTCTATCCAGAAGTACAAAGTGCTACAAAAAGAGTGAATAAGAAGTCAGTCCCATGGCTACAAAGCCTTACCTCTGCAAGACTGAACCACCAAATCACTCTGATCAACTAAGTCAGAGAACAACTTCTTGTACCACAAGCTACTACCTCACTTGAAAAAGAATGCACTAAAATAATTCTGGTCTAGAAGCTCCCCTGTAATTTGGTAAACAAAGGAAAGTCTGTGATGGAGGCTAAAGCAAAAAAATATGATGAGTGAGAATTTCATTTTGTTCTGAAAGTCCTCTCTTTTATGTTTCAGAGTATATTTGGTGACTTTTCAATAAAACTATCTTTCTTTCTTCTTAGTTAAAAATGGTTATTTCCTCAACAAGACAATATCCCAGCCTACAGTAAACAAGCACACGACTTTCAAGATATCTGAAAACTAGAAAACATTATTAGAAACCATTAAGTTCTCTGTAACTAAGAAAGCAAATGGAAGATTCAGAGCACTTCAGGCACATCACAGCAGAACAGTCAGTATCCTTTCTTCTAACTGGCAGATGATGTCTGGGAAGTAAGAGAAGACACAGAATCATTCTGATTCTTGCTGCTTACCTGACAAAAGACAACCAATTCTTCTGTGAGCCATCAAACGCTTTCTAACAGCATTTTCAAACAGAACACGGATGTTGCTTTTCACTGTTTCAAGATCGAAGCCTGTCCAAGAAAAAGAAGGCAAAACCAGAAGAAAAACATAGCTTCATATTCAAGATTATGATTTTATTCCCACTTTTTACTCAGAATTAATAGGAAATGCTTTGCTGTACTACCTGAAGGCAGATTTTCCACTGTATCACAAGCAGCATGGAGTGGTTCATCTTTATAGCTATGAAACTTTACCACTTCCACTGACGCAACCTTGCCAGAGGGCTTCAAATCCAGCACTTCATAATGACCTGGGAGAAATGGTTCCACTTTGGGAAACAAAGATGTTGAATGCTTTAAGTTGATGAGTCCTATAGACAAAACAGGAGAAAAAATTTAAAACAAAATACAAAAAGTGCAAGATGGTTCAACTTAGATTATTTAAGGTATACCTCCCTCACCATCAGATTTGTTTATGCCTGTACTGAGGCTAGAGAGTTACTTACAAATAAATAAATAAATAGTGAAAGTGTCACCACAAAGGGAAAAAAAAAACAACACATAAAATAAACATCCATAAAAAATTATCTGAAGCTACAGGAAATTTCAGTAGGGTTTTAAAATTCTTGGCTTTTACAGATTCCAAGTTCTTGTGGCATTACTTCCTAACTAATAGTTCACTTTCTCTTCACACTTAGAAGAGCCTAACAGTATGTCTCCAACAACAGTACTTAATGCAAGATGCTCAACACATCTGTTTTACCTTTTGCCTCAGAACAGACACCCAAAAATCCATCATCAGTCAGCACCTTAAACAGCGGTCTGACCCCATAGGTGTCTCTTGCTAGAAACACTTTTCTGTTTGCTGTGTCCAGAAGGATGAAAGCAAATACACCATCCAGCATGGTTGCTGTTTGCTCTATTCCTCCTCTGTTGTAAAGATGAAGGATAACCTCACCATCCACCAGCGTTTGATACTCAAAACCAAACTGCTTCTGCAACTAGGAAAAGAAACACACAAATAAACAGTTGCAAATACTGCTTAATAACAGAAGAAAAAACAACAAATATGAAGGAAGTTTACTAAAGAAACCTAAGGCTATTGTTTGGTAAAATAGAGTACAAAGTTACATAAACATTTGTACCAAAGAAGAAAATTATACTTTTGCGTGCAAAATATTATGCAGGAGCACCTCAGAGCCAATGTAGATTAATTTTGCAAACTCAAGCAGCATATGTTATGGCCAGTTTTCAGGGAATCACTTCTGTTTGGAGAAATAAAACTGCAGACACACAACTCTGGCTTTAGGAAGCATGTTTTGCACAGAGATGAGGCAGAAGGAGGCAGCCACCAGTTCTAAAAATCCAACTCAAAATAGGACCAGAAACAAAGACAACTACATTAAGACCAAGCACAATTCATATTCTTCTGGTGCTGCTTCTAAAGACCTTTCAACATCTACTGGACATGCAGGGGGAAGATGGGAGACGGTGGGAGTTCCAGTAAAACAGTAGAAAGTGAAGAAACTCCATATAACCAGTGCTTTTGCATTTTAACTTATGTTCTTTGGTTTTAATTGCTATTTGCAGGACAGAGATTTGGCTCAAATTGATTAAATATTAAAATAACTAAGGCACTGCCCTGAATAAGATGGCCGTTTCACCAATGGTTCTTTCGTAGATAAGGAAAACAAAAATAAAAGAGGACTCATTATAAAGAAAGAAGACCTTTAACCAAGGTAGGGAAAAAAAAACAAACTAGTTAAACTAGTTTCTGCTGACAGAACATCAAGTTTTACACAATTATATCCCCCTTAGATTTCTGTGTGACATGACCAAGAGCAATTCTTAGAGCAACAGAAAAAAATGCAATGCAAAACAGAAGGAATATTAAGAGTCTGCTGATACAATGTCCTTCACACACACTTTGCCCTGCTGTATGTACATCCTGCCTTTCAAACAGCCAGATACTTAATAGAATAAATGATATTAGTCCCCTTCCTACACAGCTAAGCTCCCAATCACATTGCTGACAGTAGCCTGACTTCAAAACTGCTATGTGTTAGAAATGAGATTATTCATACATTTCTGATACAACCATGCTCAGTTTCTCATCCATTTTAAGCACTTAGTTGCAGCATGATTCAGAATCAGTTAAAAACTGTAAGCTGCCTTATACTCTAAATTTGGATGATCTGAATCACTTCCCTTTGCGAGCAACACATCCCAGCACTGGCACGTGAAGTTCAGCAGTAATATACAGACCATACAGATAATGCTCTCAGGCACAAGCTACAACTTTGGGCAGTCCTGTGTGGAGTCCCACTGACTCGATAATACTGGAGCTCAGGATATTCTATGACTCTACAACCCATACACTTACCTGTTTGAAATTGTAGATTTCTCCATTGTAACACAGCCACAGGTAAGGGAACTTCTTCACCCGGATTGGCTGCATGCCATACAGCTGGTCAACAACCGCCAGGCGGTGGAAACCAAAACAACAGTTGGTGAACCCATTGACATTCTCAAAACGAAACGCATCAGGACCTCTGTGTGCTATCTTCATGGCACTCAGACACTGGACAGAAAGGCATTCATCACTTCCAAACAGGGCCCAGATACCGCACATTGTGAAGCTGTCGAGTTACCTGGAAATGGAAAACACGTTCAATAAAAGCACAGAATCTTCTTGGTTGAAGAAAATCTTCTAGATCTCTAAGTCCAACCGTCAACCTGACCTATATGCAAGAAATGACAGCTGGAAAGCATAGATACAAAAGGTTGACAAAAAAAACAAAGTAGGCCACCAATTACTGGACTACGAAGATAACTGATGGAGAGATGAGCAGACCTTATTCACACAGCAGGCACATATGGAAAGCAACCCTTGTCCAGCTCAAGAAATTCAGCTTAAACTTGTCACTGGGTTGTTTTTTATACAGCACCACGTTGGGTAGGAGCAATATCTGCTGAAGTAACATCACACTGACAGATGCTATCCAGATTTTCAGATGAGACCCGTTCTGTCACTGTAGAACAAGGCAGCTTCATGGTTAGGAACAGAACTAACCCCAGCACTTCTCTTTGCGTGTAAGTACAAGATTGGCTGTTTACTCAGTCATGCTATCTGAGAAATCAATTTTTCCATACTCTAGGCCAACAGCACGTGCACACAGACCCGGCAGTCCCTGCGGGCTTGCTGAGCTCCATTCCCAGCGGGCAGGGAGCTGATGCCGTGCCCGGGAGCCAGCTCGGACCTCCGCCCGCTCTGAATCCAAGGGGTTGCCACGGGGAAGCCGCGGGGAACAGATGGGCGTTCAGCCGCACCTTCACAAGGTTTCCCCATCACCTCCAACCGGCACAGAGCACGTACGAGAAGGCAGCAGCGCGGAAATAAGCCGTACCTGTGCACCCCTCCCCCCCATGCCGTACATCAGGCCGCCCTTCCCCCCTCCCCAGGATCTTCGTCTCTTCCATAGAGCCGAACGGCGACAAACACGCGACAGTTCGCCCCTCAAGCCGATCACACCCGACCTCCCCCCCCCCCCACACACACACACCAGGACCTAGGGCTTCCTCCCATACTCCCCCCGCCTTCTCCGTGCAGCCCCGGCCTGCCCGAGGAGCAGGGCCCGGGAGGGGCGGGCCCTGCAGCCCGCCCGCTCTCGCCCGGGCTGCCTACCCCGTGCCGGCCGCCTGCTGTACGGAGAGCCGCCGTCCACGCCGCTCCGGGCGGAGAAAGAAGCGGCCGTGCCCGCAGCCGAGCCCCTCCCACACCGCCTGCTGAAAGCCGCGGGCAGGTTTCATCATGCGGCAGCGGGGCGGGAGCCTGGCTCCTGCTGGGGTGGTGGCTGAGCTTGGTGATCTCAGAAGACTTTTCCAACCACACTGACGCTTCTTACAGCTGTGTTATTTTGTTTGGAAGAGAGAGCGCTTACGAAGCTGATACCTTCAGGGGTGTTTACTGAGGAGCTTGCCTTGGGAAACTCACAGATGCTGTATGTAGGTGAAGGAATTTTGATGCCTATGTGGACTTCATCAATGGGCAGTTTTGCTTTTTTCCCTTTGAAAATGCTGAAGTGAATTAATTCCGCTCAAAAAACTAGAAAGTGCTAAATATAAACCTTTAACTCCACACATACTTCAAGAAGGCCATTAGTAGTCACATGCAACACCGCTTCATCCTTTGCTTTAGCTGACTTGGTTTAAAACTGCAGTGCAGTGCATAAAGTTCTTCAGATCATGAAGAACTCTATATAAAAAGTTATATATTTTTTAGATTTTAGAAAGAATGTTATAGTACTGTATGCCTCTCCTGCACCTAAAGCTAACAGATTGACCCTGGCAGAGCTGTGGCTTTGGGCAGCAGTACAGGTGCCAGATGTGCAGTTCTGAGCAGCTTTGCACAGCCGGGATGAGCACACTGAAAGCGTGAGCCATGGCACATCAAGTCACTGCTTACAGCACAGGAATATTGGTTCTTCGCCTTAAGTTGTTTTATTTTATATGTAATTGTTGGTTCATAACGGGATCTCATGCAGTGCTTTATAACAGCATATCCAGAAGTATTTGGGGAAATGAGAATCTTCTCATAAAGAAACCAAAGCAGGAACCAATTGCAGGAAGAAATGCTGGGCAAGCACAGTCAGCAAAGCTGCCCAAGTCCTCATTAATGTCTGCATCCCCAGGGCACACTGTGTAACAGCCACTTATTTATCCTACCTTTTACTATCCTCTTTTAAAACGAGCTAGCTGCTGCATTTTAGTCTTTCTTGTTTAATCTTCTGTTTTAATTAAGTTTATGGTGTTAAAAGTAGGACTAATGGGAGAAATGCCAGACACATTTTTGGACACTGGCAATTTCTCTGCTCACTAGCTACAATAGCACAGGTGGTAACTGATATGTCTCTGTCCTTTTCTAGCCTTGTTAAGTAGCTCTTTACAATCCCTTTACATTAATGTCATTCTTCAACGTCCAACCTTCGCTTTTATTGTCTCTATACAGCACCACATATAATTATGCCTTAGCCCCACAGCTCTGCTCTTCTCAGCCATCTTTCAGTGTCCTGCAGATACTATCATGGGCAATAATTTCTCCAAAGAATTGTCTTCTCCACTGCTTCCCTGAAGCAACTTTTGGAAGTATTCTAGCTTTCCAATTTCTGTATGCCAGGATCAAAGCCTAGTTTGTAGACTTTAGGGAGGTGGTTGAGGCACCGTCCCTAGCGCTGTTCAAGAAGCGTTTAGATGAGGTGCTAAGGGATTTGATTTAGTAGTTGGGCAGGGATTGTGATAGGAGGATGGTTGGACTAGATGATCTTGTAGGTCCTTTCCAATCTTATGAACCTATGAACCTATGACTCTTTGCAGGCAGACTCAGACATATGTTCCTTCTTATTCTGATGCTTGCCAAGCTTTGACTGGCCTTTGAATTTGCAGATTTCAACTTGTCATTGACCCCCTTAGACGTAGGCCTGAATTGTGTGGATGGTGGTCAGTCAGTCATACTTGGATCATGTTGAGTTCTAATAAAGCTACAATAAACTGAGTGTCAAGACAGAAATCTGGTTAATCAGGTGTCTTGCAGCCCTTGGTGTACTCAGGTGGAAGTATTGGGCTTGAGTGGAAGACATAGAAGATTTAGTCAACCTTTTTGTGCCTCTTCAGTATGGCATTCTAGTATCAACATCCAGAGAACACAAGAATGTACTGTGAGGGAAGAACAAGGTGATTTCTCCTCTCATGTTCCCTTCTCTGCTTGTGCTTTTTGTGACACTGTCATGGAGCAGTGGCTGAGGCCTCTTGCCTCAAAAAACAAGGCATCTCCTAAGTCATAAGTCTAGATGACTTTTAGAAGTGTTGGACCACGAATCATGACTCAAAATCAGTGATGAAGAGGGGTGAGTAATACAGTTGTTAGTGTTCAGATGGTAGCTTATGGTCTTTCTTGTGAAAGGGAACTACAGCTTCTTTAGTTCTGTTCCATTTATATAACACTTTTGCTGCTCATGGGTGATGTCAGGCAATGAAGGACATGGTTGTATTGTAGATTATGAAATCACTGCACTGGAGATATGGCACAACTGACATGAGAGGAAAAGAGGTTTCATCGAAGGTGAGAAGTAGATGAGTAAACAAAAGGTGGAAGTGAACATATGAGTACAATGAAGAGGCAGAGGAGCAAGCCATGGAGTGGCATTACTGGGAGCCACTGGATATTTATGGACAATATGAGGGATTTGGTTGTGGGGAGTAGAGGGATATGTGTCTTGTCCACAGCCTTATGATTTCCTTTGCATCAACATCCATTTTTAGCATGGGCTTACTGTTTAAGTAAGTGCCTTACACTTCCTGAATTGCAACAGCAGCATCTTTTTTCATCTCCAGTCCTAACTGATGTAGTAATGGAGTTGTGGGAATAGGCCATTTCCAGACGCCTTGAGTTATCCTTTTTTCAGCTCTCAGGGACTGGATGTTAATGATGTAATCTGGGCACAGATCTCAAAGAATCCTCTATTTTCAAGCTTGAAAATTTTCCTTCACTTATTTGCTGCAACAACACATCACAATAATCATAGGCCCAACTGAATGGGATACGCCACTATGATTTGTTTGTGTTTGTGAGCATCCACTAATTACTTTGGTGTTGAATTCTGTGCACTACAGACATCTCCTAATCCTGAATGCATACTGTGCAAGAACATGATGCTGTCCTTGGGGCAGGGAGAAACAAGTGGCAAACAGCAAGTGGCAGTGGCCTAGTATACATTCTAGGACAGGAACTGAACTTGAAGACAGAAAGCTGTTTCTGCTAATGGAGCCAACAGAAACATTCTTGTACCATGACTGCCTCACTAACCTATTACATATTGGAAGAAGTTACTGATGGGCTGGACCCAGAGGAAGCTGGAGATCAATTCCTCCACAACTGCATGGGTTGGCATAGATAAAATATCTCACACTTTGTCTTTACAAATACAAAAATATGCAGTTTGTATACTTACTGGGTGATATCTATAGTGCCAGGTGTTGATAATACCTCTCACATTTGAAATGCATGATTATATGTCAGGGATAAGTGTATGCAGACAGCAAAGCCCTTTTCCTAATTTGGTTTTGCTTCCCAGGGAGAACGGTAACTTGATGTGCTAACTAGGCAAAAGTTTGAGTGATTGCAATCAAGTTCTCAGCCAGTAACATGCTTTAATACTTTATCTGAATGGGAAAAAACAAACAAACAAACCAAACAGAAAACAGAAGCTGTCAAAATCAAAAGCTGCTTGCAGATCTGTAGCTCGAAGCAAGATGGGCTCACGTTTGTATCACTTGGTCTATGTTTTACACAGTGGAATTGCATCCCTTGTCAGAGAGCTTTGTGCTTGCAGCTTCTAAAGAAATTACTATGTGCTGTTTGCTCCTCTAATTTTGAATATATCTATTTTTCTCTTGTGATTTTTCTCAGATTTCTTTCATTCCTTTGTGTTCTCTTTTCATCCCTTGGAGATGTTTAGAGGACATTCAGACTGTTCTCTAGACAAAATCCTCTCTCTCTCAGTATAAAAGTAGTCTCTTCTACTGGGAGTTCCTTCTGCTAGTCTCTCTCATTTAATCCTTTTTCTTTTCTTTCTGCTTAATTATGTTAAGCTTCAAAACAAATAAGACTTGCTCTGACCTCAGAGTTGAGAGGTCAAGCACTGAATTGTTAAAAGAATATCTTTTCTAGAGCTGGGCATTCAGATCTTCAGTAATGTACTAGGGAGGCATGTGGAGTGCAGCAGTGAGAGAAAACACGAGGTAAGGTGATTTGTTACTGCCTGCACAAAAGATAAAGTGTTTTACACTGCTGCAGGATCCTTCCTAATGCCCCGAGTCCTTCCATTATCCCTGCTGTTTCTTAGCACAGATAAGAAAAGGCTGTTGAAAGAGCTGCTGGCCATACAGTGCACATTGCAGGCATGGCATGTGGCATACCAACAGGCCTTCTGTGTGGAGGCCCAAGAACATAGAGGAATGAAACATTGCTGACTTTAATTGAGTAATGGCCTTGGCTAATGAGAAGAAATCCAGTGGAATTTATGCTCTAATTCCTGGGAGGAGAGGAAGAAACTCCCAAACCAAAGAACTATGACATAGACTTTTTTAAATGACTTGCAAAACAAGACAGAAAAATTTGTTTTCTGATGCTAATTGTGTAACATAAAGCAGAATAATTACCTTGAATTTTTAGTCACACTGGTACGACTACTTTAAATTCTGGTTCTTTCTCATAGAGTACAAAAGTTCAGGTGTGAGTTAAATTAGCCTTTAAACTAACAGATATAGTCAGTGTAGCAGGATTAATGGCAAACTGCAATCTTCAGTTCACTTTTTCACTGTGGTTCAGCCATTGTGCTGTTTTGCCCAATTCAGCAGATGTTTTATTACAAACAAGATCCTATTCATCTATTCATTCCACATGAAGAGCCATGAGTAGCTGCTGTAAATTTGTAATGGCAAAACCCATGTTTGACCACGTATAACAATCTTAAAACACATTGGGATGTATTTTTCATTTGGAATTACTTGACTTGATTCTAGCAAAGTCATTTTCATGCTTTTAAAGCACTGTATTTCATCTCGTGCCTGGAAGATATCAAAAGGGCCCAGTGAAATTGCTTACATGCATATATTTGCCCTCCTAAATACAATTAAGAGCAGAGGGGGAAGAATGACAATCATTGAATACTGCCTGAGGGTCGTCTTTTTTTTTTTTTTTTTTAAGAAGGTAAAATCCTTATTTGATTTAGAAAGGGCAGGGAAACTGCTCTAAAGCATTGGAATGCAGAAGCACTTTGCCATCACTAGATAGTGCTATTGCCTCAAAATGAGACATCGCCTCACTGCTGGTATTGCAGCTATCAGAAATCGAAGTGTTCAACGAATACAGCAAAGGTCTTCAATGAAAGTAGACTGCAGACGCATTGTAGAAAATGCAGTGTAGAAAATGAACAACTGCCCTAACACGTACACCAAGCCAATTGTTTTCTTTAAATGAGAACAGTGAAAGTCATTTGTTTCCAGTTCTCTCGTGAGTACACGCTGAAATAGAGCTTGCTGCACAGTGTGTGGTGCTTTCTTACTAATCTGTTCAATCAAATGGCAGCAAACCCTTCAAATGATTGCTTTGTTTCTTTGTTATAGCTATTTACTCTGTTAATTTTTTTCCCATTAATTCTGAAATGCTGTACAGAGGTAAATTTTGTCATTAGTATTATACAAATAGTAAAATGGCATGTCCTTTCTCTGCTCCACTCCCTATTTTTCCATATCTGGAAACTAATAATGGACTTTGTAAAAATAGCTCTGTTTCTTTGTGTATAAAGAAAACATGGGAGAAAGATAATTCTTCCTATTTAGAGGAAAACAACCAACAAGAGACAAAAATCACAAGAGAGTAAAACTAATTGTAAAAGAACTCAAAATGCAGTGTCAGTTCAGAAGGACCAAAAGAGCTGAACAATTAATGTTTGGAAGGCAGGAGGAAACTTTGTTCTGCATGCTAATTGTACCTCGTTTCTCATCACAGACGCTTCAGATAATAATGTACTTCTACTGATGCAAAAGCTTAATTTCTAATATGAATTCCAACATTTTTAATTAAGCTTTCTGTGTTATTCTGTATTCTAAGGAAAAATAAGGAAACACAAACGAACCAAAATCTTCTATCAACTCTTACCTCACCCACAAATATATGATATTGATGCTTGAATCTCTGACAGCCACGCACGGAACCTTTTTGCTTTTGCCAGGAATGGGTGTGAGATGGGCAAACAAAAGAACGTACCCATAAGTGTTGGCTACACTTCAAACCGTTCTGAAATGCACCTCTTTTGGTTGGGACCTTCAAAGTGTCATTTTGGTAGGATTTGATGGGGAAAGTATTTGCTCTGTCTGCCTTTTAACTTGCATGGAGATGTAGAATAAATGGAAATTTACTTATCTGTACAGAAATATATCAGTAACAAGAATAAAAAGAGATGCATTTTTCTTAAGTGCCGAAGTTGGCTTATCGAGGCCTTTTTTACAAACAAAGCAGGGCCAGAAAGTACATTTTGTTATGGCAGCCTGACTAATTATTAGCACACCTGTCAGCGTGATTTATGTCCATACCAAGTAGCATTCCTTGAGAAAATCTCTGGGCATGGATTACAGAATAATACCTGCCAAGATCTGCTTCTAACGAGCGCTATGGACAGGACTGAGGTTTCACTCAGTTCATCCAAGGGAATCCCATCAGACTTCACAACCCCCCATGCTCCGTCACACCTTCCCACCACATACCACAGCATTGAAGATGAATGCCATTTTCTCAGTTCTGTGATAAGCAAATGTTACCCTGGATGACTGCAGCAACTTATTTTGACTGAAAAAAGTCATAAAATAGTTACAGTTCCTAGCTGTGTCTCATACAGGTGTAACCCAAAGCATTCTGAAGTGGGCTTTGGGGTGGGTGTCCAAGCAGAACAGAGACATCAGGGGAAATGCTTTTCTTGTAGAATGTTCAGGGTGCCAGCGCATTGCAATTTGTCTGATATTTAAAATCAAAATATATTGAACATTCTTTAATTTTGGTAAGGAACAAAATGCCTTCACCCCACATTCTTTAAAACACTTTAAAACATCAGCAAGATTCAGGAATTATTTTTCTAATTCTGCCACTCTGAGTGTGTCATTCAATTTTTGGCATTGTGATTGCTTTAAGTTAATTATTTGTTTAAAGCACATCTAATTAACGTGAATAGCAATGCAGAGATTGTACACTGTTTTAATGCAAACAGTACTTCTAACGTTACAGACCAGTGAGGTGTATTATTGCATGGCAATTCCATTGTTTGTGCAAGAAATACAGTTCCTCATCAAAACAGGTCAGACTTTAAGCCAACAGGTGTTCCTTCTG
Source organism: Cyrtonyx montezumae (assembly GCF_038088225.1). Classification (NCBI taxonomy): domain Eukaryota; kingdom Metazoa; phylum Chordata; class Aves; order Galliformes; family Odontophoridae; genus Cyrtonyx; species Cyrtonyx montezumae. Next base: position 755,880 of record NW_027071870.1, on the reverse strand, counting down.
GGAAAAGTAGAAGGGAGTAATAAACTTAAGCACAGATAACAGTTTACTTCAACAGTTTAACTTCACTCAAATAAATGACAGTAAATAACGTAAGTTAGTTTTACAACTCTATGTGGTTCTAGCACCATATGGAATATAGCACCAAATGAGTTTGTGTCTTCCCAAGTCAAGCAGGCAAAGGTTGCGGTGATAAATCAAAATTGTTTGCTTACCTGAAGGCCTTTGTTTTGCTCTAGGACTTAAGGTAGACAAATTTTACATATACTTCAGGTAGTCCAGCTTGCCTGGAACTACAATTTATGGGTTCACATACTCACAAAGAATGGATAATAAGCTTGTTAGAGAAGAACAGACTCACTAAGTCATAAAGATAATGGGATTTCTTTTATAAATCAAGCAAATAAAACGTAACATTTCATGTGGTCATCTCTTTGACCAAAAGTGACTGGAGAACATAAAAAGTAGCTTGCAATTAGAAAAGGTGGAAATTACTCATTCATATGCATTTTCCTGGTCTTTGATGATGATTCTTAAAAGTGATGGCATAAATTAATTAAAGATAAGACCATTTACAATTGAAAAAATCATCAAGAAAAAACAGATATCCATGGAAGCATGTGGAATTGGAGCTATTAAAGCTGGGTTCTTACCAGCCATTAACATGTGGTAAGTAGGCTGCAGAAGGAGAACACAGTTTTGCCTTAGATATTTCACTAAATATGCATTCAGTCCTTGACTTGCCAAATTACAACAACATTTTGTCTTCTATGTTAACTTTCTGTCATTCCTCTTAATTACAAGGGCTGCTACGAAAGCAATGCCTCCTATTTTATTATGTAGGCCCACAGCATCAGAGATAGATATTGGTGGTATGACATAGAAATTGGTGACCATGTGGTGTCCATGTTGGAATATCCCAAGGTTTGCACTAGTTGGGTCCCATGAATGCTGACACAGGGAAAAAAGAACACCATATGCAAGTTTGCCAAGACCTATTGAACCAACACAAGGTTGAAGGTGACAGTTTCTTGGATCACATCATTAGCAGTGACGAAGCATGATGGAACCGCTGCAAGCCTGAGTCAAAACAACAGTCAATGGAGTGGCAACATGATTTTCACATCACAGAAAACATTCAAGATGAAGCCCTCAGTTGGTAAAGTGATGCACACTGTCTTTTGGGATAGGAAAGGAACAATCCTTCTTGGTTTCCTAGAACTTAGAAAACCATCAACTCTGATCATTCCATCACAACGCTGACTAAGCCCAAGAGTCAGGCCTCTTAGCCTGCCTTTGCCCTGTCACCTTTTGGAAGCTTGCAGGAAACAGTCATGTTTATCTAGCTAGGGAAATTCCTCACTCTTTCCCTCATTTCTTGTATAATGCCATGAAGTGGCTAATTTCCTTGTAAATCAAATTACTTAACACCAATTCCCCACTCATTCATTCTCAGCATCATTTACACACTGCCAGAAGGGAAGAGGTGTGAATCTCATAATACTGCAATATTCCCATGGTACCAGTAGGTCCCCCATCACCGTTGGTTTTATCAGGAGCAGAGGACAAAGAAGCAGCACATTTATAAGAAAGGAACCATGGTGAAGCTTACCAGGCCTGCTACCCCTTCCTTCCCAGGCAGAGGGAATGGCTTTTCCCTCACACAGCCACCCAGCATCACACTTTGTTGCGTGGCTCGACAGAAGGTTTGTAGAGGTGTTTGCTACTGCTGCACATGCAGAGCACCTCCTTAGAGGAAGCACAGCTCTGCATGTTCCTTAACTCCAAGCTGTGGTTGCTCACCAATCCCTGAGGGGAAAAAAAAACCTGCTTCTGTGTGTGAAATGCAAATTCCTGCATACTGTGTTCAGTAGCCGTGATGCAGTGGCCGACCCCTGCCATTTGTTGAAGCAAACATTGTGCACACACCAACATTAACAGGCAGGCCATATCTGACCTTTGTTTAATTACAGCATGTTCCACCTTCGCTCTTTGAAATTCTCCTTTCAAATTAGCCTAAGAATAAGATAACTCAGTAAACAAGTCGGTGAAAAAGTATAGCACCTCATACACACGTGTATGCATTCATATGGGTATGATACACATAGGCCTGATCCTTGGCAGTAGCACTCCCACAATGCAAACCCAGACTTTCAGGTTTGCCAAGCAAAACGAAGCCGTGCATTCAATTCCATGGTATTAAATATCTGTAATAGACATATTACACTCATATTTAATTCATACTTTACTCACATTAAACTCTCACATAAACTCTGCCTATTTCAAAATGTTAAGGTACATCATGGATATGGGTGGACAGAACCCCATTCAGAATCTGACATGGCAAAAAGAGGAGGAAATGAGGAAACAAAGACACCTCTATCTCATCTGCTGCCTTTGCTAAACGTAGGTCGCTCCAAAAGTAACACCTCTTATTTATTCCCATGCAAAGTATACAAAGATACAAAGAGCACAGTAACACTGTTTGCTAGCGCAACTTCTCAGCTACAAAACACTATTTTTCAACCCAGCACCACCATTGGTTATGCATTCCTGCCAGTGATACACGTGAGCCCACATGCTGCGATCACAACCATCTTCGTGGCTGTCCTGAACAGGGTTTGTGTTTCACATCACCTTCCCCTCTGCTGAAACGCACCACCCGCTGCCTCACTGAGCTCACACCCACTCCTGGGGCTCTATAAACCTTCAGCAAGCGTCAGTGAAGGTCGGCGGGTGACATAAAATAGGAGGAAGTACTTTCAGAGCAGCCCTCGGAGTTCATGGCTGAATTTATTAACGCCAAACACTCAACCATCCTTAGGGAATGCGGCAGCGCGAGATCCCGAGCGGCAAGAGGAAGGTAACGGGGCTGTCCCATCGGCCGCTGCTTGCCACGACGCTCCTTCCACCTCCAGCTAAGGCGGCCACAAAGTGTTAAATGCGCGTGCCCCTGCCGGCCACGCCCACCGCCGGCGCTCGCCGTCCAATCAGCGCGCGGCGGGGCGGTGCAGGCCCCGCCCTCCGCCGTGTCCGCGGCGCGGCGCGACGAGCGGGGCGGAGGGATGGTGGCGGCGCGGCCGTGTGGCTGCGTGGGGGTCGCGCGGGTGGACGCGCGCCGGGCCCCCGGCGGCCGCTGAGGTGAGGGCAGCGCGGCGGAGTCGGGGCGCTCCGAGGGCGGCGCTGCGCGGCGGGAGCGCGGCGCGGGGGAGCGGCGCCGGGCCGGGGCCTGGCGGGGCACGGCGGCCTGCGGGGCGGGGCGGGGCCGCGGGCTGACCTGTTGCTGCGGGGCTGCAGAGCCCGGCGCCGTCCGCTCGCTCCATCAGTAAAGGCGCGCGGCGTGTGCGCTGGTCGTGTTTTCCTGGTTCGTCGGTGAAATCTTAAGCAAAATTGATGATGGGACGAGAGCTAGAGGGAAGGGACGTGCGAAACCATCCGGATCTCTGCTGCATTCTGTAGGGTTTTGAAACCGCAGATTCGTTTTTGAGTGTAGAATGCGTTTCCTCTTGAAACGGCGTCGGAAAGTTTAACGGTCTGCGTCTGATGGGACGCGTTAATTATAAGGTATCCGCCGTAAGCAGCTGGCAGAGCGAGGCCAGTGTTTTAGACCGTGTGCTGGAAGGCACATCGCCAGGAACACAAGGCAGCGCAGAGATGCAACGGCACCGGTGGGGGAACCATGGGGGAACCGTGAATCTCATTAGAGGAATTAGAGATTAATGGTTGTGCCTTGTCACAGGACAGCCATCGCCCCGCTGCCCAGGGTGTGACACACAGCACGTCAACAGGCTTCCTGGAACAGCTTACAGGGTTGAGAGGGGTAACTTTGAGAGGGGAGGGGATGCAGGAGGAGAGCATCTTGTGACTGTATAGAGCTTCTTACAGCTGCTTAGCGGAGGGACCAAAGGAAGGGAGCAAGGTGGTTTGCAACAGTTATGGGAAGATAGATGGAAAAGAGAGTAAAAAAAAGGCCCAGACAAGTGCAGTCCAATGCTGCTCAGTGTGTTTGTCTGGTCATGCTCTATGCCAGATTCCTGCAGCCTGTTCCTTTTTCTCGTTAAGCCCCATATCTAACTGTTCTCCTGGAAGAGAGGACTCTGTATTCATACACTCATACTGAAGTCACAGTGCCAGCAGCAGGAATTTTACTGGAAGCTGTAGGGGCCACTGTGACTGGAGAGAGAGAGGGAGGGTGTAAGTGCCACCAGCTGGGTTGGTGAGCTGGAGGGAGAAGAGCCTGTGTGTGTTGGCAGATCTTCCAGGGTGAGATTGCTGGTGAGCTGGCTGGTGAGTAGGACAAGGGGCTGGGGCCAAGTATGGTGCAACTGGGTGTAGACACGATGCTAGTGAGATGAGAGGATCTTTGAGCAGGAGGGAATGTGAAATTTGGAGGCCCATTGGAGCACGTGTGTGAGAGAGGTGACTGCATAGAAAGGGGTCCAGTGGCTGGGCACTGGGTAGGCTGAGCATCTGAGGCTGTTTAGCGGGTGGGGGATCTGTGGTGCACCCGTGGGGAGCTGGCACTGTGAACCTAGATGCGGGCTGAACCAGCAACGGGAGGGAGTCTGTGGGGAGACTGGCAGTTGCTGGGTTGATTTGAGTATGTAAGGCTGGTTCCTGCAGAGATCCACGTTGTGCGTCTGCCTGTATTTTGCACCAACAGACCTTTGTCCTGCTTGGCCAGGGGAGGGAACAGCATGAGGTGCTTGTGCATGTGTGCCATGCAGCCTTAGCCTTGCTGCTGCTGGGTCTGGCAGCACCCAACAGGTTAAAGTTACTCTTTCTGCAAGCTGATGATGCAGGAATCTCTGGTTCTCAAAGCTTAAATTTGAAGGCAGGCCTGCAGTGACTGCTAAGTTGTGATAGAGTTTTAAAACCTTTGTCGTTTTGGCTGATGTGAATAAGGCTATAAGGCTACTTACATGAGTGTGTAAGTAGATAAAGAGATTTGCTTAAGCTGCCATGATGTAGTAATGGAGCACAAGTGTAAGCTTATCATTATAGGGTGTGGTTTGTTTTCTTTTTTAATATCATCTCTTTTTGAAGTCAAAAGGAATGAAGATAGAAGTAGGAATAAAAATGGAGATCTTTTAGTGACCTAGTTCGTTCTGCCCTTATCTTTTCCTGCTCCATGTATCTCGCTCCTCAATAGATCCCTTTTTGGAAAAGAGTTACCACTCTTTTTTAGATTAGGAAGTGGGAGTGGGAGTGCTTGTCATCAGAAGAACTGCTGTCACTTTCAGTTACTGCTGCTGGCAAGTTAAAAGATGCTCCGTGTGTCAAATATCAACAGAGTATTAAAAACCAGAAGTAGTGTCCTGTTTGCTGCAGGAGTTGGAGTGTGTGGGTACAAATGCACGTACATGGTGGTCCGGTTTGTTGGCATGAAACTGTCCGAGTGATGAATGGATCATTCTAAATCAAAAACTGAATAATAATATTGATAATAATATTGAACAGTGAAATAGCTTTTTCTTCTAGAAGCTGCTGCAGCTACTTCGTGTGCATCCATGGATTATTTTTCCCCTTTTTAAATATGCTGAAGGAAGGCATTGTTTTATCCTGGCACTCTCCCTTTGTGCATTACCAGTTCTGAGGCGACCTTTGTGGTGGTACATGAGACAGTTAAAGCACAAAAAGATATTTTTAGTGCAGTAAGTACTTCGCAGAGTCATGGGCTGCTTCTGCGTGTGGGCTTTTCCTTATATTGTGGCCAGGGCAGGGTTGGAGGGCACATCGTTTCTGTCCTTTGGTTTTCTTTCCAAGTTTATGGCATGTAAGACACAGAAATAAAGCTAGACACATTAGTATGGCAATATATGATTAAAAACTGTATGTTGTGCCAATTCGTATTAAGGAATTAGAAGTCCTTAACAGCCACGAGTGTAATTACATGAATCTGGCACAGCCTTTTGACCTCTTGGTTTTAGTTCCGTGCTTTAAGTTGTGTTTCCAGTTTTGTTTCATTTTTTTCTGGCAGTGTGGAAAGAAAGCCATGTCAACGTTGCAGCTTCTTCCCTCTCAGGTGGGCCAGGTGCCCGTGCAGTCATCCTGCTGGCTTCTGGAGCTGCAGCCCAATGGGCACTCCTGCTTTCTGTCCTCTGCTTTCTGATCCTGAGAGGTCAGAGGGGCAGGAAGCAGTGTTCGGAGCGGGTGCTGCTGCAAAGTGAGCTTGCTCTGCAAGAGGCTTTTCACAGCATGTGAGGGAAGCAGGTGTGGGCTGGATGGGCTGTGCTGGTGGCAGCGGCACTTTGACCAGTGATTTCCAGAGGGAATTCAGGCTGTGATGAACATGGATACCTTTGCTTAGAAGCAGCTGTGTGCATGGGGCTCTTGGTAAGACGCGGCAGCGTCGGCTTTGTGGTCATCGCCGTGTTCTGCCCTACTGACAGTTGTAATGATGTAGATGAATTGCATTACAGACAGCAGAATACCAACTTGAAATATCATTTTTGCTGTAGTATTGACAAGTATCCAACAAGCTCTTTAGAGGACTGTCCCACCTTTAAAATGCGCAGAACAGAGGTCTCATTTTGGGGCTGACCTACTATGTTAGGAAAGCAGCAGCTGAAGGCGAATTCAAAGCAACCTGAATTGCACAGCATAGGAATGGTAAGGTGCCCTTTTAGCCAGGTTCACTGCAGTGTCAGGGAGCACTGCGACATTCCTGTTCCCTAATAGTTTCTGCCTTTGCTACTGTCTGTTTGCCTCAGACACATTTGCAATCCAGACCCTGGATGCAGATCCATCCTGATATCTCTTCCCCTAACTCTTCTGTACACCAGTAGTTCACTGTTGTCCCTCCTTGTGGTTGTTTTTCTTTGCGCTGTGGAGATGTTGATGTCACAGGAAGGCTGAAGGGTTTTGTGATAGAACATCTGAGCAGCTGATCGTGTACGAAGTACTGCTCCTGTTAAATCCTACCCTGCTGCTCTGTGCATTCCATCACCTTTCTTTGGCTCCCCACTGACTAAATTGTTTTCTGTCCCTTGATGTTAGGAATGATGCTAATGGAGGGAATGCTGTCAGCTCATTTGTAAGGTTCTGGCTTGACTCGAATACGTATTTAACTGTCTATGTTTCTGTGGCTTAGTCATGAGTTATTTGAACACATCTCAATCCCTTTCAAAGATGAAAAGGCCTCAGGCCTCCATGGCCTGGAATTGGTCTGCAGGTGCTTAATACATATAAATTAGTGGTTGATTTGGATGTAAAAAGCTCATTTTGTGTAGGCATAGATCTTGACTTTGTTTAACGTTATTACAACGCTAAGCCAAGTCCTTTTCTTTTTGAGAAGCATGGATGTGGCCAAAGCTTAGATTTTACATGACTGGAATACATGTTTTTTGATGTGTAGGAGTGACCTTGAGGCCGATATGCTTTATTCTGTTCCAAATGCCTTCTAAAAGGGAGTGTTTCCTTATTGAAATGTGGGTGTCCTCTTACTCTTCTTCTGGAAGTTTGTCCTCAGCACGCTTAAAAGAGGAAGGAAAACTGCCCTGTTTTGAGATTGGAACAGATTTAAAATAAGTTCTATGTCTGCTTGTATTTGGCATCTGTTTACAAATCCCTGTGATATTCTAACTGCTGAAGTACATCTCATGCTCACATGGTATCTTGACCTGTAGATTGCCTTGGGTCATCATCTCTCAGTTTGCTAAGACTCGGGTATAACATTTTTAAGCACAGTTTTCTGTGCTTAAAGAGAAGTGAACATGTATTACCATGTTACAGTTAAGATATTGCACCTTGAAGCATTCCTGTGCAAATGCTGTATCAGTATGGTTAAATAGGTGCTTTCTGTTGCATGTTCTGCCTGTCCTTTGTAATTTTCAGCTAGGCAGTGCACAGCTGGCCTTTAGCCCTAAATATGTGCATCTGTACATTTTATGTCACTATTTGCATTGCTCTTGTAGTTAGAATGCCATGCAAGCCCAGGGGGTCCGGATCAGAGTTAGATTTGAGATTTTTGCTTTAAGATGTTTCATCCTTGATTTCTTCCTGTGTGTTAGATCTGAGTCACGTGTTATGTTAAGCTGCTTCAGTCCTCACGTATTTTCCATTTGTTTCTGACAGTGTGTTACCTTCGGGAAATGGCCTCTTCTAAGTCTTTGATGAACCTTCTGACCTTCAGTTTTGGATCTGCGATAGGATTTTTTCTATGCTATCTCCTGTTTAGCATGATACTAGAAGAACAGGTTGAGATCCAACCTCGTATTCTTCACAATGATCCACATGGTCAACACTCAGAAGATACTGATAACAATCAGCTGCAAGGACAAATGAATTTCAATGCAGACTCTCGACAGCACAGAGGTATTTAGTTGCACCTGATTTATTATATAATAAGTACCTATTTCATGCACCACGAACTGCCAAGTATTTGTATGAATCATTTTCTTTCTGTTTGCCAGTGTTCAGGTTACATCTAAATAACTTTGTTCTCCTGAGGTCTACTGAATGGTGATTTTATTTGTTGACATTACACTCGTGATTTTTCCACTTTCCCTTTGGAGCCTTTGCTAGGCAGGTATTTTTGTTAGCTTCGGAGATGTGATGGAATTGCTTTTCAGCTTTAAGGGGATAGTTGTGGACCATTTCTAACATCTGATCTAACCTCTCAATAAACCTATTAGGAAAAAAAAAGGATGAGTGCCTCCCTGGGCCCTCTTTGCCTTGCTGATTGCATGGCAATCCACAAGACTCACTACTGTTCTCGGTTAGAAACAGAGGAATTCTGTTGCACTTTTAATTTTTTAAGAAGGTAAACCCTTCTGATATTTCAGGCACACTTTTACATTTGACCCATCTAATTACGACTTCATTCTCAATCCTAAATTGCACTGTGATGCATTTACTTCACAAGGCGTTAATAAGTAATTTATTTTCTAAAGGTACTTAAACTGTAAGCTTTGTAAGAAAACTTTGCAAATGTTTTGCTTGTAGTCGTAGAAAACTGTTGGAAAGAAAACTGATCTGTTCTTGGTAAGGTTGGACAGTAATATTTAGAGTGTCTGGGGAGAGCTTCCTCTCCTGTATGTATTACTGCTCACTCAAATCTAACGTTTGGGAATTCTCTTCTTTTTTTCAGATGAGAATAAAAAAGTTGCAGATGGACTCTATCAGAAGGTGAAAATACTTTGTTGGGTCATGACTGGACCTCAAAATCTAGAGAAGAAAGCTAGACATGTTAAAGCAACCTGGGCCCAACGTTGCAATAAGATACTTTTTATGAGCTCTGAGGAAAATAAAGACTTCCCAACGGTGGGCTTAGAAACCAAAGAAGGCAGGGACCAACTTTACTGGAAGACTATAAAAGCTTTTCAGTATGTTTATGACCATTATTTTGATGATGCTGATTGGTTCATGAAAGCAGATGATGATACGTATGTTGTATTGGACAATTTAAGATGGCTTCTTTCAAAATACAGTCCCGAGCAACCAATATACTTTGGAAGAAGGTTTAAGCCTTATGTGAAACAGGGCTACATGAGTGGAGGAGCAGGGTATGTTCTAAGCAAAGAAGCTCTGAAAAGATTTGTTACTGCTTTTAAAACCAACAAATGCTCTCATAGTTCCTCTATTGAAGACCTAGCGCTAGGAAAGTGCATGGAGATCATTAATGTAGAAGCAGGAGATTCTAGGGATACAAGTGGTAGGGAAACCTTTCATCCCTTTGTTCCAGAACATCTCTTAATCAGAGGATACCTACCAAAAACATTCTGGTACTGGAATTACAATTACTACCCTGCTGTAGAGGTAAGTATTTAGGAATTTGGCACACATTCCACAACGTATGTCTTACCATGATAGACATTTTAATGGCAGCTAAATGTATTTTAGAAGAGAAAATTTTGTTGTGCCATTGTTAGATACACCTGTGTTAAATACAGTAATCATCTGCTAAACCTGATGCTAAGTGATGAATGTTCTGAAAGAGCTAGTCAATCTTGAATTACTGTTACTATTTTGCTATGCTGTGCGGACAGAAAGAAATGATGAAATCTTCAGAGGTTTGACTGGTGTCATCACTGCTGTGTTGCTAGCAAGTTTACTTGCAAAGTTACCGTTCTGTTTTGTAGTACAATGTCACTGTCTCCTCCAGTCTCAACGACTGCTGTGCAACAGGAAGCAAGTTCACTGAGGTTCATTGCAAGGCAGCGTATTAAAAAAAATAATAGTTGTTTCTTATGTTTTCATCATCAGCTTCCTTATCCTTCAGACTGTTTTTATTTTAGTTGGAAGGGACCTCTGAGGGCCACCTAGTCCAACAACCCTGCAATGAACAGGGGCACCACAGCTAGATCAGGTTGCCCAGGGCATGGTCCTGCCTTGCCTTGAAAGTCTCCAGGGACAGAGCATCAACCACATCACTAGGCAGCCTGTTCAGTGCCTCATCACCCTCACTGTAAAAGATTTTATCCTTATATGTAACCAAAGCCTACCCTTTTTGAGCTTCAAACCATTTCCCGCTGTTCTGTCACCACAGGCCCTGCTAAAGAGTCTGTCCCCATCTTTCCTGTAGCTCCCCTTTAGGTACTGAAAGGCCGCTCTCAGGTCACCTCTCAGCATTCTCTTCTCCATGCTGAACAGCCCCAGCTCTCAGCCTGTCCTCATAGAAGTGTTCCATCTCTGTCTCTCCTGTACTGAGGACTTCACATCTGGGCACAGTACTCCGGGTGAGTCCTCACCGGCACAGAGCAGAGAGACAGGAGCATCTCCCTCACCCTGCTGCCACGCTTCTTTGGATGCAGCCCAGGATACAGCTGGCTTTCTGGGCTGCAAGGGGACACTGCTGACTCACATCCATTTGCCATCTACCAGCACCCCCAGGTCTTTTCCAGCAGCACTGTGCTCAATCCCTCAATCCGTCGCTTTGTATTGGTAATGAGGGTTGCCTTGACCCATGTACGAGACCTTGCACTTGGTTTTGTTGAACCTTATGAGGTTCACCTGGGCCCGCTGCTCAGCCTTTCTAGGTCCCTCTGGATGGCATCCCATCCCTCGGGTGTGTTGGCTGCACTCCACAGCTTGGTGTCATCAGCAAAGTTGCTGACAGTGTCGAAGTCACTGATGAAGATATGAATGATTATCAGCCCCGGCACTGACTGCTGGGGGACACACTTGTACCTAATTTTGGCTGACTCCTCTTAAATTAAGATTCCAACATGAGTCTTAGTTTTGTTCAACCATTTGATCTTTCATAGGAAAAATAGTCATTTTTCATTTAGATTTTTGCATATATTCATTTATCACACACTCACAGGGTTACGGTAAGTAATGTCTGCAAGCTGAGCTGATGCTAGTTAAAAACGTTATGTAAATGCTCTTCAAAATGCTTAGTAATGACAATGAAATTAATAATCTGAAATCAATAAAATAATACTTCCAAACTGTGTAGGGCACTGACAGCTTTACCAGTCTGTGCAGTGCCTGAACACACACGTGTGCTCCTTTGTCACATTCCCTCTGTGTGAAAGATGGCACAAGTAACAAGCATGTGTTGATTCATATAGAAGTGCAGTATACTTGTACCTGCGTGCTGCTGCCTGCTTCCTTTTTATGAAGTATGTAAAAGCAAGAAATGCCCTCTGGTGTTAAGTGCAGGCAGCAAGTTTCTCCACTGGCTTGATTACAGAGGCCAAAGGCTGTCCGTTTCTGTGTTAGCAAAGATGCTTTGGCAAATGTTCCTGATGGATCCATTGCCTAATGCTGAGCTTTGAAATAAATACATGAATGATGAAAGTGATTTATTTTCTTTTTCCAGGAAGTCAAAGGTGTGTTTGAATGCTTCCTACTTCTATCTTTAATCCATGGCATGCTCTGGAATTGTTGCTGATGATTTTGACTTGTTTTGTGTTTTAGGGCCCTGGATGCTGCTCCGACCTTGCAGTTTCATTTCACTATGTCGATTCCATGACTATGTATCACTTGGAGTATTTGGTTTATCACCTCCGGCCGTATGGGTATTTGTATCGGTACAATCCTGATTCAGCAAAGAGTCTGGAGGAGCACAGCAAACACGGAGCACTAGAGGATAATCCAAAGCTAAAGCAGAAAACTTCTGAGGATTAATTGGACCTGGAAGGAAACTGAAAGAAGCCAGTCCGGTGAATAAGAGTCTTCTCAAACTCCTGCATGAAGCTTGTGGACTAGGATTGTCTGTGGTGATTCGTATTTCAAAAATCACATGGTGGCAGTACTACTAGTCAGTGTCTGGGCACAAAAGGGTTCAGTGTCTGTTTGGGATAGCGTGACATTGCTCACCTACTCACAAAGCTTTTGGGCCCTAGAACTGGGAAACAGGAGGCGGTTCTGAATCGCTAGTCCCTAGAAGGACTCATGTAAAAGCAGAGTGGACAGATTCAAAGATAATCAGACAGTATTTTTTTTCTCTTCCAAATGTTCTGTTAGGTGAGTTCTTAATGCAGGAAATCTGATGTAGCACGAATGCTTCATGATATTTTTCTCCAGTATTCTCAGTATTCTGAAGTTATGTGTGCATGTTGCCCTATAAGGAAGTGAGAAGGGTGAAAAATAGAGCCTCAAATCTGCTTTGCCTTAATGACAGTCTGGTTGGTAAGAACAGAGATGCACCTCAGTGATTAATTTCTGAATTATTTCAGAAATTAAGTTCACTGCTATGAATTATTTAGAATTTTTACTGTAAATCTTTGTTGCACAGAACAGTATGAAGTTAGATCATTGCTGTCTTAGGGAGAAATCCAGGGATAGTTATTACTGTTCGAATTACTGAGGTAATGTGAGGAGACTGTTTGCCCATGGCTTTTTTTTAAATCAGTTTACCTCTTGGTTAAATGGATATATAAATTCATCTCAGAATTTGGTGAGCTCAAGATGCGTTTTCATATGAAAGCTCTTCTCCTCTGTTCCATTTTCTCTGTGAATCAGAAAGGTTAGTACATTAGCAAAGCTGTGGTGGCATATAGTGATTTGTTTTCAGCCAGCATTAGAGTTAGTTCATTTCTCCTTAATGTTCCCATTACTGTACTTGGAGATAGTGAAGCTACCTTATTCATTAGTGTTATACAGATACAAACCCGTACTGTTTTCAAACAGCGACAGAGCTGATTTGACTGCTTGGCTTCAAGTACTTAATTTCCCTTTTCTGAACTTTTTTTCTTCTCCATTCTTAAAATTTCTTCACATTTGTTTCTTGTTGCTTCCTTCAGAACAAAGTTTCAGGTTATCCCTGTTTCACTCTTGTGAAGCTCAAGTATATAGTTGTTCAGGTAACCCAGCCTGAATGCAGGTATCTGAATTTCAGAGTGTATTAATCTCTCCACTGCTTTATGAGTATCTCTGCCTCGTGACTGAAAACACTTCCTTGGTGTGGAACAAAACAGTTTTAATTGAAGAATTTTCAGAAGTCAAGTCTGTTTTTTACATGTACAACACAAAACATTGCGGTTTTTGCTTGGAGTTGAGTGAATAGTGCGGTTCAGGGGACGGGGTTAAGCTTGACATGCCTTTATTCCACACTCAGACAAAATTTCTTCCTCTTTTTAGCATTTTTCACCTTCATCATATTGATGAATTTGGACATAACCTGATTACCTCCAGTCATTGCTTTGGAAAGGGCACATACCGATAGCAGGCAGCCTTATTTACTACTGCTGTCCTTCAGGGTGTTCCTGAGAGAGGATGTTACCATACAGTACTGGAACTTAATTTTTTCCAAAGATAGTTCTCACACAGGTCGGGGTTCTGTCTGTGGTCCAGTCGTAATGTCATGACTTCTTTTCTGACCATTGCTCTGCAGCGTAACGGCGACTACTTAATTCTGTTGGTCTTTCATGTGAAGGGTTCTCCGAAATACTGAAAGAGATGAGCTTTATTTTATGTTAACTGACGTAGAAAAAGGCAAAAGCCTCCAGTTTGCTCTAGCCAGAGGGGTGCTCGTCCACAGAACCTGATCTTAGTTACATGCTTCCTTCTGTGAGCTGAATGTGTATCCCGTGTGCCACACAAACAGTGAGACTGTGAGATCCGTGTGCTGCTGATAACTGGTGGCATTGTTCAAACCTGCAATTACAAGTTCTGGAATACATAAGGAAACGATAGAATGAGATAAAGATCCCTGATTTAATCCCTCTGCCTTTCCTCAGCGGCAGTTCTGGTGGCTGTGTGCTACCCAGCTGTGGTTGAGGGCTGGGCAGGGCCTCCAGAGGAATGGAGGAGCTACTGCCATGTGACAAGGACACGGGGTGTCCAGAGAAGTAAGAGCAGCCTTCTCTTCCAGTGCTCACTCTTGCTTTGTTTTCAAGCGTTCCTGCTCCCTGTGATGTTATTTCTTTGGCCTTTCTGGAAGTACTGCAAAGAAGTACAAAAACTGTTTTCCTGTCGGTATCCAAGCAGGCTGGAAGGAGTACTGACTTTCCGTTCTGATAGAAAGCTGCTGCTCTCTGCTCTCTGTTAAATTGTACTGTAGCAATGAGCTGCTAACTCCTGAAGTAATCAGTTTGCATCTCACTCTTCAGAAGCTTAAGCGGACAAGGTTGTTTTGCTTTGATGGGAGTATGTATTCAAATCTCTTTTTCTTTACGTATTCCTGTTTGTTCTGCTATGTTTCCAGTGGGTCACTGGTACACTGCAGTGCACCGTTTGCTGTGCAAGAAGGGCTTTTGGCTTTGCACGACTGAGAACAATGTGTGTGATTTCTCTGATGTCCTTGCTACTGTGGCTGATAGTGCACACACAGACGAACATAGATCCTTCAGTACAGCACAATGTGTGAAGGCTGCTTTGTCCTTTTCCTGACAAGAAAAGCTTCTGTGGGATTCCAAAGGCGTAATTTGCTTTAGTTTACCATACTGTATTTAAAATGCTCCAGAAATATCGTTAATGCTCTTTAAAAAAATAAACTGAAATGAATATTGCTGCTGGACGGTATATTCCACTTAAAACCTGTGAATGTGTCAGTTTGCAGTTAGAGGCTGTGGTGTCCCTGCTGAGTGGTGTAAGGTGGTGACTTGTCTGGACTGAGCGCCGTAAGATTTGTTTCTGAAGTACCTTTTTGAAGTGCCTTTGACCAATTTTTAGCATCAAGATTAAGTTCAGAACTGAATAAATGAAATAAGTTATCTCACATATGCTACGTGTCTGTCTTCATTTGCCCACCCTCTGTGCCAGTAGTGTAGCAGCACGATGGAGTGTAAAGAAAATATTCTCCTTTATTGTTTTGGTGGGTGCAGGAAAGTTGCAAAGCCTCATGCTTGCCAAGTTTTCTGGTATGTGTGCTGCTAGCAAGTAGCAAGCTACATAGAACACTTCATTTAAAGCAAACGTTGAATTATCAGTGGTGCTAGCACTAGATGATAGAGTCACAGAATTGTAGGGTTGGAAAGGACCTCCAGAGATCATCAAGTCCAACCCCTCTGCCAGAGCTTCTCCCTAGCCCAGCTTGCACAGGTAGGCATCCAGGCGGGTCTTGAACATCTCCAGAGGAGACTCCACCACCTCTGTTCCACAGGAGCAAACCGTTCCTTCACTGTGCTGATTTTCAGCGTCTCCATGTCCTTACAGCATCCACAGTGAAGTGGCTGTAGCTGATGGATAAAGCAATGTTGGTCAAAGCACGGCACACTTGACAGGAAATGCCACCTTGTTCTGGGAGCTTTATTCTCTCTGTGTAACTCTTCTGCAAGAACGTTGTTAAGTCATGCTTTCTAACCTAACTCTTATCTGCTTGTGCAAAATAAAAGTCATCAGGATCGATTGTTCTGTGGATGCATAAAGGAAACTTCTTTGTGAAATATTGTTTGTCGGCTCAGTTGGTGCAGGCACAGCACGGCTGTGTTTCATTACCATCAGCACTGTAACAGATCTGGTGCTACAAGAAAGCTGGGGTGCTGCTGCCAGGGAAAACTGTTTTCTGTGTGGAGCTTTGCTTTGCTTTGCATGCTTTCTGTTACTGTTCTGTTTTTTTTTTTTGTTTTTTTTTGTTTTGTTTTGTTTTGTTTTTTCATATGTAGCAGATGCTGCATCTTTGATAACCAGAACTTGTAAAGATAGAAGCGAATCAACATTAAACAAAGGCAAGCTCTCATAACCTGTTCCCTTACAGAAAGCTCTGCCGGCTCAAGGGAATTTTCTGGGCTGCTTTTCTCTGTGCTGATGCAAGTTAAAAAGAAATTGAAATCAATATTTTCCGGCCGTGGACTGAAGGCTTTCTGAGTGCAGGGAGGGTGCACTCGTGCATTGCTGGTTCCAGTGCTGAGCCAAACTCCAGTGTCCCAGTTCCACCAGGGGCTTCTGTAATGTGTCATAGTGCTCTTGGGATGAAAAAGTCAATTATTCTGCACATTCAGGGTGCTACCTTCTCTTGGAGGGCTCGTGCCTGCAGCTGGGTTGTCATTTTCATGCTTCAGGTGCCTGTGGCCTGCTTCAGGTCTGGGTGCAAAACATTATGCTGCCATTGGTGAGGTTAGTGACCTACAAACTGTTGAAATCAGCCTGTCCAAATGAGCCACTACCAAAGCAAGAGTCAACCTGAGAGTTACAGATACGGAATCTGAGTAAAATATGACAAAAAAGACAGGGATCTCCTGGAAGGAGGCCGGTGGAGGGAATTATGAGGAAAGGCTGAGAGACCTGGGTTTGTTCAGCCTTGAAAGAAGAAGACTCAGAGGGGATCTGAACCATGTCTATAAATATCTAAGGAGCAGGAGGCAAAGGGATGAGGCTGGACTCTTCTCTGCAGTGTATGGTGATAGGATGAGGAGAAATGGCCACAAACTGAAGCATAGGAAGTTCTGCACAAATGTGTGTGGGAACTTCTTCACAGTGCAGTGACGGAGCAGTGGCACAGCTGCACAGAGAGGTGGTGGAGTCTCCTTCTCTGGAGATGTTCCAGTCCCACCTGGACGCCTACCTGTGCAACCTGGGCTAGGGAGCTGCTTTGGCAGGGGGTTGGACTCAGTGATCTCTGGAGGTCCCTTCCAACCCTTACAATTCTGTGATTCTGATACTGTAACTTAGTTCACCTGCAAACCTGGTCAGTATGTCCTGCTCTGTTCCACCCCCAATTTTCAGTTCTCCCTGAATTCTTCATAGCCTCACGTTGAAGTCTCTGCTCTTCCTCCTCTCAGAACTGACCAAAAGGACTTTGAATTTAATTTGTCTTAGTACCCTGCACCTTTAAGAGCTTAGGCTTTGATTTATTCCTTTTGTTATTGCACTTGATTTCTTGAGGAATCATCAGAACACAGCACTGTTAAATGTTATCTCCTCCTCTCTGCCCTGGAGATGGAGAGCATGACATCAAAGATTAAAATGAACTTGCAGGCAAACCCTGGATAGAAATTGAAACAAATAGATGTCTGTGTAGTTGTGGTAGTTGTGGTGGTGGTGTTTTAATGAATAACCGTTGTCTCCAAACTCCCTACTGCTGTAGTCTGGCACCCTGCAGGGAACACCACACCTGGAGGTCTGATGCTTTTCCAGCACAGAACAGTACTCCACCAGCACCGGCAGCTCCGGTGTTTATCACTGAAAACAGCAAGTGCCACATGTTCCACCGTGGATTCTGTTGAAACCATAGCTCTGAAACAGCACTCGTGTTCCAAGGGCAGGGAGGGCCGTCATACTGTGGTGGTGTACTCACACAGAGCACCCAGAGACTTCTTGTCAGATGGAGAGACTTTGCTAATAGCTTGCTAGCTATTACGTTGCTGCTTCCCTCATACGAGAGTATTATATGATCTCATCCACAACACATTTCTAAAATCAATTTATAAATATGTGTTTGAGAGGCAGAGCTCTCCTGTTCAGCAGCTGGCAGAGGTTCAGTGTAAGCAATCAAGTCTTTGTTCCCTTTTGCCACTGTTATCTCATTTTTAGCAGGCAATAGGCAGCGTCTGTTTACCCAGGAGCATTTGTTGCCCCTCTAATTGCACACTTCCTGCTTTCAGAGCTGCTCCCTTAGCAGCTATGCTGGGGTTTATGGCCTTTATCTTTGTTAGCCTTCAAAGGTACATTTAATGCATCGTGTTCGGTCCAAGTATTGTTCACAACCTCTAAAAGCAGAAGTTGTCTCACCAAACTTCCATCTGAATGTTTACAAATTTCAGCCTATCACAGTGGGAGAGATCTCCTGCATCAGCTGTATCATCTTGCTTTAAAGCCACCACTACGAAAACAACATTCAGTCTTCCTAGCATCTCCTAAGTGAACTTAAGGAGTACAAGTGACGTGGGTGTCCCATGCTGATAAATCCTCTGGTATCTTCAATCCCGAATCACTTTGTCAGCATTGCAGGGGATGTGACAGCACCTGCAGGCTTTCCTTGCTCTCCCAGGTGCTACTACCCCAGCTCTGCAGCCATATCCTCTCCCTTCTGCCTCTGGCAGGGCCGAGCTGTGCCCCCCTCCCTGCTTAGAGCTCCCAGGTTGCTTTCCACATCCCCCTTTCCTTCCAGAGGAGCAGGATATCCTGGTAGGAATTCTACCCATTGTTCTGACTGCTGCTATGCAAACTTTGGCTTTTATGACCAATTCTATAGAAGGGTGGTAAGATGAGTATGCTTTGTAGCAATGTTAACATATATCACTTCCTTCTCTTGGGGAAGGGACTGTTCCCTTCTGTGTCATATATATGTGACTTTTTTACTGCTCTTACAGGTTGTTTGCCTTCCTCCTTTCAATGATATATCCCTGTTGATGTATAATTGGTTTTAAGGAGATAAATCCCTCTTTGCTCCTACTCAATAAATGTTTCTACTGAGTGCTCAACTCAGAGATCACATTTCATTGCTGTACAGAGCTGGAAGGGTAACTGCTATTGGCACAGGCCTGCTGGTTACAAAGGTTCCTAACCTCTGATAAAGAGTAGGCAGCTGCTATGAAAAACCCCATAACGTTATGGGCAAGGCAAGAGCACAATCCAAACTATTTTTTGTGCATGAAAGCAGTGAAGTGTCTTTATACATAGCTGTGACAAATGTAAGTCCAGAGTTTGGGTATGTTGGCTGCATTCTCCTGGTGACACTGTGGGGCACAGCTATCGTTGTTGCACTGCAGCTGCATCATTGAAGATGCTGGGATTTGTTTTGCTAATGTGACATATTCTGTGATGGTCACAACCACAAAGAACATCACCACCTCAAAGAGAAAAGTCGCTGCTGTTCTACTGTCAGCATGTAGTGTGTTATCTTCTTGAAAATAGATTTTCTTTTCTAAGTCTTTTTCCAAATCATTGGAAGCATAGATGTCTGAAATCAAATTCACCTCATGATGATCAGGAAAAAAAAGTCTGCTATTCTCAGCTATTTCTAGCTGTTCAGGTTTATAGCAGTTGGCTATGAATTAGATTTAAGGATTTCATGTTTCTTCATAGTTTATTCAGAGAGTCACAGAACTGTATGGGTTGGAAGGGATCTCCAGAGATCACTGAGTCCAACCCACTGCCAAAGCAGCTCCCTAGCCCAGGTTGCACAGGTAGGCGTCCAGGTGGGTCTGGAACGTCTCCAGAGAAGGAGACTCCACCACCTCTCTGTGCAGCTGTGCCACTGCTCCGTCACTGCACTGGGAACAAGTTCTTACACGTATTTGTGCAGAACTTCCTATGCTTCAGTTTGTGGCCATTTCTCCTCATCCTATCACCACACACTGCTGGGAAGAGTCCGGCCTCATCCTTTTGCCTCCTTCTCCTTAGATATTTATGGACATTGATCAGATCCCCTCTGAGTCTTCTTCTTTCAAGGCTGAACAGACCCAGGTCTCTCAGCCTTTCCTCGTAAGAGAGGTGCTCCACACCCTTTATCATCTTTGTAGCCCTCTGCAGGACTCTTTCAAGGAGATCCCTGTCTTTTTTTTGTACCAGGGAGCCCAGAAACTTGTCTTTTAAAAATAACCCATGATGTAAATAAGGGCTTTGTTTCCTACTGGAGAAGATAATGCCTTCAATTAGCAATGGTGTTCTAGAACCTCATACAGCTTGAGAATACAGCAACGGGCATTCACCACAGCTGCCCTCTTCTGGACTATTCACTCCAGGCAGCACTTGGGATACACAGCTGGGTGAGGGCACACCACACAGTTCAGTTAGTACTGATGTAAATGCTTTTGTTCAAATAATATTGAGACAGCTACTTGCTCATTCTCAGATGATCTTGGACCATGCAAACTAGTGCTGCCTAGTTATCACAATTTGAGCATCCAGTCTTGCAATTCCAGTGGGCTGTGGGTTTCCAGGAGCAGCTAACCCTAAAATATTTCTGGCAAGTGCTAAGATGAAATGTGTCTTGGCACTTGCTGCACTCAGAGTTTACAGCCACCATCTGTATGTTAATCTATGGTATAATTCAACTGTGCAATTTTTATTTTTATTCTTTTTTTTCTGGATGAGCAATTCTTCCCTCTGTATCCTCATCCAGATATGTATCTACCCCTTTTTATACTGACCTATCTATCTTACTGTTTATCTAAGTCCTGTCTTTAACTTAAATAACTTTGAGACATAGCCAAGAAAAAAAGTCTCTCAATATATATTCCAAGTTTGATATAATGCTGATATTGCACTTCAGTATTGTTTTAAATTTTGAATCCACCCTTTCAGCCAATCTGAAAATATCACTGTGGTCTTAACTTGTTCTTTTGTTTCCTCACACTTTGTGTTTATTCCTGTCTTGCTGAATTTCTTTGGATATCTGTTCACTATTAAATTCTCCAGCACGTAGATATCCTTGGTGTTACTGCTTGAGCTGTATTTCTGAGCAGTAGCTTGAGCCTTCCATGACCTTTCTGCACCACTGGTAGGAAGTTTACTAGCTTGAGACCTTTTGTTTGACTTGCTGATTATTCCTAGCTCTGTACATAGCTGGATATCACAAGAGACAATTAATATCCTTTGTAGTATATTTTGAAGCCATTTACTTTTCTGATTAAAAGCAACAACAACAAACCACCAGACTTATTTAAGCATCAAATTTTAGTTCTGACTTTCTTCTGTGAAAGGAGAATAATTCTTGATTTCAACAGTTGGTTTTGTTCTACAGCACTGAAACCCTTCATTTTCAGGCTTCTACAGAGTACATAGAACAATGTATTGCCCTTGTGTTCCAGTACTTCTTTTTCAGTCAAGATTAATTGTGCCCTCATGGTTGTTTTTCTTCTTGGAGTGACCATCTTATTAGTTCTGAGTATAAAAACAGTGGGATTTTTGGAGGCTACTCTCAATTTTTTACTTTCTAATTTGAAACTCACTAACAAATCCAATCTTTTAGGAAAAAAAAAGCCTTTAAAACTTCTAAACTTCAAGCATTTCATTTCAAAGAATAAGGTTACTACCCTATCTGCTGCAAACAAGTCCATTTTGCGTGGTATTTGCTATCTTTTGGTCACAAAAGTGGTCTGTCCTACTCAAAATGGTCATAAGTAATCTAGCAAAGGGAGTAAAAAGTGAGATTACCAAGTCTGGGACAATATTAAACTGCAAGACTGCAAGAAATTGCAGAACAATGTGATGTTGACTGAATAAGCTGTGAGTGGAAAAGGAAAAGTGAGTTTTGAAGAATGTGAAATAGTACATATGAGAAAAATGATCCTAAATCCACATATAAAATGATGACTTTTCAGCTAATCCTAAAAATGAGGTTCTGGAATTAAGATCTGTGAATGCATCACCTCAATTCTCACTAACAGTAAAAAAGTAAAAATAAAAAAAAATAAAAAGCAAAACTCAAATACAGCATGAGAAACTGTAAGATAAGGAATAAAGAGTGAAGTCAAAAACCCCTGTATCACTCTATAAATTCATGGCCACAAAGTGCAACTCTACTCCCAGCATCTCAAAAAGGTATACAAAATATGCTACAATATTTATGTATATTATTGGAGGCAATTAAATATTATATTTTTTTAGCCTGGAAAAGAGGTGCTTAAAGGAGAAGAACACGATGGAGAGAAAACTTACCTATTCATCAGCACAGGTTCCTCGACATTATTCTTCAGTTTCAAATCTATTGTTGGTACCATTACAACCTCCATACCAGAACTGGCCACAAGAATTGGTATTCCTGTTGTAATACCATTTCACCACATAGTTCCGACAATCACCTGGTTTCATAGGTTCCAAGCACCTGAGATCTGAAAGCATATCTGTAAAAGTTCTCTTGGATTCTGGATATCAGTGACATTACCCTAATGCACCCTAAAAGTGCATTAATTGTTTAGAGCATCTTCTTTTTTCTTCCTCATAATGTCTGGAATATATACACATCTCAGATTTATAGCCCAATTCCATTTCAGTTAATGAGATATGTGAACAGATCTAAACAAACACGTGACTGGTTTGAAATCAGGCTACCTAATTTCTGATGCAAGACTCAAATGGGCATTTAAATACCTAAGTTCAACCAATACACGAGGGTTGTCACCTACGTTTGTAACTCTGGCTCTCAGTATGGTGGCTGCAGCCAAAACAACCAGAAAAACAAAAGATGATGAAATCCAATAACTGTATGAAGGAGGGAGTGGGGATTTTTGGTTGGTTGATTTTGGTACAGATCTGCTACCCAACATTCTGCTGACAGAAATGTACCTTTTTGAGGTTTTGCTGCCTGTGGTTGCAGTGCTGTTAGGTGTCGATCTTCAGCAGCAGTTACATTGAGCAAAGGGTTGACAACTGGACTCTGGAGTCTGGTTTCATCTATGTTGGAAAGCGGAGGGAATCTTGATTCTCTATGAACAGAGGTGGTCACAGTGTGATACTGAGCAGAGAGCAGTGGCTCAGTATATCTGTGGTGGATTATGCTGCAAAAGGAGTCAGAATCTGTTAATATTCTACCTGAGCTCAGATGTGAAGAGGAAAAGGATGAGAGAATTATATAGGGAAGTAATTGTATTTTTTACAAACATTATTTAGCAATAATGGCAGATGGGTTCACACCTTGTTCTAGTGATTACACAGGAAGGGACCACGATTTTAACAAATGCATCTTCTGACACTGACAGCTGAAGTAATGCCTTCCATTTAGTCACTAAGCTGAATTAGTTCAATTGCAGTAAAATTTCAGTCACTGAGTAGTTTGTAATATAAATTAAAGAGGAAAGGAACGATGGGGTAAGATGGAGCTTTTAGGTATCTATTACACTCACTGTGAAAGAGATGAGATCAAGTCTGTGAAGGAATAGAAAATGGTGGGCAAGGGGAGCAGGATGCTTGTTAGTTACTGATAGAAAAACGTATACATCGTGCTCCTCCAAAGATCTTTTGACATGTGGAATCCCTTGAATGTAGCAAAAATGTGCAGATCTTGTGTTGAGGGAACCACATCCTAATACTAACATTGCCTCAAAGATGCATACTTGCTGTCTTAAACTAAGTGTCTCTTTTTCCTTTTTCTAGCTGTCTAACATCCACTTGCTAATTATCAGAATTCTAGAGTTTTTCTTGACCAAAATGTAAAGAAAACAACAGATCTCTTCAGGTGAAGATTATCACCTAAAAATGTGCCTCTCTAGTGTTTTATTATAGTCAAGAAGCTCTGTATTTTTCTTAGTACAGTATGGTACAAATGACTGCATTTATCCGAGACATCTTATTATCTACTGAGAGCAGGAAGGAAGAAATTTGATACTATATTTAACATCTTCCCATGTACAGGACTGTACTGACGTGTCAGTCAGTGTAAGAAAACTCCTTTCAGCCCCTGGCACTCTGAAACTCAAAGCATAACTGAAATGTAAATAGACAGTTCATCCAATCCTTTGCATATTGGATCTTACAGATCTGCAAAAAGGCAATGTCTATTGTGATGATGATTATATCACTAAGATTCAGCTATAACCAACCAAAGCCAGTCAGATTCAAGCATACATGCATCTAACTAGTAGGAATTGTTCATATTTGTGATCCTTATCATAAAATATATATATGTCAGCATCTATAAGAACAGGTTTACATTTATTTTCCCTGTTATTTTCCTTAACAATGCAGGGTGCCAAAGCTGACCCTCTGTGTCACACAGATGTTTCTGCAGGTATGACAGGGCCCAAACCTAAATCACTTACATTGTCTGAGGGAGCTGTCATTCAGATAAATTAAACTGAAATTTGAAAGTGAAGTTGAACTATGTAATTACCAATCCAAAGGGTTACTACTGGCTAACAATGGAGGATTTCACTGACTCCTCCAGCATAAATAAGTAATATTTAATTAGCTCCGATCTAAATACAATATTCAATTCACTTAATGTTTAAATGGTGGTACGGTGATCTACAATATCCATTCCACAAAGCTACAGCAAATATTTTAAAAGTCATTTCAGCACATTTTGGGGGCAAGCATCTGTTCCATGTTTATCGTCAGCTATTTTTAGGCAAAGCAGTTAAAACACCCTAAAGTGTTAGTGCTGAAATACTGTAAAGGTGAGAAATGTCCTATTCTGATACTAACACAGTGACTGAAAAATACCAAAGACCTATTAAGAGAATTAAGTTGATCCACATCTGCAGAAAATGTGTATGTATTGCACTAAAAAAGCACCTGTCCTTTCTGTTCTGAACAGAACCCCAGCACAGGACAGGAGAAATTAAAACTGGAGAATAAAGAGTAGCATGAGCAAGGAGTCCTAGAGACTCAGCCTGACAAGAAAAGCTGAAAGCCTAATAATACTTACAGGGCATCACCATGACAAGCACTAACAATCACATAAATAAATGCCTTGCATGCTCTCTGCCTGTGTCACACCTGAAGTATTTCCAACTCACTTTTAAAATGAATCAGAAATACATAAATACAAAGACGTCATTTATTGCAACGATGACACAGAATTATCCATTTTTCCCTGTAAACTGTTTTAAACGAGTTCACTCTAACATTAAAAGCTTTTTTCAGATCTTTTGGTGAGACATTACCCATATATTAACAGATTGGTAAATGGTGTAATAGATAGCAAACGGATGCCAACAAAGAGCCACATCTTTTAAAAACATTCAATACCCAGCTTACTGGGTAACGGATTCCTTCTGTATGGGGCACTGAGGTCTCTGAAGTCATCACTCGAGGTAACTGAGTGTCAGTAACCTCATTAGGCATTTCAGGTTCTGGACTTGGAGATAGGACATTTTCTTTTCTACTGTAAATTTCAGACACATTATCACAGATTTTTGTGATGAGTTTATCTGCAAGAGCTGAAAACATTAAAAAAAGATGAAATTATTTAAGAGTAATAAAGAAAAGTCACGGTGATTCTCCACAAGGTTTTAGTGCTGCATTAATCACAACATATAACTACAGTGACTTGTGAAAGACTGTCTTCTGAAGTTTTATCACAACTCAAATTGGAATTAATAAAATAATGCGCCCTCATAATTAGTTGATTTTTAGGACCTCTAGTTCTTTACAGAAATAAGAGATAAAAATGCCAAAGCTCATATTAGGTATAAATTGCAGCTCAACAGACTAGAGAGAAAAACAGGGTGATGGAAAGAATGTGTTAATGTGTAAAAAAAAAAAAAGGAGTGACTGGGAATACATCTATGTTGAATGCTGGAGCCAGAGCCAGAGCTGTAATTTTAATCTTAGCTGGCACCAGAACATTAGTGCGGATTCTGTTCTCAATGTTAATGCCTTAAACGCATTAACTTAAGCCCATCCACAGGCTCAGTGTAGCAAAATGAGTTTATGCTCAGGATAAATATAGTTTATAGGGGGTTAGACTGAAGTTAGTTGAGAACAATGTTCGTTTCTTCCATTGGTCATTATATGTTTCCTCTGTCTTTTTCCTGATTCCAGATGTGGCCAGAGGATTTTTCAAGCCTGTTTGAAATGAATAATGCAGAGTAAAGCAAACATCATCCTCTTGTTGATATTCCTCCACCACCTCTTCCCTAGAATCAGAATGAAAGCATAGAATTCCCTATGGCTTTCAGAAAAAAATGAGTATTCATAAAAGATGGCGAAGAGACTGCCAGACTGACAAATCACAAACAGCCATACATAAAAGAGAGGAAAAGACAGAGATGGTGTACCAAGATGGAAGGAAATCCACTTCTTCTGGGGCTGAATCTGTGGCCCTACATGAAAGTACTGTGAGGGAAAGCTGATGCAAGTTCTCAGCAAGGAATAGTGCCCCAAAAAAGGCCTAAGCTCTGAAAATCACTGTTCACTGTTTTTCATTGTTTCTTCAAGAGATAAAAGTTTGCCAAAAGTTCCATTTGACCAAAGAACAAGGGACATTGAAAACCAAGCTGTGTTCAAAACGGCATAAGCTGCCATTCACTGAGAACCTATGGGCTGCCTTGCCTTGCAAAGGAAGTCCAAACTGTTATTTGCTTATATCAAATATTTTCTTACATAGTTTCTTTTACCTGAGAGTGTCTTGAAGTCCTCTATCCGGCAAAAATGTTCTTCATCAGGGTCTGTTGCAATTAGGTGCATTTCTTTCAGAAAATTATCATAATGAGGATCAGTTTCTTGAACAATTCCAATGACAAATATGTCAATATTTGCAGCATGTGCTTCCCTTACTACCGTATCCAGGCGCACTTTGTCACGAGTGTCTGCTTGTCCATCTGTTACTACCACAGCAACTTTTCTTACTGCTGGGCGTGCTTCCTGAAATAGGTTAATGGCTTTTTTAATGGCAGAAGCTGTGTACATTCCTTCTCCTAAGTAGAACATTTTATCAACAGCAGATTTCAGAGGTTCTTTGGTTGTGTATTTCTCTAGAGAAGATACCAACTCCACTTTGTGGCTGAAGTTGGTAATGCCAGTGCGTGTTGTAGCATGGCTGGCTGAAACCTCATCAATGACCGTTTTCATAAAAGTTTTGGTGCTGTTGAAGTTGTCTGGTCTGACACTTTCTGAACTGTCAATGACAAATACAAGTTCCAGCGGTGTTACTCTACATCTGGCACCGTAACCTAGGAGAACATTTCAGACATCTTATCAGAAACCAACTTAACAATTATAAAAATGAATTGAATCAGATTTACAGTCAAAGCTCAGTTAATGATTCCATATGATTTTAAAGCCATCAGTACTGGGAAACATAAACAGAGCTGGACTAAACTACTTCCAGAATTACTCTGGCAACACAGTGAACATTTTTCATGTAAGTTGTATCCTTAGACACAAACATGCAGAGCAATATCCATTCAGGCAACCTAAATTCAGTTTGCTTTACTAAAGCTGATTTTTTTTTCCATGCTGGAATGCTTACCACATATTTCATAGATAAGTCTTATGACTTCTTCTCTCTGAAAGAAAAAAAAAAAAAGAGTTTTAAGCAGTCTGCTGCGTGTTTTAAGAATGACAAAATTCATCAACTTATCTGCCTACAAAAATGCAGGGAATGCAATGCCCCTAAATCACCTTTGTGTAATATCACATAAACTATAAGCATTTTCCAAAATAAATATCTAACATTTAAATTGATTCATATACATACTTACTGAAAGACCAGGTTCACCATTTCCTCCCCAAGCTTCCTGAAAATATGTAGAGTGAGATAATTAGCAAAAGCCAAGTTTGTTTAATTTCTGCCATGTGAAAAGAAGTAACAAATAATGTCTTTTACCTTTGATCCTGGAGGTCCTGGGTCTCCTATCTCTCCTTTGGCACCTTTGCTTCCTGGGTCACCTTTATCTCCATAGTCTCCCTAATTTAAAGCAGTCAAATTTAACCCGATCCAACAGTCTTGTTGGCAGTAAGAGTTGGAGTTATGGTTCAAGTAATTTTTAAGATTAAATTTCTGAGCTTTTTCCTGTGGCTGGTTCCCCTTGTAGGTATTATGAAGAGAATATCTGAAAGCATAGCTTCTTGGAGAAAACAAGACTGGCAACATAAATCTTCAAGAAATTTCTTTGAGTAAGGGGTGAAGATAACTTCACGCTGATCATGAGATTATTTAATATTTACTTTTTTGATTTTCTTGAATTCTAAATTGGACTATATTAATGCAGATCTATGGAGAGACTTGACTGCTTGAAATCTGCCAACATATCGAAACTCACACTAGCTTTATGCAGAACCCATGTGACATACTGAGACCTTGCCCAGAAAATAGATGCTTGGATTGTTACATACATTCAAAAATATGTAGTTTCATACTTAGTAACAAATTCTTCATTTTTTATTCAAGTGACTAGACCTTCTGATTTTCTAAAAGGGAAGTGGTTCAACTTCAGTGCATTTCAGCTAATGCAGGTATGAAATATACTATAAAAAGGATTTAGGACCTTAATTAGAAATGTATTCAAGAAGATGATTGTGCATGACAGTTTTTTTACTTCTCTCTGGAATTTTTGATCTCCAAATATTTCACCTGAAATTTTAAACCTTAGGAATTCAATGAGGAGAGTGCCCAGTTCGATATGATTCCTCGTTACTTCCCAGACAATGGAATCACTTAGATACCCTCCTCTGTTACAGCATTTGCCAGGATGATTGCTATCAAATCTGTGGAACCCTTTTGACTCCCTGAGTCTGATCCTGATCTTATTCAAACGTGAAAATTGATCAGCTCCTCCAGAGCGTTATGGAAATCAGACTCCACTACGTAAGCTCTTGGAAGACACTTGATGGTTTATTTTCACAAAATCATAATATCCAGCTAACTGTATTACTTTCCATTATTTGTCTGTGTATTCTATCCTACCTCAACAAAATTAATGTCAGCAAATACAATCTACTGACTGTGTGGATGCTAGATGCTAGTATTCTCATCTAAATATGCTAAAAACAGATCTGTTTGCTATTTGTCACATCCAGTAGAGAACAGGTATATGAAATTCCTGCTGAACTATTCTTGTGACAGATCTGCTTTTTTAATAGCAAATAGCAAAACAGAATATTAGGAGATATTTTTGGTGAAAGCCCGGCAAATAAACAGATGCTTTGATTTTTTAATACCTAAAAACTATATGACTATAGCAGAACACGTGATTTGACTAGTATTATTGTCCTACTAACAAGTAAGAGCTCATTCTAAATATTACTTCAGAGCCTGATCTTTAGTGATGGTTAGGACTTTCATAGACTCCAAAGTTAACAATAATCAGTAAGCATGTATCTTGTCAACTATGTAAGGCAGTTTATTTGCCTTTTATTAATCTTCTAAGACCTGTAACATCAAATAAACAATAAAGAAAACATAACCATTTTTTCCCTTATTGTGATGATTTACCTTTGTTCCAGGAAGCCCAACTCCTGTTGAGCCCTTTGGCCCATGGAAACCTTGATTTCCTTTTTCTCCCTAAACAGAACATGAAAAGTAAGTTTAATGAAAAATTAAGGTAAAATCCATGCTGTATCTATTCAGTTTATGACATCCTGAATCACAGAGAAAGACAGATACTTGTATTAGAAAATGAAACACAGTTTTCAAGATAGGATTGCTCTGAATCTGGAGAAATAAACAATCGAGTATGAATCGTAATGTACATGAAACTTTAATAACGTATACAATGAAGACTACATTACTGTTTAATTAAACAAAATATTGACATTACACTGAAATAGATGAAAGATAAAAGTAAAGAGTTTCACATGATGAGGTTCAGACAGTTATTCATCCAGCCTACAAGTGGAAAAACGAGGTCCAACACAAAGATTCTCTAGGTACACACACCTAGGATCCCTTCAGGGTTGACTTAGTATTTCTGAGCTTGAGTAAATGAGATCTGTGTTTTTCACACTGTCAAGAGAGCACCTTTCTGCTGACACTTCAAAATACAGTATCAGTTAGCTACGAAGTTCAAATTTACTTTTAAGGATTGTTCACTATGTCCTGCTGTGCACACAAGGACTTGAAAAGCATGTTCACACTACCAATATGAGCATATAGCATGTCTAAAACCACAGTTGTTATAAAATAAGTACAGGAAATCTTTCACAACTTGTGGATTCCAGGAACTGCCCTCTTTTCTTTAACAGGGTAAAGCAAATAACTACTGCAGATCAAATACTGTATACATTTTAAACACAGCTAGAGAGAATTAGATTCCCTGATTCATAAATACTCCCCCAAAATTCACATTTGCAGCATGACAGCAGTGCTCGGTACAAATATAAAAAACAGCTCTAGAGAATATCAGCAAGACCACCTATTGCATGCGCTAAACCTAGCTCAGGCATATCTGCATAGACCAGCACAAGTCTAGTGAGTTATATTTTTCAGAGAAGAGCTCTCAGACTGTCTCACTAACACACCCTGTACTCACGCTTGGATAAGTGTTCACAACTATGCCTAAAGTGGCTGCACTGTTCATTGTGGACAGAGAAATACACATTTATCAAGACTCCAGTCTTCACAGTAGGTATACTAGTGCTTTTGGTGGACTGGTGGACTGATTATTTCTGCTGGACTGGATAAGGGAATTACAGACTTCTGCAGGTGGAGAAGCAGCTACACGGTGCATGACCAAGTCAGACAATTTCTCTTCATGTGCTTGGCTCTCATGAGCTGGAAGTTCACATGGAGTCAGACAATGAGACACACCTCCCTAGAAAAGGCAGTATACTAGGAGTCAAAGTCAGTGGGTGTTTTTATTCCTGTTCAAATCCCAGATTTCATTTAGAATCTGCTGAAATGGGAGCTACTGATTGCACATAGGTAGGTCATGGTCATGGCTTAGCCCTGCACTAGGCAAAGGCACCTACCACACTCTGACACATCTTCACCAAAGGCACTGCCTGAGGAGCCCTGCCCTGTGGAGCCTCTCAGATCCACTAGACCCAACACAGAGAGCTGAAAACCTCTGCTCCTCATCAGAACTACACACCACTGACCTGCTCATCATCAGCTTCTTGCCTCTGTAAGAACTCTCCCATTTCCTCACTCCACAATTTACAGATAGAAAAAAAAAAGAAAAAAAAAGGCACCATTACGTAGATGTCGGATACCAGAAAAGAAACTGTGATGCAGCAAATTACATAGCTAATGCACTGGGAAAGAAATGGGATTCCTTACAAATAGGAAATATCAATAAGGCAATGGAACGCACAAGGGAGCTTTGTTGGCATTGTTACAGTAACATACAGTGACTATTTAATTACTTTAAGCTACTTTCCAGCAGGATTGTACTTCCTAGGTCTTTTATATAGGTTATTAATGCCAATGACTTTTAAATACAGCAAAATAGCATGCCAGCCTGTTTCACCGTTTGCTGTCCAGCAATGGGACAGACTGCTCTTCCCAACTAGTCATCATAGAACTGCCTGATATACCTCTTTACAGATTTGCAGAGCACATACATATGAACCAGAATTAGAATCTGCTTTGTATTCCAGTGGTCTGTCACTAACAATGAATATCAGCTCTAAAAACCTATAGATTTATTGATGTCTTTTGACACTGTTAGGATGGTGTTCAGGCAACAAAACTGAATGAGACCTACTTTTCTAGAAAAGTCATGCCCATACAGCTGTCATTAATCACAGGCACACGTGAGCTTTATCCCTTGAATGTCAACTGCAGAATCAAATCCTGCTTCCTCTACTTGTGTAATTGATCAACAGAAAGGATTTGTCATAGACACTCTAAGAAAATATTTAATAACAAAGTAGGAACCGTACTGTATTAGTTTTTAAATATTTGTAATTTTACCACCTCAATGTATGCAGAAATTAAACTCAAAATTGACTATCAGCCTTATCCTAAAATCCAAAGCAGTATTCATCTAGAAAAAGACCTTGATCTAGTATACTGGTAGATCACTGGTCAATAAGTAGACTTTTACATTAAAACGACATTCTCTGAGTGCAGACCTGAAAATGCTGAGACTGTGGTTTTGAAAGGAAACCAAGCACACAAAAAAAGACCAACAGATGCTGATATTAGCAAAAAGTTACTCAAATCCCATCTTATTTTTGACATTCCATTCTTACCATATACCTACAGAGCTCTGTGTATATACAAAAATACACTTGGAGCAATATTGATAGTTCAAATAGAGGAGTATAGTAGTTTTAAGCTGATGAAGAGTGACCAAAAAGTATGAAGCTTGGCATGGTTGTGAGGAGACAGAAGGACAGATAGATGCTCAACAAGTGCCAACGAATGGAGCAGGTACTGATAAATATTATTCGTAGCAATTCCGCTGCTACTATCCAAAGCTCTGTATATCTGTATATCTGTGGATCTTTCTATCTATATGTTACCCATGGAAAATATCTTGACTTTTACTTTTCTTCAGGAACAGAAAAAATATTCAATGATTGATATATTTTTCCTCCATTAGATTGAGTCATGAAACATTTTTGTTCAGAATGGCAATTGTGCTTTTATAACTAACCTCCATACCCATGAAATTAACAAAGAAATATCACAAGTAGATGAGAACGCAACAGAAATATCTATTAAAGCCAGTTTTCCTATACTATTAAGTATACAGAAATGGCAGGAACATTTCTGTTTTCCTCAGGAATAGAGCAAACAGGCTTCTGAAATTCAACAACAACAACAAAAAAATTACCTACATGATCACGTTAGAATACCTAGTATCTTTGTGGTCCCTGATAATCATTAAAATAGAAGAAAGCTGCAAATAGATCAAAACCAAAGGTTCAGACAGATGACTCTAATGCAGACAGATCTCTGTCTGGGAAAGTATTGAAACATGATACATCAGAATCTGCTGAAGAGAGTTATTTAATAATGAGGAAAGATGAGGAAAGGAAGAGCATGGTAAAGTACGTCCTGATGCTATAAAACACTTTACAGTGAAAAAGGAGAGTGCTCTCTGCTTGTATGAAAAGGGAAATGATTAACATTATTATGGAAGATGCTGAAGCTGGAATTGAAGTACTTATGAAACAAAGCCAGGAATAAGTGATTTCCTGGTGAAGATTGTATAAAATAATTCCACCCTGAGTATAAGAATGATTCTCCTATGAAACATTTGGTAATAACACAACATTTCATGGTTTTATTTATTCATTTATTTATTTATTTATTTATTTATTTATTGTTTTTTGTTTTTTATTTATTTTTTATTATTATTATTTTTAGCATGACAGTACTCTGCAATGAGAACCAGTCTTGCCAACAAATTCCATGGTGGCTTCAGTTTCTATATCCTACTGTGTATAGTGAGACATCTGTCTTAACCCAACTGTAATAGTGCTTCTCTTACTGAATTACTGGTGATTTAAAGTTTGAGAATTGCACAGTGGAGCTCAACTCCTGATCTAGGGAAATAGTCAATCACATGCTCAACTTTAAGCATTGATTTCAGAGAAATTGGAGAAACATTTTTTTCTCCACTAGAAACCTTGGTTTTAGCAATTTGTTTTCACACATTTATGACAAGGTATTTCTTTAAATTTCAATGGTGAGAATATGTTACCAAGTTTGACTTTCTCCTTGTAAGGAGACAAATTTTGATTACAGCTAGTACTGTAGGCTAGTAACAACAACCTGATGAAGAATATGTTGGAGATTGGTTAATTTATTTTATATTCCTACAGTTACATGCTGTTTGTCTTGTTCTGAAAACAAACAAACAAACAAACGAAAACCAAACAGTACCTCTCTGTTACTGTCTTTACATAAAGGCATCAGAAGCAAACTTGAGCTATTTTCTTTGGACAGTATACTAAATCTAATAAGGGAATGAGATGTGACAGGGATGAGACAGGTCAAATATATCTGCAGCAATAAGAATAATAGGAGAGTAGTCAGGTGCCAACTGTAGTGAAAGTCAACAGTTAAAGTAAATTTTATACACTTTGAAAAATTTACAAAGTGTATTTGCAAGACTTCAGTGAGTTGGAGGCAAACAGAATATACAGAGGAAGAAAAAAAAAAAAGATCAAACTTCCTAGGAGAGAGATAGAAGAAGAAACTGGACACATAACACATTAAACTGGATTACCTTATCTCCCTGTATGCTGATGCCAGGAGGACCGGGGAGACCAGGCAAGCCTTTCTGTCCCATAATACCCTATTTCAGTCAGTGCAGCAAAAAAATGAAGAATTAGGAGATAAATTCTATTCCTGGTAATACTAAAGAAGTCATTTCTAATTCAGTGGAAGCACACGTAAAGCCTTTTCAAAGGCTCTAGTTCTGATCCTTTTGTAACTTATGGTTTCACACTGTAGGCTTCAGTAGTTATACTTGGTAAATTCCCAGGCAACTAAAGGAACAATTAAGCAGAAAACAATTAAAGAATAAAACCTGTCCATGAAACAGTGTGATGATTTTCCCTTTTTTTTTCCAGTATATAAACCAACAGAAGACAACTTTATCCAACAGCTTTATGCAACCACTGCACACAGGCAAACAGTGGAGCAACAAAGCTAGACATGTTAGCTCTTACGCACTGCATACACACACATTTCAAGACACTATGGAGCCACAGACTTTGGGAACACCACTCATTCAGAAAATCTTAAGTGGAAAAGGAGAAGGCAAAAGCCAAAGCAACACCTAAAAAAAAAAAAAAAAAAAAGTCCTTCCAGCCATCCCTGGACAAAATTTTGCCACACACTTTTACAGAATCTCTTGTAAAAAATACTATGTTTAAACTGTGTTTGTATCAGCAAGGGTTCACACTAACCAGTGTTGTTCTAAAAATCTTACCTTGAGAACTAAGTGATACAAGGAGGTCCTCAGCCCTGAAAACAAAATATCATTTCCACATGGGGAACATGTTTTTCATTCTTGAAGACTTTGGGCTGAGCACTCTATATTGTCACACATTCTGTGGGCTTCGTGACTGAGCCTAAACTGATTCTTGCCAAACTTACTCTTTTTAAACCTACTGTCCATATGATTTACTGAGGTCCTGAAATTGCTATAGCTTTCACAAAGCAAGGCAAAGTCATATGTACTTCCTGAGAAAACATGCATGCTCTATTCCTCACTGCATTTCTGTATCAGGTTGGTAATGAGATTTCTCCACAGACACCAGTTTATCCAAAACAGCCATGGAGACTTCTGTTAATCAATCTAAAGAAATTTTAGAAAAGTTCCAAAGACAT
Organism: Cyrtonyx montezumae; assembly: GCF_038088225.1. Classification (NCBI taxonomy): domain Eukaryota; kingdom Metazoa; phylum Chordata; class Aves; order Galliformes; family Odontophoridae; genus Cyrtonyx; species Cyrtonyx montezumae. The sequence goes on along the minus strand of NW_027071870.1, from coordinate 720,932 downwards.
ACATGTTTTTAACTTAAGTTAATGTGGAGAAATATACACAGAAATCTAATGATTTCTCCATTGACTTTGTACAAAATAATTAGTTAACACATCCATGATATAGAAATACAGGCATGAACTGAGTTATCTTTTTTAGCAGCATTTTCTTTTTCTTTTCTTTTCTTTTCTTTCTTTTCTTTTCTTTTCTTTTCTTTTCTTTTCTTTTCTTTTCTTTTCTTTTCTTTTCTTTTCTTTTCTTTTCTTTTCTTTTCTTTTCTTTTCTTTTCTTTTCTTTTCTTTTCTTTTCTTTTCTATTTCTTTTCTTCTCTTCTCTTCTCTTCTCTTCTCTTCTCTTCTCTTCTCTTCTCTTCTCTTCTCTTCTCTTCTCTTCTCTTCTCTTTTCTCTTTTCTTTTCCTTTCTTTTCCTTTCTTTTCCTTTCTTTTCCTTTCTTTTCTTTTCTTTTCTTTTCTTTTCTTTTCTTTTCTTTTCTTTTCTTTTCTTTTCTTTTCTTTTCTTTTCTTTTCTTTTCTTTTCTTTTCTTTTCTTTTCTTTTCTTTTCTTTTCTTTTCTTTTCTTTTCTTTTCTTTTCTTTTTTTCTTTTCTTTTCTCTTTTTTTTGAAGTATCATTCATTTTAGTGGAGGAAATTAAAAATTGTCCAGATGTTGCATGCTGGCTCCTTATAGAATTAATTTTCTGGCTTTATGTTTCTTTCTTAATGGTTTTACAAAAAAAAAAAAAAAATGCTAATGGGATTCAATATCACTGAGCAAAAAAAAATGCAAACATGAAATCCAAATTTAACATATTCTCACCCACAAAAGAATATCTTGGAAATAGAATAGATGCAAAAGGAATAAATGTGTCGTTTAACTCATTTATTATCTCATTGCAATCCAAAGCTGTGATCTCATAAAGTTTAGCTGCAAATGCAGTTTTCAGGCAGTACTCCTTTCTGATCCAGACAGGAGAAATGTACAGTCAATCCCATGCTTTAAAGCTTGATTTCTTCTGCAGCTGCACCAACGTGAATCAGTAACTGAATGAGCTGTTCTGGAGAAAGACCAGAGAGTCTGGCAGCCAGCATTACAAATAAGCAGGAAGCTTCAAGATGGTGTAGTACCAACCTTAGGACCAACCATTCCAATTCCCCTTGGTCCTGGGGGCCCAGGATATCTGATCAGTCCATGGTCTCCCTGAAAGTAGTCATAATAGCATCAGTAATTTACCATTTACATACTAGTACACTTTTCATCCACTCACAAAGCAGTTGGTCAAACAACTAAGCTTCACAAAGAAATCAAATAAATGTTACAAACATTTGCTTTATAGACAAAGAAAAGCTCAGCTTATACTTTTTTTTTTCTTTTCAGTTTATATTCAGTGAGCAGAAAATTCTGAACCAAGTTTAGTGAGTGTCCTTAAATTATATCCATGCAGGCAAATGCAAAAGGTAGAAATGTTCTGATAAGATATTGATCATCCAGTACACTAACAATAGTGTCCAGAAGAGGTGATAATGACAAAATAAATTTTTTCACTGATGAAAGTCTTCATTCTATTTGCTTTCGCGCTAGGAAAAGCACTAGAAATTGATATGCCTGCAGAGGGAGCATTCTAACCAGGAGAAAAGTGCAAGTACAAATCACACAGATCACACATGGCACTTCAGCATTTGTGATACTGATCATACTGGTCAAAAAAGAAGGAAACAAAAGGACAGAATCTTTTTCTGACTTCTTTTACTTTCCATGAACATTTGTACTGCTTTTTAGGTGAAATGCCCCATATTCAATCTCCAGTGACAGATGGCTCCAATCTGCATGTATCGTACGTGGCTATGAAATTCCCACATGAAGTTCTGGCAACTGTTCATGTTACTACATTAGGCCCTTAGCTCTGTTTTGATGGTCTGGAGAGGTGGTAAACCCAAATCTGAAGACCAAGTCTTAGATTAAGTTTATAATGCTTTCCTCCTTGATGTAATATTTGGCTACTGAATTCATTTTCAATTCTTCTTTCTTCTAAAGCAGTAGACACTGGCCAACTTGAGTCAGCATATGGTCAAGGTTCATGGACACACTTGGCTTTAAATTAGTGTGTGAAGCTCAGAGTCTGAGGATTAAGCTGTTTGCCAGATTAGTCAGTAGGGAATTTCTCCCTCAGATTTGATCAAAGTGAGGAGTTTGTCTCTTGGTTTGATTTGGGAAAAACAGCCCCAGCAGGTGAAGCACAGAGCAGCCAAAGGTTTCCCTTCTCAAGCTTCTGAAACCTGCCAGAGGTGTCAAAGCTATGAGGCAGTTACACAGACAATGCAGTGCAGCATACATTGTTCTTAAGAGATTCTGGGCTGCTGTGGACAAAGAAGCAGTCAGAAAGCCATTGTGAAGGGAAGTTACTGAGCAGATAAACAATTTGTAGAGTTTAAATTTGTTGGAGCTGCAATCTAGTCTTAGACCAGGCCTGACCAAAAAAAATCACAAGAATGTCTTGAAGTTTTATCTCTTATCCTTCCATGAGTAATACATTCTCACACAGGGTCATTGCAGGTGAAGGGTCAAATTTTAGCCTCACATGCTTAGTTAATACCAGATGTCTCACTGAAAAGCTCTTTTGTAGAGCTTTGTAGTAATTCTCAGTTTCTGTATTTCTTGGCTTAGAGAAAAACACTTTCATTTTGCTTTATAAATTGCAAAAGGGAGCAGGTTGTTTTTTTTCCTAAGGTGTGACACTAGACTCTTCTCCAGGGAATTAATTTCAGAAAGGATTAGAACTTCTCCTTCGTGAGCTCTAATTTGTTTCCTGCACGGTGCTTGTAGACAAGCTAATAACCATCAGTGAACTAGAAAAAAACAGAACTGAAACAAGAAATAAAAAACTGAGTCACGTTCTGATAGTGATGGGACAAGGAGGAATAGTTTTAAACTAAAAGAGGGGAGATTTAGGTAAGATGTTAGGAAGAAATTTTTACTCAGAAGTTGGAACAGGTAGCCCAGTGAAGGTGTGGGTGTCCCATCCCTAGAGGTTTTCAAGGACAGGTTGGATGGGGCCCTGGGCAGCCTCATCTGTGGGTGGCAACCCTGCCCATGGCAGAGGAGTTGAAAACTGATGATCGTTTCCAACTCGAGCCTATCTATTATTCTATGACAACAAAAGTACAGGACTACAATGCTTATTTCTTATCATTTGATCAAGAAAGCTCAGTAAGTGACTTAATGCTCACACGAAAAATAAGTTCTGGCTTCCAAGAATATGTATCTCATTTACTACAAGAGGTATATTTGGTACTGAAACACACAATGGACACTGCAACACTCTCCTTAGAGAGGGCGAAGAATTGAAGAAAAAAAGACTGCATCTCTACCTTCCTCATTTTAGTTCAAACAGACATGCCTCAAACTGCAGAAGTTATTTATACTGCAAATGGATCCAGCCCAAATGTTCATGCTGTGCTAGGGATTTTAATAATCCTTCAGTTAAGTGATTACTGAGAATGAAACTTTCTTTTTATTTAGTGCTGTGCTCTTACTCTTAAATGCCTGTAACCCATCTCCTGCTTGGCAGTAGTGCTTATATATCAATTTTTTATTATACTCTGACATCATCTGCCTCTGTTTAAATGCTATAGAAAATAGTGTGCTGCCCAGATTGAATGCATTCCACATGTTCCAATTTTGCTTTCATGTAAATTTGACCTCTGATATATAAAATTCCTATCTTGCAGCATGCACATATGTGAGCCACTTCTGAGAGCAGGGAGAACAGAACTCTGATTCAACTGACTGGAACATTCTTATGTAATGATACTCAAAGGGATTTCAAATTGACTAGTGAGTAAATTTATGAAGCTCTTTTATCAAATAAATGTTCCTTTTATATTCTAAGATTGTTGGTGTTATATTATATATTTTTTTTTTATATTGAAAGGATGAGAGATAGCCAGTGAACATATGATCATCCATTTTATGAACTGAGTTCCAGAGGGATTTTCACAATCCAGGTGAATTATTTTCCCTCATGGAACCTTTGCTACCAGGAAATTCTGTAGAGATTAAGGATTTCAAACTCTGTGTGAGCAAATAAAAGGACAAAATAGAAGGAAGCGTGAAGAGCTGTTTGTGTTCTTTGTTTGTTTCTTTTTTTTTTTTTCACTGTCCTCTCCACCAAGTTTAATGTGGCTGTACAGAATTACTTTACGAATGTGACTATCTAGAAAAGGTCTGAAGTTTACATCACATGCAATGTGAGGGCACCTGCCTATCCTGCTCCTGCAGACTGATCACAGAAGCACAGTGTGCATGCTCCCAGCTCAGATCATCCAGTTCAGTTTCATCTGAAGCAAATCCATTTCTTTTGTTGTGTTACTGCGTAGATCTTTTTTGCTTCAGAAACCAAACCACAGTACAATGGGACTACTAGGAGATTTACTTCAGCAGTGCATTTCCAGTCTAGCCTAAAACACTCATGTAGATCACCCTAGAAGTTTCTAATTTTTCTTTGCTTATTTCTGTATGCTTTTCTTATTTCTGATTCTCTCCAGAAATACAACCACAAAAATTGATTAAAAAATGCCAGTGATGTAAAAATTCTCAATTGGGAAATTCCTCTGCAATTATTGGGGTGGTTTTCTTTCACTTAAAAGCAAACAAGCAAAAGAACATACAAAAACCCTTTAATTGCCTTTTGGGTTTTTTTAACTCAAATTTCCTCACGTTAAATTCCTATATTCCCAATGAAATTTTATTTTAGATTTCTGTTTTTCTTAATCATTCAGCCTTGTTTATCATAACAATAGATCATGTTATCTGATTGCCTGACATGACCTCACAATTTATTTTTCTGGAGCAAATACTACTCTCCAGAATTATAGCAGTCAAGGGAGAGTTCCAGATGTAAATATGTCCCTAGACACTTTGCAACCATAAGTTATATTTTTATGAAATAACTATTAATAATTTTCTACAATATTCTAGGGTTTAAATGAAAAGTTATTCTGTAGTAACAAGAAAAATATCTTAGAGGACTGTATTATATCAAGTGTAAAATCTTTATTTGGAAAAAAAATCTCACATAAAAAATCTAATTAGTTTAGTGCTACCTATTATCTGAAAGTCTATACTGACTGCCAAATTGAAATTATGTTCTTCAGTCTTGGCATGTGCCAGACTCTGTGTTACTCCAGGTGTGATGTCCTGTATTGTTAAGTGGTAGCTCTGAACAGAAGGACAAATCCAGGTGTTTCAGGTCCCTTTTATCATATTATTGGTCATTTTAAGGATCAGTGGCGTTCAGGTTTTCCTTCATTGCAGATATGTTTTTAAGGCATTCCTGTTATTGTTTATTTTTGATGTGAACATCCATGTTCTGAGAACTTATGTTGAAAGTTCTGTTTGAGAAAAAAAGAAAAGGGTGATGATTATTTTGCTTTCTGCTACAACATGCTCTGTGTTTCCTATTTCACATGTAATAAGGAAATCATTAAATAAACCACTCTGCAGGACACCATAAAGCAATTTCTCACATGATTTTAGTCGTAGATTTCTTTTTTTCAAGGTTTTGTGACATAGTAGCTACAATGTGACTTTTTAGACTAATTACACACTGCTTAGAGCTTTGTAACTCTTTAGTAATTTTGTGTTTTATGATAAAAACAAACAAACAAACTTGGAAGTGTTTCAGTGTTGTATTTCTCGCCTGTTTATTGCTTCCCTTCATTTGTTGTGTGTTCATTTTTTTGCCATCAAGTTTTTCCTATACAATGATATTCACTTTCAGTTAAGAACATAGTCTTCTCTTGGGAATCAATAGCTAGGAACTTTAGAATTACGTCTGTTTCACGTGTAATCACTATTTATCCTTATTTGTTTGTAGCCTTGCCCTTTTTGTTGCCATAGAAAAAGGAAGGTGAGTGATTACTAAGCAATATTCTGCCTTCATTGGATTCTGACTTCCACGTGGAAATTCCAGCACATAAAAACACTTTGATTCTCTGGGTGTAGAGAAAATCTGAAGATATAAAGAAGAACTGGTTTGCATCTAACAAGGTAGAAAAATCTATTGCAAGCTTTTCTTTTAAACAAAAAGCAAAGTGGGAGATGTAATTGAAACATTTTGTCATCTTAACCTAATGTACTTTGTAGGGAGACATTTGTCTACATTGTCTACTAGCCAGGCGCATGTAGTACCATTGTACTAGTACCTTTTGTCTAGGATCTCCCATGATGCTTGGGCCTGCTGGTCCTGGAGGTTCCTGGTACAAGAAGAAGAATATTGCATGTCAGTAGTTGTCCTAAAGAAGTAGTAGTTATGTTCTTCCATAAAGAAGAGAATTTCATCAGTAGTTGTTAATCTCTCTGCTTTGTTTTATTCTCTCAAATTCACAATACTTCTGTCGTGTACTGAGCAACAGTCATTGATATCACCAGGAAGCCTGAAAAGACTACTTGATTCTAGCCAACACATTACATCTGGGTGTCAGTTCAGGGCTAACACATTTTGATGTGTTTGTGTTGAAAGTCTGTTCTGCTGAACTCCCTGTTCAATTCTTCAATTCTGTTGAATCCCTTTCAGCATTCAGGGGACAGATGTCTTTGCTCTATCAGAGCTACTGAAACTTAACTACATAACTATTGTTTGTATCTGCTGGTAGTTTACAGAGTTGGTTTTTCAGGCCATGAGGCAGGCACAGTTGGCCTAAGAATGGGAAAGATACATGCCACCACCTCCAGACATTTCAAAAATATGTATTCACATGGCAGGAAGAAATACAGACAGTTTTTACTGGAGTCTGTGATTGATTCATAGAGAAGCATGACTCTTACAGTATTTGGAGATAGGAATCCAGTAGTAAGCATATTATAAGGAATACAACTGCTGAGTAAAGCTCTTTTTATTGTTTGATCACTAATAGAAATGCAGCATGCACACATACACCTAAATTTTCCACTCTATAACTGGGCAGACTATAAGCAGCATTTATATAGTTTGATTAATGAATTGGCCAAGCAGATGAGGAAGAAAAAAATAAAAAAGGAAGGGAGGGATAGAGAGAGAAAGGAACTCAATGCAATAATGACAGTAAATACTTGTGAGCAGCCATGAAGACTTTAATGAAATTACATACAATCCCTTTCACGATGCTGAAACAAAAGCAGTTCAGATTATATGCAGTTCTGACTGTCTGTAGAACTAGTACTGTTTCCAGAAAAGGAAAGTACTTTAGAACAGATCTGAGATACTTAAGCTTGGTGAAGGATGGAAAAGAAGTTTAGTTACACTTAACTAAGTGACTAAATATTGAACATACAAAGGAATTTCTTATTTATTTATTTATTTGTTTATTGGTAGAACGCTAAGTACAGAATGTAATTATAAGCACTAAACACTAATGAATTAAATTTATACTTACAGCTTCACCTTTGTGGCCTTCACCTTTTTCTGCACGGGGTCCAGCTGGTCCAGGTGGCCCTGGGTTACCCTGAATAAAAATTAATAAATCAAGTATTCAGCATGTAACCAAATCATCATAATTCAACACACTAACAGGCTTCCACCTGGTCATAGAGCCATTGATAACAACCCTCTGGCTGTGACCATCCTACCAATTTTTTATCCACTGAATAGCCCACCCCTTAAATCTATCTCTGTCCAGTTTAGAGATAATGTAGACCCATGGGATCATGTCTCCTTGTAAGATTTGTGTTCCAGACCCTTCATAGCTTCACTGCCCTTCTCTGGACACCCCAGGGCCTCAATTAAAATCATAGACTATGAGTTCATCTCTGTTTTTGCTTTTAATTCCAGTGAAGTAAAAAAACTGACAGGTTTTCATTTAATCTTAGGAAACCATTGTAAATACCAAATACACGTTCATTCTTGTCTTTAAGAACTGGAATTTTGTCAGGTAGCTGGTTTTGCCATTATTAACATAGCTATACATTTATTTAAATCATAGATCTACTGCCAAACCTGCTCTAAGAAACAGCTCTTTAGCCCAGATTATGTAGTTGTTTGTGTGTTGTTTTGTTTGTTTATTTTTAATGGCTGCATCAGAAATACAATAGAGATGTCTCAGGAGCATGTCTATGATTACTGGTTCTAACAGTTTTGTGGTGTCTGGATAACATAATCCCAGTGACACACAGTGAGTCAATGTACCTGCTGCAAAGCAGGTGCCATTGTTATCACTCATGACATGCTGATTTAATATACTTACACTACATTCCTTTCCAGGGAACTTTTTAAGGTCATTTCCTGAAGCAGTTATGTAGTGACAGTTGCTTCTATACTTTTAAAACTAAATTAAAAAAAGAATATAGACATAAATCCTGTGCCCATAGCTTTCACAGAATCACAGAATTGTAGGGGTTGGAAGGGACCTCTAGAGATCATCTAGTCCAACCCCCCTGCCAAAAAAGGCATTTTCATAGACATCACCAGGTATAAAAGTGTTGGTCAGGCAGTTTCTGCATTTTCAGAAGATCTTTGTACTTGTCTCAGGTTTCTTTGCTTTCCAGCTTTGTCTCAAAATTCCTAAGTCCCATTATTGAATGTCCAGGACGTTCATCTTCTCCTGGTGGCCCAATGGGTCCTGGATCTCCCTATTAAAAAAAAAAAAAAACAGCCAAATTCATTTTCACCTTTTTCATTATTAATATTTGAGTTTATACAGAAAATAACAAGTATTTCATTGTTTATGACATTGACATGACCATTGCTGAGCTAGGTAATATGAAATCAATACTTCTAAAGGAAGTTTCTACACAGTTTGGTGTAAGGCTGATGCAACCTTGTTCCTGCCAGAGCACAGAAGACAGCAAAGAAATTAAAAGTGATAGTACATACAGGGTATATTTAGAAAGGCTACAGATGTAATGGCACAGCATTCAAAGTTGCAAGCTCCTCAGACTGAATTTCACAAAGATCCAGGAGGAATATTGAGTTTTTCATCAGATATTACCCAAAATAACTGCCAGTAATTTTAGCTTTGCCAGTAACTTTCCTGGAAAGCAAAGAGGCTTAGATTTCACTTTTCTCATACTAACTCTTGGGATCCTTCTGATGTTTAATATATGCTATCAGTTTTTACTTTACATTAAGCATCATAAAAAGACTGGTTTTTTTTTCAGTAAAAGTTTTGCTATTTTTAACAGTATTGAGGAAGTCAGTATTTCAGGACATTCACTAGGGAATGCAGATCAAAGGTTCTATCAAAACCATGCAGCAACTGCAACCACGAGAGAGGAATATGAGGTAAAAACTTCTATCTAATGTTACTGTTTCCATATTAGTAACAGCATAATAGCTATCTAGGGAAATGAAAATCTAATTCCCAAACATGGGTGTAGCTTAAAATAAATAAATTTCCAATATACACAACCACAGCTGTTCAGGAGTTAGATGTAGAACTACTGTTACATTAAATACTTGGAGATACACTAAAAAAGCCTCAGAACATGACAGCTTCTGGGACTGCAAAGCATGCAATTTCCCCCACTTAATAAATTTACACCTGGCTACATTGCTTCAGATACCAGGATGTTCCAAGAACACAAATAGTAGTAAAACATTGTGCTATCCACAGTGCAGAGAGAATGCAGACCTGGATAGCCTGCTATTTTTTTGATCAGTTGGCAGAAACACAAGAGAAATTTGTTTAAACAAATTATTACGAAACTAAACAGGCAAAGATTTTTATATGTTCTAAAAATCAACTTGCACTTTATAAATACTGAAACTACTTATACAAAAACCTGATATAAAATTTACTAAAGAGTCTGAAAACTCCTACAGGCTCCAGTGAATTTTTACTGTAGCTATTCTGCTAGGAAAGTGTAATGAACTGTACTGAACTGATCAAATTGGAATGGGAAGGGCAATAATGTCTGTTAATGTAAGTTATTATTTTTCAGCAAGAATATCATACAAATGATTTACCAGGCTATTCAAAAATGTCACAGTAACTAAGAAAATGGCATCCTGAAACCTGTCTTCACACAAGTCATATGTTAAAGCATGTCACTTATATTTTCTTGACATGAAGTTTTGTAAATTATTATGATTTTAATCTAAAATAAGAGACATGACCACTTCACACTCCTTTCTTTATTGTCGGTAGTTGCAGCTGTACCTTGAGCTTGTCTTCTCTTTCCTACCTTCTCTGTACACAAACAAACTCAAACCACAACCTAGCCCTGATGTCTTGTTGCCAGGCTGTTAACTACAATATACAATACCTACCCATGTGTGCGTGCAGGCACAAATATATACTTAAGGAAGAAGAAAACTGGGGATGAGGTGTCTTCAGAGTTGTTGAATGTCCACTAGTGATTATTATACCAAAGCTTAAGAGCATTAATTAATGAAGTTAATATTACAAAAACAGCCACTATTTTTATTTATAAAATAAAAATGTGGATGTTGTGAATATTCAAATGTTTTCAAAACCTTCAATGTTAGTTTTATTGTTGCTAAATCAGCATATTTTACTCAGAATTACAAGTCCTGTCCAATTCAAGTACACCTTTGCTACACTCAGGAAACCTTTAGACTTTCCAAAAAAGAAAAAATGTTTAAGAAAATGAGAAATAAGAGGACTTGAAAGTGATTAATTTCAAAGGAGGTACCAAATCCTTTTTTACAAATGGCTTTAAGAAGCAATAACACCCACTAAGTCTAACACCATGCTAAATGGCCACAAAATGCTATGTTAATTATTGGTACTTTTCTTGACCTCTAACATGCACTCAGCTTTGTTACTACAAAAAGACATTTTAACTTCTTTAATTTGCATTCCTTCAACTTTGACAGAAATGCATACAAGAAATTTCCAGTCTCTCTTCTCCAGCATATGTGTACTAGATAATCACCTTTGGTCCAGGAGGCCCCTGAATAGATGATCCAGCAACACCAGGTGGCCCTCTTTCTCCTGGTTCACCCTGTTATAAAATAGTACCACTCACATTTAAACAGTATAATTTCCCTCACAAGTAGCAACATTTTTTACATTTTCGAAACTTAATATTATAAAAACATCTGTAAAACTTTAAGTAAAAAGTGACTATTTGGGAAAAAACATAAATCAACTTTCTGTTCTTGCGGAAGGTGGTCCGGTTTTCAAGTTTTTTTTTAACTATTGGTTTAAGTGCATATTTGATTTTTTCAAATGGTAATTGATTTTTTGTGTCTGGCCTACTAAGCCAGAATAATAAATAAAATATCTGTATTAATTCAATGTGATTACCATTCAGAGTGATACTTACTACACAGAAAATGCTCCAATAGAAAGCTAATATTTCCAAGTCAAAATTTGCAAAATGTTTATTATTAGAATAACTCTGACAATTTTAATTCAGCTTCTCAGTGCTCAAACATAACTATAAAGTTTATAATTACATGTTTTCCTGCTCTTTCTTTCCTGAGGACTCTTATGTCATTTACAACAAACAGGACAAACAGTGGAACTCTTTCTGCCTTTACTAAACATGGTACACTTGAGAAATTTGTACATTAAATATATCTCATAGATTTTTGTATGAAATACAACGTGAAGGGCTGCCCTGAAGGAAGAAGCTTACTTTTGGTCCAGCTAGGCCTTGTTCTCCTTTAGAACCAATCAGTCCCTGGGATCCTTTTTCTCCTGGGTCACCCTGAAGAAAGGAAAGCTTTGGTTTAAATGGAAGCAAAGCAGCTTCTTTGGGCTACTTGTTCCAGTGCCTCATTACCATCCAAATTTAAAAGATAAATATACATGTCTAACATATAATCTAAATCTTCCCTCTTTTAGTTTAAAGCCTGTTTCCCTTGTCCTGTCACTAGCAGGCCACGTAAAAAGTTTGTCTCCCTCCTGTTTATAAGCTCCTTTTACGTTCTGGAAGGCCACAATGAGATCTCCCCACAGCCTTCCCTTCTCCAGGCTGAACAATCCCAGCTCCTTCAACCTTTCTTCATAGGAGAGGTTCTCCAGCCCTCTGCTTGTCTTCATGGTCTCCTCTGGAGTTGCTCCATCAGCTTCATGTTGCTCTTGTGTTTGGTGCCCCAGGCCTGGATGCAGTACTCCAGAATTAGTCTCTCAAGTCTCTCTAAATTTGATGAAAATTCTGTACTAATTTTTTGGAGAATCTCCACTGTACAATTAATTGTAGTATCTATGTTTCTGATCTGATTTTCCTGCACTTGATCAGGCTAAGGAGCATATTGCTCCCTAAGTTATTTTAAATAATAAGTTAAAATGTAGTTGCTATTTAAGATAAAATGAATGAAAAAATATGCTGGCATCTGAACTATTATAAAACAGATTCTTCTCAAGTCTGCATGCTAAACCATATCTTCTGGCCCATGTCTTCCCCAAGACAGAGACCTTCAGAGTCTTTTGGACTTTGATCTCCTTTTTCTCACTTAGAGAGATTAGGCAGTTAATTTTTATCTGATTAGTTTTATTGTTTCAACCAATGATTGGACCTAGGAGGAAGAAAGCTTCCAAAATACCCTTCTCCAGGAACATCATTTAATAATCTGGAATAGAAAAATATCCTGTCTTCTTATCCTCCACGTCCAAAACTCTTGCATTCACATTCCATGCATATACTCATATGAAGATGAGAAATGTTTGCAAAATATTAGAAAATGACTTTTTTACCAATTCTGAGACAAACAACTTTTAAGCAGTAATAATTTTTTTTTCAATCAAGGACTAATCCAGGCTGCAAATATTACCAGAAAAATTAATTAATTCACAAATAATTCAAATATTAAATTATGGCCTACTGTTGTCTAGCATCCCTGAGGCTCTCATCTCTGCAAGACATCTTCCCTCGAACATAAAAGTGCCACAACATCTCTGTGCCCACTGTTCACTGCAGACATCAAACTGTTCTTTGCATTGTCCTGAATACACAAGGTATCTGCTTAGTGCTAACATTTTCAGTTATAATGAATTATGAAGGTAATAATACCAAGATGATCATCAGAATACTGACAGTATATGAAAGAAAAAACTCAACATTATCAAGTACAAAAGCTAAAGGTAACTTTAACTCAGCCTTTGCTCTCAATTCTGATGTATCTTCCTGATACACCAGTAGGTTCATTTTGAAGAACTTTAATAGTAGGTGATTTCCATTTTGTATTTTTATTTTTTTCAAAGTAACAACACAAATGTCATGTATTTATCTACAGTGGAAGATTTACTTCCTCAACCTCTAATTTGTTGTACTGGTATTTGCATTGCCCTTGCAGCTGAAAAAACATGAAGTTGCATCCTTAATAGGTGTTAATTACAGTTATTCAGATTCTTTCTGATTAAAGATTTACAGTAAAAAGATATTGACTTGCTTACAGTGAATCATGTTCAGTTCATCAGTTCAATATGTTCATAAGGTGCTACTGTTCTATAAAGCTGCACAGCTGCAGACTTGGTAGGCCCCTGGATTGTCAGCAGCCATTCAATAACTAGACAAAGCAATTAGTTTTGCTCACTCAGCAGCTTATTCTCTTTAAATGAAGTAAAATTAAAGGCCTCCCCCTTGCCCTAAATTGACAGTATTGGTCACTCTGCTTTGCTGCCGTCTAAATTTCTTTCCACCATTTTGAATTCATTAACCTTATTTATAACATGCCTGAGATTCTCTTAAACGATCAGAATTTCCCTTGGAAACAAGAAAATTTGGTTTTGGCTGTTTGTGGCAGTTTAGATGCCACGCTGGAAGACTTCAGCCACTTTTAAACCTTCTAGATACTGTGTGATATGTCAATTTAGCCTGACTTCTATATGTCAGGAAAAATCTGAACAAACTGTAAGACAAGCTATCTCTTGTGAAGATTGTGAAAATTAATGGAAATCAAGAGCCCACCAAAGGCAGGACAGCAGAAATAACTGCATACTGAGATGGCAAACACTATTAACAAAATTTGTTGGAAACATCTCAAATATCACATTCTCCTTTCCCTTTTTGGGTCTTTTGAAAGTTTCTTTACGTGTTCTATGCCTAGATGTAGTATATATTATGCTTCGGATGTACGTTTTATTTCTTGTTACAATGCAGATAATATGTTGCAGTTGAGGAAGCTGACATAAGCCTTAAAAGTGAGTGATCCTCATCAACCTGCAAGAAGATATGTGAAGTATTGCTGCAAATGGTATTTTTTTCCTGGTATTTTAAATTAGTACAAGGGACAAGACAATATAGACTTCAACTGTAACAAGTTAAAGTTTTACTAGTGAAACATTACCAAATGAAGACAGAAAGTTAGTAAACCAGAAAGCAATTAGAATAATCCTGGTCATGTTTTCAGGACATGCCTGATGAACAGGACCGTGCAGATTAAGACCAGAGATGAAAAGCAAAATTGGTCAGTTCCCAACTCCTAATTATGAGCAAAATGTCCTCTCCATTTATTTTGTTTTAAAATTATTATGCTTTATGCTGAGTGGAGTCTACGTGGAAACAGGCTGTAATTGGAAAGCTGGTCAATCCAAGAAGTGGGATTTGGAGATCTATTCAAGTGATCACTGACCATATGATAAAGCAGTATCAGATTGTACAACCAGTAAGAATTGTGTGCTGATAAGATTAGCTGGAATATTCAGAGAGAATAAAACATCCAATGAATAACAGAATGAAATAAGGATGAAACTTCTTTCAAGTTATTTCTTGGACAACGGTTCTGGATCCCACATTATGTTGCTTTGGACATATCAAATTAAAGTAGACAAGTTAAAGCTGCAATATCATCAATCCTCCCCTGCTGGTGGCTGCCAGAACCAGTAGCATCTGGGTAGCACATAGACAACACTGTCTCCAGCTGTGTCTGCCACCAGGCACTGCAAAGCAGAGAAAGGGCTATGGTACTCCTTAAGGAGGCTGGGGATGAACTGGGCTAGGCAGATATATGAGTGAAGTGTAGACTTTACAGATGAGGCCCAAAACATCTGTAGGCTGTGCTTGATCTGGAGTTTGTATTGTGAGGAACTGAATCTCCCCTTTCAAACCTCAACATGGCCCACCAACAATGAATACAGATGTTCAGTAGTGGTGTTCTGCACTATGTCTATTAACATTATGTCTGTTAAATCAGAGTGAAGTCACTAGTTCAGCTCAAAAAGCAGAGAGTATTAGCATGGAAAGACCATGGGTACAAGGAAGTGCACTAAGAATAGCCTCATTTCTTTTGCCCAGGGCAATTATAAATAACTGCTACTTCTCAGATATATTGTACCATGTGTCATGAAAACTAATTTTAAAAGAGCAACTGACTAATCTTTCTGTAAGGACAAAAAATATTGGAGAGATTGCTATGTGTCTGAACCAAAAAAAACCTTGACCTTTAGTTGCTGAATAGGTATTTATTAAGCTATAAACAACTACTGATTATCTGCACTGATCACTAAAAATGTTTTCGCTCATCTCAAGTAAGCTCCAAAATGCCAAAGTTTGGCCTTACTAGGTGGGAATAAGAGAGAAACTAAACATATATGGGTTTTTTTTCCTATATTCTTTAGCTTTAAGTATAATTATCTGTGTATTAATTAGACTTCTCTGACAATGTTTTTGTTTTTATTTTTATAGATGTCTGAGCCTGGAAAAGCCTTGGCTATAAACCTTAGCCAGAAAGTTGCTGAGTTGAAAGCTGACAAACAAGGAAACTTTCTTTTTCATACTGAAAATCTGCAGAAAAGTGGAGCGAAAGATCATGAATACTGCACTCAAGTAGATGAATTATAGAGAGTGAGTTGCATGTATTTTACAGACTGGTATGTGCATGTAGAGATTGTCAGGACAACAAATAACATACACCAAATACAATTTAGTATTTAACTAAGGTGTCTAGTAGTATACTATCCTGGAATCATCAATGTGAAATGACAGATTAAAAAATTACTGCCATTTGCTCTCCTAAATTAAAGAGAGGCATGACTTTTCCACCACATGCATGAATAACTTCTTTCAGATCCACTGTCTTCTTTCTTTTTTCACTTCTGAAATATTCTGTACCAAATTTCCTAATCAAGCATTTTGTAAAAAGATGAAGAAACAGTAAGTATGAAAAAGCACTTGTCAGGAGAGGAAAATCATGTTGGGTGCCAGTATTCCAGACCTTTTACAATGAATACTTCCTACATCAAAGTTGATTCCGCAGATCTTCAAATTAACTTGTTGCCTGAGAAACAAAATATGAATATTGCATCTTTGTCAGATTGCTCTGAATGAATTTAGTCTCCTGTGGTAAAATATATTTGTCATTAGACTCTACATTTTCAAGCTGATAGATAAAAGATATTTCTGTACTGAGTGATGTTAATAGCTGTCTCATGGGAAAGATAACTATATTTAATTACATAAGGCAATTTGCGACAGGTTTGCAAATCATAAGACTGTCTACATTAATCAGATATCCAATTGGTTTTGCTTTACAAGCTGTAGTCATTATCTCCAAACGATCTATTTTCAGTGTAACTAACCTTACACCTCTACTAGTTTTAAAGTTGTCTGGAGTTTTTTCCAGTATATAAGCAATATATAAAATGACTTTAAAATCTCATTCTCAAGATTTTATAATTATGATCTAAAATCAATTACATTTTTTAAACCAATGCTCCTTGCTCTGATGACTGGGGACGCAGATGGAGCACAGGCCGCAGGTCCCAACAAAGCAATGTCTACATACCATGATGACACTGTTGTGCATCAAGTAAAGGATGTATATTATGTATATCATGATGTATATTGGGGCAATCATGAGCACAGATACAAGTTGTGCAGAGAATGGCTTGAGAGCAGCCCTAAGGAGAAGGATTTGGGAGTGTTGACTGATGAGAGATTCAATACGAGCTGGCAATGTGCGCTTGCAGCCCAGTAGGGCAACTGTATCCTGGGTTGCATCAAGAGAAATGTGACCAGCAGGTCGGGGGTAGTGGGTTAGTAGTTTAGTGGGTAGGGATGGTGATAGGAGGATGGTTGGACTAGATGATCTTGTAGGTCCTTTCCAACCTAATGTACCTATGGACCTATGAAACTATGAGGGAGGTGATCCTGGCCCTCTACTCTGTCTTGTGAGACCCCACCTGAAGTACTGTGTCCAGTTTTGGAGTCCCCAGTACAAGAAGGACATGGAATTGTTGGAGCAGATCCAGAGGAGGGCCATGAAGATGATCAGAAGGCTGAAGCGCCTCCCCTACAAGGACAGGCTGAGAGAACTGGGGCTCTTCAGCTTAGAGAAGGCTCTGGGGGGCCTTATAGTGGCCTTCCAGTACCTGAAGAGGATCTACAGGAAAGCTGGTGATGGACTTTTCATAAGGGCAGGTAGCAACAGAACGAGGATAAATGGTTTTAAACTGGAAGAGAGTAAACTTAGACTAGGTATTAGGAAGAAATTATTCACTGTGGGGGTGGTGAGACACTGAAACAGGTTGCCCAGTGAGGTTGTGAATGCCCACTCCCTGGAAGTACTCAAGGCCAGGCTGGATGAGACTTTGAGCAACCTGGTCTAGAGGGAGGTGTCCCTGCTTATAAGAGTGGGGATTGGAACTAGATGATTTTGAGGTTCTATATTACTATAGCATAAAATAGTAATTAATGTATCTGTAACAGTATTTCATCTCCACTGCTAAACAAAAGGAAAGCAGAAAAACATCATTTAAAAATATTAAAAATGACATTTAGGACTAACTGTCCAGAACTCAACATCATGGAAAAAATGTCCACATAATGTTTTCTTTCATGTAGCCCAGAACCAGATTCAGTAGAGAAGTGAATGGACAAGTGCTAGCAGTCATCATTCCATACAAGTTATGGATATAGTGGGAGAATCTCATAACTGCTTGAGACCTCTCCACCAAAAAGGAGGTGTTTTCACACGTCAAGTACCAGGTTTTTTTTGAGGAAATTAGACCAAGTATAAACACACAAACATAGCAGTAACTTGTCTCAGTAACGGCAAAGAGAGAAGAGGAAGACTTGGACTCCTGAATAGCAAACAAATAAATGATCACTGATCAGTGATACCTGCTCCTAATAAGACCAACATTTTCTCTGATTCTTTTCCTGTGTCCTTAATTAATCATGTCAGACTTAAATATATCCAACATCCTTCTGTCTTTCTGTCTCTTTTATATTTCAGGAGGACCATGATCAGTTTTCCGAGACACATGCACTGTATGTGGGTACGACTGGCCATGATTTTACACTAAGGTCAAGAAGAGACCTGTATTGATGGAAAACACTACTCATCTCCGAGAAGCTTCAATCACGAGCAGCCAAGATTTTTTACTTTGAAAATTATTTTTAGAAGACAAATTTTGTCAGACTCTGCTGACTTGGAACCTCAGGTACCAAGTGTGTTGCTTTCTACAGAGCTAACAGGTTAGTAGAAACTTAGAGAAAATAATACCTTTTCTTTCTATTTGATATCTTTACCTCCTTACCTGAGGTCCTTGAGGTCCCCTAGGGCCAAAAGGACCTTCCAAACCCTAAGAAAAAATTGTCAGATTAAGAAGAAATTGCAATTACCGACTTCAAAGTAAACTACAGTGTATCTCTGTTCAAGTATTTTCTAGTAAGTCTGTTCACTCTTAACAGTAGTACTGTTTTCATTCTGTACTCAGTAACAGTTAATTCAATTTTCAGTACATGGCTAAAACACTTCTCTTATAGAAGAAACATTATGGGTGGCTATTGAACGTCATGACTATTTGGTTAATTGGTTGTTCTTTGCCATAGATCCTGAAATTCAGATTCCAGCCATATAGTAGATATAGAATTCTTAAAAAAAAACATTATGGTGCTAATATCATAATAACTTCAGCTAACAGCCTCAGTAACTCAAACTGTGGGAAGGGAGATTCACACTAATAGTTTGCAAAAATCCAAGATGCCATATTTTATTATTCCATTAGCTACTATTTTCTCATTTAGAGATTCCTTACTAGGAACTGGTACTGCAGATTGCTCACAAATCTTTCTGTTTCATTGTTTTTTCTTCAGTCACCAGACTGTATTTTCAGTCAACAATCAGCACATCACATTCTGAACCTCCAATAGCCCTGACAATGTTGGCAGTGACAACTATGCAGCCACACTCTTGTCACACACACATTCAGAAGCTCTAGCAATTCTCTGTACCTAGGGATTAGCTTCCAGGCTGGTGGCTGCTTGCCAGAGAGCAGACAGCCCCACTCAGTTCTGGTTCGTTTTACAAAGCTACAGAAGAAATGGAGAGCACAAACAATATTTTGATGTGATGATAGTTAACCTTTGTTGAAACACAAACATGATTGGAGTCAACTTAGATTTTAAAACTGAACAAAAACTTCCTGCATTTCAAGCTTGATTAGCTTCTAAAGAAACTCAGAATGACAGGAACAAAACCTCTACTGGAGTCAGCCTCACTAGTGAGACTGGAAAGCTGGGGGTGGTAGTAAGGAATGGACATTTTTCAAATCAGACAATACTGCCAATTATGCTTCAGTACCCATCACTACAGTTCAAAAAACCAGCTCACATTATTGAAGTTATTCTTTGCCATATCTGCTCTGTTTCTGATGATTTTGTTCAGCAGAGGTAACTTTCATTAAAAAATAAATAATAATCTACCATTCAGAATGTGAAGCTGAGAATTGCAGAAGTAGAAATTTAGTTCACTAAATACATCATAATCCCTAATCCTCTACAGATGTCAAACTTCTTTTCATCACTGTCCTCAACAAAAATGAATCAAGAACATTTCCAACAGCACTGGCATATGGTTTCTACATCTATTTGGCTAATTTGATTATGTTCTATGCCAGCTTCTGGACAAGTACTTTTGATCTTAGCAGACATTTCACATAACTTCATGCTGTTTTTCAGGTATTGTCTGGATAAAGAAGCTAAGAAGTAATGACATTTTTTTATTCCTCAGAGGGATCAACTCTTTCACATTCTTTAATGATATTTCAGCCTTTTTGGACTTGCTTGCTGCCATTTTGAACCCAAGCTTCTTTAAGGATCACATGACCTTTTATTTTATTATAATATTCTTTTTTCTTTGTAACAAATACTTCTGCATTAAATATTTCCTTATTTCTACTTGTAATTCATCATTACAGAGCAGATGACTGGAACCACAAACATTTCAGTTTCATCTTAGACAAAGATAAGCATAACATGGATATTAAAATAGAAGAAATGTTCTGAGTGAATCATTACCTGTAGTCCAGCTGGTATCTAATCATAAATCATTGGTTTGTAGTACTTGCACAAGCCTGCTTATGTGAACTCAGCATACATGTTTATCTCCACCAGGACTGCACTGTCCTTTCATCTTTCAGATTATAAAATCCAGATGAACTCCACATTCAACTGTATGAATTTTATACTTCAGATTAAAAGAAAGTAATAGATAGAGGTGTTAATACAAATCAGCACAGGTGGATTAGTGGATGTCTTCTTAAAGTTGCTCAGGTTGCATAAGAATCTGCTTCCACTGTAATATAAGTAACTTCATATATTTGAGTAAAAATGTTTATAAAAAACAAACAAACAAACAAAAAACGGTTAACCCTGTTACAGTACCACAGTCTTCTGTACATAGCACCTGGGATCAGTTAGGATAACCTTTAATTTAAGCATACCATTACGTTTCTTCAGCAAAGTGGAAAAAAAAGATTATGGTGAACAGGGTGTTTGGTTTCTATGAATGGTATCTTTAATGCAAATATACATCTAATACCAGAGAATTATAAGCAGATCAATTTTTATGGTAATCTTTGCAAGCTATTTTATAAATATGTCCTGTGTTTTTCAGTGTGCAATAGTTTAAATAAAAACTGTACTTACTTTTTCTCCTTTTATTCCTGGGGATTCACATTCTCCTCTTTCACCCTTTATAAGAAATCAATAGGTTAAGATCTAAACAAGATGTCCTGATTACATTAGATGTATTTAAGACTGTGCAAGCAGTGCAATAGCACAAGAGGGCCAAAATAAGAGGCATTACTTTCAGAGCAGAGCAGCCCTTGTACATTTTAAATTGGCAAATGAATGTATAGATCACAAGTTGTAAATCCCTTTGGGCATAACTTAAACAGAAAAGCTTTAAACTCTTTGGAAGTGTAGGCACTTTATCCCTATGCATCACAGTAGCTCATTGTATCCACTGTAGCCAGTGACCTTTAAGTTCACACTTCACCTCTCAGAACTCCATTATCAAGGTAGATAACCCTACCAGATTGAAATAGGAGGTAATAAGATGTTGGTCAATAAATTTTACATTATTGTTCATGATCTGAGATAATGTGATATTTGAGTTACTGCAACTCAAGTGGCACAGAAGAAATAGAAAGAAACAGAGGTGACGAAGATGAGAGAGCTTCTGGATGAAGAGTCAAGTAGGCTACAGTTCTTTCATTTGGATAGCCACAACTGAATGCAAATATAATGAGATCTATAAAACCAAGAAAGAAGGTGACTACTGTACAGTACAAGAATGTAATATGTCAAAAGATGTTTCAGTTCTGCTTCATCAATTAACCAAATGTGAATGTCCTAAATTTACATTTTTTCTCCATTATGTTCTTCACACAGTAAGAATGACAACTGTCACTAGAATACACTGTAGATTTTTTTTCAGTTACAAAACACAGCTAACTGATGCAATTTGAAGTACACAGTTTAAACAGGTCTAAAAAAACCCAGCTCTCCTAATGCCTGAGGTATCTTAATTCAGTGACATTCTTATTCACACATTATGTAACGTACAGTCTGTAAAAGTAAGACCGCAATATACCAAGCAAATGATCGTTTAGTTGCTGAGTTAAATTCAGTTTAATGTGTGTAAAATATAAAATAAAAGAGATATTATTTGTGCCATCTAAATTCTGCCCTCTGGTGTATCTACATGATTATGCACTGTGTTAAGTCTGGGTGTCTCATTCAGCCTTTAATCAGAACACAATTAGTAAACAAGGCTACTGTAAAACATAAATGACATATTAATAACATAAAAGAAGCCTTCTGTTACATGTATAACATATATACCCTTGTAATAGAAGGTGAAAGCTAAATACTAAGACAGTAAAAGACTAAGATGCTAGGCTTCAGGAGAGAGAATATCTCCTGGAATAAATGATTCCACTCCTTCATTCTTGTCTGATCCTGATGAACTAAATACTCATTTCAGATATTCTTCTTTTAGATATCCAGACAAGGAGCCTCAGGACCTGATGTTCTGTGCCCTACAGTCAATGGTCACTCAAATCAATCAATGAAATTATCAGCAAAATAATACAACCTGCTGAAGTAAGTAGAGTTTGGGTTATTCAGAGAATTCAAATGACAACCTAACTGTGACACTCTGGAATACATGTGAGCTAACTGTTCTTCAAATTATTGCATTAGAGAAACCTGTTCTCTGTGTAATGCTCCAATATCAACATTTGCAGGGGCTCATCTACCACCTCTCTGCTCACACTCTCACAGCCACCTGACAAAAGGCAACATGTGTCCTTACTAATTACACTGTAATTCAATGGTGTGCTTGCACTATCATGAGGTCTCAAGAAATATGTAAGATACCAGATACTTAAGTTGCTAATTCCTTCACACCTAAAACATTTCTTCTTAAAATCAAAATTAGCTAATGCAATTATTGCAAGTATTAACTAACCTAATTTCTTGTACTTTACTGTGGGAAAATGTTAAGAATGTACAAACTGACCTCATCTTTGTTGCAACGAGAAACTGTAGGTGATTACTGAAAACAGATGGGAACAAGTCAGTATGTCTGACTTCAACAGTACCAAAGGAAGTGGACGGCTGAAGAATGAATGGGCTGTGAAATCTGCACAAAGATATAGGCCGCCAATTTTGCCTTTGATATATGGTATACTACTCTAATTGAATTACTCTTATTTTTTCCATAAATTTTAGCCTGCTTTATTTATCAAAACCATTGCTGAGTTTGTAAAGATGACCATTATTACTGGAAAAGCTGCTATATTTTCACAAAGAATGTGATTTCCACTTCCAAAAATGAAACTTGGCCCTTTTGAAAGTACAACTCAGTAGAAGCCAACAGCTGGAATCATTATTTAGCTTGGAATGCCACCTTGTGCAAACACGAAAACCTATGAATCACATCATTTTTTGTTTCAAAACTTAGGAAGTTGAATTTGATGCACTGGAAAAGGAGAATGTTTATTAAGATTGTAGTTTGTTAGATTCAGATAAACATACTGCAACCAATTCCCTTAGGCTCATGACTTCCTGTGGCAGGGAGTCCTGGAGAACATTAAAGAACAGGGGAGCCTTGCTCTCCCTGAAGATACAAAAACAATTAAGAGGGTGCTACCGTGGATGGGTTTTTTTGGAGGGTTAAAAGCATGATTTTTTAAAAAGAAATCCTCCACCCTTCATATATCATTATCTGCTTATCTGCAGCAGACACGCAGCACAGGCAGCCCTCCAAGGGGCGGGGCGCTGCGTGACGTCACCGCCCCGATCACCCCAATATCCCTAACCCGGAAGTGAGAGCGCGCCTTCGACCACCGGAAAGAGCTCTACGGAATGGCGTTCACCGCGCGCCGGAAGTGCGGCAGTTATCCCTTCCCCACCGCCTCGCAGCCGGAAGTGGAGCGCGGACGTCGCTTGTCCCCGCGGCCGGAGGCGCCGCTTGGCCGCGGGTCGTGGCACGGCGGTGTCGCAGCGTCCACGGGTGGGTGAGCGGCGGCCACGCATGGGGACGGAAGGGGGTTGGCTGCTGCTCTTCATTCCCGCTGGCCCCGGTGTCTCTGCAGGCCCCTGTGGCCTCCTCGTTTCTGCACAGCGCGCAGCGGTGAGGCAGGCCGGGTCCCGGACCGGGCAGGAGCCGGGCTGAGGCAGGAGGAGGAGGGGAGCGCTAGGAGCAGACGGCGGGCGTGGAAACGAGGCCCGGAAGCAGCAACTGATGCTTTCTTCTGTCCTTTCCCAATACAGTACATCATTTTCTCAGCTGTAAGAAAACCTCGTAGGAATTCCAAGGTCATTTCCTTTGTACGTAGGAGTGTGTAAAGGACTCTGGCCGTACTGCTGCAAGTATCGTTGGAACTAGCAGTGGTGTGAGTGTATGTGTGCTGTTAGGCCACATGCAGAGTCCTGGTGACGCTGGGGCAGAAGGTGGAACTGGGAGCAGCAGAATGAGATGAGATGTGTAAAGCTTTATAGAAGTCTTCAAGCCTTTGTAGGTTATAGATCAGACTTCAGACAAGACAGGCAGACTCTAGTATCTGTGAATTAGTGCATTTCAATTCAGCAGAAGCATTTTCTACTGCGTGTTTTAGGGAGTGGCCCTTTCCTGGCAGCACACCCATGCATCATGCTGCATCATGTTTCAGTTAATCCTGTCTTCCATAATAAAAAAACAATACTGGTATGGAGGTGGTAAACACACAGCTGTTAATTTGTAGGTGGCTATGTTGGTTTCTGCCTCGGTATATCTTAGTGAAAACAGGGCGTGTCATGGGGAAAGTGATGTAATACAAGGAGTGCTTCAGCTCTTGGCCTGAAATGTATGCACACGGTAAACTTGAGCTAAAAGTAATACAGAACAATATTCCTGTTTTTTTAATGATGGTCTGAGATGACGAAGGAATTTGGCTTTTGATAACATTCCTGCAAATCGTTTTCTCAACAGTTTTCGTATGAATGGATATCGACAGAATCTTCCTACAGGAGTTTAAGTTGTTTGTGAACTTACCCTAAACATGAGTGGCTCCAAACCCGATATTCTTTGGGCTCCGCACCACGTTGACCGTTTTGTTGTGTGTGACTCAGAATTGAGCCTTTATCACATTGAATCTGCTGTAAGTTCAGAACTCAAAGCGGGGTCCTTGCGTTTATCAGAAGAAACTACAGCCACACTATTGTCAATAAATTCAGATACGCCATATATGAAATGTGTGGCTTGGTATCCCAAGTATGATCCTGAATGTCTTCTTGCTGTTGGACAGGCCAATGGTCGAGTGGTGCTTACAAGCCTTGGTCAAGATCACAACTCAAAATCTAAAGATTTGATTGGGAAAGAGTTTGTTCCCAAGCATGCACGACAATGCAACACCCTAGCATGGAACCCACTAGATAGTAATTGGCTTGCTGCTGGATTGGATAAACATCGGGCTGACTTTTCAGTATTGATCTGGGATATCAGTAGCAAATATGCTCCAGAGACTGCAGTTGCTGCAGAGAAAGTCAGACTTTCAACAGGAGATCCAGAAGCAGGACTGGTAGTAACAAAGCCACTTTATGAGTTAGGGCAGAATGATGCTTGTCTCTCCCTTTGTTGGCTTCCACGGGATCAGAAGCTTCTTTTAGCTGGAATGCATCGTAATCTGGCTATCTTTGATCTGAGGAATACAAGCCAAAAAATATTTGTAAATACCAAGGCTGTCCAAGGAGTGACTGTTGATCCATATTTCCATGATCGTGTAGCTTCCTTCTATGAAGGCCAAGTTGCCATATGGGATTTAAGAAAGTTTGAAAAGCCTGTTCTGACCTTGACGGAGCAACCAAAACCTTTAACAAAAGTTGCATGGTGTCCAACAAGAACTGGACTGTTAGCTACTTTAACAAGGGATAGTAATATCATTAGGCTGTATGACATGCAGCATACTCCCACTCCTATTGGAGATGAAACTGAGCCTACAATAATCGAAAGGAGTGTCCAACCATGTGAAAACTACATTGCCTCGTTTGCCTGGCATCCCACAAGTCAAAATCGAATGGTGGTAGTGACTCCCAATAGAACTATGTCTGACTTCACAGTCTTTGAGAGAATTTCTCTGGCGTGGAGTCCAGTGACATCCTTGATGTGGGCTTGTGGGCGACATTTATATGAGTGTACGGAAGAAGGAAAAGCCAGCTCCTTGGAAAAGGATATAGCAACCAAAATGCGGCTCCGAGCTTTATCAAGGTATGGTCTTGATACTGAGCAAGTTTGGAGAAATCACCTCCTAGCTGGAAATGAAGATCCTCAGCTGAAATCACTTTGGTACACTCTGCACTATATCCTTTATTTTACCACGGTTTATATTTTAGAGAAGTAGTACACCCTCTTTGTGTAAACCAGTTATATGAAATGTGTGAAAGTCTGAATACAATGCAATGTCCTGTAAAAGGCCAACATTAATAGAATATGAGTTTTAACTTTAAAAGTTTTTTTCAATGTCTGCGGAAAAAAATTAAGCTTCCTATACGTGTAAATACTTATGAAGCAGTATACAGAAGATATGGATCAAAAACTTACGGGAAACAAAGGTCCCTTAGTTTATGCTGGCATTAAGTCAATTGTGAAGTCGTCTTTGGGTAAGGATGTTCCAACTTTGATAAGTTATATTACAGTGTATTTACAAAACAAAGCACTCGTGTTTGTCTTTAAAAATTGTGGAAAGAGGTTATAGAAGTACATAAAATAAATCAGTCTGTGTTTTGATGTATATTTTAAATATAGAAACGTAAGTGAACAGTTTATATTACAGTAATTTCCTGAATGTTTTGTTTTCTTTGAAGATCATCAGAAGAACAGAATAACCTCAGAGGCAGAACTTCAACTGAACTATTTTGAACATTTAATTGTTGATTATGACACCAAAAAGTCTTGTTCCCTGCATAACTATTTGTTGTATTTTTCAAAGTTCTGCATGGGAGTGTAGTTCTAGAAAGCTGACTTTACCGTAGCCAAAGTACATTTGTATGTTCAAAGGAGCTACCTGTTTTTATGTGGCAGTCATTCCTTGTGTATTACATTATGCCTCTTTTTTAGGGGATTCTTATTTGAATCTTTTCCTCTCTATTCATTAAGTGGCTTATTAATACTTAAGCTGTTTGGAGCAAAGACAACTCTTGAGTGGTGGGAAAGTTTCTAGCACATTGATGCTTGCTGAGAAGAGAACTAGTAGAGCAGGTGCTTGACTGTATTTTCAAGCTGAACACACCGATCAATCCTGTCTTGGTAAAAGGAGCCTCCTAAATATTAGGATGAAGAGGAAAGAAACACACTTAGGGTGTAAGTGTCAAGTTTAGATGTATGAATTAGAGGAGATCAGAATAAAATCATTTTGTGTCTGCTGCTCTTTACCATGTAGTTATTAGTGATTCTGATTTGGTAGTAAAGTAAGATACTCGGCTTTTATGTTCTGTTTTATGCTTGAAGTCAAAGCATTGCAGTTGCAATTTAAATCGTGGCTTAAGCATAATTTAACATATTGTTCCCATTTTAGGAACAACAGAGAACCTCAGGCACAGCAGGAGTGGATCTGATAGACAGGCAGATATTATTCAGTATTTGAGTGAGGAGAGATCCTTGGCTTTGCAGCTCTGTGGGTGGATAAAGAAGGGAACAGACTTAGATGTGGAACCTTTTTTGAATTCATTGGAACAGGAAGGAGACTGGGAGCGAGCTGCTGCTGTAGCACTATTCAATTTGGACATACGGCGGGCAATACAAATCCTAAACAAAGGTGCTTCCTCAGGAAAAGGTTCGTATTGTGTTTCATGTCTTTTCTTTTGGAGTTGCATCACCTGAGTAGATGTTTCTGTAAACAGGATTTTGGAAGGTGGTGTGGAAAATACGTCTGATGTCTTTTATGGCACTTGAATTGCCTGTATTGGAGCCTCAACCTCTGACAAATCGTCATCTTTTCACTCCTCAGACTATTGTATGCCTTACAATGTAATTAAAGCATGTTGCATATATTGATACATACCATGGAAAGTGTTACGCTCACAAGTAGTGGGTTTGGTTTTTTTCTTTTAATGGGATTGCAGGTGGTTCAGAGGTCAGGTATGTCTGCTTCAGTTGGGCTGTATGCAGCTTTCTGCCAGCACAGTGGCTAGAACAACTGAAATAAAATATTCAGAGTTTACAGGATACATCAGTTCTGAAATATTGTTTGGGAAAGTTACCATGTATGAAGGTAAATTGAATGGTTTTAGAGCTAAGAAGTGGTGCTATTTCCTAGCTAGTATTCCTCCTGGGACTCTGATTTGCATCTGTATTCTCTTATATTTAAAATAATGACTTGGCACTAAAGCAGTAGATGAAGACATGAAGAGAACTGTTAAGGTTCTTTTTTCCTTAATGTTGCCCTTTTCTGGGTCGGGGGAGATGTGCACATTTTTTGGGCAGGGGGAAGGTTCAGAACAGGGATTGGCTGTGTTTGAATCAAAAAAAAAGAAAACTGATTTTTTTTTCTGACAGAAGTATATTTAGATGAAATAAATTTAATGATTTTAGGAAATGTATAAACATCAAACCGTCCTTTTTTGAAAATCCTGAACTTAAATATATATATATTTCTTTCAATAAACCAGGTGATCTGAACCTTAACGTAGTAGCAATGGCTCTATCAGGCTACACAGATGAGAAGAACTCGCTTTGGAGAGAAATGTGCAGTACTCTAAGACTGCAGCTGAACAATCCCTACCTGTGTGCTATGTTTGCTTTCCTGACAAGCGAGTCTGGTTCATATGATGGTGTTTTGGTGAGTAAACTTATGTTAAATTTCTTTAAATGACAGGTATGCATATATACACTCAGAGGTTGGGGAAGTATTGCAAACTCCATGAATTAATCAGGTTAGAATGTATAATTTTCTCCTGATGCTCTCACTTAATGTCTTCTAAACAGAGTTCTTGCATTAGTAAACACTGTGTCAATGTGAAAACTACATGAAAATATTCAGAGGCAGTCATTCACACAGTTCTTAGGGGATTTTATTTATCTTTTTTAGCATGGAATGGTTAAGCCATTAGAAATGTCATCAAAATAATTTAAACAGGGAGGAAAAAAGCAGGAGAGAGGTTAACAATCTGGATGCAAGATGTACATCCTCAGCAAGTTTGCTGATAGTTTCTAACTGCGAGGTGCTGCTGACCATCTGGAGGGATGAGAGACCTTGCGAATGGATCCAAACAGATGGGAGTGCTGGGCCATCAGCAACAGCAAAAAGTTTAACAAAGGAAAATGCCAGGTCTGCTCCTGGGATGGAGCAATGCTGGATAAAGACAGAAACTGGAGGATGAGTGGCTGGTGAGGAGCTCTGCAGGAGATGACTTGGGGGTACTGGTACAATTCAGCACGAGCCACCAGTGTGCCCTGGCAGCCAAGGGAAAACTGCATTTTGAGTAGCATTAAACACAGCACAGCCAACTAGTCAAAAGAGGTGATTATCCCACTGCATCTAGTGCTGGTACAGCTTCATCTTAAATGTTGTGTGCATTTCTGGGCTCCACAATATGAAAAGTAATGTTAAGGTCCCTGAAAGGATCCAGAGAAGGCACCAAAGCTGGTAATAGTGCAGTAAGGTGTGGCCTGTGAGAGGAGGCTGAAAGCACCTGGTTTGTCTAGGGTGGAGAAGAGGAGGCCGAGAGGTGGCCAGGAGCATCTCAAGTAACATATTTAATCCTTACTTAGAGAACAACAGGTTCTTTGTACATAATCAAATTCATAATATTAGCTATACAATAAGATAAATGATCTGACTTTTAGAAGCAGTGCATTAAAAAACTAAAAGTTGGTATTTGTTGGTGATATTCCCATTTTTCTCTTCGAAGTATGAAAATAACGTGGCAGTACGAGACAGAGTGGCATTTGCTTGCAAGTTCCTCAATGATGCTCAGGTAAGTCTGTGGTTACACGTTCAAGCAAACTGTAGCTGGAGCCTATTTAGTGAGAAGAAAAAAAGAAAAACAGCAAACACAAACCGAAGTGGTGACCTCTTTCTTTTTGCTTCATATGAGGAGTTTCAAAGTATATTAATATTTAAATTCTTGGTATACAATGAATTTAGCCGTATATGTTTTCCTGTGTAACATGCAGCAAGCAGTGTACACTATTAGCAAAAGACACTCTTAAGGAAACCTTAAGAAAGTTTTGCTGTGTGCCTTAAATTACATGGGGATGTACAAACAGCAACAGTTAAGTCATTTCTTTTTATTTTTGTAGCTCAACAGATTTATTGAGAAGCTGACGAATGAAATGAAAGATGCTGGGAATTTGGAAGGAATACTGTTGACAGGGCTGACAAAAGATGGTGTGGACTTGATGGAAAGTTATGTTGACAGAACTGGTGATGTTCAGACTGCGAGCTATTGCATGTTACAGGTTAGTTTCTCACTCAAAAATGAATCTTTATGTAAGACAACTAAACATAGTTTCTTTGGCAGTATGGTACTGATTCTTGTGAACTAAAAAGTGTGTTCTGTTGTAAATTTTGACAGCACATAGCCTGCCTGTTGTGCAGTCATCTGAAACACTGCTGTTAACTATGAACCTGTATATTCAAGCTATCTCGATCAGAGAAAGTGAGGACGTGGCAAGGGGAAGACAGAAGAAGCAAAAATAGTTGAACAGAGAGTACCCATTTCTCTGCTTATTACTGCTGTGTATTCTGATAGGTTCAAAATACACTTTCTTGTTCCAGGATTTTGGTAGAGAACTGCTGTGATGTGGAGGTTTTGTTTTAATCTTTAGGTGGATGTTGGTTTTGATTTTAGTTTTGAGCTTATCTTGGTCCTTAATGGCACAGTTGGAGTTACTGTCAGCGCTGTGTTTAACTACATATGTATCCATAATAATGGTGTGGGGCAGAAATTTACAGTCCTTCTGTACAGATAGGAGTTTTTGGGAGAACAGCAGCACTGAGAGGCAGACTGAAGAAAACTTTTTTCAAACTTGTCTTAAGTATTTCCAAATATAATCTTTCTCTATGCAAATGACATTATTATTTCTCATATTTTGTAGGAAAAATGAATATCTTGTGTTGTGCGTGTTTAGTGTATGCCTGGCATTTTTTCCTATCTCTTCAGGGTTCTCCATCTGAAGTACTTAAAGATGAGAGGGTTCAGTACTGGATTGAGAACTATAGAAACCTTTTAGATGCTTGGAGGTTTTGGCATAAACGTGCAGAATTTGATATCCACAGAAGTAAGCTGGATCCCAGTTCAAAACCTTTAGCTCAGGTAAGTATGATTCTTGTATGAAGAACAATCAATTAAGAAAGGAAGGCAATGTGCTACTTAAATTGGGAAAAAAAAAAAGAGAAAAGATTTGTTGTCTGCATCTTGGCTTTTGTGAGGAAAAGAAAGATCTCAATTAAGGATACCCTAAATCAGTGTTTTGTGGTTTTATTTGTTGTTTTTATGTTTTTTTTAAATATATTATTCATAAAAAGGACTTAACTGTTTTATGAGAATAAGGAAGTAAACAAATGTACATAAATTCTAATCTAGGAAGAACCATTTCAATTATTATTTAGTGCTTTTTTTTCTAACCCTTTATTTCTAATAAAAACTTATCTTTCAGAATCTGTAATGTTTCCACATTTTTTTCTGGTGAAACTGTTTTTTTTTCTTCCAATTTCGAAAAACAAAATCAGATACTTACTCTACTGAGTTCTTCGTCATGATGAGGATGGTGCTGAATCTAGGCAGTGGAACCAAGAGCCATTTCAAATTGGCTTTTAGTTGAACTGAAGACTTTGAAGTCTTATGAGTCAGAAGTGAATAGCAGTTTTCCTTATCAGCTCAGAGCATAAGCTAAACTGAAAACTGGCACCCTATCCAAATATTATCTGGTACTGTTTTTACTCAAAATGTTCTGCCCACAGCAACTCCTACTTGCTCATGCCTGTTAATATGTGCATTACAAGCACTGGGGACACAAGGATTTCTAAGGAAGGCTGTTTTTTAATTCACGTATTCTTCACAGCTTTTTAAAGAGAACTCCATCTATACTGCTCCAAGTGAGAAGGAGTTCAATTTATTGCTCCTGTCTTACATGAACAACATAAATAGTTCCTAAAAAGCTTGAAGTATTGCTTTTCTTTGAATTATGCCTCAACTTGTGACATAAGGTAAAGATCATGAGGCAGATCCTTGTGCTGGGAGCTCTAGAGTGGGTCGCTTGAGTAGAAAGAGGGAAAGGCCTGCAAACTGAGTAAACTTAATTTCTTTAATTACCTGATGTATAAATTAATATGTTCTTAAATTGTTACTGTTTAGAGAGGTACTGTTTTATATGCTTTTATGTGCTGTTGAAGTACATGGGCATCACTGAAGCCTGCTTCTCAGAACTGCATGTCAAGTCTATAAGCAATACCTTCACAAGACTTTCCAGCACAGTCTTTAGAATATCTGGTCAATAAATCTTCGCTCACTTGAACAAATAACCTGGAATTGTAGCAGAAATGGAAACAAATTGAAAAATAAATGGACTTCTGTTTTTTTTAGGTGTTTGTGAGTTGCAATTTCTGTGGAAAATCGATCTCTTACAGCTGTTCAGCCATTCCTCACCAGGGGCGAGGTTTCAGCCAGTATGGGGTCAGTGGATCACCAACCAAGTCAAAAGTTACGAGCTGCCCTGGCTGCCGTAAGCCACTGCCTCGCTGTGCGCTGTGCTTGATAAATATGGGAACTCCAGTTTCCAGTTGTCCAGGTATAACATACTTGTTACTCAGCTAGGGTCCTTGTTAGAAGCCTAATTAGCAGTTCCTGCAGGAAGATCTTCTGTTGCAGTTTTTCCTTCTATTTGTACTTGTACTGTAAATATTAATATTTTAATTAAAGAGCAGGAGACTGTAGTAGAGGACACATTTACATCCCACTCAATATTTAATCAACCTGTGTCTCTTTTTGTGTCAGACTGTGTGCACAGTTACCTCATTGTGGTCATTTTTTCCAGTGAGACTGTTAGTAGAATTCCATAGCTTAGACAGAAACAAAGATTTGGATATTGTGGTGTTTGGTATTACAAGCTTTAAAATTTAAAGTGGAAGATGTTCATCTGAAGAAAACACTGTTGGGAGGCTGTAGGAATCTTGAAATGTAAAATGATTGCTTCTTAGCTGAAAGAAGAAATAAATGTGATGTAGTATATTCTCTGTGACTAAGCATGAAAGAACATATGGGTTCTGCTGGCAGAGCTGAGAAATACTATCCCTAGAATCTCTTGGTTCTAAATGTTTTGGACTTGTCTTTGTACAAGGTCTAAATAAAATCAATTTTCTCCATATTTTTAGGTCAGTCTTGTTAATGAGCTATGAGCAGCTGTACAGTTATCATCTGTATATATATATATATCACTCGTTTTTTCACTGGTCAGTGTTATGACTTGTTACTGAAATATTCCAATTCATGACTGAGATTTTGCTAATCTTGAATATTTTAAAGCAGAACATCCCATGTACAGTAAAACAGGTGCATAATTCACTGGAACATAAATCATCACTGAAAGAGATTCTGTCTGCAAAGTGTAATAGGCAAGATCAGCATGTCCATAAGGTGTGAAACACTAGCCAAGCAATACAATTCTTGATTCTCCACCAGTTTTTGTATCTTCAATGATTGTATTGACATCTCTTTTAAAATCGAGCTGCTAGTTCACCTGAAGTCCCTAATTCCAAATTCATTCTAATAGTGTTACTGAGACTGAAATAGAAAGGAAACATAATGGCTTACTGTGTTGTGATGGGTTTGTTTCTTCACAGGAGGATCCAAGTCAGATGAGAAAGTGGATCTCAGCAAAGACAAGAAGTTAGCCCAGTTTAACAACTGGTTTACTTGGTGTCACAACTGTAGGCATGGTGGACATGCTGGGCATATGCTCAGTTGGTTCAGGTAAGTTGATGTTAAAATCTTTTGCATTTCACTTGTGCATGCTGCACAACACTTGAAGTAGGGCATGTCTCCTTTGTTGTATCTACAATTGAAAGTTTGTGTTGTTTTTTTTTTTTTAATATAAAAAATAGGTTAATTGTGCTATGTACATTGTTTTCTGTGAGATCTGTGTTCCTGCACGTACTTAAATTTATAGACTGCAAAATTCTTGTTAGCTATATCTTACATATTTTTTCCTTTTTTTTTGCTATTGCTATCTAGGGACCATACTGAGTGTCCTGTGTCTGCCTGTTCGTGTAAGTGTATGCAGCTGGACACAACTGGGAATCTCATTCCAGCAGAGACTGTTCAGGTGTAAATATTCTTTGAAAATGTGAGGAACTCTAATGGATGTCTGCTAATGTCCATGCGTATATTTTAGACAGAGGTCATCCGTGGCTTACTGACTGAAAAAATAAATTGCTATCAGATTAGTAAAATGATGAGTGTATGACTGTGCATGATAGGAACTGATTATCTGGAAATAAGCCTCTGGATGTATCACGTGGGCCTCGTTCTGTGGATGTAAGTAGTTCAGAGGCCTCGAGGCTTTGTTGAAATTTCACAGGATTTGAACAAACTGTTCAGGTAATGCTTTGGGGCCCTTTTATCAGTTTTCCAATAAAGCAGTGTTGTGTTTAGTGAAAGTAAGCCTTCAAAGTAAACAGCTAAAAAGTGCTCTGAGGAAGATGGCAGAATGATGCTGCGGCTCCTTTTGCTGATTGATCACACTGCTTTGAATGCAGTCACTTCCTTGTAAGTTCATTAGGAGTGTCACCATTAATTGTATTCAAAGTAATTTTATTTTTCAAGAAAAAAATTATTTCTTTCTTTTCTCAGCTTTTGTTCACAGTAAAGCAATACCTTTGCAGTTTGAGATCATATTTAATGCAACTACGTGACCTAGCTGATGTGAATTGTAGTGCTAAAGAGTCTGGGGAGATTATCCTAGACAAGAGTCCTCTGAAAAGTCACGTGTGTCAGCTTCATTGCAGAGTGCAGACAAACTATAACAAGTTTGATATGACTGTTTTATTTTTAACATAATACTGTGAAGATCTGAAATCTCAAGGACTGGAGACTTGTAAATATTTGAGGTTTAAACTACATACTGAGCTTTGACTACAAGCATATTTGGATATCTGGGACTTTTGGATAATCAGGATTTTCCAGCACTTCTGAAACGCACTGGGAAGCGTGAAGTGAACCTACGTAAATCCTGATTGAGGTCACTGCTGGACACCAGTCTGCTCCTAATGACTGCACCATCTTATGTCATTGGCTAAAAGTGGTAACTTGTATGTTACCAGCTGGAATTAAGTGTATTTATTAACTTGAGAGTCAGTGATTTTTTGGGAATGCTGTGCTAGGAGCTAATCAGTATTGTTGTCCTTGATTTCGTAGGCAACAAAATTCATATTAGGAAAAAAAACACCTGTTTTAAGGTATGTGAAAATAACATCAGTTTACTTGGTGTGTGTTTATTTACTATTAGAAGCAGTATATGAGTTACTTAATACTTGCGTGCTATGAAATACTAAATGGAATGCTAGCAATAAACTGGTACTGCATTGCCAGGACTGTGAAATTTATTGTTTTGAAAAAGAATATATTGTAACATACCACGGGTTCTGAGTGCTCAGTGTAGTTCCAACCAGATAGAAAGTAGAAACATTGTGGGTGTACATGACTACATTTGGGACTGGTGGTCATATTTTCTGATGAATTCTGTACTACATCTGCTCCACTTACTCTGATCTGAAATTCTTGCCTAATTGACAGAAATATAAAGTCTGAGAGGTACTTAATATTTGTTGTTGGACTATCATGGGGGTGTGGTTAATGTTTTTTTCCTTGCTGGAATATTTATTTCTCTTTCCAGTATTTTTGCACACTTTATGTTGCTGTTGAAGTGCTCTTTAAAATGTTCTCCATTAATAAATGTAAACTGGGGGTTGATGTATGATACCCTGTTTATATAAGCACGGGCAATAACACTTTTGCTTTATGGAAGTGAGGATTTCTAAGTGTAAAGGATATATTTTTATTCCTCTGTACTACCATTGATCAGTAAATTTTCATGATAAATTCAATGTCCAGGAATGCAACTGCTTAAAAATGTTTCATTTTTTTTCTTACATAAGAAAAACTGTCAACTTTTTTGACTTGACTATACCTGTTTGTTTCTATTTCTATCATTTCATTAAATTAGTTGCCTACCTTGATATTCAGCATGTCTTTGAAATGTTTTAGGTTATGAATATGTACATATTCTGGTCCAGTGTAAGTATCCACTTTTGCTGTTGTAATTGCTATTCAAGCTTTCAGACTGATAATTACACTATTTCTAAAAACTCTTAAGAGGTGTATTTAATCATCTTTTCATTTTGCTTCTTGATTAGTAAAGCTGTGATCTGAGGAGGTGATCTGTTGTCTTTTAACAAAAAGTATAGCTGCAGACATTTCATTATCTGCAGATAATGTTTCCATTTACTGCTTTCTGCTATCTTCCTGACTCTGATATTTAAATTGATGAAGGTGGCTTTGCCTGCCAAAACTCCTTTTTGAACTTATGGTTCATGCTGACTACATTATTTTCATTTCTTAGTGTGTCCTTGCCTCCCGTACCTGATTAAGCACAAGCACTTTCTCATCTTATGCACTGGAGGCTTGCAAATGAGCACAAACTGACTTGAGTGTTTCATGATTTGCATCACCTACAAGGGTCACAGTCCCATGCTGCCTAAACAAGGAGAGTGGAGCAGTCCTGGTGACAGAGATCAGTATCAACCAAGCGTCCAATGCTCCCCAGACAAGTCCACAGTGACAAGGCAGGTCTGAGGTCAGGCTGAGAATCACAGCAGCAGGTTGGGCTGACTGAGAGGCACAGGCTGGCACAGGCATCCAGGTGGTGTAGCTCAGGCCAGGACCATGAGGCAAAGAGGGAGACACCTGACAAAGCTTGTATATAAAGAAGAAAAATATGATGGTAAGGGTGGTGAGGCACTGGCACAGGTTGCACAGAGAGGTGGTGGATCTCCCTTCCCTGGAGTCATTCAAGGTCAGGCTGGACGGGGCTCTGAGCAATGTGATGTAGCTGTGCATGTCCCTGCTCATTGCACAGGAGTTGGACTAGTTGACCTTTAAGGGCCCCTCCAACTCAAACAATTCCATGATTCTTTCCTTTGCAGTTTAGTGGACAGCTAGAGCAGAGTGTCAGTTTCAGAACTGTTTCTCAAAACACAGCTCTATAACTCCAACACAGTATTACACGCAGATTACACTACCTAGCAGCCCTTGCAGCAAGGCAGGTAGCCTTCCTTACACTCCCTCTTATTTATTAAATACTCAGTTACTAACTTCTGGTAACACCTCACTTCTCCACTGTATCCAAAGGGAGCCCAGTGTGGGAGCTGCCCAGACCCCCACTCCTCATTTCCAACAGCTCTCTTGTGCATTTTGTGCTTCCCAGTGTGCTCAGCAGGGATCCCCTTCTATGCTCAAATCCATTTTTTCCAATTATGCTTACTCAGACTAAGATTCTCCCAGCTACACTAGATGTTTCAGGAGGAAATGTCTTGCAATGTCCCTAGTTGTTACCCTCCTAGGTACATACAGAACCTGAGGATTACTTTTCCTTTTATAGCAAGAATGTGTTACAGTTCTTTAATAGTGTAAGCCACACAGCCAGTTTGATACTGCTTGTCTGTGCATCATTGCTCTGGGATAGAAGTCCTGGCTGACAAAGGAAAACTGTAGCATTTATCACTTAGATGTGATCAAATATGAGCTCATAAGATCCCATATCCAAGGATGGTCTCTGTGTTAGGGTAAAGTGCTACAGCCATCTAGTGGCAGAACCCATTTTATTGGGCTTAGATAACCTTGATAAGAACTAGCTGCACGTAACATTTTATGGAACATACAATACACGAACAAAATAGACTTTTTCATAGGTAGAATAATTCTAAGGAGTTAAATGTCAGTAAAAAAAAAGCATGTAGATGTTGGCAATGACATTTAATTTTGCTGAACACTAAAGTACACCGGTGATGGTACTACAGGGCAGAGTATGGTATCATGCCATAGGAACCTTCTTGTTCTCATTTGCAGTATGTGGCTGACTCATACTTTAGAGGTCCTTCTTCCCTCCCATGACAGTAACTATCAGTCTTCTAAGTGAGAGGGAAATTAAACAGCACTTGGTTAACGTGGTCATCCACTCAGATGGAAGAACCAATTCACTTATGATGTGTACTAATCAGAGTAGTGCTGTAGTTTGCAGTAATTTTCTTAAATAAGGACTCTAAAACTAAATATTTAAATCTAACTTCTGAAACTTTGTGTTTTCTGCCACATGATGATAAATAGTCTGGACTGTAATAGAACTGTGGACTGTGGAGAAGTTCATCTGAGTAAAATCATCATGACATGCCAGCAGAGCCTTGGTACCTTTGCCACGACATCCACAAAGAATGAAGGTTGTGATGGTAACTCAATGGCTCTTGAAATCCCCAAGCCTAATTAGACACTTAAATCTCTTAACTGTTTAACATCAGTGCTGAAGGCAAGTACTTTGTGCTCCACTTTGTTACAATTAAATTCCCTGTGTTAGGTAAAATGGAACAGGGATCACCATCTATCACTGAAAACAGCACTAGACAGACATAACGCTGCCACAGGTATTTGAACAGTCGTATCTTTTTTTATTGGAGAAGTGACCATTATCAAGACACAAAATAAATCTTTCCCCCCCCCCGTGTTCAATAAATTTATATCAAAGCAAATGAAATTTTAAAATATCTTTACATTAAAACCCCACCAAATATCTTCAGTATGTTTTACGTTAAGTGTCCTGGAACCTCTGCAGCCAATGGAAAAGATGCCTACAAACTTCAATTTCTAGCACAACAAAATCCTGCAAGAGACCACACCTTGTGAATATAGAAGGATTATATACAGACAGTAAGACAGCCACAGAAATGTTCTGCTTCTTGCTAAGCTACTTTGAAGGAAAGTTTCTAAGAGAATATATTTCACCAGCCACACGTAGCATGTGTAGTAGCATCTTCTTAGTTGGAAACTAATGCAACTCTTAGCATGCTGTCAGGCAAGACAACCAAGGTACTGTTGCACATCTGAAGGTCTAATAAAAATCAACTGTTCCTCCCAGTACCAAAGGGAAAGTATTCAGGGAATTCATGAATAATTTTCAGTGCTTCATTGTAGAGTTCCAGATCTGAAAGTGGGCAAGAAAAGAAAAAGCTTAACTTAAATTCCTCACTAGTAAATTGCAGCATTAAAGCACTGCCCGTTTTAAAGCAATACAACTGAGTGTTCTCTGTTCCCTACATGCTCCCCGGTTCCCCAAGCCTGCCATATTCTCATTGCTTTATTTCTGAGGGATTAATTTTAGGCCTGCTAACTGGACAATCACACAAAACCCAGTACAGGACAGGGAAGACCAAGAACCATGTAGCTCAGACTGGGAAAACAATCAGACCATGGTAATGACCTATACCAGCTTAGGCCTTGAATCAGTCCCTACAGTTTGGCAGTAAAACAATGTATTGAGTGTGTAATTTTTCCTATTCTGTTGTCCATTTATATATTCCACACTGTGTCAGACAGCTTGAAGAATGATCCTGTCTACAGGAAGGGATAATGATGTTCTCTCTTATTTACTGAATGAATGTTCAGAACACAAAATTAATCTGTCATAACACATACCCTTACTTACCAAATGGACTTTTATCTTCCCTGAACTGGACGTATGACATGCACATGATGGTTGCCTGGTTTGTTACTCTTCCAACCACTTCAAGAACTCCCGAGATCTCTTCATCTAGCTGCAGAACATATCAGAAATAAAATTAGCATCACCAAATTAGCTGCTGTTTCAACTGCACAGCACTCAAACTAGGAACTCTCTGAAGATTTGTTCATTACAACAGATTCTGTTCTGTTTCATGACATACATTATTACTGGGCGGGGAATGGGAAAAAAAAACATCAGAAGCTTTGAAGCTTTGCACCTCTTACAGATTTGCAGTTTTTGTAATAGACAATTCAGTACTCACACAGAAAAGGTATGAAGAAGCATCAGAGAGATGACAGCACTTTGCAGGTCTATGAAACCATGCCAATTAAACACTGAACAGATTGATCTAGGGCACAGAGACAATTAAAATCCAGATTTGAATGAACTGCATTCAAAACTTAGTAAATTATAGAACTCTATAAAAGCTGAGGAGGTATCATCCATGCCAGAGAGCAATGCCAGTAATTCTAGTTTCAGGAAGTATCCAAAATTATTCACTTTTTAGGTAATAAGCCTTTGGTTGGATAAGGAAAAAAATAAGGCTAAAAATGTTATCTTCAGGCAAAATCATTTAGCTTGAACACGCTGGGTTTTTTTTTGTTTTTTTTTTTCCCCTCTTGGTTTTTAGGATATTCCTCTGAAGACTGTGGCACTATTTCAGTAACATCCTTCCAATATTTAACTCTTGTATGATCTTTCTGAACATCCCTGTTTCTCCCTTATACACTTACACAGCAGCACTCACTAAGCGCATTCCCAGCAATGGGGTTAGACTTTGCCTGTACTTAACAACACATTCAGATGGAAGCACTGCCAACACACTCAGTGAAGTCAGAGAGCATTTGTCATCAGAAGGTGTCACAACTACAATAATCCTTTAATTAGAACATATCTTGGAGGCACAAAAAAGAGAATACATAGAAGAGAATCACAGAACTGTAGGGTTGGAAGGGACCTCTAGATGTCATCGAGACCAACCCCCTGCCAAAGCAGCTCCCTAGCCCAGGTTGCACAGGTAGGGGACCAGACGGGTCTGGAACATCTACAGAGAAGGAGACTCCACCACCTCTCTGTGCAGCCTGTGCCAGGCATGTATTTGTATCACTGCCTATGTATCTCTATATCTCTGTATCCCTGTCTACGTCTACAGGCAAACAGCAGTACAAGCAAATAAAATCCCCTCAGACGGACACACACCGCGGAACAACGCTTTGCCGACAACGCTGTACTAAGCGGCGGACAAGGCAGAAGCCAAACAATCTAACTTACAGGTTCGCTCAGCTCCACCGTTGCGTTGCAGCCCCCTCCGTCCGACAGAACGATCAGTTTCCCCGTCGGGTGGATCTACAAAACAAATAACGCCGCGCGCTCAGCAGCGGCCGAAAGGCGAAGCGGGCAAACGGGCCTCGTCCCGCGGGGCGGATGCAGGCGGCCCCGAGCAAGGCCGCGCCGAGAGCCACCCGGGGGGGGTTGGAGGGCTGCATACGGACCTTCTCGACACGCCCCACGAAGCAGACGGGCCGTCCGATGTACTGTGCCAGCTGCGCGGCTGCGATGCGCGGCCGCGGCGCCTCATGCACGTCGCCCATGGCGGCAGCCTCCTTCCCGCGCTGCGCACGAGTCGACCCCGTTACCCTTAGCAACGGGACGGCGGCGGGGCGGGGCTTTCTCGGCTTCCGCCAATCGCCTCCACGCTGTCCTCTGACGTCATCGGAGAGCGACGCGGGGAGGTGGCGGTGTTCACTCACGGAGCCGGAAGTGGCGGCAGCGGTGGCGGGCCGGTGGGTGACCGACGGGGAGGTCGGCGGGAGGGGTGGAGCCCTGGGGGAAGCCGGTAGGGAATCTCCGGGGCTTTTTCTCCGCTAGCCTCCCCAAGCCCTTCCAGCTCTTGGCGATGTCCGCGCTGTCGCCTGAGCTCTCTCCCTTTCCCCTTTTGGCGGCCCCTCCCTGTCCGAGCGCTGCGCAGTGCCACCGCTTTTCGTCGCCTCGAGGAACTGCAGTGCTGCCTGTCTGTCTGTCTGTCTGGGAAAGGAGGGGCTGTGCTCAGCGCTGTCATCTCCTCAGGGTCGCTGTGCTGCTCGCTTCTCGGCGGTTCATTTGCAGAAGCGCAGCTCCTGGGGCTGTTGTGTCTGCTTGGAGCGGCATTATGACAACATATGCCGGTGTCAGTAGCGTTGTCAGCACATCTCTATCGCGCTTCGTTGCCACTGGAGGTTTACTGTTGAGCTTGCAGAGAAAGAAGTTTGCTTTCATGCGATTGGGTACTGCGTCCAGTGAAAGCCTGGCTTTCTGTTTTATCTGCAGGTTGCCAGCAGTCTGACTACTCATTCACCCCTGGCACTGTTTTTGTCACCCGTGCTTCTGCTGTCACCTTAATCGTGGTTGCTGTTCTGTGATTCAACATCTGCGTGTGATTTTGTATGATGGTAGCTGGAGTTGTGCTGGCACTGAGTAATTCAGGTTCTCTATTAGACCTTTCATCAATCAATATTTGTATTTTTTTTACATCTCTTTATCATCGTGTTAGGAAATGTATATCCCATTTTTGTGTTTGTGTTTCTCTTGACACCTGTCTTCCTAAAATCCATAATCTAGAGGGGTGTGACTACAGGTAGTGGCAGATAAAGAAATGCTTTGTAGTGGGTTTTCTTTCTAATTTTTCTTCTTGCACAACCTTTTTCTAGTCCAGAAGCTTTCAAGATCTTTTGATCTCACAGGGAGGTCTTTTTGACTTTTTGCGTGTTCTTCACTCTGGATTAGTGGGTTTCATGTTACAGGTGGGCTGTACAGGGCTGAGAACATCTTGCTCATTTTCTTGTTGCTAATTTAGTGGTCAATCACTGCAAGTAATCACTGATACGGAAGGGAGAATTGCTCTGACACCCTCTTGATTTCTCTTTCTCACCCTCTTTCTATTCCAGTTCTTTCTTTGTATCTTTTCTGACCTCATTTCATCATTTATATCATTATCAGTATTTTCACTGCAGCACTGCTTTGCTATATTCCTTTACAATTTTATTTTTATCTTAGTCTGCACCCTTGGTGTTTGTTTGTTTTTAAATATTAAAATAAACTTTCTTCTCGTGTCACTTGTGCCTATGTGGGTAAATGCCAAAATGCACTGCTAAGTAGGTTGAGATCCTTACATATACAAAAATCGTATTGGATGTGACGTATTGGTTTGGCTCAGAGGTCTCCCATACCTCTTGTCAAAGCAGACAGACTGAGTACACCAGGAATACACTGACCCCTGTGTGCTGCTCCGTAATTCATCGCTACCCAGTGCCCTGTATGTTCTCAGAGCCTTGCATAAAGACAAAATATTTCTTGCAGTCTCATAGAATTGCTATAGTTCACAGTTTATTACTTACTAATGACTGAAGCAGTGCCAAAAGTAACTACCAACAATTGAGACTGGAGAAAGGAAAAAAATATGTCCCCTTTTTTGTTGAGGAGGAAACATGAGGAGAAGGGAATAGCATATTTTTACCAAGGGAGATTTTTATCTTTAGGCAGTGAATTCAATTTTCAGGTCTCCTATAGAAATAAAATTAAACCCATCTGGAAAGGAGAAAGTGGTGTGCTATGTAGGAGGCATTACTGCAAGGAATGTGGCACTCTCTGAATAGTGGGTGTGTTTTCTCTGATTCTGTGCTGACAGCTTTTTAAAAGCAAAGACCTCACGTCCTTTTCTCTCTAATTTATGTGAACACGCATCCAGATCTCCAAACATCAAACTTAATTTTTTTTTACTCTGAAATTAAATTTGCGCAGGAATCGGTTCTTCTCAGTTTTTGTGAAATGAAGCCTCATCTTATCTACACGTAGTAAAACTCAGCCTGACTCTGCAAGTGCTTGAACTATGTTCTTATCTTCAAGAGCATGCGTGTTTTCATTCAAGTCAGTGTTTCTTTGTTCTGTTTTTAACGTGTAATTCAAGAAACATAACGTCTGCATTTCATATTGCTGGAGAGATTTATGTTTGCTTTTGAAGTACCACAGTTGATAAAAATCTGAAGAGAGCGAATATTGCCAATATCACAGTGTTGCCCATCCTTCTCCTATATATGGCATACTTTATTTGGCCCTCCTTTTTTTTCCTTCTTCTTTTTTTTTTTTTTTTTCTAGGCTCTTATCTGGGTTAAAGTTAATTGTTGTGTTGAGGAAAGATACTGAAATAAGGCATGTTGGTGATACACTGCAGCTTTACAGGAAAAAAATAGGGATACTCAGAAAAGGGCTGCCTTCTGTCAGTGAAAGGGGAAAAAATCCAGGCTGTAAAGGTGCTTGTAAAGCTAAGCTGGCTGTATCAAATTCTACTTACTGCTCATCTTCTCTGAACTGAAATGTCTCTGGTTTCATCTGCTTTTTTTAAAGCACCGTTCTTTATGTGTGCAGGATTTAAAAGGCGATAAATTCATGTTTTCCTATGCAACTCTGTTGTGTCATGTGTGCACTTAGTAAGATGCCTTAGTAAGATGCCTTAGTTTGTGTGAGAAATAGTGAAGGGAGATCACTGGTAGAGCTGAAAACTGTAAAATAATGCAGATCTCAGAGAGGGGAAAAAAAAAAAGATTGGAGCAGCTAGCTGCAGCTCTGGCACGACCAAAGCTACCTATAAGGTTTTACACATCAAGTTGATTTTCTTGTCGTGTGCTTGGGAAGAAGGTAAAATCGCATTTGAAACTGTTCCACGACTGCTTCTCCTTCATACATCATTGGAGCGGAAACCTGACTCTTGAGCATTGCAGCACAGGTTTTTACCACTTGAGCTATGGGACTGACAACCCTAATTGGTAGCAGGAGAAGACTTACTCCCTAAGGGCTAAAAAAAGGAATATGCTGCTGGCACCATGTGTTGAGCCTGGTTGTGGAGGGAAGGTAAGGAATAAAGGAGGCAATTAGGGGGTTTCTGCTGTGTAGTCTCCATGGGACTGGAATAG
The DNA here is from genome assembly GCF_038088225.1 of Cyrtonyx montezumae. Classification (NCBI taxonomy): domain Eukaryota; kingdom Metazoa; phylum Chordata; class Aves; order Galliformes; family Odontophoridae; genus Cyrtonyx; species Cyrtonyx montezumae. The sequence continues at coordinate 676,528 of NW_027071870.1, read as the reverse complement.
CAGCATTTCACGTGTGAAGGTAAAGAAGTGTGCACAAAAGAATAAAGTGCGTGTAAGTAATGTTCATTTTTTTGTCTGACCGCATACCTGAGGCTGGTTGGCTTGGTGTGTTCTTGTGTGTATCAGTCTGGTTTCTTTGCCTGGTAGAAATTCCACTGCATCAGCATAAGCCAGCAGTAGCTGGCCGGCCTCTGGGTGCTCTGCATTTTGTTCAGAGGTATCAGTCCATGCTTTGAATCGTTGCTGGTTTTGACCACACTCTATTTATATACAGCTCTTGAAAGCCAACGCTTCATAAACAAGTCTGGATGAGCTGCTCCATGGAAGGATTTGATATGCTTGTAATGGCAGAGTGGGAGGCAGTTCATACGTGGTGAATGGTCAGGGCTGGTTGTGAAGAAAATTGCTGCAGATCACTGGTCAGGGCACAAGAAGTCTTGCTTATGGTATCACAGATACTTGGGTGTGAAATGAGGAATTGAGCAAATAATGCAGTTTTTTATTATCTTTTATTTTTTAAATATAAATGCTAGTATTGTAGTTTTCTACTATTCACAATGATTCTTCTTTATTACATTTAGTTTAAAATAGTATTATCACTAGAGTATACCTCTTTTCTTCAGATTCCACTCTTCCTGGGTGTGTATATTAGGATTCTTACATTGCTATTGGATTGTCAACCCCTTTTCTAAGTGTATCTTCGAAGTAAGCCCAGATTCAGTTCCTCAAACTCTGCTTTGAACTCAAAACTGCATTTTTCAACTTCCCCTATTTTGTTTTGGTATTTCAGTAGAGAAAGGGTTTATGAGCCTCTCTTTTATGTTCACTTCTATTTGATGCAGTGCTTCTCAGGCAGTCTGTTCACACACTCCTGCATGGTTCAGTGTTGCCCACTGGGTCCCACTTTGTCTCTCGGGCACTTCTGTGCCGGGGATCTGAAGGAGAGCGGATGTCAGAGTGGCAGCTGCTGGGCAGCACTGCTTTCCTCTTTCATTGTCAAAGCTCTATGGGTGGGAGCTGCTGTTGCTGGAGGAAGCAGTGAGAGTTGGTTGCTGCACTTGGTAGTGCATGTTTTGTAGAAAATACAAAGTGGTGCTGGACTGATAGTCCACTAAGTAAGCTGAACCTGTAAATACGTACTTCATGTGGTTCTGTTGTTCAGTTTTTGCTAGAGCAGGGCTTGCTAATGAAGCTTTTCTTATTACTTTTTGTTCTGTTTATTTAAGGAATGACCCTTCCTTGATTCTACATCTTAGAAGTTCAGAATGAACATAGATTTTACATAGGATATTTTTGGATATGTCCAAATATGTGGTGTGCTTCATAGCTGGCCCATCTGGCTATATTCTGGCTAATGCTTGTGAGGCTGCTCCAGATGAGTTTGTCCTCTTTAAACTATTAAAAATTGCTTCAAATATTTCTTTTCCAAGACAGAAGAGATGACTGAGCACAATCATTTACAGTTGAGACTCTTATCCCATTAATGTTATGCTTTACCTGTTTTGTTCTAGCTGATGTGAAGTCATAGTTACAGTCTGTTTGGAAGATTATTATCATAGAAAAGCTTATTGTTATGAAAAAGTGACTTGATTGTATTGTGGATTCTTTTAAGGGAATATATCCAAGTGTCAAGCTGCCTGTAAGACTATGAACTGGAAAAATGAAAATGGATGCTATGTTTTTATTTTTTGTTTTTGCCCCTGTGAATGGTGCACAGACACTAAGTACAACATAATTTTCTTAATTCAAGTACTGCTGTGCTATAAAACTGCATTTCCTATAGGGTTGTGTTTTGAGCTTTAGTGTTTAAAACCTTGAGAACTAAGTCTGGTGGGAAAATTTGTGTAACAGCAGTTTAAAATAGCAGATAACATGGAAAAGTGCTCGATAAATGCTAAAGAGAGTTTTATTCTTTTATTTTCCTTTAGAAAGATTTTTTTTGTTGTTTTATGATTTTATTCCATTCTTAACTTCATGAAAAACCCTTTCACAATTTAATCTTTCTGCCTATTGAAATCAATTGCCATACCAACAAGGAACTCTGTCTGACATGCAAATGCCTGATATTTCAAATCTGGTAATAAACATCTAGTGTAATATCATCTAATTGGTATTTGGGGTGGTATGATTTTCTTATGCTAAATTCTACTATCTTATATTTATTTAACACATATTGTCTTCATTTTAGGTAACAAACTAGAAGAAGAGAAAAAGAGACTATGTTCAGCTTCTTCCGAAAAAGTCAAGATTCAAAGAAAATTACAGTGCAAGAGAGAGAAGCAGATGGGTTTGTTATTGTGGGTAAGCGATGCTTCTGTATATAATGATTCTTGTCATCTTTGAAATGTAAAAAGTTCTTTGAGATGGTTAGACCGGGAGAAAAGAGTTCAAAGAAGCCATGACAAAAATTACTTAGAATTCTTGCTTTTCCACGAGCAAGCCTACTCTAATGCAGCCCGAATAGCTAAAGCTTTTTTTCTTCACATTGTTTTCTGAATAGGTTCAAACTCTTATTGAAGATAGTAGAAAATACAGTTTCTTATTTTCCCCTGGTGTTTTAAACAATGATACATTATTTCTTTTCAGAACAAGAAACCTCAGAGTTGCTGTTTCTAACTCTATGGTTAGAGTTGCAGAGAGAATATCTTGTTACAGCTGTTAGCTTCCCTCCTAATGTTATCCACCAAGTCCTTATACTAGAGACAAGATGTGTCTGTGTATTGCTAGTCACATGGTGAATGTGGATGTTCTGATTCAGAATATGACTTTGGATTAGTTTGATGAAAACTAAGCAGTTTACAGTTTTCAAAGTCTTTCTGCTATTCAGAACATAATCTGAAGTGTACTTACCTGTGGTCACGCTAAATCTGCACCTTTGAGTTCTGTCACAATTCAATAGGATGGCTCAAGCACTCAGGAGAAACAGCATTTATTGCTGTGGTGCTGCAACTGATCCTTTTCTTTTTCCTCTTCAGAAAATTTATACTATTTTCCTTATAAAACTGTCATAATCTGTATTCAATTTCTGTTGCTCTGATTAACTTCTTTTCAGGAATCTATGTAAGTGGCATTTGAGCATTCTGAAGTCAGGGAAGCCTCTGAATTATCAAACTCTAACAATATGAGAGACTACTAGAACTCCTTCTTGGGATAACTTACTCATGTTCTTAAAACAAATATCCACAGCTAGCTAACAATTGTTAAAATAGATCCAGTTTCATGTATTTGTCTGTTGTCATCTTGATCAGTTGTCTTTCACTGGATTTTCTTCATATGGGCTTAGTCTACTCACCTTGGTTTTGATGACTGCATTAAATAATTCTAGCACTTGCATTGTGGAAGGGTTAGATGAGATAGCACCATAATCTGTCAAAAGTTTAGTGACTAGAGTTCAAATTCTGCAACAGAAAGAGAGCTGTGCACATAAAGGTTGCTTATCTGCCACAATTGCTCGCCCCAATTCTGTATTTAATGTAGCTTCATTCCTTTTTCTTGAAATACTGTCAGTGACTATTTAAACTTTAATATGGATTTATAGGATTAATGACTTCAATGTAAACTGAAGAATTATCAAGTATGCTTGAATCTTCTGATATTTCTATTTACTTTTTTGTTCTCTTTGATAGCAGTTAATTATGCAGGTTGTGATGAGATGGCGTTTTGTCTTTTCCAAGTAAAAGTTGGGATGGAAAGGAATTGCTGCCAGTCTTGTTAGTGGAACATACCACTGTCTTGCTGGTCAGCACTTAAGTAAATACTTAAGTAGTTTTGTCTAGGAATAGTTATTCTCCTAGTTTGTTTTTTATTGCTTAGATGGGAGGTATTGAAACTTTTCAAAATGAAACGTAAAGCAGCCTGGAACATCAATAGTGAAGTCTTCAGCTAATATTGGTAGTAATTATATATCAGTTGTTCTTAGGACTGCATCCTCAGGTTAATGTGAATACCACCTTGGTCAGTGAGCAAACAGTCTTAAAAGGGGGTCGGAGCTAGATTTTGTGTGTTTCAAGTTGGTTTCTAAACCCAGTCTTTCATTTGAAGCATGTAAGGAAAAAGAAAACCTTGTTCACTAGTACTCTGTGGAGAAGGGAGGAAGTGTTTTGCTTCTCTTTCATGGAGAAAAAAGAAGAGAAAAAATGTATCTTCAGAGAATGCTAGCTTCTGATTTCCTCTGTTGTAGTCAGGAGAAGCTTGTCTGTCACATCATTTTCAAGGTTTTTCATACCATGCACCATTGATGGGGGCATTTAGGAATCCTACTGAAGGTCTCAAAGAGGCCTATCAAGAAATAATCAAATTACAGTTCATTTATAAAATGAATTTCAGTCTGCCATCCCTTCTGATTATTCTTGGTAGCTGTGTGCAAGAAGACACATTAATGCTAGCGTGTTGGTTTTGCACACAGCTAAGAATCTCCCATCAGTTAACAAAAGATGCACATGAACTGCAGTTCTTATCTCTGTCAAAAATCAAGTACAGAAAAAACGAGGCTGCAGTGCTGTTTTCATGTGTGTTTGGGAAGAAGGTCAGAAACTCTGCAAGCATTATTCTCAGAGATACGGTTTGAATTTTGGGTGGTCCTGTGTGGAGCCCTGTATGTGCTCTTCAGAAACTACTGTTCTACATTCATTTTGGCTTCAGGTATATTTTAAGATGCTCATGTGCAGGGTCTTGATTATTCTTTCAGCAAAATTTGAAATAAGCCAGGTGTGCAGGAGCGGCAAGGTCAGCTGCACTCCAAACCAGGTGAACCTGCACTGAAGGGAAGGTGATACGAGGATGGACAGGCCCAGGCAGAGGACTCAGCACTGAGGGGCACAGTCCTACACTGCCTGAGAAAGGAGAGCAGAGCAGCTCTGGTGGCAATGACCAAGGTCAGCCTTAACAAATCAGGAAGCCTTCATTGATGAAGGTATGAAAAAGTAAAATGATTAACACCAGTCAGTCTAGTTTTGGAAATCCAAGCTCTGTTTTTCTGGGGAGCAGTACGTGTATTGTTCCCTCACCATCCATCCCTGTGTTCCCATTGTTGTACTATACATACAGATATTCTTTGAGGCGCTTTTTATTGTGGAAGAAATGGATTAATTGCATCATCAATTAAGGGATGCATAGTTGTTTCCTGATATGTCGATACATCTTAAAATAAAATACTGATTATGTGTTAATCTCAGGAATACAGGTCTCTGTGTATAATCTGAAGAACTTTTGAAATATTTGTTTCTGAGATAAATCTGCAGTCTACAAATTTTCAAGAATTATGTTATGAAATGGAAATCGAATATATCAACCCTTCCAAATCAAAGGACTGCATCCCTACTGCTTTATTAGTGCAGTTCAAATAACTTTTTGGTTTTTCTCTTGCGTGCATGTACCTCAAAGAGGAAAAGCATCAAGAGATTTGTAAGACCTTAGTGTTGCTGCTGATGTTTTTCCTATGACTTGGTAGTATTCTGTAGTAGAATCCTGTGAATCTTTACACTGCTTTGCCATTAATATTTAAGGGGCTTCTAGTGGTGCTTGTAAGGAAGACTGAAATGCTGCAATATTTTAAAATAATGTGCTGTTACATTTCAGTAATATACAAGGCTTTGTGTTCATTGGAGAAAAGAAGGTTTCAGCGTCCTTTTATTTTCTGCATCAGTGGGTTTAAGTTACTTATTTTTTTGTGTGTGTTTAGTGTTTATGTAGTTATTTAGAACCCTGCAGTTTTCCAGTAACCAAGCTGCCATTTCATTTTCTTGTGAAGGTTTAATATTTAATGCTAACTTTGTGACAATCTGAGATTTTGTGGACATATTAGACATATATATATAGATAGATATATTAGAGAAATATATATATTTGTCTAAAGAATATATGCATTCGCTGATGCCAATAGAAATAGATGTTTTGGTGCATGCCATGTTACATTAATACTGCTGAAAAGCATGTGTTAATTATATTAAGTGGCCTATTTCTTGAAATGCTGCTTTCTGGAGTTTATACTAAAAAAAGAGGTAGTAGCTCATCTGGGCACTGAATTTTTCAGTCACAGTTGACTGAAAAGGGAGGGGGAGAATTCAGAAAGAGAAGTAACAGTCCTCTCCTGTTACTGATCTTCAGTTGCATAAGGAGGTAATGGCTACCCTTCATTCAGTAATGAAGTCAAACTAATCCTCTTGGGTCCTAATTTTACACAAAAACAAACTGCATTTTTCACTAGTACCGCTAGATGGTGATTTCTCTTGTATCTGGTACTTGTAGTGCTTTTCTGTCTCCTTGGTATGCCCACACACACACACACAAAGTCGAGTAATAGTAATTATCAGTACACCATTTTATTAGACTGTAGGTTTTCATCAGATTTATAAAATGCTTTTTAAAGCCTAATATCAAATTTATAATGGCATTCCAGACTAATAAAAATAATGAAGCTTGAAATGTTGACAGCATGTATCTAGATGTTGGCTTGTAATTCCTTCCAGGCTGATCTGTTGAGGCCCATGTGGGACCTAAATAACACAAAGAAGTAAATTTGCATATTTTACAGCAGGGGGAAAAACAGAATGCAAAAAACATGAATAATTAGGAGCACAAGCTTCATGCTATATTAATACTGTTGAAAAGCATGTGTTGATTGTATTCTGAAAGCCAGTAGTGATTTGGTTGAGTGAACTCAGTCAGCATCTCTTATGCAGATTAAAGGAACTGGGTTACAGAACAACTGAAATTCATTGTTTTGCTGTATAAGTAGGTGTATTTCTCAAAGGAAGTATTTCTTTATTTCCTAGGTTTTGTACAGAACTGGAAATCTTTCTTTTTTTAATGTTTCATCGAAGTGTGGGTTTCTTTTGACTGAGTATTTTTAATTGCTTATTTACTTACATACCTCTAGTTTTTAAATGAGTTATCTCAGCCACAAGTCAGATGGCAGAATTTTTAGCACTTCAGTATACATGACCTATTTTTCATTTCATTACATTCTATCTTTATGCTTTCTAAGGCCCAAGCCCCAGAAAACACTTTAATGATATGTATTTTATCTTGTTAAAACTTATATTTGCAATTTCTGTAAATGACTTCAATTTACAAAAGTGCCTTTTCTTAAATGTTACTAAGCAGGCAAATTTTGAGTCATTGTGTTTCTTCTCTTGATTTAAATGTAGGCTATTTAACCTACTTGTTATGATTAAAAATTATTTAAAATGATATTAAAGTGATACATATACATTTTTATTGATGGTTAGGCTAAATACCATCTTGGCCCACTAATTCCTGGCTACGTCACAGTTAACTGGTTTTGAATTTGGCTTGACAGTAGTAAAGAAAAATGCAAGAGATTTGTTTTGTTGAACTTCTATAGCAGTTTTATTTCTGTGGTGGAAAAAATAACTTTAAATATTTGCCAGTGTATTAGAGATAGATCAACAATGCACAGAACCAAGCATTTTCAGTCAGTCTCTTAAGCACGTATTTTTAAGTTGCATAACCAAAGGAGGGAAATGGTAAAACGTAGCAATCTCTTTAGAAATTGATGTAATTGTGAGAGGTTACAGAGGCATCTGGCAAAAGGTTGTTTTGAGGTCACACATGCATCTGACAGTTTGCTGCCAGCCCTCTAAGAAAATATTGGTCGGAGTTGCATTCCTGTTTTTCATATTAACTGCCTTCCGAGTTGATGTATAAGAGTTACTTTTCTACGGGTACCGGTCTCCAAAGTGCTCCTGAGAGCTTTCATCCTATTTTAAAGCTTTTGCAAATAGTGATGGAAATAGAATATGCTCACGAAGAAAATCCTTTTTTTTTCTTTCTTTTTTTTTCCCCTCTCCTTATTTATTTATTTTTCTTAATCCTCCTTCCCCCCACTAGAAACTTATCCTCTGGAAAGATCAAGGCATTCCTTGGACGTGATTGTTCTTCAGTGATGTATTTGCATAGATGCTGTAGTATTCTTTAACCTTAGTTTACACTATTCTGACTGTTTCTGACACCTGAGTTCTGACAGCTTTGCTCCCATACATAGTGCCTCAGTCACTTGGTCTGTATAGCATTCTTAGAGCAATCTGTAGTTGGAATATAAGAAAGAAAAATACTGGCTGCTTAGAATAGCAAAATGTAAAGTTAAAGTAGGGATGTTCAAAGGTCATTAAGTTTCCTGTAGGACTAAAAAGTTCTTTGCTATGTGGTGCAAAGGAAATTGCTGAAGGTGGATAGGAAAATCAGACTTGGGCTAAAAAAGCTGTAAGATGAACTTAGAGCTAGGGCTAACTGAAACACAGAATGATGGAAAATGTCTTCCAGGAGTCTAAATTGCTATCCTGGCAAATGATAAATTCAGGTCCAAGTCTGCCTTTTAGAATTTTATGGCATAGTTAGAACACCTTTCTTTCCAAACGGACCCCCCCTCATTAGTGTCTGTAGTCGCTGTCTGCCTGGTGGAAGTCATTCAGCCTTGCACAGATGTTAATCACTGTTAATTTTCTGTGAAGGAAATGTTATGTCGAGCAGATTTTACACACATCCCTCCCTGTTGCTAGCAAATGTTTTGCTGCTTTTTCTTCCCGTAGCTGAAGAAGTACTTAGCTGAACTGCAGACTGCTTTGCCCTTTTTATCTGTTTACACTGCAGAAGAGACATTTTCTTGTTTGTTTGCTTGTTTAATTAGATAGTATAAAAAAACCTTGAAGGTTACCTTCTGTGTTTCACAGGTGTTTTTAGGTCTGTTATGGCATAGGCATCAATGTGAAAGGCAGCTTGTCACCTTGTGCATAAAGATATTTCTTCCTCAGCTGCTCTTTCTCGATAAGCTAGTTAGAACCTTCCAGTAAGGGCCAGATAAAGGATAAAGATGATTATTTGGCCTATAGGTTTGCTTTTCAATGCTACTTCATTTGCTTTTGTCATAGCACATCTTTGGTGCTTGCCAAACATACAGTGTACTTTCTGATCACTGCTTGAGCAGCTGAATGATCTTCAGTGTTTCTCATGCTGCTTCCGCCCTATAAATTAGGGGTGCATGATGTCAGTTCTGCAATTATTCTTTTCTTATTTTTATGGTGGATGGGTGACCACGATCACTTCACTCTTTTCTCTGTTTTTTTTATATTTTCCTATGAGAATGAGTACAAACTGGAGAGGGAGCTCAAAGTAATACTATTGGTTGTAAGGATGTCTTCTGGTTTGCTTTGATGGGGGGGGGGCTTTGTTTTTTTTTTTCTTCCAGTTGCCTCGAGATTAATGGCCAAGTCTTTAAGCATCTGACTGCCATTAAATATGTACAATAAACTCACTTCTTTTTCAGTTGAAAGCAGGCAAACTTCCTTAAAATGATTCAGAGCTCCAGAGCTTTTCCTTGGGGGTGTGGGGGCAGGGAAAGGATTTGGTCTGTTAAACCATGTCATTCTAAAGTTTACTTTACTGAGACCTGTGTAGACCAAGAATACAGTACAGTTGTTCAGGAGCTCGAGCTTGTAGGTTTACTGTTTCAGGGTGAGTAAGGGAGAGGAACAACTTAGAGCCTACAGGATTAATTTTTATTCTTTCAGTTTGTATGAGTTGTTTCCCTTTTTTAGAGGGAGAGAGTGGGAATTCAGTTCTTTCTCTCTTTCTCTCGGCAACCTACCTGAATTTCTTCTGAATAATTTCATGTTTAAGTCTTGCAGTGGTGGAAGGCTATGTCTAAGGAAGATTTTATTTATAAAAGTATTAGCATAGCTATTGTAGAAAGCAGTCAATATTATATTTTAAAACATTTATATTAAATACATATACCATGGCACCCTTCATTTGGATAGGGAATTGATATAAATTTCAGTTGTATGTACTGGCTAATTTACTCCTACTTTACTGCTCTGTGAACTGGAGCTGAGACACAGAAAGCATATGCAGTTTCCAACTTGTGCACTGCATCATACAACATTAGCGAAGGGTGATCCAAGAGATTGAATTCAGCATCTCTGAAATCCAGTTCTCAATATGTATTGAGCATATTTGCCTAAAATGACCCACTGGCAAAGGAGTAAGCTTGAATACTTGGTATGTTCTGGAGCTGAATTGTCAGTGTGAAAGCACTGTATGTCAAACACATCTGTCCACTTGATTCAAAACCAAAACCTGAAGTTACAGAATGTTCTTGAAATGCATATTTGTGCTTATTGGTGCGTTCATCCAAGAAGCAGGAGACCTCAAAATCTAGTTCTGCATAGGCTTAGCACATCTAGAATCAAAGTGTGAAACAGCCCAGTTGGAAGGACCAGTGCTGTTTACTTTGGCTGCACTGTGTTTCTGCTCCAGTAGTGTAAGATATATGAGCTTCTCTTACACTGCGTTAATGATTGAACTGCAGTGACCTTGAGGTAAGCAAACTGGAATACCAGTCTACTCCCTGCCTTGTGTCTGTTGTGCTTTTTAATTTTTGTTTTCTTTAATGGAGATTATTTAAACATAAACAGCACAAAGAGACGTGCTTACTGCCAACTCTTAAACATCACATTTGATGGTTTAACTCTGTTCCAGGAACCTTTTCCTATCTGTGTGAATACCAGATCCAGCTTCAAATGGAAGGGAGAAAGGTGCCCCGAGCAGGTTGAGGCATAGCTGGCTGGGAGGGCTCTTGAGGTGGGCAGGAGCTGGAATACCTTCAGGCTGTAGAGCCCAATGCTCATGTTCATTGCATCTTGAATGGGCTGGTTAGAAGATGAAGGGGAGAAAGTGAGATTTGCTCTGGTTTCCCATTTTTCTTTTCAAGAAAAGGTGTCACTTGTGCTTGGAGCATGCTACATGGGATGGCAGGAGTTAAGCTGCTTCCTGCTCAGATCCAGGATGCTTGTTTTCATGTGCAGAAGCTACAGCTAATGAATTTAGATCCCTAATGCATTTTGTGGCTTCTGAGACAGCTGCTTTTTTAGATTATTGTTTTGGATATGCCTTTCCAGACATCGTACTCATTCTAATCTTCTTGTTGATGGCAAAATATGTGTACTGTGCAAAGATAATGAGCCATGGTTTGTTGGAATGTGCTTCTCATTTTAAATAGTATTAAACTGCAGTCAAATTCTATACTCGCAGATCTTTGCTATTAGGCTAAATTACCATTTTAGAAATATTAAGAAAATTTTAGGAGAAAGAAGGGGGAGAACTTTAAGCAGAATAATTGCATATCACCCAGAAGTATGATCCTCGACTTGTCACTGCTGTGAACACATTTATTATCCGTCAAACCTTGGTTAAAATAAGCCTTGATCTGTTGCTGGGAGGTGTGTTGCAGGCACAGCTTCTGAGCAGCAGAGTTGCTCTGTGCTCCCTTTGCCACTGTCTCTGTGATTCAACCAGCGTGGACCTTTTCTCTCTCCATGGGAGCTGGGGCTGACAACCCTGGTTTGTAAGGAAGAGGGATCATCTTTAGTGTTTAAATAAGAAAATAAATAAATAAAAGCTGCCTAACACATCCTGATTCTGTGTTTCTTTGGAAGAACCTCAGAATGTAAAATGTTTATTAAATGTTATTCCTCTACATATTGCTTTTTAAAAGCTGGAGCACACAATACTGCTGTGGAAGTTGATTTTAAATAGAATCAAGCTTCCCTCCATTAATAAAACACCTTTGCTCTGCCTGCCAGATATTCTTCTGGTACTTTTTACTGGCTAAGCAACACAAGCTCATGTTAAGCAGCAGGTACATTAAGGACAAGTGTCTTTCAACTCCCCAGCTTGTGCATTTACCTTCCTAGCAGCTACTCTTGAACAAGAAAGACTTCCTTTTCCAGCATCTAGATTTGGTGAATCAACTCAAAGCTAAGGATGTCCTCTCTGTTCTTTTGTGTTTTGACATCAGTAGGTGTGGTATGTGTTAAGTGTTGTCTGCTGTCTTTTTTCTCCCACACGCTCTTTTGGTTCCAGTGGAACTTTTGAATCCTCTGCTCCCCATGGGTTTATATTTTTCTAAGTCATCAGCACATTCCTGGCAGCATAAGACATCTGTTTGCTTATGTTCTGTACCTAAAGTCAATGAACTTAATGAGCAGAGAATGAATTATGAAGTTAAGACCTTTCTGGTGAGAATGTGTCCCAGCACTTTTGATCTAGGCTCTGAAGATCAAGCTTTAAGTGGGATTTAAAGAACATGCTTTTAGGGCCTCTTACTTTAAAACCTCTCTTCCACTCTACCTCTGATGGCTTTCCTCAGATACAGTCTCCATTATCTTTGCCAAATGGAGAGCAAACCACAATTAATTATTTTGTCTGTCTGTGTGACTTAAAGTAGCATAAATACTCTTGTGTGATGTTTGGAGTGTTAAAGGCAAGTGTGTGGCTCTAATGTGTCAGGCAGGAGTCCTTTGTCTTCTGCTCCTTTTGAAAGAACCCAGCCGTGAGCTCTACCAATATGCTGCAAGCAGATGATAGCTGGTGTACTATTGAGTTGTTGTTTGACTTTTCCTTTTATTTTTACTCTGAGTCCGTCTGAGATAGTTTTTGTTGCTTTTAAACCACTCAGAAGAACGGAACTGGTGTTGAAATAAAAAGAGGTTTTTTTAGGAGAGTGTATTCTTCAAGGTAATTAAATAGATTAATATAATATAAAGTGCATCCAGAAATACTCCAAGCCAGAACAGACTGTGATGTAGATCTTGTCCGTCTTTCTTCCCTCCACAACACTCAGCACTTCTAATTGGGATGCTGTATTCTGAGTAATAAATTGAATCGCCTGTATGAGACCTGGTTGTGAAGTACAACAGGCAGGTATTCAGAGTAAGTAACATGACCCTCAGTGCTTTAGAAACATGCTAAATGCTAGTCAAGCAAAGGCAGAAATGTCCCAGACTGCCAGATGTTTAAATCCTGTCTACTTTCAGATATTTCTAGCTTCTGATGTATTTATTACAGATGTCTAAGGGAGTCTTAAATTTTATACTTGAAGACAAAAACCTATCCGAAGGAAAGTATATAACCAATATATACATTATATATATATAAATATATATATATAAATATAAATATATATATATATATATTATATAAATATATATATATATAAAATCCTTGCATTCTAGTGGCATACTAGTTAATACAAAATCATTTTCCTTCTTAAATGGAATCACATATTGATATCTTATTTGTACCTACTGTTCACCCCAAAACTAAACATGACGGACTTTTCTCTGGGATTTGTTAAGCTTAAAACAGTTTGTAGGTTTCCTTGAAATGTTGAAGGTATGCTTGTTGAAGATTGTGTCTGTGGCCTTCTTACTTTTCCAAGTTGGCCTTATATGCAATTATTTTAGTTGGTTGAGCTCTTGAGGGTCTGTCAGTGATGGCAACAATCTGTGATACAGTCATGGTTGAAACATTCGAATGTTCTGGATCTTTATGTTAATTTTAACAGAGATGTATTGAATAACTACAGTTATTCAAAGTAAATACAATTTGAATAAAGATCATTCTGAATGGGATAGATTTTGTTATGTTTAGTTTATTGTAAACTGACTATCTGTTTATTTTTTTTTCCCCTAGATTCTGGCTATATTTTAGCATGAGAGGGATAATTCTTGCCTTTATTTTCCTGTTTTATAAAGTTCAGAGGAAATACTACACTGTGGAATTGATTCTTGTGGAACATTACTAATATTTTGCTGCATGTGTACCACCTGCTTCTCAACAAAATATTTATAGCGAGCCATATGTGTATGATTTTCAGTTGCCAATCTGAGTTTAATGAATTATTATCATAACAGTGAATTGAAGAAATGGTCTAAATTAAAATGTGCATATGCACTGGAGATAGATTCAGTATAGTATTAGAAGTTGGAAAGATTCAAAGGTAATGAAGCAAAGCAGAGTTCCACAGTTCCAGACCTGTTGCTGTGAGGTCTTCCAGGGTATATCCTCAAAGTCAAGCAATTTGTAAGCAGAGGAGCAAAAAACTGAAAAAGGTTGAATATCTGGTCCAGTGTCACAATACCATTTCTTTCTAGTGTTCACAATAAACATACTAGGATGTAGTGAGGTGTGTAGTATCTTCCACAATCATGCCTTCTTGACAAAGGGGAATGTTAGAATATTAAATATTGTATATGATGGAACCAGTGGAATTAAATTCTTTGCAAATGCTTTGGAACGTGAGAAGAAATGTAAAAGGGTCCAAGTATGGCTTTAATTTACTCCTGAACTAACCAATTTCAGGTGGCCTGTCACTAGATTACTTTGTCCATGTAAATTAGAGTGACCTTTTGACCTTGAAGCTAACAATTTTAAAAGGAATAGGTAGACAGGTAGAAAAAGCTTAACTTACCAAAGATATGATGCAAACTATTACCTATTCATGTTCAGAATTCAGCTTCTGTTGTTCAGAAGACTTAAATTGTAGAGAAATCAATAACTCTTGGCTGGATTCCAGACATTCAGGGAAAACTATATGTTATATAAACTCTGCTTTGCAGCTTCTTTTAATTAAAAAATAGAAAACAACTCCATTCTGCCAACAATTTATTTTGTATCTAAGTGCTTTCACTAAAATAAATGCTTTACCAATGTTAAAATTTAATTCTTAAGAAGACGATTTTAATCATTACTAGTTTTTATATGTGAACATTCTGTGCAGAAATATGTGATTATCCATACAAATTGTTACTTGCAAAATGTGATTACAGTAAAGTTTACTTTCCCAGTGTAAACTGAAAGCAATATTAAGTTTACATACTAGTATGATTCACTACTATTTTCTGCATTAGTTGTAAGTGGAAAGTTGATGCCATCTATTTTGTACGCAGCTGTCTGCATTTTCAATATAGGAGGAAATACAATCAGTTCAGCGTGACTGGATTACTATAAATAGTGCTAGAAAATACCTTCATTTCCTTTTCACATTTATGTCATATACCTTACTCTTTAAAAATCAGTGTGATGTAATGAAAGATGAGTGTTATGTATTTATTTAAAAAAAATTAGTTATGACACTGAGTGGTGTTGTACTTGAGAAAAATACATAGCATGCATTGCTTTCCTCTTTATTTTCAACAACAACAGATACAAAGAGAACAACAATACTATTTGACAGAGTGAATTCTCAGCTACAAAACACTCTTTTTCAACACAGTCACTGCCGTTAGCTCTGCATTTTTGCCAGCAATGAAAAGAAGCCAGCATGATGCGCTCATGAGCATCTGCACCAGCAGAAGTGACCAGCTCTTGCTGTCTCTACTACTGAAACACACCACCCATGGCCTCACTGTGCTCACATCCCCTGTTTGGTCTCCATCAACATTCAGCAAGCATTGATGAATACCATTTTTTCCACATGGAGAAATTCAATTTCATACCTTTGCTTTGTAGACACTTCCATGTCAGATGCCATTTTGTCAGTCTGCCCTTCTGCTGCCATCTTTCACAGCCTCTACTGCCATACCACTGACTTCTGCTTCTGATATTGTGGAACAACATAATAAAATAGACAACTTTCAGAGCAGTCCTTGAAGTATCAAAATAAATGTATCTTATCCAAAAGAATTGGGCATGTTCTGCTCTTTGGTTTTTAAGGAGGTAAAGAATTTACTTACCACAGATCAGTCATGAAGGAATGCAGTATATTCGTGGGCTAAAAGCATAACTGATTTTGGGAACTAAATAGTATACTTTTGCATTGATAGGAAAAATTATACATTTCAGGTTTGTTTTTATTTCCAGTGAAAGCTGATTAGATAAAAATTTAAAAAGAACAAAAAAACTTTTATAGTATTTCTATCTTAATTTCATTTCTAAGTGGAAAAAGTTGGAATTCTAAATAGAACAGTTCTGCTTTCTAAATGTATCATCATCTAGGAAATCATTAGCTTTCAACTAGGTATGAAAATTATCTATTTGTCAGTCAGACAAGTGCAGTCTGCAGTAAAATGCAATGCATAATGGCTCTTAAGGGGAAAACTCCTTTCACAATCTCTGGTAGCTGCATTATGAGCAGAACTGATACAGACTGGTGTCCTCTGGCTTTGTTCCTCACTAGCCTTAGCTTGTTTCTTGTCTATTTTATGTTATTATTATTATTATTATTCCTTTTTTTTTTTTGCTTCAGCCCCTTTTAATTTCTCCTTACAACTTGTTTAGAGGTATCACACAGAATGAGTAAATCTGAAGTCATGCAACCCACTGTGCAGCTCAGGAGCTGATCTTGGATAAGCCCAACACATTGCTTGACTTTGGGCTGCTGGTGGGTGACAGGGGCTTGGGAGGCTGCTTCAATCATGTAACTCTTCTTTGTGTTGAGCTGGGTTAGCAGTTCTATTCTTGAGACTTCCCTGAAGCTTAATTGGTACAGTAATCATACAATTATTAATGAGTAACGAAGAAAAATGCACAAACCGTGCAACTTGGGGGGGGGGAGTGTTTAAAAAACAAAAGCTTTACAGTCCCTAAAAATATCTTATTAGGTGAGTTCATAATCTGTCTCTAGTGAGTTCACATGCTTGAGCAGGAACAACTTCAGGCCACCTGTCGCAGTGCAGCCATGTGCCAGAAGATGACTTGAGTGTGTGGTAAGCCAGTGATGTTTCACAGATGTAGCATTCAGAAGAAGAGAGTTGCTTGCTTTTGTAAATCTCTGTGCAAACGGCCTGGACAGTCTGAGATCTCAAACGGTGTCTTTTAAAAAAGAGGAAAGACAGGTATGCAAGAGAAACATGGAAAGGAAAGTATGGGTTATGAGAAATCCGGTAAAAGGAGTGGAATGTCACTGCCTGTTTCTGAGAACACATTGCTACTTGGAATTGTAGTGAAGGTTACTGAGAATAGATGGATGAAGCAGTCGGGATGCCTAGGAGAGCTGGGGAGGGACTTTTCATAAGGCTGGATGAAGGGAAACAGTTTTAAACTGGAAGAGGGTTGACTTAGACTAGATATAATGAAGAAGTTCTGTACTGTGAGGGTGGTGAGATATCAGTGAATCCAGACTGAAGAAGATTGGAAAATGTATTCCAGTTCTAGTATTGAAGAAGGGTGGTTGTCAGCAGGCTCAAGTGAAGTTAGAACATTTTGTCAAGCTACAAAAAAATCTGTAAATCTCCAGGAAAAATGAAGTCATCTGAATTTCTGCTCTTCATATACAGACTTCCATTTTTCTTCTTCCTCTATGTTGACCAGCTTGACTTTAACTAATAATTACAAAGTCTTGATGTGCTTAATGGCAGTTGGTAGAAAGTTAAACAGTTTTGTATACTTGACACATTTAGATAAAGTGTTTAATATTGCTTACAGATAGTGCCTATACAGAATAGAAACATGAAGCACTTTCTGCTGTACGTTCAAATGTGACCGTAGTTGAGACTTACTCTCCAGTGTACCACCCACGCCTTGAAAGTAGATTTTTGGGAGTAGCTGAGTAAGGGCAGAGCAAATGCCAAACTATTGTCCATTGTCTGAAATCTTAGTATTATTAGTAGATTCAAAGCAAGAAGAACCCAGATAAAGCCCTACTGGCTGTATTGTGTAAAAAGATGGATAAGTTGAATCTCATTTTTCTAAACATGAGAATTCAGAAAAGAAAAATGTTTTCTTATTTTGCTGCCTTACTGAAGATTTTAATTCTAGCATTTAGCCACATGTTCTCTTTTCAGCTCCTTCACCTGAAGCACTGAGGGAATGCAGAGAATATGGAGGCAAAGTAATACAAGGAAATGTTCGGTATAAAACCGAAGGAGCTGCAACAATTCATGAGATTGTGTTGAGTAGATCTAGAAACTGAGTGTAGGTCTGGCTGCTGATTAATACTATTGTCTGCTGAGAAAGATTGATCAACTTTTCCTTCATTGTCCTTACATGCTTCAGTTGATGAGTATACTATAGCATTTGCACAATACTAGAAGCACAGTATTTTGGCATCTTTCAGAGAAGATACCAGTAAGTCTATTAGGAATTCTGGTTCTGTTTACTCTTCTGTTATTGATCCAGATCTCATATGTCTACACGAATTGTGGACGTTATTTTTCTACCTCATTCAAATCAGTCCCATCCATACATAAACTGAACTCAGTCTTCCAGTGCTGCAGCAGGTAAGTTTGAAGAAATCTGTGTACTTGTGAAGATAATTGTTCTGCGTGTTCAGCACATGAGTGGGTTCCAGAACAAGAGAGCTATACAATTTTTCTTGTCAACATTCTGACTGTGCTGATGTCTCAGAACCTGCTTACTTCCGATTGTCTTGTTGGTTTTGCCAATTGGTGAACTGAGGGCTAAGATTTTGTAATAACTGGAAGATGAGTGGAGTTAGGTCGATTCTAGAGGTCTTCTCCAGAGGACTTCCCTGGTGAAGCTGATCCCCTTCTCTGTATGTACTCCACCAGGGGGAGATGAACACCAAAATTTGCAAGAAGAGCACACTGGCAGGCTTGTTAGGCCAGCCCTTTCGCGTGTCTAGTGCAATACCATATTGCCACTCATACATGTTGGAACCGAGATGTGAAGCTGTGAGTTGTTCCTGAGAAACAAAGAGCAAGGCCATTGCTGCATTTTGATGCTATACATTTGTCCTAGCAAAATCGTGTAGGAAAGAGACGAACAGCAATACTGCTGTGGATTTTCTTAAGTGTTTCTTCCTGGATGACCTGTGGCTTTTACAACTGATTTAACTCCAGCGTGTCTAGGTTGTTGTGGTAAGTCCAGATAGATTCAAGTTTGTTTTGGAGGCAGGTTTTCTGTACATGGAACTTCCATACTTATTCAAGTGCAACAGTGTTCAACTGTGCCAGAGCTGCTGCCCTGCTGAGATCAAGGTTTGGATTACCTTGGCACAGTGACGCAGTAGTGGAGCTACCTGGTCCAAGTGAGGGTTGCCTTGACTCCTGCCTTTGTAGAAAGGTTTGCAAAGGAGCTTGTCTACCAGTACATAGCTATAGCAGCACATCCTCAGACTCAAGGACAAATGTGTAACTCAGTTGTGTCTGGAAACCAGGTGGTTTCAATGACTTTGGCGATGATGGGGTTCTTCAGGTTCATAAGACCAGTAGAACTTAAAATAACTTGATTCATGACTAGTAAATGCTACAAAATCTGTACTGTACCTTACTTTACAGCATCAGTCCAGTAAGATATAACACAGGGAGGCTGTAATTGAACTGCAGGTCACATGTCTTACAATCATTTCAGCATGTTCAAAGAAAGGAACTCAAATGCCTTTTTTGGACATCAAACCCCCATTCCAAACCTGCTGGTTTAGTAACATGATTATGTAAATCTCTCGTCAACCATTGTCACTTTCCCAGCAGTGATTATTTTTAGTGAAGCATTTTGATTGAAATTGGGAGCTTTCCTTAAATCTTAGTATTTAACTCAAACAATTATAAGTTTGTCATCCTTAAAAAACATGTGCTGTGATAGACTTCCTTCCTTTAGTTACATGTACAAGTCCCACTTTAGAAACGGAAGCAGAATTGTGTTTTTTTACTTGGTTTTATATTGCAGCTTATCATTGATTGAGTGATCAGAGACAGATGATATGATTTTTAGAACATACCATCTCCTTTCCTATTTATACATAAAAGATATGGAAAAAAATACATATGTGTAGATTCTACCTAGTTGTAGATTTTCATTGACAGATCTTTAATGTTATCAAGGCACTCCTGTAGCATCTTATTTGGCAGGGTATCTGAATATCTTTTCCTGTCCTATATATTATGCTTACTTGGAATTTACTGCTCATATAGTAATGGCTTCTACAGTTCTGGCCCACTCTTCAGATAAAGAGATTGTCAAAATTAGGATGGAAACAAACTTTTGAGGATTTGGAGACTTGCCAATAAAATAATTTATTGACTTCTGGAGGAAATGTTTAACACCTCCTTATCCAAATAGAAAAGAAAGTCACTGATTTTTACAGCTGAATGTGAATACTTTAGTGATAGAGAGACTTCAAAAAGACCTGCTGTGTGATTCTGATAGCAACATATTACTGTGCTCAATTTTTACAGATGTGTGTATATTATTCAAAACCCAAGCTGAATGGGGATGCTTAGGAAAATTTGTTTATCCATAGGTGCTCTCACATTCTGTACAGATTTATTTTAACACTGTTAACATTAAGACCACTGTCATTTCCATTTTATCATGGTCTGAAAATGTTTCATATTAGTAGCTGACACACACACAAAAACATTGGAGAGATGGCAGTTTTTTGTCCCCTGTTATATTTAGTAAAGCACAGTGAGATTAACCAAGTTGGCAGAGCTTGATGTTAGAAGACTTATGAGAAGTTTTCCATTAACTAGGAAGTCCTGTAGATGTCAACTTAAAAGGTAAAATAGCTAATTGTGTTAAACATGTCATAAATTGTCAGATATATTTACATTTGATTTTTTGCCATGGTATTTCTGGCCAGCTGCTGATTTTAGGAGAGCCACTTAAATTGCAGATGTGGAATATTTTGAATGATTCTCTTTTGGTTTTGATTTTTTTCTTTGCTCACAAAATATCAGAAGTCTGCTATACTGAAAGGCTGTATTGTTGATCTGTAATAGTTTGATCTAAGAGTTTACTAAAGAGCTTGTCTGATTCGTTTTTATCTGTTGGATATTAAAGACTGCATTTACCAACATGGAAGGTATGAGGACATCCATACTGTTACCAGGAATTGTTTTCCTTTTAAAATCGTATCCTGATTTGTGAGCGTTGGTTTCATTTTTGTTTGTTTGTATTAATTGTGATTTTGTATGGTGAACCACGTTAATTTCTTACTACATCCTGTGATGAGCATGATTAGCTAGCAAAGAACCTCATCTATGATCTTTTCTTTCACTTTCGTGCTCAGCAGGTCCCAAATAATGTATTAAAAATAAATTGACTTCACTGAGATCTCTGCTTGACTTTTGTATTCAGTAAGTCACTGTAGTGTTACTATATGATTAAGATCTATTTTGGCTTTTAATCATACATCCATGCAGTGTACTCTTGAAAGCAATTATTTGAATGTTGAAAATTCTGATTTATCATGCCAATCTATTGATGTTTAAATCTCTGTATGATATTAAACTTAGAAGCTGTCTGTTTGTATAAATCAGGACTCAGCTGGAGTGAGCTTTTTGTGGAGTAAGGGCTCAACTCTTACAATGGTAATAACACAAGTGGTTTTGGTGACCTAGTACAGACTCTATACTGAAGTAAACAGAAGTTTTCCTGAGGTGTGCCAATTAAAGAGACTTCTGGTGTTTTATGAGGAGACATCTAGAATCTAGGCTTCGGCTGATTAATTTCAAATAACGCAAACAACATGCTAGAGTGGAGAGTAATTTATTCCTTCACTCATGCTTCTCATGCTTATGAGAATCCCATCATTCAATTACCACATGAAATAAGAATACTAAGAAAAAACTCCAAGCATAAAACCCGTGGATTTTAAAGTAAGATTCACCTTAAAATTGAAAAAAGACAATCTTATTTGACACCCCCAAAACATACAGCTTAAATTGATCAATATAAAACTTTGGCCTTCACAGAGCCCTGTTCAAAGAACATGCCACTAAGTGCACAGCAGCTCAGAGTTCTTCCTCGTACTGTCACTGCTCACTAACCTAAAGAAGCCATGCAGATACTAACACCAAAATATGTCAATCTTCAGCAGACATAATTTTAAAAACTATGTTGTAGTTTCTCAGTAATTAAATCTTACTTTGATGTGTACACATACTTGAAAAGTCTGTCACCAATTCAACTTTCAGACAAGGTGCACGTATCAGATGAAGGAAATTACAGAAAGAGAAAGAAAAAAAACCTCACTTTCCTGTATGAACAGTGTTCTCATAGAGCATTACTCAATTAATTGTCACGTTTATCAAACATTTATGTAATAGATATATATGTCCAGTTGTTTTTTTTTTTTATACAGCTTCACTTAATGCACTATCACCATCCACAGAACTCAGAATGTAATAGCCGACTCTCAGCAGCAGATCAAACTGAATTATAATTTAATGCAGTAGTGTTGGGTATGGAGGAGTGATTACACTGTGCCTGAGTACTCCTGCTGGCTAGTCATTAGAGGAACCGACATCAGATTATTTTCTGAGAATCTTATTCTGAAGTCCTTCTGAAACAAAACTCTTTTTTCTTCTTCTTTTATTTATTTATTTTCTTTTACTATCTGATTGTGTTGGTACAGAGGCTATAGCTTGAGACCAAATAGTCTGTTAGGGCAAAATATGAGGTGCTAAACTAGCTTGATTTCCCTATTGGATATGGACATGTTAAAGGCCAGAGCCAGACACTTGTCACTTCAGGGATGAAATAAAAAACGTTGCACATAGCTTCCAGAAAATTACAGCTGCAATTATTTATTCTCTTTTTCATCCCATCCCATTAATCTTTGTAATAAAGCTATGTTTCATTCTTATTTAAACAATGCCAGTGTATAGCAGTAATTCCTGTTTGGGAATAGCTAAGTTTTGTTTAGTAGCTAACTTCATTATGCTGTGTTATGAAAGGTGTATATATATCACAAACAGGCCCTGTCCCAAGAATTTGTCATCTGAAAGATAGGTGCGTTGCATAAATAGTAAAAAAAAAGAATTTTTTTTGTTGTTGTTTCTTTGTTTGTTTGATTTTTCAGAAATAAAGTTGGGGTGGTTGTTGCCAGGTGGCAATTTGGTGTACATGTTCCAGGGAGCAGAATTTGGGAATTGTCTTGAAAACTCTTATTAATTTTGTTTTATCATTTTTCCCACTCATGGCTGATGGCATCAGGAAGTTCATCACAGAGAAACCAAGTGATGTTGTCTTCTTGAACAGATAGGAAAAGAAAGATAGCTGCAATAAAGATGGTGAGAGCTTATTCGGAGTAAAGAGCTAATGTGGAAAGGGCAGCATTGAGGTGTAGCAAGAAAAGGAGTTCAGAATGACTTTGGCATTAGTCGTTGAGTTACCTAGAGCAAATCCTCATAGTCTTAGCTGAAATGATGGTCAAGCCATGCACACAGACAGCTTGTAGATTTCAGTGTTTACTGAAAAATTCTATGCATTATGTGGAGACTTTCTGATTACAGAATTAGTGTATTAACTGATGCAGTGGTCACCAAGCAGGTGATCTTGTCATAGAAGTAGGTCAGCTTACTGTCCTGTGATAATGCCTGAGGTGATACACGAAGCTTGGGCCAGGTGGTGTCAGTTATGGAACTGAGAACTGAGCTCTGGAAATGCAGAAGTTAAGGTTTGGTTACACTGTGTTAACTGTTTGTCCATACACGTCACAATAACGGCTCTGATTAGTGGCAACAGGGTGTTCTAAATTAGAAATGTTTAAGGTCTAGCTTTATGTTGCTTTCTGTCCTTAAAAGCGATCTTCGCCTTATGTTATGGATTATTTGCTCTAATGCCTTTGAACTTAAAATTGCAGGCATTTAATTGAATTTGCGTCACGTTTCAAAAGCAGATTCCTCTTTGAATTTTTACTTCAGATTTTCTCTCACTAAACTGCAGTTTATGAAAGCATCCTTACATGTATTGAAAGCTTCTGTATTTCTGCTCCGCTTTTGAAAGGAAATATTGAACAGTTGTAACTCTGAGGTAACCCGATCTCCCTGCAACTGCTGTTGAGTTTGTTGTTCAGAATTATTTCTTATTCATTTGGGTTTTGTTTTACTTAATTCATAGGTTTTTTTGCTCGAAGACCTTTAGGCAGGACAACCGCCATAGGCAGAGGTGTTATCTTCTATTAACTGTGAATCTTTACAGAAAACTAGAGCAGCTTTTTGGAGAGGTGAGCTATTCCTCAGGTGTGGAAATAAAAGCTGCTGCTGCACAGCCAAATAGGAGATGAGGCTGTGCCTCAAAACGTAGGTAAACTGAACCATTCTGGGACAAAAAGATGGCTTATGTGTTATAAGGAAGATGTGGTGGGAGGAGGGATGATAGGGATTCATTTTCTTGTAGGGAGGAGGTAGGCATTTGTTCTTGCTGTAAAACAAAGATTTTTCCTGAAGCCATTGATTTTAATGTCCATCAGATAAAATAACAGATACCTCTTATGAGCTATGTGCAAATCCGTAGTCAGCTCCAAACAATAATTTAGCACTTGTAGGGCGAATAATTCTAAAGAATGGAATTCAGATGGAATAGTATAGAGGATGATATATTTCCTTATGGCTTCATACAGGTGGTACACAGACTACTGAAAAAGAAAAGCTCGCCTTTATGATGGTCAAGGCGTGCTGATGACTCCACTAGGAAGGGATCTCCAACAAGAGATCCTTTCCCAGAGGTGGTCAGCCCTTAAATGGGGTCTGGGAGAGGTGGAGCCAGACTCCATCCCTTCCCATCACACAGGTACATTACACAGGTACTTCACCTGTGCCCCTGCAGCTGACTCAGTACTTGAAGCAGTTTTTTCATGTAGTCAAAATCTTTGCTGATTCTTGGCCTAACCTTCATAAGGGAAAGATCTGCATGTTGCCTCTCCTCAGTCTGGACTATCCATCCCTTTCAACCTTCCTCTTTTTCTTCTATCATCCTGTTAAGAAACTAATTTTAAGTAATGCTTTTGACTGAAAACCAGAACAATTTCTGTTTTATGACTTGCTCTTTTGGTAGTTATGTAGATTAGTACTTTTACTTTGAATTCATATGTGTTAATTGTTGTAAAAATAGTAAGAAGATCCTGTACATTTTTTTTGAAAACTACTGCTAGTTGTCTGAGCAGCATGCATGGTAATACTAAGAAGTTTTCTTGGCTATTTTACCCTTCACTCTTTCTTGACCGGCCATTTTGCAGTTACCACAATCTACTGTCTAAGTTCTCCAACAGGTCAGGCTTGTTTTTTCAGTGAGATCAGTACACATTACTACCTCAGAGATAGATCCATTATATAATCACTGGGACCAAAGCAAAACATGCATTTAAAAATGGCAAGTTGAGCTTATTTAAAGTGGCAGCCCAATTTAACTTTTCTCGCAGTCACACTGAATGCAGCTCTTGTATTTGTCTGTTGTTTCCAAGGCAATTATTAGCATACGTTTAAAAAGCAATCAGATCTGGTCTGTTAGGTCAAGATAATATGAACATAAATGCACATTCTTACAAATAAGCTTCCCTAAAATATAAAGTAGAAAAACAAATGTAGTGTGAAATGTTATGTAAAACACAGGCATGGTGTAATTAGCAAAGGACAGTAGAAATGCTGTTTATTAGAACTTGAATAGTAACAGTCAATTAATTTCTCACAACGGGAAACAGCAAAGCATTTAACAAAGAAACATCATCTGTCTCTGCAGCATAAAGGCTACACAAAGAATCACAAAGCTGAGACAATTAATAGATCAGAAGTCATGACGTTAAAGAAAAAAAAGTGGGCTGGGGGAAGAAGACTGATCGTATGTTTTTTCCAAGAAATCCATCTGTGTGTTCTAATAACTGATAGATGAAAACAACAACAACAAAACAGATTAGTGGTGCTGTTTTATAGCAATACCTAGCTGTGTTGTGCTGTGGTAAACAGCATGCAGAATGTAACTGTAGGCTTGATAATCTAGGTACAGCTATTTTTATTCAAACTGACTACAAAAATTTCAAACTATCAGTTCAAAGTTGGCAAGTAAGGATATGATTAATGTTTCTTCCCTTCCTTTTCCTCCGTACCAGAATAATGGCAGTGATCTAAGTTGGATAAACAGGGAAGCAAAGAAGCATTGTTGTGTTACACTGAGAGAGAAATCAGTTATAAACAAATTAAGAGCTCTTCTAACAAAGACAAATGTTGCTATAAAACATTTTGCTTCTACTTCAAATACCTTGAATTGCCCCCTGTATAGCTTTGGTAACTGTGTACACTCACTAGGCTCTAATTTCGTTACCTTCATTGAATTCTTTGCATTGCATCATATGGTTATCTGCATCAAGCTTGTTTGCAGTGTATGGGTAGTAGAACTTTCCTCCTCTTATAGTAGGCTTGATCTTTCATCACTAAAGCTAACTGCTTTTCATAGGATGAGTACCAAACCCCATGAGAGGATACAAAGAAGGTATTTTAAGGGTAACACAGTTAAGGGAAACAGTAACATTATGTGGAAGCACTCTGTTATCTGAAATTTCTGGCTTCTCTGCAGCTTTTCCAAGCATAACATGTCAAGGCATTCGGGAAAGGTACACATTTCTATTTAGTCCCCAGATCACATGGCAGATTTTTTGTACTGGAGTTGCTTTCAGGAAGACTAATGCCAAATATATGCTCAGTAGAGTTTTGATAGATGTGCTAAGTTTTCTAATGGTACCAGGGAGTTTGATGCTGCTGTTCTTTACTCTGTTTACTTGGTGGTTTTAAATTTTATATTACAAAGCATACAGTACTTGGTGGTACTCTTCTAGTTATTTGAGGGGGAAAAAAGAAAAATTAATCCTTCCTCTTTCCTCAGGCACCATAAAAAATTAAAAGGAAGGCAATAACGGACCTGATTTAAAATAGAGAGATGCAAATATAATTCTAATATAAATCAACTCCAGAAACCGTGGACAGGGAGGGAACAGAGTAGGGGGGGAACAACTTGATCTGCATCGTTTCTTTTACCCAGAAGGGAATGTTTCCAGCAAGAGTATGAGCTTGTTGGAAATTAGGTATAAAAAGGACTCAAATAAGTATGTCTGAGTTGGAGAGGTTCGGGGTGTATTTTGTATTTGCTTCTGGGCCAGTGCAACTACACATAGGTAATCTTTAGTCAGGGCAGCCTGGCCCAATGAGCATAGCATAGCACACTGCCATCAGGTAAGTGCATGCCAACCTTGTCCAAAAGTTAATGTTTAACTTCACTATTTTGTCTTCCGTTTGCATACTTATAACTGTTTTTAGTTTCTTTTTTCTTCTGCAGTGTTTTCAGACCTTTGTCCACTGTGGAGTGAATTTAAGTGAAATTCTGGGGAACAGTGGCAACATCCTGGGAGCTGTGAATGTCCAAAAACCATTGTTTGAAAATGTACTGATATATCCTGAGGAGTTACAGAGTCAAAAGCAAATTAAATCTAGGTTATGCATAGCATTGTGAAATAAATCCCAGGCTGCAACTTACGAAGACATTTAGATTCCATTGGACAAGCAGTAGGTGATTTTTTTTTCAATCACCCTGGTTCATTTTCAGCAGAGCTTTATTAGATTTTGGTGTGTTTTTTTTTCTCTTTTTCTTTCTGGGGTACTACTCTGCCATTTTGACTTCAAAACACTGTAAGCTTCTGCTGTAAAGATACTTTATTTTATTTTTTTTAAGGAATATCCTAATTCTGAATCATTTCCAGCAAGATAAAGAATTTGAAAGCAGTCCCACACTCTTCAGTTCAAAGGCACAGCCTAGCTCTGGCTTCAAGTACTGTTCTTACAACACTCTTCTTTTTAAAGAAAAATAGAGGGGAGATCATTTGTGACCAGTGGAAGCCAAGCTCATGGAGCTTCTTCACCCAAGAGGTCTCTGCTTCAGATGCAGATGGGGCTAATGAGTTAATGTAAAGGGTCTGAGTGGTTGCAGGCCCGTTCTTCCTGTACCTAGCATCACTCTAGTGGCTCATCTGCTTTTTTAGTGATTTGATTCATTTCACTAAGCTGGTGCAAAACAAGTCAACCCACTCCCCCCCCCTCTCTCTCACACACACACACACACACACACACACACACACACACACATGTTGCTGTTTCCTACCTGCTGAGCAAACTGAACTCTCAGCAGAGCATTGGGTAAAGTAGCAGCACTGCAGCCGGCCCTTGGGCCTTCAGCTGGCCCAGCCCTGGGGATGGCTTCATTGTAGGGAACAAAATCAGGTTACTTCAGGTAAATGCCTTGTAAAATCAGCTTTAGATACCATACAGAGGACACACGTTTGGAGCTGAAGTAAAAATGCAGAGAAGCTGTGCGGCTGATGAGCGAAGTGGAAAGCAGTAATGAGAGCGTAGAAAGGAAGTGGCATAACGGGGAGATAAAAATGCACAGAAGGGCTTTGTTAAGTGCAGAGTCAAACAGAAGGTGTTGAACCAAGGGATGACTTTTTTTGTTTGGCTACCAGTAGCCCTGATAGATGAATTCCACCATGGAGAGCAGCTGATCTAAGCTGGGGGGAGTGTCTGCCAGCCCCAAGGAGCATGGCCCTCCCAAAGAGTGATTCCTATTTGCCTTCACTTGTAAATGGATGCAGGAAGTGTTATGGCAGATTTTTCTAATTTTTCTAATTTTTAATAACTAAATTAATCTTTAAACATTTAACCCTTAGCCAGTAACTTCATGTTTACATTGATTCCTTAGGCTCAAGAGATTAAAAACACATATCATCATTAAATAAATAATTATTAGCTAAATAGAGGCTTGCAGACAGTTGATTCTGTGCTCTAGTTACTTCACTGCTTATCTCAAACAAGTTCAGGTGGTAAAATCAGCCCTTGCCAATTCGTTGAAATGACACACGTTTAGCTAAAACTAAGACCAAAAGTTTCCTGAAGCCTCTTGGCTTCCAATCTAAGGCTGAGAAAGGAGGTCACTGGAAACTAGGGGTGTCCTGAGATGTGACTGTGAGAGCCCATCCACACAGTGTCTCTAATAGCATGGACTAAGACTGTGCCTTTGCTTTCTTCTGCTGCTCTGAATGTCATTAACTTCAACCTCTCAGTCTCATTTTCCAGCTCTACTGCTTTGCCACTCACACTGCCTGCTTCCTAACTAACTAACCTTTTCAGGACAAACTGTAGTAGAACAAGCATGATGGATTGAGGTAATAATACAGAATAAACTTTGTGGGCTATGGAAAGTGTTCCATCACTGTAAAAAGACATTAGTGTTGCTTTGTCATGTATATCTACCCATGTATAATGTTAGTATTGTAGTACTGAAGCTAATCCATTGTCTCTGGAAATTGTCTTTCAGTGGTCCATACCAGAAAGGACTTTTATCAGGGATTTTGAAATGTAAAAAAATTGTTGTAGATTTTGAATCTGATGGTGCTATACTCTTTCAAACATCAGTATTAGCTCTGCCTTTTTCAATTTCAAGGAAGTGCAGATGACTGAGAACAAAGGGTTCATGTGATTTGAATGGTTTTAATCCAGGATTATTTCAGTCAGAATTCAACCTTAGAACATACAAAGTGGGAAGAAAAACGCTTGGTATTTCACTACTTTTCATACTAAGTGGCAATGTGTGTAGCTTGTTCAAAACGTTTATCAAAATTTCCTTCCTAACAGAGCTTGTGATGGTATCCAGTTGATGCCATTACTCCCAGGGTATTTTAATGGAGCAAGAACTGAATCCAAGCACTCTTCCTCTCGCCCCTTGAAATACTGTTAGGTCTGATTCTGTTATTGTTTTTGAGCTAGACTTTGCTAGTTGTACCTTCCACTTGGTCATAAAATCCCTGTCAATCATAAATAGCTGAGATTTCAGAAAAGGTGTTTTCTAGCTTTGTAATACTCTGTACAAACTTTCTCACCTGCTAAATATCTAACACAGTGACTGCTGTGGATGTGCAGCACACTTTCCTGTTCATAAAGGGATATTGATCATGTTTAGTTTTCTTTTTTCCTAAATGTTCAGGCAATATTAGTTTCCTTTTGAAGTAGTTGTTTATGAAGAATGTGTTTGTAAATATACATCTCAAGATCTATTTGAGGCTGACTCATTTTTGACCTCAGTTTACATACCCTGGACTAGCTTTCTCTTGAGCCCTTGAGGAATGTCACCTGATTTATGTCACTAACATAGCTGTAGTAGCAGGTCATTCATCTGAGTGAATTGGAGAGTATTGCCAGAAGTAAAAGCTACAATAGTAATGTTGTAATACTTTGATATGGTTAAAAACAGTTTCATTAATTTGTGTCCCAATGATGATTCTACATTTCATTTGATTGCAATCTTCCTGATTACGTAATCTTCTCGATGAGGCATTTATTAGATTGTTAAGAGATTAGACTCTTAACTTTCTCAGTCTCCCTGTTCAGAAATGTTCTGTTTTTATAAGAATAATCTGCAGGATGTGAAAATGGTGCCATGGAATATGCATAACATTACAGACATCAAATGGATTTTTCACTAAAAACTTGTAATATTTGTCTCTGCCCGCCCCACTCCCACATTTGATGAATTCAGGTGAGACATTTCCCTGCTCTTGTCTGAGCTTTGAATTGGGAGAACAGCAGAGTACTGTGGTCTCTTTCTAAAAACCTTAGAGGTTGCAAACATAAGAGCCTCAAACATGTCAGTTCTGTGCCGTGAAATACAAAATTTCCAGAATTTAAGTAGTCTTTCCATTGAAAACTGAAATTATTGTTTGTTTGCAGATAAACTTTCAGTTTCTCTTCATCTTTCACAATGTCTTTTCTGTTTACAGAAGGGACAAAGAAAACCAACAGACTTCAAAAACAAATTCTGATAACCTTTTAATATGTAATGTGTTGATTTGTGAAGCCAAACCCACCCCATTAGTTTCTTTTCCTAACAGTGAGATTTTTTTAAAAAGAAGTACCCAAAGGATATCCAGTGGTGTTTGTTTATTATCCTCAGGAACTGCTTTCAGCCTACATTTTAAAAGCAAGAAGAACATTCATTGTGCTGAAAAATGAAAATGATGTGGTGATATCTATAGACTAATTGGCAACATAAAATTAACCCTTCTTCAGCTCTCAAGAAAATTAAAGTCGAATTTTTCTGGGTTTTTTTTTTCTCTTTTTATATGCTAAAAATGTGATATTCTGAAGCATTTTATAATGTTTACTCTGTATTTAATCTGATACTTCTAAGAGATTATAAATTAAATGGTGACAGGAGGGCTATAGGCAGTATTTTAAAGAAAATTCCCCAATGGAGTACAATTTTTTTTTCTCATAACTGGGAAAAGAGGGAATTTTAACACCATGAAAGAGTTCTGATTTTTGCATCAGTCAGCATTAACTTCAAGAAAATTCCTGAATAGTTTTATTTGTATCAAATAGAAAGTGCTTTCAGCTATGTACTGCTTACTTTTGACAAAGGCAACAAGTGGGTTTCATGTAGCCAAAGAACCGACAAAAAGAAAATCTGAATGGCTGTGCCCTGTTTTGCAAATATTAAATGTAATTTGGCTGTTTCCTGGACATGTGATAGGTCACCTCCTGAGAAAGTGGTATTAAGATATCATATGAAACCTCTGTAGTGGCTTTGGTTTTGCTATTTCCCTTAAATCATTTCAACAAACCTGGAAAATTCTGCTCCAGCATTTTTTGTATGTTTTGGGTGGCTTATACTTTTTGTTACCGTGAGTAGTCACATTTCGCTGCAGTTACCTAAAAGAAAATGAGTTGGCATACAAATATTGTGCACTGAGTTGTATTAATCATAATTTTTTTTTCCCAAATGCATATTCTGGCTCACTCAGGTGCACTTTTATGTGCTGAGATTATTTTGTTTCACATGTTGTAAAAAAAATAAGAGAGAAGTTCTTAAGCAGGGGCTCAGTAGCTGAGTGACATTTTGCCTTTATGACAGGAATTACAGTTTCTTTCTATTGTAGCATTAATATATATGAATAATAACCATTCTCATAATTCATGGTGTGTGTGCATGCCTGGGGGAGGGGTTGTTTTCAGTTTTGTTTTTTAATTCATAGAGGAACGCTGATGTAGAAATCAAAAGCCCAGAGTAAAAAGAAAACGTTTC
Organism: Cyrtonyx montezumae; assembly: GCF_038088225.1. Lineage (NCBI taxonomy): Eukaryota > Metazoa > Chordata > Aves > Galliformes > Odontophoridae > Cyrtonyx > Cyrtonyx montezumae. Next base: position 644,926 of record NW_027071870.1, on the reverse strand, counting down.
CAGAATAGTGGAGGCTTTTTTTTTTCTTTCCTTTTCTTTCCTTCTTTCTTACTTCTTTTTTTTTTTAAAGTCTTTGACAATTTGGAAGTAGCACAGTTTGTTTTTATTGTGAAAACTCTCAGGAAGAACAATTCAGAGTCGGTGCCATTATTCCCAACTGAATGGTGCTGGGTTTGTGAAATGGAGCAGCTGCAGTAGTTTTAGCTCTGCTCACAAAACCATTCGCTTTTTAATCAAGAACTTCAGATTCTGAGGTGGCTGTTGGTGATGGAGATGGCCAGCTCTGCCCTGGGAGACAGCTGCAGTATAATTGGGACAGACTATGTGAAACAAATGTAAATGGCGAATGGATGTCTTAAGAGCGGAGCACTCACTAAACTGTAACTGAATTTTTAAAAGGATGAGAAGTACAGACAGGGATTTACTCCACCGTGAAACATTTTACAGACAGTGATGTTCTTACATATATTGCATAAAAGAGAGTTTAAGTCTTGGACATTGGCACGCAGTCCCCGTGTGCAGTAATCCAGGTTTGGGTGATGGTTTTGGTGATGGTAGCTCATCTGAGGTAAAAACTCAGACTGGCAGTTTGCTGTAGAAGAGAATTTTCTAAATAGCAGTGTTTAACTAAACCAAAAATTACCTTGCTTCGCATCATAAATCAGGAAGCGCTGCCCACGTGTTTAAAAAAGAAAAATAAAGAAAAGGAAAAGAAAACATTGGGTTTGAATGTTTTGTCAAAATGTCATAGTCACAGTTAGTGGGGAGCTTTTACTTGGAGCCGGCCAGTTGTGTTTCGTGCTGCACTACACATTCCTCATATACGTGACCAGTTTGCTATGGAGCTGCGGGTGATTGTATGGGCCGGAGCATTTCGCTCTTTCCAGACCAGCTATGTCATTCTCTCGCTGCCTTTTCCATAACATTTAGCTTAACTTTTCTTTTTTTTTAAATACTTTTCTCAACTGAAGAGATCCCTAAAGATAGCAGTCCTTGTGGCAGAGTATTATGTTGCTCCTCGTTGTCCTCCTTTGTTTTCAAACACTTTGTCCCATTTTATGTTTCCGATGAGTGCAGTCTCAAGCCTCTTTGATGCTGACTAATTGAGGGGGGTGGGGAAGACAATGTAAAAGGGTTAATCCGTTACACTGGTATTAATGAGTCAGCTGAATCCCTACCATTCTCTCATTTCTGGTTCACTTAGCACCAGTTATCACAAGTGACACTTGGTTTTATGGGGAGCAAGCTGGGAAGATGGTAGGTAAGGCAGACCTCAGATGAACAGCCTGATCTAAGGTTAATGCAGGTAAATATATTCATGCCATGTGGGCTGAGATAAGAAAATAATCCTGTTTTCCTGCAGGACCCCTTGGGAACGCTGATAGTGTTGGTAGGGCAGTGATATTTTTAGCTGGCACGTGGAAGGGGTGGTGGGGTTGTTTTCTGAACTCTGTTGTGCTGCTGGGCTTCTGGCTGTGGCTGCGCTCACCTGGTGCTGTGCGTTAGAAGTGAGGTGTTGAAAGAGTCATTATTTGCATAGCTTGGCAACTGTGTGCAGGGTCTGTGCAACTGAGGGCCCCTTTTTTAAGTCTGGCATCTCTTGTGAATATTAACACAGCAGTAACATTCCTGTGACCTGTCCTGAGATTTTAATGTATGGTTCTGCCGAAGTATTGAAGAGGTATTAATTCCAAGATGTAGTGTGTTTTTATTACTTTTGATTTCAACTAAGTAAATCAATTAGAGCATCAGGTGCAGAGAAGGAAGTCATGCTTCTGAGCATTGAGTTACTTTTTACAGTGCTTTTTAATAAGTTAGAATTAATTTCAAGCAAGGCAAACTCAGAATCCCTCTTTTATGCATAAAATTGGAAGAAGGTGTAAATCCAGGGAAACATCTGTTTCTGTCCCCTGCTGTTTGTTTTTATCTTCCTTTGATTAAGGCTGAGATCCCTGTTTGCAGCTCATTCTTTTACCGCAGACCTTGTTTTACCTGCAGTGTTGTCCAAAAAGATGCACATGGGGTGGCAGCAATTTGGAATGGACCTCAGGTACTTGGAGCAGAGTGGAGTATCTCTTGTGCTTTGAAGCATTTTCTTCTTCCCAGGTCACTCTAGTGACTGAAGGCTGTAGAAACACACTTGCGACCCTCATCCGAACTTGTTAGTGTCGCAGAGCTTGTCTTCTGATTGCAGCCTTTCAGGAGAGCCACCTGGGTTTGGTCTGTCCCATGCTAAAGAATGCTGTGGAAATCATCACTTACAGGATTGTTTGACTCCATGTACCTTAATTTGGGAGTAGTTCTTCCAATTTAGTCACAGGATGGAAAGAGCATCCCTGCCTGTGAAGCAGGTGTACAACTGCCACTGTTTGGGGAAGTCTGTGGGCAGTAACACCATGGGGAGCCTGCTTTCCTACTTTCAGTGCCTGTGTTGCAGCTGTCCTCCATTCCAATAAAGGAGCCCCCACACAGACTTTGCATTTGTACACAGCTACATTTTAGCAAATTCCAAACCGTTGCTGTCTTCTAACCTCCAGAGTGCTTAGAAAGTTGGAGATAGGTTTTAGGCCTTAGTCCCTGACTGGGGCAGGAATTTTGTCTGACCACAAAAGCTTTAAAGTTAACGACAGTGGGATGTCTTAAAGGCAAAATGCTGTATGCTATCTTCTCCCATGTCTGACCTCACTCATCTTAGAGTTGTTTGTCCAGCAGTGATTTTGAGAGAGGGTGATCTGATTTTACAAGGTTGCTGCCACCCAAAACAAAGGTGCTATTTTCACTCCGGTGAATCTTCCTTTGCCCCAGGTCTAGTGTTTCTTGCACTTTTTTGTGAACCAGCTCAGTTCTCAGACAAAAAGGTGGGTGGATTTCTGTTGAGTTAGGTCACGGCAAGGGCAGTGCCTTCCAGGGAGAGGGAATAATTCCCCTCAGAGGAAGCAAACAGCCTCACGTGGCCTCCCAGGCTGTCCCCCTTATCCAGGTAAAAAAAAAAAAGAAAAGAAAAGAAAAGAAAAGAAAAGAAAAGAAAAGAAAAGAAAAGAAAAGAAAAGAAAAGAAAAGAAAAGAAAAGAAAAGAAAAGAAAAGAAAAGAAAAGAAAAGAAAAGAAAAGAAAAGAAAAGAAAAGAAAAAAGAAAAGGAAAACTAATGACTATATATTGCACAAATATGTTCTCTCTCTGGAAACTTTCCCCATCTTAGTCTATCTGGGCTGATTTTTTGGCCTCCTGAGGGAGGGCCAGGTCCTTCATCCTTCTGCAAACTCTACAGTCTTGCCATTTGATTTTCTGCAATTTTGTGAGTTGTCTTCTTGGTTAGTGTTGTACTCTGCTAATAAATTGAATTGGCTCAAAGAGGTTGAGTGATAAAAAGGGAAAAAAAGAGTGAGCTGCTGGATTGCCTCCTAATGTCTCATCAGGCAGCACTCCTAAGCTACTTCATGCATGGGACTGATGCTAGAGCAACAGCAGAAGTCCTGGACTAGAGAGCTGATCTGATACCCTGCAGATCTTCACTAGCTCCAGAACGGGTGAGGGCAATGGCAGGAACAAACAGCCCAAAGTGGAGAGGAAGGAGGGGCCCACCCATCATGTCAGCCAAGTTGGTGTAACCAGAGCCACGTGTGGGATCTGTCCTGCTGCTGGGCCTGCAGGCACCCAGCCTGTGTTCCCCACCTCTTCCTGGAAGGAGATTGGGGATCAGTTGTCTTCTGAGCAGAAGCTGTGTTCTTCTGGGGAGAAAGGAGTGTCATTTTGTGCTCCTGGCCCTGTATTTCTTTTTTCCTTCTAGTTCTTATTTCATACCTGGCTATATAATAATTGTGGGCAGGTTGTGGCATAAGAATTCTAGGTTCCAAACAGGACATGCTGCTGAGTAGAGCATGTGTAACTGCATCATGTAAACCGGGTTTGGCATTGTTGTGTGAAAATCATTAATCCACCATAGCAGCTGCCTATCATACACAAGTGTTCAGGTCTTTGTGACCTAGAATTTCATCTGCTAGACTTCAGCCAGCTGAATAGAATCCAGCAATGCAGCCCTTTGTGTATGGGCTGGGTTAGTTTGTGGGCTCGTCTTATACGAAGGCAGCACAGTGATACTGTTGGTCTGTGCTTTTGTGAGTACTGAATTCAAAACTGAAATGGTTAGGAACATGGCTAGAAATGGGAAACAATATGATTATTTATGATGGTTTGGGTCTCATCTTTGCGAAATTCTTGGTCTTCAGGGTTCGTTTCAACACACCTTCAATAAAATGCATAAAAATTGCAAACCTTACATACGTACTTGTTGATATACTGCCTAGGGGAGAGGCAGGGCTGCTTCTTTTGGCACATAGAGCTGTGAGCCTGACTCAGCCACGATGTGAAAACTCACCCTGGAGTAGGGTGTTCACGCTGCAGACTGAATGGCATTTCTTCAGACAGTAGCCAGGAGGGAGTTGCTGGAAGTGTGTAGTTTGTTTCTGTAGGGTGGCCTTGTCTGCTTTTGTTGCATTGGGTTTTGAAATAGATATTCTGTTCTAACTGTGTTGTGTGAAAACTTTTTGCAGAAAAGTTCCACGTGCTGTGTGTACCTTCCTGAGAACTTTCCCTTAGGAAGGGGTTGATGTACTGTGTAAGGGTATATGATCACTGCCATCAGACAGCTGTAGCAATTGATGACAAAAGTTCAGGGAGCTGTGGCCTTTTTTCATTTTTTCAGTTTGTGATAAGAATACAATACAAAGCCCTGGCAATTATTTTTTTCTGTGTGAAAAAAAAATTGAATATTGCACAATTCTTCTGCTGAATTTTTGCTCTTTGCTTTGTGGGCAGTGTTAGTGTCAGTTTTTTTTGTGTTCAGGGAAATGTTTTGCTGTTTCATTGAAAACCCAAGCAAAAACATACCAGCCAAATCTTTTCATCTATTATCTTCGTAAATTGATATTTTAGTGTGTGCGTGTGTTTTGTTTAAGACAATGGGAACTAAGCTTCTTTGTCTTTTCAGAAATTCTTATTTGTCCCCTTTTTGTCCACCGTAATAGTTTCTGCTTTCTTCATTGCAATATTTTAGGAGATTTTGCTAGCACTTCTTCATACCGATGCTTGAAATTTTTATGAATTGATGCCACTCTGTGTAATGTTGGCATGTAATTGAAAAGGTTTTAATGTACTGAAGCCAAACATATTAGAATATTGTGAATACTTGATGCTGTTTCTCTCATTGCCTTTCAAATCAAGTGGTCTACTGATAATATGTTGAAGTGAACATTTCCACATTGTTTACATACAAGTCAAAGGTAAACAAGAAGTTCCATAATGTAGTTTCTCCTACAAAGCTGGCTTTAAAATAAAGTTCCTAGAAATACTAAACCAGCTTAAAGCCCCTCCCTCCCCCCCAAAAAAAAATAGTAATTGGAAAATAACACTTTAATCCAAGTTAATCCACATTATTGACCTTCGTACTCTAAATAAATAAATAAGTACATAAAATTATGTTGTCCTTTAATCATCTGTGAAGCTGGTTGTTCATGAGAAAAGTCTGCCCAAAGATTAGCTGCTGTACTGTTTTTGCCTTTTCTGAGGACCAGTAAATGGATTTATGTTTTATTTCGTGTGGAGACTGCCTAATTCTTAACCTTGGTTTGCCTTTAGATTTTAGATCTCCTTCCTGAGGCTGAGGTAGTTCAGAAGGTGGTAGTGATACAATGAAATCAATGCTGTAAACCAAAACTAATATTTCAAGGAGCTTTAGAGGCAGAGGTGCTTGAATAATGTCTTATAATTGCTTTTGGATGTAAGTTTTCCTTCTTTCATGTTGAGAACCATTGTGTAAAACCTTTAGATATATTCATAAATTTGTATTTGCTACTACACAAACTCCAAACAGAGTTTTTACCCTTCTTTTTAGAGGAAAACAAAATATACTATGCTCAAAAATATACTGCAAACACATATTTGAAATGCAAAAACAACAATGGATGTAACATTATATTTTCCCCTTAGAACTACCATTATATATGTAATTGTCCCAGTCATACAGGATCCCAGCAGTAAGGTTGCCTTCTGGAAAATCACTCAGACAAATGAAGGGTAGACAAACTTCTTGAGCCAAAATACTCTTAGCCTTGTCAAAAACATGTTGAAGAGAAGTTTTGATATTATGACTTAACTTTTGGCATCAGGTATATTGATGCCTGTGAGTCACATGTACACGTACAAACGTGTGTATCAGTGAATCCATATAACTTTATATGAGTTGTTAATTTTTTAAATTGGTTCTGTCTAATTTTGTTTCAGAACTGAGTGGAGCACTGCTACGTCTGGGAGGATGGTAGCACTCTAAATTGGAAATGATTACTTTGGGGAAGATTTCTTAGAATTATGTATTGTAAAAAAGTTACCCTAAATGAGTGTTCTGTCCTCTATATTAGTTCTTCTCCTAATAAGCTTTCAGAGAGTTTAGAAGACAAAAATGTTCTCAACGACTAATGTGAGTTGTAGATAACTGCTCATGGATGGAGGCAGATTGTTGGGATAAGGCTGTGTATGAACGTCTGCTGACTGCAAAACTCAAACACTGTAAAACTCCCACAGCAGTTAGTGGGTTCTTGGTCTCTTTTTACTGCCCAGCTGCAGATGATTATATTTTCAAAGATCTAATTCTTCTATATCTGTGCCACTTTCAGCCGTATTTGACAGTGTTTTCCTGTCTTATCAGGGACAGAAGTTTGATCATGTAAATCTAATTCCTTAGGAAGCTAGCTTATATTTGCAATATTTGTTGATTTGCATTTATGCAGCAGCTCTCACATGCAAATATGAGACTATCGACACCAAAATTTTTGATAGACAAGTCATTTCAATACACGCTGGAACTAGTGGTGTGGCAGTTACACTGGCAAACTACACTGCAGACTTTTACATGCTAGGACAACACTCTCCTGGCCTGACCAATGTGTCCGCCAGTATGCTGTTTTCTTCTGACCAGTATGAATGAACCACACCATAAATAAAACAGGAGGAGGCCTCAGCCTCATGACGAAATGCAGGCAGTAAAAAAATCTTTATTTCATTGTGAAAAGTTGATTTTATTATCAGTGTTTCCCTCTAGCTTAGTTGGATTAGTAGCAAGAAAATAATACTGCTAAAATGTTTTTAGGGGAACGTTGCTCACTGGCTGCATATTCTGTGAGCTGTACTATTGTCTTCAGCTAAGTTTGTTGTTGTTACTGTTTCCACATGGCCTTTTACTGCTTGCTCATCAGGAACCAAGGAGGTAAAGACGTTTATTGTTCTGAGTTTAAACTTTTTATCATCCTTCCAATCAATGTAAGAAAATGCAAGAGAGATTGTGTAGGTCATGACTTCCATATCCTCATAAAAGGTAAAGATGCAGTTAGGCAAGAGAAATAGAGCAAATAAAGGCAGAGAGTTTTATCTTTACCTCCCTCCCTTGGAAAAGCAAAAAGGATCCAAGAAGAGACTGTAACCCTAAGAGAGCTTTCAAACTGCTTCTTTTGCAGTTGCTGCATGCCAGACAAAGGTGGATTATAATGAGTCACTACCCAGGAAGCAAATTTGAGAGTGGGGTGGAAAGGAAAGAGATAATAAGTCTAAACTTTTCCAAACATCTAAAAATTTAAGGGACTTCTTGTTTTTTTTTAACCTGAAAACAATCTAGTTATTCTATGAGATGATTACTGTGGCAGTAAGCTCTTAGTGATTATTCAAACAGTAAGTCTAAAGAAAGAAGAAATTAATTTATAAAACTTTTCTTAAAAAATAAAGTAAAATGAGGTACGTTAAATAGCTTGCTTCCCCAATAAAGTACGATTCACTTGGGCTTGGAAGGTTACATTTGTTTTCATATGAGGAGAAGGTGAATGACAGGAAGAACTGAAGATTCTCTAGTAATTTCAGGAACTGCAAGTGAAGGAATGTGGAGGTTGGCCTATGGCAGCTAATCCATGCATGCCAGGCAATCGGGTAAAATTTTTTTAGAGACAACATTCATGAAAAATGTTAGCATGTAATAGATATGCTGTGGATTATCTGTGGAGCACTATCAGTTTAACACAGGATGAGTAGGGAAGTGTTTGGAAGCTCTCCCTTGGACATGGGCACATGCGTCCAGATGAGTGTGACTGTCGGATCAGGTGACTTGGAGGACATACAGTTCTGTGGCATGGCTGGTGTTTTCAACTTCTTGCTTATAAAGTGATTGAATGTGTCCTAAGCCCTTAAACTCACTGCACTGGTTGCTTCAGCACTAAAGATGTATTGGATAGGGAGACACTGATAACAATCTAAGATAAGGAAGGTGTGGCAGCCTGTGAAGTAATGAACTCAAGAACAGGATTTCCAAACAGCAAAATGGAAGAGTGAGGTCTGCTGAAAGCGGTGAAGGAATTCAGTGGTTCTGTGGGCTACTTGGAAAAGTTGGTAGGAGCACGTAAAGGAGAAGGTGCTTGCATGGAAGCATCGCACCAGAATGGGATTGATCCCCAGTGTTTCTTTTTGCTTGGCATGGAAGCATCATGATTGCTTTTCCTCTTAGTAAGGACTGGACCTCTGGCAAATGCAAAATGCTCATGATAATGTTTACCTTGTTAGATATTTCTACCTCTTCTTTCACAAGTTTGAAGAAATCATTATTTCAGAGTTCTTACTCTGCAGTGTTTATATAAATTTTCTTATGGTTCTTCAGAACAATTAGTGAAGATACTGTTAAGTTTTTTTCCTGCTAAAAGCTTCATTTATGGGCATCTCAATACCAAGCTACAAAAGCAATGTTGAAATTCAGTATAAGGCTGACAAGATTTACTGCAGACCTGCTTAGACTAACACAGACCTGTGCTTTAGTGTGGGCTTACACAGACTTCCTTCTCATTCACCCTTGTGCTGCATGAACTCTTAAACTCTTGGTTTGCTTGGTGTTGCAGCTGTGAAGAATCTTTTTGCTGATATATTGAATTTTAAGAGGGTATTATTAGCTTGTTGAAATGAAACTGCTGTTGATATGAAAACCTCTAACATGAAACCAGGATGAGACGATCTGAAACTAAGATGACTTCATTGTTTTGCCAACTATATATATTCTTATAAGTCTACTATGTCTTGGTCATGAAGCTGACGAGAATTAATGTGAAGTTTGTATAGCACAAATGCTGTACGAACTGGTAGTCCCATTTTAAGAAAAGAGAACCACCCATCCATCTGTGCCCCATCTCTCCCACTGAGGAAGCCAGCACATGGCCAGTGCCTTATTTGGCTGAGGTAGATTAGTGAGTAATATTCTGGATTGGCAGCTCAGCACTCTTCTCTGGCACTAAATGTGTCTTTGGACTTTTCTTGTAAGGAACCACAGCAGTTGAGACAAAGCTTGAGGCTGGAAATAGTGGTGAGGAGAATAGCAGCAAAATGGCATCCATTGCTGGTTGCCCATCTGCTGTATGCACAAAGAAAGCAAGAGGAAGTTTTTAATAAATCACCTTGGAGTTAGACTGGAAGCCAACGGATGCTCAAGGAGCTGGAAGCTACTAAATGAGGCAGGAGAAGAGCAATGCTATCAAACCCCTTTGCACAGAAGCGAGGTTGTTGGGGGACCTGAGAGTCATATTTTCAGAGGGGGGAGGGATTTACAATACTGAAATACCTCCCTAGATTGGCACCATAATAGCATTGCATCTGTCAGTGAACTGAACTGAAGTTTGACGTTCTCTTATTGACTTAAGATTGCTGTGTCTATCTCAGTGAAGGAGGAGAAGATTTCTGAGTAGGAAAAAGGGGTGAGAGATTGCAATAAAACCTCTATGCTTCCATACCATCAGCATCTGCTGTTTTCAGATCCTGCTAATCCTCTATTAGAATTATTTGTCTTTTTATTTCCAACCAGGAGTCAGAATACTATTTGTTCCTGCCATTTTTCGGTAGGAAAGAAAAAGTGGTAACTAGCAAGAAATAGTTAAACTAAATAGAGTATAATGGAAAATAACAATCTTCCTTTTGAAGCTGAAGGTGGAAATTTTTGTATTTGGTATCTCATTACCTCATGCTGTGTTGCACATGGTTCACTTTCTCATCTGATTCTTGTACACACCAGGACAAATGGCAGCCTAAGTTAAAGAAGGCTCTAACCTGTATTTACAGTTCATTTCTCTTTTTTAGACTGAGGGTGGGATAGACTTTTAAGTGCTGTGTGTTGATCAAGAGACTACACAGCGTGAGGATGACAAAATGCTGGGAGAGGAAAGAGTATAAATAGAAACCCCACTTCCTTGTTGAGTAGAAGCCAAACTTGTGGTTGAACCTTTATATACAAGAGTCCCTGAGGTCCGGATAGGCAGCTAAATGCCAACTGTTGAAGATGCCAAAAGTGAGACCTGAGGGATGCCAAAAATTCTTGAGATCTGAGTGGGTTGTACATACTGCAGACTAGCCTGGGTGTTCCTTTCCTGGTCAACACCTGTCTGCAGTTCATGGAAAAGAAGAAAGTACTGGTGGAACCTGGGGAACGTTGGTGTGAATCCAGCACAGAGTGAAAGAAAAAACCCGTGTCTGACCTTCGAGTGCAACATCATTCATTTGGACCTGAAAGAGGCTTAATATAGCTTATAAACAGCCTCCCAAGGCTGAGTAGTGGGAACATCTGGAAAGCAGGATAATTGTCTACTGCTCTCTTTTCAAATTTGAAAATATATTTCCATTGTTCATTGTCCATTGTAAGAGAATAAGCATGATTTTTTTCCTGATAAATTTTCCAAGTGATCTCCTATATGTCACTGATGATGCTGCTGATGTTTGAAACACATTACTTTGCACACATCCCTTCATTATTAATGCTTAGATTTTCAAAATAGTACATGATGTATTAAATATGTGACTTCAGTTTTTTTAGTATGAATTTTATGACTAAAACATAATGCTTTCAAACCAAAGGGTGTATGAGCCAGAATCTAATTGTCTTGTAAAATGAATCATTTTGCCTGTTATCTCTTCATTAAAATACAGCTTTAAACTTGCTCTAGTTCAAACAAATTAATTCAAATCTTATTGCCTATATTTATATGGAGGTTAGGCAGGATGATTATGGTAGTCCCTCTGGCTTTATCTATCAACAAATTCACTTCTGATGAAAGGCTGGATGGGGAGTGCTGGTAGCCCTGCCTACTGAGGTCATGTATTCGTGATTTTTTCAGAGCCAGATCTCCTTTGCTTAGTTTGGCAACATTATAATTACATATCTATTTATATCAGGAATGTGTAGAAGTGTTTTATGTTTTTCTTTTGGTCAAAGACTATAAACTTGAATTTGTAAGGTGCTCTAAAGAACCCATTTTAGTTCTCGCTCCCAAGAGTCTGCTCTCATGAGATGTCTGTCTGTTTGGGGTTCACCTTCTTCCACCATCCTAACTTCTGAGTTGACAAGATTACAGGGAGAAAAGGAAAACCAGATCAGAGGGAAGCATTTGAGAAGCTGAGATGGACAAAGGAAGAGATGACTTGCAGTTAAGGAAGAGATTAGAATGGAGGTCAATGGGAAACCAAGGCAAGCAGAACAAAAAAATTGGGGATGGCAAAACAAGATGGGTTGGTTATGGCAAACATGATAAGGCTGAGAACTGGTGGAGCTAGGAGGGCTTGAGCTTGGGGAGATACATGAAAGTTAATTCATCACTGGGGCTAATAGAAATGAGGATGATTGATCTGTTTGGATACTTCAGATAGGAACCAGTCAAAAAATAAAACCAGGAATAGTGCTTTCTCCAGAAAACTGTTCTGTTCTCGTGGACATCTTAGGATGTTTAGTCTACAGCTGCCTATAACTTCATTAACTCAAATCATACCCATATTTATGAATATTCATAAGTTATATTTGCAGGACTATATGCCTGAAAATGGGGAAAGATACTAAGGTTTTCCCATTTTCTTTTTTTTTTTCTTTTTAGCAAGCAGATCTGCACTGGAGTTCAGGTTACAAAGTCAACTTGAATTGTGAAACTTATCACCCGTGGGAGCTGGATGTCAGAGTTCGAAGTGAAAAGATACTTCATTTCTCTCCCAATAAGCTATCCTTGTTCTTTATTTTCTTGTGATCATTTTTACATTTTTGATCTTTTGGTCCTGATTTCAAGCTACAATTTTTTTTCATCTTAAGGAAAACTAATCACAGGAAGAAGAATATATTCTGGATAGCATTAGCACATATCAAATTTGTCTTTTGTTTCTTCAAATATAAAAGCTTTCAAGTGCTTTCTAAGGACGATCTGTAAGGACAAGGAGAAAAAAATTCCCTTGTAACTCTCTTTTGCTAAGTTTATGCATACACCCAGCTATACCCAATGTGAGTCATCTCAGTGATCTCAATTAGCTGTCCCTTTGCTCCTCATAGGCTAACCAGCTCTGCCCTTTCACTCTTGATTAGGCTTTGTCCAGCTTGCTACAGCCTGCTCACATCTTTTCAAGGCTCCGTGCAGCCAGCACATGTTCCCCTGACAAATCCTGATCTCAGGGAGGGGTATCCTGTGTTTTTCCTCCTGCATTTTTTATTGAATGTAGAACTGGGAAGGAGCACAAAAGGTCATTCATCCTCCTTGTCTTGGCAGGACTGGAAGCATTCATAACAGATGTTTCTTCAGCCTCTTTCAAAAATCCATCAGAGATGGACATTCCAATGCTTCCTCAGGTAGTTGATTCTTAAGCAGCCTTACTTCTGGAGAAGCAGATCTAAAGCTCAATTTGCTAGTTTAAACTTGTTTGCAGATGTACCAAGAATATCTTTTACTCTCCTCTTCATGCACCTGCTGACTATTTTCATCCCTTCTCAAGTTTTAGGGATATTTCATTGCAGGTAGCATTGTCAAGGCCTCTGTTAGTTTTTCTTTGCAGTCCTCTCCTTCATTACACATGTAAACTAAAGGTTTGATATACTTTCTTCTCATGGCCATTACTTATATCATTATCTTGTAGGTGCTTACAAATTCTGTTTTTCAGAGTACCATGGGGAAGAAATGCAGATAAACTGACTCCCAATCTCTTTTGTTCTCTTCCCACTTCTTTTCCACTCCTCCCACCCCCTTCCTTTTTTAAAAGACGTGATGTGAATGTGAGTACTTCGGAGTATTTTATATAAAGAATTACTAGTTTACTGAAAAGCATTTTTCAGTTCCAGAAAAGGTCTTGACAAGCTAAGACATTAATGGAGCTAGTAGGCATTAGTGACCTACAACTATTAAAATATATGAAAAGCATACCTAATGGCTAAACATTGCTATTTGTTTTTATAAGAAATTTTACTAGGTATTGCATTGTACCCAAGGGTCCTTGGGGGTGAGTGGCAGCATGATACAAGGCTGCATGGACCCGGGTGCCACCAGTTCACTGGACATGAGCAGAAGCTGGCTGCTGTCCTGGTGGGCTCTTCCACGTGCCCAACTTCTAGCTCAGCCTCTGGGGAAAATGAACAGCAAAGCCCGAAGTACAGGCTTACCAAAGGAGTGAAACTAAAGTAATTTGAACCCTTTCATTTACAACTGTGGCTGCAGGACTCTAAGAATGCGGGCTTTCAAAATAATCTGCTGCAGAAAGCACCATCAGTTCAAATAAAAATAAAACCAGAATTATGCAACTGAATCTTTTTCATCTTTCTAAGTTGTCTCTGACAGACTATTTGCTGAATAGCACTAACAGCATAAGGAGATAAACAACGGGATCTTCACAATTTCTTGTACAGCTTCTCAGACAATCACAGAAGACAGGCTGAGTGGGTTGTTTGTTTTTAGTGATTGGTAGATTTGTTTTAGTAGATTTACATTTTTAAGAAAGTTACTAATGTTACCTCTCTTTCTAATACCAATTTAATTACTCTATCTCTAGTTTATTCCTGAGATCTGCCCATCTTAGATTGGCACCAGCTGCACCTTTTCAGATCAACTGGAATCTGTGTCATCAGTGACATCCTGGGCAGACGTAGCCATCTCCGTGCCATGAGAGAAGGGTAGTGGCCAGCCTGTCCTCCAGTAATTTCCCTAGATGGCCAAAACCAGGGAATTGCTTTGTGTATGCTGCTCCTCTTTTGTGGCATTCCTGCAGTTATCCCCTGTACAGTACCTAGGTTGTAGATGAGAGTGGACTGGCCGTTCATGTATCCTCCTAGCTTGACCTGTACCTGAAACATGACTGACACAGGGCCCAGCTGTGGCCCTTGCACCAGATCCTCATACTGCTGCATCTCTTCTGCTTGACATGTCACCATTGTTAGAGCTCAATGGTCCTGAAGTCTTCAAAAAGAGAAAACCCTGCTTTCTTTATTTTTATTTGTTTGTATTTTTCAGTTTAATTGATAGGGACATATTTATATTCCTAGTTCTTGCAGACTACTTCTCAATGTTTGTTTCCTTGTGTTCCGTGTAAAATATAACTGTGGCAGAAGAGTTCTCCCTTTCTGAAGAAATTGTACGATTTGATTTTAAAAAGACTCAAGATGTTTTCCTTCTCCCTGACATCTGAAGGATTTTAGTGATTTAATGGGCATTTTTCTGACTTTGATAGGTGACACAGCTGATGATCAAAACAGAGAGACAAAGGACAAAACTTCGTTTCCTGAGTCCAGACCGATGTACAACCAACCTCCACAGGTAGGAGACTATTCCTTTACTCATACATGAGGAAACTTTGATATCATCTCATGTGAGAAGCATGAATGTCCTGCAGAAGGTTTCAGCATGTTCATATCTGTCAACTAAGTGCCTGCTCAGCCTTTCTTTCCATCTATCATAAATGAAGCATTGTTCATATTTAGATGGCAATACTGTCACGACCACCAATACTGAATGGGACAAGATACAGATAAAAGGCTGGACTGTGTGGTTATTGCTGTGTCTCTTGTATTTATGCTTGAGATTTGCAACAATGAAAGTGTGGCTAGACTGCTAATGAATTGCATACAAGTGTTGGTGTGGTGAGCAGTGGTGGAAAATCTCAGACGTTTACATGAGTCATTTCCACAGCTACCATTGCAAGTTACATGCTGTAAATGTGTGAGTGTAATGGACTTCCTTTACTGTGTGTTTGCTTTCTGTTTCAGTGCTGCGTGGCTGTAAATATGAACTTTTTTTTCTTTAGCTTGTTTATTTAATATTTAATCTATGTATACCTTTCCAAAAGATTTTAGCATATGGCATACACATATTTTTTTCTTTATCACTTCCTCTGAAAGTGTTTTTGCAATAAGTATGAGCCTGTTTTCAATTGCTGCATAGTCTTAGATAATTGCAAGATAACATTTCACTTTATTTTTGATGCTTTTGTGGCACTTTTTTTTCGTCTTAACCCATTATTTCCCTGTCTCATTCTCATAACAGAACTAACCGTGTCTCTCTGTCTTCCCAGTGCCATTGTAATATTTATTACTGTTAAGCCCTTGTAAGCCTTTGGTGTACCAGAGGTGTGTGTGTCAGTGTTGCTAATCTAAGAGCAGACAATGCCTGTGGGAGTGCACTCTAGATTCTCATTTTTTAATTTTAAATTAAAAACTCTGCCTTGTATGGAATTTTTTTTTCAAGTAGTGAATGCTTGCCTTTTGATGACATCGGTTTATAAATTAGTTAGAGTTAATAGCAAAACTTTAGTCTGATATCTGAATCCATGCACATCTGAGCAAGGTGTGTTGCCATTTTGAGGCAGTAAAATGCCATGGTATTGTAGTTACTGACTGCACATAATTTCCCTTAATGTGGTGCTCTCAGTAGGTGTTTTGAGCTGCCAGCCATTGTAGTTCTGTGGAGCTTCAAAGTAGGAACTGCATGGTTATGAGTTGGAGGAAAGAAGCAGTTTTCAAAATAAAATAGCAAGTATTATCATGACAATAAAATAAGTATTTATTTTAATTTTTATATTGAAAGACTTTCATGTCACAAGAATGCTTGTATGAATCAGCATCAGTTAAATGAAGAGATAGTATTTTAATTCCAGTCTCTGGGTTTCACATGTTTGGACTTCATGTTTACTTAAAAGAACTTTTCAAATTAAATGGAAATGAAATCGATAGTTTGGGCTGTTAGGAAAGCAGTATTTATATTTACAGCAGTGAGTGTATTTTTATAAATCTGTGGGAGAAATCTATCTGTTTAAGAAAACTGGAAAAGAATTGTGTTATACACTTAGTATGTCATAGAGGCATGGAACATTAACTGAAATAATAAACTTGTTAGCATTAAAACAAGAACACTTCAGAAACGTGGTGCATTATATTAAGCTGCACAGTAATACCAGATGTTTCTCATGCATAGCTGGACAGAAAAGTTGCTGGAAACTTGCTTGTGTTTTTGCACGTTTTCCATTTGACAACTTAATAGGTGTTGACTTTGTGGGACATGAAGAAGTTCTTTTAGAAATATGATTTAAAGAATAAAGTCATACTTTGTTTACGGGTCACTTCCTTATCTGAGAGGGAAATGAGGTTGTGTTTGATTTGTGAAGAATGTGTTTTCTGGAGTATGGTTTTGTAACCACTGTAATCTTTGGAATTTCCCACTCGCTTGGGTACTACAGGATTCATTTTCTGCACAATTATTGAATTCTCAAGTACACGTGTTTGTACAGTATTGCTTAATTTACATAAAACTAATGCAACTAGCAACATTTAACAGAAGCTTCTGTAGTAATGGCTGTCCCTGCAGTCTGCATTGCTTAGTGAGGTTTTCATCCTGCGTGTGCTGCTGTTAGAGGAACTGCAGATATCTACAACCTCCTTGAAGGAAGGGTGTTTTCACTGGCCAGCTCCACTCTGCTACAGAGTGGGAACAGAATCTGCTGTGAAGAGTCCCATGTGGAGCATCTTCTGCATCACCAGCTTGCAAAGGTCCTTATGTCCAGCTAATCCCAGGGAACTTGGATGTCAGGCAGGGTAATGAGTACTCAGGCCACCATTAAGCACACAGCATTCCACAAACGGGCACCATCCCCATTAAGCTGAGCCATCCCACAAGCACATGCCATCCCACAGAAGCTGCTTCAGGCTGGTGGGCTACAAGTTGCATGCACATTTAAGTGCTTTTCTGGATGGGGGCCAAAGTGCTCAGTGCTCTGAGGGACTGAGAACTTAAATGAGTCTCTTTGTGACCGTGAAACACAAAGCTTCTAGATGTAACTGCAACACCATCACAATAGAAAGAGATATTATGGATTTTTTGGGGGGTTTTCCATTATTATAGAACAACTTCCAGATCATTCAATCTTTATGTGCTTTCATTGGGAATTTAAGGTTGCAGAAAGTGAAGTGGAAGTGATTAGTTTTGTGTATGTGGAGTGCTAGAAGCCCCAGTGTTGTGGTGGGGTTATTTTGGATAATGAGCTGTTCCATTGGTAAAGCAAATTAGTGCAACCGTGTATTTCTATCCTACTGTGAGAGCAATTACATAGCACATCTATTAGGAGACATGAAAAATATTTTTGACAGATGGTATGGCTGTGAATTAGGATTTATGAAGATTATTGTATGTCTGGTGTGCGGGGCACCTGGGATTATTAAATTGATGCAAGAAAGAAAAAGAAATCTGATAATAGCTGCAGTGTTTTGCATCTCCCTACTGTCACCTTAAGAAGCAGTTCATGTTTATTTGATATTGCTCTTCTGGATAATCTGACATACGCTCTTTAGCCAACAGATGTCAGCAGATTTAATGGGTGGAAACCATACCAGTAAGTGTATTAAAATAAACCACCAAAAATGAGAACCACATTTAGATTATGAATTAAGATATTTTTCTCATACTGTACATTGGTTTTTGTTTTTCTTTGTACTCCTGTTCCTCCCTCAAATACTTAATCGCTATTGCCTTCTATCTAAGGAGCTTGTTAAATGCTTTCTAGGGCAAGAGAGAATCCTCAAAGGGATTGCTTAATCCATAAGTACCTAATTTATATGTTGTTGTTATAGCCACTCTTAATTATATACCTTGCTGTGATACTTATCATCATAGTACATAGCTTTTGTCAGGAATTGGAGTAGTTCTGTTACAGATCTTGTGACCTTTCTTAGCATAATTTAATACTACAAACTGAGAACGTAGCAGATAGAAGGGCCATGTTTCCTGAAGGAAATTTACAATTATCTGTGGCTTTCTGCATGGAGACACTAGTGTGCACCACTTAGGCTGAATTTCCAAATAAATTAGAAAAATACCAAACTTTTCTATCAGAATTTGCAGATAATATCCTCATCACATCGATCCTTTTTAAAGCTCTGCTACTTAAGGATTCCACATAAACGTAAGTGACAGTTTCTTTGGCTGCATTTGTTAATTGGGAAGACAGAAACACTATTAAGATACAAAATGTCAAGGAAGAGATAGTGGAAGTTGAGTGCACAGCGTTAAAGTGATGAAAAAAAAAAGAATTTGTTGTTACTTCTACTGTTCTGAAGAAATAGCAAGTATTGCTGGGGGTGACAGACTTTGAAGGTCTCCTTTAGAGCAGATCATCTGATATAATTACAGTATATTAATAATGCTAATGTTACCTTCTTTTCCTTTTAAATATATGTGAATGCTAATGAGTTTTTCTAGACCTTTTATTGTCCAGTGTTTACTGAAGCTTGGCTGTCATGAGTATTTTTACAAGTTAGCAGAAAATGAGCAATTGCTGATTGTGCCTCCATTCAGTCACAGAGCTCTTCGGTTTTGGTTCAAAGTTTCTGTATTTAAAAGCTCAGAATGGATGTTTTGGACTAGTTTTACTACATTTTAAATCCTTCACATTTGCTTTAGAGATGGTGGTTGATATATCAAAATCAGTACAAAATTATTGGCCAGTGTTTGTGGTTAGTCTGCTCCACTTTGACAAATGCTAATGTTTATAGAAAATGTAATTAAAAAAAATAAAATAAAAGCCTTCTTAAGCAGGGATTCTAGCTGTGTCCTGGTTAGATTAATTGCTTGTCATATGTCATATTAAATACAAGTATTTCTTCTTTACCTATAAAGCCCTTAAATCACATTGGTCCATATTTTCTCTCTTCTTAATTGGGCATGTAAGCAGTAATCACTTAATGAAATTATCCACTCTTAGGAGGGACTAGAATAAGACATACTTTTCTCTGAATGCTGGTACCTTCAGAAGAAAGATCTGTTTTACTCGGCTGTTGTGCATGATTTTAAGCTCTAGGAAGTGGAAGTTTTACCTTACTTTTAAAGGGAGATTAATAGTTTTCAGCTTTGATGGTTGCAAAGGATAAAATCTTTCTTAGCTCCCTCCATCTTTTGCATGTATACTACTTAGCTGGGGAACTTGCATTTACTGTGCAGACACAGATTAAGAGTGCCTATGAAGCAGAGTTACTGTATGATAAGAAAGTCACACTCTATGGTTGTGATCTTCCTGAGAAAGAAGGTAAACAGCCCAGTCAGCTGAAAATCAGCTATTGCACCATAATAACATGTGTACTTTGTAAAGCTTAATTACACTGTATGTATTACTACCTGTTTTATCATCAAAATATCTAAAATATCAAATAGAGTCAACCAGTAAGAGCTGGTCATGTCTTAGAAGAGTACCACCTTGTAGGAGTTTTTTCAGTTCTGAAATGATTAGTTAAAAGTTACCTGTGAAACATCGTAGACAATTGGGCTTACTTCAGATCTGTAGTAACTATAGTAATGTCAAGAATGCTGTCAAATGACTTTTTTTTTATTTTTATAAAGAGAAGTATTATATTTTTAGCTATAGGGAACTGGATTGGGAATGGAGAGATGTGAATAAATGTGGCTGCCTCCAGCTTCCTCTCTTATGAGGAATAGTTCATTTTCAAAATAAAAAAGTAACACAGCTTTATTACAAAACATTTTTGTACAGTACTTTGCAAGTTAGTGCTACTTGTAACTAAGTCCCTTTGTTTAATTTACCTTGAGGTTGCTCAACGTTCTTTTAAAAGGAGCTTTGAGTGTTCTTTGTGGCTGGAATACACTTGTAACCAGGAGCATAGCCCCAGCAGAGACATTTGAGATCCCTACGGCCCGCTGCCATGCTCCAGCTCCAAGTCAGGCTGTTGTGGTCTGCCCACTGGTGGAGTTTGTGCAACAGGAGACAAAACTACATCCTGTAATAAAAAAAATGGCCAACAGCTGTCATGGATTTTCATTGTTTAGTGCCTATAATTAGCACCGTACACACCCACACGTAGAACTTAATAACATGGTAAAATTGTCCTGATTTGCAGTCTCTTCATTTTTGAGAGCCAGGCTCTCATAAAGGCACGCATTCTCCATGTGACGGCCAAGGCATGTGTATGCAGAAACACAGTCTGCTTACCTTGCTATTTCGTTTGGGCAGAGATTCATTGTACACTTACTGTAATTGCGTGCTTATTCAGTTACATTGGATTAATATTTGTAAAGTAGATGCTCAAATTGGATGCCCAGATGTTCACATTTTGAGGCTTTGTCTAATTTTGGAATCTTCTGACTAACTTAATCCCTAGATAAAACGACTGATTATCCTGTATCTCTGGCCCAAACACATGCGGTTGGACTAAAAGCCAGTAATGCTGGTTCACTTCGCTGCTGTCAACACATTGATTGGTCAGTCATCCTGCCTCTGGGAGTAACCCTTCTGGGCTTTCAAAATATTAAAATTGATCTAAAATACATTGTAGATCATACATCACTTGATGAAACACCCTGCTAATACAGCCTGATGGAACTGTGATATTTACAATGTGATGCATTAGTGTAAAATGGTGGCTGAAAGACCACAGTATAGGTCAGCTTATTAATAATTACTCTAAACATCACATAAGTAAAGTAACAGTATCCTTAGGTTAGTGTCTCTGCCTCTATCAGGGATAAAAAAAAAAAAAAGTAAAACAAAAGCCAGCAACAGCAATAGCCAGTCCATTTTAATGGAAAGGAAAGAATGATGGGAAAACTGCCTTGTTTCAGTCCAAAATTGGTGAGAAGGGAATATGTTTTTGTGTAGTTTCCATCAGTGTGATTTGTTCCTTTCCCTCAGAACTTCACCACTCCTCCACTGTACTGGATTTTAAAAAGACTGTCCACTGGGTAGCTCATAGCTATATTTGTTCTGAGGTACTTTTTAATTATATATGAAGATAAAATGGGCTTGTTTGCTGATTTTTGTTTGATTCCACGATTATAAATTTTAAGAATACTTTTCTAGTGTCACAATGCAAATAGTAGACCTGCTTGATAAAAACGAATCTATTTTAAGTATTGAAAAATTGCCCTTTCTTTTCACTGTGGTCCATTTGTCTTCCTTTCACAGAGAACCAGAAGGTCGGCAGAATTTGTTTCTTTTTGCTTTATTTACTCCTCTCCTCTGAAAGTCATATTCCTCTCATCCGTGTGTCTCAGATTTGTAATCTTTTTCTGTAATCACTACAGACAGTTAATAATTTCAGAAGGCCAAATTCAAGGCCATTTCCTTTTTCTTTCCTCTTGCAGTAGATGGAAGTTACCTACCTGTATTTTTCCTCTCATTGATATTTACACTGTAGGGTGACATGTCATTGTTTAGACTCATGGAGAGACTGACTTTTCTTCTGAAACAATAACACCATTTTAACTTCTGATTTAGGCAGCTTTTCTCACTTGGTTTAATTTGCTGAAAAAATTACTGACTTTTTTAGTGAAACCATGCTTGCTAAATATTTTCTTACTAACCTTTTATTTTCATTTAACTTTTCTAAGTTCTTTTCTCAGGTAGATTTTTTCCTTACCCATTCCAGTCCTTGGATTTTCATACACATGGAATATTGTCATAGAATGCAGTGTGGCCCCTCTTTCAGAGGTTCTGCTCCATGACACTGTGCTATTTCAGAGAGAATTTCATCCTCCCCCTGCCATTGTAGCTCGCCATTGTGGAGCTTCTGCCATAACAGGGATTGGGAACAAGAGATAAAGATGTGGAGGCAGGGACTCCATCTGTCTTCGCTCCTCCTGGTCAGACATCAGCTGCCCCAAAAGCCTTCAGGATATTTCTTTTTTTCGTCTAGTGCAATTTGGAGAAACTCAAATTTTGTCATTAACCACAGAGATCAAATGTAGCTGCTAACTTTAAACTGATTATTTAAAAACTGTTTACTTAAATATGCAACCAAAGTTGTATAGAGAAATCAATAAAGACAGAGATGATACAAAGAAATGAACAGTTAAAAATACAACCTTTGCTCCTGATTTCCACTCTATTGAAAGAGTATTTTCTAGAGGTATACTTACATTCCAGTTACTTAGAAATTATTGCCCTCATACAAAATACTCATTCGTGGTTCACTTGCTTCAGTAGATAACTGCATTTTAATAGTATGAGGTTTGTATTACATCAAAAATGAAGGTAACAACAAAACAAATCTGAGTATCCTGTGCTTTCTGCACTGAAGTTGCAGAAGAAATCCATTATCAGCGTTTATCAAGCTCCTCTGTTCATTTTGCAATATATTGCCTCATCCTTCACTTCAGATTTGTGGCTGTGGGATGCACTGCTGGATGCTCAGAGCCTCCTGTATTGCATTTCTTCTGGCTCGCAGTTTACTCACTGTAGTAATTTTCATGACCTTTTTCCTCTTTCAGCATATGCACTACAGTGAAAAAATACAGCCACAGTCTGGCCCAGCACTTCCTGGCATGGGCACCATCACGGGTGCACTGAATGTTGTTTGTATTGCTTATTGTGATGTGTGACATCGTTGCTACCAATAGCTCCTATGCTGCATCATAGGAACAGGGATGCTAGACTGGCTGAACCCATTCTCTCTTCTAAGATCATTCTTATCACAGTGTTCACGTTGTTGAGGGGAAGGTTGTCCAAAATTCACCTGTTAGGACAGTGCCCTGAGCTCACGGGCCTGCAGAGAGGCACAGGGAGGCAGCAAGAGCGGAAACCCTGCTGCTGAGGTGCATAAAGGCCCATAAACATCCTGAGGTAGCACAGAGAAAAAGAAAACGAGTTCTCTTGATGCAAAAAGAAAATAGGGCCCTAAAGAAAAAGAAATGAAGGCCCTAGCTCACTAGTGCAGGGCTTAAAGCTTTTGCGGGTGGTATTGCAAACCTCTTGTAACACTGAGCTAAAGATCAGGCTTCTTTTTCTATGTGGCATTTTTCTACTCTGAGCGGCAGAGCTCCAAGTCTTCAGCAGGGCTCAGAGCAGTGTCACCCCTTATTCAGATCAGTTCTCTGAGGTTCTGCCTTTTTGGTTCCTCTAGCATGAATAAATGTGGTAGTTACACACTAGATTTGCAGTCATTTATGGCACTTGAGAATACTTTTCAGGGTGAAATTGTGTTTTATAGGTATTTAATAAATAAAACTCACAAGCATCTCTAGAGCTTACCAGTACCATTAAACAAAGGTGTTTTAACCGTGGAACCAGTATCACCAGCTCAGATGGCAGTGTTTCTCCACAGAGGTTATCAGTTCTAGCTGTTGGAGAGAGCAAGGAACATGTGTTAAGTACAGAATGCCCATTCTGGAGCATATTTATAATGAGAACTTTGTGCAGGTAGCAGCATTTCTTTAGGACAGACAACTCACTGCTGTGTTACAGAATAGGAGTCATAAAAAGTTGGGAAATAAGAGCCCAAAGTGACCGGGTAAGCTGATTTCCATTGACTGCTGCTGATTGAAAAGCCTCTCAGAGGACTCCATTCTGGCTCTGTGTGTGTGGCGGCCCCGCTGCAGCCACTGACAAGGTGTGTCCACATTCCTCTCAAGAAATACTCTGACCAGAAGGGACTGTGGTACTGCAGCCACTGTGAGATCTCCTGCACTTTTCTCTCCATTTACTTTTGCTGTCCCAGAATGGAAACAACACTTTTCTTGAGCCCGCTAAACCTTCAAGCCATCAGCTCTAAAGACATGAAGGTTTCATGTCCCTTCACATGAAGGTTTCTGAGCCATTTCCAGATGGGTATATTCTGTAAAGATGTAGGCCACAGACTTAACTGGTGTGCTGGCTGTGGGTTTTTTTGTTGCTGTTACTCAGCTTTGGTTTTTTGTGACATTTAGAAACTGATGTCACGTACACTTTTTCACCCCCATCACCATCATGTACGCTTTTCTTCTAGCTTCAACTTCTGAAGTGCTAAACATATAGAAAACTTACAAGTATTTCTTTTTGTTTTCCCATCTGCTCTTCTTTTCAAATAAGAAAAGCAATGGCAAAGCAATTCATTCTCTTTAGTAGTGTCTTTAGTTCTAGACACCTAGAACGTTGGACATATCATTAGTTTCTTATGGCTGGCTCTCTAAGGGAAATGGATCTGCTTTCAGAAAAACTAATAAATAAAAGCTTCTTTTACAGAAAGTACAAATTTCTTGAGATAACCTGTTTTATGGTAGAAATGGCTCGTTCAGCAACTTGGGTGATAATAGTGCTAGCACTGATCTTTCATCCTGCTTAGGAGCACTGTAAATGCAGCTTCCAAGTACATTGTAAACTACGAATTTTTTCTTCCTTACGAGACTCCTTGGCAGATGTTGTATTTAGCACACATAGTTGCAGCAAATTAGATGTTTTTAAATGCAACTGAGGAACATAAAAAAATAACAGTGTAAGAGCACAACATGAGGAATTCAGTTCAGAGGATAATTTTATACTTTGTTAGTTCTGAACTGACATACAACGCTGTTGCTGTCAGAGCACAATCGCTATCTGGTAGGCAGCAACCATATATATTTATGCACTATTTCTTTTATCCCTCTTCATTTGAATTCCAAGCCAAGAGTGAAGAAAACACCTTGCTTATTGGAATTGAGTCTGAGCACCATACCTTCTGTCATTTTAACTGATTTTTCAACTCCCTGGTGCTTGCTGTACTGTAAATTGTTTGATGATCTTTTAAGAGCATTCAATTAATATTTCTCATAGTGGGGTTGTGTGTCATAGCATTTGGCAGTGCTTTATTTAGCTAATGTCCAGAGAATATGCTCTGAATGGGTTGTATTTGGGACAAATAAGTTAGACATTTAAGCAGAAACCAGTGTGACTAATGTGGGATATCAAATTCTCTAGGACTTGCAGTTCTATATATGCTTGAGGAATGCATGCCTGAAAACATAAGCCATTTCATAACCTTGGCTTCTGGTCGTGCAATGTAGCTTTGTGCTGGTGTTTGCGTTGTAATGAGCTTGGGCAATTTCAGCCTTGATGGGTGACTGATGTTCTCTGCTGGACTGTCCATTTCTTTGTTTCATTACCACAGGTGCTGTAAAAGCCTGCTGGTTAGGTTTGCTGTACTGTAGTGTATTCTCCCACATATGAGTGATATACATCTCGACCCTCTGAAGGCTGTCTTTATAATTAGAAAATCATGTTCTGGGTGGGCAACACAGCTGGTGAGGGTCTGGGGCACAAATTTTATGAGGGGAAGCTGAAGGAACTGGGATTATTTAGTCTGGGGAAGTGGCACAGGGGTAATTTCATCATTCTCTACAACCATCTGAAGTGAGGTTGAGTTCATGTGGGGGTCAGCCTCTTCTCCCATGTAACAAGTGATAGGATGAGAGGGAACGGCCTCAAGTTGTGCCAGGGGGGGCCATTCAGCTTGGACGTTAGGAAAAACTTCTCCAAAAGAGAGAACATGCTGGAACAGGCTGCCCACGGAGGTGATGGAGTCACTGTCCCTGGAGGTGTTCAGGACACATGTAGGTGGCACTGAGGGACATGGGTTAGTGGGAACTGCTGGTGACAGGTAGACTGATGGACTAGAAGATCTTGGAGGTCATTTTCAACCTTGGTGATTCTATGATTCTATGAAGTGTAAAACTGTATCTAGCTTGGTAAGATCTTGCACGTGAGGCCATTATCTGAATAGCCTTGTAAGAGGGTTCAGATAATTATTCTCAGTTAAGAACAACAATTGCCTGTAACGACAGCACAGGACAAAACTGAAAAAGTACTTTTTTTTCACTTTTTTTTTTTTTTTACTTTGTGTGGCATACTTTAATGCTACCCTTAGCATTTTTAAGCTGTGCTCAACAGCATGACAGCAGGGAGGTATGACCAGGCTGACATTGCCTGGAGTTTTCCTACCACATCGCATTACACAGCCATCCTCCCCAGGTAATGTGTTTTTCACATTGCATAATTTCTTGGTCTAAGGTGTGACTTTCTGTGAATGAAAAGTGAATGTGAACAATTTAAGCTATTTTAAGCACTTTTTGTTTTTCTTGGGTAAGATTGTATTGCTTAACGTGTGGAACTGAAATAGAAAATCTTCAGATCTTTTCTCATTTCTGCTGTGAGCTCATGTTGTGTTACTGGATCCGAGACCTTCTTATGAGGGCATGGGTGGACCAAAAAACTATTGGATTAGAGATCAGATTATGGCATTTATTACACTGACCAACCTTTTTTTTTTTCTCTTTGTTCCTGGCTTACCTATCCTGTGTTCCATTTCAAGCTTTGTTTATGATACTGTTTTGACTATTCAAGTAGTATCAGCATCTATAAGAACTTTACAACTAGTATATAAAGTGTGGTAACGTGGTGTTTAAGAGTAAAATATTTCCAATTCATCCTTCCTTACGCAGTCTTGCTTTGAAACATGAAGTGGGGCCGAGAGTAAGGGAAGCTCGTTCTTGTCCTGTCATTAGCAATACAGTTTCTGTGTACAATAAGGCTCTAAGTTGTGGGGCTGCCCATTTGGCACCCTTCTAACAACTGTAATGCTTCTGGAAATTTAAAGAAAAAAAATAAAGAAAAAGAATAAAGAAAATCCAAGATGCTTTATGCTCTGTCCAGTTTTTTTTTCTTCTTGAAGTTACTTTTGCCAACTGATTCTCCGATTTCCATTGTAAACTGAGTTCATCCAGCTTGTGGAACGATTAAGATAGAAGATGTTTTTAAATGTATGATTTGCCAAACAAAATAATCATCAGATTGTAGGGATTTTGAATTATCATCCAGGCTATGGGAATAGGAAGACAGGAGATCATTTTTCCCTGGAACGCAGGAGTGTCGGAGGCAGAAGGCTCTTTGCAGATCTTGTTTAATGGATTCCTAGAGGTAACTTTTTCCTGTTTTTTGTTTGGGGCTTTCTGGCTCCCCTTTCCTCATTAGAATATGAGACGGATGTAAAAGAAGCAAATACCAGCACCTCAATGAGAGCTCTGCAGTTTTGTTCTTTCAGGAAGGAGTACAACAAATTTGAGCAGAGAAGAATGTTATAGGATATCTTGAAATTTTGAGCAGCTACAAATTTGTTTGGTTTTTTTTGTTTCGTTTTTAGATGAGTATAACTAACATTATAAAAAAGTGTTCTGTGTGTTCAGCAGTGTTCTTAGTAAGCCAGTATATCTATATCAGAAAAATGGATTTGAGTTTTGTTACAGTGGATGTCTTAAGTCTGTTTGGCCGTGACAAGAAGGAAGACTTAAGTGTTGCTAACTGATTAGAAACTACAGAAACTAAGATCCCTTTGAACATGAGAGCTGCTGGTCTTCAACTTGCAGATAGCTCTGCTAATTAGAAGAGACAAATACAAGAGGTTTTAGGAATTTTCCTGGACTTACAGACTTATGGTTTATGGTTTTTCGGTACTTTCTCTTCCCTACTCAAATATCTTTCTGGATATGTGCTGAGCATGGAGGGTTGAAAAGTAGAAGTCAAGACTGCAATCAGAAATTAATGTATAATGTTTTTGGCTCTTATGTGACTTGCTGAGCACTTTTGAACGAGTCAAATGAGAATATTCCTCTATTTGTACTTAGATAAAATAGAAATCCCTGTGGCAATCATTTTATTCTTCTAGATTCTTGGTTTGCATAGCACTTGGTTGCTATAAATAGTAGGGTAAGTTAGGCAGAGTAAGTAGTTTACTTTAAGTTTCAGAGGCAGAGTAAGTAGTTTACTAAGTAGCTTCTTTGTTTTTAAATTGGTAAAAGTTTTAGGATAGACACTTAATACCATCATTCTGGTAAACCAGTATCAAAGCTTTAAGACTGCTGGGTTGACCATTCTATCTGATGGCTTTTTTCCACAAATAATGTTGACTTATTCTGTATGTCCACTTTTTATTTTTTTAATTTCATTGCTGGTTTTGGTTTATGGGTTTTGTACGTTTGGCTTTTGTTTATCTGTCCTAGTTTTGTTTACTGTCCTTGTCTAACAATCTATCAAGCACGCCGTTAGCAGACCTCACTTGTCAGTGAAACAACTCTGTTTCACATTGGAAATCGTGATCAGGAGTAATTTGAAAGAGCTAGAGTAGGACTTGATGGTTCAGGATTTTTGCTGTTGTTTGTTTAAACAGAGTCCTACATTTGTAGATGACTTCTGAAAGGGTGTGGAAGGGTAGAGGGAACGTAACTTCTGATTTAAGAAAGAGATTTGTCACTTGATGAAAGGGATGGTATAGAGTATTTTCCCCTAAACCTGAAGACAGTGTCTCACCTGTCTTGATTTTCTTATAGGCAGAGTGATATTAGATAGGAGAAATTAGGATAATCAATTGTTGTTTTCAGCTTTAATTCAAATCAACCTACCTCAAAGAATTATATCAACACGCATTAAGATCCACTATTTCAGATCTACTTGGACTAAACTCTGGAACTACTTTTCTTTGGTTGTATTTTTATTAATAGTCCATGACAGAGAGCTGTAGCTGCCTGCTGCGTAGCGTCTAAATTACTGTTCTTCTGTTCTCTTCAGACGAACACAGGGCACCGATCGGAGTTGACTGTATCGAGAGCAGAGGAGGGAAATGAAAGGAGCCAAAATTTGGAAAGCAGCCCTTTCATGTCAGATCTTCTCAGCGACGTACCCTTTGCCCTAGCACCACACGTGTTAGCAGTGCAGGGCACCCATAGTGACGTTCCTGACCGACTGCTCACCTACAACATCAGTGACAATTTATCAAGGTTTTGGTACGACTTTACGCTTGAAAACTCTGTACTCTGTGACCCGTAATGTTCCCTTGATCTTTTCTTTATGTGTTGAGGAAAAAGTCTTAATGTGAAGATAAAGAATTTTTTTTTTTTGAGCATTTTAATATTTTGGGGGCCTACCACTGATATGAGATCCATTGGATCAAAAGGATTGCTATCCAGTGCAATGTTATATTCCTTAGGACTGTAACTTACCGTGCTAAGCGTTCTGTTTATCCCCAGAGAAATCAAGCAAAACCGTTGCAGCCGATGCTGGCTGTAGGAATCTGCTTCCCATGGGTAGGCTGTAGACACAAGCATTTCATAAAGGTGAAGCCCGAGCACAACTGCTCTGCTGTGTTTTTCATTCTGGTAGTGAGCACGCAGATCCTGTTCTGCGTGTTTCTTCAGATCACCTTTGATTCTCTGCACATAGAAGCCAGTGCTAATAGTAACGCAGTGCTTCTTTGTACTACTGGACAGAGAGTTTTCCAGTCAGTATGTTTTGATACTCAGACTGAATTCTGAGTACTGAAATAATTTGGAGTACTTAATACGATCGATTACCGATGTGAAGGTGACCGTGTGTTGCTCCGCTCTCCTCCCAGTAGAGGTATTTTTGTCCCCTCATTTCGTGCCAATCCTGTTGCCTGGAGAAGTCCCCCAGGGCTGCCCGCTGGCTGCTGTTTGTTCTCACTACCACATGTGTTCCTGATTTATACACAGATCAGCTTTTCCATTTTAACCTCTTTGCCCCCTGAAGAAGGAAATCTCAGGACACGTACTTTTAATGGTCACACCCTCCTTTTTTTAATTTGTGTGCCAGAGATACAGATGGCAATGTTTAACAACAGGAAAACATTACATTGTTTTTTATCCAGCTAAATTAGATGGCTAAGTACCTAAACATGCTTTCTCACAGACCACTGTGTCCCTTGCTCTCAAGATTCCAGCATGTTTTTTCCAACTAAAACCAGAGTTGCTGTTGTATGAGCAGCAGCTCCCTGATGTCATACCACAATTTGTGTGAATAACTCTCTGTGTTGCACAAAAGTTTACACTTGTTTTCTCTCTTGGGGTGTAGAGTATTTATACTGTGCCAAATCCTAGTAGGTGATTCCATATATTTTTATGCTCTGTGGTAGCTGAAGTATATACATTTTCAGACTTTCATCCTTCAGGTATTTGAGAAAAATACCGTAAACGATGGAGAAATTACGTTGTGAATATGTCTTAGCTTGTTACATATTCATGTTTAAGATTTCTTCTTTTTTAATGTATGTATATAGGTAAATCTGTTTACGTTTAACAGTTACGTTCACAAATGTTTTGAAATACTTGTTTCAGTGAAAGTAAGTGTACTGCATACCAATAAATAAGTGTCAAATAATGTGTGAGAATTAATACTTGGCCTCACCCGTGTTCTTCTCTGTAGCAGTGACCATTCAGACTTTGTGGGAGCTTGAAATTGTTTCATTTAGAAAACTTCTTCAGTGTCCCATAATAATCAGGGTGTTCAGTGAGTCTACCACACCCTCATCTGTCGGATTTTGTGCACTGGGTTGGTGACGTGCAGAGCTTGGTTGGTTTGAGTGACACTGCTGCTGGGAGCTGGGAGCACTCAGACCCCTCACAAGGAAGAATTAATTTTGCAGAGCTGCTCGGAACTGCTTTGTGTGCTCAGGTTTCTAGTTAGAACATGAAGCACTGTGTTTAGTTTCCGTGATTGTTTTGTATGAACCATTCAGC
Source organism: Cyrtonyx montezumae (assembly GCF_038088225.1). Classification (NCBI taxonomy): domain Eukaryota; kingdom Metazoa; phylum Chordata; class Aves; order Galliformes; family Odontophoridae; genus Cyrtonyx; species Cyrtonyx montezumae. The sequence goes on along the minus strand of NW_027071870.1, from coordinate 614,318 downwards.
AAATAGGATGTTTCCATTCAAGATGTTCATCTCAAACCTGAAATGTTTCTCCAGCTCAGCTGGACTGGAAGCAGAATTGCACGATGCTGCTGAGAAGCCAACAAACTCACCGTACTTGTTCTTCTCTTGTCAGCTGACAGCACGTAACTTTTTTTGGCATTCATTTTAGATTGAAGCCAAATAATCCATCTAAAAGAATTATATCTTGTCAGAGTCGGGCTCTGTTATGGTCGCAAGCCAGTAGGGGTCCTTTTAAAAGACAAGAAGATGAGAAAGAGTGCGAGGAGGGGGTTGCATTCACCCGTGGTGAGAAATATGGTCGGTAGGTTAAGCGTTTGGCCTGCATCCTTAGCCACTTTCTGCAGAGGTTAACATTTGCACATAGCAAGAGCTCTCCTAACGAGCAGGGGTACTGGAGTGCGTCTCCTCGCTGCCCTCTCTTTAGCAAGGGTTGGGGCTCTCCCTTGCTTAACATCATCCATAAAAAGTAGATTGAAGCTTAATGGTATCCAGACCACAAAGGTGAACTTCTTCCCACTGGGATAAGAAAAAAGACACTTAGGCTGTTACAAATTAGTAAGATTTATGGATTTGCCTGCTAGTGACGTGAAGATGGCACAAAAGTCTTTGGAAAAATGGAAGATTTTAAGCAGTCTTAATTCATATAAAAGTGTATAACGCTGTAAATGCGTATCTGTCACTGTCAGCAAATACTGAATGGTTGTCCTTCAAACACTACACCACTGATTTTAAAAAATAAAAGTATAAACTATTATAACATAATCAATATTGAGATCTGAGGAGTAAAACAACCCCAGCCAGCCTTTTCTATACGTTCTGTATATTAAAATAAGAACTTGTATAAAGCTGCTTGCATTGTGTTATGGGTATGTGTGTAAATTGTTTAGACAGAACTGAAAGATATTTCATAGCTGATATCAGTGGCATCAGAGTTAAGACAGGTTGTCAACTCTGGAGCTAATGATGAAAGCCTGAGGTATGATCCTGTGCCAGTGGAATGCTGTAAATGGGAGCTTTGTTACTGCCATTAGTGCATGCTTTACTCGGCCTTCACTCTTTCATTAAATAGTTTATTTAGGCAGAGTTTGGTTCATGGGGTATTTGGGGTTTCGTTTGCAGTTCTGTACGTTTTCCTTGCAAGAGATATACTCTGCTTTGTGTGATAGCTTCCTTATGGAGCTTTCTAATAAATCAAACATAACAAGACACTTCTTATTTCCTCTGGAAAAGTGGTAAATACAAGCCTCTGGAACAGTCTAATTTTAAATGTAGAAAAAGGAGACCAAAGCCCACATGTTCAAAGGTAAATGAAAGAATAATTGCATCCAGAGCAGCCCGACGGAAGGCTGAGTGTGAGCCCATCCCTGCAGACAGCTCCCTGGTGACAGACCCAGAAGTGGAACCAGACAACGCTGTGCAAAGGAGGTCAGTCAAGGAGATGCTTGCAGATCCCCTCTCTGTTGTTCTCTATAAAGCATGACCTGAACCTTGATACTGCAGCTGGCGGGGCGTGCTTGTGTGGTCACGGATGAGAGGTTTTGACCCTAGAGCAAAAAATATTAAAAAAAAAAGGTGAAAGGCAAAGAGTGTGTTCACCATGCTAGTTACAGCAGCTTGAAATTGTATGCAGTTTATTGCATTGCTAGCTGGAGAACCTGTTGTGGCCACAGAAAAACTGAAGCAGCCTCCCTGTGTGGGATGAGCAGGCTGTTGAGAACAAGAGCGTGAAGCTTGCGCTTGAGAAACTGCTTTCCTCTCCTCCCCACCGCCCTTTTGTTATGACATGATCATTCATCTTGCTTTGGGTTTTCTCAGCCTGGTGAGTACAGAGAGGAACCAGAACTGCAACTAACAGGGGCTAGCTCCTTCCCTTCTTAGGTAACTGCAACAGTTCCACTGATCACAAGGCAGTTCCAGATTAACCGGATTTCCTTTCAAAGTCGGCGAGTGTCTGCTACAGCAACAGAGAGGCAGAGCCTGGCGAGTAACTCCTTAAAATCCAAAGGCAGTCTCCTTCTATGTGCCAAAGGGCACAAAAGGAAGAGGCAAGTTTAATAAGCCATGTTGGGTTTGTTCCGTCCTTCTGCCATGATGAGTTTCCATGAGCATAATGAGCTCACGACGTTGGCCGTAGGAACATCAGCCCTTATTTTTTCCCATCAATGTCACATTCCTTAAAGTAAGTAAACTGTGAATCTCCCTCTCTCATCCACTGAGGCCGTATTCTTCCTTTGATATTTCCTTCCTTTGATTCTTCTATAGAACTGCCTCTTTCTTTTCAGTATCTCTTACAGAGATGAGCCTGTTTCCAGAAAAATAGTCCCAGCCTTCATTCTGCAAAGGGGACCCGTTTGCTTGGGCACTTTGTTAGCCTTCCTTCTGTCTGAATCAGAGCCATCCAAGAGAAGCAATGTAAGTATTCATACTCACTGGAAGGGGAGAAAAGGCGCTACCTTGTTCCCGCTAACAGTCAGCTAATTCGGAAGCATTGCTGCCCATAAAGCCCTACTTTGGTTTTTGTCACTTTGGATTTTCACCATTTTCAGATTCTGTGAATCTGAGAAGGAAATTCAAGGCATGACACCTCGCTATTTAGTTCTGGAGAGCAAATTTTCAGTTCTGTGCTTGTTGTTCCCTTTGCTCAGTGTGATGCCAGTGAGTAAGACTGTGTTAATTCTTGTGCACGTGCTGATGAGCTCAGTGATTGATGTAAGATCCAAATCGCTTTGAATTCTGTCCTTGGACAATTCTGTATGCAGAGGCGTTTTCCTCCATGTATAAATGGTTTTAAACTATCAATAGAACTCCTCAAAAATAATGATGTTTTAAACTTAATCTTCTGAGACATATTAATGGCAAACTTTGCTGCTTTCATGGGGAGTGCTTGAGTTCTGGACTAAGCCTGCCTGTTCTGCATGCAATTAATTTGAGGCAATCGAAAACTACTAGTTTTGTACAAATATCCACCTCCTGTAAAATGGCAGAGTCCTCACGCTTCCTTTCTTCCTTTTTGTGGCTTGGAACAAAGAACACGTGGTAGAATTAAATCAGAGTAAAGGGGGGAAAGGATGGGAAGGACACATAAAGAAGTTTTTGTTGAGCATTCTTTCTGTAGTAGCTAAAATTGGCTTTAAGGAAAATGCAGAAATGAAATGAAATGCAGCTGGTAACAATCTGACGACACTATCATATCAGCGATCCAAACTGGGAAGTAAATCGGTGTTGGTGTTGTGCCCAGTGGTGTCTTTTTTAGTGTACAATGCAGCAGATAGCACAGAGGTCCCTAGTGTTGATGCCTCTGTCATTAACACAGGTGGTGTCATAGGCACAGTAACAGTTGTGTACTCCTTTCAGCATCTCAGAGCCAGTACTTGTTCTCAGTCTGCAGCCTTCTAGGCTGTAGTCTTTCTACACTGTGTTTTCACCACAGAAGGACAGTGAACATTAAAGTTTACTTTCTAATACATCAGAGTAGCTCGAAGAGATTTGCTGTATCAGAGCTCAGCAGTTTGTCACGCTCCTCCTACAGAAACAGAACTGTGTGAGCATGCTGTGTGCTTCGTACAGGAGCTGCAGAGCTTTCAGCCTTGTGTTACAGTGAGATGTTGGAGAAGCCATTTTCATTCTTAGACGAAACAGACTATCTAGTGGAAGTGGAAGTGATGATGACCTCAGAAGGATGTAGCAGCTGTAGAACAGAAGAAGGAGTGGCTGTGGTTCTGCCAGCCAATTCAACTCACTTTTCCTTGCTGCAAAGATAAAACAAACTCTTGAGATCAAAGATCTCATTTACAAGGCTGTCCTCTTAAGTCAGTCCACGCATGCACTACAATAACAGAACATAAAAGAAACTGCTCGCAAGCAAACAAAAAAACTTCTAAACATCCCTCACCCAACTGTGTGTGAGTATCAGCTTTATGGTGAGAGCAGCCACTTGCATCCGGATCTTCGTGTAACTGTTTCGAAGGGTTGGATCTGGGCATCCCTCTAAATTACACCGAAAAGAAGTTTGAAGCAGATGGGCTCAGAAAATAGGCTCAGGTGAAATGGGCCATCGAGAGGGGAAGGGAACTGCTTGTTTAAATGAACTGATACTAGGACTGCAAAAGATGTTGGGACTTCAGTCTGACCACAGTCACCCCCTTTTTGGGTAGAGATCTGCTGTTTGTCTGTTTCACTCGAGAAAATGGAGCACCGTGTGGTACTTTGGAAACTATGTTGTAATTTCCTTTTTCAGCCGTTTTTGGAAAGTGCTGGTGCATCTGCTTGGCTTACTCTGCTCTTAAAGATGTTCTTAGGTTCCTGTAGCTCTGATTTTGACTATTATGTGTTTAGGTGGGGCTTTTGTCAAACATGCAATATTTATCTTACCAACTGAGTCAAAGGGTCTTTTTGCTGTTGTTTGACTTGAGTGTCTTTTGTAGTTGGGTTAGTTCTCCTTAAATTCTCTCTCTGATAAAGAACATTTACACTTCTCCCTCTGCTTGGAAGAACATATTCATTACATTCATACCAGAAAGGATTGCCAAATTTTATTTCAAATAGTGTTACAGTACCTGTAGATGGTTTAGATCAGTCTTACTGTAGTTATGGCTAAAATTTTATCTCCAAGGTTGATATATTCTCCATATTTTCATGTAGCTTAATTCATATTGTAGTTTAACTCATGACTTGGGGGCAGGCAAACCGAGGAGTTGTCATATGGGCAGTGGATGTTGGATTAATAGAGGAATTTCCATCACTTTTCTATATACATCTACTGCATGTACAGAGCAGTACGTGCATCCACTCACAATGGTGGAGTTACAGTAACTGCATCAAAGCTGGATGTTGCCGTTGGACTTTCAAATGGCATCCAATAAGAGGCTGCTGATTAAGAAATTGAGATGCAGTGTTTTGCTGTAGATTGCTGAAATGCTTTAGAGTAGAAATCAGTATTAATACTCATCTTAAATCTTAGCTACACTGAAGGCAAGTTTTAAATCTTAAGACAGCTGTAAAATGAGGGAATGATCAAAAGTGGCTGATTTGTTTTTCTTTGCTTAGAGACTAGCTAGTGAAATCACCTCTATTCACGTTGCAGTTATTTCTGTACCAAATTATATATGTATATAATAATGTATGGCACGCTTGTTCTAGCTGCTCATTTGTACAATTCTGAGAGGATGTCTAGGAGCAGAACCCTTTTCTGGGTTACAAGTTTTGGCCAAGGTGCCGAAGTCTGTCTCCTAGAGGAGTAAATCATCCCAGGACTGATGTGTTCATCACAGACATTGAGAATAAGTCAGATAAGACTTGTCTGTGAGGATCTCCCGTAGCAATGGGACTGTGGCTATTTGTAAGAGTATGTGCACAGTGACTACAAGAAAGCAGTCTTTGGTGATGACTTAAATGGTGTTGAATACCCTCATCTTCATGGCATGCAATAGGAGCAGTGTTCCTAATGTCCAATACAACAGCAGAGCAAGGCCTTTCTGGGACACACTGCATCACTTTTTCTCCAGGAGTTATTTTCACTCACACACAGACTGACAATCTCTTTCCTTGAAGAAACACATTATGAAAATAGTACTTCAAATGTTCTTTGAAATACCGTTCACTTCCGACACATAATTTTAGTCTGGAGATCAGGACCCTGTAATCTGTCAGTCTCTAACAGAATAGTCCATGTAACTCAGTAACACTTGGATTACTCTGTTTACCTTTCCCCCTGTGTATATCTATTGATCTTAAACTCCTCTGACCTAGAGAGAGCCTCTTCGACACTGTTTATTATGTTATTAAGATGATGAAATATGGAGTAAACAGTGAAGAAGGGAGATCCGTATCTGAGAATTTCCACCCTTGAACTTTTTGTCCCACATGCATCCAACCTGAACTTCTAGGTGCCTAATGGTCTGCAGGCTCAACCCAGGCCAGGAGGTCTGAGAGGAAAATTTCTCAGATACACATCTCCATTCTATGCTTTCTTCATGCCGGTGTGCTTAATTACAGTCCCAGTCATCCTCGTTTCCATCCATGCAGGAGAGAAGGGGAGGAGGAGCTCTTCAGCCAACTTGGAGGTCAGAAGTCCCTTCTGGCTCAGCCTCCCTTTGGCTGTTGGCGATGGGAGCCAGGAGTGACTGAACTGCCAGCCATGGCCTCAGCTCAGTGCTTGGAAATCGGCTGCGTTGTCCTGCTTCTCTGCTGGTGAATTATTCCTGCTGAGATCAGGCCTGTCGTTAGGAGCGGGTGGCTGTATTACAAGTGAGAATTCATTCATTTTTTACTTAAGTATTTTGATTTGTTCAGAGTGTTTTAAGTCCTGAAAACACGGTCTGAGAAAGGCTCAGTGCAGTGTTTGCTCCACATATACCAAAAGAACTGTTCTGTTGTCGGCCATGGTGGGAGGAGTGGGGATCAGAGCATGCAGCAGGAAAACGTCATTCTGTAAGAGCAGTTTTAGTTATGCAGTGAACAACTCTTCAAAGCAGAGAGGTGTAGAGGAATTTCATTTATAATGACCACTTCCTGAAATGGATTTATTTGGAATTCAGAATGCACCACTCTGTTGTAGGCCAGCACTCAGCCTTTTTTCATCCACTTCTTTCTCCAAATGTTCAGGAAAATGTCCTTGTGAGCTCACGTATCCTTCATGAAACTCAGCTGCCACTTGGCACCTGTACCGTGTCCTCATTGTGGAGATATTTTAGCAGAATACTTACCTCAGATATATATATCAAAAGGATGGATGGATGGATGGATGGATGGATGGATGGATGGATGGATGGATGGATGAAATGATTGTTGAGGGACATGGTTTAGTGAGAGCTATTGGTGATGGGTGACTGGTTGGACTGGATGATCTTACAGGTCTTTTCCAACCTTGGTGATTCTGTGATTATTCTTCAGATTTTCCAGAAAAATTTCCTTCTGTCCTTCAGTTCAGATGTCAGATGCTTCACGTGGCTGCACTCCTGTCGTTTTGCTCTATCTGCTGTTAATAACTGTTACCAGATAGTCTGTCTGAAGGAAAAGAGTGGATTCTGGTTTTCATTGTGATTATTCTGACTTCTATGACAAGTGATGATACACAAAGGTGCAGTTTCCAGAGCAGAGTCTCCATTAGCTGCATTGTGAACCATGGGCCTTTAAGAACCATTCTCTCTCCTCATAATTACTTACTGTAGGAAATTGCTGTTGGCAGCAATCAAGTTAAGTATTTAAATATTTTGCATTTCACTGAGGGGATTCAATTCACATTTCCAGTTTAAAATATTTTCTCATCTTAACCTGATAGTATGCTTTTAAAGCCTGCTTTAGAATATTAGTACTGATTTTGCACGAAAATCCTTGATTTCATGTACACAAAATAAAACATACTATTATATTTTTCTCACCATTTATGTACAGGTATGTTCTCCAGCAGGAACCAAATTGTTTATTGCTTTCATTGCTGCCTTCCCTTTGCTCTCCACCCTCACCCCTCTCCCAGTGATTGATTTTAAGAGCTAAATGTGGAGAAAACCATCGTAATGAAAGAACTGACAGAATTTGGTCAAGAGCAGTGTTGCGTTTTGGTAAGGAAATGTGTCTAAACACAGCTCACGTCCTTTGTCTACACTTGCCTACATTTCCTGTTTTCCTATTTTTCTTTTTTTAATTCTAAGCAGCCCAGTTATTTCCAAGACTGAAGCTCAGGGAAAAGGAATTCTGGTGACTTCTTCTTTGCTGTAGGACTAAAAATGGACAGGGAGAAAGTCTCTTCATTCGTGACTGCTTTCCACACTGCTTAAAAAACAAGCTGTGTGTGTGCCTGGCGCCTGCCAAGCAGCCCGAGTGCGACTGGTGTGCTCTCATCAACGGGGCTCACCCTACAGCTGCAGCTCATCTCTATTTTTAGTCAACAATATCTCACCTTTTCTCTCTTCTGCTGAGCAGACAATCATTGGGGTTGTTTTCTGGGCCTTTTTCTGAGTGTTTCAGCTATGCAGCTGGTTAGGGTGCTGAAGCCCCGTGTTGCTGATGGCTCCAGCAGGGCGGCAGTGTGAGCAGATGTGGTGGGATCTCGGGCACAGAATCACAGAACCATAGAATGGCTTGAGTTGGAAGGGACCTCAAAGATCATCTAGCTCCATTGTCCCTGCTGTGGGCAGGGTTGCCAACTGCAAGATCTGACTGCCCAGGAACCTTTCAAACCCAAAATCGAATGCCTTCAGGGACGGGGCACCCACAATTTCTCTGAGCAGCCCGTTCATGTGCCTCGCCACCCTCTGAGTGAAGAATTTCTTCCTAACAAGTCACCCAAACCTTCCCTCTTTCAGTTTAAATCCATTCTCCCTTTAAAACAACAACAAAAAAAAACATTTCCACACTTCCTGTCTGTTTTTTAGCAAAGTGGTTTTGAAAAGAAATGGGAAATACTGAAAATGTGGAAATACCACAAGAACATTGAAACAGGTAGTAATGAGATGAAAAACACTTTGTTTTTCCTTCCCAATATACCAGAATAGTGAAGTGTGTGAAAACTTTCGATGCCTATTGGCTTTCTGGTGGAACTACTGAGTAAAACTAATGAGCTGCTTATCTAAAAGCAGGGAGGAGGAAAAAAAAAACAAACCAGAAAATGCTTTAATTTATCCACAAGGAAAAGCAGCTGAAGGATTTGAAAGCTCCTCCAGAGTCATCTTAACCATTATCTGAGACAGCTTTCAAATTCCGATTGCCACCTTTAGAGCTTCACCAGGAGGATTTTGCTCCTGGAAAAGGAACTGGGAATGTTGCTTTGTGTTTTGCACATGGTGTATGTGCTTGTAGGACGTTCCCCTAATAGCACCACAAATGTAACACAACCCAGTTGTGTCTACTGAGACTTCTGGTCGAAAGCGGTACGTGGCACATTCCAGCCTTCAGATGCATCTTCACAGCCTCCCCTTCATTGAGCAGCTTTATGCTTCTCCTCCAAACACAGTTATCTCCACCGATCCATATCGTACCGAACAATCTGGCAGTAATGTTATTCATGGGCAGGTAGTCAGCCACAGAAAGCATAATCACATTTTATTTTAGACAATAATTATAAATTGAACATGTTGCCTGGATCTCATTTGCCTTTCACAAAAGGATATAGGGGCTATGGATAATTTATAAACAAATAGTATTATATTATTGATCACTGATCTCCATGGTTACTGGGCCCCTCCGGTTTCATCTTGGCCTCTACGTAATTAAGCACTGTTGCATGTAGGCTGCCCTGTGAGTTAGAGTAGGCTGGAAACACACAATGGCCAGAGAGAGATTTCCTTTTTTTTCCACCATAGCTCAACTGGCGAAGCCCTGTTATAATGTATACTGGGGAAGAAAAAGCACTGCTGTGCTCAGACACCTGCAGCTGGACGGAGTGTGTGGGAGCAGGCTGTGGGTCATTGGGTGAGGTCTTCGTGTGGGGCCGTAGCATCAGTGCAGGGTTTGGGCACTCGGTGCCTGCTGTCATACCAGCACCCACAGAACGTTCGAGAGTCGCTCTGCTCTAATGGGATTTAAAGCAGTGGGGAGTACTCAGGTTTGCACTGTTCATTCTTCAAATACCTATTTTTTATTCCTTGTTGCTGTATGTAAGGCCCAGGCAATCTATGGGAGCATTTTTTCTTTCTCAAAAAACAACGTGAAAAAATGTACATGTGAACAATTAAAAGTCAAAAAATTGACCTTTCTCTCCACCTCTATTTCTCTTTGTGAGTGATTTCAAATCATTCTCAGATCAACTTAAAGTTTAAAGCAAAGCTCTGCGCAGGCTTACTTTTTTGGCAAACATATTTTGAATACTCTTTTATGTCACCTCTGAGCTGACCTGAGGCAGTTTGTCCTCTCTACATGCCTCAAGTCCGATCCTGAAGTACTTTAAAATGCAAATAGGAAACAATGGGGGGAAGCATTTGCATCTTGAAATAACCCTTTCTAAAGTGCCGATTACTCATTTCCTTCTCCCTGCCAGACTAATTTCAGTTTCCCCATTTCTGGGTCTGATTTCCCCCAGCTCCATCTCTGCAGAGGTGATGCCCCTCCTGCTGTTCCCCAGGCTGTGGGTATCCGTGCTCCCATCTGATGCAGAGGCTCCAAAAGGTTCGGTCTCCTTTAGCACGGCAGCCACCATGGGGCTCACTCACTGCTCTTTCTCCTTTCATCTCTGTGTTCATTCAATCCGTAATGCACTGCTCATCTTCCTCATCGATATGTTCATACTTTGAGGCCTCTCTCCTCTCTTTCTAGTTTTTAAAGCCCTTCTTCAGCCACGGAATCGTTCCCACATAAAGCACATCCATAATATGACTTGCTCTATTGTAGGACCACTTTCAAATATGCTCTTCTGGCATCTAGTGTATCTCCAGGGCTCCCAGGGGAATGGGAGCTCGAAACTAGTAGCAGATATTAAAACACAAAATGGGACTTATCAAGAGTTTTTACAGGATGCTTTTCCACACAGTTTGTTTCAGAAATAAGAGGGTTTCAGTACACAAAAACCATAGAGCTATTACACCAAGATGCTTAGGTGCTATTGTAGTCACAGAAGGACCGTAAGCTACAAAGAAATCTTCTTTTAAAACACAAAGTATACACAAGCCTGTAGAAAACAAATCATTCCAAGTATGGATTTGTGGATGCTTTTGTCTGGATTAAATCCCAACAGATGAGATCAGGAGTCAGTCCAGAGCTGTACTTAGAAGACATAGAAACCAATGAAGCAACAATATGATTCAATCCATGTTTCTGCTCAAGTGCCTCAACCCCACCAGTAAGGACAGGAAATAGGCATTTGTACAGAGTGGAGTCTTTGGAAAATAACCATGAGAGGTATATATTAAAAAATGGTTTAAAAAAAAATGGCTTCAGAAATCTGAGAGATAATTTGGTCTTCACTGCTTTCTAAATAAGAATAATAAATGACAAAATATGCAAGGCTGGATCGCATTAGAGAATTCCCATAAATTATATATGACAGAGTTGGACATTAAACTGTTAATATGAGAAAGCTTTGGAGCATGGGTTTCCAATTTCTACTTTATGAATTTTTGTCAACACAGCTTCCTGTGGTCAGATGAGTTACTCTGTCAGTGCTGGTCTTCCCCCCCCCCCAAAAAAAAAATACTCAGAGGAATTTTGATGTCAGGCAGAAACTCACATGCAGTGTTCTGCTGAAATGCAGCACTGGAGATCATTTGAATGTTTTGCATTCTTACCATATTCATGCTTGTGATCACCTCACATTTTCTCACCAAAGGTGTAGCCATGTTGAGCCTTTAATTAAACACGTCAGCAGCCATGGAACAATTAAAGTAAGTCTTCATCAGAGACAATTGGTCTGCAGGGATGAGGAGTGGCACTGTTAGTGTGCCGTGTGCCAGCACTTTATTTACAGAGGCCACGCTGAAAAACAGCAAGATCAAATCAATAGCAGTTTGCCTAAAGAAGGAGCTTTAATGCCTCGTGGATTGAGACGCTAAAGTCTTCTTCTTGCCTATTACTCTTAATACATAGCTACTGTCATGGGGCTTAATCAGAATTCATGGAGCTGCTAAAGCAGGGGAAGATTATTGATCTTATTAAAGATGTAAGAGCATTGGTCTGAGGAGACAGGACCTCTGGAGAAGAGCTCTGCCTCACCCTGTCCCAGCACTGGGACCCAGAGGCGTTTTTCTCCTGTAGATAAGGATCTCAAAAGCCTGGGCAGAACTGCCCCACACTGAGCACCTAAATCTCCTCACCTGTAGTTCTGAGCATTCCTTCCTGACCTTTGCCAGCAGCATTTCCATGCAGTTGAGGACCAGGTTCCTTCCGCTGTTAATCCTACGTGATGCCCCTGAAAACAAAGCAGTGGCACAGCTGTAACTGGAAGGGAATCTAAAAACTGCAGACGCCAAAGATGTTACTGATGGCCTAATCTGACTGCACGGTACTGCCAGCACGCAGTGAAGTAGTGCAGGTGTACATCTGTGTCCCAGTTGTGTGGTTTCTGCTGTTGTTTTTGATTCTTTTATTTTCCCATACGAGCTATGTTTAGTTGCAGATTGCTTGCTGTATTTATAGCAAATATTGAGTGATAACAGTGGAGCTAGAACGGTGCTAATGAGTTTTTGATCAGTTGCCAAACTGAAAAATTAAACTAAAATTCGTTCACACTGACCCACAATGAATGTTTTCCATTTTTCTCCGTGTAAACAAAATCTGAAAAAGCCACAGTTTGAATATGTTTTTCCATTGGACAGGAAGTTAGATGTCTGTCTTAGGGGCAGTGAAAAGGGGAGGCATTAATGGAGTGGTTCACAAAATCCTGGCGTTGTGGGTTGGTGCTGCTGAGCGGCTGCGTGGCCATCATTTAAGCAAGATACAAGAGCCTGGGATTAATTCCCCTCCAGCCCTTGGAGGAAATGGAGGAGTTTGGACAGCTTTCCCAGTCTCCATGGACAGGAGGGAGACAGAGCTTCCAGCAGTTTCCATACAGAATCTCGATTCCTACAGTGCCATGAAGAGGAAGGTCTTGAACACACATCTCCCATGTTGTACGTCAGTCAAGTTCCAAGTACTGCAGCCTTTCCTTTTCCCCCTCCAGCTTTGTCTATCTGAGGGAAAAGGTCAGTAGAAACCTGGGCAGATCTGCTCCAGATTAAAGTGGGAAGAACTCAACCCGGTTGTTCTGATAATTACTGCAGTATCTGAAGCATTCACCCAGCTTCACGCTGAACACTACAGAGCTCTTGCAGCACACCTGCGTGGGCAGAATCATCAGGCTAAGCTGGAGTTCATTTTATCTTTCCACAGCAGGTGAAAATTAAATCTTAAAACCAGAGAGGAGTAACAGGAGTTTCTTGGGCAGCAACTGCTCTCTGGATAACAGGTGACGTGCAGCTGTCCAAAGCTGTGTTCTAAGAAATCACACACAGTCAGAACCATGTATGACAGACCATCTTCCTTGGTTTTCTGAAAATTCTCTTGAGTAATTACTACATTTGTAATGATGTACTCTTACAATAAATGCTTTATTTCTACAGATTTAGATTTCCTTGATCTGTTGAATCCTTTAATTAATGTGCACCTAGGAAAGCTGGAACGTCAGCAGATGATTGCTAGAACTGCTGCTGTGTGTGCTCATGAGTACGCTGCAGAACTCAAGAGACAATGGTGGGTTTCAGACAAACCTAAATGTCTCCTAACTGCTTGCTCTGCACTTCTAATTCATGCTTCTTTTGGAACACGTTACATTTTATTTTATATGTAGGCTCATCCCTGTACTTTTGTACCAACTGTGCAAGCAGCTGAGGCAAATTATGCACTCACTACAAGCTATAATTTAGAGGCAGGTGGGAAGTGCTTGAAATAGGTGTATCTTCATAAGTTATTCCTAAAACGCTATTATTACCTGAAGTTGCTCTCGTTTCTGAACTAAAAGTCCTTTCCTCCCCCTTAAACCCTTTATCTGCTTTGAAAAAAGAGAGTAGTGGAGAGGAGATCTGTTTCAGATCTGGATTTTTGGAAGGTTTCAGCAGCCATTCATTGCAGATGTCCATTTTCGATGAATTGTGGCCTCACATGGCTTTCAGGAACCGAAGATGGGGAACGCAGAGGAGCCAGCAGCAGACACCAAGCTGACGAACTTCCACTTTTTCTTCACTGCAGGAATGTACATGCTTTCTGTTTATCCTGGTGCTGAGACCAAAGGGTCCAAACGGTCGTGCTAGTGTGCATTACAGCTTCTGGATAAATCACCTAAAATGTTATTGTAAAAGCTAAACTAGTGTGACCTTTGTCCTCATCAATCTTATTCTTGACGTAGTGGCTTGTATGGAAGACTCTTGTATTGTTATCACAGAATCACAGAATTACAGGGTTAGAAGGGACCCCCTCCTCTTTATCAGTAATAGAATATTTTTCTATTTGCTTTTTTCCCTTGCTCTTCATTTTTCTTTCATTGTGGTAACCCCAACACACATAGAAAGATGTCTGACCCATCCGTATTTTCAGAAACCCTACACTTAATTTGATTTTGCTTTGTGATCTCTTTGTCTTCTTCCTGAACATAACCCTAAAACAGAACAACGCGCTGCCTGCAGCAGTTACCTCAGGTGGCTTCCTGCCAACTTCACCTTTTCTCAAATCTTCAGTTTCTTCTATGTATGTTCCACTCAGCTGTTCTGAGGTCACTATTAGCGACGTGGCTGAATATCAGGGCTTCTTGTCTGTGGCATTATTGATCCTCCTGTCACTCTGAAATCGTGTGCTCTCTTAACAGAATCTTTTCTTGTTTTCTTTTCCAAATCATTGCCAATTTCTTCCAATTGCGTCAACTCGGCCATCGCCTCTCCAGTACAAATCCTTGCTTTTTGTTACACACACCTGGTTCCCCTTGAGATTGAAATGTTGAAGTCAAGATGACCTTCCTGAGTTCTTGCTATGATTTTATCAATGATTTTATCGTCCTGTTTTTGTATCCTTTCCTGGCATTCTTCTTTCCTGTGACTCTGAATACAAATCAGAGCCATACAAATTAGGGCCATCCATCGGACACCCAATTATAATCTTATCTTGTATTTCATGGTGCAGTTCTTTGTTCCAAGCTGTTTATTTTCAGTTGCCCATACATCCTCTCGGAAAGTGGTCTCATTCACTCTTTTCAGGTTTTCTTGTAGCAAACTGTACTCAAAACAGACTGTAAAAAAGCCTTCTCAGCTTTCCTTCAAAGCTCATTTCATCCCACTGAATAATAGAATATAGAAAAATAGTGAGAAAAGCAGACGTATTCAGTATTGCACGTTTGGTCCAGTCAATCCAATCCAGCTTTCACCCTGATCCTTGGGATATTGAGACAGACAGATTCACACTGCTGCCAGCTAGAGCTCTATGTGTCAGGACAATCAGAGGGTGTGGAGGGGAACTTTGGTTGTGTGTGTGTACACAAACATAATAGTATCATGATTAATCACTTGGTCACCCAGCTGCTACGACAGTAAACAGGAAAAACAATTCCATTCAAGAAGGCTGGGGAATATTTTGGATTTAGTCTTTCAAGGGTGTGACAATCCCACCCAGGTCAGGCCAGAATCAGCCTGTTCTAATTTTGTGTAAAACCAGTAACACAAGCCCACTGAACTGCATAGTTTATAAAATCACTTCGAGAGAGTTCGGTGCTAAAGGTGATATGAAAGTGCAAGTTGTTAACCACCGCTGCAGCTGGCTGAGCGTCTTGTTTATTCTCTAACCATATTCTGCGTCAGGAGCCTGCACCACAACTAATTAGCCATAATGCTTTATAATTGTATAAACAGAATATATAATAGATCTGTATGATATATAATTAATTTTGCCCTTAAGGAAAGCTTTTGGAAGTCGAACCATGCGCTCTTTGAGAACTGCCTCTTTATGCTGTCACTGACGAGGCATGTATCGCTGCTGGCAGAGCTCGGGGAACCTTCCAGAAAACAATTTCATCAGGCATGACCAGGTGTTTTTTTGCAGGAGTGAGTGCTTGCAGCCACATCTCTGACACTGAGGTGGCTGCAGCTGTGGCTGCACCCGCCTTCATGCAGCCATCAGTGAGGAGTGTGGCTTTTGCACAGTGGTCAGTTTAAAAAGAGACAAAGCTACTGCTGTCATACAGGTGCTGCTCATTTATCCCTGCATTTTGTTGTCCTTATTTTTTATTACATTATTTTTATTTGTGTGTGTTTGTGTGCATGTAGTAAATTCCAGGCTTAACTCCATTACTGCTATTGTAAATGTTACCTCAAAAGCCCAATTAAATTAAACATGAATATTATTTCCTGGATTATGATCCATAAGTAAGTACAACTCATTGTGGTTAGAAAAATCACTGCCCTTATAGAGAGGCTCATCATTTTGACTGGAAAAAAAGGACACTTCAGGAGTCCTGTCGGATCAGACACCTGGTCTCATCCTAGATGAGGGCTGGTTTCCTCAGAGTAACAAAGCAGGCAGCATCCATCTCTAAGATGTGCTCAAGCAGAGGAGCAAGGTATCACATCACCTAGATGTGGGGACCACTGCTGCATGGAGACCAGGCTGCAGCTAGCAGCAGTCTTCTAACAACAGGCTAAGCCAGCAGAGCTGAGTTAGTCTGCTGAGAGATTTCATCTGTCCTCGTCTTCAGCCAAAGCTTCTCACTGTGAGCTGATGATTAGAGGCAGCAGCCGTGCAAGCAGCCCAAGGTGGGGAACTCCCATCCACCTGGTACTCTGCCGACATCACATCGCACTCCATAGGAATGATAATCACACCCTTCCTCAGGCCTGACACGCCATGGGCAGGGTTATCTTTGCATGGCTCTCTAGATCCTTCTCACTGATAAAGTTTCTGTACCTGAGAAGTATTTGGCAGAGCTGTCCTCACGCACACAAACAGAGGAGTTGACTCTTAACCTCAGACGCTTGGGATGGGAGTAGCCTGTGTCAGTTTGCATGCCCTCCAAACCAACTCAGCAGGTCATTTACGTAACCTGCAAAACTAAATATACAATTTCCCTGGGGAGCTTTGAGGTGGATTTATTAATTGAGCTCCAAAACTTTTGAGGTAGCTATTTTTGATGTAACAAGATTTTTCTTCTTTCATTGCTTTCCCACCCACATCCACATCTGAATTGAGAGCTGCCTTCCATTCCTCTGGGAGCCAGGAGTCACAAAATAAATCTTTTTCCTTCTCCTTTCAAAATTAAGAGATACAGCTTCTATCTTTTCATGTAATCAACTTCATTTCTTACTCCCTTTCTCTGCACTTCATGTGATGAATGATCACTCACTGTTCTTAATACAGATACATTTGCTGTTTGCCTCTACCTCTCACATAACAGAGACATTTGGTTTACTTGAAGAGCCAAAGCTGTAACTCGGTAGTGTGGGAGACAGTTTCCCGCTTGAGATGTTTCATCCTGGGCTTACAATCACTGAACACTTACAGCAAACAGTTCAGTTTCTGCATGATGACGGGGATTTCAACTGCTAATCTGAATGAGGAATAATCCAATGAAAATATCCACATGCACGTCATTAGGGCAGTCCTGATTTCTTGAAGGAAAAAGCCCTCTTTCTTTTATTTTTATTTTATGAATAGGTTTGTCCAATAATGCTTTTCTTTCCAAGAACTCATAAAATCTTGGATTACTCCTGAGAGTAATAAATCCTTCAATAATGCTGTTCTTGATTACAGGCAAGAGTGTAACAGCACTGACTGGTAGTGATTTCATAATTATGTTTGATTACAAGAGTGTTCCTATTGTACTGTTGCAGAGGGGTTATTTGTTTCCTTCTGTCAGTCTCCAGGATCGCACTGGAGACCAAGTGTGCACCGAGTCAGCACGCACAGCTTACAGAGCTGCTCTCCTCAGAGCCCTGTCACTAAGGCACAGCTTAATAATAAGGACCTCTGGTAGCTGGGCCAGCAGAACTTTTTACAGAACTGTGGTTAAAACTCTATGTAATTACATCAGCGTAGCCCACTTTCTAAAGGGATCCTGAATTTGAGCAACTCTTGAGGGCTCTGTCTTACATATAGAATTTTACTCCACAGTACGAGGGCTAAAGTTGCTCATATCTTTACCTTATTACCATTACAACGAGAGCCAACATGACAAATTAGAAATAAACTATGTCCATAACATTGTCCCCACTTCCTATTACTACTGAGCTGGGAAAAAGAGGAAAAGCTCTATTAAGCCAATTAAACCCTCCCTTCTGTCCATGAGCAACATCAACAGAAAAATCACACCTTACCATTTATTCTCTGGTGCTTTGTTTATTTGGTATTAAATGACTCATGGAATATGGTTTCCACCTCTCCCCTAGGGAGATTATCCCAGCTGCTGAAACTTAGTAGCAATTCCTTTTCTTTTGCCTCACTTTTAATGACCCCTAAGCTTTTCATTCTATTTTAGGTTGGCATGTAAAAGCTACAAGGGAAATTCATCTACCCAAGCCTGCTTTTACAAGCAGTTAAGGCTGTGACAGAAACACAAACCCAAGGAGATATGCAGTCAAAAAAGAAGCATGTGGTTTGATTCACTGATAGGATGCCACCTCAATGGCACACTTTCAAGCTAAAGGAACGCTTCCTTGTTTTCACAGGTTGTTCCTGAGTGTTATGTAAATGTGCTTTTATTGTATGTAAATTAGCATTGGGCTAATTGTCAAAGCTTGTTTTATAGCTGTCACACCAGCAATCCACATTTACAATTTGCTCCACAGGCAAACACATTGCTTCCCTGGAATTAATTATTATTTCCAGCTTTTTGTCTCAGTGCTGTGCTCTATCCTGACCCCGTAACCTGTTGTAAGCACAGCATCTCTCAAAATAGAACATATTTATTAAGAGCACGTAGCCTGTGGAGAAGCAAATTCTATTTGTTAAAAAAAGGCTGTCTGTAATACATTTTATTCTTCCTCTCCTTAGCAGACTGCAGTATCTGCTCAACAAGGGAATATTTTCCTGCTCTGAAGATGTAGAGGCAGCATCTCCATTTCTCAGCCATGGCTTTGCAGTATATTGTGTCACTTCATAGCATTCCACCTGGCTGTAAAGGAATGGTGACGACAAGGGGCTCTCCAAAGAAAATTCTGTGCTGCCCGTGGTGCCCAGGGAGACAGACAGTGGTGAGCAGGGCTTTATTGGTGAGAAAATTAAAGGAGGACAAATAGAGAGGTAGAAGAAATCCAGAGTGCTCTCTGAGATGGAGGTAGGAGTTCCCAAACCCTCAGGTTTATCAAAACATACCCTTATTTACAAACTACATATCCAATTAACTTAATGCATCGCATCAATAAGCTGTACATTGGTGTTTACCAGCCTCACAAATTTGGTCTGACGTGTCTTCACACTGCCTAGAAATGGAACAATGGGAAAATCAGCAAGCACAACCCCTGCTTCTCCTGAGAAAGCAGCTGGGCTTGGTCCCAGACGTGCAAATTGGACTTCTACCCAGTTGAGGAACTGGTGAACATGGATGGAAGTAGTGACTGAGTCAAGCAAACTAACCTAGAATGACAATGCAGGGCAGAGCTGCAAGCCAGAGGCAGCTCAGCTTTCTCACAGCGTACAGTCTGACATTCTTGACTTGTGCATTATGTACCAACGGACAGAAAGAGAACCTTAAAATTAAACCAGGGGCCTGGAAAGAAGAAGGACTGGTGATTTTAGCTGTGAGTTGAACATCAGCCTTTGTGTTAAACTGTATGCCCAAGGAATACATAACTCAGAATTCCCCAGTGGTTGTCCTGTTTTCTTGTAGATGAGAAGAGGATGCAGCCAGCAGGTCTGATTCCAGATGAGATAAGATCTTATTATAACAAAAGTAATGGTTAATGAGCACGTTCTGGTTAAAGTGAGTTATCCACTCTCATAAAAAAAATAATACATAAATAAATAAAAAAATCTTTGGGCTAACAGGAAAGAAAGGCATTACCAGAAGTGGTTTTCAATATTCTTAAGGAAAAATCTTAGAGTTCCTATTCGCTATTTTTTGGCTTCTTCTTTATGCAGTCCCTACAGCAAAAATCTAATGTGCTGAAAGAAATACAATAACAAGTAGTATTTGACTGAACAGACAGCACCATAATAACTGTTTGTTGAAATCTGATACGAAACTCAACTCTAAACTATTCTAAAATGTGAGTATGCATAAGTACTAATCTGACTCAGTATAGATACTCCACAAGCATTTAGGATAGATGTGATTCAGGACTACAAGGAAAGGAAATCTATTGCTTGACCAAATGTTTGGCCTTAAATGGGACAATGAGCAATAAAGTATGAGGTTCTGCTTCTGATCCTCTGGAATGCATGGTTCCATGTCTGCAGCACCAGCTCTCTGGCCTTCCCACCCCATTGCAGAATATTTTCCTTTTTCTTTCTTTTTTCTCTGTGTCTATTCCCATTTCTCACTGTGTCCCATTTCACCCAGCCTTCTCAGTGCCAACCTCTTCTCTGCTGAGTGTCAGTGAAAGCAGCAGTGAGGCTAAACACTTTCTATCAGCAGCCCTGCAGAATTCAAGGACACAACTGCAACACGTCCCAAGAGGCCCACGGACAGAGTGCTCAGGTCGTTGGAGGGGATCAGGTCTGTGCCAATAAACATTTTGCAGCTGTGAGGAGCTGGGACGTGTTTGACTAAGGCAACTTCCAAAGTTCAGCTGTGGAAAAAAAAAAAAGACAAAAAAAATCTGTATTTTTTTTCAGATGAGTGTCTTTCTCTAGCCTGAAGACTCTTTTTAAGGCAGAACAAGCCAAAATACAAACTCCCACAGCCTGAGATAGACTTTTCTAGGAAACCTTGCAGCTCCTGGATCAGCAGCACCAGAAACTCCATCACGTTTCTGGCTGCAGAGCCTCACGTGCAGCGTCTTGGAGACAAAGTTTCATCACTGAAGGACTGCACCTTGGCTTGTTCAGTGCAGCTAATTTTACATCCCCACTACCACTCGGATGTAAACACTTCATCTTGTTATTTTTCTCATTCCAAATGCAACCTTCCCAAATATAAACTCATTAGAAATAACTCAGCTGTAGTGAATGAATCAGAAGATATGCAAAAATAAATGCACAATTTTTCATTGCTCTTTTGCGTTGGACCACACGTGAAACCCACAGAGACAGTCAGGAAGGACTTGTTTCTAAGTCAAGGGGGCAATGGCAACAAAGAAAACGTAGACAGAGGAAGATAAAAGTGATATAAAAACAATGAAACCAGCAGGCTGATTCACTTGGAGCAGAGTTCTGATGTTCTCAGACCTAGATAAGTGCCTGGAAACAAAAGATATGTCCAGACTTGAAGAGTTTTTCCTCTTTGAAACCTTCAGGTAGGAACAAACTAACAACATGCCTAGTGACTGCCCAAACCTCCTTGGTTTCCATGGCTCGTGGTACTTCAGTAAGTCTATTTCTGCCCTGGGGAGATGAACCCGTTAATTGATAACAGTAGAATACACGTGTGCATCTCTGCTTCATACTTGCCTGCAACTGCCCTGATCTTTGACTTCCCTCCCTCTCTTGCTTTGATGTATAATTTCCACTGCATTCAGGTTGCCTCTCCCAACCGTGCTAAGAATGACCATGCCTCCCAAAAGTTTTCAGAAATTCTCATTATCTCCAGTGTGAACTACCTAAGCACATGGAGACGTGAAACAAGAAACACTTCTTACGTAGCTGCCTCAAGGTTTTTAAGGCAAATGTAGATTTTTGAAAAATACACAGACTCTGATAGGAGCTCAGATTTTGCTCCACTCTCCCTGTTATACCTTCCCCTGAATGTAACAGAGCAATGGTTTTCTCTGAGGGAAGTACTCTAAAACCTAGATCAAATACTTAATAGAAAATATCAGCACTTGGCACCTCACTTTAAAATAAGGAAGAACACATTCTTCATCTCCTCTGTCCTAGATGTGACAAACGTTTCCCGGGAGAAAGGTGCAGTGGTGTTTTACTATGTGTGCTAATTCCAGCTAAGACAATAACAAAAAGGAAAATAACTTTTAGGGAGCAACACCTACTCTGTACGATGGGATTGGTGAATTTGACTGGGAGTGCCCTCAGCAGACCACTGCACTGAAGGCTGCATTCACTTAACTTGGACTGTAAGGTCACAGTGTAGTCCTTGGTGCCTGCAGAGGAAGAATTGACACAGGTATTTTACAGTGCTCTGTCCAAGCATTGTGGGAAGGGGTATGTTTTTGCTCTAGTTCTTCTACAGAAGAATGGCTTCTACAGCCATTTTGATGCCAGTGCAGTGAAGTAGAAAAAACAAACTAGATAGACTTCGTAAGTTGTGATTAAGCACAGTGCTAAATCCTCAGGGGAAAAAAAAAGTCTCTACAAGGCAGTTATAGAAGCAAATTTGGCTCGTGTTAGTAGAAGAAAAGACTGGACTAATGGAAAAATATACGGTTGCTGACTTTTCCTAAAATTAATTTATACAAGTGGCTCTGCTGTCTGAGCACACGCTCGTGTGGATGTGAGGTGTATTATTCCTACCCTTTTTGTAACATAACCGTGGTGACTGCATCACATGATGCTAGTGCAAACAAAGTCTCATTAACAGCCCATGAATAGATGCATTTTCCTAGAATACAGTTTTGCATTGGGACTATCGACTGGTTCCCGGGATACCAGAGGATAAGGATAGGTACAGGCAGCTTTGGAAGTGTAGAGCATGGGTAGGAACCTTTAGAGCTGTAGAAGACAACTTTGGGTGTATAACGGAAAAGGGTACAAAGGATATAGTTAATTCTGGGAGACCACCGCTTAGTTACTCTATCAGAGTGTAACTTCTAAACATCACCCGTTCTATTTCTACCTTTGCTCTGAGTCCTTTCTGCTTTAAAACCCTGCATTTTGAATCTGAGAAGCCACAGCTCACTGAGCTGACTACCCCAGGAAAGGTACTCTTCCTTTATTTATTATAAAGCAGAGACTTGCTCCTTCATTCCCCTTACCGTCCCACTCACATCAATAACGCAAACCGCTCTTGATGGATTCTACTCATCTCCCTAACCTTATAGCCATCTCATTTCCTAACTATCAAGTTACTTGTCTTTATTTTCTCCCCGCCCCATTCTCTTGCTCTTTCTCCTGCAACAAAAGCTCTTCCCTTAACGCCACTGTAAAACTTTTTTTTTTAATTTTCCTCTTTTTGACTTTCTCTGGAAAGCGTTTTTTTTTTTTTGACATAAATTATAAAAGAAAAAAAAATTGATGTCGTTGAAATTTCATGGAAATCTCCACGCAGCGACGGCGCTGCGTAGAATCAGAATGTGAAGCACATCTTGTGGCAAAAAGAAAAGCCGTGCGTGCGCTCCGTGGTGGCACACGGCTGGTGCGGGCACGCCGGAGGCCATCTTTACGGCCACCTCACACCTCGAGGGGCGGCAGCAACGGGAAGGGCTTCGCAGGGGAGGAGTGCCCATCGCTCTGACTGAGAAGCCGACGGAGCCCGGAGATCCGCCCGCGGGCCACCGCTTCCCGCCCTCCCCACAGGAGGGCCCGCAGAGCCCGCCTCCCTCAGCGCTGCCACATCCCATTTCCCGCATTCCACCTCCCCCTCCGCTACGCCCCGCCCCTCGCCGCGCATTGACGCCCTTCGATTGGTTGAGAGCGGAGAGCGACGGCAGCGCTGAGCAATGGAGTGAGCGCTGGCGCGGCGGCACCGCCCAGTAGGCGTGCACGCTGCCCGCCTCTACGCATCGCGGCCGGGCGTCGGGGCCGCGCGCTGCCATTCGGCGGTGGGGCGGCGCGGGCAGCGGATGGTGTTGGCGGCGGCTCCCGGTCGCTGGAGGGGGGGCGGAAGCCGGAGCTGGCCGTGAACGCCTCACCTCCCCCCGGCCCTCCCCCGTCCGCCGCGAGCCGGCGGCGCCGTACGATGTGAGCGGCCGCGGGTCTCGGCAGCGCCCCCGATGCCCGCGACGCTGGGGCGGGCAGCGATGGCCGGAGCCCGGCGCGGGAGCGGCCGCCGATAAGAAGCGCCGGGGGCAGCCGGGCGGCGGCGCGGAACCCCACCCCCCCCACCCCGGGCAGGGAAGCGCTGCTCCCCGTCCCGCCCCCTCCTTCCCCTGCGGCCGGTGCATGCGGGGTGCCGGGGGCAGCGCTCGGGTCCTTCCCCCACCGGAGAGAGCGACCCGTTCGGGGCCGCGCCCCCCGCCATGTCCTCGTCGTCCAGCTCCTCGCAGACCCCCCCGTCCCATCACCAGCCCCCGCCGCAGAGGATGAGGCGCGGCGCCGCCGGGTCCCCCACCGCCGGCGGCAGCGCTGCCGGGGGCCCCAGCAACGGGGGCGGCGCGACGGGGAGCAGCCGCCTGCTACAGCCCATCCGAGCCACCGTCCCCTACCAGCTCCTGCGGGGCAACCAGCACAGCCCGACCCGCTCCCCCTCCGCCTCGGTGGGCAGCAACACCGGGTCGGGAGGGGGGCGAGGCGGCAGCCCGCCGCCCCCCAGCGCCACGCCGCCGCTGTCGGCGGGAGGAGGCGCGGCCGAGGCGGGCAGGGTGAAGGGCCGGCAACGGCGCTCGCCGGACAGCGGCGGCAGCAGGAGGAGCAGCTCACCTGAGAGACGCAGCCCCAGCTCCCCGGTGTACAGAGGTAATGCACTGGGAAGGAGAAAGCCCGCTTCCTGCCCCGGGGTTGGGGAGAGGGGTGGGGGGGAATCCCTCGGCTCACCCTCCCCGTCCTTCGTGTCCGCCCCGGAGGGCGTAGAAGCCGCCCCCGGAGCGGGGATGGGGGTGTGGAGGTTGCGGGGGTGCCGCAGCGAACCCCCAGCTGCAGGTGTAGTGTTGAGTGCGTGCTGCTGGTGGTGGATCCGAGGTGTCCCAGCCGAGTTTTTCCGATGTGCGCTCTGCCCTTCTGCGCGGCTTCTTAGGTGTTTCCTTTTATTTAGCGGTCCAAGGGTTAAAGTTATGTAATGTTTTCAAACACGGGCTCCCTCGGTAAAAAGGAAATTCCCACATTGAAGCGCTTAAAAGCAAATAGCACCGTCTGTCTCCTCGTGATACTTAAATACTGTACCTTGGAGGCGGTGGGAGCCCCAGCCCTGTGGCCAAAATGGGCCTGTGAAAGTTTAAAATGTTGAACTGGCCGCTCGTAAGTGCGGCTTAACCTGTGTCAGGTTGTCTGCTCGTGTGCTGAACGACTTAAAGTGGCAGTGGCCATCTTACCCGCCCTCCCACCCCACCCCCCGCCGCCAGTCCCTGGGCAGCTGAATGAGGCAGGCTGCGTGCGCTCGAGCGGCCGCGCTGTGCTATCGGGTATCACGCATCGCCTCTTCCTGGGAGCACTCCGTGTGGCTCAGCAGCCCCTCCTCCCTTCCTCCAGTCTCGCTGCGCGTTGTTTCAGTGACAAACTGCGGTCTGTAGTGGTTGCCGAGGTGTTTTGTAGCAGCGGGATCTGTTATCTTCTCGCCAGCCCTTCCCCCTTCCAGTCTTAAATGTGTAGTAAATCCCTACAATCCGTAGTAGGTTGTAACTGAGGCACATCAGCGTGACCGGGGATGGTCTTAAGGCATAGGCAGTGTTTTGCAAAGGAGCAAGATGTCACTGCCGCCTCTGAGTTGATCTGCACCGTGGTGTCTGCGCTTAGGCAGATGGCCGAATTTGTAATGTTCACTTTGGAACAAAAATACTTTGTAACTTCAGCATGAATGCATGATCTTCCTGAGAAGTTTTTTTTTTTTGCTTGCTTCAAAATGGAGCTGCTCTTCAGTGCTTTTGCTTCATTCAAGCTCTAATTAAGCGTTTCAAGATTGTATTTTGTGTAACACTGAATGTCGTTTTCCTATTTTTCCACTTTAATGCTTAGAAAACGCTGACAGGAAACAAAACCAAACCAAAAAATGTAGTACACGTGGAAACTGCTAAACACTGAGGCTGATGATGAGTGTTGTAAATAATTACGAGAGCCTGGTGCAAAACATTGGAGTGATGCAATGTGTGAAGGTCTGAGCTTACTGGGTGTTGAGGAGAGAGGAATGTGGACAGTTACCTGCAAGCAAGGAAGAATGCTGCAAAGCTATGAAATATTTCACTGTTACACGTGGGTTTTTTCTTTTTGTTTGTTTGAAGGGAAATTTTAATTTTAGGAAGTGGTTTCAGTCTTCATCTGTGGGCTATTTTGCCCTTAATAAATTGGACTGTAAATTACTGCTGAATGACTTTCCTGTCGTTAAACTTGCTGGAGCTTGCCTCTTGGTGAACCATGCTCACGCAACCTGATGTAGCGAGAGCGTGGCATAGGAAATCATAGATGGTCCGTCGAGAAATCCACCCTGCAGTCTGTATGCACCGTGAGGAATGTGGACCCCCCTCCTCCAGGTCTAGCCAGCTGCTGCTGCAGAAGCTGACGTCCTCCAGCAAATCCTGAATGAATGAATGAAAACAACGTGATCGCCCTAGTAATGACCACAGTCACACACGTCATCAGCTTTATTTTTACAGAAATACAAGCACCATTTTCTAGTGGGTTAGGGCAGCAAGGTACACTATTTCTTCAGTCTTGCAAATTAAAGAATACTATCCCCTCTCCCCCCTTCACCCCTAAATCGAGCTATTTTACACAGTTGTGTGCTGTGGGCCAGGATTTTTGTCTTTGTTTCCCTGCTTATTCCCAGCATTCTAATGCATGACGTCTACATTCTGAAAATGATGCTTGTAGTGAGTATGCCGGTAGTACTATCTAGAAAATTGATTGGTGAACTGAAGCACTGCTGCAGTAATAATGGAGGGCTTGAAAAAATGTCTGTTTTCAAACACAGGCCATCTTGCTGCAGCTTGTTAAACAATGTGCTACTTCAGCTATTGATAGTTATCAGTGTTCAGGTCTTGGGGAAGCTGCTTGATTAAGGTCTTTTTGTCAGTTTTTAAAAACATTTCCCACTGCTGTACAGTGTAAGCTTATGCTGTAGGTGTAATCCTGTTGTTTTTCTTACCAGTGCGAGAGATCTGTTTGTCTTTGGCTTTGCAGTCTGATTGAGGCTGTTCTGCAAAATGTGCTAGTGGTTCTGATGGATAAGTGTTTTCCTCAAGACACCTGCTCCTTCCCTACCTCATTTCAGCCTTTTTTGAACTGGATATGTCCCATTTTGCTGTAAATATTTGATCATTTGTCAGAGGTTCTTTTTTGCATATGATCAATGAAAGCGCTCCAGCTTTGAGCCTCTACAGGTCAGCACAACTTCCATTGCAGGCACTGACATCACTACTACTACGTGAATGAAGGCAGCACACTGCCTCTGCTTCCTTTTCCTAGGATGCTGCAGCTGTTTTTGTTCTGCAGCAAAATACTGTGCTTCTTTGATATTTTCTTTAAGCAAATTTCAGGGTTTTATAGTTCTTAGGAAACCGTTGCTGCCAGTGTTTGGTTAGTGCTGTTCATGAATGGATGAGAAATCATGAATGCTATATGCTAATTTCAAGATGCTCAAGAAGCAGGAAAAAGGGGGCAAAAAACTTACAATACCATAGGATAAACCTGCGATGTGCGAGTCTACTTCCCTTTAAAAAAAAAAACAAACTGTTATTCCTTACTCATAGACTTTTATAGCCTGTATTCATATTTTAGAGCTGGCAACTTAAAAAGTGGTTGAATGTGACAACATATGGTTTACTTAGAAGGAATCTATGTACTTAACTGATGGCATAAATGTAACAGCAACAGAATGTGAAGCAGTCTGTTTTATGACAAAAGACGATTCAATAATAACAAGGCAAAAAAAACCCACTCCATTTTGAAGTGATCAAACAAAATGTATTACTTGTAAACATGCAATTCTAGTTGCAAGTTTTATTCCTATTTGCATTATCTGGATAAAATCTAGTTTCTGATGTTATGTAAAGCAGTTTGTGTAAATCTAAGGGAGTGTGTTTCCTGTTTAGTTTGTTTTTTATGTGGTATGTGATGTTTTGTGTACAAGGAGCGTGTAAGTGCTTTCTGTATGGTTTGATCTCAATATTGTTTTCATCAAATGTATCACCATAGTTACCACTAAATAAATCAAAGCAAGAGAAAAATAATGATGCAGAATACTTTAATGTACGCAGCTTACACAGCTCATATTAATCTCTTTTTCCATAGGAGATTTTTAAAGCAAACATTAGTTTTAAGGATATGTGAAATGTACTTTAATCAGGTTGTCTGTTAAGGGTTCCTTATATCTCTTACTTATCAAAATAGCTCCTGAACTTTTGCCAACATTAGTCAGAAAACTAGAGATGCGGAGCACTGCGTAACCCAGGTCTGAGTAATAAGCATGTAGGTCTGTTGTTATGGTAGTAGATGAGACTGGTGGAGTGAGGAGCAGCACAGGCAGTAGTGCTGATCTGTAGACTTGTAAGGGATATCAGTGTTTAAAAATAAAAAAAAAATTCAGACTTCAAAAGGCAGAACTATTTTGATATCCTGCATTGAAGCCATCCAGTATTTCGGCATCATAAGCATTTGTGCCAGAGTTCGAGAAGATCTTTCCTTTATTTCTAACAAATGTAGGTAAGGAAGTAATTTTTGTGACACTTCCTATTTCCTGATGCCTGAATAATAGCAGCATTCCCATAATTGAATGGGCAAAACAGTTTTGTTCCAGGTTTGGCCTTCTCTCTTCCCAAAATAACTTTTGCTGGGATATAATATGGTGATATAGAAGACACTGGTTAAATTCAAACCAGTTGTTTTAAAGCGGAAGGCTTTTTTTGTTACATGTTCTAATATCATCACTTCAAATAAGAATAGTTATTAGATGTCCTGAAGTGTAAGACAAACTAACCATGTGTTTTTCAGCTTAAGACAACTGCAGGAAAGAAAAACTGGAGAAATATTTTCTTCATTGAACTTGCACGCTACTGTAGCAAGACATTAGTTATCAAGAAACCAGTTTTCTCCCCACACACCAACAAACTTTGAAGGGGTATGTATATACGACCCTTCATTCATATTCTTTGGGAGTGAGATGATATTAGTGTGCATAACTGAAGTTACTTGCCAACTTCCATCGCACAGTAAACTGGTGGCTAATAGGGGAATTTGGTTTCTGAAATTCACTATTCCCATTTTTTTGTCCTTTCTCAGGAAAGTAAAGGGGTAAATGGAGGCTGCCTTGATCACCCTTCCTGAGTTTTAAGAGAATCTATGGTAGAATCATGGAAACGTTGGTGTTTGCCAAATATGGACTCGTATATGATGAGTTTTGTTGAGCTTTGCTATATTGCTTAAATTGATAAAGGAAAGGTAGTTATTCTGAAGTGGGATTTATGCAACTACTCTAGGTATAATCATGGGTGAGAATAACTGATGCAGTAATTCTGAGATCTTTGTTCAACTCAAACTCGAAGGAAATAGTTGTAACAGTATGAAACTTATTGGAGATATATGCTTCTTGATACTTCATTTCGTTAATATTCTTTTATGGTACTTCATCAATTGAGTAATTATCTTCATCTGAAAAAGGTTTTTCTTTAGTGGAAAAATGGCAGATTGTTTAAACCAGTTGGCAATGTTTTATGTACAGAAAAGCATTGCCAACGCTTGATACAGTAGCTGGTTCTCTGTGGTCTTAGCATATATTCAACAGAAGTTAATATACTAGAGTTTAACATGCTGAGTAGTATTTTTTTGAAGTATCTTTCGTTGGTGAAAGTATGTAACTGGAAAATTGGCCTCTAGACTTGAGATAGTTAATTGTGTTTATGATGATCATTTCGATTTAATGTTAATGTTTAAATACATTCAGTTTACTTGCTTTCAGCACTGTTTCTGATGTAATCCTGTAGTGCCTAAACAGTGGCCTAAGGCATTTTTGGGTAAGTAAAATAATATTTGTATCTTATCATTAGAAGGGCTACATCCACAGCAACTCATGAAACTAAGATTGTTCCCTCCTTCTTGCTAGCATTTTCACGAGAGGTTACAGTGAAGGAACGTGAATGTACTTAATCCTTTATATGCTCTTTACTTTTCCAGAAAAATTGGTTTGTTGTATAGTTGTGCTTTATTTTTTCCTTACTGATGTGACTGAAATTCATCACTGGTTTGGTTTATTTTACCAATTATTTTTGAGTCAAATTCAATCTTGAAACATGAAAATGGCTGGCAGGTACTGGAAGGTACCACAGTTTGGCACTTCTGCACTATGAGTCTTGCATGAAGTATTATGGTAGTATGTAATGTTAATCCTTTTGAATAGCAAGTCAGCCTCCAACTCATTTCTGAAGCTGGGATCCCATCCATGAATTACTTGTTCATGGTTGAAGCTGAAATATATGCTCTCTCGGGAGTCTGTTCCTTTTCTCCCAGTTACGCAAGTATGATCCTGAGAACAGAACTCTTAGGCCATAGGAGTCCAATCTTTTGGCTTGTTTGGGCTGTATTGAGTGAGGAGGAATTGTCTTGGTTCTTATATGAAAGACATGGTTAATGTAGGTAAGTAAGAATGCTTATTTTTTAATATCTTTATTAAGATATTAAAAAAAAATATCAAGAAATCCATAAACCTAGTGGGATATTTGATATTTTTGTGAAACTCATGCAACTGTCTGGTTTGATGGAAGTGGTTGCAATTCTCAGCAAGTTCTCAAGGTGCTTGCCAGAGATTTTTGATCTAAGAGTACTCTTCCTGTGCTTCATACTTTAAAGCATTTGTTCACAAATGTCTGTACTGCCAACTAGTGATGACATGAATAAGGTATAATTGTGAAATGGGGAGTGTCTTTCTCTGTTAAGATAGCTCTAAAAAGTCTAAACAAGAGACGTAATCAAATTTTTCTTTGAGTTAAATATCTGATTGCAACTCTGTACATTCAGTTTGAAAAATTACAGATAATATATTTGCTGAGTGAAAAGAGATACACAAAAAGAAATTGATTTTTTTTTTCCAATCTTGAAAACTTAAAAACAGATTAGCTTTTTTGGGCTGGAAGAAAACCAGAAGGTGTGGGTGTCTCAAGCTCTAGCTGTTTTCCACACAGCCAACTTGTAAATAAGGATTAACCAAACCCATTAGTCTTGGTTCAATGGAGGATGGTTGTGATTAGAAGTTCTCATTTTTTTTTTTTGTGGTTGTAGATCTACTAAGTAGCTTTTGTATTAGATATCGCTCCTTTGGAGACAGTAGATGTGTCCTAGTAGGTCATAAAAGGTTATGAGCTTGAGCTTTGAAACTGCAATGCCAGATTTTATCTATATATCGTGTTGGTTAGATCCTATTTAGTGTTGAATGTGCCCTAAAAATAAACAGTGACGCAATTGTTCTAAAGGATTTAGCTTTCACTGCTATTGTTCAATTGAGGACTAACTATTTGAAACGTATTTTGTTCTCTGAATCAATTACAAATAGATAATTAACAACCCTGCTTTTTCTGTGCAGTTTGTTTTGCACAACCTGAAACTAGTTTTACCCAAACTACAGTTTGTTTTTTTCTTCTTTAGGAAGTGTGTTTTGTATTTTGCTCAGTGAAGTGGTGACTAAGAACAGTACATTAACAGTTCATGGTTTTCTAATTATCTAAAGCCTACTGGTGAATACCCTCTTCTCACTGTCTTCCACTGTGGTTCCAGTTCAGACTGTACTTCAGCTATCCTGTTCTGGATAAATCACCTGTTTGAACAAGGTTCCCTTCAGCCTTCATTCCCACATTCTCACACCTTACGTTGAGTAAGAAAATTAGTTGTAGGCATATTGCTGAATGTAATAATACCCACTGCTTGACAGATCGTTGCATAGTTGCTGGCATTTGTACTATGAACTTATATCATTTCACTGGCTACAGAAATATAATGTTTTATTTTTTTAGGATGTATAAGTCTGTCTTCTGAAATTGTTTTCAGTCATAGTAACCACTTGGTTGTGAGATGATTAAATTATTTTTGCCTTAGTCTGTAAATGGTGTACCAAGGCATTTTCAGGATAATGCCAACAGGATATTTTGAGTATATCAGGTTGTGTGTGGCTATGTAGTTCCTCTGCAGATAAACAGAGTCTTCCTGACAATGTGGTAATGGCACTTGATATGAGAAAGTACAGCGTGAGCTTTATTTGTCATGTGAGGCTTGGAATAGCAGGAGCACACCATGCTCTTGCTTGGTTGTTCTGGTTCAGCACTTGATCACTAGCCAACTCCATTAATTCAGTGCTGGTCTGCAGAAATTTGCCCATGATTACAAAGCCCACTACTTCCAAATACAACGTCAGCTATCGGCTGTTTGTGAGTAGTGTAAGTGCAGATGTAAATGCCTTAGTCTGTGAATGCACAGATTCCAGAGGCAGTGGGTACAACTGCTTTCCATTATAACCCATGCTGGATCAGAAATGTTGCTGGATAAACCTCTAACATTTTGCATTTTGTTGCCAGAATCCAGGCCACCAAGACAAACAGTGTAGAGCTGCCAGTGAGTGGCTCTGCAAAAACTGTGGGTGTGTGCTGTGGTCTCAGTCTCAATCCTTCCAGGCATCGTGGCAGAGCTCAGCTGATGGCTCTTTTTGGAGTCTGAATTGCTGGGAAATATTTTTGCATAGCCTTTTGGGTTTTGCAGTGTTGAGTGTATGTCTTTGTATCCAATGTGTCAGATACCATCCAAAGTCTTTCTGTTGCAGGATATCCTAACTTTCTATTTTTCAAGTAATGGAGAGATTGACTTGCTCACTAAAAATTAAATCTAGACTTCTGCTGAATGTCGTGGAGCAGACTTTGAACAGAGACTAAAAATATCAGCTAACTGCTTAAGAATGCAGAATAAAACTTTGGTTTACACAGAAGTTGGGAAGCTGCCAGATTATGGAAGAAGCAGATTTGGGCATTGCTATAGAGACAGAAGAACTTGTATTTTCAAACCAAGTTGTGTACTGAAGTATGCAGTCCTCGTGTTGTTTGTAATACTCATTTTAATGTTGTTGTATGCATCCACTGTAGTTACTTCTAAAGAGGGAATTTGCCTATTGTGATTATTCTGTGAAGTCTCGTGATTTTTCGTTAGTTTAGTTTAGTTAGTGTTGTTCACCTCTTATGTGGAGTTAGAGGAAGTAGAGTGATCTTTGCAAGAACAATTAAAACAAAAGCCTCT
The DNA here is from genome assembly GCF_038088225.1 of Cyrtonyx montezumae. NCBI lineage: Eukaryota > Metazoa > Chordata > Aves > Galliformes > Odontophoridae > Cyrtonyx > Cyrtonyx montezumae. The sequence goes on along the minus strand of NW_027071870.1, from coordinate 581,738 downwards.
AAGACAGAAATGGTGGAGTCTGACAACTCAGAATGTGGGTGAACAGAAGCAATGGATACACTGGTGCTGTATGTACTGCAGATGTTAGATGTTCCTTTTTTACGGCTAGACTTTCTTTAATTGTTCAAATTTACACACGTACTCAGCAAAACAAAACCCTGCAGAGAGGTAAATTATGCATAAGGCTGGAGTGAAGTTTCAGATTTCAAAAAGAAGTAGCTTGATTAAATTTTGCTGAACGTGGTCGCTCTGAATGCGGAGAGAATCTGTTCTAGTTAAAAATATTAAGTATATTGGAATTGATGAAACATCAGTAGAACTTGAGGAGTTGGTCTGATTGCATGGACATCATCTCAGAAAAGCTGATAGGAGTTTGTGGAGAACCTGAAAGAAACAGTGCAAGGAACTCAAGATAACATGTCACATTGCTGACCAGAATCTTAGCTGAGGATAGTTAAAAACCAGAGTTACTACCTGAACACTTTAAGATCAGAACTGGAAATGGTGGTTGAAGCCATTCTGTAGCAAGAAAAATAAAAGGTAAATGGTTATCCATGGTTGGCCTATTGGAACTTAGGGAAACTTTTTCAAAATTGACTTCAAGAAGTAGTAGCAAAAATATCAGAAGAAATCACGTAGACGTTTATCCAATGCTTTGATCTCACCAGTATGATGTACAGGTAATCAGTTTTCACTAACAGTGATTCTTAATCCAAGAAGATGCAAATAAAATGGAAGCCTAGTGGGCAGGGTTATTTGGAATTACAAATTACCTCCGTTTTTGATGTAGGTTATAGATTTTAATCAAGTCAATTGAATGATTTCTTTTAGAACATTCTAGAAAGGCCTACTCAGGCTTTCACATTTACCTGTGACTTCCAAAAGTAATTCATTTGAATAGGGAGTGATAAGATTTATATAAATGCGAGAAGAGCTGATATGATAGTTGTATTTTGAAAACGTTGAAAATACAAAGTCCAGCTATGGATTATTGAGATTGGTCTGACTTCTTTCTTATGTTCAACATTAGAGCACATTCTAAGGAATAGCAGAAAGCAGTGATGTACGCTGAAGCACAAAATGAGTTTTCCAAACTCTGTTGTGCACACCTTGAAGTTTTTATAGGAGAAATTTTCTGCATGGGAAGTAGATCTTAATCTGTTCAGGCAAATGTCAGAGTTAGGATGATGAAACTGTGGATGAATTTTGAGAGATCTAATGAGCATGCAGGTTATGCAGCAAAAGCTGAGGGATCTTGGGAACTGAAGTACCAGAAACAATGTGAGATTTGAAAATATAAAATGTATGTTTATATATGTGAGGTAGCACTTGATTCCCCTATGTGGTGTTTGAAAATGCTGGGGGGTGGAGTTGGGTGATGGTGGGATCTCTGTCTGCCATCATGAAATGACGAGGTACTGGGCACGCATTGAGTCTCGCAGTGAGCAACCTGCTGAGACATTGATAAACTAATTGGTCAACTGAGCTATATCAACTAGAACAAAGAAAATATTCTCCCTTTCTCTGAAGAAGTGAACAGTGATTCGTGGTTGGCTTTGTGCTTCCCTGGTGTTCAGCTACTGAGCTCCACTTAATTTTGCTTTCATTTTTAAGGGTAGGAATATATTTGAAATACCTGATTTTATTAAATGATGCTAAGTTTAGGTCTTTGCCATAGTATTTACATCAGAAATGGTAACCTTAAAAAACCACATTCTAAAATCTGGAACATAGAAAAAGTGAGGGTTTTAATTTACCTTTCAGTGTCCTATGAGAGTGCAAATGCATAGTTTACATCTCTTGAACAAAGCAGGTTTTTGTGATCTTAAATGCTTAGTCATTTTATACAGGTTCTATACATGTCAGCTTTCTTCTTTGTGGGAAGAGTAACTCAGCTTTAGAGGGCTAAAACGTTTTTTCCTTACAATTTGTTTACTTTTCTTACTCAGATTAGAGCTTCCTTTCTCTGATCTCTAGGGATAATGTTGATTTTTTTTTTTTAAGTGGAAGTTTTCTCTGAATGGAATCTGACTTAGGAAAAATACACATAAGTTGTGTTTTGCTTGATCTGTAGTTAGGTGCAATAGGGACCTGAGGTAAAGACTGCATCTGAATACTGTGCCTTCCCAGGTAGATATAGGAAAGTTTTATGGCCTTAAAGAGTTGCTCATAAAGCCTTTGTGATTGGGAAATGCTTTGAGACTCGTTGGATTCAGTGACTGAACAGAACATGTATTATTGCCTTTCTAGGATCCTTAGTCATGGTTGTAGCAGATAACTCTAATAGTTTATTCTGAATATCTTGACTGTGGTGTTTGTCTACAGTTTTCCTTTGAAAGGGCAAGCTATGTTTGTTTGTTTCTTCATTATAAGCTTTCTCTTATGCTGATACACTTGCTGTTTCATGCAGTTCAGTTTGAATTTTCCTAAGCCTCAGGACTCACAAAAGACTTTGACTTTACCAAGTACAGTACTTTACAGCTTAGTAGTTGAAGTGTTCCATGATTTCTGCACTCCCTGAAAAGTCCATGGTGTAGAAGGCACATTGCCCATGGACCTGGATCTCTGAGACCCTCCTGTTTGGCATGGCTGTGCTTACACTCTGTGCACGGCTTCCTTTGTCAGCTTGGCCCTTGAGCTGCTGGATTACTTTGAATGGCAGGTGTGAGGTTGGAGGCCTGTGGACTGCATTCACTTTGGTTGCTGGAGACTGGGGTAGGTCATGATGCTGTTCTGTGCCTCCTTTTTTTTCAGTCAATTCAATGTTAAGAGTGATGAGAAGAAATTGGAGTTAATTGTATCTGTCTATTTAGAGCAGTTACTTCAGAATGTCATCTCCACTCATTTTTAGTCATCTTGTCTCAGTTTCTAAAAATGGAAACTTACAGAACAGTCAAATCAAAAAACAATGTGGTGCATGTAATACAGATAAGGTAGGGGGCTGGAGTTATAGTATTGTTTCTGATGGATCAGAATAACTTGAAATGACTCTTGTCATATTCTCTTAGAAGCAAAACACTACAGTGCATTTTAAGTGTTTAAAAAACCCTATTTTGCTCTCTTCTGAGCTGTTAAAGAGATGAAGCTGTTTAAAATTAAAATTATGGGAGGAATATTACAATAATGTGGAATTCATATTTTATGCGTTTAGCTGCATGCTAGGGTGTTTTTGAGTTGCTATTTAAAATCCTATTTTTGGTTATTTTGAATGAACCACATGTGGCAAACAGCATGCTCGTTGTTGTTTTGCACCTCTCTGAACTGTTAATACAGTAGGTCAGCAAGTTTGCAGATTTGTTCAGGGACAAATCTGGCAACTGGGAAATGTCTTTTGAGCTAATAGATCTATCCTGTGGAGTAAAATTTCTGAGTGTCCCAAATCTCTCACTAATCCTCTTCTTGAGAGATTTTTGGCTCCAGTTACAAGAGAAAAGCCTTCCTGAGAAAGAAGATACTTTTTTTCTTTTTAGCAGCTTCTAAATCCCTGTTATCCAGTCTTTTTCCCTTACAAAGCCATAGAGACAAATTCTGAAAATAAATACACGTTGCTTTGTCCATCTACCTGCATGATCAGAATGGGAAATGCTGTCAAATGTACATTAGGAGTCAGTACTGTATAAGTATATACTCCCAACAAAACAAGCTGAAAAAACTTAACCAGCATCATCCAAGACCATTGTTTCTCTTCTGTCTGCAAGTCTGCTTCTGTAGTGCTCCAAAGATCTGTCTGAAATAAAGAACAAATGCATCCCTTCTTGTGTTTGGAAAAGGTGTAGCAGAAGAGGGGTATTTTGAGTAGAAATGTTTTGGGTGGTCATGAATAATTGCTGCTGCTGTTATCACTGTGACCTGAGTGTTGGGCTGCCATTCAGTAGTTAGTGTGGGGTCACTGTTTCTATTTCTAGTTTGCAATTTCTATTTCCACGCTGTGTTCCCACGTACTTCCTTGTTTAAAAAGGATTTACACAGGCACTCCTGAGTCACTGGTATTGCAAATTGTTCTAAATTTGTTGTCATCTCCAGTAGGAATGTCCCAGATGTGGCTGATTCTCCTTAATGTTGTGGTTCTTGGTGTCTTATCTCCTTCTAGCCAGAACTCTAATGTGGGGCTTTTGAAAGAAGTGTGTCACATCGCTCCAAGTGAGTCAGGAGTCTTGCAGGCCTCATGTGTTCAATATATTTTTTGACAAAATTCTTTACAAGTTAGTATTGATTTCCTATGTAAAATGTTGCCAATGAGACTCAAGCTTGGAACTCATTTGGTTAGTAGCACTGAAGGCCAACCAGCAGGTTCTACAGAGTATCAGTAACTAAATTGAAGAGAAACAACGTCTCATGAAACTCGCATCTGTAGAAGTCTGTAACAATACTTCTTGGTGTAATAACTGGGCTGGTCATTCAAGTTGCAGATGAGCTTTGAAGAAAAGATTGGGATATCAATGTGACTGTTATCTAGCCTTTTGGTAGAAGAGTTGCAGTCAGATGATGAAAATAATGAGATGACAGTACTGCTGGTTTTAGGGATGAATGAGTTTTTTATTTATGGTTTGTGCTTTTCTTTCAACTTGAGAGGAACCTGTCATCTGAAAAGTTCTCAAGGTAATTTTTGAGCTGGATGTATCCATGCCAAGATGTGAGGGGAAGAGCTTTGGCCAAATTTGAGCTGCATCTGCTAGATACAGAAAGAGGCATAGGGAAATAATAAAAAAAAAAAAAAGATGCTGATAAGTGAGCTTCGTATTTAGCTGAAGCAGTTTTTGGGATGGTACTGATACTAGCTTTCAGTCTTGCTCCTTTTCTGCAGGTAACTTGCTTCTTCATCACGTGCATGGCAGAACACGTTCTTTAAGCCAAAACAGGCTGTGACTGTGGCTTGAGATTATGTACAGGTTAGCTGCCTCTCTGTTGGGTAGGGAGGCAATCTCTTCATTTTAGAGCAGTAGCAGATGGTTTTACTTGAGCCCTCTGTCCTTTTCAAAAGAACTGTCATGTGGTAGTTGTACTAAATGACGTTCTGCTGGCAGAGAAGTGGAAACCTTTTTTCAGTTCTAGGTGATAGAGTTAGAACTCTTTTGGCTGTTGATGCAGCATGCAGAACCATAATTTCGTGCAGTTTATGTTAGCTGATTCCTGCTGGGAGGTATGATCACTCAGACTTTCACCAGCTGTAGTCTTCAAGTGGGCCCTTGTGTCATTTTATGCAAAATCATTTATTGCAAGAAAGGTCTAGCAAAAGCCCTTAAATACATACCATTAAAACTTGTGGCATATTTTACATAATGTGTGAAGTGTTTTGCCTTCCTATGGGCGTATGTCTTGCTTTTGTAATTTATAGCTAACTTTTTCAAGTCATGTTATGCTTAAGTACTGTATTCCATAGATTATTTGTTCTGGAGGCAGTACAGAGCTCTTTGTGAGATGAAGCATCTCACATCACTGAAAAGAAGAACAAAATTATTCTGACTTTTTACTACTGCAGTGAAATCCATTCATACACTGAGTGCTGTCAGATATGGTGTAGTCTGAAACTTGAGTAATTTTTGAAATTGGTGAGTATTGCTCAAGCTTCCCTCAGTGCTCAGGCTAGTTAATAGAACACAGCGCTGCTGCAGCCCTGTTGTTCCTCCTGGCTCCCCTGTGGTTGTTTCTGCCCTGTATGTTCTGCCAGCTCTTCCTGTAACGGTGAAAACTATGTATTTCTGACCTTTTTTTTTTATAGGTTTTAGTTTTCTTTGTATGTAACTCAGTTTATCACTGTCCTATGGGTTCATGAATCTGTGTATGCCATCCCAAGGTGTAGATGGAAGGAGCAGACAGCAGCTGAGTTGGCATTACATTAGTGGTAGCTTTTTTTTCTTGTTTTTGCAGCTGAGAAACCGTGTCCTCAGTTTATTTCCTGTGATTCTAAAAGTACTGAGAAGTGGTAGGTACTTAAAAGACTTGGACTTTCCTTTGCTTAGCTTTAGGTCTTGACAAAGTGTCCAGCAGTTCACTTCCAAGATTGCCATGGGAAAAAAAAATATAGTAGCTTCTGGTGGTGTTACTTTCTGTTCCTTTTGTAACAGAATTCTGTGAGTTACCAATGTAAGATTTGCTGTAGATTTTCCTCTGGCTGTAGAACAAGACACAGCCTTTAGTTAATGCTCTGGTTGTATGTGATTCATGTGTGTTTTGGGCTTGTACTTTCATGTATTAGTGCAGGCAATCCCCTAATCATTGTGTTGATGCTATGTAAAGCACTGGTGATGGAGTTTACCTTTTGACACCTAGATGATATAATGAGAGAAAATGCATTTGAATTCCTTGACCTTGTTACAAGGATCTTAGTACACAAAAATAATGCACTAACAGGTGTTGTCAAGTTTTGAGCAGCAAACAGGATTTTGATGGGTCAGATCATTGCATAGCATGTGACTGCTTTGAAAGTAATTTCACTTGCAAACTTCCTTTAGTGGGGGTGAGCAAGATAGACAGTAGCTGTAATGTAAGGCTTAGACTGGCTTATGTAAAGTCTAGAAAATGAGTATATGAAGTAATTTTGCCTAAAGGACAAAGCAAGATGATCCAGAGAGCTTGCCATAAAATTCTGACGTGGGAAGGAACAATCTCATGAATCACTGTACTTTTTGCTTTACAAATGAAATGTAGAAGTGTTCCATGATCTAAGTGTACAGGGAGAGGAATACAAGACTGTAGGCACTGTGATGAGTGAAGGCAAACATAGTAGCTGCCTTGACCTGAGCTCTAACCAGGGCAAAATGCAACCACAGGCTTCTAGCTTGCTTAGGCCTGTTCGGGATGTTGTAAACAATATGGGATGGAGAAGTAGAAATTTGGTATGTGTTTTCTTGAGAGTCATTCTTCTTGTCAGGGTTTGTATTTAGCATTAGTACGGCTAAGCAAACTGACTTGAATAAATAAAAGCCTGAGCTGATACTATGTTACGCTTTCTTATTCAAGACATCTGGCTTTCCTGAATTGCATCACCACCATGTTTAAATTTTTCTCTGATGAAAATGTATCGTGCAGGTAGCCTTGTTCTTTGCTGAAATGAACACATCATGGTGTTTTTTTTTGTAACTATGTTTTACCTTCTGTATTTATTTCTTCCTTTGTCTGATGTTATCTGCTTTGATGTAATGATGTTCTTTTTGGCTTAGCATTTAGAGAAATGCTGATGTGTTCTTGCCATTGTCTGTCATAGCTAGCTTTTAACATTTCATGTCAAATGTAGCCTGACTTTTTTTTTTTTGTTAATTTTGTTCTGGTTTTCCACAGTGGACAGGCCAAAATCCCAGCAAATCAGAACTTCTGGTACCATAAGGCGAACTTCTTCTTTGGACACAATTACAGGACCTTACCTCACAGGACAGTGGCCACGTGATCCCCACGTACACTACCCTTCATGTATGAAAGATAAATCTACTCAGGTAAAAACATAAAGCAACACAGCAGAGATATTTCATGTAATTGATATCTTTCTGGTAATACTTTTTTTTCACTTGATCTAGAATCTTAGCACAACTTTACCCCAAAGAACTGTGGATTCACTTAATTTTATGATAAAGACCTATAAATAGGGTTCAGTAATGTTTTTCTGATCAGTGTCACACACTGATAATGTGCCACACAACTGATAGCTAACACTGTTATGCTTTTAATAAACGGTGAGATTACCTCTTGAAGCCAGACATCAGAAGGAGCCTTACACAACTGTGAAGGGAAAACTACTGAGGCTACATATGTCCCAGTACTCCTTGGTCATTCTTGGGGCTCTGTCTTTAGTAGGATCCTTTATCAGTTAGGCTACTGTGGCATTTATAATGCTCTCTGGCTGAATGTTAAACATTCTTGCTTGCCCAACTTCTGATCACAGTGGGCTTGTTGTCCACAATGTTCATCGCCATCAGGCAAGTTAAAAACATATAATTCTGGGAACTTAAATCCCTAGTGAAGAAGAACTGCATTTTTGTAGTAGCACTGCCAGAGTATGAAGCAAGTCATCTCAGTTTCATTATTCTAAACCTGTTGAATAATAGAAGGAACTTTGTCTTTGGATGTATTTCTGATTTAGGGGCTGTGTACTGACAGTTATGTAAGTTATCTGTGCCATGATTCTGGTCCATTGTAATCAACAGGCTCTGCATAGAAGTATCAGTAATATTTTTGTATCACCCTAATTTCTGCATATAACTCTGTTAAACCACTAAGACTTTTCTTCATGAAAGTGTATGTTGTAACAATGCATATGATAGCTTTAAAATATCAAGGATTTTTTGGTCATAACTTTATCTGTAGATGCATAGTTTTGGTTAATCTTGTTTCCAGTAATTTGCAACACATTTATTGCCCTTTCTCTCTCCATTGCTTGCACTGCAACATTTTTTTGTTGCAAATACAACATCTTTTTGAGATTATTCTAGGTTTTAGTCTTCCATGTAATACTGACCAAGTAGAAAGTATAAATTATTTTTCACATCTTTATGTGCTGTTAGCAAAGCAAGTTCTCTGATGGGGGAAGGATGAGGGTAGAAAGCTCAGGTGAAAGGAAGGGTCCATGTGATTCTCTAAATGTTATGTTGCCTATGTAGACTGTGAAGAACTATTAGTTTAATGTAGCTTTATTATGATCCAGAAGTCCTGTCTAATGAATTTGGGAATCAAATGAGTAAAATTTGTTTAAAGAGATTTAGGATTTACAGGAAACTGTTGTGTGACTCTTCAAGAAATTGCTTTGCTCAAATTCTGCTCATTCCTTTTGAAAATAAGCAGACACTTTTAGCAGAGAGGAATTAGCAGTCATCTTTGCTGTCACGAAAGATCTAAATAAAAAGCTGTTAATTCTGGGTTTGCTTATAAGGTACTTTCATTTCACAGTGCTATATCATGAAGGTTTTTTGGACCATAATTTCTGTCCTGGAGAATTTCTCTAGTGTGATTTCTAATTGCTTTGTTTACTCTTTCATAAAAGTATTCCCAAGTTAAACTTTACAAATACTCCTATGAATGAAATATTTGGCATATTTAAACATTTCCAAACAAACCTTTTCATTAGTTACAGAAAGTAGAAATAAACTTGTTCTAAAAATACTTGAGCTCCATGCATCTGGCAGTAAAATTACTTTCCTAGCAAGCTGAAGGTAAGTGTTGAGATTATTTGACCTACTTGCTGCCACCGTTGTCTCATTCAGAAGCAAAGCTTAGTCAGGGACAAAAAGTATTTTACCTTTTCAGCATAATCAAATGTAACAGGAAAGGCAGTACTATGTTTTTTTATAAGATGAAGGATTACTTCAAAGGAATTAAGATAGGGAAGTTTTCTTGGATTTGTGTGGGTATCTTCTGATAGGGACTTGTGAGCTGCCATCTCATTCAAATTATGCGTATATAAAACTGAAGCAATTAGCTGTTTTTTAAGCTGGGTTGGGAAAATGTGTATTTAACTACTGAGGACTGCATAGATACATAAAATGAAATAAGCATAGTGATTGGGACAGCAGCTTCCAAGCTTTTGTAAGTGAAATGTTCAATAGGAAGGCTTTTAGGGGAAATTACTATTTACTGAGTTATGTTTTGATTTTGTTTTTGATTGAACTCTATGTAGCTTGAAGCCTATCTAATTTCAAGAACCAAGGATGAGTTCCTAGTTCTTGATAGAATGCAAGCATGACAAATTCACACATTGCTCTTTGCATGAGTACCAGCACAGGTACTTTCACTGCATTGTGTTTCTTGGCTAAGAAACAGTTTAGATCAGGGGAGTCCATATAGTTTTCAGTAGCTGACAATTATTACTCTTGACAGTTTATCAGAGTGGAGGATGATAAAAAACAATAAAAAGATAATGAAGATTAATAAAATCAATTTCTTGTATGTGTTTTTCATTGGAAAATAAATTCTCATTTTACTTTTACTAATCTCAGGAACAGTACTTGCAGTACAACTTACGTTGTAGGTGGAATAATGATTTCTCATTCAGGGGTATTTATTTTCCCTAATCAAACATTAATTTTAGATCTAGATGTTGTGCAGTTCTGTGAAGGTGGTGATTATTCCTTAGAATCCCTGTAGTTAGCAAATAGTAATAATAAGAAGGTAATATTCTGGTCACTGTTGGTTAGAAGAACCCGTAATGAGTTTTATTATAAGTTCTTTGAACCTACGTAGTGTTAATGAATAAAATCTCTCTCCTTTCTTCAGAATTAAATGAGTATTTAAAGAAGTTCTCAGTAATATCTTATTATTTAAACAGAGGAATAGAGCTTTATTTTTTTGTTTCCATTTCTGTTGCCTTTTGGAGAATAGTAACTATAGCTCATACTGCTCCCTCCTCAAGTGTTTTGAGTGGAAACACTGAAGAGTAGTGAAGCTGTTTCATTTGCTTTTGGAAAAATATCCTACAACTTCATGTATGGACATCCAATGTATGACATCCAATTCCAACTGTCTCAGTTGTTCATGCATTTGTGTAGGTGTTTGTGCATATGCATGCAGCTAGCTGATCTTCAAGAAGCAGCGTGTTTTGAGTAATGAAAGATAAATATTTTGTTTATAACAGTTTTAGATATTTGAGAAATGGAGATAAACTTAACTGCTATAATATTTTGCTATGCACAGTGACATACCTTGTATTTCCTTGTACATCCTTCCAAAATTCCTCTGTTTTCCTACTTCCCTCTCCTTTTCAGTAAGTTTTGAATTTTCAATTAAGATAATTAAAAATTCAACTAGCTTCCTTCCATGTTTCTTCTGTCTGGGTCGGAAGCACTGAGCAATTTTGTACACTTCTTCTTTGTGCTAAATGTGTAACAATTGCTGCCTGCTTTGAGCAATAATTCTATGTTGAAATGATTGTGCCTAACCTCAGAGTCCTCAGAAACAGTTGGATAATCATCATAGTTTATTAATGTAATTACTTGGCAGTAGCTAATCGTCGAAAGCATCTTTTATAAAATGAAAAAGACAGATTTGGGATTAAAAAAAATACTTATGACATCAGCATCATATATTGCCAGTTAAAATGAATCCATCTAATCTTTCTTGATCTCAATAATAAAACAAAAATAACGAATATCCAAGTAGTGTATGATTCATTGGTTCCTCCTCCATCATAACTGGATTCCAAGATGCTTGGGTATGCCTTTTTTCATTGTATATGGCAATTATATATTACACAAAAAATGCAAAATGCATTTCAGAGTTTTTGCTGAGTTATTAAGCTAGAATGCTTGGCTAAAATGTTTTTTTTCTACTTCCATGTAGATCAAGACTCATCTCTCCTTAGTCACCTATGTGATGTTTTGTTCTCTTTTGGGTAGAGATTCTGTTGCTTATAAATTGACATCATAAACCAGGAGACTGAAGTTTTTTAAATGTAATATTAGATAACACTATTGTTACTTTTGAGGAAGGTATCAAGGAAAAAGGGGTGCATGCTGTACGACTACAAGTTTATCATTATGACTTTTCTTAAAGTCTTAGGTGTTCAGTAGGAATCACCTATAATAGGGTTAATTTCTAACTCCTTAGGGCATTTCTTTTTGTCAGATTTCTGAAGGTCATTTGAATGCTTTAGAAGCATGTGAAGACTGATTAGACTGTCTAGTACTGTTGCATTTCTTTTTAATCTTACAGTTCTTCAGAAACATTACCAACTCCATAGTAAAACAGGCTCATGTTCTTAATCTTTACACTCCTCCCTCAAAACTAGTCCCTCTGGGATGCAAGCTAGGTATATGAACTAGAGTGAAGGACTGGCAATAAAGTTGAAGATGTTTATAGTAGTTCAGTCTTATTTTATGTTTAGGCAGGTTGGTACTCTCTGTGGTGGTTCTGATCTAAGTGAAGTAACAAGAATGTAGGTGTATATCCCTTATATGGATGGAGAAGTGAGGCAGAATTACCAAACGCTTTGGAAGAAATGGTAATCTCTGCACGGCTGGATGAGTTAGAACAATGGTCATTGTGATTTACATTAAAGCTGAGAAGAGCAACCAGATGTGGTGTTCACAGCTTACCCTACCTGCGCACATGCTTCAAGCTTTGTGTCTGCTGAGACCAGGGCCTTTGCCTTTTAAAATATCAGCCATCATCCTCTTGAAACATGAGTTACTTAACCCTTTTCAAATTCTCATCCTAAAATGTTTTGAAACTTAGTTTCTTCATCTAAAATTGTAGGGGAAAATGCCAGTCAGTTCGTGCTTAATATAATAAATTTTGTTTCAGCTTTGAAGTGGTACTTCCATCAGCTTCATGGATGGTACTGGTGACCTCTGTTACTTTGTTTCTGACTTGAGATGAGGCTGCTAACTTTGGTTTCACTTTCTGTGCTGCGGAAATTTATCTTCAGATACCATTTTGAAATTTGCTCATTGTTCTTTTTTTTTTAATGTTTAACATGTGAGGAGCAGTGGCTTCAGATGAAGTCTTCTTTGAATAAGTTTGTTGTGTAGAAGCTGTAAATAAAGATGGAAAAACAACTTTCACAAAATGTGCCATTATGACTTGTTCTTATTTCTGATGTGTTAGAATGTGAATTGTCAAGAAAAGTTTTTAAAAAAACTATAAAGATTTGGGATTACAAAACCCATATTTATCTTCATTTAGTGTGGCTTATACTACAACCAGAGATAATAGTATAATGCTTAAAGAAGAGTCCAGCTTGCTATTATATTCTAGCAACAGCTTATGTTATTTTGAACTGTTCTTTCTTTTTTCCAGCTGGTAATACGATATCACCTGAGTTTAGTACTGTGCTTGAGAGTATCATACAGTATTTGTTATACTGTGAAGAAAAGGGATGGACGTGGTCTGTCCCCTCTATCCTGGTCCTTGTAGGTATATTTTGAAAGGTTGTGACTTGGCTTACTTTACCAGAGATTGAAAGCAACTATGTGCATCCTTATCTCAAGGGATAATGAGTAGAAGTGTCAAAGCATGTTTTGAGGCAGTACAATACCTAGTGTTATGTGAATGAATTTTACATATTTTTAATTCTGATTTCTTTTATTAAATCAACTGCAATACAGGTATTTCCCCTCTGTTTTTACTAGGAGTACCTGTACTGTTGATAGATTCCTCAGAATGTTGCTGTTAGTTCTTGTTTTTCCTGTTTAGATCAATATCTATGCTTTAAAAAAAAAAATGCTGACAACCTCTCACTACCTTTCTTGGTTGTTCTGTTTTGCATATTTGTTTTGTTGATTAACTCCTAGGTACTTATTCTTAGGTACTTCTTAGGTACTCACTGTCTTTCCTATTCTGTTTATTATGCTGTAGTTGAATGGTTATAGGATTGCACTGATGCCTGCCACATCCTACAGGAAAATATTTAAGCACCTGTTCCTGCTTTGTCTTGGAGTTCACCAAACTGTGGAGCAATGTGATGTTCAGAAAGCATCACTAGAATGTAAATTTCATATAATCACTAAGGCTGGATAAGAACTCTAAGATAATTTAGTCCAACCATCAACCCATCACCACCATTCCTGCTAAACCTATTTCTGTCAGTGCCACATGCTTGTATTTCTTAAAAACTTCCAGAGATGGTGAGTCTTCCCACCTCCCTGGACAGCCTATTCTAATGCAACTCTTCCTGAGAGTAAATTTTCCCAAATATCTGACCTGAACATCCCCTGGCACAACTTAAGGCCAGTACTTCTCCTATCACTAGGTACCTGGGAGAAGAGGCTGACATACCCACGTCCCTATGACATCCTTTCAGGTAGTTGTGGACAGTGATAAGGTCTCCCCTGACCCTCCTTTTATTCAGGCTAAACATTTCTAGTTTTCTCATCCTCTCCTTCACATACTTGTGTTCCAAACCTTTTGCCAGCTTTGTTGCCCTTCTTAGGATATGCTCCAGGGCTTTGACATCTTGTAGTGAGAGGCCTAAAACTGAACACAGCTGTTTTGAAAGCCCACAATTTTTGAAATGGTTATAACACTTCCCTCATTTTCTCTAGTTCTTTAGAAATCTACAAACCACTTCTGTAGTGGTGATGCTTTAAGAAGCATTAAGAACAGTGAAATCGTTGAGGAGTTATAGGGTGATGACAAGTACCCAGTCTATGAGAACAATACATTACTTAGAGCGTGGCTCCATTAAAATTCAGAACAAGGAAATGTACATATAGGTAATCTTTCTGTGGAACTGAGACTACACTTCTAGAGAAAAGAACTTATAGAATCATAGAATGGCTTGGAAGCTGGATTCACCTGCTGTAGGTAGGGGTGCTGTCCACTAGATTAGCCTTCCCAGAGCCTCAATCAATCTGGCCTGTCTCCAGGGGTGGGGATCCTAAATCTGAACAGCCTGTTCTCATGCCTCACCTCCATGTGAGTGAAAAGTTTTCCCCTAACATCTGATATAAATCTCTCCTTTTTTTTTTTTTTTTAGTTTAAAGCCATTCTCTTTTATCCTGTCACTGTCAGACTGTATCTTAGTACTCCATGTGTGGCCTCATGAGGTCAGGGTGAGGGGTGAAATTGCTTCCCTTGCTCTGCTAAGCCACTCCTTTTGATGCAGCCTAGGGTACAGTTGGTCTTCTGCTTTTTAAGTGCATACTGTTGGCTCGTGTCAAGCTTTTCATTTGCCAGAACCTCAGGTCCTCCACAGAGCTTCTCTCAAGGAGTTAATTTCACAGTCTGCACACATCTGGGATTGCTGTGACCCAAGTGCAATACCTCGTGCTTGGCCTTATTGAACCTCATTGAGCAGGGGAGTCCCTACTTCTCAGACTTGTCCAGATCCCCTTGGGTAGCATCCCTTTCTCCTGTTGTATCAACTGCACTGCTTGGGTCTTCTGTTGTTGCTCAATTCCTCCTGTGTCCCTCATTAATAAAGATGGTCACTACTCATGTCCAGCCTCCGTATGGATGTAGAGCTGTTGACCTGGTTGTCACCTTCCAACCAATTTCTCGTCCACTCAGTAGTCTACCTTTCAAATCCTTATCATTCCAATTTAGAGATAAGGATGTGGTATGGGGCTGTGTCAGATGTCTTGTGCAAATCCAGGTAGATGGCATCAAGTTGCCATTCCATTGTCCACTGGTGCTGTTGCTCCATCACAGAAGGCTACCTGATTGGTGAGTCATGCTTGCCCTTGGAGAATCCATGCTGGCTGTCTTACGTTCACCTTTTGTCTCGCATGTTCCTTAACATACCTTCCAGCAGGATCTGTTCCATAATATTCTTAGGCACAGAGATGAGGCTCAACCCAGACAAGTTCCCCGGGTCTTCCTTTCTCTCTTTTCATAAAAATGGGATTGATGTTTCCCTTTTTGCAGTCCCTGGGATCTTCACCTGGCAGCTTTGACTTTCTAGATATGGTTGAGTGACTTGGCGACATCAGTCAGTTGCCTACCCTCAGTACCCTGGGATGCATGTTGCCTGGCTGTTGTATGAGTTGTATGAGTCATCCAGTCTCATAAGGTGGTCTCCCTCTGAGTTGTGAATTTGACTGTCTGAGTGACTCATATTTTCATGATAGCTTTAAATACGTTATTTAACTCTTCACTTATTGATTGCTTTTTTGTAACCACGTTAAGGCTTCTTTCTCAGACCCCGATGCAGACTCATGTAATAAATACACAGAAGTCTGACTTTTATAAAGACTTGCTTTCTTTCCTGAGAACGTGCAGCAAAAAATCAGAGCTGTCAGAAAACAGAAATGGTATATAGGCTTATGTGCACAGTATGTCTGTAATTGCATTTAGTATTGACACTAGTGCCTGACTGTAGGCCATATAATACTGCAGCAGCTCTGTGATTCTAACAGTGTAGCCTACAACCTGAAACTAAGATTCACTGTTTAATGGTATCAGCCTGTAGCATGGTTGGATCCATTCTCTGAGCCCCAGGGAGCTCCTTTTGGCCATTCTCTGAACAGCAAGGGTGAGAAGCTCTATGTGTTGCTGATTGTGGTTTTCTTCAAGGCCATGTCAGATCTCCTTTATCAGTAGATCGGTGCAGCTTCTGTGTGAGGGTGCTACAGAAGGTTCTAGATCTTGGAGAGAAAGCAAGAGAAAAACTGTGGAGAATTTGGGCTTCTGTGCATGGATGGAGGAAGGCTAAAGGGAAGGCCTGCGGAGTGATAGATCCCTGAAGCGGTCTGACCTGCTTGGGTGGAGTCCTGGGCCCCCAGTGCAAGTGTCACCAATGGTCCCCTGAGGTCACTGATTAATCTTGTGGCCCTGGAAACCGTCTCTTTGAGTTTTCATGTTTTCAGTGGTATGGTTTTACTTCTTGCAAATGGTACCAAGAATTCAGCCTTTAAGTTGTTGAAAAAAATCTTGTTTTCATGATTTTTTTTGTGTGTGTATGTAGCCCTGAATTTTACATTAATTTTACTCCCATAATCTCAGGATTTTAGATGTCATCATTGTCCTTCTGACAGCCAGTGACTCTTTTTGTTTGGAAATGCTGGTGGGTATCCATGGTTTTGTAATAATCCTGCAGTGAACAGATGTAGGAGATTCAGAACTGGCTTCTAGACCCCTCTCAGTTTTTGGGATCTACTTTTGAAGCTCCTGAATTCAAAGATTCTGTTTGCAGCCTTCTGGGTTTGTAGACAAAGCTGGAAAAGGTCTATTCTTCTGTTCATTAGGATATTGTCAAAAATAATGGAAGATATATTGAGTCACAGTTAAAAGGAAGAAATTGATTATATGGCACAGTGACTAAGGAATGGAGGTGGGAGAAGTCAATACTGGCTTTTGGTCTCTGAGTTTTTAATATATATTTTTTAATATTGTGGTTTTCTAACTGTTCGCACATTAAAAAATAGAAATGTATGCTGAAGCAAAGATAGGAATAGTCAGGTATGGTGTTTTTGTAGTTGCCAGCCAGCTCATTTCTTCTTCAGTAGTCTCATCCTTTGTAAACACAAATTTACAAAGCCTTAAACTGAATTATCAACATTATTTTTTATTCATTGATAATGTTACTGCTGCATATTGGATTCTCAAATCTATTTTTGATGTACGCTGCCTGAACTCTTAACTTTACAGAAAGATTAAACCAATAATTTGTGACAGAATTTTTCTTAACCAGGCGAATTTGCTACAAAATACATATGTATATATATTTTTTCCCCTACAGACACCTAGCTGTTGGGCTGAAGAAGGAGCAGAAAAGCGATCTCATCAGCGCTCAGCATCATGGGGAAGTGCTGATCAACTAAAAGAGGTGAGAATTTTTGCACAGTGCAGGCTTTCCAGTCTTGATGTGGCCAAGACATTCTTTTTAATCCCTATCTGGAGTCCAGGAAACTGCACCCTTTCCCTCCCCTCTGTTGCTCTTGAAACAGGTTTTACCTCCCTGTGTAGTAGTGTTTCTTGACTGATCGTTGTTTTATGCACGTTGGATTTCCTTCCTTTCTCCTACATAGTGTTGGCTGCAAAGGAGTGGCCAGACTGAGTGCTGAGAAACCAGCTTGTTGCAGTTGTTTCTGTTCAGTTACCTTAGTGAGTTTTATGTTATTTAACACTGACTAAACTTAAGTCTGACCAAAATTGCTAAACAAGAACGTGGTAGCATAGAGACTTAAGTGTGAGGACAGAGAGAATGTCATTTTCAGAAATGGAATAGTGGGGTAAGTGTTGACACAGTAGTAATAGAAATACTCCCATATGTATTCCATTGTAAACTACGATAGGAACAAAACAGAACTCATCAGAAGTGGATTTGCATAATGAGAAATCAGGTACAGGAAAATAGTTTCCAGCTCAGCTGAACGTGCACTATTTTTGTCTTATGTATCAGTGAACTCCAGCCTGTCCCAAGTTCATGCAACTCTAGTTTCAGCCAGCATCAAATACTTAGCATCCTGTCTCTGTCAGGAAGGGTTCAGCCTCTCTTCCAGAGCTACATCTTTCTCTTTAATAAATAAATTGCAATATTTATTTATTGTTGCCCTATGGTGGCTCTTTCCTGATTCTCTGTGTTTTTTGAGTTCTCTCTCTTTTTCCTTTTGAAGAGGATATTCAAAAATGAGGAGAAATGCATAGGTTATCTAAGGAGATGTTACTCACAAATAGATCGTCTCAGAGCTGTTGGTTGGAAGAACAGCTGTCAAAAGCAGTGAGAAGTTCGATTCCTCAAACAAATGAAGAATAATTCTGCATTTCAGTGGTAACAATTTCCTTGTTTTTAAGCACAAGCACGTTGGTCAAAGAAAGGTGAAGGTTGTCTATTCCTGTCACATTGAGCATGTGCTACGAAACCCATCTTAGCTGATATATTATTACATGGGCCTTTGGAGTGCCCGGGTGACTTCATTTGCAGTAAATACTCAGAACCACAAACTAAGTGCCTAGGAATCAGTACAGAAGGAGTCTTGTGTCTGAAGAGCTTTGGCTTAAACATTAGCTACCAGCACAAAGGAGTTGAACCAGAGGCAAGAATAAGATCTGTGTTCCTGGGATGACACTCTCTCACTTCTACTGAGAGACCATCCTTCATCATCTGGTGGTTTTGTATCAAGTTTTGCAGCAAGCAGCTTTTCTCTACTGCATGGCTCTGACTGTCAGTGATAGGGAGACCTTCTGGGTGTAAGCAAGTCTCTGCCATTTGATTGCAGTGATCCATTTTGCAAAGTTGCCATCCTCTCTGAACTGAGGGCAGGAGAAAAAACAGAAATGTAGCTGTTGGGTTTCACGATTCTTTTCCGATAGAACACACACACAAGCACAAAGGGGAGAAGGTGCATGGAAATAAATTGCTTCTATTCAGATTTTGTAAGAATTGTTCATGCTAAAACTTGCCCTCATCTCTTCCATCTTCCGGTTCTTTCCCTTCCTTTGTTTTCCTTTCTCTGTCTCCAGCTTTTCAACACTTCTATTGCTTTTTACAAGTTCCACAGGTTCATTTGTAGTTCCACTTCATTCTGTGTACATTTTTCAGCCAATTCTAGTCTATCTTCTCTTGCATTTGTACTTGGCTCAGTTACTTTCCTGTTCTTTGTCCGTTCTTTCTGTTGTTTGGCTTCTATTTTTATCCGTTGTTTTTTCTTTTCCCTCACCTATAAGTCCTGATACTAGCCTATCTGTCTAGCCATTCTCTGTCAGTGTGTGTTGCAAGCACATGCAAGTCTTTCACCTTCTGACACTGAACTACTAAATGCCTGTGTGCTGAGTGTTAAAGAGTTTGTTCAATACCACTTTCTTTGTGTCTTGATAATCTGCATTTTCTGGAAGCATGAATTGTCTGAGACAGTTCTATTGGGATCTAAAGATCAGTAGAATCATAGAACTGTTTGAGTTGGAAGGGACCTTTAAAGACTGTTTAGTACAACTCCCTTGCAGGGGAGCAGGAGCACCTACAGCTAGATCAGGTTGCTCAGAGCTTGTTCCAGTTAACATTGAAATATCTCCAGGAATGGGGCATCCACCACCTCTCTCGATCTGTTCCAGTGCCTCACTACTCTTACTGTAAAGAACCTTTTCTTTATATGCAATCTAAATCTTCTCTTTTCTCTTAAAGGCTTCCAAGAATCTGAGTCAGAGCTCTGAGGTGAATTTGTTTAAACCTTTTTTTTTATAGCACGCTCCTGAGGAAAAGTCATAAAGCTAGATTTCATTTAAATAAAGAATAGGGTAATTAACTGTTCAAATGGGAAGAAGCCCACAGCATCAAGGAAAGGCAGCAGGAATTAAAACAGCATTCTCTCTGCCTAGTGTCCTTGCTTATTGGTTATTCTTGTAGCCATCCATTTCAATCCATGGCAGTCTTCTAGATTGTGCTTCAATTTTTTCCTCTTGCTCTGCTTTTTAAAGGAGATGAAAATCATTTCCCTATGCACCCACTTCTCCAGCTTTTTTTATCTGCATTGTCATAGATCTATTTTCATGTTCTTTTATCAAACCAGTTACTTTCTTGCTTCTTCATCTCTCTGTTGGGCTGGGTTTCCTAATTAATGTTACTCTTACACAGAGGATTGGGTAGTTCAGGACTTCTTTTTGTGCAGATGGGGTATCTCTTCAAATTCTTTCAAAGTTTCTTCTATCATGGTTGCCTGAGTGGCATCCTTCAAGAGATTAATCTCGTTATTCTGTTCATTTTTGTTAAAAACTTGGTTGTCTTTAGGGCTCTAGATGTATTCAACACAGACCCACTTGGAAATCTAAAATGTTACTGTCATTGAAGATTAGGAGTAGTCAAGCATTTCTGAGTGGCAGTTCTTTGAATTTGGATTATGAAGTGTGGCAAGACTTGATGTGAAACATTTAAGGTGGGTCTGTTGTGTGAGTGATGTTAGGAACAAAAGCAAGAAAATTCCAAATCTTGTAGCTGAGCTCCATCAAAGCCTTCACTGAACACTGTCAACTCTTGATGTTGACAAGTGATGCAGTGTTTCTCTACCACAGTGCTGCTTTTTTGCAAGGACATTAGAGATATATTTAACAACTTGGACTTGACCACAGAATGAATGTATTTGAGGTAGTCTCAACTCAGATAGAGAGGATGCTTTCCAGCTGATGAAGTTCTTTGAAATATGAATTCCATGTACATTCATATCTCCTTACTTGCCCTTCAGATTTTTAAGTTGTATCTTTAGCTGAGTTGAAAATGAAGTGGGGACTTGGATGCATTGCCTTTTATGCCAGCATGCTGATTGTGGAGGAGAGTGAGGCTTAAGTATGAAGGAAAAAAATAAAATTACTCTGTTTTAAGGAAGTGTCTGTACCTGTTGTCTAAATTTGCATGTTGTCTAAACTTCTTAAACAATATGTGGAGAGTTAAATGCTCTTTCACACAGAAACTGTTCTGGGGGAATAAGTGAAAGAATTCCTGGATTAGATTGTTTGTTTTCTATTAAGGACCAGGTCAAGTGAATAATGTTTGTAGTTGCATTTGACCTTTAAAATGTATATTGTTTGCTTACACAACAGACAGGAGAAAAACAAGTTGTCTGCTGAAGAAATCTGTGATAATGTAGCCTGCAGGGAAATACTATTAAATATATTAAGCTCTCCAAGATGAAGCAATACATATTGATTGTCAGTTTTTAGAGCTTCTTTTGTTTTAATTATGAATTGTTGGAAAACTTTGCTTTGGCTTAAGGTCAAATAAATTTGACTGTAGGCTTCACAGTGCCTCAGTTTAAGCTAGTTATAGGCCAGAAATTGTTACAAATTCTTACTAGGACTGCTTTTCATTTGCATCAGTTATTACAGTACTTTCTTGTAAATGAGGAAATTTAGTAATAAACTAAGCCTTCTTACGAGTCCAGGTTGATGAATAGGGCAGTTACTTTGGAGAAAGCCCCTAGCAGTCAGCTAGAGGCTTTAATGTTCGTACCTCTAGGGTAGGCAATCCAGTGTGCTTGTAAAATTCTTTGAAAAGGACTTTAAAAACATCTGTGATTCACTTTGTAAAGAAAGATATAAGCAGATATTCTTCTGATAACTCATTAATCACTTCACCTGAACTTCTTTCCAGCAGATTGCCAAACTGAGACAGCAGCTTCAGCGCAGTAAGCAGAGTAGTCGTCACGGTAAAGAGAAAGAACGTCAATCACCTCTCCATGGCAACCATATAGCAATCAGTCAGTCTCAGGTAAGTAGACAGACAGCTGCTTATATTAACAACCTCCTGTTTTAAGTGAAAGCTTGCTCTTTTTTCTCATCTTTCTTCTGTTTGCTTTCTTATGTGGTACACTGAAATGCTTAGCAACCTGAAACCATTGCATCTACACTGAATTTTATCTGATAGCTATCATATAATAAAAGAAAGGAGGGCTGCAGCAGGATATCGACTAAAATATACTGAGATGCTATAAAAATTCTGTGCGTGGCCAGATAAGGGTGTCTTTCCAAGAACACATACATGTTTCTAAGACTTATTTATGTGGTACACTTCCAAAGGTCTCTGCTCCTCTGGAGGCTTTTTGCTTATCAGTTACGCAACCCGATTTCATCTGAGCTCATTTTATAGGTAAATAAAAAAAATGTACCAAAAGTAAGCAGTCTGGATTGACAGGTCAACGGTTAGTAAGTCTTTAAGCAGCAGACAGAACTTTCAATGGGACCTGTTATAAGGGATTTGCTTTGAGATTAGAGAACCCAGTTTTCTGCTACTCTAAAATAAATTGATTTGTTGTAAACGGGCTTATAATTCACTTTACCACGTGTTCATCGGTAAAAGATGGGAACATTACTTCATCCAGTATTTGAAGGAGGACCTCATTTGCACTATTTAGGAGTTTTTCTGATAATTTTCTTATCAGTTAATTTGTGGCCAGAGAAGCAGTTTCCCTGTGATTGTCAAGTTAGAAAAAAGTACTGTGCTATCTGCTTTCTAAAAAGTTGCTAATTCACTTAAATTTAAGCTTGATTGAAATCAAGATGTTGCTTCCCAGTTATCCCATACCTGGAAGTAAGAGGGCTGTTTATCTTTCACACTACAGGATATGGAACATCTTCATGGCTTCACCTAGGGCATACCTTTTGGTTGTTATGGCAGTCTAGATTCATTGTCAACAAAAGATTCTGTGTTTAAGATGAGAGCCTTCCCATAATTGTTTGTGGTAGCAGTGCCTTAGCTGGGGCAGAACAACAGTTATTGAGAGTTTCCATCATGATAATAGAGAAATTGCTATCATTGCCAGCCTGTTCTAGTTCCAGACTTACTGTGACTTCAGTTACTGTAAAAATTCAATCAGACAGGATCCAGGAGTGAAATGTTAGGATACAAATTCTCATGTCCAGATTACGTTGATGAGCATTCTCATATATCATTGAGCAATGTGATGACAATCTGTATGATGGATTCTTCTCCAGCAGTATGTTTATTATATCAGCTCTCCTTTTTTTTTTTTCTTTTTTTTCTTTTTTTCAATGTATCCTCTGATCCTCTCAGGCCTTGTATACCTGAGGAAGCACCTCTCAGTGAATCAGGAATAGCACACCATAATCTCTTACTCTCACTGGAAAGTAAAGCTCAGGCTCCTGGTCTGACATCTTCGATTCATTGTTATGTTATTACTTTCAAGGGGATTTGTCATTTTATGCGAATCTTAGTATAGCTGATCATTTTAGCATTGGCCTGGCTAAGACAGTTTTGATTTTCAGATCATTTCATGCATCAATTACAAAAACTTGCCTGTATTCCGAGAATGTGTTTCTCTTATTAAGAAAGGTGCTGACACTGTGAGTAATAGCCTTGACCAATTGCCTGGGCAAGTTACCTCAGTGTGAACCTGATTCTTAGCAGGGTGCCTCACACGGAGTCTGTTCTGTAGGTGTCATGAACTGCCAGTGGAACTGAAACTGACACTGGTTCTAAAGCTGAGGCGAGATTCTCAGTGACTTTTGAACCCTTAAGCCACTTGTAAAAAGCAGTTTTCTCATTTGACGGTGGAGATGTTTGTGTCTTGATTAAATTTCATCTACAGTGGATCCTTAACTTGGTCTCCATATTGCTAACAGGCAACTATTTGATCACCTGAAACGTTTGCACTGTAGTTGCATTTCCTGACAGCTTTTCTAAATAGAAAGTGTTTTTAAAAGAGGTGCCATGATGGCTGTGTTGGCTGATCCCTTCATGTTCCTTCTTCTGTTTGGATAAAATCTAGTGGTTAAAACCTGATCTCGTGATGATTATATATAAGAAATTGATGTTCTTTCTGAAACATTTGTCTCTACAACAAAGAATTTGCTGTATTTTTTATTGAAAAGGATTTTGCTTTCCACCTCAGTGCAAACTGTTGCATGTATCTATGCCAGTACATAATAAAAACAGTCTTTGTCGCAAACTGAAATCCACCTAAGATGTATGCTTTGATGTAACATTCTCTAGCACTTGGAACTCCTTCATGCAATGTTTTGGTTTCTCAAGAATGTGTTTAGCAAGGCCAGTGAAACTTTCAGTTTTCTGAGACCTCCAGAGGACGCTATTCTGCAGGCCATGTTTCTTAACACTCATTTGGCATGAGCTCAAGAAAACCCAAACAACAAAAAATAAAAACAGCAATCAACAACAAACAAAACATAAAACAAAACAAAGCAACCAACCAGAAAACACAACACCCCCAACAAGCCAGTTCATAAAATCAGGAAATGATAGAATAATTTGAATTCAAAGGGACCTTTAAAGGTCATCTAGTGCATCTCCCCTGCAGTGAACAGTGTCATCTACAGCTAGATCAGGTTGCTCAGAGCCCAGTTTCATTCTGTAATCTCTCAGAGATGTCCACAGGTATGTTTTACCTTTTATATTATCCTGTGACTCTGTGGATGGTGGGAAAATATACATTAGGAAGTAAACACTATTCGTGACTGCCAGTGTAGGTGCAGCTGCTGCCAAGCTAAAACATTCAGGGTTGACTATACACTCTTGTGAATGGTTTCCTCTAGTAACAGAGCTCCACTCTTTTTTTTTTTTCTGAAAACCGTATTTGTATTTTTTGTTTGATTCTTAAACTCCAAATGTTTTCTCTTAAGACTTTTGACACAAAGTTCTGAAATGTTAGAACCTAATGAAATTAGAGGTTTAGAATGAATGCCTTATTATTATTATTATTTTTCTTAAGCCAACCAGAAGAGGTTAGAAGTGCATTAAGTGGATATTTCATTTGAGTGGTTAAGCTTCAGGAATGTTGCAAAATGCCTTTTGGATCACAGTTAAACCATCTACAACAGCACACTGCATACACCTCATCCCCTAGTGTGTATTCTGTAGTCAGTACATCTGGAAAGTGCATATACCTGCCTACCTACTGATAAATGAGGTAGTAGAATGTTTTTATTATAGAACTCTTCTCAGTCAAGAAGAGGTGATTTTAGTGTCAAACACTTATTTTTAGTTTTCTATTATTCAGTTATTTCTTGCAAATACTTCTTCTTAGTTAAATTTGCCAAGAAAAGATGGTCTTCTAGATGGCAAAATTAATATGTAGTTTCTTAATTTACTATCTTTAGGTTCTTTAGTGCTGATCTCATAGTTCTGTTTTATTCTTTTTTCCATCTTCAAATCACGTGTCTCTCTACCTTCTAGGCTTCTATTTCCAGATCAGTCCCTATGCCACTGTCAAACATTTCAGTGCCAAAATCAACTGTTTCACGTGTGCCGTGTAATGTAGAAGGAATAAGCCCTGAACTGGAAAAAGTATTCATTAAGGAAAATAGTGGAAAAGAAGAGATATCCAAGGTAAGCTTATATGAATGTGCTTAAAGTTCCTTTTTCTTCATAACTTATATAAACATATGAGAAAAGTCTCTCATAGCAGACATTACTAACAATTTTCTTCAGACTGTTAAAAAAAAAGTTTCAATAATTTAGTGTTGCTTGTTCTTTTGTTTCTTTTTAAAGGCCTTTTAGTCAAACATTTTATTTAGAATGCCCTTTCTTTAGAGAACTTGGAAGTTTTTATGAGAAATGTAAGTACTCGTATATGCAGACTACAGTAGCAAGTAAACAGAGACTGGGAGATTAATTTATTTGCTTTATTTTACATCCTTTTTCTTAGCTAAGACTTATGCTTCCTGTGCTGTGCTGAGCTTCTTGGTTTTAATGCTTTTCTTCCATAAACTGAATGTGAGCTGTTTTACATTCTTAAAACACTGATCTGTAATGAGGGATCTCCATATGGGAAATATGTGCAAGCTGAGGAGCCTAGCTTATATGAAAGATCTGGAGTGTTGGAATTCTCACTGAAGAGTACTGGAGAGCTTAAATAACACTTAAAATGTGAAATGCCTACTTCGTAGCCACCCTTTCCTACATAGCCAATGACAAGTCTCTGCTGTGGGGTCAACTACTCTGCTGTATTTTCTAATTGTCTCTAAACTGTAGGTTCTTCTAGTGTGAACGGTCTTGTAATAGCACTTCAGTGCACAAATCAAGCTATAAAACTTCAATCAGAAGTATAAGATTCCAAAATCTGTTGTGCTTCTTCGTTATGGCAATAAACTTAAATAAATAAATGAAGAGCTTTGGAACTTTCCTGGCTTCTCCAGAGAACTAGCTGTGCTTTGAATGAAATACCTCAGTAGTAAATATTTCATGCTAGATTGGCTTTCCCAAAGCTGTCTCATCCCTTTATAGGTATTTGTGTTGTAATAAGGGGAGAAAAACAAACAAACAAAAAGCCCCAAAAGTCCAGATCAATAAACTCTGTTGTGCTATCTCCAAAGAGTATAAAAAGGTATGTTTTGTATTGCCACTATTGATGTTGATATGGCCAGAGTTGTAGTCTCCTGTGGTTAGAAGAGGTTTAATTTATTTATCAGACAAATCATCTTTGTAAATGTTGTCCTTAGGCTTTAACAGCTTATTACTTGAGATGCAGAAATCAGTCTTATAGGTTACTGAATGTACTGGCTCTGATCCAGCCAAACAGTTAGGCACATTCTTAAGTGCATTGTTGGACTGAGGCCAGATATGCTCAGCAGTTTACACAACCAAGGCAATAGTGAACCCGTCGTCTAAACATCTATCTGGGTAGAACCTTCAGGCACAAAAGAAAGTCGTAAATTAGACATTGCCCTTGAAGTCAAATCTATCTTTGTGGGCAGAGGGTTGTTTCCTGTTATATAACTGCTAATTTCTATCAGATCTCTTCTGGTGGGACCTAAAATGGGACTCCTAGCACTGTCTTTGAGCTTATTACATCTCACAGTTTACTTATGGAAGATCATAATAAAAGTGATTTAGTAAATCTTACTGCTGGTGAACTTTCTCTGACTGCAACAATTTAGCTTCTCTTTAGCCAGGGGGAGTTGGGTGACTGGGTTAATGGTTTGGAGTTACTGAACAAAAGATAAACCATAGGAAACCAAACTTCATTAGTTTCACTGCTAGTGAAACGATTTGTTTTTCTTTCAATTTGCTGCCTTTCTTTCTGGTTGTAACATTCTGTTTTTAAAAATATGTTACAATCAAGGGTAAGTGGTTGCTTTGGGTGACAGCTGAAGGACAAATTTCTTTCTAAGCTTGCTTTTAAGATTTTTTGGGGGGAGCATCTAGGTTTTCAGCTGGTTTCTCTTAACCTGTTTCCAGTTTTACTTCCTAGTTTCAGCAAGTGCATATTTAAAACTTTATTTTCATGCTGATCGTTCTATCCAGCTTAAAATGCTTGTGGCCTATTGTGAATCTGAGCTCACATGCTAGGAAATGTTGAGGAAAAACAACATCCGCTGTAGAAAAAAATAGTTACCTTAATTTTTTTAGATGCAGTTCACTATCTCAAGTTTTATTCAAATCTAGGTAGTATGTGAATTTCAGTAACCATGTTTGGACTGTCTTAAGTAAAACAAAACACATTTTAGTCTGGTTAATAGCATGGTTAACTCTGAAGAATTTTAGTTTAGTTTTCTTGACCTCTTTTTTTTCTCTGTCACTATTTCGTGTCTTGAGTATAAATTTGTGAATTTTTGAACCAACTGTCTCTAGGTTATCACTTTGAAATCAGACTAGATGATGCATGGGGCAGAAGTAAGCTTATGGTTAAAGTAGATCTGATTTTATGGACCTCTGGGTTACTTTTTAAATTTAGCTGCCAGTTAAAATTGGAAACTAGAGGAACTTTCCTCTCATGGTCACACTTTCTTGCTTAGTCTTCAGATACACAAATTGATTTCATTTATTTTTACACTTCTTTCATTTTGGGGGTAGGGTGTTACATACTTTGTTTTCCCTTTTGCTGACTTGAATTTTATCTGTCCTACTTCTTCAAAATGTGTGAATTGATTTGGAGTATATTTTCTATTTCATCTTTTGCTGACTTTGTTAAATGAGTTCTTTGGAAACCTTCTTTACTTTCTTTTTTTTTTAATATTTTTTCTGCCCATGGTATTTTAATGGTAATAGGCATTTTACTTCAAAGAAGGATAATTGTGGAGAGATCAGCCTTGCTATTTTTTATGTGCTTCACAAAGATAATGGATGATACTGTAACGTCATGAGGTCTCTCTTTTAATAATCTAATTGACTAGGAAGTTTAGTAATATGTGGTAAAAGCATTTGCAGCATTTCTTCATTTTTGGTTTGACCATATGCATCTATATTTTTTCAGGTAATCTCTTTTGCTTAGCTAGCTGAAGGCATTCTCGTTTTTATTTCACAAAAACAGAGTTAAAGTTGGCATTTATTTCTGGAGGTTGTCCCTGATAGCATCTTTCTCCTCAGGTTTACTAAAAAATGTTGTTTCATCTTCTAATGTATTTATTTTGAAGGCTCTGAATGTGTTTTCCCTCCTGGTTTTATTATTTGGTGACAAGATTTCCAGGAAATTATAGTTGTCTCTGCTCCCACTATAAACTGCATGAAAAAATCATCTTTTTGTGAAGTTGTCTGGCCTTTATTCTTTGTCCTTCTGTGTTTCTTCAACATGAATGTCGGAGACTTTGAACAATAAGATAATGAACTTACTCCCTATAGAAAGAAGCTCCCTGTTACAGAATATGTTGTGAAACTAGTGAGAAATGCCCCCATAACAGTGGACGTGTGTGTTAGAGAAAAAATATTACCTGATCTTTCATATATACCATGGTAGTCAGAAATGAAAGAGTTTTGACCATCACATTAAGAAAGTTGAGATGATTCATATGTTTCTTGTTTAATTTATTTTGCTTCTGGAAATAGGAAGTAATGTTTTTGTGTACCTATCAAAAATTCACTCCTGTAATCATAGAATCACTCAGGTTGGAAGAGACCTTCAAGATCATCAAGTCCAACTGAAACCAAACCATACTACCCTAACTCTAACAACCCACCACTAAATCATGTCCCTGAGCACCACATCCAAACAGATTTTAAACAATGGATGAAATTTTAATTCAAACAGCTGCAGAGGGTCTTTACCTTAGTCTTCATATCCTTCATCTGAAAAGTTTTGGATTTTTTTCCTCCAAGTGTTCCTTGTAAGGAACAGTCTCTTCAGGATACACAGTGTATCACATTTTTGCACTGTCATGTTGTCTAATGCATTGCTGACTGCATTTCTGCTAGAAGGCAGAAATGCTTTCTCTGCCTTTGTGCTCCACCCTAGGAAATAGTTTTTTAATCGAAAGCATTGAATGCTTTGCTCTGAAGAAGATGTCTCTCAAATAGATGTAATGATTGTGAAAAACAGATTATTTGTAAGGTTCCCATTGGTATATTATGTCATAGTAGGACTTCTGGTGCTACTTTGTAGGGCAATTTTAATTTTTCATGCAAAAAGATTGAGACTGAAAAAAGTCTGGTAAATTTTAATTGCATTAGGAAGCGTGTGTTGTTGTCAAATAGACAGTTTCTATACTTCTGCAGGGAGGTATGAGGGCAGTTTGTAACTACATCCAAGAACATACTGTCCCACAGTGGTTGATTGGTGTCTTGTTGGAATGCCTTTGGAATAAAGTTAGTACATGACTTGATCCTCCTGCAAAAAACACAGTATATAGAATTCTGTAATTTCCAGCCATTTTCCATGCATTAAGAATTATGACAACTAGTAGCAGCTGTACTCAATTACAGTTACCCTATTTCTTGTGCTTTAAGATTGTGAGGACTTTGGTTTTTAAAATAGTTTAGACATGACTCATAGAAATTACGTTCTGAAGTCTTTTTTTTTAATATGTTGATCGGTTTTAATATAGAACATTTTAAAAAATGGAGTACTTCAACTTGATATTTTCACACAGGTTTCTGGACTTGTCAACAATTGGATTCAGTATTAAGGAAAAGAAATACAGAAGCACAGTAATTGGAAATATTTTCAGGCATTTCCTCTGTTATTTTACTTGAAAAGAGTGATAAATATGTAGCTTTTTATACTTCCACATGTTTCTAGAGGCATATTTAAAAATGCAGATGACTTCCCATACCTTCAATTTTAATTCAGCAGAGATTGAAATGAGGGATTTGGGATATACTTCTTGACTACGTAAGACTACTTTTGAGCATTTGATGTAGCAACTGTGATGTTCTCTTTATAGAGTGTTACTTGGCTTTTAAGTGAAATATGAAATTGTATTAATTGGAAGGCTTATAGGAAGCAAAAGGATTTTTCTAATTTACTAGGTCTTCCTCTTTGTATAATTTGGTGGTTTTCTGCATAGATATTGTTCCCTCCTAAGCAACAAGTTTCACATCCTCTTTATTAGCAAAATCATGCCGTGCTGAATTTTAAGCTCTGGAATTGGCTTACTCTAATTTTGGTGTATATGGAAGAGAAGAAAAGAGGGAACAAAATTAATTCTTCACTTGAAATGAGAAGGAAGAAGGCCTGAAATGTTGCATCTTGAATGTTTAATGATTCCTCATTGAGCTGAATGCAGTCCTCACTGAAGCAAAGCTAAAATAAACATTTATATATCATGAAATTCTTAATTCTCATTTGATTTTTTGTTTTTTAAAGTTATGCTATCCTCATGTTAGAACTGATTTTCCACAGAGAAGGACAAGCAGAGTGCACCAGTGTTCTGCTAGGAGCATATCTATGCCATATGTTGCAGAATAAGGTTCAAGCCAACGTATTGGAAAATCTGCACATTGTCTCAACATTGAGCATAGTTAATGTATGTTGTGCATTTTATATTGCATTATTTTCTTCCACAAAAGTTGTTGTTTCAAAAAATGAACTATTTGCAGTCTTTAACTTTTTAGTTCAGTTATGATTACTACAGATGACACTGCTTTGGAGCTGGATCTTTTCTCAGTAATCTGAATTGCTTGTTTCCCTTGCAGCCTTTGGATATCCCTGATGGTCGAAGGGCCCCACTACCTGCTCACTATCGTAGTAGTAGTACACGAAGCATTGACACTCAGACTCCATCTGTCCAGGAGCGCAGCAGCAGCTGCAGCAGCCATTCACCATGTGTGTCTCCCTTTTGCCCTCCTGAGTCTCAGGATGGGAGTCCTTGCTCAACAGAAGATTTACTCTATGACCGTGACAAAGGTGAGAGTAGAATGGCCAGCCTTTACCTATGGGAGGCATGTGATGTCCTGTTTTACAGTTACCTTCATTTTACTCATTACATCAATTTTTGTTTTTGTTTGAATGTTGAGGAGGGATTGAGGATGTATCTTAAGATTGGTTTTGTTTGTTTACATATCTTTTTCCCTCTTGTTTGTGAAACTTCACAAACATCTTCCATAAATATGTCAGAGGAGCACAGCAAACAGTTTTAACCATTTATGAAGATTCTGATGCAAAGAATTCAGACCGTAACGTGTTTGTTTCAAAAGGGTTTCAAGAAGGTTTGTGTAGACTCTGTATTCATCATGGGTGAGTTACTTGCTGATCAAAACAGTTTTTGGACCGTTTTATAAGTACTCTGCTTCTGAAAAAATATTTGGACCGTTTTATAAGTACTCTGCTTCATTTGAAAATATTTGGTGAGGAATTCATATCTGAGTTTGAACAAATCTAATGGAGAGTAATTATCTGTCTTCATATGTTGCCTAACAAGAAAAATTCTGTATAATTTCTGTGTTTATATGTCAATATTCAGCATTTTGTCTAAGTTTGTAAAAAGTAGTTCAGATTTATGGAGGGAGCAAATTGGAAGCTCAGAAATTCAGAGTTAATCTACAGGCAAGACACACAGTGTGAAAATAGAGGCACCAGCATAAAGTGGTTGATTTTGGACAATTCTTTTTACTAATGAAATGATTCTTGGGTTTCTGGTTGTCTAGACTTGAGCTTTTTATCAATGGAAATATGAGCTTTATTTTGGAGAAATGCATTTGGGAGAGATGTACAAGCTAATAGCAGTATGGTCACAGGAAATGAAAACTAAGATTTTCATTTGGCATAAATTTACTGAGGTTATGAGTTAAGATTTAAGCATTTCCTGTAATTATTTTGTTTAATCATCCTTAAAGTAATCTTAATTCTACGTGATAATCTGAAGGGAATAAGATTGGGGCAGGAGTAATCATACTTTTTCTTTATTTCTGAAAAGTATTACTTTCCCATCTCAGATTTAAAAGCAAGTAGTAGAAAACAAATTCTCCTGCCCGGATCCTACACAGTGAGTGCCTGAAAGTTAACCACAGAAGTCTTACCCCAGTACGATAGGTGATCATGTTCCAAAACCAATCATGGATATTATTTTCCCCCTGCTACTTTCCTTTCTTACAACG
The DNA here is from genome assembly GCF_038088225.1 of Cyrtonyx montezumae. Lineage (NCBI taxonomy): Eukaryota > Metazoa > Chordata > Aves > Galliformes > Odontophoridae > Cyrtonyx > Cyrtonyx montezumae. Next base: position 549,667 of record NW_027071870.1, on the reverse strand, counting down.
TGCAAGTGAGTTGAAATCTGTTGTCAATACTGAATCGCTGAGTAGACATTGTCACAGTAACTGGAGTTGTTTAGTGGTTTTTACTGGCACTGAAATATTGCATCTAACCTTCTCAGTGATTTCCAGGGTCTTTATCTTTTGTCTAGGGTGTTCTGAGCAGCTCACCAGAGTAAAATCCATTGCTGAACTTTGCAATGAGTAGACAGACATGCATTTGTGGTTTCAAGCTGAAGAATGGCTCTAGGTTTGTATCTAAAACCTGTGTTTGTATGTAGGTGATGGTGATAAACAGGAAGCTTTCTGGAGTTACCATAATTATATTTTTAAGTTAGCTTAGGTTTTATGACACCCTGCTTATGGAAAATAAAAGCTTGAACTCCTCACTGCAACTTTGTACTTTAAGGAAAAATAGAAACTAGAAAAACGTGTGGCAGTTTTTCAGGATAAAATAATTTGTTCAGAGGCTGTAAAAGTAGCATCAGTCATTAGGAAGGATGCCTTTCACTCTCAGATCATCATCATAGCTTCAAAATAGTTAAATTATAGCTAAGTGAGTACAAATTGTAAGGAAAATTTTGGGAGAGATTTTATCAACATCTGTTATTGATGTTCACTGCATTATAGAACAAAGTTTTTTCAGGTTCATTTGAAAGGATTCTGTTGTGCTGGAGTATAGCTTCTATGACTTCGCTGCAACACCTGCTAAGCTGGGAAAATATATCTCTACAAATAACCAGAATTGAGACATTTTAAACCAAAAGATTTTTGTTACTTTTCTCAAGCCTGGAGTTTTACTTTTCTCTCTAAAGGAAGAACTTAATTTTCCATTAAATTATGATTATCAGCTTTATCTGCTCCTGAGTGTGTTTCTGAATGGGGATGAAGGTTAGCATTTGACTGAGACACAGGAGCAGTGAGAGGAGCCAGCACTCTGGACAGACAGAACACTGCTTTACATTTCCAAAGCATCTCTTATTTCTTGTGCAAAGCTGTGCTTTGGCCTGAGGCCTTCACAGCTGCTCTTTGGACTGCATCAGCTGTTTGGTTTACATTTCTGCAAGGAGCTGCTAAATCTATTGAATTTTTCAAAAGAAAGTGAAATATAAATTTCAGAAAAGGATCTCATTGCATCTCCAAATAGTGTAGTGATACTGAATAGTATAGACTGGAGCAGAGAGAGAGGAGTGGGACAGTGTATTTTCATGGCACCTGGCTTTATGTGATTTAGTTTTGAAATACCATCAGCCTATTGCAGGCTAAGTGGCTAGCAGTTTCATTAGATCTGTTTTATGATTTCCTTGTCCACGAGGCTAACATCTCCAACATATTTAGTAACTTGACAGAGGTAAAGTTCAAAGGTGTCCTAAGGTATGAGAGGATTATTTTTTCATGTAAAAATAGTGTAACCTGTTTTTCAGAGGGTTTTATTTAAGTACTTTTGTGTAGGGTTGTGCATTGCTGCTGTTGTTAGCGGGCTGTAACAGCAAGCAGTGTGTTCATGAAGATGCTATCTCTTGGTCTGGATCTCATTTTCTAACTTCTGGACGTCTGATTCATAGTTTTTTAAATGAAAATTGTATGAGAAGTCTTTGGGTAGTCTTAAAAAACAAAGGCGTTTTTGAGCTGGAAAATCCTTTTGGATCTATCAAACCAAATCCCAAGGTTCACTGGCCAAGTTATGTCACTGAAAAGAAATTGTTCTTTACAGGCTGTCTTCAGCCTGTCTGTTTTTGCTATAATATATGCAAGCTGAAGTTAGTAGTGTTAAATATTTTTGTTAAAATATAATTGTTTAGTGTGTAATTACAAACTTCAACTTTTTCTAGTTAATAGAATATGTCAGTTTGAAATATTTATGTTGAGAAATTCTGTGTATTAAGGCTCCCTGTTGTCTTCAGTGTGGTTATGGTAACAAAGCTCGCTTTAAAGATTACAGCTGTTAATCTTCAATCCTAATGGTAACAAAATGTGATTAGTTTGTCGAAATATGCCAGGGCACACCCTACTGGTGGGAGTCTGGAAGGTGCAGATGCCAGATGGTGGATTGAAACCTCTGAGAAAGCATTTAAAAATGAAAAAGTAAATAGCATCGCTTGAGAATATCCCTTAGTGACAGTGAAGTTGAGTAATGATGTTACGGTTTATCACCTATGACATTGTAGGATACATGGCTGGAGACTGGCTTAAGCTGCACGCTTCCTCTTGCCACTGCAGCTGGTGGTCTCCTATACCTGTTACACTGCTGCTGTAAGGGAAGAACTAACAGTAAGCTTGTGTGTGTCAGCTTCCTGTATTTTTCACATATTAGTTTGTTGTGTGTTTGGTCAAAATGAAAAGCTAATGATTCAGTAAGCTTTAAAAGCTCAAGGAGGCAAGGGAGAAACAGATTGGTTAAATTATAATTTTTTTTACGTGTTTAACAGCTGTCCTGTGTAGAAAGTTTCAGTCAAACGGGGCTAAATAAACCAAAATTTATTGAAAACTGCATTGGCTAGACAACACTCTGAATCTTCCAAGTGCTGACTTAACTTTGAATTCAGTTTGATTCTTTCATTGGATGTACTTGCACAGTTTTCCAGTATTTGCTAGAATGAACAGTAGCTTATTTTATATCCCAGAGTTTTTAAATAGAAACTTGGATCTTCAATTTTAAATATTAGAATGGGGAAACAAACTGTCTGGGTTCTGTTAATGATTTCTGTATTCAGAAAGTTTGGAAAGATTCCAGCAGTGGAAAGATTCCAAGAGACCATCGTGTGCTCAGCTTGACAAATGTCTGCGTTGTCTCTAGACTTTTTCTGTCTTCATACAGTTAACATCAAAAATTCTGTAAACAGAGTTGTGTTAACTATACAGCAGGAAAGAGTAGAATAATCACTACGCTGCTGAGGTCAACTTTGACCATTTTCTTGTACCTTTCACAGTAAAAAAGGGATATGTGACATTAGAGCTTATTTGTCTCCTGTAAAGGCAGTGCTGATGATGTTTCAGAATCTAATGATTAGCTCCTGTATTTGAGTCATGCCTATACAGATTTTTATGTAGTCACTGCTGGTAAATTCTTAAAGAAAACATTATATGTTTCAGGGAATCTAGATTGTAATGCTTGAGGCTTTGGTTGGTTTTCCAGTGTTGCTGAAAAGGCACACTTGAGCAGCATCAGAATAAACAAAGGTATCGGAGGTAAAATGAATAAGGTAACCCAAAAGGGTGGAAACTTGAAAGGAGCTGAAGTAGGAGCTATAATTTCTCTTCATTGCTTTTGCTTGTATGTTGGTGAGTCCTTAACCTTGCCATTTCATTTTTTTTTAAATTGTAAGCCCAAGCATAGAATAGGGAGCCACTTGGGTTAGCCTCTTGCTCTTTGAAAAAGTAGAGGCCGCTGCAGAAGGGTCATTTTCTGCGAGCAATTACTTTTGTACCTACCTTATTCTCTTAACTCGTTCAATGTTAACATTGCCTGGATGAAGGAAAAGGTGGTTCACTTTCTGTTGGAAGTTAACCCTTTCGTAGTCTTAGCTTTCAAAACTTTTGTTCTGCTGACTTCACTAGAGTTGAGTCTTCTTAGATTTGCCAGCAAAGGTGAAAGTCTGCCTGCTGTGAAGTCTGTCCTGTGTCCTAGATGTGTGTGTCTTTAGTGTGTCTAGTAATCCTCTGTAGAACACATAGACAACTGGAGTCATAAAGAATAGCTAGATTGTGCAGTTAGTGAGGATGAGAGGGTGGAATTGTGAGGTTTTACTTTGGATACTAAGAGAACTAAATTGTAATGTAAATCAGGTGGGGCATTGTAATGATGAAATACCAGGAAGTGTATGAAGAATGTACTTTGTTTCTTTGCAAATTCTGAGCTATTAGTGAAACGAATGCAGTCAGCATACCTGCAAAGAATTGTTTTAAAATAAGATGCTGTATGCACACTAAATGTGTTTATACAGTGAGAAGTTGTTATCATTACCTCTCATAACTCTCCTGCATGTACAAAGCATATTACTGTGTTCATTTGTATTTTTGAATGGCTAATTTGGTTCCAGGATCACAGCTCTTTGTGCCAGTTTCGGTGCTCTGGATAAAAACGTCCTCCTGTTACATATTGCTATGTGATTACTGCTGCACTGAAGCTTTTATTCAGAAGAAATGTGCTATACAAGGGCGTTAGAAATTGCCTGCGATAAGGGAACCGTTGTGGTAGAAGCAAACCAGCGTAGTGGCTGAACTGTGAAAAAGGCATCTTGTTTGGAAGTCAAACTTAATTAAAAAAACACTCTCAATCTCTAGTAATATAACTGCTTTAAATTTTCAGACAGTGGGAGTAGCTCACCGTTGCCCAAGTATGCCTCATCTCCCAAACCAAACAACAGCTACATGTTCAAACGAGAGCCCCCAGAGGGATGTGAGCGAGTGAAGGTCTTTGAGGAAATGTCGTAAGTAATGCCTTTTATATCAGCTGGTATCTGCAAAGCAGTAAACCTGTTTACTGAGCCTATTCAACTGCAGATGAATAAACTATTCCAGCTGATGAGTTTTTCAGGAGCAAACTATTCTTAGTTTGTACAGAAGAGAAGTTGAAGTGTTCATGTTGGTTTGAAGAGGAAATGGAGTCTTTTATGCTTGAACTCTTTTTGTGCATATATAAAAGGCAACAAAAATCCAAGCGGAAAAGATAAGGTACATTTAATTTCCTAAGCATTTATAAACTTCGCTTCATATGCTTGTATTAACTTTTCTAAATGTTCCTGGTTTGACACAAAAACTCTCCTTGTTGGAATTCTCTATCAGTTTCGAGCATAGGTTACATTTGTATAACCTATGGTTACGTTTACGTTTAAAACATTTGGAACAAAATCAAATCTATGTAAAGTGTTTGTAGATGGCAGTGTACTTAACGACATAGACTTTGCTCAATGGTTTTGCTGTTGAGCAGGAAGTCAGAAATAAGACTCTTGGACATCGTGTCTTTTTCCGTAGACTCAGCAGTATTAGAACACACGCTGTCGAGCTTGCACACTTAACTCCCGTGGTTGAAAGAATGAAGGAGGGGATGGTTCTTGCTCTAATAGCATTCCTTGCCCAATGGATGGTGAAGGAGCAATGCTGGGTTGTGGAGGAAGCCTCCAAGCAGGTTACAGAATATGGGAAAGGAGAGGTCTATTTCACAGAGTTTCTCAAAGATTTAATGTGACTACACGTGTTGTTGCTGCCGTGCTATTGTTAAAGAAGAATTTGTGTCATTCTAAATTACCATGGCATTTTTTCACGTGCATATGTATGGTGGATTTTTCTCGCTGGGAAGGTGCATGTTTATCCACTAACAACCAAGTCATTTTTGTGATGGCACTGTTTTTAACGCTGTGGATCAGTTAGCTGACTACCAATATGGAAGATGTTTGCCCCTCCGTCCAATTAATCCCATTCCTTGTCATTCACATGTTAGCAACCCGTAGAGCCACCAAGTTCACAGCACGTAAGCATCTCAGTTGGCTGGGTATATAATCTGTTTTCTTGTTATAGGTCTCGTCAGCCTGTCTCAGCCCCTCTCTTTTCATGTCCTGACAAAAACAAGGTTAATTTCATCCCAACCGGATCAGCTTTCTGTCCTGTAAAACTTCTGGGCCCCCTACTGCCCGCTTCAGACCTGACCCTGAAGAACTCTCCAAACTCCGGCCAAAGCACAGCTTTGAGCAGCCTGACTGTTGAGCAGCTTTCGTCTCGGGTCTCTTTCTCATCTCTGTCGGATGACACCAGCACAATGGACTCTACAGAGGTCTCGGTACAGCAACCATCCCAGCAGCAGCAGCCTCTTCTGCAAGAAATTCAGACGGAAGAGCATTCCTCTCCTCAGAGCTACGCGCTAATCTAGACCAAGGTGTGGAGCAGGCCTCTGCCCCAAAGCAAGGATCGAGGAGGTAACAGTTGAGATGCATCTGCAATGAGGTGGCAGCCCTTTCAGAACAAAATGGAGTACTTAGCAGCATTCTGAAAAATATCTCAACGCTGTTCTTGGCAGGGACGGAATCCATAGTCAGCATCTTCTGTGAGAAAGCAGCAATGCCTGCAGAATCCATATATCGTTAAACGTTTTAAGTGGAGACTATGCATTTCATAGTATGTTTGACCAGATTAGTACTGTGTCCTGTGTTCTGTTTCAAATTCTACAGTATAAATAAGCTCTCTATATATATATAAAAAAAAAAGAGAAAAAAAAAGTTGCCTGTCTGAATAGAAAATGTCTTGCTGTGTTGTGTCCTATGGAAAATACTGTACTTCAGGATTATGTTTACAATTGATCCAGGTGTTTATGTTTCTAACTTCTGTAATACACACAATGCAAAAAAGAAAAAAAAGAAAAAAAGTAAAAAGAAAAAAAAAAATGGCCACAACAGTTGCACAGTGCCCACCCTATGGCCTAGCTTCAGGTACTTCTCTCGAAGTGTAAACTCAGGTAACTTGGAATGTATATCATATTGGGATATTAAATATTTTACAGCTACAAAGCTAAAGAGGGAACATCACTCTTTTGCCTTTCCTTATTTTATGCATTAATATTTCCTCATTACATTCCACTTTCTTGGAATAAGTGCATTCAGCTCCAGGTGAACGGTGACCCTGGACGTGGGTGAACGTGAGGAGAACCAGCAAATTGTGATGTAGATCACTTCGTCACGTGCTTACGAGTAAAAACAACTGTTGCATTTACTGTCATTTCAATATATGTAAAATGTGGCATTTAAAGGTTTCAGGTGTTGCTCGGTTAATGACTGTTAAACTGTTGCAAATAAAGTGTTCAGTACTAGGCTGTACATGAGAAACATTCCATGTTGTGTGTGAGAGGATTTTGAAAGGCAAGAATGTTTTTGTTCAAGGACAGAAATTCTTTCAGGTTTTCACGGCGCGGTGACGGGGATTTCCTCTCATGTTTTTGTTGGCAGTTAAGGATGTGAAATGCTACTGTTACCGTCTAAAAGTCAAATTAATGTTTAGTTTCTCTTTTGGAAATGTTCATTCATTTGCTGGTTGGAAATAGGCTTTCAGATTTTGTCGAGCAGTGTTAGATGAGCAGCATTTTATTTACGTAGTGAGTAATTGTGTTTGGATCGAAGTCTGCAAATAGCAAGTGGGTGTTTGAAGAGGGATGGGGAAAAGGGTAGTTTTTAAGTTCATGTTACTTAATCAAAGCTTCTCCCGTAACTTCCTGCTTACTTTAAGCTGTATGTGTAAAAGTGTGTTCTCCCCCCCTCCTTAAGTATGAATTATAATAATAATAAAAGTGATAATCCTGGTTTTGCAGGCCGGCCGCTTTCTCAAAATAGTACACGGCAAGGAGGGGTTAGTGGTGCTCTTCTGGTGTACCAGAACAAGAAGAGCAGTGCTTTGACAGATCATTTCCTGCAATACAAAGAGGACCCCAAAGGCAAAATAAACTTGATGTTCTTGCTCCGTTGCTTTCAGCTCAGTGGAATTACATTTATGCTGTCTACTCCTGAGAGAATAAAGCTCACCTTTTCCAGGAATGGAAGAGATTAGTAGCCTGCAGCTACTGAGCATTTAAATTTGCTCCGTTATTATTATTTTTTTTCCTCTTTCCTCTTTTGGAGATGAGAATGGAGGGGGGGGGGGGAAGAGTGAACAACCAATAACTGCTCACTAAATACGTGCTCCCTTTGGAGATAAAGCATGGTTTCTTTTTATTACCGAGGTTTTTTAATACTGTCTTACAAGGTGGAATTTGCAGCCTATAAAACAGTAACTGCTTTTTGGCTCCCCTGCAGAAAACATGGAGAGAGGGGTCTGTCTCTAACCATTTTCACGTGAAAAACCTGCTCGAAACACAACAGCCATCTTTAACCCTACTAATCTCAGGCCTAGGTGAAAACACTATATATTTTATAGATTGAAGATAAAGGGGAAGAAAATACTCACAGTGTAAGTATCAGCTCCTTTTGATATTTTTTCCTTCTAGATTAACATTGCAGTACGATGACCTTTTTATGCTCTGGTTATGCCCAGATAAGAAACTGTAGTCTCAGTTGTTGGTGTTAGATTACCAGGGGATACGATGAGTTGTTTTTAGATCAGCGGTGAACTCTGTACAATAATTGCAATGCCATTTTGTGTACTTTTTATTTCTTTTTTTTTTCCATGAGAAACTAAATATTAATTGAATTGCACATTTGTTCTTAGCAGATCTGAAGGTTTTGAACCAAATGCGTTAAAGCTGATGCTTTGCCATGTAAATTTCCCAGCAGTTGTTTATCTCTATTGTATTCTACATCCAGCTGTAGAAATTTGTCAAATATTGTTTAAAGTTTTGTACATAGTTGTACTGTTATTTCTAGCCACTGTGCTGAACAGTATTCAAGTTATCACACAAATATTGCTTTACACAAGGAAATGTGTGGCTTTTGTTTTGTATTTTTTTTTTGGTATAGAAGTTTGTGTCTTATTTAAATAAAAATTATAGTTAAAAAAAAAGAAAAAGAAAAGGAGGTGGTGAGGACGCACAAAAGCGGCGCTCTGTTTATTTGTTTGGGAAAACTGTGACCCCGTGGAATGAGATTAAAGCTTTATATCATCCCAGGTGCACATCTAGAATCATGCCAACCACATCTCTTTGGGATTAGTACGCGACGTCATCTTACCCGCGGGATGTTACGTAACGCTGTTCTGGGGAGGAAAAATATCTAGGAAATGGTCGAATACATGAAGGGGAGAGCATGTTATTATGGCATGTAACGAGCTTTTTATCTCTTCAGAGATTCAAGAAAATATCAGCTAAGCACTGCTGGAAACTCAGTATCCACTGGCGTGTTTGTGGTATGGCTAATTTCAAGCTATCTGTCGAGAACCATGAAAGCCATGAGATGTTTCACTATGTGAAACTGAATGAAAACCCAAAAGGATGTGGTGTTCAAATCTACTGACAGTCTTGGTTTCGTGTTGTTTTGTATGAGTCAAGTGGTTGTCATTTGACTTGCAAAATAATTCTTTCCAGATGGGGGGGGGAGGGGGGAAGGAGAAAGAATAATATTTAAATACATGTAAATCCTCTGCAGTCAATGTTTACTGAGAAGCACTATGGCAATAACCCATAAGAATGGTTCAGTGCTTATTGCCATGAAGAAGAAATCTAGGTTTTTCACATCCCAGAGATTTTGTGTTAAAATTGTTAGCTTGAAACTTAGGCGCTGGAAGTCTGGAGCTGCAGAGGCTGCAGTGTCCTGCCCTGCTGTGGGAATGGTTGGTGCACATCAGTCAGAAACTGCTTGGTTTCTGTTGTTTCACCCTAAGCTCATATAGCTGACTAGAAAAAGCTCTGGCCAGTGGCTTCAGCTTATCCTGCTGGGAAGAAGGCATTCTCTCCTCAAGAACTGCTTTGACAAAAGCACACAGCTTACCCCGGAGTGATGTGGTATGACTTGAACCACGGGTAACTTCTTCACCACCCCAATGACTGCAGTTCCTCAGCTCTGTAACTTCTAGTTGTGGTAACGTTCAGCTTTGTAACTAAACCGTGCACGTCGTCCTCGAAGCCGTGATGACAAGCAGCCTGAGAAGTGCTGGGAATAGAGTGCTAACAAAGTAATTTTGTCTCATGTCCGTGTCCATTTTCCTTGACGTCAATGTTACAGTTCCAGATAGGTTGTGGCTCTGAGAGTGGACCATTTGGAGGCTGCGGAGGAGCGTCAGGGCTCTGTGTGCCGGGCGAGGGCAGCAGATAGTGACCTGCTTGTTTTAGGAAGCAGGCTGCTGTCAGTGGAATGATTTATGGCTTCCTGACAAATGAGCTCTTGGGGGAGGGCCAGGCAGCGGCCCACGAGAGCCTCAATATCTTCACAGTATTCAACCATGGGCCTGAGGTGGTATAAAATAAACATAAGGAATGGAATGAATTAAGAGATGTTGGCTAACACTGCAGTTGCGAAGACCGCAGAGAGTTTGCAGATGAGCTCCTGGCATCACTGTGGTAGTGGGGAGGTCTATGGATCGGTTACTTGAGGTAAAATCCAACAACCTGAAGACGACAGGCAGCTTGGAGAAGTGTAAATCAGTGGCTGCTGTAAAACAGCCTGGCTTACTTTGCAAAACACAGCACTGCAATCAGAAATCTGAAGCTACGCAATTGGGAGGAAATAAGCGTAGTTGTGGCCATGTGCTTCCAGAACCTAAACACAAGGAAAAAGAGATTGAAGCTGGGAAAGTATGTTCATTAATGGGCTGCACACGTACAGCCCTTCCTAATTCCTAAAAGGAAGCCGTGCCATCAAAGATCATCATGCGGTTGAAATACGTATATCTTCTCTCTGTTTGCATTAGTGTAACCACTCCAGGAAAAGAGGTTCGAGAGACCATAAAAGGTTGGAAGAGGTTCAGGGAAGGAGTGAGGAACTGGAAAAAAAACAGCAAACGTTTTGGTTTTAACTTGACAGACGAAGAGTGGTTTAACTCCAGCTGGTAAATACCTGCTAAATGATTAGTAATGAGCTACTTCAGTTCAACAGATGTGGGTTACTACCACAGACAGAAAATGAAGCGGGGTAAATTCACAGAGGTAGGTTTTGTAGCAGTTGGGTACGGGGCCGGGGCGGTGTGCTTAATGGGATGGGATCACCAAGAATGTGCTCAAAGAAAAACGACTTCTATAAAGTTAAAATGTCACTACTGTGTTGGTCACAGGAGGCAAACACAAAGGCTGCGTTGGGCTTGCAGCCGGCTTGGAAGCAGTATTTCTTAACTACCACAAGTGTTCTTATCTCACTGGAAAATCGGCATCCTGAGATATTTTTAAATGAGGGAATTATCGCTTTTTAAAAACTATCTGGAATATTACTTGAGGATAATTTCGGGCTCCTGAAGGTTTTTGATTTGCATGACAATGGAGTGAAGCCTCCGGTGCTGTGGGGGTGGTTGATTACCTTTAGAACTGTTTTCATTTCTGTCGCCTCCTCCGTAGCGCTGTAATTTTGGGCAGATGGCACGAAACCGGTGAGTGGGCGACGCCTTTTCAGAGTGCAGTGGGTCACAAAAATAACACATCTCTCATTTAGGGCAGATAGGAAAATGCTGATCGTGAAGGTGGAACGTTTCCACAGTAAAGACCTCCACTGTAAGTGTGTGAATGTGCAAATTAAATTGATAATCAACAACAATAAGGAGTAGCCATCGGATCAAGCTGGTTAGAGACCTTACTCCCTTTCTAAGACCTTGTTATTTTATCTCAGGTTGTAACAAGTTCTGATGTTAAATGGGCTGCTTTGAGCTGTAGCCTGGAAGCTCAGCAGCAGAAGAGCTGACAACCTGGAAGGTTCGTCATCGTTGATTCCCTTCCAGCCATCAAAAACCACAACCAGGGATTATTTTTCTACAGATATAGTTGTTAGTACGAGTATGCTTTATTAACAAGTGCTGCTCGTGGTTTTTGTTCTGTTGTAGATGCGTAGTGAACTGTGCAGTTAAAGCTTGCAGTGATGTGTACAGCTGTTGGCTGGGAAGCAGAGTTTGCTCAGGGATGCTGTGGTATTTTGGTGGAAGAAGGTTCTTTCTCCAAGAAGGAGAAAGCCGAGAGAAGTAGATCCCTCGTTAAGTGGGCTGCCGAGATGATGGGCGATGCAATTACTCCTTTCCATTTTTGTCTGGATAAGAATTTCTTGCCCTGCTGTGCCTCTGTGATGCAGAATTTTCTTGGGGAGGAACATCTCCCTTTCCATACAGTTGGTGGGATGCTGGGCTCGTTGCATAGGGTAGGAAGGATTCACTATTGTGATAAATGAGTAACGGGTGTTGCCTTTGGAAATGAAGCCTTGTGTTTAGGAGGCAGAGAAACGAATGCCTGACTGTTTTTGTGATTCCTTTGGATTAGCTGTAAGTCACTGCATCTCCTGAGAAAGCTCTGAAAAAGATTTAGCGTTTCAGAGTGCATGCTTACCTCATTCAGATGGTGTCCAGTTGGGTTTGGAGTCTCTCCAGGGATGCAGACTCCATCCCTCCAGACAACGCACTGTGGTTTGTCCACACTCACAGTAAGGAATGAATTTTTTATGTTTAAATGGTATTCCCTGCATTTCAGTTTGTGCCCGTTGCCTCTTCTGCTGTTAACGGGCACCGCTGAGAAAAGTCTGGCTCCGTGTTTTTGGTGTCCCCCTCTCCCCCTCCCTTCAGAAATTTATCCACATGGGTAAGATCCCACTGAACCTTCTATTCTCTGGACTGAACAGGGTCACTTGCTGCTGCTGCTTCCACCATCTGTGCACCTCCATTTTCTGTTCCAGTTCTGCCAGGGCCGCCTTGCTCAGCCACGTATGCCTCCTGCCATCCCATCATGCCTTGATTTCCTGCTTGTTGGGCTGCACTATTAGCGAGCTGAGAGATGGTCCTTCAGAAACAGCGTGCAATCCTGGACTCTTCCAGGGCTGTAGTGAAGGAGATTCTCCCAAGCGGGTGCCTGAAGAGGGCTTCTCCACCTCATGGCTTCTCCACTTCTTGCCCCAACCTCCACATTTTCAATCAGTTCTTCCTCATGTGTAGGTATGAGGCCCTGCAGAGTGTCAGCTCCTCAGCTGACTGCATCACAAAGTTATCAGTGCCCTCCAGGATTGATTGTGCCCTGCTGGGTTGTCCCTGCAGCAGATCTCAGGGTGACTCGAATCCCCACTGAGCACGTGAGGCTTCTTCCAGTCATCCTGGGTTACGTGTCCCCTGTGGAAAGGAACTTGCTTCGTTTTGGCAGTGCTCCCTGCGCAAAAGAACATGTTCTGTCTGGCTGTACTGCACAATAGGAGGACTTATTTTCGGGCCATAAAAGCACTATCCTGTATCTTAAAAATCCTTTTTCTTTTTTTTTCACTTGGATAACAACTATCAAACAGAACAACACAATGTACATCAACTTCAATTAAGCCCTCTATATTAATCTGTACGCTCATAGGGAGCGGAGCAGGAACCCAAAGCACTTTCAGTCAAGCTGAAAGTTCATTAAAAGCACCCCCAGGACAGGCAGCTCAATCTGCTCCTGAAAGCTCAGGTAGAAAAACGACCCGTTGTGTATTTCTTGTGTTTTCTGATTGCATTTAATGTTTGCTAACAGTGTGGGCTGTTAACGTGGAGGGGAGCGGGGGAAAGAGGTGGATTTGAGGCAGGCAGTGCAGCCTTTCTTCCTGAATGTCTGTTTGCTTTTTAATCCTGTTTCCCTTTTACTTTGTTCTGGCAAAGCTCCTGCTGCTTCGAGGTTCCTCCAGCCTTCAAAGTGCAGCAGTAACACTGGCAGGAGGCGAAGGTCAGCAAAGCCAGGGTACCCGGATCAGAAACCTTCTCTCAGAAACGAAAGCAAAAGCCGTGAAGGTGCGCAGCGTGGCAGTGAGAAGGGAGGGGCGGAGATGTTCACTTAAGGTTTTTCTTGATCATTGTTTCCCTGTGTGAAGAGCAGTAATTCTAAAAATGGAACGGGACTAAACCCTGCCAGGTTTAGAAAGGTGAGGGTACCTCTGTCAGACGTGGGTATTCTTGAAGCTCGAGTACTCGAGTGCAGGCTGCCTCAGCAGCTCTAACACCAACCAGTTATTTCACCGGCCAATTAATTTAATTTCTGTATTTCGCATGTCAAGGATTTGTTATGAGGGTTGCACTTGGAATAGCAGTAAGGTGGTTGTTTTTCTTATTCATTTGCCGGATCCTGCTGCGTTCAGTGCGCTTGTTTCCCGCCGCCAGCTGTTATCTTCTGACATAGGTGGAGACAGAGGGGATGATTTCATTGTGGAGCGCATTATTCCCAGCCTGTTCACGAAGCATATGGCTTCCAGCACCTGTCCTTGGGCTGTTCCTACTCCGTGAATAGCTGAGGAAGTACAAAACAAAAGCAGCACCCTACAGAGCAGCTCTTTGGGGACTTGTTTAAAAAGAAGGGAGGCTGAGCTCAGCTACTGTACCTTATGGCTGAGGTAGGCCTGCAGCCATTTCTTAACCCCTGACTGATTTGTGTGGGGCGTTTGTTACCCCATAAAGATTTCAGTGCAAGCAAAGTAAACGCCTGTCAGGAGGAATGAGCCAGATCTTCACTTCTGGGAGCTGTATGTGGCTCTGTGGAAGTGGCAGCCTCCTTACATCGTGGTGGGCTCCTACGCAGGCAAATACTTTGTTTTACTGAGCAGGAAAATTGGATTGGTTTATAATTAGCGAATAAGGGGAAATGTCAGCGTAATGCTTAGAAGAACACTGTTAATAAAACACCCAGGTGGAGCAGTGGCTGGGCACAGCTAGGCTGCCGTGGCCCTGGAGGGCTGATGGTTACCAGAGGCAAAACATGCTGCCCTTGTCTGCTGCAGGCAGCTGTACGCCTCAGTTGCCCTGAAAGTACCTGGGTCATACCTGGTGTGTTAATGTTGCTGCACTCACAGGGCCAATAATTAAACTCAGCCAGGTAGCAGAAAAGAAGAAAACCTGTTACATGAGGATCCTTTGCTCTAGGGCTGAGGCACAGATTTTATGACACTGTGACCTGTGCTGGTACTGTTGGGGCACCTGTGTACACCCCTGGCTCCATGCCTGTGGTTTTGGGCTCGTACATTCTCCAGCATCATCGCAGAATTGAAGTTTGGGTTGGAAGAGACTTTCAGGAACACAGTTCCAACCTGCCCACCAGATCAGGCTCCCCAGGGCTCCATCTCAACCTGGCTTTGAATGCCTCCAGGGATGGGACACCCAGAACTGCTCTGTGCAGCGTGACAGGGGCTTACCACTCTCAGTAAAGAATTTCTTCTTTATATCTAATCTAAACGTACCCTCTTTCAGTTTAAAACCATTACTCCCATCTCCTATCACTACGCTCCTATTTTTCCTGTTGCCTCCTTTCAGGTACTGCAAGGCTGCAATGAGGTCTCTCCTTGGAGCATTCTCTTCTCCTGGCTGAACAAGCCCAGCTCCCTCAGCCTTTCTTCATAGGAGAGGTGCTCCAGCCCTCTGAGCATTGCCATGGCCCTCCTCTGGACCCAGTACAACAGCTCCATGTCTTCATTGTCCTGGGCACCCCAGGAGTGGATGCAATATCCCATAATGGGGCCTTACAAAGGCAGAGCAAAGAGGGACAGTCATCACCCGTTGCATGCTGAGTGAGTACAGCAGCCTCAACAGCACATGCCAGGCTGTCTCAGCATTGCTGCTTCTCAGCTGAGGCAAATCCTCCGCTTTGTGGCTGCTGGAGAGCCCAGATATTGCTCTGCTTCCTGCCCTCCCATACATTGATTTACAAAATCACAGAATCCTCAGTAGGGAACTCTGAGGGTCATCTAGTCCAATTCCCCTGCAATGAACAGGGACACCACAGCTAGATCAGGTTGCCCAGGGCCTTAGCCAGCCTCACCTGGAAAGGCTCCAGGGATGGGGCATCAACCACATCACCAGGCAACCTGTTCCAGTGCCTCAGCACCCTCACTGTAAAAGACTTTTTCCTGTTATCTAGATAAGTATAACAAGTTGCAAAGCAGGCCCTATGCAGTACATACAGCAAACATGCAGAACTTGCAATACTAAGCGGCTGCGGACACGTCCTTTATACCTTCCTCTGAAATAAAGGGAGCATGGGGAGAGAAAAAATACACCAAGTAAATCCAGATTTTCTTATTATCCCACTGTGGTACTATTCTGAAACAATGTGAGGTAGTGGTAAGAATTATTAGGTACTGCCTAAAAAGTGGCCATCATCTGTTATCTTCAGATGCTTGCCACGTACCAACTCAACAGCCCACGCTGGGGAGAAAAGGACTTTTTTGTCAAAATCATTTTATTAAAGAGTTAATGTCACAACAAGCTCAAAGTAACACATGCGTCAGAAATAAATCTGATGAAAAATACTCTGAACAGAAATATGAATGTTTTGAAGGCATGGTAAATCAGCAGTTGCACGAAACTTCTGCAAACAGGTGCAAACTCTGTTGGTGCAATGGGAAAAAAAGAAGTCAGAACAGAGGACTTGTGGCCATTTTGGTAGCACAGCTGGTCTAAGAATTTAACTCAGAAGGGGCACAACTTCCATGGCTGCATAGACCCAAACGTATTTCTTCAGTAATTAGCTCTGGCACAGATTTTTCACTGTGAGTACTGTGAGTACCAACAGAACAAATTCAGTTGACAACTAATTGTAGCAGCAATATATATATTATACACGATAGATCTTTGACTCATGCAGCCTTCCTCACTTACATTGATTTTTCTTTTTACCTTACTCAAGAAACATTATAAAAAAATAGGTTTGCAATTTGTGTATTTCATTCCAGTGTTAGCTCCACATCACCTCAGGCAAAGACAGTGTTTCAGCAAATAATCTAATTTGGCAAGAAATCTGCCCTAATTCTTAACCTCAATTTTGTAAATCCATGTAGAAAATAAATGCAAACTCTTTATACAAAACAAGAGCAAAGAACTGTACCTATATAAAAGAGGATTTCCTTTTGTTATCATGGCACATACTTTAAGGTTTCACAACAACATACTGATTTGGTTTTTCTTTTTTATTAAACCCAAAAATAGTGTCGATGAATGGAAGAATGTGAGTTACCATAGGCAGCTGACTCATGCATTAAGCAATTCGTGTTCTTTATCAGTTTTCCCAACAGCATCAGGATTGGATAACGGGTCAAGGTCAGCAAAGAGACTGAACCAGGCAGTCAAGTCTTTAGGATTCCTCGTAGGTTCTGGGGAAAAATGAACAAATACATAAATAAAAGTACAAACTTGGAGTTCTTCCTTCTCAGCTATTTCAAAACGAAACTGACTGGAAGTGGCTGAGGTCAAACAAACACCATGCTGTTGATTCATTTATTACTAAGGGCACTTCTGACAAGAATCAGAATGAGTGACTGCGTTTTAAAACACCACCTTTAACAGAATATGGAACTTCATGACAAACAAATGTTTTACATCTGTCTGTCTGTGCACTTTATACCATGATAGGTTACAGGAACACGTTAATTAAAAATAGGCAGTCTCTCTCTGTCTAGCTTTGTTTAGTGAAAGGTATTTTCATAGAACCATAGGATCCTTTGAGTAGGAAGGCGGATTTAAAAGTCATTCTAGTTCAACTTCCCTGCAAGGAAAAGGGACACCAACTGCAAGACTGGACACTCAGACCCTTGTCCAGCCCGACCTTGAATATCTCCAAGGAGGGGTATCCACCACCCCTCTGGGCAATCTGTGCCATTGCCTCACCACACTTACAGTAAAAAAAAAACAAAACAACAACACAACTTCTTCCTTATATCCAACCTAAGTCTCCCCTTCTTTAGTTCTTCTTCCACTTGTCCACAGAAAAAAGTCTGTTTTCCACTTGTCCTGCTAAAAAAGTCTGTTCCCTTTCTTCTTACAGGACTGAATCCCTTAGCCTAAATCCAGTTCACGAGACCACTGTTCCCTGTATATGAGCATACAATGTCATAAATCATGTCTCAAGTACAGCTTCTAGTATAAGGGTAGATGTTTTGATTGATATAAAAAAATATGAACCAGGAATATGTCAAATACTAAAAGCAGCTGGAATACTGGATGTGTACATCAAAATAACAGCTGCTGATGTAAGGCAGATTTTCAAATTAAAGAGGAGGTGACTGGCTGCTATAAAGAATATGCACTGGAATAGGCTGCCCTGAGAAGTGGTCACGGCCCCACGCTGCCAGAATTACAGAAGCACGTGAACAATGCTCCCAGAAATATGGTCTGATTTTTGGGTGGTCCTATGTGGGGCCAGGAGTTAGCATCAATGATCCTTATGGGTCCCTTCCAACTCAGGATATGCTATGATTCTGTGCTTTTTTTGTTGCTGGTCCCATGCTTAAGCACGCATTGCGTTCTTAGCAAAATAAGATGCACTCTCCTACTCAGAAAGATAATTCTGCATGCTGAATGAAAGCATTCTCTGTGAAATAAGGAATTTATAGACAAAATAGGCTCTGCTTGGCATTACTTCCATCTTTGTGTCTGCGAGGCTAGAGAACCTGTCACTTTCACAAACACAGATTTTAGAGCAGCTGAATGCTCTTTATTTTTCTGGTAAAGGTATCACAACTGAGATATCTTACTCATCTCCCAGCCCGATCCCAAAATATCTTAACAGTCTTTTTCTGCTAGGCTAAAAGCAGCCATTTGTTTAATCTTGGAGGCAGGGGAAGGAATACACATTCTTCCTTCTGCACTGAGCATATCTGATATAGCTTCTGCTTGAAAGTGAATGCACAAAATAGGCTGCTAACTGGAATAAGGACACAATGCATTCCTGGCTCCTCTATCCAAAAGAGCCCTAGTCAAAATCAGCAGGGCTTTGTCTGAGTAGACAGAAGGACCATACTCTTGGCTCACTTGCCACAAGTGAATCGCTTCATACAATTACTGATATGGTGCATGTTATCAATGAAATTTATGATAAGGGATCTTCTGCCTTATCAGTAGCCTGCATTATAGCCTGGAGCCTCAGAACACGCTTTAGCTCAGACTAAGTGCATGCAGATGCTTTTCTGTATGACTCAAAACTGAAGCCTCAGAACAAACTGTAGAGTGAGCTCCCTTGTTATCCAGTGCCAGATTATTATTCATCTGACATACTGACATAGCACTGAAGCCTACAAACAAAACACATACATAAAAACACTGTATGTATAATCAACACTGAGAGAGCAAGGGAGTAGTAAGCACAAGACCCTTAAAGTCTTAAGTGCTATAAAAACAGGCTTTATTATGGTAGATGAGGTGGGAAAACTAGAAAGATGTAAGTCACAGATAAAAAAAAACGAAGCATCTCAAAAAATAAATCACTTACCACCTTTCATTGGTGTCTTGTTAGCATTCACATTCAGGCTGTTCGGTTTCTGTGCTGGCTGTGGTATAGACAGAGGGCTCCCACTGTTAGCTGCCCACCCTAAAATTCAATAATATAGTAGGATTAGTGGTAAGAATTACCTTGTCAGTTCTGACATCTCACTCCCTAGAAGCACAGTGCTCACACCAGGCAATGGAGCACAGTGTTATGCTTTGGTTACAGCCTTTGATATCTTTCCTCACATATGAGAAATCAGCAGTCAGATTCTCCAGACAAACAACTTCCTTAAGAACAGAGCATCTGTGGATCAGTTACTCCATCTTCAGATTCAAGGAACTGTACACTTTTCACACTTTTAACCCAGTTAAAGTAAGACTGCTTTTTTTTTTTTTTTTTTTCATAGAATGGCCTGGGTTGAAAAGGACCTCAAAGATCACTGAATTTCAACCCCTCTGCCATGAGTGGGGTTGCTAACCCTAACTAGATCAGGCTGCCCAGAGCCACACCCAGCCTTGCCTTGAATGCCTCCAAGGATGGGGCATCCACAACCTCTCTGTCTCTTTTATCCAATCACACTTAATATGCCAGTATGGTAATGAAGTCAGCCATAGCTGTAGAGTGACAGATATCAGCTACATGTGGGCAAAAATATTACACATACTGAACATCTTTTCCATCTTCCTTTACTTTGGCAGTTCCAAAGGCTTATCTCATCAACGGTTCCTCTGTTGATAACCTCAAGATAATAATGATCACTACAGTTATTGAAGCTGGATGAGCCAGGCTGGCAGAATGAATTAGGGACGGCATAGCACAGAAGCCTAGGAAAAAATGGTCCCCAGTTTAAGGTATTATGCTTTATCACATTTTGGGGACCAGAGGTCATATGCCAGCATTAGAATACAGATGTGTATAGCTTACTTCTATTTCTCATTTCAACACTACCTCCTTTAAGTGTTGCCCGATCAGTTTTCCATCCACCCCAAGGAACTCGTGTATCTAATTCTGCAGTATGTGAAAGAAGATATTCATCTCTACACATGGCTAGCATTTCCTTGTTCAGACTCTTTTTTCTACAAGTTCATGCTCTCACATCCTTTATCTGCTCTCGTCTTCCTTCCTCCCCTCACTTTCTCCACTTTTGAGACCACTGTCAGCTACTGAGAGCTGCTGCAACAGCCATTATGTTACAGAAACCCTTCCTTCCTCTAACAGCTTATTCTCATCACTCTGATCTGGCGTTGACCTTAAAGGGCTCAAGGCCCATGCTGTGTTATTAAAAGGAAGCAAGAAGAGTGTTTCTATAAAAATCACACAGATCAGAAAGGGAATTTTAAGCCACAAACATCCCCTGTATCTCTGAGAAACCTAAAACTTCCTGAAAAACTGGAAGCAGAGGGCTCACATACATTTGTTCCAGGCAAAGGCAACAAGGACTTACAGGCCTGCTTGTGCCTCCTGAAAATGTGATTTTAAGAGTTTAATCTTTCAAAGTATGGCATTAGCACTTCAGAGTGACATACTTTTTCAGACGTTTTCTCTGCTCGTGTTACGCAAGAGAAGCATGCAGAGGACACAACTACAGAAAACTGTAATGCTTTCATTTGCATGCAGATGCACTGCAAGAAAGTGCTTTATATGCCATGGAAGATGATGAGAGGCTTAAACGACCCGGGCCAAATCCTAATTCCAGAGCCATGAATGGGAGCGCTGCCTGGAAAGTTTCTGTGTAAGTTCCACTGACTCCAGTGAGCTCAGGAACAAACCGATGTGAGCGTGCACAGGCTCAAGCACCACGTAGAGAGCAAGAACTTCTGATCTATGAAGGCTTTGGGAAAGACAGTCACAGCATTTTTATGAAATACGTCCATGAATTTCATTTTTAGCGTCTACTCTGTGAGCTGCAGAGAACAAAGCCTGTGCCTCTCAAAACCAAACTGCAGTCTGTATCAGTGTGACTGGCCCCACACTTGTTCTAGTTTGCCTTGCTCTATTTGCCCTCACAGGGCAAATTCATTCTGTGACTAGACAAAAGGTTATCGCTCTGACAGCGAGGAAACCAAACAGCTTGCTCTTCACCAAGCTGCTTCACAAAGTCACCACAACTCAATTTAGAAATGGAAACAGCAAGCTGCACATTTTCTTACCAACTAGAATATGTGCATGTGTAGGTGATACAAAGAGCAGTTCTCAGTGGTATAAGCAAACGTGGCCATAAACATGAAAGAGAAAGCCAATGCTCTCTGTGAAAGAGCAGCGAGGCAACTGAACTCCCAAGCTGTATCTAGAGTGGGATATAAAAGACTGACTGGGAGCATGCTTGGTTTTTGGTATTTGTATATATATTTAGACATTTTAAAACAGCACCTGGTAGTGCCATAGCAATTCAGAGTCCCATTGTGCTAGATCCTGTCTACAAATACAGCCAGAGAGGACTTGGAGCTGGGAATTCCTGACCGTAACAGTTTACAACCTGCATAGCACTGTGCCTGTTTTACAGATTAAGATCTGAGGCAGGGAGAAAACAAAGCCCCAAAGATTTATGAGCGTGCTTAACATAAAATAAGTAAGTAATCCCACTGAAGTTAATAGAAAAGTTAATGTGCTTAAAGTTAAGCATGTGAGTTTTAAGAATTTTTATGGTCTTAAGGCCAAATTCACACAGGAAGCATGCACCATCTAGGCTCTGCTGCAGCACCTTGCACTGAATAATTAGTAAGCAATCCCATCAATTAGGGAACAAAAAGGTTCAGCACAGTGTATGTATGTATCATAAATGCTTCAGTAAAATATCCATAAATCATATATTCTAATATTTGTTTGTTTAGATATGTTTATACTGCAGTTAGCATGTTTTTTTTTCTTTTCAGAAAGGTCGCTGCTCACAGATTTGACAAGGTCATATTACAAAAGAAGTGCCATGAAATGAAACTCACAAGAAATGAGATATCCCGAGATATAAAAAGCATAGAATTTCACCTTCAGATAAAAAATAAAAATAATGCATTTCACTTGACAACCAGAGTCAGCCAGGAACACGATGGTTATCAGATATGATCATCTGAGTTCATTAGCTGTGACTCTTCAAATGCCACTAGATCAATTACCATTATCTTCTTCCAGAGTCTTGGAAATTAATTTGAAAACATCAACATATTTCACTCTTTCAACGCACGATTCTACGATGATATTAAATTGACAGAACTATTTTTCTACTTGTAGTGTTTCTTGAATGCAACATATGTGATTTGCACAGCCAATGTCACCATCTCATGCAACAAAACAGACACTCAGCTGTGATTTACACGTTAATAGTATTTTTTCCTTGAAAAAAACATACTTACATTTGAAAACATGCAAAAACTCAAGCAGATGATTCACATAATGTATCTATAGCTGTTGTTAGTCATTTGCTTACAACTTGTGTTTGTCCTTGCATCAAAAAAGGTGTTTTTTATTGTTCCCTTTCTCCCTGTTCAGTTTGACAATGCAGTGACTAAGCCTCATTATTTTTTCTGTTTCCATTTTTTCTTATTTTATGTACTCTATTCCTACAATGTTCCAGTCCATCTTCACTCTATTAATCATACTCATATATGCATATATCTCATCATAAAATTGCATAGCATTGCAAATATCATTTGCCCAGTTCCCACCTAAGTGCTGAAGTCAGTGAACCCAAGTATCTTGCTTGTGCCAGGAGGAAGGAATAGGAACTGAATTAATTACCAGGTAACTTTGACTTTCTTATTCTTGCCAAAATGGCACAGGTCATTTCACATCCTACGTGACTGTACGAATTTCCCAGGTTCTACGTAGTAGCCTTCAGGATGAAATCAGTCTGCTAGTCCTCCTACAGCACTCTTTCCCAAAAGAGATGAAAATGATTGTTGGGACAGGGACCAAAACAGCACGATCCTCCTCTGCAGTGCTCTACACGGAAATCTAGGCTGGCAGCTATGGAGGACAGCAGTAGTTGCTGTTGGCTGGTTACCACCAGTCTCCTTCCCCCAGGCCAAAGAAGTGGTAGGAAGGCTTTTCTCTAGTATCCCTCCTTCCTTTCCCCTTCCCATTGCTCAAAACGCTCAAGAAAGAGAACAGCACAGAACCAGGGGGAGCAAAGGAGTTGTTATTTGTATCAGTTGACAGATGTGCAGCCTACAACAAAAATTCAGCAGTCTGGTTGCTAGGAAAAAGCATTCCACTCTACCTTACCTATATCCCTACCTGGCAACAATGTGTGGTACAGAAAATAAATGCAACTCATTTTCACTAAGCTGTTAAAAAATGGTATTTCCAGACAAAATACAGTAATCTCTTCTGGTTCTCTGGCCCCTCAACAAACAGACACAGCAGTCGTGATTTAAACAGTAAAACCCACTCAAACTTATATTCTATTAGAAAAAAATAAAGTGTCAAAGACCTACAGAACATTTGAGGAATTACAATGAAAATATTCAAGATCATTACTCTGACTTCAGGCTTTAGAGTAATTCCTTCACAAATATCAAATGAAGGGCTAGAAAAAAAAATGCATGTTTTTCTCCAGGTCACACTTCACTTTAACTTCAGCATTTTGCAGCTACGGCACAATATCTCTACACTTCTAAATAACAGAAAGCCATACTCTGAAGCCTGAAAGCAGAAACAGAATGATAACGTACCAAGATGAGCTCTTACCATGTAAAGATGACTGCAAGTCATTCATGTTTTGGTCTAACAGTTGAGAAGGCAAATAGCCAGATGGAGTTGATGCTGCAGCTGAAGTGTTATCCCCATCTGCAGCTGAAGAGTTCGTGGCGAGATCAGTAAGGGCAACCTGCCCGAAAACAGCTGTCCACTCTTTGCTGAACTCTCCCTCTTCCAGGGAGGAAGCATTGAGGATCTCATTCAGTAATACCATGTCATCCTTATCACTAGGTTCTGCCTCCAAGTACTTTGCAAACTGATCCTTTGATGCTGTCTCAGAACGAAACAGACAGTAAAGATAAATCAGTATTAAAACAGTCAATGAATGGAAGACATATATTCAAAATTGTCTACTTTCTATGTAGTAACTAAGATGGGATATTTTTCTGTGAATACCCATCATTTTCTTTTAGAACTAATTCTCTTGGACACCTGGCTTGTAGTTTATGTAAGAAATTGTTCCCTAATTACCTTTGATAACTGCACTGCACTTCAGATTTGCTGCCCATTAAAAACACTACAAGCTTATTTAAGTATCTACTAGATACTGCACCAAAACCAATAGATAGTCTAATATTTAAAAACATGGGAGTAAACTACTTTGAACTATTATATAAACTACTTTTTGAAGGATTACATAAACTTCCTCTCAAAACAATCAGATTGGTACAAATGGAAAATAACTGGGAGATGACTCTAGAATTCCATGAGAACATACTTAAGATAGCCTGTGCAGCTTTTTACTCATTGCCCACAGGGATATGCTGTTCTTCTCCAAAGGGTGCTGTTTCATCACGTAATTTCTCATATCCAGTAAGAATCATAATCCTTTCTACTAGCTTACATAATATTTGGAAAGTGAAAGAAACATCTGTGAATGCCAAGTGTTATTTTACCTGGAAACATTTAGAGTTCCACTGTGGGAGCAAGTGGAGGACAAAAACGGTGGTTAACAATGCCGATGTTATGTTCCCGAAACCCAGATCAGTTTATCTTAACTACACTCATTTCAAATTTGTGGTAAGACTCAAATTCAGTTTTCCAAATTGCTGACATATCAGCTGAGCTCTCCAAGTTGCATACAGCTTGCAAAAATGTTTTAACATTTTTTGGGCTGAGATGAAAGATTGATAGTGGCACAGTGGTTGCTACCAGAGCAACAGGTCATTTGATTTAAATGCAATTACCTTCTCAAGGAAGTTCTCTTTTAATAGCTGCAGTAATTTATAATGAAATGGCTGAAGTTGAGTCATAGGAGAAAAAGAAGTGCAAAACTGTTTCAAAAATAGACAGATGAGTCAACATACACACCTATGCACTAAGAAGAAAAGAAGACAACACATAATACAAGGGTTTTTTTTAAGTGCTGAAGTCAACAGTGAGGCTGAGCTCCTCTCTAATTCTCATTTTATATTCCCTGACAGGACCAAAAGAAAATAGGAACAGAAATATTACAAACAAGTCATCTAATGTTCCCACTAGACTATAACTAAAATACCATAGAAAACAACTTGTTCTCATGAATATTGAGGTGCTTTCTAATCTTCAGATAGAAGAAGAATGTTAACATTCTCCAAGCACCTACAATTCCCCCCGAACTTCTGTTCAAGCAGCAAGGCAGAGGGATTCATTCTTCCATAGGGAAAAGACTCTTGCTGTTTCAAAGACATGTAAGAACTGTCATTTCTCCTGCATGGCACCAGCTCAAATCTGCTTTCAGTAGGCCCCTTTGTGAACTTGGAAGGCTTTCAGGGAGACTGAAAGAAGGCATCATTAATAACAACATACTACCAATCATGAATTGTTCACTATAATGGAACAAAAATTTGGCAGTAACGCAGCTTAGGGAAAAACTCTGCTTCATTTGGGAATCCCATTGCAGAAGTCCCATTTCTACTGGGAAAGAAAGTAAAACAGCTTTACACTGAAGGAGCACTTGAATCTTGCAGTACTTTGCATAATCACCAGAAATCAGACGAGTGACAAATTTCTTATCTCAGCAGTCTTTCTGGTTTCCCTGGGGAGAGAATGCACTGCAGGGGATCATAGGGTGGTGCCTATGCTGAAGCTACCTCAAGTAAACAGTAGTACAGCTCTACTTGCTTGCAGTAATGGTTATCTTGAAAACAGTCTTGCTAATTGAGATACTACTCATTTGCTATCTGCTAGATTACTAGAATGATACGGACTTTCTCGTCTCACCTATAAAGCTTCTATTATTTCTTTTCCTGCTTCTCTGTTTCCACTGCCCATTTTCACAGTCAAAATTGCTTATTCACCCTCACATTCTGCCACTAATCTGAAAAATATCCATGAAAAAAAAAAACCAACACAAACTCACAGTAGAACACCAAAAAACCCAGTGTCACTGTATTCTCTTCTGTGTTTGTCTGAACAAACATCTAGCAACACTCCTTTGCAAACACATCTCATTATGCTGGTATTAAAAAAAAACCAAAACAAAGAGGATGAGAAATTAAAATATTTGCAATTATACATGATTTGAAATACAAGATAAAGACTAAATTCTAAAACACACCCAAAAGTGTACCTCTAATTACAGTAGTGCATTTAAAATAGCATAGTACTAATTACCCTAAAACTAGCTAGTATGTAAAATTAGGGTAGATACCTAATGTTAACAGAAACATTTTTATCAGATGTAGCTGTTCCACAACTGCTTTCATATTGACTTAACTGTTTCACTGAAGAAAAAAAAAATAGACTTCTAACTGATGTGGCTAAACTTGTATGACAAATTACTGTATGCATTATCTGTATCTGAAGGTTGAAGAACATGCAATTCAGGAGATAACCAGGAGGAAAAAAAGGCCACATACTAACTTTTTATTTCTTTACAACAGAAGTTATCACTACCTTATCGGTTCACAGATTAGGACTGCTATCTGCAGAGGTAGCTGAGGAAACTTTCAATGTTTCTGCCTGGGTTAAGATGTAATTTCCCCACAGTACAAGAGACTGCCCATCACAAACCAAAGTCAAAGTCTCTGCAGATCTGATGTTCCTTACCCATCATGAAGACAGCTCCTTATGTAGCTCAAATAAAATTCTCAGGCTGACTGACTAAACCATACAAAGAGATTTTTTCTTTGGCTCTTGGTTTGATTTTTGAGCTGCCACATTTTTTTTGTTCTTGTTGTTAA
This sequence comes from Cyrtonyx montezumae, assembly GCF_038088225.1. NCBI lineage: Eukaryota > Metazoa > Chordata > Aves > Galliformes > Odontophoridae > Cyrtonyx > Cyrtonyx montezumae. Next base: position 523,021 of record NW_027071870.1, on the reverse strand, counting down.
GGTTGTTCTTACTCATTCTTTTCATATGAAGAAGTGAAGAGCAGATGAAGAAACTATACTGCATTTGAGAATTCAATATAAAACTTCTGCAAGTAAAACAGCACCATTTGAAAAAGAACAGTATATCTCCTAGAGATAATCTAATGAGAGTGTAAAGATCAGAACAGAACCTGGAATTAAAGTCTTCTTGTCCATGTGAGAACAACACTGCAGATTTAATTAACTATAGGGCTGAAAGAAATCGCCATTTTTAAATGTTTTCTAAGAGGATTAAATAATTTTTGTATCTCCACTTCTGTTATAAAACTGGTGGTTACTATTGTATTGCTAAGTGAAGGGTTCATAGAACCATAGAATGGCCTAGCTTGAAAAGGACCTCAAAGATCATCTAGTTCTGACCCCCCTGCCATGGGCAGGGTCGACAACCATTAGAGCAGGCTGCCCAGAGCCACATCCAGCCTTGTCTTGAATGCCTCCAGGGATGGAGCATCCACAACCTCTCTGGGCAACCTGTTCCAGTGCGCCATCACCCATTGAATGAAAAACTTCCTCCTAATATCTAATCTAAATCTCCCCTGTCTTAGATTAAATCCATTCCCCCTTGTCCTGTCACTATCAACCCACATGAACAGTCATTCTCCCTCCTGTTTATATGCTCCCTTCAAGTACTGGAAGGCCACAATGAGGTCTCCCCAGAGCCTTCTCTTCTCCAAGCTAAAGAAGACCAGTTCTCTCAACCTTTCTTCACAGGAGAGGTGCTCCAGCCCTCTGATCATTTTAGTGGCCCTCCTCTTGGCCTGTTCCAAGAGCTCTGTGTCCTTCTAGTGCTGGGGGACCCAAGCCTCAATGCACTAGTCCATATGGGGCCCCACAAGAGCTGAGTAGAGGGTAACAACCACCTCCCTCTCCCTGCTGGCCATCCCTTTTTTAATGCAGAGACTGCCAAAAGTTATAGGAGAGGTAAAGTTCATGGTGGAACCTACTTCAGTGGAGCAAACTAAATAATAAAGTATCACCAATTCAATATAACCTTGAATCACCTGTTGGAACATTTTAACCCCAGTAAGGTTTGTTTTATATTCCTATATCAGGTACAGTGCCTCTGTATGTTTATGAAGTTGAACCTCCTCTAAAGCCATTTAAATAGTGCAACTGAATAATTTCATTAAGAACACATCAACCTTTCAGATTATGAAAGCAATAAACAACTAAGATACTTGGTACCTATAACTGAGAAGCAAATGAAATGCACAGATGTTTCATACCGTTTTCTTCAGGCTGTAGGTCCAGTAAGTCATCTACGGCACCTAAGGATAAAAAAAAAAAGAAGAAAAAAATTAAAAGCAACAAGAGATCTGCAGTACACTGACAATCACACTGTATACATCTAGATGTAGTTTTCTTAAGACACTTCACCTGAGTTCTGCTTGTGGTTACAATTTCCTTGTAACTTGGATAGGGCATCCTTGCCATCATGAGCTGTAATCAAGAGCCATAAACAAATGAAATCACATTTGGCACTTGATGGCATTGATGGAATGAGAACATGTTCATAAACACTACGTTCAGCATGCAACAGTTGTTACTCATGTTTAAAATTAACATGGTCACAACGGGTAAAAGACCAAGATATAGGTATTTTTAAATAAGTAACATTTCTGAATAATAACCAGGTGAAAACTTCCTCTGCACCACCACCTGCTACACAAGCCCATCTCCAGGCTAGCTTCACACAAATGAGGCAACCCCAAGAACTGAACAGATGCTCACTTTCCACCAGAAGCAGAGATGCTTTTTTTTTTTTAAGTTTGTACTTCCACAGGATGGGAGAAAGCACAAAACTGCTCAGGATCTCATCACTCTTTAAACTGCTTTTCTTGACTATGATTCAGTTCATTATACAAATTGGAAGTTAAAAACTGGAAGCAGTTGATGAGGAGATCGGTGAAGAAACAGTTCCACCACTGGAGGCACAACGTCTATTATTTTAGGATATACAAGATATACCTAAAAAAAAGCAACCTTAGCAATGCCAGGGATTTGCTAGCTTATGAAGAGGGAAAAAATTAGCAGAAGTATTCCAAAATACTTCAGTTCCTTTTAGAAATGAAAGAGAAGGAGACATAACAAGGTATTTATATTATAGATAATGCTTAAATATTTGACAGCTCATAAGTAAGTGAGAATGATTTTAGACAAAGCCTGCTAAGAAAATACATTAAAAGTCAGGCTTTTACATCCAAACATTTAAAAATATTTGGTAAAATAAGTATCCAGTTGCTTAACTGCAAAAGGATTGAAACTTCTAAATGCCAAAAAAATGTCCTGATGATGCCACAAATAAAGAAAATACAGAAACAAGAATAATATAGTGATTCAAATAATTGTAGGTAAGTATGGGCTGGTAGCTTATCATTACTCTTAGGTAAAATAACAGAAGCACAAGTGCTCCTGTAATAAAATGTATTTTTATGGAAAACAGACTTAGTTTAAAAATAAAATAAAATTTAAAGGATCAAACCAAAACAATAACCACAAAAAAAAAAAAAAAAAAACTAAAAAAAACCAACTAATTCAATTCTTTGACAAAACAATGAGCTTTTCTAGTAAAGACATTTGTTTAGAAATGAGTTGACTTTCCACTATAGAGCCTTCGAGTTAGAAAGTTAGGACTGCATAATATCTATAAGAAACATATTGAATGGATTAGGAACATGACAACTAACAGATGTCAAAAGAAGCTGTTGGCAAAAATAATTGCAAAGTAGAAGTGTTTCCAGTTTAGATCTGCGAGGTTTAGTGTTATATTCATTGCTTTTCAATGGCTTTAGCAGCCATCTGGAAGTAAACACAGATTCTCTCTCGAAAAAAATGTGCAAACAACTTCCAGACTGTTAGAGGTGGTCATTCAGGCCAGTCACTCAGTTACTACAGTCAAACTGGAGAATTTAATATCACTAATTCTTAAGATATACCTCCAGGAATAAAGGGTATACGCTTCAGAGTGGAAGAATGAGTCCTGGAAATCTGTGACTAAAGTGAACAATGCTTTCATAAACAAACAACAACAAAAATCAAATATGAGCTTCTAGCTTGACATAACTGAAAAAATGAGATACTTCTGGAAATAGAAAAAAAAAAAAGACAATGAATAGAAATAGGAATGTGATTTTACCTTCTAGAAACACTACTGGTGGAACCAATATAAAAAATGTCTTGTTCAGTAATACTGTTCAAATATAAAAAGGGAGGCTGGACAAGGGAATGAACACAAAGAACTTCAAAACTAATAGACTAGAGGACGTGTATTACAGATATCGAGACGGTTAGCCTATCACGAGGAGGCTCTCAACTGGAAGATTCTCCATAGATACATACTTTAAAGTCACAGCGTAACTTAGGCTGGATGGATGGATGTCTGCGGGTCATCTTGTGAGCCACTCACTAGAGTAGAGTCAGCTATGAAGTTGGATCAGGCTTCACAAGGATGTACCTCGAATACCTCCAAGGATGACAACTTCATAGCTTCTGCAAGGACTTATTCCAACACTTCGTCACCCTTGCAGGGAACACTCTTCCTAATATCTAACCGCATTTTCCCCTCCTGTCATTTGTCTCCATCTCCTTCCATTCTTTCATTGTGAATCTCCAACTAGAGCCTGGCTGTGTCACTGGGTAATAACCACATATCAGGTCACTGGCAGAAGCTGAAGATGATTTTGCCCAGCTTTTAGCCATAAGTTCCATTGAATTCATCAAGTTATTAACAGAGTGGATATTTAATCACTGGAAAAAACTAGCACACTAAGTGGCACAGTTTCCTTGTCTTGACATCCACAGAAAATCCTCTCCTTGTGGATGTGCTCAGCGTAAGAATTACGCTTTGAAAAGCAAACTATTTGATCTGACTAAGAGTAACTGAGTGAAATGCAGTGGAATACAGAAGATATTATCTTTAACAGATCTTCCTAGCATTAAGTTTTATGCATTTATAGGGATTTGCTTGTTGAAGCTGAACATATATTAAATAAACAAAAAGGAAAACAACATACGTAGCATTTGTGAAGTTGTGAACAGATGAAATAAAATACCTGAATAGTTTGGTTCCTTGGTATGGCTCTCCTCATCTAATGAAATCAACCTTAATTTGAAAGAATAAGAAACAACATTAAGAAAACAATTCTAGAAATAGCAAATGCATTATTCTCTTTTTGGTCACATCATTACAGAATCATAATGATAACAAGTAAACAGTGATTCATACAGACTCCTGCTTTTGCTATATACGCCGGCTTGCTGTTGAATTCTGTTGTTGTACTGGAAGAAGACAAAACTCACCACTATTCCAGCCTTCAACTAAATAAATATTTCTAATGAAAGCATAAAGTATTCTGTCTTTTCACCATAAATATCACTAAGGATGTGTAACTGATTCACAGAAAAAGTTCACTCTTCTCTTTTTAACTTCGTAACAGAGTCTAAACAAAACTGACAGACAGGTGAGTTTTGTCCCATGGCAGCTGATTTCTAAAGAATCAAGACAGCAGCACTGATGAAAAAGCTCTTGACATGAAAAAAAAATTATATATATTCTTTTGAAAAAGGGAAGTGGCTTACAAGCAATTCTTACACAAATGTTCTCTCTTCAATAAGGAGTATATACTTTCAAATTGCTGCTATTTTGTGCAAAGCCATATTAACCAGTAGGGAATGATACAGCCACAATACTGATGTAGTGTACTCTATCTAAAAAGATAGAGTAGGTGCATTCCTCCTATCCTCTAGTGACCAGACAGCACTGGAGGAGTCGTCTCCACTGCTCTTGAGGTTAGGCTTGGGGGAAAATAGTGGAAACTCAGATTCAGGCAAAATTCTAGCACAATTAATATTTATGGTAAATGGAAATTTCATGATTTTATAAGCTTTATTTTACTTTGTAATTATTACTGTTCCATGAGAAGCAGCAGATTTGAGGAACTGCTGGGAAAACAATGGCCTGACAAATGGTATTTGACCAAGTCCTTACTAGTCTACTCAGCACCAAATCTGACCAACTTATAAACTGGTTTTGGTCAGTGGATGTGATACCTAAACAAGTAAACTTACTTTTATTACAAATAGACAAGCAAAATACACTAATTATCAGTCAAGCCATTATCTGCTTTTGGCAACTGATCCTTAGCTGGGTGCTTCACTTAACCAGGGACAGTCAAAACAACAGGTGGCAGCAGGATTATATCAACGTAGCTTCTCCTGGCAACTGAATCCTGATGGCCCATAGGGGACGGATCACATCTCATTCTCCTGTTCTTCTGCCTCTATAGCAGTCCATTCATAAGTCTCTCTCACCTCAGAGCTACAGGTAACCCAAACCTTGATAGCATCAGCACACTTAAATGCACTTTTTACTAAGTACCTCCTGCTTCATTGGATTACTAAGCAATGCTGTATACATTACAAAAAACTAATTGCTGCTCAAAGCAATCAGGAATCCATATCCTATTCCCAGGTGTAAGGAGATGCTGCTGATGGGAGAAATAGAATGCTCAAATATCTTCTACCATATGATGCTGCTTATCATTTATTTTACTAAAGAAAAAAAAATGAAGCAAAAGCTGAAAAATAAGGAGATGGCTTAGAAAGGTGAGAAACTGTTTAGTGGATCTTTTTCAAGTTCTTAATTTCATCTTAAGGTTTATCAATTTTCATACATACAATACAACATTTCAGTAATGCTTGTGTTAAGCTTACTTTTAACTAATGTGATCAAATTATTTGTGTCTGTATTTCCAGTTTTAAAAGCCTGCTGACTTCTGTAACTAGATAGCAGATAATACGTAGATAGAGATACTTCTTATTTTGAGATACAGGATATATGACTTACTGACTCTGCTGATCTTCTGATTTGGTGCTCTCAGTCTGCAGGTCCTCCTTTTCTGCTTTTTCCCTTAGTTTATTCACAGGATCTTGCAAACTCTACATTATATTCATTACATAAAAGAAGAGAGAAGAAAAAAAGATTCAGGGAAGCAAAGGTGTGTCATGTAAGGCCAAACAAGACTATAAAGACTACATAAATAATCTAGTATCAAAAGTACACCTGATACAAAGAGATTCACTTTTTAAGTCCATTAGCACCTCATATTGCTTCTTCATTTCTTTACTCTTTTTTTTCCTGACCCAAATATTTATAGAACCTTAGCAACTGCTGTGTAATAGGAAGGTACTGCTCATATCCTGAACTTGAAAGCAAGAGTTAAAATCTCAGATCACTAGGTGGAGGCCAACTGTGATATTACCACAGACTCCCCCTTAAAATGCAAAAGACTGTGCTATAAGATAACAGCAGTTTCATGGCCAGCACTTTTATAAGCCAAAATTGGGCACGTGAACAAGCCAAGACATAAAGCATTGTATGCTCACTGAGATTACAGAACTGATAAATATACTACTAGTTGTCCCCATAGTCAACATTGTTAATTAGGGTTGCTGTATGAAAACTTAAATGAAGTCTTTAACATGTCCACTAAGTCCAACTCACCTAATGAATAAAGGTTACTGTCCCCAGCCCACCCACCTGCTACGAGAAAAACATTCTCACATGCTTTAAGTTTTATTTGCTCTGCCCTGTTAACCAAAATGTGTTAGTCACTAGAAGGAGCATTCCAGTTTCTGTTTCTGGTAGTACTTGTGTGTACAAGGATATGTACACTTCTCTGTTTTGGAAACCAAACTAATGGATTTATCAGATACTGCAATTGGATTACTTTTTCCCTCTCAGTAAATTAATACTTCTACCTCATACCACAGATTAATTTGTCACAAGCATCTGGAGTGCTGCAGACATCATGTGTAGGACAACGAGAGATTACAAAGTCTGTAACAATAACTAGAGGACTTAAAGAAAAGTATTTTACTCTATGGTTGTTATATTTTTCCAACACTGTAACACTGCAAAACCAAAGCCACTTATAAGCGTACTTCTTGGATTCTGAGGCACAGACATGAGCCACCTCAGCTAGATGAAGGCATACGTTACCATTTAACTGTGTGATCAGGTGCTGACTAGATTGCATCTCTTGTACTATTAAAGTTGGTGGGGATTATTCAATTGATCCCGAGAGGACCTGAATTTAAGTTCAGAAACAAAACAGCATGCACAGAACTGCAGTGCAAAGAAAGACAGCACTGCTACTGGCACCTGAAGCATCTTAAACATCTTCACATAGACCACACAGTTCACTGCACTCAGGAGGTGATGCTGCAATGGTGTGTGGTGCTCTGTGGCCAACCACAGCAGCACAGAGCCTACCCCAAGAAGGATGTTATGGTTTAGAATAACAAACGGGGCTACTGTACTGCCTAGTTACATGACTTAGAGAGTTATCAGAAGTAAAACCTTCCATAACTCCACCAATGAGAGAAATTGCCATCCTTCCTTAAGAAACTGTATTATGATGCTTCCTTCATTGTTCGAGAGTGCTTCAGGAAATCCATTTTTAAAAGTCTGTGATCAAACCACGGAAACAGTATATAGAAACTGAATTCACAAGTATCTTGGGAAGGAAACAGAATGATAATACTCAGAGTTACTATTTCCTGTATTAGAAAAATAAATATAGCTCTGAAATATAGCTTCAGTTTAAATGGAAATTATAACAAAACATTGTTGAAAATTGGCAGCTGTGTTTTAAAACAATGATGTAACTGATTATTTTTACATTTAGGCAATATTTCCATCCATTCTAACAGCAAATAATTAAATTGACATTCTTCTCCCTATTTCCTTCTACTCCACATCCTAATGTGCATCATGAACTGAGATATCTTTCTAGAATGATAAAAAATAGAGAATGAATACAAAATAAAAATGAGTGCTAAAAGCTACTGTTAACTGTTTTGTGAACATGAATGCACAGGAATGTGATAACTATTGTCAACATGCATACAAATGACATTGTGATATTCTGCTGTTTTAGGTTATGTCTGAAGAAAGGAAGAACTCCCATCTCTTAGGGAAGTAAAATGATTAAACAAGTCTATAAAGACACAGAATGTGGACAAAAGAAAGTGTGCTTCATTCAGCTTGGTGTATGAAACATCACTGACTTCACTGGCTGAGAAGAGACAGATGTCTAACTTCACAGAACCTGTCTGAATGCTTGTGTGAACTCACATGGACTTTGTGAGCCACACAGATACGTTACTGAGGGTCTCATGTCTAAAAATATTTCTTCCTCACTTAATTAGTTCTCTTCTACAAAAATCAGTAAGATAGTACACATTTGTAGAGCAGTCACTCCTTGTGCTCATTCTCTATCTCTACAACCAAAAGTCACCCAATAATGTTTTGCTAGCTACCATTACTCAGATTAATATCTCATCCATCTATGGGATTTCTCCTCTGCCAAGGTAAAACACTGCTCCTACGCTGACTGCCTCTCACTTACAAAACTCCTTTACCTCAACTTGGGCTTCTTTCAAGTTCGGACAAAATGACCTAGACTGCATACAAAACCTGTCCTGTATTTAAATTACTGGAGTGTTGGCAATGCACCCAGCTTGCCTGCAGTTTCTCTCAAGTGACTTAACTTACGCACCTCCACCTCACCAGTGTTTTGGGCACCATAATATCAGAAGGACATAAAACTACTACTAGACAGCATTCTAAGGAGGAGAATAAAGATGGGGAAGGATCTAGAGGGTAAGGTCTATGAGGAGTGGCTGAACTCCCTTGGCTTATTCTGCTCAGAGCAGAGGAGATGAGGGGGGCCCTCATGGTGGCTGCAGCTCCACACAGGGTGCTGAGCTCTGTTCTCTGTGACAATGGCAGGACCTGAGGGAACGGCATGGAGCTGCGTCAGGGAGGGGCAGCTGGGGATCAGGGAAAGGGTCTGCACCAGAAGAGGGCAGTGGGCATGGAATGGGCTGCCCAGAAGTTCCCATGGTCATAGTATGAAATTGATGGGAGTTCAAGGAGCATTTGAACAATGCTTTCAGACACAGGGTTTGAATTTAGGGTAGGCCTGTGAGGAGTCAGGAGTTGGACTTGATGGTTCTTGTGTGTCCCTTCCTGTTTGGGATATTCTGTGATTCTTTGCCGTGAGAAAGAATCAAAGTAACATAGTTAAGGGCAGCTGCAGGAGCAAGGGACACATCCCGAGTCACCATAACAACATATGGAACATTGAATAGACATGTACTTGTATTGCTTCATTTAGAGAGAAGACTGAAAGGGAAGAGGAAAACCAGGAGGCTTTTTAGAATTTCCTCATAGAGGTTCATGAAAAAGAAAGAAGTACCTGGAGATACAAAATTATACACAGTCTTACCTAGGGAGTAAAGTCATGGTGCAAGAAATGGAAATGAAAGAACAGCAAAGGCCAGCAGAAGGTAACAGTATGGAAGTAGCTGCTTGGGCTTGGTTCTTCAAACCATAAGCAGCAGATGCAGCAGTGGTCCACTTGGCTCACAAAAAAAAATAGATGCACTGAGATTTAGGCCCCTTGAGTCCCTTACCAAGGCTATTACCATTTCTAGACTCAAATGAACTCTTCAGGAAGTTTAGCATTATAGTACAGAAATGTACAAAACCTGACCAAATACTCATTAAGTAAATAAGGCAAATAAACAATGACAGAAATTTGATAGAGACATCATTTACAACAAGCAGCCCCTGAAATAAATTGGAATTCATTTGATATATAGTAATTTAAAGACAATGAAACTTTAGAAGTTTTAACAGAGCAACAGCCCATCATCTTTAATATTAAGGTATTGGATATTTTTACATCATGATACATAGGTTTGTTAGCACATTAATAATAATCTTTCATTAAACATAAAATCAACAGTTAAGAAATACAGCTGCAATAGCACAATTATACTACTCTCAGCATACACCCTGAAGCAAAGAAAACAAATGGGCTGCTTTTCATTAAGGGAGTTTGGCAGCCACCTCTAAAGACAATGTTTTCTTTCCAGAAACAACCCCAAGAGCCACTTATGAGTCTCTTTCCCGAGGTAAATCTAGTACATTCGTACTACAAAATGCAAATAGTAATTTTCCATTAAATGGCACCTTCTAATTTTTCAGTAAGACAATCTACATCTAAGTCAAATAGTAAAATTGTTTCCTTAAATTATTGTTTTGAAGTAAAATGCTGACCCTACATATACGTATGCTTAGTTTATTTCAGAAGAGCTACTTTTGAATTAAGGTGCTGCTATAGCAGTAAAAAATGATTTGCTAGCACCAAAGTCAATATTTTCCTTTAGAAAATAATCCCTTTCAAGATACAAGACAAGGAAAAAATATTCTTAGAGACAACTTTCAATTAAACACGTAGGAATGGGCCCATTAAAATATTTTATGTACATTTTAAGCAATTATTTACTCCAACTGTGTGTGAACAGCAGATCAACATCTTCATTGAGTAAACTTCCACACCAGAAGTTTACTCATTAGATACTGCACTTATTCTTGGTCGCTTACAGCCACTTATTATACTTTACAAGAAAAAAATAATAATTTCACAATCAGATGCAGGAAACTGAACTTTGATATACAAAAGAAAATAATCCCACGCTCTAGAGACCACAAGAAACAAAGAACTGATATTATAAGGCAGCAACATAGTCTTATCCCCAAGCAGCTGTTTTCTGCAAGCACAGACTTCCATGAAACTGTAATATAAAACTAACCTCTGATTACCATTACATCTCAGCATATACGTAACTGCAAAAAACAGGAAATCACATATTTTCAGAGCAGGAGGCCAGTAATAAAAATGCTTATGATTCTCATTAACAAAGTTAGGGCTGCACCTCAAGCACGCTACAATACTCACAATCATTTTTATAGTTATTTTCTGTTTCATGGAGTGCTTGTTACATGTGTGTGGACAATATGGATTTTATTTCTCCATCACAGATTCCTAACTTAATGCCAAATTTAGAGTATGTTGAAATCTTTCACAGGAGGTAGCTCAGAAGATAACAAGCATTTAGAAGTATCTCATCCTTAATCACATGGGTATTTCATGCTCTAGAATAGGTTCATTTTCTATGCCAGTTTATTTCCAAAGTGTCTAAACATTACTATTTATTTTGATACGTCATATGTCTTGTTAAAATCATGTTTATAGGTATGAAAGGGAAAAAAGAATAAATACACAGTGAAAATATGTGCTGCACAAATTAGACTGGAAAGGGTTTGTTTAAAAGCATGGAGAAAAAGCCTTCACAGAATTTTAAACATTGGGAGATCATGAGGAGAACAGTCCCTCAGCATGCTACCCAGGCTCTGGCCATGCTATACTCAGGCTGTGAATCAGCCATTGGTACAACGAGAAGTGAGGAAACAAAGAGGTTTGGAGTTTAACTGGAGAGCCTGTAGACAACGACTGCCAATGTCAAGATAACTATGCCTAACCCTCTTCTTCTGAAATTTTATGCTGACTTGCCCTATGAGACAGGATTATTTAGAGATTGGCTAAGATGGAAAAGTTTATGGGCTTTTAAAGCTGTCCAGAACAGCCTCCTTTTATTTTTGTCCTCTGGTCAGGAGAGACTGAAGTTTGAAATGTGTTTGTTTGTTTGGTTTGCTTTGATGTTTAAAGCTGCAGAAATAATTGTCTCCACAAACGCTTTATGTACTTTGGAGTTCAGAAACTGTTCCCTTTCAACTCACATTCAAGAAAACAACTTCAAATGCAGCATGTCACACACAGGCAGGTATGCTAGCCTGGGGTATCTTAAACCTTATACCTTCAGGTGCTTCTCTTGCCGGAGATCTGGGGTAGCCACAGGCTATACAGCACACTGCAGTCCAGCTTTCACTTCTGCACACCATATGCACAGATATACATGGACTGAGGCTACGACTTGTAATTGTTCTCAGACTAGGCTGTCTCTCCAAGCACACAGGGCTTCACTGAAAGCTCTTCATTCCTTACTTTTCTGCCAGTTGCTAATCCTTCCATCAGACCTTCTTCAAACAAAAACTAATTTTCTCCCACATAAATAGGGTCAATCACGTAGCTATTATGTTGCACAAAATAATTACAGGACAAGGACATATATGAGGATAACTGGGAAATTAATGTTTCTTTTTTAACCGTTTTCCTATTTGCCTACTTGAAGGCAAATTGCAATGGGAAGAGCAACTTCTTATGCAGCAGCAGACACGACCACGAAAATACACACTGTGAGTGAAAGCTTATTTTTAGAAACTTGGCTAAACTTTGAACTCATGACTTCAGTCAGATATTGCACATGTTCCACATTCGAAGATTACAGAAGATCAACAAATAACACTAGTCAAGGAAAACAGTAATTCCCAGAGAAGCTGAGGGGTAGAATGTACTTCAGCACAGGTATGGGGACTGTGAGCATGTTTGTATTCATACTCAGCCTGACAAGATCTTACAGAGTGGGAATTTTGAAAAGCAGATGCAAAGGCAATATAGTATTAATTCATGTGTGGGATTACGGAGGACAACATAAATCCTTAATTCTGCTGGGCTTTATGATTCTTTAAGAGCAGTCAAACACAATCCCAGTTAGCACTTAAACAAATACTTAAGTGCAGCCCATAATGAATAATGTCTTCCTTTAAAATATGTCCTTAATCACTACACTCTACATGCAGTTTCTGATAGTACCACACCAGAAGTGTTTTTGATAGAAAACATGTATTTAAATGAAAAGATGGGACAGGGATTGAATTGGAAGACAACATATGTCCTTGAACTTCTATTTGGGGGTCAGGGGAGCAAAATCCCTACCAGTGAAAGAGTGGAGAAAGTCCAAGACCACCACATGAGCTGAATGTCTACAGGGCCAGACAACGTGCATCCCAGGCTTCTGAAGGAACTGGCTGATGTGGTTGTCAAGCCACTCTCCATCTTATTTGCCTGGATGTCAGGCAAAGTCCCCAGGGACTGGAAAAGGGAAACTGACTGTTTACATGATCTTATAGTGACAGGACAAGGGGGAACGGCTTTAAACTACAAGAGCGGAGATTTAAATTAGATGTTAGCAAGAAAAATTGTTACTCAGAGAGTGGTAAGGCACTACAACAGGTTGCTCAGAGAGTTTTTGGATGCCCCATACCTGGAGGCATTCCAGGACAGGTTGGAAGAGATCCTGGGCATCCTGATCTAGTGGTTGGAAACCCTTTCCATGGCATGGGAGATGGAACTAGATGATCTTTAACCTTCCCTCCAACCTAAGTCATTCTGTGATGCAACAAAGCATGAATGTTCTCTACATCGCTGCACGATTTCTTATTTGTTAACAATGGGAAGACAAATATACCTATATATTCCTTACCTTTAGCATTGTGAATTCATATGGCTGATAACCTTTGAAACTTTCATGGATAGCTGCCATTGTGTGTGAAGTTTTTTCCCAAAAATGAAGAAGCGTTGTCTGTAAGGTAGGATAAAATTTTAGTGCAATGTTATCTTAAACACGAATCTGCTTCTTATGCAAAGTTTACATCTCCACTCTAGTATTAGTTATATATTCTCATACTTGAATAGTGCTGAAGCAACATCTTAGAAAAACATAAATTAACTGGAAATCTTTATTTTGGAGGCTAATGTTTTTTTTTTGTTTGTTTGTTTGTTTTGATACCTGATATGTTGTTAATACGTGAGAAAGAAGGTTGCATCTGCTTGCTCCCAAAAGGTCAACTTTTTGACAGACATCAGTCTTCAGCTTGTCGAAGTTGAGTTTTGCATGTCGCACTTGAGCTTGAACCTTCAAACAAAGGGAGAATTATTTCTGTAGTGAGTTTTCTTTCTTCATTTTTCTACCCCAACTTCATGAGAGAGGAAACTAACAGAACTTAGAAAACCAGAAATATCAGAAAATAGAAATAAGAAAGCTGAACAGACTCAATTTTATACTGAATTATTAACATAATCTGTACCACTGAAAATACATTATAGCAAGCTGACATGCTAAAGTTAGGAAGTATAAGTTACTGCATAATACAGATGCACATTCAAGGACATCTCCATATATCTGTTGCAAGAAAGAAATCATAGTGACAAACTTCAAAGTCAGTCAGAAACCTTTGCTGACAGTACAGCACTTTAATAACTTTGAACTGCTACAAGAAGTTATCTTGTCAAAGTTTTCCTTTTAATATGAGTGTTTGTTTGTTGCTATAAGTAAAAGAGGCCCCCTTGTTTAGGAATATTTTCTGTTTGAAAGAATTTCAGTTTTACAAATTCTTCTGCCACCAGTTATGTATACACAAGACACTGTTACACAAGCCACACACATTGGATGACAATACTAGTATTCTCATTATCAGGTATCAGAACAGAAACTTGATGTTTTGTGCTCAGGATGTCTCATTTAAATGACAATTTTGTGCAGAGAAATTTGTATACAACAAAATATTTACACAATCTAGTTTTTTGTCCAAGGTAATACAAAATGATAGAAAACAAAATACAATGTTTTTCCTATAACTCTTTTGCAGTTACAGTGCTTACCCACAAAAACCTTCACAGTGAAGGAAAACCACACTGAACTCAAATTAAATACCTTTCCTTTTCTTTACTTGCCTAATTCAGAGAGGAAACTTACTTTGGTCAAAATACACAGATTTGGTTAAAACAAGACCTGACAAACTTGCATGTTTCTGCTCTTCAGAAGCGAATCCATAATCCTGCAACAAGTATCTGTGGTCCTTTAATGGTAAAGACAGAGACACACCCTGTGACACCAGCTGAAACATTAGGGTTACCATATCTATAATCCCATCCCATTTATACTAATAGACTTCCAACCAGGCAGAAAACAGCAAAAGATCAGTGCCACAGATTCATCAGATGATCTCCTCAGATGAACTGTGGCCACATCTGTGATTGGACAACTCTTTTTCACTGATCTCATCTGATCAACTGTGCATGTGTTACATGGTTGTACATATCCAAGGCCTGATACATTCACAATGAAGGAACAACCGTAACTGAAAACTGATGAGAAGTAAATGAGAAGAATCTCGCAGGTGAGATTTTAATTGCAGTTGGTGGCAGTGTGCCAAATATAAAGCTATGTTTTCCAACGATGCAGCTGAAATCCTTTTTCTCTTCAGTGTATCACAGCACTAGTTTTTGACAGTACAGCAGGGTCAGCTGTGATTTTGTACATTAATAGTCCAAATGAGCAAAGAATGTTACTTCAGGGGAACATAAATATCTCTGCATCAGAAATGGTGGGCCACAAGAAAAAATATACTAGTACATGTCACTGTTCATTTCCACAGTTGTAAGACTGTACAAGGGCTTTTTATACAACAGACTGGGATTCATATCTACCTCACATCACCAACTCCTTAAGGAAAAAAAACAAACAGAAAACAAGAAACTTGTAAACTTACCAGTTACTGTCTTTCTGCTATCAGCCTTCAGGACACTTAGCAAGAAACAACATCAGCATTTTACCTTAGGTTAATATGCAACTAGTGACTCATTTAAAAGCTAGAACACTGACCAAGAAAACAATTCATAACAATGTAGAATATTAATCTGTATATTTAAGATGTCCATACAGATTATTCAAAATACTTACTGCAATGTTTCGTTAACAAATGTCACAGATTTATCTTATCAAGAAAGATGTGAAAACGTGAGAGTTATTCAACTGAGGATGTTTCTGAGCTTTTTTTAACGTGCTGAAAGTTTATTAAACAAAAGCACTCTCCATTGCAGAGCAGCAGTGCAGGACAGCCCAGAAAGAATCCCACACTGTGCATCATCATGACCTTTTGCCTTCTATGTGTACCCATTAACACATTTTCAATCCAAATTACTGTTAGACATGGCTTCAAGAATTAGGCATAAAACCTCTATGCTCATTAAGTAGAATTAACTTAATACTGCACAAATTATTATAACAAAACTTTGGTTTTCTGCTCAAGGGGAAGCTGATGCAACACATGCTAAAGTTCTAATTTCTCTGCAATTACTTTCTAAGAATAGGAAAAAAATTGATCACATTGTGGTTTCTGTTCTCAAATTTTATTTCTTATATTTCACTGCATTGAAGCCACAGCATACAAAATCTCTTCAAAATCATGGTCTGAGAAATGGGCGGATTTTACTGACTAAAGAGAATTGTGCTGATCCAAAGGCAAAGTGGGCATTTTACAATGGAAGAGTTTCTAAGCATCTGAAGCAGTAGTTGCTAGTTACGAGGTTTATGCCAGACAAGAAAACCTCACCATGATACAGATGACGTAAGAAAAGGATTACTACCCTCCATCTTTTTCTTTTTCTAATGAAAAATAAATTGCTTTTAATTTTCCAACGCAAATCATTATCAAAGTATAATATTTAAGGGATTGAATTCTTGAAAAAGAAAGTGAGAAAAATCTGGAAAAAATGTCTTATTAATTTTTTGATAAACTAATAAGCCAGATAAAACTGAAATTATTAAAAAACCTACGTTACATAAATAATCATTCCTAAATGCTGTGTTTGAAATTCAGACTCTGGGATGCTTGACTGTAAGAGAATATAACTACAAACACAGGTTCCTAAGCTCATACTCAAACAGAAAAGTCCCAGTCTTCAAGAGTGCCATTAAAAAAGAACAAAACAAAACAAAACATGTTCAGACCCATCAAAAAACCCTTTTCAGTATATTGTTACTGAAGTTTGGATTTATTTATTTTTTTTACATATTTTCAAGGAATTTGTCTTCCATGATATTTTCATGTTACTACTTTTAGTCTAAGATAAAGCACAAAATTTACTTTCAGTAGTAGCCCAATTTCAGGGACAGTTCAGCCAATATAAAATTATCTCCAAACTAAATACAGTATATTTTTTGTCTCAGCACTTCAAGTATGGAAGCAGAAACAGATGCTTTCAGTCTCATTTGTCACCCAGCCTCTCACTTACTTGATCTGAAAAGCATGCACAGTGTGTGTACAGAGTGGAAAGCAGGAGGGGGAAGTAAATCGAGAGGGAAACATTCCTGGAATATAGTAAACCTTCCTGTTGAGGGCTTTGGGTAAACTCCACCAGCAGATGGAATCGGCAAAAGTCTCTGCATGAAGTAAGTGTAGCACCTTCTGGCATACCTGATTGTTGTAAGGACTACGTGAAACCTAAGCACAAACTAAAGTAGGCTGTAGTTTGAGGACAAAGAATTTAGTGTACAGAAGAGAAAGCAAAAGGAACCAGGCTATTACTTATCACAAAGCTGTAGTAACATCATCTAAGCTATGAAGTTATGAAAAGGAACACCTACTGCACTTTTAAACCAACACATGCAAGCACCGATTGTTGTCTGCTCTTAAAGTTGAGTTTGATGCCACATAGTCCGAGAATAGAAAAGCAAATGTGTTATACAATAATAATGACTGTAGCTAAACTATTCCATGTGCAGCACAATGACTTCCAAAGTCTTGCACAGTACTAAACCCGATTTTAGCATGCTTTGGTATGTTCAATGTTTTGCAGCCTATTCTTTGTCTCAACTGTTCCCTTGGATGAGAATAGTATTTATTGCATGTATTAATCCGTTCCATGAATGCGTGGGACACATAAGAACAACATTTAAAGAAGAGGTAGCATACTTCTGTTCATCTGCTTTAACTCTTCAATTATGGTCTGATGAAGAACTGATAAAAGTTACTTTCAGGAGATGACATTTATGAAGTTCAAAATGCCTAACTAGAAAGTAAAACCACCCGGGCAGTATAACACATGCAAACAATATCTGTCCGATTTGAAGCTAAGCAGATAAACATCAAATTTGTTCAAAAATGAAACTATTCTTGAAAGAGATACAAGGTACTCTAGAAAAAAGGTGCACAGTTAGTTCCAGTTATACATTACTCAATTTTGTCATATTGTACTTAATTTCTATTGCCCCTGCTTGCGTACATATCCTCACACACCTCATTCCATTAGGCTTGATTAAGTAAATTTAAGGTACTGCTGGCATTCCTATAAAGACTAAATAACTACCACTGCCTGTTTACCTGTATGTCTTACTCTTGAAAGCAACTGAAGTATGGTCTGCCCTTCAAAAAATATGTTAGCTTTGAAAGAATAGACAGTTCCATAGAATTGCTACCCATCATTCTGATTCTCAGTTAGTATGGAGTCACAAGCAAATAATGCCTTGGAACTGCTGTTGAAAACCTGTACACCCTGTGTCAGGACTGTTTCTATCCATCAGGAAAACCATGAGAAAAGAAAACAGATATAAGTGAAAGTTAAATTAAACATAAGTTACATTAACTACATATTAATGCAACTAAGTCTGAAAAGAGAAAACTTTCTAGTATCCTTAAGTGATAAAAAAACCCTCTCATTATTATAGAACCGTTTGAGTTGGAAGGGACCCTTAAATATCATTTCAGCTCCCCTGCAATGAACAGGGACACCTACAGCTAGATCAGGTTGCTTAGAGCTCTGTCCGGCCAGACCCTGAATGTCTCCAAGGATGTGGCATCCATCACCTCTCTGGGCAACCTCTGCCAGTGTTTCACTACCCTTAGAGTAAACAACTTTATTTTTAATTCAATCTAAATCTTCCCTGTTTTAGTTTGAAACTATTTCTCCTTGTCCTGTCACAACACCCTGTCTTACCACCCTGCTAATGAGTCTGTGCCCTTCATCCTTATAGCCCCCTTTAGGTATTGAAAGGCTGCAGTGAGGTCTCCCCAGTTTTCTGTTCTCCAGGCTGAACAACACCAGCTCTCCCAGTCCGTATGGACTTGATCAAGGCAACAAGATACAATATGGCACAGACTTTTCAGCTCCCTACAACTATCTTCAAGTAGAATTTAGAAGTAATTGGAATATCTAATTCACTTGTTCAGAGTTCTCACTGCAGCATATTCAGTACAGTCCTGAAACTGAACATAACACAGTAAATCTAATGATAAAACTAGAAATGAAAGAAAAGAAAAAGAAAAAAAAACAGTATAAGCAATTCTATACTACTCTGTCATAGAATACAGTGAAATGTAGCTTAATATGGGTCAGTTTAATAGCAGCAGCATTTCATTTACTGGCACTAGCAACAATCACATTTCTCTGTCAACTAGAGCTGAATCTCAGTTTACAAATAAAACAATCAAAAAGTCTTCATTCTATGCTGGTACAAGTTATTTCCTTTTATCTCAGTATTATTTATTTCTACAAGAACAAATGAATCTCCATGATTACATAAGTTTTGCTCTGCTTAGACTGTCTACAAAGCTGCCTAAAGGAAAGAACTATTAAAAAAATCCCATTATAATCAAAATGTTATTCCCCCAAACCTGACAACTTTCATGCAGACTTGGTCATTGGAATCAGTTTCACGTTAGCTACTTTCACTGTCTTATCCTATCCTGAATTTGTGACAGTATCCTTCTTACACTCAGTTTCCCTTCTCACAAAATGAGATTTAATGAAAGATTTTACATTCACTTCTGTAATCAAAATGTGAGACCAAACAACAGCTGTAATAGCTTTAATTTTCTCTCTCTCTCAAAAAAAAAAAAAGCCTTTGATGCTAACTCACATTTTCATCTGAGTTACTGTGTTATTATTCCTCTTGAATTCAGTAGTATTGCTCACTGTTTAACATTTGTATTGCAACAGCTACTGATGGTTTCGATGAGATGAATTCCCATCATACAAGATGCCAAAAGTCAATGAACAAATTCCAGGTCTTGTGCCAGGGAGATGTGATCTTAGGGTAAAAGCCCCTGACAGTCAGGCTCCTAAGTTGGGGCTGCGCTGGAAAAAGCCTTTCCTGGATACCCACAGGGTGACTCCTGCTCTGGGCATAGTGGAATTTGCCCCATGTTATACCACTTATTAAACTTGATTTAATACCATGGTTCTCTTCAGCCTTTTTGTATTGTAGCATACATATAACCACGTCTCCATGCACACACACAGGTCTAATATCAACATCCATCAGCTAAAAAGCACTAGAGCTGCCAAGGGGTGTCTGGAGTAATGCAATCAAGTGAACTTCAGCATTCAGCTGTGCTTCTGATCAGAGAATCAGGAGAGCTTGAAGGTTTTTTTTCCCGTTTCTACTGATTCGTAATAAAAATATAAACATATCCTGAAGATAAAACTGAACTCAAATTACTACTTAACATTTCAGGTTTCTTGCATGAGGTGTATCGTTTCTCATGGGTAAGGCCACAGGATTTTAAACTTCCTTTTCTATTCTCCTTCTGACCCCCTCTGGAAGGGATAATAAAGATGCTATAGACAGGAAAATATTTGTGCAAGGAAGGCAAGGAAAGTATCATATAACAGAACTGTATTTCACACAGACACTGTACACCAACACATGATAGCTTTGATACAACATACAGCTCTAGGTTCATGTATAGCATGCAACTGATAATAACAATTGAGTTTCTCAGCCCCATGATATTAACAGAAATAAACCAACACATTTCATGTTGTACTCCCACCAGTCCCTCTGCTGCTACACTATGCTACAGAATCAGGGTCTTAATTATTTTTTCATAAGGAAATTGATCATATTCTGACAGCTCCTCTGCCTCTAACATGCCATGCTGCCCTGAGGCACTGAATAGATTATCGTTGAAAAGGAAAATTTTAGGAGGTTTTAAGAAGCTATATTTAAGAAATCCTGCAAAGTTGCCTTACTTAGAGTTTAAACTATACATACATACATTTATCATTAGAGATCCTTATCATCTCCCAGAATGTAACAGCAAAACCTGAAAATCTTTTAAGGCTGGATGACAACGTTCCGTATTTCAAATCTATTTGCAAGTACAACATTTGAAACCTTAGCCACCAAGAAAACAAAGTAATGGCACAGTAAGGGAAGCTTCGTATATTTGCATTGGATTAAGTTTCCAGAACTTTAAAAACACTTCAGATTTGTCTTTAGTTTTAGTTGAACTAATACTCTGTAATACTGCAATTATTTGATGCTATTTTAAGTAAAATAAATTTGCACTTAATTTTCTCTTTTTGGCATATTAAAAGCATTCCAGTATTTGTGGGTAACAACCCTTCAAACTGCAGGAAGCACCAAAAGGGATCCATTATTTTCTGGAATTCTGTGATTAGTCAATGCATGTTTTGATAGAACAGGGTTCATTTCAGCAATTATTTGAGGACAGCCACTTTAAGTCCCATAGTAATCTTCAAAACTGCAGTCATTACTTTGGCTCAGAATTTGCCAGAATTTTTCCTTGTGTATAGCAGCATTCCTGCAAGTTCCCCAGATCACTCAGACCTTATGCTTATTTACTATTTGAATTCATCACGCATAAGCTTTCAAGCACTGAATCTTGGTAAATTCTTGAAGAGGTGACTGAAGAATTTCAGTAACATAAATACGATGGTCAAGCCAACTCTCCATCTTCTCTTTGATACATGAGAATGACTGCCCCAGAAACACCTTATCTAAGGTAAGTTCTCTTAGTCCTCAAGTTACCTCTAACACTTCTCAATTCTCTCTCTCCCTCTCCCTCTTTCCCTCCAGTTTCAAGCCAGAGGTGTGGGCTACCCACGCAAACTATAAGTTTCCTAGAGTCCTGCTGCTGGCTGACTAGGCTAATTCTTCACTGAAGACCTTGACAAAAAACTGCTGCAGACATCTTACAAATGCAGTTGCAGAGCTGCTTTTAGCAACTGACTGCCTGAGAGCAGAAAACAATCACATCTAAAAGAGTTGAAATTATGATCAGAGCTCCTAAATCCAGGATTCCAAACAGATACTATCATGCTGCTATTATCTGCAGTCAACAGAGATGAAACCACTGCGCTCAAGACACAAATATATGCAAAACAAACCACTACTTCCATTCTGATCTCTCCTTTAACTAAAGCAAAGTTGCCTATGCAACTTTTAGTTCCTAGCCCTTTTTTATCCTCTCACTACTTCGGGTCAGATTCCTGCCTTTTCTTCCTGTTTTGAAATCCACGTTACCTGGTCAGCTCTGACTGCAACGTGTTCTTCTGCTGTAAGCTACCCAGGTCAAGGATAATGTCATGGGAAAAAGCAAAGTGATTTAAGGACTTTCCTGGTTGTTGTGTTTTTCTCTTTAGCAGTAACATTAAAAATATGTTATTAGCACCATGGCTGTTTTTAATCCCAACAGAGGATTCTTTTTTTAAAAAAGATATAGAAATATTATATTTACAAAACAGACAGACCACGGACATGAGCTCTCACTTTGTGGATTTTATTCATCAGAATATGAAATTTGCTATTCGTGTCACATTTATGTCTAATTTCCCTCTTAAGTTTTTCAGTACTCAGCCTGTAAAACTTTTACTGCTTTGAGTCTGTTGGCTCACAAGCCATGTAAGTGCAGCCTGGCAGTAATGACTAAGCCATAGTCAAAACTGCTTACTCCATAACCACTGACAATCAGCAGATGTGAGCAACTCTCTGACCCCTGTGAGGATATAAAATTATGGCTGGCTTGAATATTCTTCCTTTTTCCCTGAAAAAACCCAAAGGCTGGCTGTACTGCCTTCTGATATATTTCATGATGGCTATCGCAGAAATTGAATCCTACCAATTAGCGTTCCCTCTCTGGTTTATACAAACACTGACACAAATAACTTAGTTTTTTCCCTCTCCCTTTTTCTGCCACCTCACTTCCTGCCCAGCTCTGTAATTACTCCTGCTGCTGTACACTGTACCTTTTCCAACACTCTCGTGTCTCTTTAGATATCTGGAAAAACAAGAACCTCATCACACGTTACACATGTGGTTCCATGAATATTATCCAGTGGCACGAAGAATTATTTTTCCCCCATTCTAGTTTTCTTCCACCCACAGCCAAGTTGGATCTGTAAAATTGTATCACTTCAGCCTTTGTACTGGGGGAAAAAGCTACATCAGTCTGAAAGAAAAAGTCAAAAGAGCATAAATGTATGCTCAAAGACGTAAAAATAAGCTACTGTGAAAGGAATTAAAGATTCTTCAGTCTGGAAAAAAGAGCTGAATAAGGAGTGCATTAGGAGGCTGTCAGACAACATACAGACATAGGAAAACACTGTGCTTTAGCCACAAGAATTGGAGAACATAGTATTAAACCAGGAGATTGAACTCAACACAAGGACAGCAGAACTTTAAATAACACCCATGTCAGTTGAGCAACCCACTATGTTTTATGATGTTCTCTACTGGTCAGAACATTACATGAAAATCACAGAATCACAGAATCACCACCAAGGTTGGAAAAGACCACCAAGATCATCCGGTCGAACAGTCCACCTATCACCCATATTTCTTATTAAATCATGCCCCTCAGTACAACATCTAAACGTTTCTTAACACCTCTAGAGTCAGTGACTTCACCACCTCCTTGGGCAGCTCCTTCCAGTGCCTGACTTCTGGAGAAGTTTTTCCTACCATCCAACCTGCATCTCCCCTCTGGCGCAACTTGAGGTCATTCCCTCAAGTCTTATCTCTAGTTACATGGGAGAAGAGACTAACCTCCATCTTGCCACTACCTCCCTTCAGGGAATTGTAGAGAGAAATAAGGTCTCCCCTGAGCTTCCCCTTCTCCAGACTAAATAATCCCAGTTCCTGCAACTGCTCCTTATCAGATTTGTGCTCCAGACCATCGCCACTTCGTTGCCCTTCTCTGAACATGCTCCAGGTCCTCAATGTCTTTCTTGTAGAGAGGAGCAGTACATACTCTATGCAATGTCCTGATTGCATCTGTTGGTTACAGATGATAGACAGATGGTGGGATTTCTACTTGAGTTAATGTACCCATCCTGAAGAATCAGGTAACATTGAGGTGTTTGTGCAGGTCAGGGTGGGATTGTAAGCAAGCTGTTGTGCTGGACTGTGACTGCATCAGTGCCTTATCTGAAAGCTGTGCTGTAATCAAAGGCAGTACAGATACTTCCCAAGCACTTTTCCTAAAAGACAGCAGTCTTTCTCACTTCACTGACGCTCGTGTAATAGCAGGCTTTTCAGTATAAAAATTCAAAAGCATGTTGAATTTTGTAACATATTTTTGTGTTCATTTTAAATTGTCAGGGTGCATTCACGCACTGCTTTATGCCCAACCATGCCTAAGTAAGGGAAAGCATTTAGAAATACTCCCTAAACTGTAACTGTGTGACAACAGTTAAGCTTTGAATTCACAAAAATTCATTTGAGGAAGAGATAGGGGTCATTTTTCAGACACCCTGGTGATTTTTACAGTCATAACTGCAGTGCAGACAAAAGCCCAGATCTCAGGGCCTTACTTTCACAAGATTTTGTACATGTATCTTAAGATCTGTGATTTCAACTTTGGAAATAGTATGCCATAACACACAGGATCCACCTGGGCAGATCTAGTTTAGCTTCCAGCATCCATTGCCCAAGTATACAGGCAACACTCTTCAAGTCCTAGAGGTTTGTCTGCCACATGAAACTTTTACTTATTATATTTAAAAGGAGAGTGGTGCACTGAACAGTAATATTATCTATGTGAATCCTCAGGAAAAAAATATAAACAGTAATTTTTATTTTTTATTGAACTTTTACTTTGCATTTGTGAAAATTGGTAGAGCAACCCTACTACTAGGTTAGATATTCTGATCAAAACTAGCTAAAGGTAGCCTGAATTCATATACCAAAAGTCTTCTGGCTATTCAGTTAATGAGGCATTCTGTTTCATACATCCCCAAAAAGTGTTGTTTTTTTCTTTTCCCCCTTGCCTATTTAACTTTTTGAGTTCAATCTGAGACCTGTTCTTCCTTACTATCAATACTACAGTAGTACAAAAACCTAAATCCAAATGCATCTTTGCAGCAGCAAAGTTTTGTTAAATCCAAATCAAAGATCTTCAAAACATAAAAACAATCTGTTGCAAGCAACACTGCGCTTTGTTTTAAATAACTTTCTGAACAGCTGCCCTGCAGCAATATGAATACACTTTCCATTATTAAAAAATAATTTAGTCCCTTCAGAGGGAAACAACAACAACAAACAACAGATTGAAAGGTATGGCCAAAGAGCAACAGAAAAACTCTGATCGTTTTCTTGTTTTTAACTAAGAAATTATGGAGGCTTTCCACTTCCTCCCCAGTTTCTATTCCTCTAGCATGGCCCAACACAGTGAGACAGTGGCATGTCACGTGGGGACAGCAGCCTCTGTTGAGTCCTTGCCACTTGTCTAGCAGCTGGACGCAGCCTTGATCAAAGTTACATTTCTCAGCACAATCCAGTGAGCTCAACCAGCCAAAAGCCAGACAACAAAATATTTAGCTTCAAGACTTATAACAGTTGTTACAAACAGGAGCACGGTGCAGTTCCACAATATGAATTCATCTGCTCAACCAGCGATCAGTTCATTGCAATAAAGCACACAATACAAGGAGAAATCAACATGCCAGTTTTAAGAAAAATAGCTATAAAATACAGGATGCAACCGACTTTCAGACATGAGAGTTGAGTCACTCCAACCATAATTTCCCTTAAAGAGGAGAAAAGTTTTTTAAATTTAAGAAGCAAGAAGGGGCAACAGTAACATATCTTTAATTCTTCAAAATCTCACTCATATTCATTACAGAAACCATGATCACAACACAACAACAACATGCTGATAATCAGGCAAAGCAAAAAATGTGACTGGGTCACACCATCTCACAAGACTCAGGAGCCTCCAACGCCACAAACCTAGAGACAGATAATGCATTACTTTTCCATCAACTAAACTAAACAGTTTTTTGAAATGATTTTGAATTAAACAAATGCTAAACAAGTTTATAAAAGACTTACTTCAATTAAGAGTTGTTTACTTGGATTGAAGCTGTGAAGAAAACATATTTAAGCTAAGTTCATACATGACAGTCTCAATACAAAGTGAATGTTTGCCTTGAGCTTTGCACTAGTTAAACTAAATTTAGGCACCATCTTTTGAGAAGCTGCATATCTATATAAACATCTCTCTTCTCAGGCTGTAAGTACTACTGGCTTCTCCTTTCCAAAATTCTTCCCCTACTTCTCAAATGCATAGCTCTGTGCTCTTTACACACCATTTCTCAGTTGCAATGGAAAGGTATCTCACAGTATTTTGATTCACTTTTATAGCTTGGATCAATATGCAAGTTATTTTTAAAAGAGAACAAACAATAAATAACAATGTAAAGGAAGGGATGATAACAACAATCTTTTCATCTAATTTGGCTAACAGAAGGTCTGCATTTTCTACTTTAAGCGGTCTAAGTACATGCCTCAGCTGTCTGTTGGTGACAAGTTTCAGTATTAGTCAAACTCAGGATGTGTGCTATACCAGGCTGAAAGGAAAAAATGCACTGATGCTAATACAATCCATGAAGCAATGACATGCACGGAAAATAATTAGCAATGATTTTCCTAGTCTGTTGAACAGGAAACTCCTAAATTGCAAGCAGGACAACATTCACGTACATAGCATTACTTCAGAGTTTTGGAACAGTTTTCTATGATATGACACCAAATGCAGCTCCAGTAGTAAGCCCACACCTGTAAATCTACAGTAATTACCTAACACTGAGAGTAATTACCACAACAGCATGCTTGGACACATACTATTCTCAACTGCAAACGGGTGCATATTTTTGAGCAGGAACATATATCCTCTTCAGGAAGGAGGTTGGTTCTGGTAACTCAGAATATATCCTCAAATGACTGAAGCAGTTGACAAAATTCAACAGCACAAATGTATATGACTTGATACAGTCTGAAAACATTTTTTGTGCCTACAATACAAGTCTGCAAGATGCCAAAAATGACTGTAAATATTTGCAGCAAGAAGCAGGCCAACCAAAATAGATGACAAAAGCAAAGAAATAAGCTTCCAGGTATGAAAGATCTTCATCAGCTCTAAGCCAGAAGTAACTTCGACTTAGTGTTAAATGTGCTGAGAATTGCTCTGAGTTTTTCACAAGTCATTTGTGCTAATTATATTGCACAATCTGAAAGCAAAGCATGGTTGGCACACATGGAGCAGGGAGGTGCTGGCACATTGGGAGCAATTAGACAGCTCTTGCATGAGACAGAGACAGGTAATTACTGCTTTTGAACGCTGCTGAAAGACCAGCTAGAGGGGTGATGTAAAGCAAATAGTAATACAGCATAAAACTAAACTCTCTACTATGTCCATTTTATTCACCTAGTAATTATGCAGCTCAGCTTCTATCTCCTTCACTGAAGGTACGTCAAATCCTTCAGATGCAACATCATCATAGTTAGAAAATTGCATTTACATTTTTTATCTCTGTATCAAAATCATTCTTCAGCACCCGAACAAGACTGTTACCTGACTGTGAGATGCTTCTGAGTGGGTGGATGGGAAGACTGAGTCAACTGGAATTAGATAAAGGGATGTTAAAAACTCATGTTTAGGGACAGTAACATTTTCTCCAATTAAAGCACCACAAAACACTAAGCTGTCTGCAAGGACCTGTTGGCCACTGTGAAGGGTATTGATGTACTCGTGATGGGTGGATGTATAATGCACTGGGGGATGCCATTGACACAAAGTAAATCTTAGCAGTATGACACCAACGCCCCTAGAAATACACTTGTACATCACCATGATAACCAGGTTGCCTTTATTATTTAGTGCCTAGATGCTCTCACTGTCCTGAGTACCAAGTCATCCTGCCTAAGGGGCTACTGAAGGAAGAGAAGTACAACTGAGTTTCAGATTTTGTTTTCTATTTAACATTTTTCTGCATGGGCAACAGAATGATAACTGCTAATAACCATGAGTTGCTTATAATGCAATGTGTCTGTTCGTACATAATTTTGTGTACTATTACTGCTCCAGAGATGAACACAACTATTTTGTATAAATACACAGCTGTTATTTACCTGAACTGACAGTGCTGTGAAGTAGAAAAACAAATTACAGTTAGTTTCATAGTTGATGTTTAACATATCAGTTTACTGTACCGTATTTCACTCAAAATAATTTAATTATATTCTTTCCTGACAAACTGAGGAAGATCTAAGTTATTATAAAGAAAAAAAATCCCTAAATCTTCTTCCACGTTGCTCTTCAGACTTCACATTGTGCTACTGCAGAAGAAACATCTGAAATCTAAGCAGGGTTTAGGTAGAATGTCCCTTAAAAAAAAGTTGAAACAACACAGACATTTTTCTGGTTAGAATGGTTCTGTTTAGGGGTGGGGTTTTTTCTGTTTGGTGTTTTTTTTAATTCTCATCTTCAATTTGGTTTCACTACGTGAAGGAGGAAAATCAAACAGTATCTTAGAAAAGATCCAAAGCCTACATAGCACATAACTGAACAGCAAAAGGCAATATGAAGTAAAAGCAGATGGACTACATTATGTATGTGCCCAGGCATTTTAGGAAAATATAAGAATGAATTCCTGGGCAGTGGCAACCAAAAACCTTGGTTCTCTTGTGTAAACAAAGTTTTCCCTAACAGCTGTATTCCCCTTCCTGTTTATTCTTCTCTCCTGCAGTATTCCCTCAGTTCAGTCACATCTGTACTTCATTTATTTTTTAAAAATATTTCTTCTGCTACCTCCTAGCTTTTCAGATTATTAAAGCTGAGGGAATTTTCCAAATCTCATTGCTCCTTTCACAACTTATCTTGTTTACATTTTTACACTTCATTTAGGCGCTGTGAATTCATATAATGACCCGCATGGGTTAGGGACTTTGCCCACACAGATCAGTTTGCAGGATTAGAGTTTTCAAGTGACCACTTGAAATTGCCTAGGCAATTATAATTTCTTTCTGATTTTAAGACCAAAACACAGCAGGATAAGTGAAAACAGCATTCAGTTGCTCCTTTCTTCCTTTTTATTAAATTTCAAGATTACATTTAATGCTTACACGTTCTATAACCATTAGGTTTCAAAAATCTGTTGAAGCCTAAAGTTTGCTACACCGTATTTGAGAGCACTTTTCTAATACTGGGGTTTATAACAACAGTCATTACATTAAAGATTAACTTAACACTATTATTGAATTAAATCACTTACCTGCCTTTTTAAATTTGCTTTATTCTGCTGAAGTACTACAAGCTCTTTTAATCATATGAACATTGGTTTTAACCTACTTTTTCTTGAGATATGTATAAGTGTGAAATTGCACAGCAATTAAACTAAGTTCACCCTTTTTTGCATTTCAATTAGGTTGCATGTAACAAGATAACTGAAATATGTAGTCTAACACTCCATTCTATTTTTTTACAGCAATTTTCTGTGTCTCATCTGGCTCTTCTTAAAAATAACTGAGTGGATGATGAACCACCTCTCAAGGGCAAGCATCGGTCTCTGGAAGCAACTATATCCTACAAGCAATACATCTGAAGATGATGTAATCCATTCCAAAAAGCTTGCTTCTATTTTTAAATAGCATCCTTTGATAATGCTTTTAAAAAGGCATCCCTATCACAAATGGTTACTTTGCTTTTAACCTAGTAACAATCATCAGTGATATTTAATATACATGAAATAGCTTCAGAAAATCAATGATTTTATCTCACTGTCTAACAAGATTCTTACAATTAGTATTTGAATTGGCAATTTAGATTTATAAGATTATAAAATACACTGTGGAAAACAGTTCTGCTTAAGGTCAATTTGTCATAAAAAGATGATTAAAAAAAAAGAAAACAAAATGCTTAAGTATTTCATGTGTTAAGTACCTTTTGGTTTTGGTTTCTGCACTTAATGCTACTGATAGACACTGGAGAACCTGGAAAAAGCTTTACATCAACAGCACAAAAAAGATGTTTTCAGCACTGCAACTTCATCTGACTTTACAAGGAGAGATGACAATACAAAAACTATGATTTTTAGAAATTGCACTTTTTTTGTGTTCTACTTTTCATTGCCACTACTTCTAAGTAAATCACACTTCCGGCATCATATAATTTCATACTAAAAATGATGTTAATAGTGTTCTTTCTGTCCCAAACAGAAAGAAACAAAGCATTTGGGCTAGGTATTAGGAAAAAAATATTCTCCAAAAAAGTGATCAGACACTGCAACAGACATCCCAGGGAGGTGATGGAGTCACTGTCCTTGGAGGTGTTCAAGAAACACGCAGATGTGGTACTAAGGAAGATGGTTTAGTGGAAAACATTGGTGGTAGGTGGACAGTTCATCTAGATGACCTCAAGTACCTTCTCCAACCTGAAAACTCTATGATTCTGATTTTCTTGATGGCAACAAGCACGCCACAAGAAGTGAAAGATATGAATGCTGTTATCTCTGCCATCACTTTGCTACACTGAGATACAGATCTCTGAACGGTAAGTGATGATGTCTCACTAATTTCAGAGTACACAGCTATCTTGCAGCAAACGTTATTGGGTATCCTAGAATCTTACCTCATCTCAATTGATGATGATCAACAACCCAAATCAGCAAAGAGATCAGCAAGAGTGATAAAGATGGACTATCAAAGTGATGGAGCCCATCTTCTCACATTTCTAATAGGTACAATGAAATGTAACAGTATTTCTCACATAATAGTGAAATATATCCATTGCGTGGTCTACTAAAGCTGCTTATAGGTCTTTCTGTCATTTCTAGGGAACAACAATCATCATCTACTCTCTCTCATGCAAAGGCTTACAAAAAGAAAACAAAAAAACCCAACCAAACACTAGTGAACATGAGAACTTATTGTGGAAGGGAAGTACTGCCAAAAAAGAAACAGAAGCAACTGCTGTCTACAACTTCTTCCTTTTTTCAAACCAAAGTTGGCAAACGGTCAATGTCATAGCTGGCTCTAAAGATGAACCACTTACAATGCTATTTGTAACTATGGTGGCTGAAAGCGTATTGACTACACCACTCTGACTGCAAAGGCAAAAAACATTACTCTTTGGTATGCCAGTATATCTTTGCTGCTTGGAAAACCAAAACACTTTCCAGCTCAATATCATCTGCAGAAGTAATTAACACTAGCACATTTTCTTTTAGCTGACTTTTAAATAATTAAACTAGAACACAACCAAGATCACTCACAACCAAGATCAAACATTCTAAGACCATCACACTCAACTGAATTTTATTTACTAGATGAGCAAAACCACTTGGAAAATATCAGAAAATCACAACTCTGTCTGGCAGAAACAGTCCACACCCTTCAAGATATTTTCTATAAGTTTGTTGTGTTTCTCTGCTCTTAAATGCACTTACTATTTTAGCAAGTTTAAATTTATGTTCCCATTAAGAAACAGCAATGCTCTTAAACAATTCAGATTCATTACACGTAATGCATTTTTTGTAGTAATTTCATAAGTTGAATAGAACCACAAAATAACATCACAGAATTCTGTTATTTATAAATTTGTATTGTTCATTACCCCTCATTTTGTTATTGTCATTTTGTTATATTAAATGCCTACAGATTTTCTTTGCATCATTTTACAAGGATGGGATCTGTTAAATTCATTCTTGTTTCAAAGGTTGGTACCACATTAGTCGTCTCTTTTCACCTCCTTAGACTTTCTGCATTTCCTCAGCACTCCATGAGATTTAAGTTAAACAGACAATTAAAAAAAAAATCCTCAAGCACATTTCCACAGTTCTACAGGCTTGCAGGGCTGTTTGCAGCTCTGGTGTTAATGAAGGGTTGGAACATGGAGAGCATATGATGCTGTAGTAATATGGAACATCTCCTTCAGCATCACACAAGCTAAACTGCACTCACACCAGGCCACGCTGGTAGGCAGGGAGGCAGTGAAGGAACAAATATGTAGGGTTGTCCACTGCTTCCCTGTAAAGCTGTGACAGATGCGTCTTATCTAGACTTGCTATGGTCTTCATAATACATACAATTCTTACGTTTCCCTTTTGACCTTTTGATCCGTGGATTTATTTACTCTTGTTATTCCCCCACCACCCATACAAGCTTTGACTTCTTTTTAAAATACATTTATCAGAGAACTTGTGATGATTTATTCCCTAATGAGTACATTTACAAAAACAACAGTCTAAACAGTTGTTATGTCATTACAAATTCTTCTTGTTGAGACTTCCTTTTCTTACTGCTCTGCCTTTTTCTTGCCATACTTATGTTTAAAATGCCATTTAAGGACATTCATTTTGTTTCAAGTATACAGAGTGCTACAGCTAGGAAGAACTGGAGATAAACTGCTCACAAACAATTCAGCTGCAAACTTGCAAGTTCCTCACAAGAGCAAAGTAACAGACAGACATTAAGGGATCTATAATTTTTAGGATCATTAGGGAAACTGGGAATACACAGACATTTTCCTTCCACAGTAGGATCTATTCCACTTCTTCAGCACCACTAGAACACTTTGAAGAACAGCACTGATGGGTAGGGCCCATCTCATCTTTTTGAGCAAGGGGGCCCAGCACACACCACACTGCTCCTTCTCCCATGGCTCCCACAAACACACTGATTGAGAACTCACCCTCCTTCCAGATAGTACCCCCAAACTAATATATAGTGCTTTGCAAACAGATATGTATTGCTGCTAACTCAGTACTGTAGGGTTTGCACTGTATTTCGAGTGGATGAATCTCACAGTATTTCCAAATCTGTGGCAAACAGCTCATCATCCAAAGCTTCTTACTTTGCACAGTTTCAACCTCATCTCCCTCCCATATAAGCTTTTCTTTGGTTCATACAAAGGCAGAGATCCTTGCAAAGCAGAGGAGACTGTGCAACAGTGTGAAATTGAGCCTCAGCCTCCACGTACCCAGTTCTCAGTACACTGCTACAACACAGCTTGCCTGAGGGATCCCAGTACTTACAAAGCTCTGTGCATTTACAAAGCTACTTCAAGCTTTGGCTTGAACCTCAGAATGAAGGGAGGCAGAGAGCAGAAAGATGATGAAAGAAAAACCCATATATATAGTAAGGATTAATTTGCTCTACCAATGTAGCATGATATATATCTTGCCATCTGATAGATTTATTTTTAATATATTCAGTTCAATGTGATAATTTCTGCAGCTTTTTAATTTTTAAGCTGTTACAGAAGGTACTGTAATGTCTAGCTTTGATAAGAATGTCTACATCGCACTGTATAAACATCTGAGATAGCTTAGCTAAGTAAAACTGAACTGAACAGCCTCTTCTGTGTTCCTTACAGGCAGCCTAGGGGAGGCTGCTGTCTGGTGGCATGCTGATCACTCAGCACAGTGGTATGCTCCTTCTCAGCAAATGCAAGGAAAAACTTATTTGTTTTTCAGAGCTATGGTAAGAGATTCAGGGACCACCAGCACTTGGGCTATTTGGTCTGTAAGTTTACAGCATCACAGCAGAGCACACACTGCAGTGTGCAGTCACCAGATAGACAGAACAGCTAAGACTTAAGCTTAACTTACACACCTAGTCACTGGAGAATATGGCAAATAAACATTCATGCAATGAAGTTCTTTTAAACATCACAGTATTGCACAGCAAAGTACCGGTTAGATTCCCTCAGGCAAACCTAAAGCTCCAAACTGAGGATGAAAAACCACTGTAGCTAGAGCTACGCTTGAGCATCCATAAGATTTGTTTATAAGAAAACCAGAAAGAACAACAAACCTCCCAAAAACCAGTGGAGGTGCATAGCGTTTATAGAACAGTGGGAAGAAGTAAACACT
The DNA here is from genome assembly GCF_038088225.1 of Cyrtonyx montezumae. Lineage (NCBI taxonomy): Eukaryota > Metazoa > Chordata > Aves > Galliformes > Odontophoridae > Cyrtonyx > Cyrtonyx montezumae. Next base: position 489,431 of record NW_027071870.1, on the reverse strand, counting down.
TAACTTGTTTCCTTGGTTTGGCTCAAGTAGCAACAATTACAAGAATATCTTCATGTAACCATGTAGAAAGGTTGTTCTGTGGGTTGTTGCTGAAAAAACAACACTGGAACACTTTGAAACAGTATTGCTGGCCATAATGTATTTACACTGACATCTTGGACACAGCAGTAGAAAATTCAAGTGCCTTACTGCTTTGAAAGAGAGCTACAAAAAAATGTCAATGTTTTAACTCAGATTCTATCAGCTTTGAAAATACTGACTCAACTATTGATCTTTTAGCCTTAGCTACTCTGAAAGGAGGTATGAAAAGCCCATCTGGATTGATTTAACTTTGGTCTCCTAAAACAAGAACTGCCTCTGTACACAAAGTGATGTATTTAACATTATATTATAAAGGCCTATATGCTTGAAAAACAGTCCTATGACCAATAATGACCTATGACATAAATATTGCTGATGTACTGAATACATTAAAGCAGCACTGTTTACTCAAAATTAAAAAGACATTTACTGAAGCAACACATAGCATTTTTACAACTAGACATTTCTTTTTCAAATGTTCTCCCAGATCAGCTCCATTAACTCCTTGCTGGTGTATCACCACGTGAGAAGCTCCAGATCAAATACTTCTCCCTGGCGATGGTGCATTTGAGAATTAAAAAATCTTGCATCCTTAATTATAGTACCTTTCTCGACAAAGTTAAGCATGACATAAATTATGAGATTCAAAAGAAGCCTTAAAAGCCCTGCATTACACTGCCACACTATGGTACAATCAAGATCTGCAAGCAAGAGTATAACAAGAGAATAAAAATAACTTCTATAATTATTTAAGACTACAGTATCCACCATTTGTCATGTTTATCTTCTACATCCCTGGAGCACTAAAAACAAACTTGTGCCTTGTTCAGCAGCAGCTGTCTACGTAAAGTATACTTCAGGATTTGGCTTCTGTAATGTTTTTCAAAAATGAAAAAAGTTTAACTTTTGCAAGTGTTAAAACATGCAGGGAAGTTGATACCAAGAACATTCTTTACTTTCCTGGCTACAACACACAGAGGTTTTTGTTCTCTCCAATACTATGTGATCTGAAAGGTTTTCTGTTGACAGCCAGAGGAAAGAAAGGTTCAAAGACACGCTTGAAGTTTTTTTGAGGTATTCAAGGCAATGCTGTAGAATTTTAGCACGTATCAAACCCATCAATGCTTTGCTTATGTTAAAATATAACTCATTTCAGACTTAGAAATATTTCAATATATTTTACATGGTACAAATGGGAAAATTTTCAATTAAAAATTATACTCAATACTAAGCTTAAAATATTTCTGCTGATCTTGAAGCACAGCAACACATGAGGGCTGAAATTTCACATGCAGCTTTTTAAATGCACAGCTCATGAGTCAAAGCATACATTATTTTAATTACTTTCCCGTTTACATAATTTATACCTTCCATATAGCTCTCTTGAAAAAGGAATGATAAGTCAGCTTTGTCTGACCATTACCAGCACTGCTTTATTCATTCTAACATTCAATTTTTTAACTGTTTTTCTAATAAATCAAACGTTACACATAAGCAATTGGCTGAGTCCAAGACCATACCAATTATTTTACATGTAAGAACTTGATGTTATAAACATTTCCCACAAGGCATAATAAAATACTTGCCTGGTGCCATAAGACTTACAGGAACATCCTGCACTGAAGGATATCAAATAAAGATTAGATGGCTAGCTGGAATTTCATCTGTTCCACCCCATTCTTAATTGCTATGGTCACTACTTCAATTTACAAGAAATGGCACAGTCTAGATGCATACCAGTTCTTTTCCATTAGGATGGTTTACTCAAGCTTTTAAAAATCCCAAATTAACCACCTTTCATCTCAAACCCTTCCAGACACAGAGATGACTGCTCAAGCCATTAACGAACAGGGATTGTTTTCTGTATGTTGTCTGTCTCCAAGACACATTCTCATACATACATATGCATGCCTGCTAGCACAATTTCTGTTATTAGGCTTCTGCTTTCAATTATCACACAATTTTAATAAGGTTGTTTTTGGTACTGGTGGTGGTTTTTGTTTGTTTTTTACATTTACTCAAAGCACGAGCCATTAAGTTAAACCTAGGACCTTAACTCCTCATAATAATCAATATTTCATAAACAGCAAACTGTGAACATTACAGTTATTAAGAAAAGTCCCAGTCCTTCAATAATATGTGCAAGGGCCTCCTAAGCATTCCTGTACAGGATCAGCCTCATCTGCAGACTATCCTCTGTGACTTGTGATTTTTTGGAAGCCCTTTGGCAGGGGAGTATATTCAACTTGACAGACACTGAAGGAAGACAATTTATGGAGAGTGCATTCTTAACAGTTTCATGGTTAGTAGTTGCCCAGGAATCATGCTAAACCATACATGGAACTCCTCCCACAAATCCAATAACATTCTGTTCTGAAAAATCCTGCTTTCAACAGCACCCAAAGATTTATCAGCACACACTATGACATTTCTGCTATTCTATCCATTTTAGTTACAAAAGTCTATTTTCCTTTCCCTTCTGAAAGCAGACATATCATCTTCAAATAGTCATTCAGGCATCACAGCTGAGTATTTAGAATTAGATAATCTTCTTTAAAACATATATTTTATTTAAATTATAAAGATTTAAGATGAAGTCAAATTGACTACTGAACTAGGCTATTTCTTACTACCATATCTTCCCTTACAGCCTACTCTTTTTTGAAGGATACTGTATTTCATATCAGATTAATTGGAATTCTGTCACACGGAAAAAGATTAGTTATGTTTCATGGCATCTTTAGCCCTGCAGAGTTATATCTTCCTCAGAACAATCAAAATCATGCTTCATTGCTTCATCAGGCATTCCATTCTAGGAAACTACAGGAAATGTCATACCTTCCTGAACTTTTCCATCTGCTTATAAAGATCTGGATCCAGCTCCTGAGACACATCTTTCATCCAAAGCAGAGCTCCTCTGTATTCAGTCCGATACTGTTCCATGCGATTTACTGTCAGCCACGTGTCTGAGATGGCCCTATATCTGAATGTCTCCACTTCTTGGTATAACCTGGTCAAAGGAGCACGCAGTGCTAATCTGGAGGAATAAAGAAAGAAATGAGGGGAAGGAAGTCAACCCAAAAAGACACAAAATTTAATATAATTACTAATACTTTGCTAGTAATAAAAAAACAGAATCAAAAAGAATTAATTTAATTTTTACTCTATAGATTCATTCATAGGCTCATAGATAAATTAGGTTGGAAAGGACCTACAAGATCATCTAGTCAAACCATCCTCCTATCACCATCCCTACCCACTAAGCTACTAAACCAAATCCCTCAGCACCTCATCTAAACTCTTCTGCTCAGACAGTTGTACAGATTGGTTGGGAATATACACAAAACAGATAGTTTTATATGCATATTGTGTTTCCAGTCCTCTTAGACAAGCAGTAACCTTTCACAGTTTCTTTCACTTACTCGTGTCAGTGGAAAATAAACTTTTGTTAATGTGTATATTTTATTTAGCTAAAATGCTTATATTTACTTTTTTAAACTTTCCTCTTTGCAAGTTGCATTTAACAAGTGTAAGAATATACCTCAAGTCATTTATATTAGTGGATACATACCAGAGATGCATCAGGATTATAAAGTTAAGCCTCAGAAAAAGCACTTCTATTAGCCTTTAATTTTCACATGCGCATGTAAACAAAGAAGTATTCTGTCAGGTGCCTAATTAACTGATTTCTTTTTCTTTATTTTAAGGAATCCGAAAAATTCTTTTGAAAGATATTTATCTTTGGGAAGGCTTTAGGGATTTTAAAATGTTTCTTCCAGGTACTACACTTTAGAGAGGCAGTAGGGGACACTGTTGTCTTCCCTATGCCATCACTTCAACTCCTAACGGGATCTCAGACTAGACAGAATTACTCCATCTTTTGCCATGTTTCCATCTGCTGCTTCTGCCTTCCTGTTTGTTGCCAGCAGCCACCTCACTGGAATGGGTTCAATCAGTTCCACACCAGTGTAGAGCTAGTTTAATTTGTCACTTAGGGACTTCCTAGGCCTAAGAGAATCTCTAATTTCAGCTCCAATAGTCAGCAAATTTCATTTACTTGATCTCCAGATTGCTATTGGTATTCAACATAAGTAAGAACAATCTTCACTCCAAGATGAGCTTGAAGATGGCTCAAGAAGAAAAGGAAGACAAACATCTGTGTTTTTTTTTTAATGGGAATTTATTTTAAAAGACACCTTAAATGTACATCAAGTAAGAGATATAATAAAATGTGAACTTCTTACTGGGCCTTTTTTGGGTATATGTTTCTTCAATTCTGTAAACATCTAACCAGTTATTCAAAGGAAAAATTCAGTTTACATGGACAGATTGTACAATGTGATTTGTAAAAACTGTTCAGCTTTTTAAAAAAGCAAATCACCAGGGCTTTTCCTCAAAGGAACCTTACATTAGTTCTGAAGATCCTGCTTGTGGCTGTTCTTGGATATGCTAATGACCAAGGGGCAGCTCAAGATAGATATGAAATTCTCAGTACTTGGTAGGTGATGTTTTATTTTGAGCCAAACAGCTGCACTGTTAAGCTAAGCTGGAAAGTGTCATGATAAGTAAGTCTCCCCAAATCCTCAAGAGTAGAGAATTTGATTTGTAATTTGTTATGGAACTGAACTTTACCTTCTGATAGATGGAAAGTTTAAAGCTTTCATAGTACTAATATGGAAAAAAAAAAGACAAAAAAAAATCCACAAAACCAAAATCCTCCTTGCATAATAAAACCTAACAACATTGAATACTGTCTCTTTCAAACCCTTTGAACAAGCACAGGATCAGTGAGAAATCAAGAGTTCTGTGGAAAAGCAAAAGTTTGTGTTTCTGTGTCCCTATGTATTCTTCCCCTTTTACAAATTTGCTCCTCCTCAACCTACATCAGGCAGAGACATCTTTTCCTGGGACTCTTTCTGTAAGGTTAATGCAGGAAATGGCTTTGTTTACTTGAGACATGAGACTCGATGGTCCAGAAAAAGCCACCCCCTACCCTCAAAAGACCTAGACACCTCCCGACAAATAGGTCTGCTGTAGTGTTTTTCTGCACAATGGGAACTGCAATTAAGCAGGAGAGAGACTTGAACCTGCTCCTTTATTGTCCCACTGCTGAAAAGGCCATGCAGATAGCAACTCTACAACTTCAGAACTGCTGAGCTGAACAGTCATACCTGGAGGAATCTGGAGCTCCAGACACACAGCAGGCACACAGGACAAAAACAGACCTGTCAAATATACTCCCAGCAAGCCAGAAATATTGCCAGTATTTCAACAGTTCTGGTCAATAACACATTTCATATCACATTGTTCCTTACATATCTATAGTAGTAAAACGAATTATAGCAATGATGAATCAACTCCATTATCCCATGTGATCAGATGGTAACACTGACATACATACCTTTGCTGAGAAGAAAAGCAAAGGGCCTTTCCTGTTGCTTGCATCAGTTTTCCTGCTCTTGTTTTATCCTGAGAACCCTGTGATCGAAGAAATTTCCCCAGTTCATTTTCTTCCTGAGACAGAACTAATGAAAAATAAACGAGTGATCAAACATGTATTTTAAAATGCTACTAACAGTTTTTAAACTGGCCTAACATCAAATAGAATAAGTCACTGCAAATCCAAGCAGCACAGAAAAATTAATTTCATGGAATTTCTGTATTTACATATCAGCAAATTTGATGAGTTTGCTGTACTTGACACGAATCACAAAATGTTGTCAGTGTCAAAAGTCAACAGAAAAAAATATGCTTTCTTCTTGAACAAAAATAAATAAATAAAAAATAATGGTTGGATTACATAAAGGACCCCAAAGTGGTTCAACTGTAGTATCCTTTTGTCTCTCCTTTTTTTTTTTTTAATGAAAAATATCCTTTTTAGTACCTGGTCTACTTCAATTTTAGCTTAATTACACTGAAGCTAATGCTTAGCCACACTACTCATTTTACAAAATTTTTTTCACTCACTACAAAATTTTTTTCAGTTCTTTTTAATCTTGGTCTTTGTTTTTCAAGTTTGACTACAACTGATTTTTTTAAGACAAACTTAGTACTTCATGTTAAACATCATTTATTTTCAAATCACTTTGCAGGATCATTTTTAGAACGCTAGAATTCTTCACATTTTAAATATTCTTGAATTTGTTTTTAAAAAAGAGGATGAACAAAAATAAAGGTGTTGTCATGTTGGGTGCTCCCAACTTGGAACTGTAAGTCTCTATGATCTCACATCCTTACAAAAACATTTAACCGTGGCCTCATCTAACAGTCTTTCAAAGTGGCTGTCTTCAATAGCACCTATTTCATCCCAGGCTCAGTGAGGAGAATGAATCCAATATCCTGAAAGATGTTTTGAAGTCCTCTTGTCATTCTGGTAAATGCTGACAATCATATCTATTGCAGACTCATAGCATACTATGGCAGAGTGTGCTGCTTGTATGCCTTTGTGTAGGAAATGTCACCTACTGTGTGGAATATTTCTTGAACTCAAATACACTACTGGTCTGTATTACAATTTTACCTCAATATGCTGTAATATCATCTCTGAACCTACCCTTTGGATGAGCAAAAGAAAGAGTGGAGAAAATACGCATAAAATTGAACAAAAGGAAGTAAATTTAAAGGTGTTTCCAAAGTTGATTCACTTTTCTAGGCCAGAAACCACAGCTGCAGACAAAGATATTAATGGGAGAGAACTTCTTAGGTCTTTTTAATACAACCTGCTATTTGAAACTTCCCAAATGAGGTTCCTGTCTCTCACTAATGACTACCACTAATTAAAGTCCACCAGTTGCAGGAAAATTGGCATGATGAAATTCATCATAATAGCACAGATTGGTTAATTATAAAACTAGTAACAAAACCAACGATCTTCATAGTCAATCGTGATAAGAACACAAGAATTCAGAACAGAGTTAGAACTTCTAATGCATGACAATTCTGAATTTAGATGAGATGTAATGAAATGGAAAAAAAAATCAAACACCAAGCTTTCCCCTATAAGTGTTGCTTCGTATCACTACATAACATCAAATGTAAAATTTAATGTAAACTTGGAGCCCAACAAACAATTAAGCAAGTCTACATTTAGGTGTCCACAAGGAATACTATCTTTAATTTTAACTAGGATTAAAGCAGTAGTTCCCCATTTCCATTTTTACTTTTTCACTTGTTAGATTACTCCATATTGCAGATCTCCTTAACATTTTAACTACTGTATTTGATCATACTTACAACAAATCCTTTTTTGATAAAGTTCTATTGCTTTCAACAACTCCATACATGTTCTCTGAATTGAATGGAACAGCTGGAATTGAAGCAGAGTAAACAAGAACATTTTAAATGCATGTAAGAAACACTGAAGATTGAAACACAAAAAAGAGCTTAAATCCTGTTAAAATCACTAGGAATTTGTATTTTCTTTTCGAATATTCAGTAACCTTTTCAGTTTGAGAGGATATTTGCCTTAATGCGATTGAAAGAAATACACAATATCCACTGAAACTATACAGTCAGATCAGATAAAACATACAAAAGGAAATTAAAGACAAAAAAACATTTTGGAAACAGACCTAACAGCTGATATTTAACCAAAGTAATAATTATTTGTTTTTTAATTAATATATTTTGAGACATATGAAGATGTACTAATCTTTGTTTTTGAACATCTTCCAACAAAACAAAAGGTTATCAAAATGCCTATCAGCAGTTTCACTGAAATGTGTTAAGGGACAATAAGTATATTAAATTTTTAATACCACAAAGTACAGTGGAACAAACTTGCATGGGTATGCCAACAGTACCATTTTTTATTTTAAATCAGACTTCTTACCGTCACAGTTCTGGTTTTCTAACCTAATTGATAGAGTACCAGTTTCCCAAGAAAGTACAGAAAATAAAAATCAGTCTTGATTAAGTTCACAGAAGTAACAGGAAAACACAAATAACCACTCTTTCTTTCTATTCATCTGAAACCTTCAGATTGCAATTTAAACTTCACCTTTGTTATATCAAGTACCAAGCAAATAATAGCAAAATGGAGTGCTGGCACAGTAACTGTCATCCTTTGGCACCTGCTTAACCTCCTGTATGTATGCTAGGACCTTGTCTTCTAAGCAGACAGCATGATTTGCATTTGAAAAGCTGTTTAAGTTAAAAACATTTGTACTTTTCTTTATCTTGTAAACAAATTACCCTATTTATAATACCACATGAGGTAACAAAGCATCCTGTCTGATGAATCTGCAACACAATAAGAACTCGGGTATATATATCTATTAAATACTGTTTCAGTTCCTCTAGCTTGTTTCACACCAATACTTCCCACTTAAAACCTATCACGTAGTCCACATACATGCTTACATTCATCTAAGATATGTAAGTTATTACTATAGATAGTCAAGAAATATTTGTGTGTTGTGAAACAGTCTCTCGCTAAACGTAAAAAACTGAGAATTCTAACTCAAAGATTTTCTAAGAAAAATAGTGACATAAAATGTTAACCATTACACTACAAAACAATACCAATGAAATTTAGCTGGACATTAACTTGGTTATTACACTTTGGAAGTCCATTCTCGATCTTTTGATTCAGTCAAAGATGTTTAAGGTTCTATAAACCGAAGAGTTCAACTCTTTTCCAGTGTGGCTGAAGGTACTGACAGTAGGACTGTATTTGTCACACAGTAGGATTCCTTCTCTCAGTTACTCTTCAAAGACTTTCAGAAGCTGCCTTTTCTCATGCTCAAAAACAGTAATCTGTATAAAAGCCTCAGAGAGCAGACTGCACTATGCACCAATTCCTGATAATAAACAAAGGACAATTTCCTGTTCCTCCTGACAACAAAAAAGAAAAAACCTGCCACCAAAACCTGAAAACATATATGAGAGAGGTTAGCTTTCAAATAAATTGTCTTACAAAAATGCCACTATATTTCTCGTGTATTCCTATGTACTTCTGTACAAAATTGGAAAAGATATTATTGAAAGATAATGATAAAAAATGTATATATATTATTTTATAGTTGTATAGGTACATATCTTAGAGGCTTGATGTAAATGAAAACATCTTAGAAGTTATCAGAGAATAGCTGTTATGCAGACATTACAAACCTCTAGTTTTGCATCCAGATCTGCATCTGAAGCCACAACATGTTCATCTTCTTTTTTTCCTGTGACTTTTATAAGGGTTTGCTTTGTTTTCCAGTACTTCTGTTGCATTTTATTAACCACGGATTTCTCTTGGCTTTGAGCATACTGATCATAAAATTCCCTTGGATAATTGCTAAAATATTAAGAAACAGAATAATGGAACTTCAGTATGATGCTTAAAAAAATAAGTCTAACAAACTAGATTAATAAATTTGCATCCTGAATATCGTGCGTATACAGACGTATATTCTTACATGCATCTCCTTGTTACACATTAGTAACAAAGTTATTAATGCAGCACAAATTCCACCAATACTTCCTATCCTCCTTTGGAAAATAATACACTGCATTTAATCTGAATGTCTTTGGCACATAATACTGGCAAATAACCAACTGCTAAGAAATCTTTCCAATGCATTAGGGAATAATTTATAAAATTTTCATTCCAGGGACAATTTTTATACAACTAACAGAAAAGTTTAAAAGAGCACTAGTAGAACAGCAATTCTCATGCAATTTCAGCTGTGTCAGGATTTCACAAAGATCGTTTAAAGAATGAAATTACATTCTTTATTGTCATTTAAAAGAATTGAATAAATAAAAGAATACTCGACTCTTCTAGGTAGGCTACATGCAAAATAGATAGTTCACTTCTTTCAATGCAAATAAATGACAAATATAATTGCATAATTGATTTTTTTTTTCCTCCAAGGATTAATGTTTACTGGCAGATGATTCCACACTGCTCTAGCAAACCTAATAATAAAGTATAATATAAACACAAACAGCATATTCCACAATGTATTTAAACCATATGAAGCATAGAAAATACAGTTTCTCAATGAAACCTTGATCTCTTTTGCTAACAGTTATTCCACTATTAATTTCTGCAAAAGTATGTACCCTTTCCCTTACTGTATAAATTAAGATCTGCAAAAACACTGCAGTTTATTATTTAGCAACCGATTATTAGAAATAATCGATTGCTAAAATGTAACATATTAAACACTCTAGGAAAATTAAAGTCTTTGAATTTATTTTTAAAGATACCCCTCACCTGCATTACATTACTGAGATACTGCCCACAGGCTCAGTTAACACAAGACTCAACTCAATGATGCCACTCTAAGAGGTCTTCAGATCCAACGTACATATCAAATTATGTAGTGAGGCACACAGGTAGTTATGCTTCTATGAAATACTGCAGACAGCCCAAAACTACAAGCCACTGGTGCATACATTCCTAACAAAGGTGGCAGTGCTACCATTACTAACGACATAGTTTGACCTGAAAAGGAACTTAGTTTGACAGGGATAGGTTATTTGCTTCAACAATACCTAATCGGTGACTTAAGAGGCAGTCAGTCACCAAATGGATGATAAGAAATGTAACTAGAAACAAGCAAGGACAAAATTAAAAATGCATACATACAATGCACTGCTTGGCTTCTTCATCAATCTTTCACACAAAGAGAAAGGTGTCCACTCACCTAATTCTGTCCAAGCACCAGTACAAAGAGAGTAGTTTATGAATTCCACTAAGTTTGGAATAAAAGACATTTGGTGCTTCAGCACAAAAAATAAACGTGCCAAATACGACATTTCATATGTAGCTCTGCACAATCAGATACAATCAGGTGCACATACTCTACCATCTTCAGCCTATCAAATTAGGTCAAGCCAATACTGATCTGACAGATGCAACACCTCTAAAAGACTAAATTTACAATATCTAATAAATCACAAGGACATTTAGATCCCTGCTAAAACCCCCTGCATTGTAAGAAAGCAGAATATAACTAGTTAAGCAGTATCTTAAAGAAGAAAATAAATAAATAAATAAATAAAATCAAACTACTTATGTAGCAGTATTAAGGCTCTAGTTATGTACCAGTTGTGTTCTAACCTATGCTACAGCTGTGCAAATAACTGCTATCTCAGTTCAGTAGTTACATGAAGAAAACACCATAATTCATTTGATGACAACCAGCCTTAATAGCTGCCCTGCTTGAGATTACTGGAAATTCTGAGGACATGATGAGAAGAATAAAAATCAGCTATTACTAGGAGGTCACAAAAAAAAAAGAAAGTACTGGGATTAATAGAGATTCCTGAATTAAACAGATAAAGAAATTGGAGGAATATGAAGAATATAATCATTTACCACAGACAAATTCAACTACTAGTATCATTTGGAGAAGTATCTGGCTCCTGCTTATCTGTAATGTAATTATACGAGGGCTGCACAGAAATTAATGCCTTCTATTTTATTATGTTGGCCCACGTGTTCAGAGGCAGATGTTGGTGGTATGGCAGTAGAGGTTGAACCCTCCCACCAATATCCCACTTCATGTTGGTACCATGTGACAGATGGCAGCGGAGGGGCAGTCTGACAGAATGGCATCTGACATGGAAGTGCATATGAAGCAAAGGAGTGGAATGGAATTCCTCCATGTGGAAAAAATGGCACCCAATAACATTCATTGAGTCTTTCCTGAACATTTATGGAGACCAAACAGTGCCTGTTAACACTGTGAAAGTTGGACTGCGTGTGCAATGTTTTCCTACCAGTGCCACCATCACAACAGCAGTAGAACCTCTGCTAGGGCAGATTTTTAAGAGCATGGCATGCAGGTTCTTGCTCATCACTGAAGAAAATACATAGCTATTAGCGGTGATTATGATTATGCTGAAATATAGTGTTTTATAGTTGAGAATTTGCTCTATCAAATAGCATTACTGTGTTCTCTGAATCTGTTATTTTCATGGAAATAAATATAATGCATTACCTAAAGAGTGATCTACGTAAAGCCTTCATTATCTAATAAAATATTTGGTGGGTAACTTTTGCCAGCAGGCTTTTGTCAATACCTTTTACAAGAGATCTTGTGTGAAACAATCATGGATATATTCAGATTTTGATAAACAATAAAAAATATAACTAAAAGAATGATCTTGTTTTGTTCTGTTGTTGATGATAAAAATATACCTCTTGAAAAAAGATGGCTTATATACTTCCTGCCCTTCCTACCATTAGGTAGGGAATTTCTATCACATGCAATTTTTAGCCATGTAGTCAATTCACTTGTTTTTCCATTCTTCAGTAAGTTGGCAGTTCTTCACTTCTTATTTTTATTCTTTTTAAATAAAATAACTACTAGTGACTTCATATAAATACTAGATGCCAGAACATAATGCACGACAGACCCGGGCAGTGACAGATCAACATGCCAAACACTGTTAACTCTCTAGAATAATAAAAAATGATCAGGCACTTACTACTTGTGACCATCCATGTTTCTTATTTTCTTCAGACACTAAATAAAATAAGAAATCATCAGTTAATACATACGACTGTAAAATATAATTCTCACATTAAACATCAGGAACATTGCTTTTTCACATATAAAAATTACCATGTTGTAGCATCCTCTATATCAGGTTACGACAGATTTTTTTTTTCCATTTGCAGGCCAAATGCTTTCCTTATGTAACACACAATTCTCACCTATATCTATGGCACACACATTTAAGTGGTGTTGTTGATTTTTATATTTTAGCAGCTCATCCGAACAAACAAGTTTATCTGATTTAAATTCAGCAATTTTTACTCAACAAGCCCAAAGTTTACGTGTTAGGTAAAATCCTCAATAAAAGTTTGTTTTTTCTTTCCCAGAATTTCAGTGACAGTGCAGTTCAGCTACTTGTTTCACCAATGCCCCATGGTCTACTTTTGAGAAACATTACCTTCGTCATGTCTTGAGCCATGGATGTAAAATTTAATCACCTGACAGTTTTTTCTCAGAGGGCTATCACAATTCCTGTGGATGGAATATGATCTGCATGTGTTTGGAATTTAAATTTTAAAAGTTAGTATCTCCAGTTTGGGAACTCAGTGAACTGTCCAGATGGCAAACACGTCATCAGTAATTGAGCACACTCCTTCTAGGCCAAATTTTCAAATCAAGCTAGAGACTTCTTATTTAAAACAACAACAACACAAAAGAAAACAGCACCTGGCTTCTCCTCTGTTGCTTCCAGAGAGAACTCTTTGGCACTAATCTAGGGAAGAGAGAACAGGGACTACAACTGGGAGTTGTGACTGGCAATATGGCTAACAAGGTGCTGCCTGAAGACAGTATGGCAAACACTCAATTGGGACTGGAACAGATTGCAGGTATTCGGACACAGCTATGCAAACCTGAGCAATTCCTGCAACTGTGAAGCGCATGCACTCCCATTTGAAGCCAACAAAGCCAAACCTCAGATTTTGGATTCTAGCCCCTCTGCACTCTGTACCTGTGAAACCTCCTGGTGAAGTTCCATGAAATGCTGAAAGATTATATCAGAGCAGGACATTTTCCTGAAATGGAATTTTTGTGAAGTGCTCATAAACACAGCAGGATAGATGATGAGAAAATTCATAACCATGTCTTCCAAGTAGAGTTAAATGGTAAGGCCAACAACCAAATAACAGAGAGGAAGAACGAACTGTTTTGGGTTGCTTTTTGATTTACAGCACTGTCATGTCAGACGACACACAGAATGGACAGCAACAGGCATGGCCTTGCTTTAGTTTTTTTGTGTCATAAAGCACAGGCAAAGTTAATTTCAGTTTTCTAATACCTGTCTCAACTTTATTGTTTAAATACAGGTCCTCCTTAAGTCAACATGTGCAAGAGATAGGAACACAGGATTTGGCTTGATTACACATCCATGACTCAGTTATCGAGCAGCACGCTTGGTTTAACAGGAAGCAAAGAACAGCCTATCTAGGTAAAATGATATGCACATGATGTGGAACAAAGTGTAGCTACCAACAAGGGGAACAGGTCTAAGGCACTGACATCAAATACTGTACATGTTCACCTTACTCTCCTAGAAACCAGCAAGCTTAAAAAAAAAAAAAAAAAGAGATAAGGTGACAACGAATTCTCATTTTGCAAGCAAAGCTCACATTCTTTTTTTCTTAAATATCTGGTCTTATAGACTCTGAGGTCTTCCTAGCTGCACTCTTAAGTCCTACATAGCACCCCTATGCCCTTTGTGCAGTATTTTTATAGTCTGGAGTGCCTGGGGACTGTATCAATGGTAGGAAATTGAAGGCATGTGCTTCTGGCCCCATTGTGAGAGATGAAGGCGTGTGAGATGTTTGAAGCTACAAAGCCTGCTGAGACAGATCCATATGGTCATATAAGATGAAGTGGAGCCTTACCTACACTGGCTGCTAGAAATGGCTCCTGGCACACAGTATCACTCAAGCCACACTGAAAGATCCCAGAGAGCTCTAGGTGACACACACAAAAAGCCTGCTAGGGAGACTGCAGCAGTTAAACAGCGAGAACCAAAACGACCACAGTGCTCAAGCTCAGTCCCTGAGTCCCTTCTATTTCCAATGCAGAATCAGCTTCTGGTATGAATGAGAATTCAGGTTGCACAGACAGCTGTTAGCACTGGCACCAACTGAAGAGTGTCGTGGTTGCTCAGAAAGAATCATGTGACTTTTGATCAGACTTCTGGTTTTATCACCCATAATTTCCATCACAAAGAGTTCCTTGATACCATTCAATCCAGATGCTGTTCAAGGAATTTTCATAAAGAAATCAGTTATGTCTCAGCTGAGTTTCACTTCTCTCACTGGTTGGAAAACCTGAATGCCTGCTATGATTCTGCTATTCTTTTACTGTTAATTTAGACCATAAAACTGCACTCAGATGGGGTCCCATAATCTCCACTCTCCAATTACGCAGAACTGGTTTCAAGTTAGATACAAGATATTTGGAGTACTGTATACTAATTTCCATTTCACGTTTCAGTATCACAGTTTAGCTTTACTGAAATGAGAGTAGTATTTATTAACACAGATATTAAAATAAAAAACAAAGTTGAAGGAAAACATATTTACTTGTGCTGGATGTAGTACTGCAGGAATTCTTGTGTTTGTATCTGAATGTAACTGCAAATGTACTTTCACTGAAAACTGCAGTCAAAATTAATCTATGCTTCCATGTACTTTCATATATAAAACTGAGCTTCATTTGCCACAGAGAAGTTAATGTGAGAGACTCTAAAAAGCGTTTCAATAAACAATACTATGCTGACACTGAAAAAAAAAGAAAAAAGCATTCACCACCTCACTGGAAAACATTTCTGTCAGAAAGTTTCCATTACCTTTAATGATAAAGAGTGATACAACATTTGTTATCTCTATGAAAGACACCTAACAAAAGATAGGGACACTGAATAATATGGGAAAAAAAAAACAAAAAAACAGCAGGAAGCATAGGTGCTATGGATCTGAGATCTTCTGAGTACATCCAACACTCTGCTCATTCTAGAAGTGCTGCCCAGTGTTTTGAGACAGACTTCACCTTTAAACCTAAGCTAGCCCTATCCACAAGGAGTCTACCTAGAAGACAAGAGATTACAGTGCTAAAACACTCATCTCTGTATGGAACCAGGACCCAATCAGCCCTGCTGACCCCTGAGGTTCCTTGTTGGCCCTGAAAAGCCCCAAGAAGTCTCTACACTATGCCAGTCTATACTGGCACCAGGGAGGCCTGCATCCTGGCAGCTTGGGCCTGGCACAGTCCCTGGCCTGGACACTGAAATAGCGCCAACCTGTTTGTAGGCTCAGCCTGGCTTCAGAAACAGCACAGCCATGTTCACACCGTACTCTGCCAGAGCTAACAAGCTGTGCTGGAACCAAGGTGGCCCTGCATGCAGCCAGCCATAGCACCTCTGCATCTGCGGTGGCTTGTCTGGGCTGTAGGCCTCTTACCCACAAAGTATATCCACAAGGAGCCAAAACACTCTTAATGCACTAAGAGCTCCATAATATTGCTGGCATACTGCATCACACTGCTTTTCTACCAAGGTATTTTAGTAGCCACAATAGAGGAAGGAAGGATCTTCACTAGCAAATGGCACTTCTGTCACACATGACTATGGAAAATCCTGTTTCTCTGCACCTTCCCAATCCATTTCAGAAGAAAACTAACATCCTTTCCTGTGAACAGGAAAATGCTACTTTGGTGTTTTGAACAATTAAGTCTTCATCATTCCCAAAGCTTCCCTTCCAGCTCATTCTCTGAATGACTGCCTTGGTTCTCTTTTTCAGCTTTATTACATTAGAGTTTGCTGCAGCATGGGTTGTCTAGTTTCCCAAGAGCTGAACAATATTATCTATTATATTAACATAACACAGAAAAAATTTCATTGGAAAAGAAAAATAAAGAAGCGTCATGTGGCAAGGTGAAATTCAGATCTTAATGCTCTCTCAGTTACATGGAACTTTAAAAATAAATAAATCTTTTCCTCTCATTCAAACATCTGTTCTTGGCTGAGCAATGCTTACGTAGCTCTTACACTAATCCTCAGTCAACAGACCCTATAGGAGAAAGCAGGAAGCAACAAGAGACCGCAAACGGGAATCTTTCAACCGTGAAGACTGAATCTAAACCAGTGGGGATTCAATCACAACTTCTTAGAACTAAGAGATGAGCTCAAATCCTTGCACAGCTGTTACAAGCACTGATCTAAAGATGAAATTTAGCATCCAAAAACAACATAGCTACATAGGATGGCAGGTAATTGAACCGTGTATTCTTAGGTGCACCTAGAAGCAAAAGAATGAAACAACAGAATGAGAGACATAGCAGAATTCAGCCTGATGTGTCCATGAGAAAAGACAGATGGGTTTGCACTTTTACTGACAGTCAGCAGTATGCTCTCAGTTTACTGTCCTCTAAAAGCAGCTAAAGTGTTCTGAAGGTTTTCCAGTTCCATCAAACTCTCTGCACTTTAAAGTCCTCACGCCTTATAACTACAAACATGGAAGCATTATGCACTGCAAATAATTTTCACAGATTTTTATTAAAACACCATTTTTCCAATCAACTTTTAATTCTGTAATTAGAACCAGATAAGAAAAAAAAATATTTTTTTAAGAGTTGTATACACAAAAGAGTGATGGTCCCATTTATGTAAAATAACCTGATCAGAAGAAAATCTGTGATGTGCTTAGGTGAGGGAAGCAATACCATCTGTGCCTCTTCAACAGCTATTGTCTGACAACCTGTCTCTTCTCCTCTACTCCCCAAGAGCTGTGATCAAACCAAATCAAGGAAATGAGTATCCAGAGCATGAAGCAGTCTCACTGCAAGAAGAAGCTTAGGCAGGCCACAGTTCTACTTCTACGGTCTGTATACAAACACACAGATGTACTGAGTCAGGAACTTCAAAGTTTTGCCTTCTGCAAGCAAAATCAAACCGAGCAGCATATGGCTCTAAATTATCCATATTATCAATGCAAGAAAATAGTGAAAACTGGGGGCAGGGTCTAATATATGTATTCAGCATCAAGATCATACATTGACAGACTTACAGGTATAACAGTCTGACTACATGAGTAGCTGCTACTGTAACTCAGTGATAACAATTTTTCCTCTAAAGCTCTTAACGCTCACCACTGATGTTCTAATCCTGCTAAATCATCTATGCTTAACTTTAAATCCACATTTTCATTCTGCTAGTCTACTCACTAATGCATTTATTTATTACTTCAAAGTTTGCAGAACTGTTATGGAAGTGTGGCCTTAGCAGTTCCATCCATCCACTACAATTCTTGCCTATTCCTTTGCCCTCAGTCACATCTCACATATTGCCCCCAACTTCTCAGAAGAAACTGTCTTATGAAGAAGACGTATAAACTAAATTATTCTTTCAACTTACTTCAGCAGCTGACATCTAAAAAAATGTTTATCGCATTTGCAATAGAAGCACCAGAAAGCAGCATGCATTACACGGAGAAGAACTGCTGCTGTTTTTCAGCACTCGGATGCTGAGAGTGAAAGAAATCTGTTTCTTTTTAATGTGCTGTTTAACCACCTTCCTGTACCTGGGGTACAATACAAGCCTCTCAGCTCTAAGCTTCTGCACAGGTCATTAACAGAATCTCCAAGGAGCAAGTGGGAGTACCTAAACCAGAACCCTACTGCCCCCTGAGCCAACAGAAATGGCAGTTTATGCATCTGGAACACAAATTACATGGCTAAATCATACAGAAAGAAAACTCTTCTACTTTGCTTCTCTTAGAACTGGGATTACAAGGTGGTCAGTCAAACTACCAGGAAAACAGAGTCACCAGCATACTGATCAACACTGCACATGGGACATGGCACATAATGCAAGCATGTTGGAACCAATTTTCTGTTTCACTGCAAATGCTTCTTAATCTAGCACTTATGGACATTGATTTACTCCACTTCCACTCTACTGAGGCTTAAGAAAGACTCCAACAAAAACTTAACATTTCATTAAAGGGTTTGTCTTGACCCTTTAAGGTCTCAAGACAAGAAATAGCACCAACACAACTAGACATGCGAAGCAAACCAACCAGCCAACAATAATGAACTCAAAAGAGAAAGTGGGGCCTGTTTTACAGAGTTAATTTGAGCCTACACAGCCCTCTTTGCTGTCTTTTCAAGGCCAATCAATTGCAGGGAGAACAAACCATAGCAGGTATAATAAATGGCCATATTCCTGTTATTAAGGACTTCAACCATCAGAAACCATGCACAAAGTATGAAGAAATCTGGAGGGCCAGGTCTTCTTTTTGTAGCACTACTCAGGGACCTATCTGCAAACAAAAGACCCAGCAAAATCAGCAGAATTAATGACATTAAGTATATGATGACCCACCTTTCACTATGTTTTTAAGCTGACTGCTAATACTTTCTACGCAAGGCAGATGACCAATAGGTACTTCACTGAGTACTCTACGAGCTACTTTATTCTAAAAACAATTATTATGCTACTAATGTAAAATAATTATAGCAGAACGCACAATTAAAATAGGAAATTACTCTGCTTAGCTTCCTGATGCAGACAAAATTGAGAATGACAGCCAGTGCCTCATTTATTTTATAATCATTTACAGTTTTTTCTCTTTTCTATTCCCAATATATTATAATTTAATAGAAGACAGTTGTGGATAAATACAGTAAATTTGCACATGCAAAGTTTACTACACTTACATCCAGAACCTGAGCTGTGCTGCTTTCCAGTATTAGAGTTGTTAGAGACAAGTTTTAGCTGACATGAAGATATGACAATTTGGCAATATCACTGAGTTTTTGAAAAGTAATTTTGTTCCCACACAAGTGCAAGGACCAGATCAATTGCTAGTATTCCTCTAGATTTTTTTTTTTCTGTATATTGGTACTACGTGCCTGCCAAATTATACCAAAGAGCATTGAGTCATAAATTTACAGGCATAGGTGATCTCTTTCTCCTCAGAGCACAACACACACTGAAATAAAACACAGAGCTGCTTGCTTGTTTTTTAACAGCTGAAAGAGAAATAATTATAATCTTAAAAAATAATCTTAAAAATAGTATTTGATCTCAAGAACGTAAGAATGGTAATGTGTAGTCACAACATGGTACATGTAGTTTCAGAGCAAAATAGTTCAAATAAGTGCTGGTAGACTCACAGTTGGCTGATTAGCAAGTAAATGATAGTCCTTCCTAGATAAACTGCACACAGAACTTGCACTGTTTATATACAGAAATATACAGATATTTAGACATGTACAAAACTCATTTTAAACAGCTTCTGATTACTCTGATTTTTCAGAAGCTGTTTGTGAAATAATACAAGAACAGCACACAGTATCAGCTTGTCCTCAGGCAACAGCTTTCACTTGACTACTATTT
The DNA here is from genome assembly GCF_038088225.1 of Cyrtonyx montezumae. Lineage (NCBI taxonomy): Eukaryota > Metazoa > Chordata > Aves > Galliformes > Odontophoridae > Cyrtonyx > Cyrtonyx montezumae. Next base: position 469,481 of record NW_027071870.1, on the reverse strand, counting down.
TTCCATTTAAATTTGTGAGAACACTTACTGCAGAATGTCCTTAGGAAACAACCAGGTAAGTACTGTAAACAAGTATTGCATGTGTCTCATGGAAGAAGTTGAATGGTGGGTCTAACGTAACTGCAAATGAGAAAAGATGGGGATATATGCAGTCCTGCATTTAACCTCACTTTAAATGATGATTCATTTCATTTCTCTGAAATTATTATTGAATTGTTTTTTAATATGCATTTGTTCTTCCAGCTTTAAGATGGTCTTTTTATATTTAGTAGCCAAATATTATTAAAGAAAAGTGCCATATGGAACACCTGCTGTGCAAAGTTTATAAAAGACAATATAAAGACAGTTTCTCTGACACGTTCTACCCATAACCAGTCTAGAGTGCTAATGTTAGGAACCCTTCCCTTTGTAGAACAGATGGAAAAAGCAGAGGATGTACAAAAACTCATGAAACCTTTTCCACACCTATGCTGTCATAAATATGGTTCTAAAGTTCAAACCAACACCTCTCTCATTTAGATGCTCTATTTGCTGACACCGTTAGCACTCAAGAGTCTGCCTCTTTCCTTGCTTTTCATCAGTGCAGATGCCAGGAAGCAATGCTATTATAACTGAGAGGGAACAACACAAGAGTAGGGAACAGGGAAAATAATTTTCACTAGAATTCCTCAGGAGATCATTTCACATCAGTGGTTAAGAAATTTGATTAATAAAACAGGTACAGCATGCACAGCAAAAAAAGAGAGTGATCTTCTTCCACTACTCTTTGAGTCAAGACCACGACCAAACAGAGTCTGCATATCCCTGACAGATGCACAGTCCTCTCAACCTCTGTGTTGAGCTCTCAGAGCCTGGCACACTGTTTCCCAAGCAGTGGTGATCCCTACGAAGCTACTCACAGGATGGACCTGGGCACTGTTTCAGAGAGTGGGAACAGACAGTTCCCAAGTTGACGTAAGTGCTTGCATAACCGGTCAAAATGCCCCTCGTTTTGCCGTGGCTTACAATAGCTGCAGGAAGAGCTACTGTGAGACTATTGCTAGAAACATGCAAAAGGTCAAATGTCTCCACTGTTTTTGACTACATGGTTCTTTGTTTAACAGTCGGCACTCTCCAGGTTTTTGTATTTTAATGTTTCTGCATCACGTGGCGTAATTGTGTCTTTAGAGTGATTTTACAGTCAAGCAGTGGCAAAACATCCTGAAGGACCAACTTCAGAGCAATACTGTCGGAGAAGACTGAAAAAAGTAATAAAAGAGTCTTTGAGGATATTTCTTGATGTTTAGTATTAGCTGAGATATTATCACATTTTTCTGCCAACTCATTCCAAAAGCTTTCAACACCAGTTTAAGAGTGACAAGAGCTGTTATTACTCTGCTCTTGCAAACAACATTACTCAGGAAATCATTAGAACAATTTAGCAGCCTTGTAAAGGGTGCAGAACAGAAGAATGGGCAAGACAGGTGTACTCGAGGCTACTAAAGGAGAAAAAGGAGCTCTGTAATAGGGTTAAATGGGAATTTTACTTTGCAGTAGGTGACTTCCAGCCTCCACTTCCCACAATGATAAAATCTTATGAAAAAAACAACAAAAAAATGTAAAGAACCATTTTTCCGTATGGGTAACTGATTTTCTTGAACATGCAAAACTTTAGTAGCATGTACATCTGAATCTCAGCTCTTGTGAAGACAATGGAGAAAACCACTTTCATCTAAAAACACTTCTTTCACACTTAAGTAGGCAAATTCCAATTGCAAGCATCTAACTTTTCCCTACGCTATCTTTTGAGCCTTTCTGGAAATAACTGTTTCACGTATGAAGTTTAAACAGTAAGGTAGCTTTTAACCAAGGTTTGACAGCATTTAACTGTCACATCACCTTCGGACAGAATTTGCCATGGGAAAAACACAACCGGTTTTACCAGTTATGGCAGTTCACTACACAAGAGATCCCCGTGGCATTACGCTGAATTCCTCTTGCATCAGCATTAGCATAAACCTTAAGTCATAAAGTCACTTAGGTTACACCAGAAGGCTAATACGCTATTCAAAACACTAATGTCTAAATGAGATGTTCCTAGACTTCATGCTAAATACTAGAATCAAAACTGCAACTCCTCAGTCAGTACCAGGAAGACAGCACAATCAAGGGGTACTTCAACACCCTGGAACACCCTGAGTGGTGTTGAAGAAGAATAGATTGCCAAAGAAATCAGGTGAAAGACCATAACCAAATCCAGCCTACTATTTTCTCTGCCCAACACTTTGGAAAAGTGGTCAAACACAGCTGTTTCCCTTCAACAACAGTTTTGCTAGACCAGAACAGCATACTACCAAGAAGTTTGCTCTAGAACATGAGCAAGCCCAAATTAAACTAGATCCTCTTCTCAACCCAAAACTGAAAGGAGGAAGATAACAGAATAAAACACAGGGAAAACAAACAAACAGAAAACCTGAACGGGTGCTTCCCAAAAGTAAATTATTGCCTTTGTCTACAGCAAGGCTTGGTGTAGAGGAAAATGGCAGGTAACCAAAGAGAAGTACAACACCAACATCAAGTTCTAGAATATCAACATGGTGTCACTTGGGGCAGGGGACTCCATGGTGCACCTTTGAGATTATCGGTCTCAATTATAAATTAGAATTGGATGCACTGAGGAAAAAACTGAATGATCAAGGAGGACCCATACAGGCCCTGAGCCTAAAGCACCAGGCAATGGGAGACTTTATTTATACGTGGTCCTGAATGCGTACACAGCACTATCAGTTAAGAAAAGAGCACAGTGCCCTTCATCCTCTTACTAAAAACTGATTTTCTTTTTTTTTCTTATTATTATTCTAAACCAATACATGAGATAGACAACACTCTGGTGCCAGGCGGATGGATGCAGGTCATATCCCGTTATCAAACAAAATACAAGCTCCGAATGAGAAGCATTTTATTACTATTATTCCAATGTCATCAGCTGTAGGTGCCCGATGTGCCCCTGACCCCGTGCAGGCAGCAGAGGCACGGCCCTGGGGTCAGGGCGGCATACAGCCCGAACGTTAACCTGGCAGCCCAGCAGCAAAGCTCCGGAAACCACGGAGGAAAAGCGGCCGTTTTCCTCCCCATCCTCCTCGCTTCCAGCGGGCACCGAGCCAGAGAGGATGTACGGGAGGAAGGGAGGCAGAAACGGATAAATGCAATAATCATGGCGAGATAACCGCCCGGCAGGAGGGAGGGGGAAGATGCCATCTTGAACCTCGCCGATTTTAAGCCCGGAGGACACCGAGCCCCGACGGGTACCAGCGCCTCAGGCCCTGCCGCCGCACCGCCTCCTCCCCCCCCCGGGACGGGCGGACGGGCAGCGGGGGAAGGCGGCTCCCAACCCGCGGTCCCGGGGCTGCCCGACGCCGGCAACGGCCGGCAGAACCCGTTTCCCCGGCAGGTCCCTGCGCGAAGCCCGGCCGGGCCCCCTTCTCCGCACTCACCTTGCCCGAGGCCGAGAAGCGGAGGGCAGGGCAGGGCCGAGCCGGAGGCACCGCCGCCACCCCCTCCAGGTGTTCCAGTGCCGCCGGCGTCACAGCTCCGAACGGAGCCGCCTCTGCCAACCCCGCAGCGGGGCGGAGCCGCGCCGCCACCCGCCCAGCGGCCGAGGCGGGAGGGCGGTGGCTGCCCGGTGCGTGGCGCCGGGCTCGGGCGGTGCGTGCTTCCTCCTCCGATCCTAGCGCCTAGCCCGGGGCGGGAGGGGGGGAAAGGAGTGTCATCAAGGGAGTGGAGTGATCCTGTGAGGGAGAGAACAGGTGGCAGCGTTGGGATGGAGAGTGTGGGTTGTGAGGTGGGGTCGGTAATGGGCCGATAGGATTTTGGAGGGAGTTGCTTCAAGTGAACTGGGTTTAAAGCCGAAGTCTGAGCCTGATGTGCTGTAAGAAGCGGAGGTGAAACTTGAAAGCGGTCTGAATAGTTGGGGGGTAAAAGGAGAAACAAGGGAGCAGGAAGAATGCTAGGGGGGAAATATCCCACTGAAATGGGGCATCTTTAGCTTGAAGAAATCTCTGAGTTCAGCAGAAGCAGGAGCAAGGAGGTATGATAGAGTTGGTATGGCCTAAGGAAAGGGTTGAGGAGGGGATTGGAGAGTGAAATGAGAAGGAAAAACTAAAAGAGTGGAACTAAGGATGCTGATTTGGGGAATACCCGCTGAACCTTACACTGGCCTGAAGCTTTCCTGTCAGTGCCTTTGTGTTTCTGTAAGGTGCAGTTGAACCATTATTGGGAGTTATATGTTTATTTGTAGAAGTGCAAAACCTACAGCAACAGAGACTCACGGTGAGAGTGATGGTTGTATATATAACCTGAGGAGTTCCAGGCAAGGCGTGGGAGGTTGCAAGGTTCCTTCCCTTATGCTGATTGGAGCACGGACAGCAGATTATACACATGCGAGGCATACATAACGTGAAGTGCTGGCAAACTGGAATGGCTTTCTGGCAGGAAATAATGGGATTGTTTTCAAGAACTGCAGAAACCTCAATATTATATCCTTCATGGGATGGAAAGTCTCTCTGCCATGGATGAGAATCTGAAATCACTTCAGCAAGATCTGGTGTTGGTATTTAGTAGTTTTTGCTCATCAGCAAGCACAGAGAACTTTGTATCTTTTAATAGAGTTTATGTGTGCAAAAAAACCCACATTGTAGAAGGGTGAAAAAAATATATATCTCACAGCATGTGAAGTACGTTAACTGTTGTTACTTACCAAGATTCAAAAGGAGATTTTATTTGGTAAATTTAAATATAACATTTTTCTCAGGTGCACCAGAGTGAGGAAGGAAAGCAAGCGCTCCTGAATAATCTGAAAAACATACTTCTACAATTTAGGAACTTCTATAAATTAGGGATTGTTTTATGCTAGCAGTTGTGTATGTGTATGAACATAAATAGAATGGGAGGTCTGAGATTGTCTCACTTCTGTTTACATGAGGCTAGCATTTTGCAAGCAACAGATAACTTCTGGGATGATCCATCTTAATCTTGCAAATTATTAGCTGAGAGTACTTTATACATTTAAACAATTAATTTTAAATCTCTATTCCTTCTGATGCAAGTATTTTGTTGTCTTTTAGTATGTTTCATATGGCTTATCCCCAGACATGAATGTTATAAATATAAGCAAGTGCCATCTGGTTGTTCTAGCACCTTTCTTATCTCCCATGGAGATATTTATGGTGCAGCAGAAATACAGAAAAGAATTATTGCAAATGATGCATGAAATAAGGTTTACCCACTAATTTTCACAAACTTTGTTCTTTAGTAAAGCTGAATGAATGGATGAAACACCCTGAAGAATTGTGCTACGTTCATTCTGTTGCTAACATTTTTTCCCCATTAGGGCATCAGAGTGCTCTTGTTGCTCACATCAACTAAACAATTAATCCACTGACCCTAAAAAAAAGTCTGGACTCACCATTTTTGCTGTTTTATGGAACGCTATATTCACTTGCAAGCTGATTCCCTGAGCAACATCATGAAAGTTACTGGAAGATGCAAGTCAAGTACAGCCCTATGAGATATAACTATTTGCCACACCGAAGTTGGAAGGATCATGGTTTATCAGGAGACAGCCAAGCCTTCCATCATGCAAACCTAGAGCAATGTTGTAAGGGTGAACTTCCAATAAAAACTAGCTCACTTCTTGTAAGATCTTTTCTATATCTGAGCCTTGTGTTACACTATGTCCCAGATCTATTTAATTTGTAGAAGGATAAATAAAGATTGAAATGATGTGTTGAGTCAGTGGCCCTCACTTTCCTGTCCTGTTTACTGTATTTCATTGCTTCTAAAGCATACCATAAGGCAATGCTCATCACTTAATTTATTATATTCTACTGCATCTGCATTCTGTGCTATCTATATAGTATAATCTCACAAACATGCGTTGTGTTTTTCTCCAGATGATGACCTGAAAGATCCCTTCCATCTCAAACAATTCTATGATTCTATTAATTAGTTACTCTGAAATGTATGTAGAATCAGACACCTAAGAAATGACTTTGAAGTTTGCTCATCTTTCCTGGACTAACATTATTAGTGGGTGGTTGAACTTTCACAACTGGTATCTTTTTAAATCTTCCTGTAACTCTTTATTTGCTTTCTTATTCTCATCCACAAAAGGAAGAGCAAACATTTCATGCTGTATTTTGTGGAATGATGCTTCCTTTAAATTCCTGCTAGTCCTTTATGTGGATATTTTTACTCTTTTCTGTGATCTCTGATCTAATGGTCTTTTGTCTTGCCACACTGCGATGTCTGGAACATCATTGCTGTTTATAAGTGGCATTTCAACCTGTAATCTGTTTTCAAATTTCATAGTAAAATGTATCTATCCAGCTTAATCATGACTAATTTTTCAGTTAGCCTTCTGCTTTCTAATTTCTATTGTTAGATAATTTAGCTCTGTAGGGCATTTAATGTGTATTGTTTGTGTGCCAGCCCCGTAGATGGAAGGCCAGAAAAAAGTACAGCATATTCATTTGAGCAGTAGCATGATGAATGGTAGAAGCCAGCACATATAGGAAAAGCCCCTGGAAGGTATTAAATTCCTACTTTAGTAGCGGTGGTAAAGGTGGTAAATTTAGACCAGTTCTAGACAGCAGTTGAAGAAATCATGATAATGTAAGGACTACCTGACCACTTCTGTCTGTGGCAAACAAGATTACAACTTAGTTATGAACTGAAAGCCTTTGTCCTATTGGCAGCTTCAGAGATCACATAATTGTTCATTTCCATTTCATAAACTGGAAAATACATACTGGGTTACTGAAGCCCCAGAAATGATTTGGAATTAAACGACTCTAGGCTGGAGTGATGCCAGCATCTCTGAAATTCAGGGTTGGACCAAAACTCTGGCAAATAGCAGAGGACCAGCCTGAATTAGTACTTTTCACAATGTTTAGGTAGCATTACTCTCCTCTACTTGTGCAGGCTTAGCATGAAACAGGTGTGAGCACAGGGACTTGCCTGCGTTTTTCTGCATGCAGGATTTGTTTCACACTAGATACTGTCCGAAGTCCTAACTTTTAATGTTGCCGTCCAAATGGAGATTAATGTAAGTATTCTTTCATGTAATTCATAATCCCTGAGGTATATAATATCTCTATTTCCTCTTGTCTGTCTGACAATGAACATTGTTGTTATTGTACTTTATTCCACTGTCCTACATTGATACTTATCTAATTGCCATTATCAAACTCCTTAGATACTCTTGCAAACAGCATATGATTATTTTCTTTCAAGTATTTTACATTTGAATAACAGAGATTGAGCACACACAGTGACTGTCTATTTCTCATACATGACATTTTCAGTCAAATAGCTACGTTAATTAATCCATTGTTTAGATGCAATTGGTGTCTGTGGAAATCGACTAGATAGTTAGTGAAGTATTCAAGTGCCAGGTTTGTCCTTAGTAAAGGCAAGTGCACAGTAGGAAGATAGGAACTGGAACGGTGGTGATTTGCACTGATTTCCAGTCAATAAAGTCTTTCTAATCTTCTGTTTGAAAATGCTATTTAAGCACACAAATGACCCACAGGCATCAGTTGCACTCTGAACTGGCAGTATTCTTGAAATGGGTGTGTCTTCATCTAGTATGGACTTGGGTAAGCAAACCAGATCCTGCAGTATGCAATGAACATATTTTATTGTAGTCATCGATATAGAATAATACCAGCACAGATCCAAGCTCTGTGTTTTATATATATATATATATATATCGTGTGTATTATCTGTATGCACATGTTGCAAACAGTAACTTATTTCCTGGAGGGACTTTCAGTCTGGAAGAAAAAAAAAAGTGGAGGGGAAACAAGGATCACTGTTTCTACTTTGTAAAGGAGAAACTGAGACACAATTGGATACAAAGGTTTGTCAAAAAAGCCCATGTCAGGGCTGGCCAAGAGCTCTTAGAGACATTTACTATTGCTTTTAACTATCCCATCTTCCTTTCTATGTTTTCAGAGGCTAGAAGTGCATAAAATGTGTTTGCTTTTTGCATAAAGTTGGAAATGAGAAACAAGTGGGGTATTAAAAAACAAACAACAACACAGTCCATGGGAGGGGGTCCTGTCAAGAAAACAGTTGTTCACTGAATAGATTTATATGGTGGCAATATGAACTAGGTGACACATTTTCTACTGAACTTGATTCTTGGGAAGGCAAAAAAGAACTGAAATACAGGATAAAACTCCTGAATGTTACCATGTTCTTCTCCTCAATGCATTCACAAGATTTTTTCCATTTAAAATAAAACCTCTTGAAATGGTTAAATTTATTGAAATACTTTTGTCTATTTTGAATATAAGTTGCATGTTTTTTAAAGATCTACTGGAGACTTTTCATATGTTAGGAGAATAAAAGTCTATTGAAAAAAATTCTAGCAGCTGTTGTGCTAGGAGTTGTAGACACTGCGTACTCTAACAAGTAAGAGAATAGTTCTATGACAAAAAATAAATCTTGTAACATTAACTATTGCATTTAGCTACAGAGTCTGATGTACTTTTGACTACTGATCTATCATATAAATGCTTCTATTATAAAACATATACCTTTTTAATTTTCTGTAGGAACTATCTATAAGAGGTATTTGTTACATGTCATACTTGGCTTGTTATCTGAAATTCCTACTGAGAGCATCCTCAGCAAACTGAACTGCAGTTCATCTAAAATATTTTATATTTTCCAAAACATGTTAGTGTTCAATTTTGTAAAGCATTCTGATATCTGCTCAAAAATTAAAATGAAATCATTGTGCTTGATAAAGCTTTGACATGTGACAAAGAATTATTGGTGTTAAAACTGAAGTAAAACCAGACATCATGTAATCTCTGAGATTTCAACAGCTTGAATCATATTCTCCTGTGCTATATAATCTCTTTGCCCTCCAAGGCAATTTGATCTGGCCGTCCAAAGATAACCACATTGAGAGAGAAGATATTTTTCAGTTACTACAGGATAAATGGCAAAATCTTTATGTTATTTTTACAACCTAACAAAAAAATAAATCCATCATTGCTTGAAATTGAAGAACAGAACATTAGTGAAGTTTCATCTCTTAATACCCTGAGATTTCCCATCTGAGGAAATATCTTTAACGATCTCTCTTTTTTATTACTATTTCCTTATCTGAATAGGAGTCCTGGAAGCTGCTGTTCTGATGACACTGCTTAGTGCTGTATTTTTATTTTTTTAAGTGAGAAATATCAATTATTGAAAATTCTACTTTCCAGATTTTTTCTTATGCCTTTGAAAGTCACTTCGGATTGCCATAGGAATATTGCTGAATTAGAACAACAACAACAAAAAAGTTGAAGTGTGCTGTTAGATAAAGTGTTCTTCCAAATACTGCAGCATCTCTTACTAAGCAATGCAATATTTTTTAATTTTTTTTCCTTCTCTTTTGGAAACATAGATTATTTGCCCCAGGATACAAGCTGTACTCTCACATAGATCCAGTACCTTCTGTTTTGTGCTGCTCCTTTTTTCTATTGCATACATGTACATACGTTCCATGTAACTAAACCTGAATAGATTTCTTGCACATTATTGATGACATTACCTACAGTGATTCTGTGAGAAGTCTTTCAGTATCCTCACAATATTTAGCAAAGCTGAAAACGTCATAGGTAATTAAACTATTTGTTCATTGGGTCGATGTATCCTAAATCAACTCATTTTTGATGAAGAAAAAACAGCATTATTTGGACTATACATTAAAAAATATTGAGATTCAGCTTCTATCTTATTGTGGGATTTCAAAAAGGTTCTTGAACTTCCCAGATATTGTTAGCAAGACGGTTTAAATTATCCATACAATTTTAGAGAAGTCACGTTATCTAGTTTATTGTGAAAGCATACTAGATTGATTATTTGTCATTTTGAGTTACCAATAATGTGCATCATCTTATGCTTTTAGAGAAGAAGGCTGCTAAAATTTGCTGTTTTCTCAGCTCACTGGTACGTACTTCAACAGTTTATTGCTGTGGTGAAAGATGTCACCTTTTCCATTATCATGTCCCTCTTGGATAGCATCTCAGGTTACTCATTTCAATTTCAATTAGGATAAAACATAGCTTGTAATACATATAGCTGGTAGTTAAAAGCATTTAGACTTACTAAATATGTCATATTTTCACAGCTATGTTTTCAATCTGTTTTCTCTACAATTAAAGAATTCTTTAGACTGAATTCTGAGAAGTATATTCAGGGCTGAACTGTTTCTTTCAGCACATCTTTGATCCATGAATGCTGTATAATCTGCTCATCTCAGAGATTGGTCAAAGACTTGAGACATGTTATGTTTTTGCGTCCATCTGGTCAATACTGACAGCTCATTTTGACTTGTCCTTTACAGTTATGTAAAGAAAAGGGAGCTCTATCCTCCTTCCCAATGAATCTGAGTGGTGATAAGTAACTGTATTATTTACTAGATCTAAGTGTACAAAATCTAAATAGTCTGATCACTCGTATAAGGGCAAATATGATAGAAGAACACAACAACTGAAATTGTAATTAAACATTTTTCAGTTAGGGTTTTTTTTTTTATTGACAATATTTGTTATACGGGTGAACAAGTAATAATGTTCTTTACATCATATTTTAACAAATGGCTTTACTATGGCTAAGTTGAAGTCTACTGCTTGAGCCATTTAAACATTACTTTTGGGAGCTAGAGGTCCAATGCAAGTCTTTGTTATTTCTGTGACTACTGATTCAAGTTCTAGTAGTCATTCTGTTTATTTAATTGTAGAATCGCAGACCTAGTGGGACCACTTCAATCCATTGGAAATGTGAACGTATTTTTTTAAATGATTGTTTTTTCAAGAGTTCCTTAAAACCAAAAGGCAATCTAAGTGGTCTAAAGTAAACATTAGTGCTTTAAACCGAACTAAACCAAGATACATTTAGGGTATCTATTAACTCTTCTCTCATATTAACAGTTCTCTTTTGAACCAGAAAAAAAAAAACAAACCCAAATATTTAGGTTCAGTAACGCTGAAGACATGAACTATTCAGCTGCATCAAATATGAACTGTAAAATAGGGCTAATAACGTAAAAAATCAATTTAAACTGCCTCTCTTCCTTCTGCTTTTATCTCTCTCTATATGAAGCCTTTCTGAGAGCTACAAATTAATGTTTATAATCAGGGATATTTTTATTAGTCATTTTTTTGTAGACCTTCCAGGATACTATGTCTTGTGACAGGGTTGCAGGGGGGGAAGTAGAACACATAGTAGAGTAAGGCTCAGTGAACATCCATAGAGAAAAGCTCACTGATCATACACAAATGTGTTAGACTGCAATAGGTGTGTGGAGAAGCTCTGAAATCTCTATCCTTGGAAATTCTCAATATTTGGCTGGGCAAAACATATCATTTTTTGTATAAGTCTAATTTGAGTTTAAAATTATTTCTAACTATGAATTAGGCCCTACTTTGTACTGGTGGGTTGAGGTAGAAGGCCTCCACAGATGCCTTTCAACCTGTATTTCTTTCTGTGATTCCATGAAGGTCATAATCCAAAGATACTTACTACCAGCCATTAAAGATAATTTGGTTAGTTGTTGTAACCCACTTTGCTACAAATCCTATCAATATTGGGTGAATATCAGTGTGCATATCCTCTTTCCAAGACTGCAGTTTGCATAAGCAAGATGCCTAGTTGCATTTTCATACTTTGAACCCTGTTTTTAATGGTTCTAAGAATACAATTGCTCTGTCTGTTTGTTTGTTTGTTTTCTTCTTCTTTTTGAAGGAGGTGGAAAATGGCAAAATAATCTTCCTTCAATTGAAAAAAAAAAAAAAAACAGAAGAAAATCATATGTGCTCACCGTGGAACCTTGCCATGGAATTTAGGGTTAATTTGCTGCATAACATGCATGTATCTTAACTAGCAGATAAGCATTGACTTAGCTCAAGATAGTCATTATATAGGAAATGTCTATTATCTATTCTGTAATATGATTTAATTATGATAAATTGCTTTAAGTGTAGGATTATTTGCATTTAATTGAACAATTAATCAGTGACATGGTTTAAATCTCAGAACAACAGTATGCCCTGTCTGAAGGATCAAGAGAGGAAGAGAAACACCTAACGCATATCGTGTCCTCAAATGGTTGCGCTGTACCAAGATATAAGTCAGATTTCATGGATGAGTTTCCGAAGAGCAACAAATGTATTTGTCCTAACTTCAGTCATCCTAGAATTTTACTTCTAGCAGTATGTCATGTCACTGGGATATGGTCTTTGGAGAAAATAAAACAAGTTTACCTTGTATCGTGTTACTCAAAAAGCACAGGTTGAAAATAAACTTATTAATAATTATATATATTTAATATATATATAATTGAATATGTTTAAGTGTTGTATACATATAGGTAATATATCTACATGTGTGTAGATAAACATACTTTCTCCCTGTCATTATGTCAGGTCCAAATTCTTCTATTATATTGCTGTAAAGGTGAAATGAAAATGAAAAACTATCAAAAGACATTCAAAGGTACTTAATGTATCAAGCAAGTCTGCCTTGCATTGAGAATCACAGTATGGCAGTAAGGGCAGTAAGTCTTGCTTTTGTAGAATTTATATTCAGTGGCAATTGAATGGAAGTCCTAATATTTGATCTAGATAGGAGAGAGATTAGGTGTTGTATTGTGGTATTACGACCAGCATGTCCTTATAACACAACTTATTTTTTTCTCCATGTTAATATCTGTGACTAAGGAAGGAGAGTCCATAAGGCCCTTGCTGCCAAGAGGAAATACTGCTCTGACGTTGCAAGGACATACTTGCATTTTATGACTAGCTCTCTCCATCTGTTCTGAAAAAATGCCTATTCATTTACAACATGTAAAAGTCCTCTTTTCTATTTCAACAAACGACTGTGAGGACATGCTATTCTGTCCTCTGTCAAACTTATAATCCTTTATACTCTTTCAAGAAGATAAAATTCTCTAACCATATCACTGGAAAGGAATAGGATATTAGAATGAAAGAATTATTCAATTTTCTTCATAATGACTAAGAAATCTAGGCTATGACTATTTTGCAGTAATACAGACTTTAATGATAGTAAACTTTCATCCATAATGACAAACATCTCATCTTAGGTATTTTCAAGTAAGATTTAATAAATTTAATAAATTATAGTAGTGTTTTCCTGTGATTGGTATTCATTAAAGGAGCTCATAATTTCTTAACTCCAGTCTGCTGAAAGTAATGAAATTAGATCAATAGAGTTATGTTTAATGGCTTGTGTTATGCAGCTCATCTAAAAGAGCTCTAAACGTACATTTTCATAAGGTCTGCATTACTCAACTCATTGACTATAGTGAGGTGATGAGCTAATGCTGTTATTTTTAGTTCCTGCAGGTTTTATCCTAGGCATGTTGGAGATAGAGAGCTAGGAGAAATGACTGTGCTGAATGTGGAAGTAGAATGCATTATGAATGATTTTAAATTCTGGTTTTGGGGAATGAGAGTTAGTCAGATCTGAGTAGTGTTGTAACTGCAATTTCCTCATTTTAAGGACTCCACTTAATAGGCTTGGGAATGCTGCCCATGTTCACATTTTCACAGAATATGTCAATTGGCAGAAGGAATAAAGAAATTGCCCTGCTGGACTGGCTCTGTATGCTGTCCTGTATCTACCATGGCCAGCACTAGGAGAACATGCAAAGAAATGCTTGGGAAGCAGTTGGAGGTCACATGTAGGTCTCAGCATAATCTCTGATCCCACAGTTTAAGACTACAAAAATGAAGTTTTTTTCCTTTGTTATAAACACTGCTATACACATTTGCTATACACATTGACCGTTATAACTCTGATAACCCTTAGGATTGCAAGGAGTTAGAATGGAAGCCCATGTTACCATCTCATTTTGCTTATTTCCTTTCTAAGTAAACACCAGTATTTTCAGACTCCCTCTGTTTTCTTTTCTCTTTTATTCTCTTTCACTCTACTTGGAGACCCTGTGAATCTGCAGTGCTTTTCTTGAGACAATGTTTAGGATCAGGTGCACAACCAGTGCAGGAGGAGGTCACTTCTGTCAAATCTCATGGCCTTCTAATATATGTGGTGGTTTTATCCAGCCCTTTCCCATGCAAGTTGCCAGTTGATCAATTTTCATGAAAACAAATATACGTTAAACAGAAGCTTACCTTTTCTTTTTTCCCTTGCCATGAAGTCATTACTGACTTTATTAACATGGGACTGTGAGAATACCATCATCCAATTCAATTAATATTCCGTATATTTCCCCACCACCTTCTCTATGTTTCATTAATTGTAACTGTTTCCAAAATGTAAAACTCTTCTAGTTTTTATTTTAATCTCAGTGTCATGGAGCAATAGTGAATTCAGCATGATGCTTTGGATTTCAATATGCAAGGTACTGTGCAGAAAAATTGGAAAATTCTAACATCATAAAAATAATCAGTGGTATTTTTTATGTTGTTGTTGTTCAGAGGAGATTGTGTCTGGTCCAAAGCAAGCCTTTTTCACTGATGTTTCTTTACTCTTGCTATCCTTGTGTTTGTAAAGATGTTTTCAATTTATATGAAGAAACTGGTCAAGAGCTTCTTGAAGAATCTTGTTGGCTCAGGTCCAGAGTGCTCTAAATAATTGGAAAAGTAAGTATGGGGACCTGCAGAATATTTTCTAGGTCACAAAGGATAGTTAGACAACTAACTCCCAGTACAAATCAATCAATTGCAATCCGTGCCACTTAAAAATCACTGCAATCTGTGCCACTTAAAAATCCCATAGCTATGTAACTTTATGCAGTCTGAAAAGTCTGAAAAAATAATCAAAAAATAAACAGAGAGCTGGAGATGTTGATTATGTCAAGATGTAAGACTCACAATTACAATGCAGGAAATGGCAGCAGATTATGAAAGATCTTTGGCCTGAAATGATGTAGCAAAAATCTGGTTAAAGAGGCTTATTAACAAGTGCCTGGAATTCTACAGGCTTGCCATGTTATCATATGTGAAACATTTTCATCAGATGAGAGCAAGCAAGTGTAAGACAACAACTTTGATTTTTCGTTTGGTAAGCACTGGCAAATAAATGTCAGTTTGAATTTATTTATCTGGTGCTCCATAGCAACAACCCAGCAAAAGCATTTTTTTGAGGTGTGTCTGTAAAGGATAGTAGGGCTTACTAGCAATGCCTGGTCTTGTGCTAGCCTGTGCCTGTACGTAAATGCTGTATGGTGCACAAAGGTGAGGAATGTTTGTTGTTGTCTTGACTGTGCTATATTCAAGTGGGCATGGCCTTGCTTCCAGGTTATTAAAAGAAGAACATAAATTCAGAGAGAACATTTGGACACAGCTCTGGTTCCAGTGCTACCCAGGTCTCCTTGCCGCATCTGTGCTCTCAGCATCCCAACTGCATGGTATAAATGCCCAAAGTATAGGTAAGATGTATATGTTTCTCCTTTAGTTCATTAGTGTGATTGCCAACATATATATATACATGTATATATATATTTTTTTTCCACCAAAATTGCTTATTTGATTCAACTCTATTCTAGTCTGCTCTTACATCCATATCCAATTACATATGTTCATAATAACTTGCATAAGAAATCCACATATGTTTTAGTGGTATTGAAATCGACTTTATTTCACTTCTGTGATCCATAAATTTGGATGGAAGCTGAACTGACATTAAAATATGACAGAATCAATCAATTCTTTTATCGCATTCTAACATACAAACAAAAATTTCCTGTATGTTATGTTAGTATGATTTTTTAATATTATTATAACTTTAATAATTAAGCATTTTTTTTGCCTAGTTCTTTCATTATATAAGAGGAACTGAAATAGAAACTTAGCCAAAAAATTATAATTTCAGAAAATGTTTAATACAATATTATATTAAAAAGAATTAATAGGTCAGTAAAGCCTTAGATGGATGTCCTTGCTTATATGACAAATGTTGCAAAGCTGTTTTCAATGAGTTGACACACTATTTATAATTTATTAATAATGTTTTCATAATTGTTAGCAGCGCAGCTGTGTTGTTTGGGCACTCAGACATCCTGACAGTATATGGTCCCTTCTGTATAAGTATGATGTAAAGAAAATGATCTCTGTCTCTAAATCTCTGTCTCTAAATAATCTTAGCAAGCAAAGCAGAAAAGAATAGTAGAAAATAAACATTGCTATAGGGAAAGGATGTGACTTATCTATGGTCCCTTCAGACATGAGGAAGCTGAAAATAGAAGACAAGTCTCCCGAGTCTCAGACATCTGAGCCTCAGTTTAGTGGTTTCTTTGTTAGCCTAATCTGTCACTCACATACTCCTTGAACCCACCTAATTGTAATCTGCACCAACCAAAATTTAACAGTTACATTTTAAAGGCTATTTTTAAGACCTGGTTGATATCTCAGTATTCACAGGCCTGTGGTGGTAAGAAAACACCAACACAGTGTCGCTGGAAACAAGTTTTTCAGAGGTCAAATAGATATATGCTGATACTGATTTACTTGTGACGTTAGTGAACTTCATGTTAAGTGTGTACTTCCAATTGGTTTACAGATCTACTCTGATCATATCCTGTGGGACAGGGTGCTGCTCTGTTGGTAGTGCTGGCCTCAAAGTTTCTTATGGATGTTCATTACTGCAATTATATCTGCTTTGTTTTAAGTGAGGAAGCCATAGAATTTCCATGTCTTTCTAGGCTGGACGAGGCCCAAGGAGAATTTTAGCTGGGCAGCCAAAGAGATTTGCCTAAAAACTGACCACAGATTAAGGGACTGATCAGTCAGTCAGTTACAGTGGTCTTCCTGAAAATGATCAGGAATGTAAAATTAAAGGAACAAGAGAAACTGAGTGTAGTTCTGGGTGAGAGTGCTATGGGAGAGGGGAAAGAACGTTTCTTGAGCAGGTAATTTGCTGGAAAGACAGACTGGAAAATGAGTGAGTGGGAAACACATCACCATGGAATTGTAGGGGGTAGAAGGGACCTTTAGAGAACATTGGCTCCAAACCCCCTGCCAAAGCAGGCTCTTAGACCTCCAGTACATTTTCTTATTGATTTCTGATTTTCTGTTTTTTTTTTGTTTTTTTTTTTAATGTTCTTTGTATTCATTTGTTATGAAAGGGATGATTCAGGTACTACATTTCTTTTTCAAATGGAAACAAGATGGCTTGGATATCAGCTAAAATTTGGAGTTTTTGTCATTGGTGTAATGACAAAAAAAAAAATCAAAGGATTTTAAAACATGGGAGCTGAAGGACACTTTCACATGAGGAAAGGACAAAATAAATAAACAAACAAATAAATAAATAAAAGTGAGTTGAAGACCTCTGAAAAAATGACTGCAAATCCCAGTATTGAAGTATCACTGATCGGGATGATGGACAGCATCCCTGGGAACTCAGCGTGCTGGGAAAATTCCAGCAGAGCCTTACAGAGATAAGGAGCCTTTCAGAAAGGAAATTGCACAAGGACTGGGCTTCTTCTTCTTCTTTTTTTTTTTTTAATTTATATTTGTCCTTAGCACACAGAGCGTGTTACAACACGTAGTTTTTATTAAGCTGTATCTTAAAAGAAACACTGAATGCATTTTCAGTAAAGGAAACATTACTGTAAGATGTTTTGTTTGTGTTGTGACACAGCAGAGGGGTAGCTGGCATTACAAAGCACTGTCTGTGTGGTGTGGGTGTGCTGAATGAAAGCCTGTACTGAATTTGGTGCAAGGAAAATGAATCCCTGGTTAACAGGAACTGATAAAAGCATGGGGAAATCATAAAGGTAATACCAACATCTCCCTTTTGGAGAATAGCATTGTATGTAAAACGTGGCTGCCAGCTCGGAGGAACCGTGGCATAGCTTCCGCAGACACAAGTGCTGCAAATGCTGCCATTATTAATTGGATTTCTCCCAGGGAAGTTGTTCCGTCCCTCATTCACCTGGTTACAATCCAGCTGATGCAGCAGTCTCCATGGCAACAGCTGCTTCAACACTTGAACCTAGACAGATATCGGTGGGTACAGCCCTCCCCAATCCCGCTGCCGACGTGCGGAACCGTTCCCCGTCACGAGAGAACTGCTGTGGGTGGGAACTGCGGGACCCGACGTTGGCCGCGATGCGGGAGCGGCTCTGCGGGGCGAGGCTGACACCTGGCGGCCGCGTCTGCGCCGGCCTCGTCCGAAACGGGCGGCGCTGATCCCCGAAGCAGAGCATCTCGGGCTGGTTGGGGTCTCCCCCTCCAGACCCTTCGCCGTCTTTGTACCCTTCCTTTGGCCACTCTCTGGTAGTTTTATGTCCTCTCTGTGCTAGAGTGCCCCAAACTGCACTCAGTACTTTTCCTGCACGCTGTCATTATTCTATGGAGCTCATGGCTGATGCTGCACAATACAAATACATCATTAGAAAAGCAAATGTGCTCTGAATTGGAGCTTTCATTTATAACTTTCCAGATTGCTCATTCATAAAGTTTGAACAATAGGAAAAAATCAGTGGTGAACGCTGGCCGGTTAGGCAGGCTGGTGGACTCTTGATTTCTGGGTGAATCAAGCTTTTTACATTTCTTTAAAAATAAACTTTGCAACTTTGCAGGATTTTTTTTTTTTTTATCTTTTATTTTTTGAGGCAGAGAATGAATATGTAACAAATAATCTTTCCTAGGCAGAGCCTATCTGAAGCTTATAGCTTATAAGCATCATGCATATGACCAGTGCTTAAAAATACCATAAATAAATCCAGTGAGAGGATGCATGTAAATCCTCCACGCTATCTATTCTCCAGGCCCTTGCAAGGGCACAGTGAAATCGTGGGGGAGCTGCAGGTGCACTGCAACGCGGGTAATTCCTGAAAGCCTTGTGCCTGTCAGCTCCCAAGGGCAGATGGAACATCTCAGAGCCATGGAAAGGATTTCTCCAATGACAAGAGGTTTGTGTGCCTCCTTTGTGGGGGTACAGCATAAACTCCCTCTATTTAGTTTAGTAGCTGATGGGAGAGAGAGTGGAGCTTTAGCTGCCCTCCCTTCTGCTCCATTTTCCTTTGAAAAGTGTTCTGCTGCTGGCATTATTAACTCTGAAACTCCCTATACAGCTGTGGGCTGCAAGGACTGGCTCTCCTATGCAACCACAGAAGAGGCACAAAGGTTTCCTTGTGACCACTCACTCTTTTTGTGTCCCCACAAAAGCCTGCTCACAATGTAGTATGCTGTTAATAGCTAAAGCACAAGATGTGGTAATGTAAATGAAGCCTGAGCAGCTGAAGCGAAGGTTTCGGGGAGACTGGGGTCTAAATGACTGTGCTTTATCTTCCTTATTGAGTCACTGCCACATGACTGTTTTGGCTTAATCCCTTCATAGCACTTTATGCAGAGGCAATCCGTTCAGATGTTTAAACACATATTCATTATATGCTGTATGTGCTCAGATGTCCCTGCATGTGAATATGGCTTTGTTACTACTCTGTCTTCAAGTATATATTTCACCTGCCTGTGTGATTACCAAGGAATTTTGGCCAAGTTTTGGCTTTGTTGCAGGACTGTACCTCATCTGAACTAACATTATGTTCTTTTTCATTAACATGTACAAAAATGAACTTTTTTTTTTTGTTGTTGTTTACTAAGGGGTTATTAAAATTTGCAAAATATCAGCATGAAAGCCAAGGAACTGAGCATCACTGAGGCTATGTGTGCAGTAGAGGTCCAAAGAGCTTTGGGTTTTTCAAAGAAAGGAGAACTGGGGGCCCCTGAGAAGTGTACGCATGCCATGAATGTCCCTTCTGTTTGTCAGCTCTGCAGCAGTGTCAAAGAAGCTCCTATCTGTGACAGGCAGACCTGACAGACAGCATTGTTCATTCATTTTTTATTCAATATAAGGGTCACAGATCCCAGTGTCAGGATAAAGTAAGACTAAGTAAGTGGTCTGATTGATCCTTCACTTCTATGACATGGCAGTCTGGGATGCAGGTACTAGATATAATTCAGATTTTGCAAGCATGGGATAATGACTCTGAGATGAAGGAGAAAGATAGGAATTTTTTGCTGGGGTGGAGGCAAGCCACAGTGAGGATTTAAATCTATTTCTACATACAAAATATTTGGCCTGCTTAAAGTTCCTAAATTTTGTTTCTATTTTCTATGACATCTTGCCAAGGTGAGGGAACAGTAGTGATACAAACTGATGCCACACAACCTGTGAAAAAAAATGAAGGTAAGAAGAAATCTGATCTTCCTGACACCGTGCAAAAATCCTGTTAAATTCATCATCAGCCACTGCAGAACTGTGCTGTTACAGAACAACTGACAACCTCTTCACTCTGGTTCTTTTATTCTGGGAAATAATTTCTGTTCTTTGCCTGATACATTATGCTAAATTGGGTGTCTGTGGCTTCTAAAGTCATGAGCTACTGGACAGAAGCAAAAGGAATGAAAACGGGCTGTAGTATGTTATTACTGTTTCAGGGATGTGGGTGTGTGAGTCTAACATGGTCTCACATCACTGAAATTGTAGTTCTCAATTCAAGGAGCCATATACAACAATGAATAAATGTAGTGGACAGCATTTTCCTCACCAGCCAAAGAAGACACCCTAAGTGTCATTAACTTACAGTGGAAACTTGTCCTCTAAAATGCACAGCTGCCCCTGATCCTCCCTCTTCTTCTTCCCCCTGTACTGCAAAGGGAATTTTGTAACAGATGTTTTCTGAAAAAGCTGTGTATAACTAAGCATAAAGCTGGAGAGTTACTCTTGACACACAGAAGCAAATGAGAGTTCTCTAGTACCAAGTTTCTGTTGCCCTCCTTCCACCCAAAGACACTTGAGAATCAGGCTAGAGCCGTTAGACATAAAACTTCTAAGAGAGTCAGTCAACACACATTTTCTTCATTGGTTCATAGTGAATGGTTTTGAATTGTCTTGTTGTCACAGAGCAGCTCACAGTTGTATATTTCAGTTTCCATCTCAGAAGAACTTGTGTTTCCTTAGAGAAGGATATTTTGAAACAAGCATTCAAAATACATATACAATCAGCTACTAATGATAAAGTCACAGTGAAGTTATTGCCTTGGCAGAGTGGCTGAGATTTGAAGGCACTTTTGGAAACTGTGTTGCCCGAGTTCTTCCTCAAGAAATAGTCAGCAGGAGGAGGTTGCTCAGTCCCTGTCCAAGTGGATTTTGAGTAACTCCATGCATGGAGTTGGATTTTACTGATTTGGATAGCCTGTGACAGTGTTTGAGGACCCTCACCTTAAGAAAGGTTTTCCTTCTGTTGAGGTGGAATTTCTTGTATTTGAATTTGTGCCACTTGCCTTTTGTCCTGTCACTGGGCACCACTGAGATGAGTGTGACTCTGACTAAGCATACTCTTCAGGTCTTGATGGACATTGATGAGATCCCCTTGATCCTTCTCTTCTCCGGGCTGAGCAGCTCCATCAGAGTAAAGAAGGCAGAGTGAGAACTCTGCATCTGAAGTCAGTTCTGCAAATGGCATCTTTGAGAAAATTGGAGTGAAATTCTGTTCTGTGTCTCTAGAGTAGAAGCACAAAGGTTGTGACCCAGTAGGAAGATAGGTTAAAGTAACTTCGAGATACTTTTGTGCTCCTTTAACCTTGGATTGCCCTGGGGTCTGGGGAAAGCTCTGGCATAATCTATTCAGCTAAAATTGTGGCTCCTCTGCAGTGTCCTAAGGGGATGTGGAATAGGATTGCATGAAATAGAAATGTCATGGCTGAAATAGCCGTAATGCCGTTGCTCTTGTCCCCACTCCAAACTGTAGCATGCTTGTTATACTAGACCTTGAGAAAGAATGTTAGGAACAAGGCTTTTTGCTTTTTTTAGTGCTTCTACTAAGGAAATCTGACATGTTTTGAGGGATTTTTAGGTCCCCTTTATACTTCTGTATTGCTTCTTCATGGATAACAGTGAAGACGAGTCTTTTCTGTTAAATCCCTCTAAATCTCAGGTATAAGATGCTTTTCTTATTACTTGTCCCTAAGTAGTAAGCTTTTTAGATTTGATTTGTGTTTTATTCCATGTGTTGACCCTGGCTGAGAGGAGTCTAGAGTTTTCTCTGAGTATGTCTAACAATGCTGGAAAGTAAATGATTAGGACAAAACAGAATGCTTGACTTTGTGTTAGGTCTTATTACTTTTCAGTAGTGAAAAGTGCGGGAAGGCAAGGGGAGGCAGAAAATGACTCACTTTAACTATGGTGCCTTCCGTTTGTGAGGACATCATTCAGAAACATCACCACAATGCAATGCAAGTCCAGACATCTAGAAACTTCCTCTTAAGAACTCTCTGTTCAGCAACTGCCATTGTTGAACGATAATGCTTTCCTTCTCATGTTGGAATTGCATCTCTCTGTCCTGGTAATTTTGACGCAGTTTGTCTTGGCAGCTGCTAAATTAAAGGCATGCTTGGAGAATTACAAAGTCTTTGATATTCTTCTGCTTGGGATACTTTTTTGTCTGTTTGCTAAATAAGTATTCCTTAAATTGGTTCTTTTAAAACAAAACAAAACAACAATAAAGGCCTCTAAACACTGTTAAGGTACCTTTCAGTACCTAGGGTCTGCTTGTATAACAATTAACTAATGATCAGTGTACAAGTAGTGAGAAAATCAGGACTTGCTTTGGTTAGGTGATGTGTCTGTTTCTCCACACTTTCAAATAATAATAAATCTGCCCTCTTAAATTTTCTACTTTCACATAGTTATTCAGTATTTGTCAATATTCCCATTGTTATTCAAATCATATGATCTATTCCTGTACTCATGCAGCAGTTAAAATTGTGATTGCTGGATTATGGCAGTCTTTATCATCATAACTGAATTTTTTACTTTGAATTAACTCTAAAACTTTAATGCTCCATTAATGTACGATACATTGGATATAAGACAGATGATGAGATTTGAATGAGCTCATATCTCTTGATCTTTTTATCTCCATGCATATGCATGGAATGGAAATATGGTTTTGAGGGCAACAAAAGTTGGAAGGATAATGGAGAGTAGAAGAGTATTTGAAACCACTGAGTTAAATACTGCGGAAGGAATGTGTATATAAATGATGGCATCCTTGATATCCAATGGGGCATTGACAGCAAAAGAGAAACAATTGGTATTGCAACAACTTCGGAGCTGAGATTGTGAAAATTTTGTTCATTTTTGGTTTATTAAAACGAAATCATTTCCATGTGACACTCCAGATATGTCTTTGTTCTCTGTGAAGGAATTCTGTCTTCCCTGAAGATGGAGGCAAAATTCAAGAGGTAAGTTGGTATCTATGTGAACTAAGACAATCATTTTTTATTGTTATTGTTTGTTTTTAACCTGACAAATTCTGGAATGAATGAAACCTTCCAAATACTGGTAAAAATACTTCTGCTCTTCAAATCAGAGATGACAAGTGCTATCTCATCTCTCCATGATGTTTATGAGCTACATCAAAAAATGATCAAGCTATGATTATATTGTGTGTCTGAAAAACTGTCAGAATTAGTATACAGAAAAATAAGATTCTCTTGCATCTTTTCTTGCTAGGATTTTTCACTAGCCTGTAACAAATCTGAAAGCCAACTTTACCTGTTTTCTTGCTCTTCTCTCAGATTTCACGTTTTAGCTTTTGTACCTTTTCATAGGATGAAATCAAGAGACCTTCCTTCACTTCAGCTAGGTCCTTGTCCCCAGTGAGCAGTGACTAGACTGAATTTAGTGACTACATAGATTACTTTATCAAAGGGAGCAGTAAGAATGGAGTAGTTAGGGAAAAAGGTTTTAAAACAAGTTTATACAATTGTCTCCATGAAATAATGTTTCCTGCTCTTAAAGGCAGGCAGATCTGCCTTCTTCAACCCCCTTCTTGCTTTAAGTATCTACTTAAACATACCTCTGCATTTCTGGCTATCTTCTCTTGGTATTGAGCTGCTAAATTTTTATGCATTCAGAACTACTTTATCTCCTCAGTGCATGGAGGACAATTTGTTGGCTCCCTGGCAGGCTGAGACTGTCCTCCTAGGGCTAATGAACTTCCCATTGCTCAAGTGTTTACCAAGCAGGGTCTTATCGTGTTATTGATTCTTTACCTTGTTGTTCAAACATCTTACTGTGTATATAATATAAGTATCTGGTGTTTAATGTTCATATTAAATAGGAATGAATTGGGTTAGTATTTACAATTTATGCAGTGCATTGCTAATTTGGTCGATACGAGTCATTCAGGTAAACCAGATTTCCATGAAAGATCGGGCTTACTCACCCCTGTAGTGTACCAAATTTTTACAAGACACGCTTTAAGAGTCTATGTTAAAATTTGAGGAGTAAAGATGTCTCTTTCTTATTTAATCTGTCCTCTCCTGGTGAACTGATGTGTAGTGCACAGTTGACAGACCTCTGAGCAATTGCTTCAGTGTTCTCACTCTGATTTTTTGGGAGCTTTGCTCAGTGATATTAGGACAGCCTTGATTTCCAGTTTATTCTTTTGGGGTTTTCTATTGAGCTCATGACCAAAGAAACAGAGTGACATGCAGTCGAGCACGGAGCAGCACAATGAACAGCTGGTGTGTGTTTGTTCTCTCATCCTCTCCTTGGGGGAACGAGTGTGCACTGCAGAATGTTTTCCTTTGGAATTATTTTTAATACTGTGCTAATAAGAAACAAGCAAGGGTAAAAGAATGTGTTTTGTGTTCAGAGTTTGAGCAGTGATACTGGTTATGTCCTCATTTTCTTGCTTACCCCAAACATGAATAAGCCTCCAGGAAATACCTGTCTACTTCACAGACAGACTTTGCTCTTTATGGAGAATATGTCATGGATATTGTCTCTTTGATACTTCAGGGAGAAAAGGCTGACCATTTATATATTTAGTTTTAGTAGAGCAATCTGAAGGAAAGCTTAAAAAAAAAAAAAGAAAGTATTTATGTATCTCCAGATCCATAGATTGTTATTTTTCCAAGGAAAGTTTGTGTTTCTAAATACAGAGGAGTAACACTGCTATTTCAATGAAGCTAATGGCAGTTTTGCTTCCCCACGGTACAGTCTCTGCTTCTGGAACAAAATGAAAATTGGACAGGAAACAGCAGTGAGAACTGTTCCATTGGAAATCAGCTTTGCAACGGCTCATTACATACTGTCCATAGCACCCTCTTTGGGGAAGTAGAAATGGACTACAAAGAGATTACTCTCATATTATTCTCAGATACTTTATCAAACAATGTTTCCTAAACTAAAACATTCCTAAATCTTGTGGTATTTAATTAAGAAAAAAAAAAAATGATTCAACTGTCCCTATTTGTATCGCTGTAGCAATACAAGCTGAAATGGTGTTTGGGGCTTGCTAGTGCCAGTTCCTTCCCACTATACTCAAGTCATGGGCCTTTGCTATGGACTCTGCATACCCCCGAGGGCAGGGTCTGGTGCCTCTGGCAATGCTAGTTTAGCTCTATGGATGAGTCTGTGATGAGTCAGAATAATACAGTGGATGTTTCTCTGTGTTTATGCTTCCATAGGTATTGGAGTGCACCGGAGGATTGCTTAGTCTACAGCAACAGCATGCAACACTGAGCAAATGATGTCCAGGTGTCTCTCCTTGCACCATCGAGACTGCGGGGATATTGGGGCCATGTATGAGGAGCAGTCCCTCTACTGCTGCCAGTGCTTCACAGCCCAACACCTTCCTACATCTGTAGGCAAATCTGTGCCACCTGGGAGAAGCTATGCTGCTGCAGTTGTGCTGCTGTCACTGACAGTGATGGGTCACATATGCCTACCTGTGCTGCAGTCATGTCTCCTTGCTAACTTATCCCTCAAGACTTTAGTTTTCTCAGTATTCCCATTTCAGCAGAGAGCAGTTTGCACTTGGCGTGCAGCACTGGGCCAGCACAGCCTGGCTTAGTTTTACTGCTTCATAGTGGATATGCTTGTAAACTGATCTTTTTATTCTAGAAGGTTAATAATGATTTTTTCTGGAGTGAAATTTTATCCATAGCAATATAATTACAGTGAAATAGCTGAGAGTAACTTTCCAAGGCAGCAGTTCCCAGGCATTCTCTGAAAATGGGAGAAGGTTGATTTCTGACAATCTGCTTTTGATTACAGAAAATTGTTAAGTTCTAGTTTCACCCTCAAACATTTATCTCTCTGCTGCCTTGTTTTGGAAGATGAAGCTTCACAGGAATTGAACAGTGGGTCTTATTGATATAATCTCTATTTTACCTAGCAGGTCATTTACCCCCTTCCTCTCTGTCTGCCTCCCTTCTTTTCCTTTCCTTGCTGCTGCTGGCAAGCTAATTAGGCTGCTCCCACAAGAAAAAATCATCCAAGGCCATAACAACCGTATCAGATGGAAGGTAGGATAAAACTCTCCACAGTATAGCCTTTTAAGTGCCTCTCAGCTTCTCATAATGTTTCTCTACCATTTTTTTTCAATTCCTTACTTTATAAGAAAAATTCTCTCATCCTATGTTCTGTGCAAGCATTAAGTAAATTTACAAAAGAAATTATGATGTGTTTTTCCTGAAATGTGCTCCTTTACTTCCTTTTATCCTTCTTTCATTTATACATTGTAGGTGCAGAATCTCAAGCTTTGTCCAACAAAAACACATTGTATGTTTCTATATCTTTCCTATTGTAAATCCTTAACCTTCTACTAGACTAATATATTAAAATTCTTCAGACACAGAGTAGCAATGTTCATAACCTCCAGTTCATTATCTTAATTAGATCTGTCTTATATTATCCCGCAGTTTAGTCTCATTACTTTAAAGGTGATCAGCCTTAGAAGGGAATGTGAGTAGAATTCAGTGAATTCTATTGTGGCAACATTTCTGTCAGATCTGGCTTTGGATCTTTCAGGTGCAATAATGATAATGCTGCTGGTGCAGTTAATTAAAAATTGCATTTGAATGGTATGAATATTCATTTTGGGGAATGAACACAGGATTAACTCAGAGGGGTAAAATGTCTGCAATGGCCCAAGGATGTGAAGTGAACCTGGATCACATCAAAACACAAATGAATCATTTAAAATGATGGAAATTCAAAATCCTCCCACCCTGGAAACTATTAGAAGAGTAATGCCCAGGTTGAGCCTGTCTCTTAATGTGACAACAGACATTAATGCTCAACCTTCAGTAACAAATTGTATGACATATATTTGACACACAGCTCTACCCAGGAGCTAATACCTGGTGCTAAATCTTTGCTAAATAATTAAGAAAGGCTAGTGGCTTTTTAAAATTCTTAGGTTAAAGTGTTACAGTTATATCTGTAAGATCCAGGTTACTTTTAATAGCTTTCTGTGAACGATCAAAATTGGTTTCGCAGAAAGTGATTGTGACATGCAGGATGCTGCTGGGGAGGGTACAGACAAGAACTGCTGAGACCTGTGATAATGAGGCACTCTGTACCCAAACTGTCTCTCTGGCAAAATCCAGACTTTAATATTCCAGGCAAGGATGTTAAAAATGTATCTCTTCTTTGTCTTGTGAATAACACCACTGAAAATATCAAAGTGCTGCTTCTTTTTTGCCCAAATTTATTTGTTGTCATTTTTCCCGAACAAAGGAAACATCAAATAATGAACAGCTTTTGTAAAGCTTATCTAGTACTGCAGGATGCTTAAAAAAAATGAGACTACAAACTAGAGATAAAGCCTCTTTGGTGTAGGAACGTTGTGTGAAGTTTAATGGGCATTTGCCAGAGAATATTTTGCTGGCTGTTAGCTAGTTGCCAAGGGATTCGCGGGATGCATGTTCTAGAATAAAATGCTCTGTGAATAAAAATGGGGTCAGTTAAGGTAATTTGCATGGTGCTTTTGTCTGGAGCATCTGGGAGGTCCAGGCTCGCTGTGCAGTCAGAGATAGTGCAGTGATGTGTGTCCTCTCCTCCCTTGCCCTGAGTGTAAGTCCTTCTTATCTGAGACACTTCTAGTTTGAAGCCTTCACTTGATGGCCACCTGGGAGAGTCCAAATCCACTCATCACTTATCCCATGCAATTCAGAATCTTGTCTTATTTCTCCACGAGAGAAGCAGTAGCATTGTGTCTCAGCAGCCCAATCTGTATCACTGAATAAAGGACATGGGGGCTTTTCACAGGAACAATCCCTTGCTCCTGAATAGTTAGGACAAATAAGAGTAGAAGTGTTCCATGGACTTACATATTTTCTTATTAATCCCAATGAGATTTTGTCAGCCTTATTGCAGAAACATAGATTGTGTTTTGGGTCAGATTATTTATACAGGGGGGTTTTCCACCTAAATAGTTTAATTATGACCAGGTCAGGTAGGAAAAGGGAGCTCTGCCCTACTGCTAGCAGTTGTTTATATATAAAAGGGAATCTTTTTGTTAGTCCCCTATGGATCTTTTAGAATTGATGTATAACTTGAAAATAGTTTCTTAATTGTAAATAAAGACAAGATTAAAAAGTATCAAAAAGCTATTATCATTATTTATTTTTCTTTTTTACTAGCAGTATTATTTATTTATTTATATATTTTATTTATAGCATACACAAAAGCTGGAAATTTCTTGGTTGACTTGTGGGGAGCATTTACATTTCCTAATCATAGTATGTGTGTCTAGTGACACTGAAGATGTTGAAGATAGAGTATGTGTACCTGGTGTTTCTGATATTGGTCCACAGCTCCCCTAAAGCTACAGCTAGTTGATTCACTCTGGGTTGTCTTTGACATCTTAGTCCTTATCCAGAGAAATTCTCTGGCTGTAGGGACACTTGAACTCTTTCTGAAATCACATTCCTTCAGTGTCTAAATACTAACAGAAAACCACTTGAAATTTCTAGTGTAGTGCATAGCACATTAGTGCAAATGTATGCCCCATGCAAACTCTGCTGAATAGAGTAACACGAGGGCTTAATTTGCTCTGCTAATTAGACTTGAGAAGGAAATTGTGGCCATACAGCAGGTGTGGGAGGAAAGAATGAACAAATGCTTTTCATCCTTGTTTAACTATCTAGCAACTATTGCCTGTATATTTTTGTTGTTCCATAAAAGTTATCCTGCAAGTGAATCTGCTTATTGAGGAACTGCTGTTTTCTTTCCTCCCTGTGGTTTCACCTGCTGTGAAGGCCAGGTTTGAGGTGATAGAATGCCTGGCCTTACATTAGTGCCAACTGTTTTTCTTAGGTTTTCTTTGGAAAACGAATCACATTAATTTATTCATGGAATGTCACGGCGCTCAGTTCTGAGGAGGGGCATGTGCTTGTTTTTTGTACCCTGCTTCTGTTTTGTGTACTCTTTTGGAGCCCATGTGTCTACTGCCTGATAGTTAATCCCACTGATAGTGTGATTTAATAAGAGGGAAGAATGATATGGCTGCATCCTGCCCATTATGCCCTTAGGAAGGAGATTTTTATTCGCTGTCAGATGTCACTGATGGAGCATTTGGCTTCCTTTCATCAAGTGACAATTGCAGTTTTAAGAGTACAGTATAGAGTGCCACTTTAAAGCCAAACGTCTCAATTCATGAGTGAGGGAAGGATAAAGTTGTGCAGCTGGAGGATGTTATTTCTTCTCAGCAGCTGTCATTGAAAAGGCATGGGAATGCTCTAGATGTCAGGTGTCATAAATGCTCCATCCAGGGTTTGTCACGTGCTGGGTAATACAATGTGAAGTGTTGAAAAGAAGTTTCTGTATACATTGAAAATCTTCTCTAGGCAAGCTTGCTCTGAAATTTGCTGTACTGATGTTTAGGAAGTCAGAAATTAATATAAGTGAGATCAGTGGCAAATGCTGTATGCTTTACCAGAGCTGTGGAGGCTTTTTATGTCACGCAAATCAAGATGTACAACTTTATGAATGTCCATGAAAACTCCTCTACTCCACTCTACAACTTGATAAATCCTTGGATGTACCTACACAGTGTTACGTGCTCTTTCAAAGGACAGTATGCAGCTGGGGGCCATGAATTAAAATGGGGAAAACAGTATTCCAGTAGAACATAACTTTACACTAGGAAGGTGTTATACTGCGTGCCCCATGTACACTCTACTGGCATTTCTCAACATTTTGCATATATTCCTCTTCCCCCTTATTTCACAAACCTCTCCACTACGATAGGAGAACAGCTGAACCCATGAAGAGCATCCAGGTCTTTTAACTTGCTTTTCATTTAATATTTTTCCTGTCCTTCAAGAATTCATGCAATGTGATCCGTGCTTGACAGCCACTGTACTATCCACATATAGATGCACTGATTTCAGTCAATGACGAAAAATATGAACTTATCATTTTTTAGGTCCAATGTCTGGTGACAGCTGGGGCTAGAAAGGGCAAGATTTGAATCTTATTTAGTGATTTCTTTGGCCTTGGACTCTGGTGTAAACATACATGTCTTACTCCTTTTCTGTTGGCAGTGGCTGGCTTTCTCTGTCAGCTATTGAAATCAGAGCATCTTTTCCTATTCCAGTTGGCATTTGCCAAAGCTACATGAAACACAAATGGATATACAGAAGAATGCTTTCATTTGTAGTTATGTCAAATGGAGACACTAGAAACATAAGGATGTTTTTTGATGCAGGGACCACCAGGCAGTGAGTGCTGGAATTTTGCTCAAGGGAAGCAAGCCAGATGGGAAGAGAAAAAAATCCCCAGCTTTCAAGTGTCACATCATCACAGGTGAGTCTAAAGAATGAGAAGTGACATATTCTTGTCCATTAGTGCCTCTGCTCATAGAATCCTTTCATGACATATGCTTTTAATTTGATCAATTTTTAGATTAAAATATGAAAAGCTTAGTGTGACACTTGGTGTGCCTCCCTATACTGAGTTCATATCAGGTTCTATGAGGTCAAGATTGCTGGGCACCACCACAATCTCCCTTCTGTTCTCACAAGCATAGGAGATTTAAAGTGCCAACAAGATCAAGACGGACACAGAGAGTGAGCTATGGAACTACTACTGACATTTTTCTCATTTTGTATTGCAGACAATATGCCCATGAGTGTTGTGGATAACTGGAATAATCCTCTGTATCGAAGTCTCCTAAGGAAAAAGGATTTCAGTTGATACTCTTACAGTTGCCTTGGTTTAGAGTAGAGATGAATTCAGGACTGTAGATTTTATGCTAATGATCTTTGTACTCCAGTCAATGCAGAAGAAACAGATTGGATTATCATGAGAAAAGCTCAATTGGTTTGATTTACCTGAAGTGATACTCATTGTTTTTTCAGAATTAGACTGATGAAAAGGAAGGCTGGTTGGACAAACCTCTTTTCAAATTCTATGGCTTCTGATCTTTCCAGAAATGTGTCAAAATAAACTTGAAAAAAAATGCTTTTAACTACTAAAATGACTTTGGCTATATCATGTCATTATGAAGCAGTCACAGTGATAGGCCTTCAAAATTTTTCTTATTGCTTTGAGCATCCATCTAGATGTTGTGAAGTATTTGCTTATGTAATATCAGAACACTTGTTAAATTTTCTACCCTTCCTCCCCTTGTCTGCTTTTTGTTATTTCAAAGAACACCGCATATAGTATTTAAAGAGTTTTGGAAATATATGGGTTGAAATGACTTCATATGACTTGATTTTTAGTGAAAACTGTCCTTATGTTTGCTGATATGTTCCTGTTGATAGTAGGTGGAATTTTTTTGAAGCTGATCATTGTTTTTCAAAATGTTAATTTTGGAGGTAGTAATTTCAGAGCTAAGATTTTGTTGATATTTGAACATGAATCATCTTTGGAATATCTGAGGAGAGTATTGACTTCTCTATTTTTAAGTTAAGGTGGAATGAAATAGCTAAGAACAATTCATTCATTGTAAGAAGAAAATCTCTGTGTAATGCACGGTAGTGATAGCCAGTGAAACAGGCAGACCTGTGATAGTTACAGATAGTTCTAAGTTTCTTTCTTCCATTCTTCTGTGCTGAAATCATAAATTAACTTGTAAGATATTTGTCATGCAGAACTTATTGGATTTTGTGAAACGAAAGAAATACTATCTGCTAATGAGATGATAATGATTTTCTTTGTGAATCAAGAAAATGTTGCACATAGACACATATTTGGGATATTTTGAAAAACTGTTCTATACCTAATACATCTTGATGAATATAGTTGTAATGAATGATAAATAATGCATGCAGATTTGAGGTTTGTTTCCAGTTCTGTATGAACTGTAAACAAATACACTGACCACTTGACTATCCGTTCTTACAATTTTCTGCGATGCATTTGTATTGTATGTTGGGAAAAATGAGTCTTTTAAGATGAAAGTCAGGCTTGATTTTCATACAACAGTAACAATGACGAGAAGAAAGGGATACAAAAATGCCAATCTTTTGAATATAATGAGAACAGGCTACATTTGTATTATTTCCTGTGCTTAAGTTTCATTACAGTAATTTTCCCAATGAATACATTGCACAGTACGCTATTTCCTCTTCTCATTACCATCTTTGTCATGGAGAGAAGGTTACAGAGTCATAATCACTCAGTTATTTAAACGTGTTTGATAGTCTCTGTATTTTGAATGACCTCTCTGTTTCACCTTTTCCCTAAGGTTACTGAGCTTGAGAATAGGAATTACTTTCAAGTCAAATTACTCAACAATGAAAAGGGCAAGCTAGTTTAGGCTGCTATTATCACAATTACAGAGATTCTAGAAAGGATGAGAAAAGGAAAAAAAAGAAAGCAGAGTCTGAATCTTTCACTGCATCAAAAAAAGCAGAAGTAATTATTGTACATCAGCATGGTACAAAGCTCAATGGAAATCATAGATCTCTATATCCCAGTGCTAAGAGATTGCTTCAGGTAATATCATAATGGAGTATTGTTGGCTTTGTTGTCATAAGTCTAGGCACTCTGAAATCCAAAACATGGGTGATCACTGACACAGTGATCTGTAAAAGATTTGTCATCTTGAGAAACTGTATAGATGAGATTAATCATGTGCATTTGAAATATTTCAGGAATTCTATTGTAGTTAATGAGATTTCTCTGTGTTGAAACAGGAGGAGAAAAACAGATCCCCCTACATTAGGATTTCAGGTGCTGGCCAGTGAAGTGGTTTGCAAATCGCTTGGGATCCATGGGTCCTGGGGGAAAACTGATATGTGAAATGGACTTGGTAAAAAGTAAACATTTATGACACAATACAAAGTTGCCCTACAGTGTGACTGAGTGGACTCTGCCAGCCAAATAACTTTCACCATTTAAAAGCATGACTGAGTAGCCTGTGATGCTTTGCAGACATCTGAGATTCTCAACTGAGAATATTGAATGATAAAAGCCAATATTAAGAATTCAGTACTTTCCAGTATCATTAGGATCCCGAATGTGTTCACTGATCTCTCTAAATGGTAAATACACTTCAGAGGCATATGCTCTGTACATTCTATAACATTCGTTTTCCTACACTGGGCAGGAACATTGTATGAGAGATTCATGAAAAGTGCATGAAGAATAAATACAGGCAAAGGATTTATCTGCAAAGAATTTTTATAGTACACGGAAGCTATATTTACACACATTCTCCAATCTTTATTTGAATAAATAAAGTAGTGTCATGGGACATGCTGCAGTACTGATAATGAGTTTTATACTCATTCATCCTGAGAAGTTTCAACAGATATAGTTTGCCTATCAAATGGATTTAAAATTGTATTGTCACTGGCTTGCTTTCTGCACTGATTGCTTTTGTATTGCAGTTCCATGCCTCAATAGACACTTTGATTGTCTATATCTGCCACACTGTTCACATGAGTCTCCCTATAATCTGTAATAAGAAACCCTTCATTTTAATACTAAAATTCAACATATGCTCCTACAATGATTATTAACTTAGGGAAATGGCAGCCAAAATAATATTTTGCTTTCTATTTTCTATTCTTTCCATGCATGTTGCGTGAATAGGCAACGGTCTACTTAGTTCAGCAGCTCAGCTTAGTGAAGAAAGCATTGCAGAAGGGATGCTGTGGGTAGAGTTGCAGAAATTTTATGGTTCTTTTTACCATGCTGCACGTGACTGTAGTAATAAACATTGACTAGACTTGGCTTAGCTATTATTTGAAATTTGAAAGATCTGAATCCTAATTTTCAGGACTAAGTATGATTTTAACTTAATACATCTTTTAGGTATATAGTCTATTTAAAGCTTACTACTTTAAGAATGAGTGCTAACTGCTTTGCCAGATTAGTGTTTTAAGACTAGGTCAGATATGCTGCAGTCTGTATTTTACCAGAAGTGAATCAAACTCGATGCAATTCTGAATGTCAGTTCCCTTTTTTACCTTTTCTAGTTGAAATTATTTAAAACAGCTTCAGCTTGATTTCCTAAAGTAAGGAGGCTACTGAAATAATTGCTGGATTAATGTGTATATGGACACATATGTTTTTCTGCTCCCTTCTGTCATCTTATAACCATTGAAATTTTTGGACTGCTGTGGACAGTCTGAGAGAAAAACAATAATCTCAGAGAAGGATTTCCAAATACTTTATGAAAAATGTAGCCAAGTAGAGAAAATTTGTTTAAAAAAAGCTTTTATTTTTTGCAGTTTGAGTCCTATTAGCAGATAAAATAACAAAGAACCCAATTATAAGACCTAAATCCAAGGGAATCGTTGATTTCTGTTGCTACCTTTTTTTTTTTTTTTTTTTTTTTTTAATTTTGAGTGTTGTTCAGTTGGGTTCCAAAGATGACAACAGTTTCTTCTGGAAGATGTTGGTATGGTGATGGCAGGTTTTGCAACAAAAATAGTGTATTCTAGTTCAGTATGATGGATTATATCAATGGACTGTGCCTCTGATATCTTAATTTCTGGAAATACTTTGCTAGGAATGAGATGTGTTAGGGACAAGAATAGAAAAGAGGAAAAATTAACATTGAGCTAAGATACTGAATTCACATAATTGCTTTACTGTGTTCTTACTTAGTCTTCATTTAATAATTTTATAATATCTTTTCAAGGTTAACCATATCTCATGTTTTATGCCTCAGTTCTCACTTGCTTCTACTCTACCAACAAGAAAAACAAGATACGGGGAGGTTAAACAGATGACTGAAGGCTCTACTGCAAGTCTCTGTTTTATCTCCAGAGCAAAATGATCTAGGCAATGTACATACAAGAAGCACTGCAGTCATTCTAATTAAATGGTCTTTTTAAGATTAAATTGACCTTGGCAAATACACAGTATATATTATAAACATATCCTGTCAGGATAATGATAAAACTCTGATTCCGATATATATACTTCAGGTGACATCCTGGAATTTTGCCAGTTCTTTAAAATATGACCAGATTTCACTTTCAGTCCTACTGGTTTATTGTGCCAGATTTTAGACATGGACTTTTAAATATTTGTCGTGTAAGAACCTCAACTCTAACTCTTTTTATAAAGAAAGTTAAAATTTATACACTGAAATGGAAGCATGGAATAGCAAACATTTATTTGAAATTTTAATACTTTTGGGGGCTATGCTAGCTTCAAAACACCCTAATACATTTTAAAAACTAATTAGAGTATATTATTTATTTGTAGTTGGAAGAAAAACTATTTACATTTCTCTTTGAGGTCACCATCTTCAGATTTCAATATGCTTCTAAGCATCTACTGAAGCACACAATAATTGAGTTCTAATATCAGGAAAATATGCTCCTGTCTAATAAAGAAAAACTGTTAATCCTAGTCTTCTTTATGGTGGCTTTAAAAATTCCTAACAAGACTAGGAAATTAGAAGAATATGGATGAATCACTATGGAGAAAGTTTTGTTTTTCCAAATTAATATGATGAAGGAACGTTTATCATTTCTCACCCTTTATTTTCGACTCAAAGTAAATTCAATCATCTATTTAACTCACACCTCAGGATTTGCATTTGAGTTTGATGGCAATAATGAAGTGAGATAAATTAAATTAATATTCTTTTCGATACAATTAGTTTAATAACTTTTCCATTTCCATTCCCTTTTTATCTGCTTTATCATTATTTGATAACATACTACAGTAAACCAGTGCTTCAATAAACTTCTCTCTGTGCCCAGCATGAAGAGATTAGGATTTCTTTTATTGCTCAGATTGTCATATCTTGCCTTATATAGCACCTTTTATTGCAAAAGGAAGCCAGGTGCTTTGATATAAAGAGGAATGACATTTCTCAGAGTTGATACATGTGTGCTTCTGTGATGGAACAGAGACCTTTTTCACAGTCACCAGCAAGTGCAAGGTCCTGCATCTGAGTCAGGGCAACTCCAAGCACAGGTACTGTTTGGGTGGAGAATGGCTTGAGAGCAGCCCTGAAGAGAAGGATTTGGGAGTGTCAGTTGATGAAATACTCAACATGAGCTGGCAATGTGTGCTTGCAGCCCAGGAGGCCACCTGTATCCTGGGTTGCATCAAGAGAAGTGTGAGAACCTGAGGGAGGTGATTCTGACCCTCCACTCTGCTTCCATGAGACCCCACCTGAAGTATTGTGTCCAATTCTAGAGCCCTCAGAGCAAGAAGGACATGGATTTGTTGGAGCAGATCCAGAGGAGGGCCACAAAGATGATCAGAGGGATGGAGCACCAGTCTGTAAAGTCTCTGGAGAGACCTTACAGTATCTGAAGGAAGCCTACAGGAAAGCTAGACAGGGACTTTTTATAAGGGCAGGTAGCAATAGGATGAGGGGAAAAGGTTTTGAACTGGAAGAGGTTATATTTAGACAAATTATTTGGAAGAAATACTTAACTGTGAGGGTGGTGAGACATTGGAACAGGTTACCCAGTGAGTTTGCGGATTCTCCTTTCCCTGGATGCATTCAATGCCAGGCTGGATGGGACTTTGTGCAACCTGATCCAGGGGGTGTTGTCCCTGCCTATAGCAGGGGGCTGGA
The DNA here is from genome assembly GCF_038088225.1 of Cyrtonyx montezumae. Lineage (NCBI taxonomy): Eukaryota > Metazoa > Chordata > Aves > Galliformes > Odontophoridae > Cyrtonyx > Cyrtonyx montezumae. Next base: position 432,637 of record NW_027071870.1, on the reverse strand, counting down.
ACTAGATGATCTTAAATGTCCTTTCCAACCCAAACCATGATTCTATGTTGTACAACCATTAGGACAGAAAGGTCTGAGAAATTGGAGAGGGATGTAATAGTTTTGCTGGGGTCCTGGAATTTCCAGGACACGTAGAACACATACAACAATGCAGAAACATGCATACTAATGTATATTCAAGGTTTTGATACTTGATACTCACATACCACACAAAGAGATTTTCTGCTATAAAGCCTGAGTATCTGGGCTGGATGAAATATAGATTACCTGCAGAGTGAAATTTTCTCTTTAACCTGGGGTCACTGAACAGGACTACAGTGTTCTGATGCTACGGTTGCATCCATTGACAATAAACTACGGTCTCTGTGCATTCTGAGTGATGGAATTGCTGTGCTCAAATGAAGGCAAGTCCCACACCCTCCATGATGATCTTCCATACTAGGTGTGACAGAGTTCATTTGAGATATTGCTAATATTTCTCAGTGCAAATCAAACATCATTTATATACATACATATATACACAAACACTCACTCCTTTTTTTTTTCCCCTGAGTAATTGTCTTCTTTCTTTCCCTTTTAGTTTCTTCAGGACGTGAAGACCCAGCCAAAATGTTCTTCTTGACATAAAGGACAGAGTTCTGTGGGAGCTGGGCAGTAGTAATTGTGTTGGGTCAGCAATCTGTTAACACTGTCAGTTTAAGCCATTGTATTCATAATTGTCCTCTGTATATTTGCAGAAAAGATGAATATATACACACACAAACTTTTCAAGCCCATGTGTGGGCTGCTTAATGGTCTATCGAGTGTTATCAGCTAGCTTAGTCCTCCCACTTATCCTTGCTAGTGCTGCCAAGTGTGCCTGGAGCGATTTTTAGTGGAAGTGTCATTCATTATGTGAATAGCCAGTGCTTTGGTTCTCAAAGCCATGCCACGTACACTGGAAGGCAAAGAAGACGTCTTTTCCATCAGGAAAAGAATTTCAATCTCTTACTGTATACAAGGCTTCTACATGACCCTAATCAAATCTTTTATATCTAGATTTCCAGGTATACTCAAGCTCATAGGCTGTAACATCTGTAACAGGATGGGCTCTGAGAGTAGAGTTGTCAAATTCAAGTTAAGTGCCCAAAGTATGTAGAAAGGTGAGACCCTCAGAGAGGGACTACTTCTGTTTGTGCTCCATGATCATTAAATCATTTTCTTTAAAAGTACATTGAATGGATGTAAAGAGCAACAGTGCCCTGCTTTTATACGATGGTTTGGAGGTGAAATCTTTCCATCGAGGAGAAGACCTAGGTAAATAAATTTTGTATGTGTTTATAATTTAATATTTGATAATATTCTGCTGAAATAGTTCTGACTTCATTGAGACCTAGAAGAGCTTGCCTGAGGAAGCAAAAGACAGGCACTTTACACAGCACTGTGACATTTAAAGCAAAATGCATTAAGCCTTTGCAAAAGAATATAAGCATAAAATAATAAAAGAAATGGCAAATAAGTAAGTTTTTTAGATCTAAAAAAATAATTGAGAACAACTGTAACAAATTCTACTTTTTAAAAATTTTAAAGAGCCATTTATACTGTGGTTAAGGTTTCTCTGGATTTATACTCTGGTTAAGGACTTCTGTTCTCTTTGTCAGAACCTTTCCCAAACTGCTCTTCTAGTTACTTTTGTTTGAGGGTTGCCTGTAAAATCCTCTTTTGAATACCTTCTTCTAGCCTTCCTCCATGATGTTTCCACACTACATCCCTTTTTTTAGCTTCCTGCTTGAAATTATTTAGAGTTAGGAGCTTGAGCTTTGACTTCCTTAGTCTTGGGGAGGAGTTTCACAAGAATTCAAGGAACTAGTTCTATCCATCAGACATGGTCTGTCTCCTTTGCGTAAATTTATTCTGTGTTGAAAACTACAGTCATAAATAGAAGAAAAAAAATAATGCAAATTCGAGTGTTTACAGAAATGTATTCTTCAGACTGTCACACAAAACTAAAAATTAGAATACAAGGAGTTTTCAAAACTCTATAAATTTATGATTGATCCTAGAATAGGATCATCCATTTAAAAACTTCAACAAATAAAAATACTTGAGTCTGAAAGAAAGAAAAAATGATATAAAAGCATTATATTGAGCAATGAGTTTTCCTTATCCTAACAGCATGACTTATCTATATTACAGTTTTCCCCAAAGTTAATAATGTAATATATATCAATTACTTCACTATTTTTGGTCATTCAAAGTAAAACAAGTTCACAAAATGAGGAATAGCTTGATCTGTTGCTCAGATATTTTTCCTGAACAGGTATGCTGCTCTCAGATCAGCTTTTTTGAATCTGTTGATCTACACACAGACATTACTGAGCCTCAGTGGACTGAGAACATCAGTGGGTCAACATGAAATTTATTTTGATTTGGATGGCACTCTTTTCAGACTTAGCTAAATGAATTTTCTATGTACTCGACATTGCCTAAGAACATGAATACTTTGGCTCTTATTGTGGATAAGCAGTGCAAGGTAACTACATATATATTGTAAGCTGGTCTTAAAGTAAATGAGCAGTTAAGTGGTAGTAGGCAATGAAGAGGAGTCACAATGGGTTTGCTACTGTGGACACTGACAGCAGATCCCAGCAGCTCCAAATTTCTGGGAAACACGCTCAGAGCCTAAGGTTCAAATGAACAAAAATGAGAATCAATAGTTGTGAGAATAACAAGCAGAAAGGACCAGAAAAAGAGGAAACAAAGAAATATCTATGGCATGACTGAAGGAAAGCCAAAGGAAAAAGCACCAAAGCTGGGGGCAGAATGATTGCTAAAAAGGCAGATTTAGGATGCTGAAAGAAAAAATGTAACATTCTATTGCTTGTTCCTGCTGCATCAGGGATTTATGCTTGTTCTTGGTAAAGAAAATGGGTTGTACCAGAGCAATCACAGACTCTGTCATCAATTTATCCCCCTAACAAAACAATTGAGAAAACCCCAAATATCCGGTTAACTACCTGGATAAAAAGAATAAGGTTATAAAGAAGAGAACAATGTTTCCATCTGTGGAATTTGCTAGATAGGCAGTGAAGTGTGTTGTTCAGCTGAGTTTTGCATAAGAAATACATTTGTGTTGCATTTCTAATGCAAATTGCCTGTATTTCACATGAACAGAATGAATCCTTTCTGGCTTGATCTTCAGCTTTTCAAATCAATATAAGGACTCTAATATATTTTCAATAGAGTTTGGAGCAAGCTCTTCCTTCCATGCACTCAAAATGACTTACAATCAATTTATGGCAAAAATCCACTTCAGAAAGCCTGAAAACTACAAATACGCAGTTTCATGGGGAAGCTAGTATCAGCCACCTAAAAATAGACTCAATTTCAATATACTGATCCAGATGCCTGCCTGTGAAAAATTTACTCCCTGTGCATATGCTATGTAGCTTTTAGTAGCTTGAACAAAAGAGGCAGAAGACTATGTTTAAGGAAGAGACTCCAAGTGCCTCTTTTTATCAAATGTTCTCTACACCAAAATGGAAGTACTCAAGAAGTTCATTTTGATGATATGTTATTTCTTCCTCCATCCCTACAAGTAACTTGTCAGTCGACTGATATCAGAAGTGTTGTGGAGAAGTGGATCAGCCACTTATCTTCATACACATGGGTCTGTAAAGAACCTTTTTATATAGTCTGTTCTAATGCAGTGGCTTTTTTTTTCTGGCTGTATCTCTACCTTGGATTTTGGGAGAATTTTTCAGCTTCTGGCTGTGGAGGCACATGCCAGCAGTGTCTTGGCTCATTGTTGAGCTACTATTTGGGAGAAATACCTTTCTTCCTTTGTGTCCACACAATATGCACATACACTGGCTGGAAGGGGGGACAATTTGCACCGAGAGGTCTGCCAGTCTGAACCATCAGGAAATGAAGGGAGCAGATGTTTTGCAGAGTTCAGACCTCCGGTATTACAGCTACAGACTCGTTACACTACAATGAGGAACAGAGCATATATATTTAGCCCCTTGCATCTCTGCAAGAAGAGCTGCGAGTAAATAAAGGGGATGGGCTGGAAGACTCAATGAGCAGAGTGGACTGAAAGAAAAATATGGACTTGCAAACTCAAAAGGGCACAGAACATTTTGAAGTTCAAATGTATGATATGAGGAAAGGAGATGATTCATTGTTCTGAGAGGCAGCTGAGGGAGTAAGAGGAAGAACAGTGGGCAGATATATAGTAGAGAACTACCTGGAGAAATCTGTGAATAGAAAGGGAGAAATGTATGAAGGATTGGTATTCTGGTTTCGGAGTTCATAACTCAGTGCTGTGCGCCTGACTTCTTGCAATGTTAAATAAGGGAGTTTGAGGAGTCCTGATTGAGGTTGAGAGAGGTCATGAGAGTCTTATGTTTCAATAATGCTTTTCTTTGCTACGTCAGCTAAAGCCTGTCACATTGCATCCCTACTATGAACAAGCTGATGGGACAGCAGGAAAATTGATAGTGATTAAAGAGTGCCTGGAACATTTAACAATTCCATATTTAACATTGTAATAGTGTTGCAAACAATGCTAGGGGTGAACGGGAAAAAGGACAAAAGTCCTTTTTCACAATTAACAATCTGTGGTAGTGGTCATGAGACAGAGCAATGCCAGGAGCACTCCTCACAGCATCAGAAAAATTCTGAGCAGTGTCATCCCTCCTATGAATGAAAGGGACAATGATGAATTTCACTGTAAGATGCTCAAGGACTTGCCACCAAGGGTACTTGGCCAGATCCTCTAGCGTTAGACTGCTAGGAGATAACTCAGCCCAGCAAGAGAGGTGTCCAGAATGATGACAAGGACTGTGAAGGTACCATATGCTCACTGGTGTACCCAACAGTGCAGCTCATGAGAAAGCTGTGCTCTGGAAGCTGATGCAGAGACCTTTCTTACCTCCTGTAAATGATAGGAAGACACCTCATCTCTTCTTTTGTTTTGCTAATATAAACCACAGGTTTATTACATTTTGGAACTCAACAAAATAAAGCAGAAAGATATCCGAGTATTTGTAAACAACTGCAAATGCTGCCAGCATCCTGCTGCTACTGACAGGGGTTTCAGTGAATAGGTAGAGAACTGAGCCAGCACCTAGTGTAAATGCACCTGGCAGCATGAGCTGCCTATGATCATGTCCTTCATTTTCTCTCTCTCTTGCCCTATTTCTAAATACTCCCCACCATCTTCACCAACTGTTGAAGATTTTCCACAATTTACATCCGCAGTCCTCCAGATTGTGAGAGAAGTGCATGGGGAGATCATTCCCAGCTGACAGACTGGGTGCTCCCCAGCACTTCTAGACTTCCCGCTGTAGAATTGGAACCTGCAGAGGGCAGAAGATGTTTCACTGAGGTGGAGACTTATGGTAAAGGCAGCCAGAGAAAAATATAGAACGTAGATGAAATAACTATGGATTTGTACAAGGTGAAGGTTATTCTGAATATCCTTTATTTTGTTAGATTACAAGAATTGTAACAATGTTGGGTTTTTTACATGAGAGATTTTTTTTCCTGTTATTATTTTTACTGCTATTTTCACATCCCATTTCAGTCCTAAATCTGTTGCTTCTAGGCAGTGAGTGAATCCTGGCATATGCTACCCCATGAGTGCATGCTTTGATGCTGATAGTTCAGCTCTGGACTACTCCTTTGTTCCAGACCAGATGTTCTGCTTCTCCCTAGTAATGGTTAACGTGGTGCTGCCTCATTATACACCTCTCTCTGGAAATTATGCCAGTGCTACTTCAGAATCAGCCAAGAGCCATGCTGAATCAATGAGACAGCTGGCATCCTCCCTGGGGACAGAGCGCTTTACCTTTTGGATTCAGGCAGTCACTATGAGCTGAGATCCAGGATGCCGTGAATGATTTTTCATAGACAGGTGAGAACAAAAGAGCTTTGAAAACCTAATTCAATAGAAACTGGGAACATGGGGGTCTATTGATTAAAAAAAATACACATACACCGTCTAGTTGCATTTTCATCTTAATTGATTTTTCTATGAAATGGAAGGGTGAATTCTGTCAAACAAAAGACTCCATAGAAATCTTTTCTTTACATACCATTAAGTAAGTAGATTTTTGCAAACACAACACAGCTGTGGTGTATGCAAAAATCAAATAATTCCTGAATAAAGCTCACAAACTGTAAATTGATCTCTTTGATCTTGTCCATAACATATGCTAATCCTCAAATATCCAGGGAAGTAAAGGATGAGATAATGCAAACAAAATAAACACCTGGTTAATATAAACATTTGTAAATCAAGGTTTGAGGCCAGCTCACTGTTAGTATATTTACTTTTGGAAAAAGAAAAAAAAAGAACTCTAGACTTTAAAAGGAAAGTTCAAACAGGAAGAATTTGGCTTTGTTCAGTGAAGTCTCATTAAACTGCAAGTTGGAAAATTCTCCTGAAAATAAATGAGAATTGGTTGCACTTAATTTTGTCCTTCCAGTGAGTATACCTACTTTCACAGGATGTACTTGACAAAACCCATCATAAGAAAAGCATTTGGTTTCTACAAAGACTGTACGACTAAAGTAGACTACAGGATTCTCAAGATTATCCCTAACACTATGTATAAGACTTCCTGGCTGATTCACAGCAGCTGGTTCGAACCATCCTAAGAGTTCTCTGTGCACTATGCTACTCCCCTTACCTTCCACTCTGTATTTAATTTAGGAATGTAAAGTTGAGAACTTGTCCTTATTGCTACTTGAAAGTCTCTCAGTTGTGTTGGATGCTCCAGAAACAGTGATTAATAACAATAGCTTCTTCCAAGAGAGAAGATCCTCTAACATAACTAGTTACATTTCTGATGTCTCCCTCTGCCAGGGCTGCATGGAACAACATGCCCTATTTTTGCTAAGTTTGTTGAAATCCATGTTAACACATAATTTTAAGCACATTTGCTTGTTTCACCCCAAGGGGTTAATTTTTCTTGGGTGGCAAGTGTCCACATCTAGAAAACTCAATGAAATAGGGACGAAAGTGTAAAGTACCAATGAAATCTGGGATTCTGCCATCGTTTTCATCAGGAAATGTACTGCCTGTGTGATTGCTGACAGAGATGTCTCTGTGTTTCTTTCTTTCTTGACTTTGGTATTCAAAGCAAGTGCTGATTTTGCTGAATAGAAAGAAATACAGCTGAGTCACATGTCTTGAAAGTGGCTGCAGGAAAAGACCTGGAACTGCATTAATATGACAGCCATCTTTCACAATAGTTTTTCTGCATCCTGTAGAGATCCTGCCTGGCAGAGAAAGCTATTTCCTTTAAAGAAGAGCACTGTGGTTGGTTTTTCTTTCCTGCCTGGATTATCTTCCAACTGCTTTTATTTTGCTTAATCAAAACCAACTTCTGCTCCAAAATAAAGGAAACTTAAATCTCAAAAAAAAAAAAAAAAAAAAGGAAAAAAGGAAAAAGAAAAATGTATCTCAATCTTTGTAAAAAATAAATAAATAAAATAAAGGCTAAACTTCACAACATTCCTGTGAGGCAGGTAAATCTTTTCATAAAAGGATTATTTCACCCGTTGCTGACATACAGGCTCCTCCAGGGTGAAACACTGTGGTTTTTTAACTGCCTGTAGCCACACAACACAAGAAGTGAGGGGACAGGAAATGAAAACCATCCAATCCAATTTAATTTTAAGGAGCAAATAGATAGGCAGAACGTAGGGTTCACAGCTGGGATTTCACCAGAGTAGAGGAAATAATACACCCTATGGAAAAGTGGCATAGTATCTTCAGTGATTGCAAATAGCAGGCTCTCAGTTTTAACATGTTATCTGGAAGACAGAATCCACTGCAGCTCACAGCTTCCCTCATCATCCTGAGATAGCAGCTTGAGAATTAGTGTTAGAGGAGAAGATGCAAGCTACCAATGCACCATTTTTTCTCTTGGGGGAATCTAGATATTCCTTAAAGGTTCACTATGCAAATACTGCCCAAGCAGTGCTGATGAGTTATGACAGTACTGCAATGCAAGGTAGCAGAGTATAGCAGATGTTTGAAAGTGCAATTGCAGAAATAAGCCAGAGGAAAGGTTGTCTTCCAAAAATGCTTATTTCTTTTTCCTAGAGTCTCACAATCCATATCTACCTGTTTATCCATGATTCTGTAGTGGTTAGAAATGTTTGGGTATTGTAGGATCATTTGGACAATTCTCCCCATTTGTATATGGGCTGCTGACCTTAAGCTACTACCCTCATCCAGTGAGAAACTGCATATTACAGCCCTGACGAGGACCAAAGGTGTTAAGCAAAACACAACGTAGTAATGATGGGGACAAAAATACATGCTTGCTAGTGTTTGATTAAAGGAGAAGAAATTGGAAGGAAGGAAGATGAGAGCAAAGATTAAACACTTGCTGCATTCATGCTGCACTTGTCTTTTTTTGAGAGTTACTGTGGAGGTGCGGCTGCAGAGCAATTATTCAGTGCTGCCAAGGAGAGAAGCAGCTGTGCAAACAGCTGTACATGGACAAAACCTAGCTGATGGGAGGGGTCTGGCTGGCGGCAGTGGGGTGGGACAGGGCAGAGAGCAGCAACACCAAGTGAAATCCTGCCCCAATTACTGACAGAGGTGTTTGCTTTCAAGAAAATTGGGATTTCGGCCAAGATGTAATTTTGTAGGTGAGAAATGAGAAGGCAGGATATCTTATTTGAGTCCTTGAATACTTCTATTGGATGTGTGTTTGACTTCTTTAGCTTTGAATGATACAATCTATCAATAAATGGTGTTTTGAAAGAAAACCAAGTGGTTTCTTTTCTGTAAAGAATTCCTGAGGAGTCTCAAAAACTATGTTCTGAGCTTGAACTACCTCTTTTTCTGCACTCCTCTTCCATAAATCATGCATTTATTTCTGACTTCCCTGAGCAAACCTAAGCAATCTACTGCACTGTTTACGGGTGGCCTTCAAGCAACCCCCATCAGGCTGCAGTTATTTTCCAGCCTCCCCAGTATATGTTTCTTAGGTCAGAAAATCTGCTGTCTGCAGGATACTGTGATGAGAACATGTACATTGCATCTCACGTGCAGCTTCTATGGGTTTCCAGCAGGAAGAAATTTTTTTCAAGCACAAAATTCAGCCTTGCTTTGTATGGCTAGGGCACAAAGCTCTCAAATGTTTTGCAGTTTAAAGAGGACAACAACACTGATAACTGCTGAAATTTCAAATAGATATTGATTTCTGAGTTGCATAGAAAAGAGCCAGTGTTATTTATTTCCTGAACAAAAGAAGTAGAAACTGAAATACCCATTGGGTAATGAAAACAAAACCCCCTGAGGACTTAGGCACAAAAACATCGACCAATCTGCACTGAGGATGAACATTTAGTTTGAAGCTTTCACCTTACCTACAAACTGAGAAACAGATGGAGATGTGCCAGGGGTAGAAAAGGTGTGGTACTGATAACCTCAACACAGGAAGGAATAGAGATGAAGCCTTGAAGCACAGAGCTGGATACCCTGTTTACCACGTGGAGAGAGTAAGATTTACAGTTTTCACAGGACTGCAGAAAAGTGAGAGCTAAAGGTGTGGAAAATGATGTTTGCTATCCATAATTCAGTTTCAGTATTATATAATGGAACTTAGTTATGAGATAATAGCAGCAGAAATGTCTCCAGAAACAGTCAATGTAAAAAAAATATTAACTTAGCTGTCTTTCTTTCATCTCATAAATGTCAAAGTCTATCATAGTATTCTCTAAAAGATAGAACTCTTGTTTTGAGTTCATGATCTGATGGTTGGAGGGCATACTTGAAATCCAGCATCTGAGATGGTGAGAAAGGAGTCATTTTGCATGAGGAATCTAAAATGATTTTGATGGACTTTTGCAGAATAGACCAAGCTTGTGTCTATTACAGATTAGTCAAGTGGTGCATGGGCCCAGTGTGAATCAAATATTCCCAGTTTCTTTGATGTATAGTCCCATCTCTCTCTTCTTTCCTACTATGTGAGCAACTTTATCTTCTAGTTTGTCTGGTACTTTGTTTGCCTTCTCTTTAGAAAGAGAGAGAATAAAGGTCTGAGGACTCATTACTTTATCCCCAAGGCAACATTGGAATGAAGACAAGGGACTTCACTGTTGAAAGACAGTAAAATGATGGGATGTAATGAGAAATACACTTAGGGAATGCCAGCTAAAGCTTACAGCCCTCTCAAGATTGCTGTAGCACGGAGCATCTTGCATTTGTCACAACCAATCATCCTAAAATTATTATGATATGTAAGAAAATGTGAGTTTATAGTAATGCATATTTAATTATATTCTTTATGAAGAATACCAAAAGAAGTACTACAAAAGCAAAAGAAATTTCTGATTAAGAGCAATAAAAATTTAGGAAGTTAAAATAGGATTGTAGGTAATCTGAAATTTCAAGTAATTCAGGTGTCTCTTGAGGTAATTAGGACAAAACAGGCTGTCTGGATTATATTGATCAATCATTAACTTAGAAGTCTTTGAGATTACTTGTTACTACTTATCGTCTCCCAGGAAAGCTAAATGAGTGCTGTGCTCAGAAGGTATGAGATGGAAGAGTGCTACGACACGTCAGCCTGGACCTGAAAGGAGAAGACAGCAGAGGAACCCCTACAGTCACACAGGAGGCTGGATTCAAATTTGCTGTCCTCTGCATCATTAGCTGGATTAGCTCTGGGGTTATATGCTTCAGGAGAAAACTTGGGGTGCATCCAATGGAAGATGCATTGACTTTTCTTCTGTGCAGATGGGCTCAGGTACAGTGAATTAGTGAGATAGCAAAGAGGCATCCCTAGGAAAGCTGCGATGCTGTCAATGAAGAGGATGCAGAGACTTGGGAAATAGATGGCTTTCAGCTGTGGTTCTAGTGGTTTGTAGAAGTGTGGATTGACCAGCTCACCTTGTCCCAGCCATGACCAGTGATCCAGGATGTACTTTTCCATACTTTTTACATAACTTCATAGCACTGAAAATCTACTACTGGTGTTAGACTGTATTTGTCAGGAAAGAACATCTTAAATCCATGCAAAGATAACCAAGTGGTCTTGGGAACATTTCTGAGTTGGAAACATCATGGTAAGTTAAGTAAGGGATGAAGAGAGAAGCACACAGGTTTCAGAAGGACAGAGGGGGTCTCACCACCCTTTCAGTATAGCACAGAAATAGCTAGCTGACACTATTAATTCATTTTATATAAGACACAAATACTAGTGACATTTTTGTGTTTTCATCCTATTATTATTCAGAGCCACACTACCCAGCAGCTGCAGCTTCCAGAGAGTCCAGCTGAGGCTCAGCACTATGAACTAATCTCACTGTACCTTCAGGCATCGTTTTAGCTCTCATTTTTTTCAGCTTAGCTGAGACAAAGTCTGTCTTCAGAGTCTGGCTCCTCTGCTTTATGTAGGCAGAAACGTTCAAGCAAACTTAGAATCCCAGAGCTGCACAAGTAAGTGACAGGATCTGCACACATGGAGGAACCTGGTGTCCTGGCAGCCCCTCCTGTGGGATGTAAGAGGAGATGGGGTGCTTTGAGGCTCAGTAGTTGAGCCAGAGGAGGTGACAGGAGACAGCAATCTGCAGGCTGCCCTGGCTGATCTGTGCATCTCCTCCCTCAGACAACGTTTTACCTTCTAGGACTTACTCTCTTGTCCTTTCCCTACTACTCTGCTCAGGAACCTATTTGATTAATTTTACCTACCTATACCTTGTATTTTTATCATCGAGCTATCTAGGAGGCAATACTGCCTCTTGCACAACTTTCCAGAGACATTTGCAATGCTTTTCTCTCACTATTTATACTTTTTTTTTTTTGCTCTCTTGATTTTTTATTCTATTTCTGCTTGTTACTCTTGATCTTGTCATTGAGCAGGACTGAAGCAAAGTTGAAGCAGACCTCAATAGCAGCCCCTGTAGATGCTGCACAACAACTGAACCTATGCACAGCTGCCCTCTCTGAGACTTTCTGTAGCAGTTTGGCCCACTTTCTTTCCACAGTTTCATATAATGACCAGCATCTTCAAGACAACGTCTCTACACTACCAGAATCATTGGAGATGTACTGCGTATCCTCTAGCATCTATTGCTAAGCCTCTCACAGATTGTTCTATCAGTAATAGAGGATAGAAAAACTTGTTTTCTTGGGAACAGTGAAAGAACTCTTTCCCCTTGATTTCTTGCAGCTTTTTGTTGACAGCTGCCTGTGTTCTAATGAACAGATAACTTTTTTAAAAGGGCATACTGTAGCAGACACTTTCCTCTCATTCACTATCTCTTTAAACATTTTGGCAGAAGTTCCATACATGCTCTAGTTTTTTCATTCACTTTTTATCCTGTTTCTTCTTGAGTAATGTCACTTTCATGCAGCCTTTCACTAACAGCTTGTCTAGCATCAGCCGATACACAGTAGTACAGTATTTCCATTTTCAAGAACCTGCTGCTGTAGATAATAGGAACCCTTTCATCAAACAGTATTCTTTTTCATCTTTTGTTAGTCACTGAATATAGTCCAATGACCTGTTCACTTCCCTTTACAAAGAGCCTGTTTACAATCAGAGACCATTTCTTGCTTTCATCTCACTTGCTTCTTCCATTTCCAGTCTCTTCCTTTGCAACGACTACGTCCCTTCACCTCTCATTGCTGAGCTGTTACCTCTTCATTTAGAACTGTTCTCATATCTCATTTTTCTTTTCCTGTCACCCTTAGACTGCAGTGCATACTACAGGATCATTGGGAAATTCAGAATTTTGGCTCTTGTCCTCCCAGTAGAAGAGAGCACAAGGTTAAGGCAAAAGAAGCTCAGCCAAAATTATGCTACTGCTGCAGATCACAGTTACAGTATTTGATCCAGTGCAAATCTTTCAAACACTTTTGCAATGGCCTCTCAAACATGCAATTTCAGTGCTACGTGATAAATACAGCTGTGGCTTCTCACTTCTACTTTCAGTCGAAAGCTGTAAGTTGAGTGAATCTTGGGTGGGAAAAAGGAGATTTCTGATTGAAGATCATCTCAGCATGCTGTTCCTGTAATTAACACAGAGGAAAACTCAGATCTTGTTTATAAATGCTTGAATGCCTTGAAACATAGGGATGTGCTGACAGCTCGGTATCCAGTGGGAATGTTGGGTAAGAAATTGATACAAATGGAGTCATTTTTCTTCAGGCCTTTTGCTAATGAGGACAATGGATGAGTGAAGTGGGCAACACATAACTCCGCAGGTATTTTATTTCTAGGTTTGCTTATTGGCAGCAGTAAAACTTGGAGGGAATGTTGCCAGCAGTGCTACACAGTAAGTATTAATCCAATAATCTATTATTCCTCTCCTGGAAGAGGCCAAACGCTAGATAAATTTGAGTTAGTACTCCAACATTCAGCTCTTTACCATATTCAGACTGTTTGTCATGGCATCCATTAATTTCGGTGCCTATGATGGCATCTCCATTTAAGTGAATAATGAATGATTTGAGAAACTGGGGACCTCTAAGTGTTGGTGTGTTGTACATTTAAAACAGGGATCTAGTGTAGGTGTATGGCTGCAGTCCTCAGACACTGAAATCTTTGTGCTAAACAGTGAATGGGAAATTGTTTTGTATGGAATTTGAATGGCAAAGGTAACCCTGATGTCTTTGTGGATTATATTATCCATTTACTTTTAACCGAGTGGCTGAGGTGAGCCTCACAGATGAATAGATCCCTGCCCCAGGGTGCTTGTAAAAAAAGCTTCTTATTTACATCAAGCAGCATGTGAACAATTCACTGCTGGAAGCACCTCAGCTGTGTTTGCAAATAACTGCTGCTTTCTGGCAGCAAATGCTCCTGGTTCATTCCCTGTATACATATGGTGATATTATGTACGATGTAGATGCCTGTAACAAGCAAGGTCTTTACATTATTCCTGAGCTGATGACTGCATAACATTCATCCTGGAAAAAGAGCAAAAGTCTTTGGAGTTTGACCTTCAAGGTGATTTCAGTCTGGGATCTCGGATCATTTATAATTTTTTTTAGAAAACAGCTTCTGATTTTGGACATAAAGTAATTTGAACTTTAAGGCTAGCATTTAAGTGTCTGAATAAAGTATCTGAACGTAGCACCGGGCAAAGAGCTGTCTAGATAGCTTCATTTAAAATTCACAATTAATGATTAAGCAGGTGAGAGGACAAAAGAAACCAGTTTCATTCTCCCTAAATTTAGTTGTCTAGAATATTGAATCTAATCTATGTCAGACCTCCCTTCCACAGCCAGTGGGAGTGAGGTGGCATCTTCAAAGCGCAATATGCTCTCACTAAAGCAGGAGCCTAATTGGTGCCAGGAAGCTAAATCAAATGTCAAAATGCTCTAGAACTTCATGGGTTAGGTGAGATGAATCGCCCTATGGAGTTTCTTGTCCTAGTCCTCTGACTGCAAAATCTAGACAGTGCTAAGTCTACAGGCCAAATTTTTTAAGGTTACATGTAGATGCAATGAATTGTAAATCAGAAATGATAGCTATGGAAACACTGCCCAAGATAGATCCCTTTTGTGTATTTAGCTCTCTGTAACGATAATGCTATTTAGGAGAGAGGGATAAGTTGAACAGACCCTCAGGGAGTAGATGCTCCTAGTTAGTGCTCAAAGAACATGGGGGGATGTGAAGAATATGAAGCATTTTGCATTGTACGATAAATCCATCAAAACCTTTGGAAATTAGATCTGCAGCAGTATCCATCAGTACAGTGATGCACCAGGTTAGTGGCTTTCAACAAGTATAATCCACAGCCTAGCCTTGAAGTTGAAGCTATAACTTGTTTTTCTATTGAGGTTAAAATATGTTCAGTCCCACACATTTTGCAATTTACAATTCCTTTGTACAACCAAACTCTGCATCAGATACTGCTGTGAGAGAAAGTCATTCAACATTTGCAAATCTTTGCACATGCTGAATATTAAGACAAGTGAACACCTCACACAGCTGATAGTGAAGAACTGTGCACTATATAACTCTGTATTTAAGGTCTGTTAAATATCACCACGTGGGTTTCTCAGACATAATTGTGCTTCCAACTCTGCCAATTATGGCTGCATTTACATCCTGAAGGCTACATTTTTCAGAAAATTGCTTTTGCGAATGATGCCATGTTTTCCATAAATAAGTAAACATATAAAACGCTGATGATACTGCATTGAATCCAAAGGATAGATAAGTAAGTTTTGCTTATAACACACGTGCCCAGTCAGTAGGGTTACAGCAGGATTCCCAGCCTTCCTTTTGTGAGAAGACACCAGAGACAGTGTGGATAGGGGAGATTCCCATTTGGGCTTCCAGTCATCTCTGCAGTGTCACAGGAGGATTCACCAGAGAAATTACAAGAGCTGGGTAGAGCAAACAGTGTGAAATCAATGTTGCTTGGGAATATTATGTTTTACAGCACCCCAGGAAAAGGTGATGTCACTTGTACACACATGGACAGTTTTCTTGTCTTAAACTGTGAAGACTTATGCAGACACATGTTTTTAGTTATCAGTCAGTCAGTAACTCTACACGCCAATACCTGCCAGGCAAAGCTGAATGCTTGCCTGGAGGAACTACTAGCTGTCCCCCTGAAAACATGTTAAATGTGTGTGTAATTTAAAGAGTGCTAATAGTACCACTGATTCATGGTACTGCTTCAGCAAGCAGCTAAAGTAGATGCTGAAGGACCCTCTATTAATCAGAGTTCTAAAGACCTTTTTTCACACAGTTGTGCAAAAACATGACATGTTCTGAGTGAGTCTGCTGAAACATTGCGGGCCTGTGCACCAGCACTGTGTGCAGGGTCCCAAGAAACCCCATAGGAAATACAAGGAACCTTCAGCTAGGAATCTTCAAAGCTGAAGTGCTACTGCCAGCCTTTTTTTTTTTTTTTTTCAGGTGGATAGTCACTAATTTTAAGACAAATTCTTTTGTTCTCTAACCCCTATGTCAACGTACTACTATGGCCTAGGTTCTGGAGGGCTGTCCTGTTTGCCAGCTGTGTGCGTTACTAAAGACAAATTGCTGCACGCAAAATTCTAACACAATTAAATTGTAGAAAAATGATTTGTTTTATTTTATTATTATTATAAGAATGTTGTATTTTCATAACACTCTCCCCTACCCACATATTTCTTTTTTTTTTCCTTTGAAACTGTGGCATTTGGGTTGAGACCTGCATCCTGCTGTAGTGGATCTTCTCTTTGCATTAGCAATTTCCTGCTTCACTGCTCCTCCACTATGAGACAAGCTTCAAGATTTAGTGATCGTATAGTGGAGCTGGATAACAGCACTTCCATTTCCTTTTACAAAAATTGGCATCTCTTGCCTTCTGAGAGCCCTAGTCACTCAGAGGCACCTAAAAAGAAATTGCAACACAGAAAGGAAAAAGTAGCACTGGACTTTTTAACAACAGTGTCTGATGTTTTGGGTTCTTTTATGACTATAGAAACAAACTGATGTATTTGCATTCAAAAGGGATCTTTTCAGTAACTATTGTTCAGCAAAAATCACTGGGGTATTTTTTTTTTTATTTTGTATTAGGTAGTTTTTGTAGTTTTTGTAGTTTTAGGTATTTGCAGTTCTGTTTTACATGGGGAAGTACGGAGGACAAAGTGTAGCCTTTCATGTCCTCCTGGTTTCTTCCAGTAATTCACTGCAGTTTTGTCTTTTATCCCTTAATCTAGGTTTTACACGTGCAAAGCTTTGCAGAGCCTTGAAGTTTTCTGGTTCAGCAGATCTCTTCTGAGACATGGAGGCTTGTCCTGCCAAGGACTGGGCTCAGTGGTTCAAATGATTTCTTCCAGTCAGATTTTGTACATGTGTGTGCCTGTAGTTTAAGGACTGCTAGACAGACAAAAGCTTTGTTTAGATAAAAAGTCTATCTCATGATGGTAACGCAAACAAAAGTGCATAAGAACAAAGTTTGCCAGCTTCAGGTAACCAGCAATTTAACCATTGGCAGACCTCGAGAGAGTAGCTGGTCTATTGTCACCATTTAATAGCATGTAATGCCTCTATCTATCATAAAGTTCCCTCTCTTTTCCCAATTTCAGATGTGCAACCTGCACATCCTTTGGTGATGCGCTCAGGAATTCACTTACATCTTGACCTCCACTTTCCTTTAATAGTACTTCTTTCTCAGTTCACTGAGTGAGAAATCTTGCATTGAGAAAGTAGTACAAAAGTTATTGTCTGCCTTCTTTCTCTACATTTTCCTCCTTTGCTGTTGGTTTTACTAGCAGAGGATATTGTTTTTTAGAAACTTTCCTTATGTGGAAACTGTAGCACAGCAGACCATTTGTGAGTGGTGTACTTCT
The DNA here is from genome assembly GCF_038088225.1 of Cyrtonyx montezumae. NCBI lineage: Eukaryota > Metazoa > Chordata > Aves > Galliformes > Odontophoridae > Cyrtonyx > Cyrtonyx montezumae. Next base: position 415,326 of record NW_027071870.1, on the reverse strand, counting down.
GGTTTCTGTCTTGTTCACTCCCAATCTTTAAAAAATACTGAAGATTTATTTGTCTCTACAATTTCCGTTATTTTTTCAGCTGATAGATTTACTGAAGTTTCCACACACCTCTTTCCTGTGTGGAAATGACCATCGTAGAGCGGGTATTTATATAAGGCTCTACCTTCTAATTTACTGACATTGAATTTCACATCATGTCTTATTACCATTTCACAATCAAGCCACTTGTAAATGAAATAGTTCTTCAATGCCATCTTCATTTTCTTCCTATCTTTTGTAATTCTGCATCATGAGTAAATTTTGGCATGTCACTGTGATGATCCTTCCAGATCATTTATAAATCCATTGAACACCAGATCACTGCAGCCCTGAGGCTAAATCCCTCAATTGGAAAAAATTTGAATTCGTCATAGGACCTTCACACTCAAGGAAAGTTAAATGCTTTTAAATATCTATCTGAGAGAACTTTGCAGAAGTTTTTGAGAATTCCACAAAATACTCATGAATCACAGTATCTTTGTTTACATATTAAGCAACTCTTCAGAGAAAAGTAATAGATATATGAAGTATGACTTCCCTCCGTAAATGTAATGTTTTATAATGTACTGTATTTCTGGGTCTGTAGATTTTGTTCTTAAGTATTGTTTTTAATGATTTCTGATTCATGATGGAATACAGAATTTCTAAGTTTATATTAATAACTATGTATAAAAATGGCATCATCCTTAGCATCTCTGGCACTGGGGCTGGTGTATGTTTTAGGTTATGAAATACAGTTGATTGCTCAGCAGTTTAACATTCCTTTAGGACTCTTGAATGAACGTTATTGAGTCCTGGAACATGATTTGTTATGACTTATTTTATAATTTGTTTCAAAATCTTTTCTAACATTTCAGTCTGAGACAGATCATCATATTCTTCCCTCGTATGAAGTACTTTGGTACCTGAGCCTCCCTCAGATCCTCCACCATGAACACAAGTGGAAAAATTCATTAAACATTTTCAGCCTTATCTTCTATGTGCACTCCTTTTACATCTTGATCATATATCTGCCTGACTAACTAGCTGGCAGGCTTCCTACTTCTGAGGTGTTTAAAGAGAGCATTTTATGAAACATTTTTATGCCTTCAGCAAATTGTTCCTAAAAATATTTTGGGCTTCTTTGTGGTTTTTCCTTCAATTTGCTGGGTGTTTTCTTTTTTTATATTTTTTCTTTCTTCTTATTTCCTCAGTTGGATTAAACTTCCTTTTTGTTGTTTCTACTCTTAAAAGTTTTCTTCATCCTGTTGTTTACTCTAACTGACTTGTGATTTTGTTCCTTTTTAGAGATTTCTTTTGATAGTTGTTACTGGCTTACTAAGAACCTATACTATGATATCTTAAAACAATTTCCACGCCATACAAATATGTTTACACTTTTGCCTGTCACATTTATTTTCCTCTTCCCTGAATTCCATTTTTTTTAGGTAGTTCTCTCTCTTGAAGTCAAATTCAGTTCATGTTAACTCTTTCAACTCTTTTGCTACTACAGACATAGTCACTGTGCATGCAATGTGAGGATATATTGCAGCCCTTTTTCATGTTGCTTTGAAGCAGGCCACTTAGAGCTAAGTAAGTAGTATCTTTTTGTCTTGTGAACTCTCCAAGCTCTTACACTATGCAAGCATAAGTAGACAATGTCCAGAGGACAGGACACAGCAGGCACCTCTGACACCCTTTGGTACAGCAGCAGTCCCCTGGGACCTTTGAATAACTCTAGGAAGAATCTTCTAATCCTTATCAGCTCTCTGGCCTGGCTTTATCATCCACATATGATCTCATCCTTTCACTGTACCAAAGGAGTTCTTCATGATGTATCCATCAGTACCAGTGAGAAGGAAGGAGTGTCTAAAGTGAATAGAAATGAAGTATCCCCTCAGGGTATTTAGTTCAATGGGGAGAGAAGTCATCAAATGTAACATAATTATTCCATACAGATGCTGATGAATAAAGACCCTTTTTTTTTTTTTTTTTTTTAATTTCCCTAACTCCCAAATAAGGGTTATGGGCAAAGAATGGACTCTCCCAGTTAGTCCCTGAGAGCTTTCAGTTTCTGTGTTTACCAATAATGTCCCAAAGCTTCAGATGCTCCCAAACCATCTCAGCATACTTTGAAACCGGGCACTTAGAAGTTTTCCTGGAACTGACAGTTCTGGAGCTGGCACTCAAGTCAAGAATGGGAATACCTGCTGTGTGTTGAAGGTCTGGGAGATACAGGTACTGAATGTTTGATTAACCTTGGTCTGTCATCATGGAGATGAGGCAACTCTGCCTCTAGGGGCTGTCACTCATAAAGTCCTTTCTTAACAAGAATCTTTGGGTCCTCTGAGGGATGGAGGGAAGAAAGGAAGGAGTTCATATACCATCGCAGCCAGGTGCCCATGCAGTGAGACAGTTGTCTTCCCAGAGCTGTCAGTTATCTATAACTTTCTGGATGAATCAAATACTTGGTTCTAGTTTGGCCTTGCTTTCTGATATAGATGTCAAATACCCCAGAGAGTTTCAAAATTTAACTTTTTTACCTTTGTTACTTGCTCAACCATGCTTTTAAGTGCATCTATTCTGAGATTCTGAGAATGGTACTTGAGTATTTCAGACTAAACTTTAGTCCATTGACTAAAAGATGATATTCTGTTTATTTTTCTCCCTTTGATATTGACATTGTCATCGTTCACAGCTACCAGGTCCCTTCTGCATAGGAAACTGTTCAGGTGCCTTCTGAAAGTCCATCACTGTAACATGTGGCATATAAATAATGGGACAATTTCCTGTGGCATCAGAAACTGGATTATCCATGTTCACGAAAATTTAATCTCTGTAGAGTACCTTCTTAACAATGTAATCTTGATTTCTTGTCCTTGGTGCAAGAGAATATATAGATATCCTAGGTATCCTATTGCTTAGGGAACCCATTTACTGGAGATGGTTCATTCTCTTTGGATGGATGCTACCTGTAGACAAAACTTAGCTTCTCTTTGGTAGCACACAGCTGAGACTGTGCTAGGATGTATCTATGAGTAGTGCTCTACCGTCACTCCAAGTTACTTCAATGTGTCACATTTATCAGGGCCAGGATCATGGTTGCCCTGAGCATACCCCATCTGCTCAGTGGGCAGATAATTGTACAGATGATACCTGTGCATTAAGTGAATCAAGCAGCTTCTGCTCTCCTTCTGCTCTCATTAGATACTTTGCTCCAAGCTTCTACAAAGGGGATAGTTAATTAAGGGTAATTAATCTTTGTGGTACTCAGCACTCAAACAGAAAACAAACAGCTACCTATTTATCACTTTCTTAGAACAGCTTTATACTTGATCCACTTGAAGATTGTTTGTTAAATGTGTGGATGTAATTCAAAGTCTGAATTTTAACTACTAAGCTCCAGGATTTACTAAATTTTAGTCAACAAGGGCTTAAACTGAACAAGTTCTAAGACTGAACTCCATACATCTGTTTTATGTGAGTACACTCTGCCATGCTGGCAATGTTTCAAGTTTAGCTGAACTTAAAGCCTAATTGAATTACATATTTCCTCCTGCCACCACACACACATAAATGCAATGTCCCTTAAGAATAGGGACATATAGACTCAATAATTCTGACCTCTGAAACCCAGATTTACTCCTTCAGTGTTTGAAACAAGCCAGCCTGGAAAAGAAGATTCAATTCTAAACAGTCTGATGTTATTGCAGAGCAATTTTATACTGCATATCTGAATCTGGAAATATCAGAACCTGAGAAAACAGTGAATCCAAATTTGTCTGTGCACAAAGATGACTCTTTGGTTAGCACATGTTTGACCAGGAATACTGTAGTCATTCATATTGAGTCTGTCCTCCAGATCTGTAAAGACAAAATGAGATTTGCAAAGCTCAATTTAACTGGGGAGCTGGAGTGATCATGGCCACCTTGCTTTAACATTGCTGTTTAAATCAGGCTTCTGTCAGCATGTGATTGTCTCCTTAAATCTATATGTGAATATAAAACCGTGGACACATCTTCTACCTTCAGGAGGAAGATGAATCTTCCAAAAATGTGCTTCTTACAATTATGTTTTATGATCCTATTATCTTATGAGTGGTACAATACATAAGCTCAGCTCCTTTGAAAACAGCATAATATATACTATCGACAGATGACATGAAACAACAGATTTGTCAGCATTCATCTATGTGGAATATAGTCTGAAAAGTAAAAGATGGCTCTGACAGTAGACTAAATGGTTGATTCTCCAAATCTGGAATCCCAATTTAAGACCTGTTACATAATACCTGACTGGCACTGGAAGATAATTTTAGACATTATTATCCAGGAATGATTTTGATGCTAATGAACAATTCTGCTTTAGCAACCTAAAGGTTATTTTCATACAATTGTCTTTTGTGAGTTGCCTGGACTTCCATATTCTTATACAACAAGCAACTAGATTCTTCTCAGTTTATGTCCTCTAAATGTCTTTGCCATTGCTTCAAGCCTTGTATAGTTGAAAATGGCAGCTTCTCTGCAGGATCTCTCTCAGGGACTGTCCTGTCCATGAAACAGTGTACAGTGCCAGTCTGAGCGTGAGCCAGTTTGTGTCTACTGCTGGAGTTACTGCCATTGCTGCTGACAGCCTGTTGTCTTGTATGCCTTTCCTTCTCGAAGGTATGCTTTTCCTGCTTAAAGAAAATATGTCTACATGGATATGTGACTCTGAGATTGACCGATTTTATTTATGGATGATGTAGATTTCTTCACTTCCAGGTTTAATAACCCCACTTATCTGTTGGTAGAAATCCCTTATCACTAAGGGGTACCTATGCAAGGGTTTTACATTACAGGCACATCTAAGGGCTCTGCTCAGGAGCCATGATCCCACTGCTGTAAGAGTGAGCATCAGATTTCAGCGAGGGAAATCCCTATGGATTTAGAAAAACATCTTCATGGTGAGAGCAGACAAGCTTTGGAATAGATGCATGCATGTGGTGATAATCATGTCTGGTCATGCATGACAGTGAAGTAGAAACCATAGTTTAAAACCAGAAAGTACAAACTTGGTGTTAAATTACGTGGAATAGTCATAGAGCAATGCTAAAGCAGTTCTCACATGTTGGAAAGCCTCCCTCGGAGCCTGTCCGCAGTAAGCTTTGGATTATGTTTGAGTAACATCTGAATGCTGGCATCAGGATTGACAGGTGGAACTCTGTACTGGCAAAAGCTGGAATTTTGTTTGTGACCACAGTAAAATCTAGTTCCATACATAAAATGAAAAGCGCCCTCAGTTAGTTATCTTAACGTATGGACTGCTACATGGGCAATTGAGTGTTTATGTTTGGTGAATGTGAAGTTTAATATTGGGCACATTTTGCAGTCTTATGCTAAGCCACAAGGTGGCACTGGAAGATTGTAATAATCCATTGTAATTAACATCCCCCCCCCAGCCCCCCACCCCCTTCCCTCATAAATCTTAGACAGAGAAAGCAGGATTTTTCACATTAAATGATGTAAACCATGGGAATTGGTTATTTCTCTTTTGTCTGATTTTGTCTTCACTTCCCAATAATTTTTAGTAAAGTTTTCTCCAGAGTAAAATAGAAATGCATCTGTGTGCAGTACAGCAGTACATCAGCACAACAAAGTAACTCAACAAATCAACACGCCTTTGTGTTTAAACATGTATTCATTAATACTGGTGATCCTGTCAGCTGTCCCTCTTTTAGCAGCCAAGTATTCATACCTCAGCAGTAACTGCATGCAAAAGTAGGAATTTCATTTCCTCTGTAATTTCTTTGATACATTGCCTGAAGCTTTCTCTCCCCTTGCAAAGCAAAGAGGAAAGCCTATTTCAGGTTTTCATCAAAGGCGAAAGTTCGTCCAAGACTTGTCCATTTCTAACAAAGATTTTACAACATTCTGCTCCAAAATATCTAGCATTTTTCTCATAGCAAAAGTAGGCTCAGATCAGCAAAAGCATTTGATTATTTTATGGTTATTACAAGGTGAAATTTAACGCATTTGCATATAGTTTTGCAAAAGACATAACCCCTTCCCATAATCTAATATTTCTTTTATATTCCCTAAATATAAAAACTGATAGACCCGATTCTAAGTTGAGTAAAGTAGCAAGGTGAGTGAATGCCTGGCTGAAGACTGTCCTTCATACCTATGAACATTTGAAAGACACAAAACCTTAATGAAGTCCAAGGGAATTCTGTTTTTACTTTTGTATACAGAAAACAAAAACAGAAACAAAACCATGAAACACACACACCACCAACATCACCACCAACAATAGTAACAACAATAAAGGAGAGAAGAAGCTAATGAGTGTGACTCAGAGAATCCTCCTTAAACAATCAAAACCAAAACTGGGTTAGGATCTTTTTAGCTCTAGTAACTGTAGTCACAAAGTACAATCTCGATCCTGGTATGCATACAGCCTTGTCTGGTTTTAAAGCTGGCCCTTGCTGGCCTTAACATCTTGCTGTGTGGAATCACCTATTAGATGAGGGCAGAGACAAAATCTGTCTTTAGAAATTCTTGTCACTGCAAGAAGTATCCTAACAAGAATTTTCATAAGGGCTTAACTCTGCCTCTAAACTTTCATTTCTCTGAAGAAGAGCAGACCGATAGACCAAATGTAGGTGTCTAAAACATGAAAGGTAGAAACTCCTGAGTTGTTTCCTGATAGCTCACTTTGCCTTGCAAGACCAACAGTATGAAGCTAGGTCATTAGGGAAGATAAAATATCACCCTTGCTCAGGTTCTGCAAACAATGAGTTCCAGGTGTGGGAGGTAGTTTACAAATTCTGCACAAAGAAAAAGCTGTCTGAAAGTGTTTAGAACAGCACACATCTCATTGAAACGAGCCTGCTTCATCTTAGCTACAGTCAGTGGCAGCAGTATTAGGCATGAAGAGTCCCATATTTGAGTTCAGCTCTCAGGCTGTTTCTAACTGAGATAATCTGCCCCTTTTTCAGCTGTGTCCTTAGAAAAGAGTAAGGTTTCTTTTGGACATCAATTCTAGTCATTCACCACTTCTACTTTCCTTGAAGTCAACGGGACCGAGAGGCAATGCAGAGGAAATGAAGAAGTGAGCCTGGAGCAGAAGAGCCAGCACTGCGCTGGGCACTGCATGTTGGGCATGCTGTCATGGTCTTGGCACAAAACTCAAGGGAGAGATGTGAGGAAGGAGATGCCCTCAAAGCCTCTGAAACTGCTGATGAAGGGGACAGCCTGCTGTCCTGTCCTGCTTGTCTTCTGAAGCCACCACTCTATAAAGGATAAATGCTTTCTTTGGGACTGGCAACATGGCACTGCTGGAATGTGACTGATAAAAAGTAGTGGAACAAAAGATATGAGGAGATCTTCCTTCACTGATAGCAATGCTGTGTCATGGAGTTTGTTCCTACTTCAGGCACATGTGATATAGAGCTGTGAAATCCTACCCTGCTCTCGGGGGGAAATTTTGGCTTTCCCTCTTTCTCTATGGAGAGGACTTCTGTTCCAAATGCTCTGGGTTTGCTCAAAGCACTTTTTGGACAAGCCTTGAAAACCTGTGTTTTCCCAGGAGTCCAAAAACAGCTGCTGTGATACAGTCCTCAGTCCATCCTTCTTCTGGCCCTCTGGGAAGTCCAAGAACCTTCAGGATCTTCCCCACTTCATTTCTCACCAGCATAAAGAAAGCCATACTCAAAGACTCTTTCCTCCATCAATTTCTACCTAAAGACAATTTAACTCTCTCATATTTTCACTCTCTTGCATAAAGCTTTCCAGCTGACACTATATAACTTGCATTATTGTGCAATTACAAACACATGCAGAAAGATTTTAATAAAACTTTTGTAATCAGGTTTTATGATTTCAACAATTGTTGTTATCAGCTAGTAATCCCTAGAGTGGCAGTCATGAAGTATTCCAATAATTGGATTTTAATTAAGAAATTCACTTAGTCCTATAGAATTTTTAAAATCTGATTATGTCTCTAGGAAAATCACCCAAGTTGTGGTATTTTCTGGACATAGTTATTCTTTCATCAGTACAGACTCAGTTCAGTACTTTAAATTATTATTTTTTTCTTTTTTATTTTCTTATGGTTATTATTAAAACTCTATTTCCTGTGTTACCACTGAGGAAATTGTCAAGATTTAATGGATGAAATAAGCGTGGAATGCAAATAGAAATCTCTATTATATATACTGTGTTAGAAAAGAAGCTCTCTATGCAAAGAAGATTAGAAAGCTTTTTTACTTACTGTATTTATGATCTTGAGATTTTTTTTTCCTGTGAATCGAAAGGCGTTATTAATGAGCCGGTAGATAAACTTGGCTGTAACTTTTATTCGTATAGACAATAGTTTATGTCTCACCTCATCTCAAGTATTTTGGGAAAAATCCTGAGTGTGCACAGAGTGTCACCTGTAATAAGCCCAGTGAAGCCTGTAGGCTTGCTCATATTTATATCACAGAAGCATTGAGTGATCCGGACACTACTGTTAGTACATTACCTTTTAGTCATCTTCAATGCTGAATGCCACATCTCACTCCAGCGCTTCGTGATTCCTCCTGACATAGTGACAGGAGAAATAATTAAGAACATCATGAATTCAAGGTGTTTCTGTTGGAGTGATTGGAGTATTCCTGTATTTTTCCATATGGAATACAGAGTAGCATCACTTTATGGCACGTCTTTGACTGTAAGTAGGCAGAAATCAATGCAATAAAAATAAAAGTCTCACAGAGATATTTTCGTATTTAGATATACGAATAGAATATACAGTCATATTATGACCTTGAAAGAATGGAAATAAAATGTGACAAAGGACTCTGTTTGTAGTATTTATACCAACCATAAAAATACTCTAAACATGAAGATTTCCTTGAAACCAAACACAATCTATTGAAATTGTGAAGAGGGGAAGGGATAAGAAGAGAAGGTCTGATGAATGAATGGTTGGCAGTATTAAGAACATTTCAGCAAGATTATTTACATGAGTGATATGAGGCATCTGGCCTGTATGCTGTATAGTACAAATATAGAAAAGCTGTGGAGGCCATAATCTGTCACTGTTGTATATATGCAACTCCAGTTGAATTCAACAGTACTTCAGTGTGCATATAGATGAGATGATATTTGCTCACAGCACGGGATGATTTTTTAAATTTATTTAAAGACAGTCATTGTTAACAATTTAACATACCCTTTAAAGAGATGGGAGAAAGCTTCCACTGACATTAACCAAACCAAAATTCCTGACTCAGACATTGGATGTAACAGTGTTGTAACTGTTACTGAGAAAAATCTGGTTGAGAGCAGATTAAAAAATGATGGTTTGAGCTGCATCAGGTTTTCACCTTCTAGGGCTTGCTTCAGTGCTCCAGCCTACCTTTGGTTTCTTTGATTTATTTTCTTTTATTTCTTTTTTCTTTTTTTAAATTGAGAATTATTTCCAAAAGAAGACACTTAGGCTCTATGAATTGTATTGCATGAGATCCAGATCTACTTACTGCTTTTATTTCATGTATAACGTGTGGGTAGGTTAGCTACACCGCACAGCAGGTTTAGCCCAGTCATTTGCTATTTATCATTACAGCACTGTGTGCTCTTCTAGTGCCTCAAGCAATTAAATCATGTGCCCATCTTCTGTTGGAACCTCCAGCAATTATTAATCACTTGCCATTGTCTTCGGATTTTCTGCATGTGACCCTTTCAGTTCTGCAAGCCGGGAAGCTTTCTTCGCAATAACAGGGAAGCTACCTAAAGGTCAGAATATATTTCAAAGCCTTAAAAGTAGTCCAATTGCATTTTAAAGTCTAATTGGACTTTTTAAAAGTCCATTAGTAAACCCAGAATTTGTGATTCTTTAAAACCTCACTAGCTGACACCACCTTGCTGGGGACCTTGTTGCTAGGATTGCACGCAGTATCCAAATGGTTAGAATTAAAATTAACTTTAAAAAATCTAATATTTCACTTAAGCTGCTTTGCCAATATTACAGAATCAGATAAAAGTCAAATGACTATGTCGAAAAATCCTAAATGTCAGATAAGCATTGCCATTCCCTTTGAAAAAAGTATCACGTGGACACAGCTGGAATCCTTTGGAACCCGCTTTCTGATTTCTTTTAGTTTTTAGCAGAAAAGATCAATCAAAAAAGATCATCCTTGCTCCTTTCTTCTGGAGTGACAATGAAGGGAAGCGGTCCAACTGGCCTTTCTGAAGGAAAGCTCAGTTTCTCTGTAGTTAAGGAGCTCAGTGCGGGGAGGTCAGTTAAAGTGAGGAAGCCCTCAGTGAATCTTTGGGTCAGTCCCTGCCTGTTAGAAAATAAGTTCACTCCCACTTAAGACCTTCACCTCAAGAGCTTTCTGATGCTTCATGAAGACAGCGTACAAACCTGTTTGCAGTAGGACCTGATGAGTTCCCAGGAGGAGGAGATTTCAGGGGGCTGAAATAAAGACATGATTTCGATGGAGCCCAGGGTTCCACTACAGAGCTCATCTAAATGAGGATCTAGGTGAGAAAGACTGAAGAAACCTTAATTTGCCCAGCCAAAGGAAGAAATCCTCTCCAAGGACTACTTCCACACCACCATATGAAGGCATTAATGATCCAGTCTTGGAGAGGCTGAATCCAGCTGCACAGGCTGCAGAAAGGATAGTTCCTTCTGGAGGAAGCTATATGTTCCTCAGCAGAGTGGCCTCTGGCAATCAGTCAGACTTTGCATTTGCTCCACCTGCTCTGCATGAACCTGGCAGTCTCATATCTAAGGTAAGAGTAACCATGTTGGTTCTTGCACTCAAGACAGCAGCTTCTTGCAAAGACCCACAGCTCCGCTCACTGATAACAAGTTTGCTCTGTGCTAAGAGAGGACCATTTCTCTTTCTGTCTATGGATTGTGTAATAAATGCAGATAAAGCCTCTCAACTTAGAAGAAAATAGGAGTGGAAAAGACTGGAAGGAAGCTGTTGGCAGTAAGGATAAGTCAGCTGTGAGTTTTGATTTGTTATCCCTTTGAAACAAGAAGTCCCCAGGCAGCTGGAGCCCACATGGTATTGCAGGGGCTGTCTGAGGGGCAGAATAACAGCATGATTCCTTGCAGGCTGCATGCTTCTGTTCAAAGCCGTGACGTGTGCGTCCCACATGTCTGATGGAGGGATGGTGCTGGAGCCATATGGAGGTGTCCATCTTCCAGGTGTCTGAAGCAGGAATGGCCATGGGGGAAACTGTGGTGCCTCTCTTCCAGTGGGGATTCACCACCTTACCCACTCCCCTTTCATCTTAGTGTTCCAAACTCAGGGCCCGGGATTAAAACAGCATTTTACAGATCAGTCCCGAAGCCTCAGATTGCAAATGCTAAGTACAAGGACATGCTCTGAGTGAAGCAAGGATTTGGCAGGACAGCTGAAGTCCTCCCTCCCTCCCATTCCCCGCTCTTTGCAGCGTGCTGGCTTGCTTCTTGGTTCCCCTTTGGGAGGTGATAAATCTGAGCTTTGCTATCGAGGCTGGGGATCTGGGAAGGCTGCCCTGTGCTGTTGGTGTCCTCCCCTTCACCCTGTCCCAATGTCACATTGGTAAGACACGGGCTGAGGGGGGGCGTAGGGGGGTGGGGGGGGGGGGAGGGAGTGTGTGGAAGAGGGCAGGAAAAGAACCTGGAGGACTTGTAAAGAAGAAGGAAAACAAGGTCGATGAGACCTTTCTCTTTGCATGACAGCCGGCGGGATTCGCCGCAGCACCGGGCAGGGATGCGCTTTTCAGCCTCGCTCCGAGGGGCTGCCCAGCCACAGGTTCCTGCCGGCGGGGGGAAAGCGTCCCTTTAACCCCGGAGCTCGGCTCCCGCAGCCGTCACCCAGCTCGGTCTGCGGGCTGAGCGGAGCCGCGGCTGCACGGGACATCCCCGCGGGAAGCGGAAAAACTGAAGGGAAAGAAAAGAGGCCGAGGAGCCCCGCAGACGCCGGGCAGGGCAGCAGCGCGGCGGGCACCGCGGGCGCGGCAGGCAGCGCACGGCTCGCTCGGGGAGGGCTCTGCTTCATCACCCCGTGCAGGGGAGAGGATGGGACGCCGCTGAACTCCCCTTCCTCCCTCCTCCCTTCCCCCTCCACCAAGCCAGCCCCCCCCCTCCTCCCCTCCTCCCCCCCCTCCGCCGCTCTTTCTCTCTCCCCAAGCAGTGAGGCTCGGACAGTGCTCGGCTCCGGCGCTTTATTTTAAGATGATCGGCCAAGGTCTTTGCAGATAGATTTTATCTGAAGTTAAATAGCGGGCGCTCGCCGCTCCCTCGCCAATAAGTCATTTCTAATAGAGACAAATCGCCCTGGACGCCCCGGAGCGCCGCTGCCACCGCTCCTGCCCGCTCCCCCCGCCGAAAGCGAGCGGGCAGCCGGGGCAGCTCCCTCCTCCCGTAAGTGTCCTCCTGCTCGGCGGAGCCGTGCGCGACTGTGTGCAGAGAAGGGGAGGCGGAGGGGGGGGAGAGCCCGCCGGCCGCCCCGCCAGTGCCTGCGCCGGATGCCCAGCGGCCGCGGGACAGCCCGGCGCGGAGCGCGGCAAGGAGATGCGCAGGGGCGGGGGGCTGCGCCGCGCCGCTCGGCCCCTCTAGGCTCGCCCATGGAGCGCCCCGCGGAGCCGTCGGATCCCCCACGCCGTACGTATCCCCGCCGCGGCCCCCCCGTGGGGCGCGGGGCCGGAGGAGGGCTGGGGCCGGGGCTGGGGGGCAGCGCCCGTCGGGGCGCTCCGGGGCGCGGCCCCGACACGGTGCGAGGCACGGAGCGGCGAGAGGAGGGAGGTGGGCGCTTGAGGGCGTGGGGGGGGGGGGGTCGCGGAGCTGCCTGAGGGGCCCGGCGACGAAGCTCTTCGCCCCGGGGGGGGGTAGGGGGGGGCAGCCGGAGCCCTTCTCCCCGCACCTCCTGTCCTTTTCCCCGCTTTGCTGTGCCGGCCCCCGCCGAAGGCGGGCGCGCAGGGCTAGCGCTGGCAGCCCCGGGCCGTCCCGGCCGCACCACGGGGCTCTTCAGCCCGGTTACTATACGGGGAGCACTGCCGCCGGGCTCTCCGCAGCCAACCCGGACAGGGCGGCCACTCCGCTCTGCCGCTGGATTAACTCGATTTTAATTGTTTTCCGTTCCCTCCACCCCCATTAGACGCCCCATCTCCTTCTTCTCCCCCGCCCCCCCCCCCCCCCTCCTTCCCTACACACCTCTCATCCCCCCTTGTCTCGAGCCTAACGTTTGTCTTGTGGTCATGAGGTCTATAATTTCATTTTTGTCTAGGCTGGTGAAAGCTCCGCTTGTTCCGTAAAGTGGATGTCAGGTGGATCTATGTTCTGCGAGGAACAAAGAGGCAGCGAAGGCAGCGCGGGGGAAGTTTGAGCGGCGAGGATGCAGGCTGTGTACTGGTGCGCGGTCCTCCTGCTGCAGCCCACCCTCTACTTGGTGAGTGCACGGGCCGGCAGCGGGGAGCGCCGGGGAACCGACAAACTCACGGCAGCTGGTAGGGCCGGGCCGGAGGGGCGCGGGGCTCTGCCGGCTGCTCCCGGCGGAGCGGAGAGCACAGTCGGAACTTCTCATCCCCGGGGAAGGGCCGCGTCTCTGAGGGGGCAGCGGGCGCAAGCGGGGACCCGGTGCCACCTCGGGGCCGCGGCTCCCGGTGCCCGCGGTGTTGCCGCGGGTCTCCCTTTCGGGTTCGGGACCGGAGCAACTTCGCGCCCCGCTGCCGTGCGGCCGTGCTTCCCCGGCGCCGGCGCAGCGAGTTTCCCCCGCGTGAAGCGCCGCTGAGTTCCGTGGCGAACCTCCTTTTAGGATTCCCGGAGGAACGCGGGTACACAGAGGCGTTATCTCCGTTAGCGCACACTTCTCTCCCTCAGCAATCGCCGGGAACAAAACCAGGCAGGCTGCTCCCTGCATCCCGCGCCGCGGTGCTTTCAGCGGTCGAACGTTGGGCGGTAGCTCTTCCCCGGGGCGGAGGGGAGGGGAAGGAAGAACCCCTCGGCCAGCGGCAGCCTCCCAAACCCCCCGACTCCCGTGCGCGGGAGGCTCCGGCTGCGGCTCCGGCGGGGGCGGGGGCGGCGGCGCTCCCCTTTCCGCGCCTGCCTGCGTTGGCGCATCCGCGCCGCATGGGGGCGCTGCGGTGCAGCGCGGCGCAGCCGGCGTGGGGCAGCCAATCGCGGGCGGGCGCGGCGCTCGGCGGGCCGGCGGAGCGCTCTTCCCCCGCGGCCGCGGAGCTCCGGGGGCCGCGCCCGTCCCGCGCCCTCCCGCCGTCCTCCGCCCCCGGCGGGCGTCGTCTCCCGACGGTTGTGCGGCGGAGGGGTGGGGAGAGCCGGGAGACAAAAAAAAAAAAAAAAAAAAAAAAAAAAAAAAGGAGTGCGCGGCAGACAATCCATCAAAAGGACCGGAGCGAGATCGATACGTCGCGTTAAATTTTAAATGTGTTTGCTGGCAGTTAAACTGCTCTCGACTCATTACAACAACAGCGCTGGATTTATTCTAATGCGCCGCAGTCTGAACAACAAGCGCATTAATTCTCCTTTAATTGTAAACTGGGAGCATTTGAAAACCATTCAGTGTGCAAATTATGCTGATTCAATTACCGTTTAGTTACAGACTTCATTACCTGAATGCTTATTTATTTATTTATTTATTTATCTCGGGTTTGGCATCACTGAGCAAAGGAGACCATGTATTCCTTTTTTTTTTTCCTTTTTTTTTTTCCTAGTTTCCCTTGAAACAATGAGAATATAGGGGAAAAAAAGTAAATAAATTCGGAAATAAAGGGCAAACCGGGGGAAGGGGTACGCTCCTCGTCCGGAACGCCCGGGGGGGTAAGGAGTGTTTCCCCGTCCCACCGGGTCTTCTCCCGCCTTCGGTCGGTCCCCGCCGAGCGATACTGGCCCCTCTCCCTCCCCTCTCTCTGCATTCAAGAGCCCGTCGGAAAGTTTGCGTTGGGCCCTCTCCACGCAATAAAGTGATGGCGTGGAAGCACCGAGTTCCTCCGCAGCGTGAAGGCAGAATCACGCAGCAGCAGCGCTCGGTGCTCTCCCCCGGTGTCCCTCTGCGTGGACTCAGTTTCGGTGCCCAACCTGTTAGGAAGGGTAAACGAAATGACGACGCAAACTGCTCCCCACCGAGTTTGTGGCAGGACCCACTCAGGGCGAGTGGACGCACATCCCCCCCTCTCGAACCCGGCGGCATTCAGCAGATGCCCCGAGCCCCCTCGTTACTGCACTGCCGCGGTGCGACCCTTCCCCACCCCCCACCTGGCGCACTACTCTGCTCTTCTTCCACCGTTCCACATTTTCCTAATGAAGTCTTAGGGAAAAACGATAATAGTAATAAAAAAGAAGACAGAGAGAGAAGTGCTTCTGCTTTCCTCCCTCCTTTTAATAGAGCCGTATGCCATTCCGCCTTATTGCCTGGAATTTATAGAGGTCACGGCTGGCCGCAATGAGTGGGAATTTCACTGGGGTGGGGACGCTTTGCTGTATTATGTTTATTGATAAGAACATTAGGTAACCCGTGAGAGACAAGTGTTTTCTCTGTGTGCCGTATTGCAAATATTACATTTGATTTGCGCTGGGAGTGCGTTGCCTTTGGCCTAAACGAGTGGCTCTGTATTTATGCGGTAGAATTAGGAGTTAATCTCCACAGGCTGCAGGTTTTTTTGTTCCCTCAGATTTAGAGAGCTGCACAAAGTGTTCAAAATGCCACACTCGGACGGATTTAGCCCGAGACACTTCGCTGTCCTTTCCAAAGCACTTCGGTGGTATTCTAATGAATAATGTTTTCTCAGCTATCAGTACTGCGCCGAGCTCAAAATTGTCATTGAGGAAGCATGCAAATATTTAGAGAGAAAAATCCACGCGGAGACTGGAGACTTTTTTCTTTCTTTTTGGGTTTCATTTCTGTCTGTGTATAAGGACACCAGAGTCCTACACTGTTCTTGTCATTGAAACCTTCTCGTTTAATTCCTACTTAGTTGCTGGTGAATTTCCAGCTTGACACCGCAGCAAAATAAAACCCCAGGCTGTCTTTTTCCCCCTTTCTTTCCTTCTTTCTTTCTTCCTCCCGGGGTAGAAGCAACATGCTGCAGAAGCGACTACAAAACGCACAGCAAAGCTGCTGCCAAAGCCGGCAAAGCTCCCAACCACTTGTTTCTCGGTGGGCCAGCGCCGAAAGGGGCCAAAAGCCGTTCCCACAGGCTGCGCGTTGCCCCTTGGTGCGAGCCAGACCGGCGGGCTCCCGGCAGCGGCAGCGCTCGCCCCGTCCGCTGTCCGCATCTCGACATCCCGCACCGCCCCGTTCCTGCGGGCCCCGCAGCGCCGCATCCCGCACCGCCCGCTGCCTGCGGGCCCCGCTGAGCTCCCAGCTCTGCCACACCGCTCCGGGGGCAGCCTCCTACCCCGTGAGAGGGAAGGAGTAGCAGCTCGCAACTCTTCTGTTGGGATCACCTTTCTCGCTGCCTGCTCCCTGCCCGGAGCAGCGGGTTTGTCAATTAGGCTCTACACAAGCCTTGTCTGGCAGGGAGGTTTTCCTCCGTGCAGAGCTTAAGCGGAACAAGGGCAAATCACGAGATGATTCCCCACTCCCCCTCCCCCTACGTACACCCCCGACGTGGGCTGCGAAGGGACTGCTCTGCGGGGGAGCTTCTCCTGGACACCGTGTTTTACAGGGCGACGACGTTGGCAGAGGTGTCTGCAAAAAGCCTGCGAACCTCCTCCCGGGTCGGTGGGATTGCGAGGTCTATTCCACACCGTTTGGAGGCCTTCCGACAGCCGAGCGGGGCTCTCCTGCAAAAATGTCGCGAAGAGGAGCGGTTTCCAATTGTTCTTAGCGGTGACACACTCGGTGCGGTGTTTGCTGAGGGGGTAAACAGGGGGTTGGTGGCTCCGCAGTTTGTGTACATTTAATTTCGCTCTGTGTCGCTCTGTTTGCGGTCATTTCACCCCGGTTAATGAAAGCTATGGAGAACGTGGAGAGATATCACGTGCTGAGAAGATAAGTTGATTTTTTTTTTCTCATTTTTAAAGATAGTTGCTGATTGTGTCCTACTTTGATGTGGGAGGAAAAAAAAAACCAGCTCTACAGGCAAAGAAGATAAAAGAAAACAAAAAACAAAAGAGAGGGAAGGTATTGTCCTGTCATAATCACCACCCACAGTATTTTCTCAGAAGCATTTGGTGCTGAAAGCATTCGGCTATTGCTTCTTATTTTTTTTTTTTTTCAAACAAGCAATTTCTTGCATTTTTCAATTTGACGTCCGATGCGGGAAGGGGGGGAGAGCACTTGGCGGGGGCTGGGGGAGAGAAGTGGCTTTTTGTGCCGGGGAGTTGACACGTTCCTGAGACAATCCCGCTTCCCTTTTCAAAAGGGGTTTGGGATGCATTCGCAGAGGTGCAGGGGAAATAGTTACCCTTTCGGAAGGTAAGGCACGGGTGTAGAAATCGGTCTCGAATCACTTGCACCTGGTGAAGCAAACTTCTCTGTGCTCTAGTTTTCTGATAGTCATACTTTTATTTTATTTTATTATTAGTAGTATTTTTTTTTTTGCGGGCTTCCTTCATTCCCGACCACAGGGACCACCCTAGGAGCTTAAGGAGCAGTTCTTCTGCCCTGAAATTCTGTTTTTCTGCTGCTCAGCACATGCTATTCTGATTTCTTAAATCTATGGAGAAGGCAGCTGAGTGGATTTCACCTTTTAGGGAGGCACCTGAATACAATCCAATATCTCCTCCCCTTTGAATAGCCAAAACTTCCAAGTTGGTACCTACAGGTATCCATTTTAAGTTCTTTAATACGTCCCTGCATCTCTAAACCGCCATTTTAATTAACAAAAAGCCGATCTCCCAGTTGTCTTGGAAAGTGCGGTGAAGCAGTTTAAGAAACCAATTGCTCGGAATAGCCAGCACTTGGAGAAAATGAATGTATGAGCCATCCTTCCCTCTCTAGGATTGGCTTCTGTTCTCTCGACTGGGCTTGGGTGAAGTTATGCTGTGATTTATCAGATAGTTTAACTCTCAACTCGCTCTTCTTATAAGTCAGCATTAAACCACCTCCTGGGTGCTTTGTAAATACAGCTTTAGCATTTTTTTTCATGCAGCAGATTGACATGTTGACGATTCTGCTTTAAGGAATGTGACAATAAAGTGGAAAACCAAAAGCTGGCAAGCACTTCATCAAGGATAAAAAGGTTCTGCTGTAAGGATGTCACTCAATTTATTGTGAAAGTCGAATGAATTACGTTTAATGAAACTGCTCCCCAGATGAATATTACCAGCAATTTCCTGAGTTGGCTCTGTCAGATTGATATGAGGAAATGCCAACCCATATCAAAAAAGATCTCCAATCTCAATTACTATGCAAGCTTTCGAAGAGCTCCTTTTTATTGATATGATATATATTGGCGGCTGCTCAATGCGGTGAAACAGTGCTCTCTGTTCCACAGGACAGTACTTCTAGTTTATTGTTTAATCCTACGTTTTTCTGGCTGTATTTTAAACTTCCGAGAGTGTCCTTCCTTTGGTGGGGAAACTACCTCTCAATCTCTGCCCCTTTCTGTGACCTAGAGAGACTGAAGTTGTGCATCTTGTGGAGAGCAGGGGTGATGTTTGTTTCAGGAAGTTTGTTCAGCCTGGGTGGACAAAGCCGAAGGTCAAGAGAAATAACTCGGCTAAGACAATGGCGTTGGATCTCCTCGTTTTCAGTGTATTTCTAGGCGACAATCCAGAGCACGGCAATATTTATTATGACTGGCAGTCCCAATATTCCCGCCCTTTCTTCCTCATTCCTCTAGGGCTTCTTTGGGCAAATTAGAAATTCACTAAGCCCGCTAAGAGAGAGAAAAGCTCTTATGTCGCCTCATCTACATAAGAATTGACTTCGTGAGAGGCTTTTCTCTTCTATTTTAACTGCTATGACACCGGTCGCTGCTTAGTAACAGTTTATTTTCCCAGAATTTGCCTTGATAGTCTTGTTTGTGATTAAAGGAGGAATTCAGTCAGTTTTATTCTACCACATCCCAAGCTGAAGTGGAGAGAGAAAGAGGAGGTTTTGAAGGACAGCCGGGCGGTTCTTGGAACTTTGCGACAACATGGGGAGTGACTCTTACACGTGGAGCTGAGCCGTATGCATGCAACACTAAACAGGAAACATGAAGAGATTGTCCTTATCCCTTTCCGAGTTAATTTTGGTTCCCTTTCTCTTGTTTGTTACTGGATGCAAAACTTTCTTCAGTGCACGATTAGTCCATGTGATTTTTTTTTTTGTTTAAGTGATTTTGGTTTTCTCTCTGTCAGAGTCTCTGGATGTTTCAAGTTGGGGAAAGCTGTGAGAGAAGCAGACTGGGGCTTACAGACGGATCGGGACAAGGCTGACTTGGCAGTGCCGTGCTCTGCGGCTGCCTCGCCTCGTCCAACCGCCTCCGGGGGCTGGCACACCGTTTCGGCCGCCCCCAACAGCACCGGCCCCGTGCCCCGCCGCTCAGCACCTTGGAGAGATCCGGGGGCCGGCGGGCAGCGGCGGTAGCACCGCGGACAGCGCTCAGAACCGCTCCTCTTCTCTCCTGCCGCGTTGCCCCGCCGGCGTCACTCGCTGTGCGCAGCCGGGGAACAAGCCTGCCCCTGGAAAGTCCTCCGTCATAGATACCCCGTCCCGAGCTAGTCAGTATTTCGGGCCACTGCTGCACAGACCATAATCAAAACCCGCTCTGGATTTGGGGTTTGGTTGTCTTCATCACTTTTCCTGAAGGGGATGGGGTGGACAAGAAGGTCAGTGTGTTTACTGTTGCTGTAGGCTGGCTTTCTTTTAATGGCAAAGCAACCTCTTTATTTTCAGGGTATACGCTGGTTAGAGGGGTAAAGCTTGACTGAGAAGGGGAATAGGGATGAGATCTTGCATTTAATTATCTGAAATCCCTAGTATGATGCCTCTGGGATTGGGAAGGTTGCTCTGTGATGCTTGTGTTTGCCTCGTGCCATCCCAGAGCATGGCATCCTCTTTTTTTGGGGGGGAGATCAAGGACATCTGAAAGCATCAGAATCAAAATGGGCTATGGGACACAAATGATACTGAAGTGTGAGAACAAGGAATGATTAATTACTACTGACAATTCCCATCTTCTGGGTTGTAGTGGAAAAAGCTTTCATGCATAGTCAAGAGTTGACATTACTTTCAGGGTAGTGGTGCACTGAGACAATATCAAGGGGCAGTCAGATTGGCTTACTCCACTTGCTTTTGTTCAGACAGCCAGGGCTGGGGTATATTCCAGCTCCATACTTGCATTCATGAGTAGGTAATCACACACAAGATCCTCCACTCCTGTAAATCCCCACTCACTATTGACAGAGCTGTCCTCTAGAGGTCTGCTGCCTGAAAAGCACTTGTCAATGAAACACCGACAGTTGACAAGGAAGGTATAAGTGGATGACTGATGGAGAGCCCTTCAATAAAGAAATGTGATAGGAATTGACTGGGCTATGAGGATAAACAACCCACAATCTCCACCAACCCCACAGACAAAACTCTAAGCCTTTACTCTTTGTCCATATTCTCCTATGAATATCAGTAGTGATTGGGGTACTTCTGCTAGATGTGATCATTTTCCAGTATGTTTTGATTACACAATGTCCCCATGCATGGTGCCTGGAAACTGCATTGTCTGCCTCAGAGATATTGCTTTTATCTTCCAAATGCCACCCTCATTAATGTCAGTGTATCACAGTCCACCTAGTGACAAATGTCTCAGGAATGTTCATCTGCCTTGCATGCTGCATCTATCTCTCCAGATGCCCTGCCTCTGCCTCTTCAAGGGATAGTTCAATAATTTTTTCTTTTTGTCCCCTGTGTCTGCTTTTAAAGTATTTGTTTGCTAGTTGGTCTCTGTCTTGTTCATTCACATGTTGGTTTTGCTGATGTCCTCTGGGGTATCACCTCTTCTGTTAGCTTTTTCATCGCTTATGTGACAGGATGACCAGTGCATCAATGCATGGAAAGATAATATGCTTTTTTCCACATCTGCAATTTATGAAAAGGGAAGAAACAAGGCTTAGTATGCTTTCTGATTGACTACCAAATGATAATGACACTAGTGCCCTATTTTCCTCAAATTTCATTTTCTAATCCAGGTTCATTTACTGCAAATAAATTTTAAGAATGAAGAGCCAGGTTGTTTCTTTGTGCGTACAGCCCAGTTGTTTCTTTTTGTGTGAGCTTTTAATCATTCTGCTTTTTGCCAAACTTTTGAAAAACTAGTAAGTAAAATATACCTATGCTATTTCTTTGTGCATTTCCTTAAAATTAGATGATTGCTGGGACAGGGTCCCTGGGATCAGCAGACTCAGTTGGAGTATAGATTCTATCTCCTGTTCAAGATTAAGTATATCATTTCTATCACTGAGAATTGGTTGTCATTATTCAGGTGCATCTTTAAATTGAAAGTGTAATTGACAGCACTTCAAAAATTGTTACTAATGGAATTTCTGTTGTGGAAAGTTCAGACCACCTGTATCATAATATTTTTATAAGCCGTTCTTGAATGAACTTTAGAAGAACAATTCTTCTGTTAAGCTATTTTGTCAAGAAGCGTTGTCATAGGCCTTTGGGTACACAAAACTACTTATATAAAATTAACGGACTGCTTTTATTATATTTATGATCTCATCCATAGCATTTAAAGCTTTTCAGAAGATACAGTCTTAGAATAAAAATAATATTAAAGCTGTGCCCTCACAGTTGTTGCACAGTCAATAGTAATATTGTAAAATATCAGTCTGTTTAAAATCAGTGTTACTTGGTAATTTGACTCTAATTTAGAGTAATTTTTGTTGTTACTTACTATAGCTACTATGTATTGCATACAGAGTTCTTTTTTTTCTTAAAGCTTATTCTAGAAATGCTTTGCACATTGAGAAGGCTTTTTTATAACACTGCTAGATAAAACACAGCAATAATTTTGTAGCTTTATGGATGACAATTGCTAAGTGCATGGATCTTGAAAGAGCAGAAAAATAAGCAGGAGTATGAATACAGAGATGTGACTTTAAAAATGTGCATGATAAATATCAAAACCTTGACCACTGAAAAGGATGGGCTCCATCCTGCTGCCTTCATCTATAACATGTATTGCCTTAAATAGACACACGATTTTATATACCTACTTATTTTTTACCTCTGCTTTCACTAACAGTTCAATTGTCTTCATTGGACTGCTTAAAGAAGGTGGTGGAGTAATACATATTGCAAGGAGAAGTACAAGAATATGACCCTTTATTAACACTACCTACTTATATCTGAATTATATATAAAAAATAGGTTTTTTAGTAGTTATATGCACAAAGGATATTCTTAACTCGCCAGTTCACAGAGTGGTCACTTGTGAGTAAGGAACATCATCATCTGGCCTTTGATAAAACAGTGCTCTGTGTAAATCAGCTGTGGTATTTTCAGCTTCTTTAAGTTAATCAAGTGGTGGTACTCTTCTCTTGATGTGTACTCTGTGAGTACCTCTGCTGGCTAAGATAGTATCAGTCACTGTAATAATACATTATTCCACAGAATTATAAAGGTATCAGAACATGGCTTATGTTTGTATCTTTAATGCACTTAATATTTGCTAACTAGAGAAGAATGTAAGCCTTGAAAAAGTTATTGGATGGGTTAGCAGATTGTAATGATATGGTTCAGTTTTTCAGTGTAATGCAATCCAGATGAATATGGAAATATGTGACTAAGTATGTTAGAGGAGGTGCGACTGCTTTTATTCTGCACAGTGAATAGAATATTCTGAAATTGTGGGGTTGCATCAGACACTTCAGAGTAGGTGCAGTGGTTTGTGACTACTTTTTATAAAACACAAATTTAACTGAAGATAGGAGGATTGCTCATGTGCTTCAGTGTTTTACTGAACAAGAATCATAAGAAAGTGAAAGCAGGAAGTTTCTTCTTCCTTTTTTTAAAATATATTTCTGCTTTTAGGGTATAATGTTTCTTCTTCTGTGCCAAAAAATATCATGCATATGTATTTTTATAAATCCTACAGAGTAATAATTTACATCTGGTCTACTTTGAATCTATTACGGAATTGTGCTTATAAGCAAACATTATAATACCTATCATCCCTTATCCAAAAAATATTTCTTTTATTATTTTTCACAATAATTTTTGGATAAAAAGTAATTACATGATAATTATACACTATTATTTATACACTATTATTGAATAATTTTTTTTTTCTGCTCAATCCCTGAATTTAAAAATCATGAGCTATGACTTATTCATGCTACCAGTTCAACTTCTGTATAAATAGTCTGGAAAATGACTTTATCTTTGAAATGAACTCCAAAGTAGGCTTTTCAAACAGATTATTCATTTGTCTTTTTGGTAAATGTGTTTCTGGAGTGTTCAAGCACCACTTACTGTTTTCTAAAATTACAAAGATATGCAAATGGTGACATATCTGAGGAAGCCGTGTGTGGACTATATGCAGTATTATGTCTGCACTCTAGATTTGAAGACTAATGGCTATTGATATAAACTTCTTGCAGACTAGTGCAGTTTTTTTTCCCTTTCAGAAAAAAATGTACTTGAATTGATGGTCATATTAGTAAAATAAATAAAAAAAGATTTACCGTTACGTATTCTTCCACAAAAATACTGCTTGTTGACTGCTCACACTCTTCAGACTTGTGTGAACCATTGAGTACTCTGGTCATAAATTGGTGTCCTTATCTTGATTTCCACTTCTATAATGTAGTTGAGAATGATATTTTGTTACATTATAGTTTGAGTTTCTTTGTTTGCAGTGGCTATTTATAACTAGCACAGAAGAAAGAAATAAGTATTATAAGAAATATGAATGAGAATCTATGTGTGTCTCTAATGGTAGATTTTCACTAGTGGTATTCATTGTTTTTGGTCTGAGCAAGTTCATTTCTTGTGAAGTCAGAAGGAGGTGAATGGTTTCTGTACTCTTTCATTTCTGATGTTGTTTCTGTTATTGTGGTATGATTTAGTAAATTTACCAAGAAGACTGGGATCCTGTCTTTGGTCTGCCATGAAACTCTTCTTTTTCATCCAAGTCCTTCTGTGCTCTGGCAGAATAGTTCAGTGGCTACAGTATTCCTTCACCTGGAATAACAACTAAGTTGTTTGTCCCTAAACCTTTAGGCTTTGTTTTAGCCTAGTAGAACACTGTTAATGATCTCTGGCAAAAAAAGAGAAAAAAGAGAAAAAAAATCTATGTTGCTAACTGTTATGGGTGGATGATTTTATTTAGCTCAACAGGTGGAGCTGTGACTTCGCTAGCCTGGTGATTCAGGCTAAAATTCAGCTATCCGGACATGTCCCTGAGTCAAATTTGCTCACGTATTTTACATCCCCTAAAGTTGCATATACTTCTGTTCCTCATGAAAAGATGTTAATCTCCTGAGCTTCAAAACACTTCAGGAAACAAGAGGCATATGGACTCGTGTTTATCAAGAAATCTTGTACATTGGTAGGAAGGTAATGCTTGCAGGATGCCACTGCCAAAGCTTAGTTTTTACTTCAACTCTGCATATTAATGGAGAAATTAGTCCGAGTCCACTCACACTTACACCTATTTGAGTATGATCCACCCTGCATGATTGATTTAAGATGAATTCCTAAATTATAGGATTTAGGGGGGAATTTCAGCTACTACATCTGTACTCTGTGTTTTTTTTATTATTATTATTATTATTGTTATTATTGTTACTATTATTATTATTATTTTCATCTCAGTCTGTAAAAATATGAAGAATAATTCTTTCTTATGCCTGTTTAGAAAAGGCTATTTAGAATAGTTTTATGCTAATAACTTTTTAAATACAAATTCATTGCTTATATATTCTATGAATCTAATTTCATAGAGATATACTTGCACATCCTGTGGGCCATGCTCCTTGCTGCCCTTTTTTCCTTACTTTAGTTGCAGCTGATTATGTGGTTGCAGAAAAGCATGAAGGATACCTCTGTGATGGAAAACATTTCACAGAAAAACAGCTTGACATTTGTTGGGATAATACCATGAGGATCCAGATATAGAAGTTCACACTTCTCACAACCTTTCAATTGTCCTGTATTGTCATCCTTTTTATTCTCATACATTTTTTTCAGTGTATGTCTATGTAAATATATATTTTTTTTCCCAATGACTGGTTAGATAAGGATCGTTTCTCTAAGGATTATGCATCCCTTAGATGTTCAGAGGTTCAAATATAATGCTAGATATTCACTAACTACATCAGAAGTGTTGTACTGCACTTAGAATGGCAAAGTCAAGTAGAGAACAAAGACAGTATGTGAAGACTCACGTCACACCATATCCTGTAAAAAAAAATCATTGCGATTAGATACAGCTCCCAAGCAAACTCCAGCATAAAATATTCTGAAAAAAGTCGTGGAATGATCATGAATTAAAAAAAAAGAAAAAAAACCAACCACAAAACAAAATGAAACAAAATAAAAAAGGTAAATAAAAATAGGAGAGGTTATTTAGGAACAGAAATATAGGGTCAATTAATCAAATAAATTGCTCTCTATTAATATAGTGACCAGCTACATTCAGATTCCAATAAATATGCCCAATGGGAATGGAAATTCGTTGCTAGTGAAATTACATTGATAAATTTATCCTAGCTTCCAGCGCCTTCTGCGTATGTATTTCAGAACAAAAGCTGTCATGAAGATGGCTTAACGGAAAAAAAACCTCAACTATCTTTTTAATTGAGATAGTACTCTTTGACAGCAGAAGTAATGTTGGGGTTATTTGAGGATGTTAAATGTCTCACTACATTGTCAGAGAAGTCCTAGTAGAATGCCAGCATAAAACTGATCACCAGTGGTTATAAAAATAAACTCGAGTTTGTACTTTTTTTATTTGCTTGTTTGTTTGTTTTGATTTCATGACAAATAAACATGATGTGGGTACTACCTTTAAAAACAAAAATCACATGGTGCAATCTATTTAATAAGTTTTTTTTTTTACTTTCATCACCTTTGTGTTTACTTGAGGACTTGTTGGGTATGGTAAAAAATATGTATTATTAGCTCTCAAAAAGAAGAGCAAAACGTACATATTTAGTGAAACGCTGTTGGTTCTAAAATGTGAACGAGTCACTGAAGTTGCATAGAAATCAGTACAGCATCAAATGGTAATCCTAGCTCAATTTTCTTCTGAGAAATCAAAGAAATCAACAGAAACTAAATAAAGAATCATTCCATCCGAACCGCTGAGCTTGCACAATCTTGACTCATTATATGCTTATTTCGACCAGGCTATTTAAGAATAATTTATACAACATTAATGGCTGATACAAAGTTACATGCAGCCTAAGATTTTTATTTTGGTCACAAGTTTGGATCAAGCCTGAAAACTTCTCTTAGGGTTTTCTTTTGCTCAGACAGTATTATTGCCACTGAGCAGAGCAATGATTTCCCACAAATGTTCACGGTAATTGTCTAAGAAAAAGACTGTGCAGAAAACTTCTCTTACATGCATTATTCTTTATTTCTCATTCTTATTGTCTTCTTCTGTCACAGCTTCTAGCTTTAATTCATTAATAACTTCATGATCTTCATAAATCACATCAACCATGCGCTCAAGCTCTGGTTTTCATTTGTATGGTGATTTCTGTTCATGACACTCTGGATATCATCCCTGGACATTTTTCCATGTGGATGTCCTCAAGTATCTTTTATGTGGATATGCCAGACCATAGCTTTCTTGTTTGATCATTCTGAGCTCAACTGCCACCTTCAGTCACACACTGAAATATCGCATTAGTCAGATGCAAGATGCTAACAACATGCAGCTAAGCTCTGCTCCCAGATTAATGACCACCTCACATTCAAATGTTACTTATGGTAGAATTAATATCAGCTAGAATAGACTTCTGGGTTATTTTTAAGCTTAAATGCCAACACTAAAGCAGCCTAAATTGCTGTAACTTCTCTACTAATCTTAATTCTTACTGGAATGTGAAAGCAGGAAGTGTATTGGCTATCAAGGAGTGGCTTCAATTGGATCGTATAGCTTACCTGAAATTTATAAATAAGGTATAGGAGGATCACAGGATGCTTTTCTTTGTTCTCATTCGTATTTTTGTCATCAGCCCACTGGCTGAGGTTTTCATTAGTTTTTTGGGAGATTCAGTTTCATTTTCTGATTTAGGAAGTGTGAACTCAGCACTCGCACTTGCTATGCTTAAACCACTGTTTAGTAGAACAAGATGGGAGATTTTCTTGATTTCACTTGTTCATTATTTTATACTTGGCTTAATGCACTCAGGAAACAGGATCTGCTCATAGGTAAGTTCTGAGGCACTTGTATTAAGACTTTCTTGCCCTTTGTCCTTATGCATAGAATTTCATTTGTTGCGGAACCACTTCAGATCTTGAGAGCTCTGTGTTATAAAAAAGCTTTGTTTTGATGCAAAAGAAATGCTTGAGTCAGAAAGTTAAAATTACATTGCTGACTCTGTCTGTTGGTCACATTAACAATAGCAGGATAAGGTTCCTAACTCTAGGAGTGGTACATGCCTATGAAATGACAGAAAGTGTTTAAGTTCATTTCTCATCTTCCTGCAGTAGTTTAGTTTGGAGTGCTCTCTATACATCTAGTCTCTATGTTTTCTTCAGTGCCTATGTGGCAGGAACTATCAGTAAGAAAATTGGAGAATTAGACTTCAGCATCTCATTTCATTGGCTTATGACATCAGGAACAAGAACTGCAGGTATATAGTAGCTCAGTGCATCTAGTTCTATTGATTTGAGAAAATGCATTGTTTTGTGGAGCTGGAACATGTAAACGTTATTCCATACAATTAGATATGGGAACTGGAACATGTAAAGAATATTAGTGATTTTAACTCTAGAATCTGAAGTGTTTCTTTAAAATAATAGCTAAGACCTGAGATTAAAAAAAAAAGAAAGAAAAAAACCCCATGAAAATAGCAAACTAGACTGACTTTGAATGAAAATTTCAGGAACTGTAAAAAATTATATACCTGGCAAAAAGGACATGCCCTACCACTTTTCAAAGGTTTTCAATTCTCCAAAAAGGTAACATTAGGATTTCTAAAAGAAGAACTCTTTTATCAAAGCAAGGTATATTTTCCTGCAATCTTGTTCTCTAAACCATTCTGTGTGGAACTTTCCACAAAGGCTAAACAAATACTGAGGCAGATACCTTGCAGTGAAAATGTTACTTCAAGTGGTTAAAGTTCAGCAAACTTTTATAAGCAACTGAAGAAAGGTCTTATTATGGGAAGTTTCAGGTACCCTTAATCATAGGCATTGCTACCAGAACCACATATAATTTATAGACACGTGCTCTCCTAGGCACTCTGTGTGGCAGTAAATGCTCTCCAAAATGGCGCTATTCTATAAACTTATTTATTTAATGCTATACTCTGGAAAAGCTTGGAGTGTTAAATAGAATGGTTAGAAGAATGAAGTTGTTTATATTGTCCTTATAGCAGAGCTGACTGTATTGTGGTTACAGACCAGGCTTGTAAAAAATATTTCATCTTGAGGTGCTTAGAGAGAGCAAAGGTAATGGTATGTAGTAACAGATGGATTTTTTAATTTTTTTTAATTAAAAATGGCACCTAGCCATACCTGGTGTATACAGAATGGAACAAAAATCTGCTATTTAAATACTTAGTATTTAAATACTTAAAGTAAGCCTTTTTTCACCCCATCACCGATGGATATGCCTTTTAAACTACAGAGCTGAAACAAGTAGCTTGTTATAGCAGCTCCAGACATAATTAGTGATCAGTTTGCAGCAGTAGCTAGTTGGTAAAAAAGCAGTCTCTCATTTCTTAATTCTCCAACTTAAGATTTGAATACTTTTCAAGTGATAAATTAAGATAGGTAGGCAGTGCCACCAGTTCTGGGCAAAATGTACTGGTGGTAGAACTGAGAAAGTCTTGCTTCATTTCAGGCTACAAGTGACCTTGGCAAATATTAGTTATTCCTTGGGACACACAAAAAAGTTTCATTTCATAGCAGTACCATCTTTCACCTTTATGTGGATTTAAAAATGTAAATAAAATTGCTTTCTGTCAATGGTATATGTGAAGGTCACAGTCATATTCACCACAAGAATTCAAGCTACTGTTTGACCCATCATTCATTCAGTAGATAACAGTATTCTATTCACTTCCCGTAATCTAGTTTTGTAAGCATTTTATGGCCCAATATTTTATGCTTAGTTGCTAAAAAGTAGGAAATAAACCTTCAAGCACTTCATTGGAGATTTATTTACAGCATAACTGTGTATCAAACACAGATGTTTTTTAAAATGCTAGGATATATTGTGTTACAGACTTACAAAAAATGGTAAGACTGAGTACTAGAAAAGATAGGAGTAATGAATAGCAAGAGTTCAAGAGTTCTCTCTCAGCTTTATTTTTAACTCTTATGTGCTTATCTCATGCAATTCTTGAACAGATCATCCTTGTAGCAGTTTTGGGATAAGTAAGAGAACAAGTATAAGTCACTATGCCACTTTAGACATGGAGATGGATAAAAGCAGTTTATATTTATATGGTATGGTAAAAGTGGGATTTTTCTTTTTTTCCTACTTGTAAGGTCAGGCAGAAAGTGTGAGGTTTGCCACAAATCAGGCTTCCCAGGTGCCTGCAGCTTTCTCTCTGGGTATCTGGAACATTTGATGGCCAGAACTTCAGCTGGTATTAAGCCCGGATGTTTCCCTTGATCTGACCATATGTGACTATCAATACCTTCTGCTGTGGTTTCCTCTCTTGGCTAGCAGACCAATTGTTCTGTAAGCATGTAAGTTGTTCTGCTTTAAGGCAGAAACAAACCCTTAAATGTGAAATGCTAGCATGAACTTCCCTACACACAACTGAATCTACAATTTCTCAATATATAAGTATTTTGTTCTCTGAAAGGTGAACTATATTTTACTCTGCTCTTACATTTTCCTCTTCTGTGTTATTTACAACTTCCTTAGGTGCATCTGATATTGGCCATAGGTAGAATTAGAACACCAAGCTATACAAATTGGTTTGGCTGTTACTTGATTCTGTAACAAGAATGCACTGAATTCACATTACTATGAGATTATCTCTGCTTGGTTGAGAGTAATTAGTGAAGTTTAACTACTGTTAGAATCTACAAATGCTTTACCACAAAATAATTATGATTGAAACAATTTCCAAAAATGTTCTTGGATTTCCACAGGTCTATGACAAGATCTGACTTCTAATATTAAGTGAAGATATTGGGAAATAAATTCTTCCAAAAACATTCTTAAGTTTTCTGTGGGAAGATTTAACATACAAATGGAGTAGTAACTATGTCCCATGTGGGGAGTTCAGCATATCATAAACTAGATGAGATTTCTGTAGAGGGTTACTGTAGAAACATAGTCATTTCTCCTGCTTAGAACACAACTGAATAGCCATGTGCTATTAAGAGACTAGGTGCTCTTCTTTTGAGGTAGCAAGATGAATCATCCCTAATTCTGGACATATTAAGTTGAGTTATGTATAGCTTTATGTGAGCTAAGTAGGCTTGCGTCTTAAATGATCTATTAGCGTGGCTGTGTACAAATATAAATAGTTTTATATTGGAGTTTGCTTGCATGGAGTCAAAGACATATGTAACATTTGATCACACAGTGGTTATGCTTGCACAGTTCTTGGAGAGTTCTGTTCTCAACCTCAGCACAAATGAACAAGGTGAATATTTTATCTGAGACACAGGAGCACAAAGTCCATCTTCGTGAAATTCCTCTCGTCAACTACTTTTGCTGATCTTTGCTTACAAAAGTATTTTTGGATTCAATAAGAGATATTAGGGTAGCATTTATTTGTTTCCATTTTCATGGTAAATCTCAGTTTGAGGGGAAATAGGTGAAAGCAAGAGCATACAAAAATTTTTTTTGTGTTTATTAACCGAGAGGGAATATTTTCAGAATAAATGCAGTTAAAATCAGTCTGCTGTTGAAGCCAGTGAGATCTAAGAATGTGTGTCAACTATAAGCAAGATTACTACATGGTTTGCAGAAGTAAAACTTGTCTTCATTTTTTTTTTTTTTGCCTTTTTGTCAGTGCTTTGAGAAAAGTACAACCAGAAAAGTCCAAGGATTATAAATGGTACTCTCAATGTATTAAAGAATGCAGTAAATGTGATAGAAAATGTACTAATTTCAGAAACCACACATAGTCCAATCTAAAACTCATCACTGAGATAAATGACTATTTTTTCAAACTGCCACAAGATGAATTTAGCAAAGTCTTTCAATTGAAGATTTTGGAGCTTTTTGACGTATAAAAGCATAGTAAACATAAAAGCCCCAGCACCACCAGAAAAAAACCCTACCTAAAGACAGACACATTAGGTAGGAAAAAGTGCTACTCATTTTTGGTACCTCTAAATTTACACATTCAAATCATCACTTGTTTGACTAACAATGGAGGAACTTGTAGTGAAATTGGAGATGGAGAAAAGTTATGTGCAAATCAGACTTTTTAACTACAAGCATTCCACAAAGGCAGTAATGTTGGATTCTTGCTGGGACTTTGTACAACAGCAATAATGTCTCTGTGTGAGGCAATTCATAGAATCACAAGAGTTGTTTGAGCTGGACCTTTAAAAGTCATCTAGTCCTACTTTCCCACAATGAACATCTCATGCTAAAATCAGGCTGCTTGGAGCCTGGTCCAGCCTGACCTTGAATGTCTCAAGGGATGAGGCACCCACCACCACCACCTGGGCAACCTGTTCTAGTGCCTCACTGCCTTAATTGTAAAATACTTTTTCCTAATATCCAATCAAAATCTCTCTGAGTTTAAAACCATTTCACCCTGTCCTATCACAGCAGACCCTGCTAAAGAGTCTTTCCCCTTCTTTTCTATAGCCCATCCTTACAAACTGAAAGTCTGCTTTCAGGTAACCTCAGAGCTTTCTCTCCTACAGGCTGAACAGCCCTAGCTCTTTTTGTTGTTCTATCTACTACACAAGGGTGTTAATATATAAGTAGGAGCACTTCACCTACTGTGAACAATTAATGATATGATAGCTCAATGCATTTAGTCTTTAATTGAACATGTAGACCTCATGAAAGAATAAAACATTGAAGCAGAAATAGCAGAAAGATATATTGATTTGTCAGTAATTGATTTAAAAAAACCCACAAATCCTTCTCTCATTATGTCATTTCAGATTGATGTTTTGGGATATTATGTGTTTTTGCAACTAACTCATCTGTAATAAAAACCCTAGAGCAGAGAAATATGACTCAAAAGGGTTTAAAAGAACTAAAAAGATTCGATTTTCTTATGATCCCTTAGAAAACTATGCAGAGATGATCTTGATAGAGATCTAGCAGAAGAATGATGAACTGTTTCCTTTCTTGATATTGGTGGAGCTGTGCCATAGCCTTTAGATGCTAAAACATTTTTCTATGTCTGAAAATCTGAGCTCTTGACAGGTCTTTACTTGTTACTTATGTACTTTATATGTCATTTTCAAGATAATAGAAGAACAAAAGCCTCCTTGCATGCATCTATTTTACTACTACAAATAAATCCAGGTTTATGTTTAATGTTAAATTGTTTACTAATAAGATGAAGAGTAATTCCTTGATGACATTCTTATTCTGACATGGGAATCCTGTTAGTGTCAGCCCAGTGAAACTCCAAAATTTTAAGTAAGCAATTCAAGTTACAGTCAGAAACTTCACATGTTTAAATATTTGCTTCCACTCTCTTCTGGATTGAGAGCTATGTCCTGCAGGAGCACCTGTGAGTACTGTAAAAGTGGATGTAAGGGTCAGATATTGCACTAGCAATATATTATCACTAAACAAAATTTAAATTTTCTATCTAAAGCATTCTGTCTCATTTTTCTCTACTGTGACTTGAAAAATAAACACTTGTTCAGTACCAAAATTCAAGTTACAAACTACTGCCTGAATTGTGTACAGCTTGAGGCAATAGCCTGAGGATTCAAACTGGAAAATAGAACAAAGATAACTGTTATTTTATATAGTGTCTTACATCTTTGTTATCTAGCTTACCAATGTGAATTTGATCGATAAGGGATAATGGTGATTTTATGTGGTACAGAAGAGGAGGATCTTTGCCCTCTAGCAAGGCTCTCATAAGACTTATGTACTACCCAAAATAAGGTTTAAGTAGGATAAAGGAATGGTTTGGGACTGTCTTTCTAACTAGTCTTAACTTACGGTGGATGCTGAAAAATAATTCAGCCCTCAGGGATCTGGGAGTAAATACTTTTGTCATATTAGTCAAACCAGATGTAATGTAGTTTTAATGCTAAGACTATATGAAATTTTAAGCTACAGGAATAACAGCAAAATAGGTAGAATGAGATTGTAATACATTTTAATGCAAGTCAATTTCACTAGTGAAAGTGGTCAATTTCACATGATATTTGGACAGAGTTCTGTTTGGCTGTTTGCTTTCTCAAGTAAATTCTTTTATATATTACAAAATAGCTCTGCTCAGTACTGGGGAGTGCTAATTGTCCACTGTTTGGTAGGAGAATATGAGGACTGTTTTTGGTTACATCCCGTGGAGTGCCATCTGGTCTCTGCTGCAGCTAGAGCCTATCTTATTTCTGCAGCTGGACAAGATGCGTATGATGTTTTCTCTCTCAGCTGAAAACATCTTTCTTACACGGTTTTTCTCATGATGCTGGTTAATGATTGAGAAAAATGTAGCCTGAATTTGTCTACCAGCTCCATTTCAGCCTCTTGGAAGACATAAGACAACTATGGTGACTCTTGGTGGTGAATGTGACATGCATGAGTATGTCTTCCCAAGGTTACAGTATGGGTCTGTTGCTGCTTCTGCTCAGTCCTTCCTTTGCTCTTGTGTCAACCAGTAGAAACATTCCTAGCTTTAGTTATGCATGTACCAGAGTTGGCCATTACCAGTCTGTACCCATATTTGTGTAAAGCCAAATCAATCGTGGGTTTGTCTGCCCATCCCTGCTGCGAAGCCTATCCAGCCTCTCCACCTCAATCCTTTTTCCTTCCCAAGGCTTTCAGGACTTCTTTTTCTAAAAGTAGATAGAAGGTGAGGCACAGCTCCAAGCAACCTGCAAGGAACCCTAACCTAGCTGTTGTATAACTTGGGTTGCAAGCACCTGTCAGTTACACAGTGCAGTTTAGTTTAGTACAGTAAGACATACTTACGTATAAAGAGAATACATTCCATGTGCAAGTATATGTAAAAATTGGGCTGTTTATTTTAGTAAAATACCCACGCAGAAGACAACATATGACAGGCACACCTGAAAAGGTACATGTCCTACTTGATTTTGCTGTTCAGAAAGCTCACAATGGTGTTGGCAGCCATGTCTCTGCTTCTGTGATTATACTGGTCTCAATCACTCTAGAGCATTCTTTGAATTGGCATCCTGGGCTATGCATTCAACAACAGAAGAGGATAAAGAAAATAAAAAGTGTAATCTATGTAAGATTTTTATATCTGTATCTACTTGTTTTGGCTTCATCTTTCCCTTGTCCCAGGTTCTGCTCCTCACCCTCTCCCCTGCTTGTTGTTTTTGGAGACCAAACTATTGCTATTCTGTATGACCATTTCCCTTGCTTTGAGATGCATTAGATTTACTACCCCTTGTTGTTGTGTGGGGAGAAAGAAACCTGGCCACAACTTAAGCCATCCAAATGAGCCCTGCCAATTCATATGCCAGTCAAACCAGCATGTGAGAAAATGACTGCCTGCAAAGATGGCTCAAGCACAGGGACAGACATGAAATGGCTCAGGTATTGAGTGTTGGAAGGATGTGCTGGGCAAGTGCAAAGGCCAGGAACCAAAGCTGTATATCTTAAAGAATTATTATTTTCTTTAAGTTGAGAATTTTCTTATTGGAAATCAGGCTGCCTCATATTTTTTTAATCCAGACTGCTGTGTAGAATTGCTTGATCAGATGGTAACCAGTTTTGACTCAGAGACCTAGCAGTGGAGACAGAGTAGTGTTCTGTGAGCACACATATATATGTGCATTCAAATATATATAAACAGATGAACGTGTATAAGTGGCAATCAACTTTGCCTGTTACAAAAGCAGTCCAGGCTAGGATAAGGTTTTCTTAACAGTGCCTGTCTTTGGCAGAACTTTCAGGTTAGGGCTCGGACAGCTGAGGTGTGTATCCGCATGAAATTCTATGTTTCAAAATATCACATGGTGGGCAAAGGACAGATTCCTTTGTGAAAATTGCCAACCTTGACTTCCAGATGAGCCAAGAAAGCACAGAAGCACTTGGGTGCTGCTTCTTGAGGCAGGGCTGTCAGAATACATTTTTTATGAAGGCAATTAAGTGTGTAGTGAGGTGAATGAAGGTCTTTTGTTTTGGTAAAGGTTTTTGGAGAAATAAAAATGGTCAGACTTGTTGATATGTGATTTATCTGCTGTCTGGCTTGGGAAAGGACCTTGGTCTTTTTACCATCAACAGATGGTATTCTGTTCCCTGCCTACTTCAAGAAGTTGCATTCTATCTTTTTTTTGTATCCTCTGTCCTGTGTGCCATAAAATCATGATGATCTCTGATTACTTGGGATCTTTTCAGTAGAAAGGGTTCTTCAATGTGTTCCAGTATGAGTACTCCCAGAAAAATGATGTATATTTGTAATAGTACCTGCTGGAGTGCTGTGACCTGGATCTCTAGGGAAAATAAGTGCCCTTTTGCTACCATGCCTAATTAGGCTACAAGCTCCAAAGTACATACATGCCTGATGGAAGTCTGAGAGCCTCCTCCAGGGGCTCTTTTTCCTTTGGCTATGAGTACTAAGTAAGTAAGTGGTCAGATTCAGGTAGGGCCTGTTAAACTGCATGTTTTATCTTGTTATGCAGTTGTCAAAGGCATAGTGTGAGCTCTAGGCAGGGATTAGTAGGAGAACAGCTGAGGAACTGGGTGCTCATCGGGATGCATGTAGTGTGATCTCATACAGGGTTGACAGGAATGTGGGTAGCTACCTACAGGGCTGTAGTACATTCTGCCCCTAGTAGGAGAAACCTTAGGGATTTATGCAAATGAATATGAATAAAAAAGAAGGCATCATGTTGTTCAGTTCCAAGGTCACAGACGACTGATATTAATGGATTTTGTACTGCAACACAGCTGGGGTGTAAGCAATTACATAAAAGTAATGCATTTGCATGTGGTCATGTTGGCTGGAGGAGCTTAAAGCTCATTTCATATTTCTTCATATTTCTTTTAAGAGAACTCACATCAATATACTAATTTTTGTCTGTGAAATGTTTCCATGCTTTATTTTTCTTTAGATTTGTCCTTTCATGGAAGTCCAATTCATTTAGACAATAAATGACAGATTCTGTTTTTAAATACTCAGTTGCATGATATCAATGCCTTGAGAAGAACCAGTATTTTAAAATTCTACATTATAAAAATCTGAAAGATTTTCTTACTCTTTTGAAAGCTGAAGGAGATTGCCGCTAGGCAGTATGTATGGTAGAAAGTGGATGTTACTGTAAATTATGTATCTATCTGATCTATTTTTCTCTGTTATTTAATAAGTAAATGAATGGGAAGATCAGAACTACAAAGAAGTTAACACACCTGTCTAGGGTAAAGCTTTATCTGCCTACCAGGCTGCCAT
The DNA here is from genome assembly GCF_038088225.1 of Cyrtonyx montezumae. Taxonomy (NCBI): domain Eukaryota; kingdom Metazoa; phylum Chordata; class Aves; order Galliformes; family Odontophoridae; genus Cyrtonyx; species Cyrtonyx montezumae. The sequence continues at coordinate 378,671 of NW_027071870.1, read as the reverse complement.
GGCTCATGATAAAATGGAGCTTCTCTTCTTATGCAAACAACTTTAATGATTTGGAAGTCTGTTTAGGCCAAGCTTGTACAGGGAAGCAAGTATTGCCAGGCAGAAATCTTAATTTTAATCATACATAAGGTCTAGAGTGTTAACATTCATAAGGAGCTTATGAATAGGAATCAAGAGGAAATTACCTGCTTCTTATCAACAGTCACTATTTCCTCCTTTCACAAGGAGGGCTGGGGGAGAATACTTGGTAACTTTATTATGAAAATGGCAAGTTATTTTTCTTTTTTAGGCTTCTGAAGTATAGATGTTGTACTTGAAGAGTGTACATCCTTTGTGAACAGAGAACATAAAGCCTATTGTACTTCTTAATAATATGTATGCTTCATGGAAGTATAATACCTCACACTATCGGTTTTATACATACAGAATAATTGCTCAGTTGTCCATAGTCCTGCAAAGGAGGACTGGGGAGCTGAGTACGAGGTTTGTGAGGGAGACATCTGAAAGAAAACTGACTGCCTATTTACAAATATTGGCTACTCTGTAATAGAAAAGTGAGAGGATGAACCCTGGATTCTTCCTACCCTCTGCAGTTATCACTGAGACAGGTTAGTTGCTAGGCCTGATTGGCCTCCAACAGTCATTTCAAAAGGATGCAACATACATAGAGTAACTCATGGCTTAAACCAGTGGAAAACAGAGGAGGTTTCAACCCCATGTGCCTCCTTGAGATTTTTTGTTTTCAGGATTTTAGCAGTGCTTCTTGCCGAGGCTGTGAATTTAGAACACAAATGGTTAATCACTGATGATTTTGAAGTAAATATAGCAGTTGGCTTTCTGTACCTTGACTTGTTTTAGGTGAGACAGTGAGTGGAATTTTCCGGAAAGAGTATGTTCTGTTTTGAGAAGATGACTGAGCCACAAATGGCTAGAGGCTAGAAAGGTATTTTGGGGAAATGTCACTATAGACCTGTTTCATTCTTATAATCTTCTCTAGATACATTGTCTTGCTGGTGTTGAAATGCTGTCTTACATATCTTCTTGTTCTTGTGCACTTATTGTAGGCAATAGTTGAAACTGCTTTGTGCAATGTTAGTCTCTTCTGACTGATTGCTTTCTTCACATCCTGACACACTGTACTGCCATTGAATCTGATTCTTTTGGTCTCTACATCCATCCCTTGAAGGTGTAACAATTATCTGAGTTGCTGCAAATTAAGTACAATCAATACTTTACAGACAACTCTCCCTTCTTCAACTAGAATATGTTCATGCAGGTGGATAAACTAAAGCAATTTGACTGTATTTCCTTATTTAAAAGAAGCAGGTGTGTTATCTAAGAGACATCTGCCTCTATTCCTGAGATTAAGTATTATGGTTCAGCTGACAGTAAGTAAAATTGGCAAAAATTAACATTTTTCTATGACAAACTTGAAATTGAGACTAGCCACCGGAAAAATTGGATGCTCACTGGGACTTGGTTTTCATTTGCCTTGCTCTTTGTCTGCTCAGTAAAAAAAAAAAAAAAATTAAAAATGTGTATTACTGTTTATTAGGTGACTCGCAAATCAAAATCATGTAGTATATTTTCATACTGCTTCTAGTTCTCATCTGATTTGCTGTTTATCTAGCAGATCTTCTTGGTATTCACTGCCTCTGTGTGTTTATAAAATCACTGTGGGAATTCTAAGATACTCAAAGTTCCATAAAAAAATCATAAGACAGTACCTTTTTCAAAGCTTGAATGGAAGCTTCAGCTGACTTTTGCTATTATGAAGTTCCAGTTTGTAACTGTACCTATTACTCTTCCCCTGCTTTCATGTTTAAAGGGTGGTGTATCATAGGGGAAATTCAATGGAATAGGAACATATTCTTATTTCAAAAAGTAATTCAAATGCATTTTCCATTAAGTACATTACAGATTGTTATCAAATATATCTTTAATCACTTTAAAATAGATGCTTTAATTTTCTACACTTTAATACTGATTTTGACTTATGCATTTGACCAGAGAAATGACTAGGAAAATGCTAGTGTAATATACACTTTGCATGAACATTAATGACTATCTGAAGCACAAAATGATAAATTAAGCTCGGTGCTTCTTTTTCCAGATAGAAGACTAAGAAACAGCTGGTCACCATGATTAAGCCTAAAATGAGATTCCTCAGTCTGTTTAAACAGATCACGTTCTAAAGCCTGGGAATCTATTTCCCATTTCCACAATACATACTCATGGGCATTTAGTGGACTCTAGGGATGTCTACTCTGTATTTTGATATATTAGTAGTCCTTGTTGAGAAAAGGTAACCCTAGAGTCTGGTTTTTTTTTTTTTTTAATTTAAACAAAACAAGCTTTCTTTTCTTAGTACGGAATTCAAGTTTCTTTAGTATAATGCCATTTTTGAACACAACAGGAATGGATGAAAAATAATAGCTTTAGGGTTTTTTGGCAACTATCTTGTCATATGTACATGGCACACCTACATAGAGCATCTATTTGTATTTCTGTGTCTTTAATGACCAGTACCAGGTAAGATGTTGAAAATAACAACAATGAACATAGCCTCTGTAAAAGTGAACAGAAAAATAATCTTTAGGGACTATTGTTCTTGAAGTATTCACGATTTATAGATATAAGGATCAGTCGCAGCTAACATTCTTTTTTGCCTCCTTCACTTCAGCTTATTAAAGACAACTTAAAAATCATGGCAAGTGTAGAGTGCTTAAGACAATCTCAGGACATGGTAAATGCTCACAGTATTCATTGGTGAGAATATAGAGGTGAAAACAGAATTACACTGAGATGTGTGGGAAGCTGTTTCAGTAAACTCACCGCATGTTGAAGAATTTCTGCATGCTTATGTTAGGTCTTAATACAATTTGCTCCCCTTTTGTTGTCCCAGGTGGAGTTACTGACGTGAAGAAAAGCCTCCCCTTCCCTCCCCACATTCTATCTCTGCATGTATATGAAATGATATGGGAAGCAACATTGATTTTATCATGTGTACAGATTCAATTTTCACAAAATAGAGTAAGAACACCTCATGAAAATTATTGAAGATGCAACAAACATATTTATACTCCATTATTTTTTCTCTGTTGAGGTGAATCACAGTTCTTAAGTTAATAAAACACTGAATTAACTAGACTGTTCAATAGCATAGATATATCTTTCTGATCAGTGACAACAAACCACAGTCCTGATGTTTTCACAGGGTTTTGGAAATGTAGCTGTAAATTTTTGAGTGGAATCATCCCATTTCTTGTTCATATTTGGAGGGATACCAGTGCTAATAGCAGCAGTGGGAAGGGACAGGGAAGTTACTTTGGGGTATCAGTGGCCTTAGCTATAGTTACAGATAGAAAGTAAAGCTCTGGAAAGAGCAAGTGGTTTTTACTTCACATATTGTAGGTTCTTGACACCTACAGTGAATGCAGCAGACTATTTTGAAAAGTGTATTATGTTGTCCATTGCATCAGGGACTTTCACATATCTTTGTGCTGATCTCATTGCTGAATGAACTGATATAAGAATGTGTGAGAAGAGTAGAAAGCATGTGCAACTAAGGACAAAATTATTTCCTGATCAAAGGCAAATGGTCCAAAGCTTCTAAAGTGTTAATGCAAATGTCCATCATGATTTTTCATTTATCTAGACTGTATCAAACCTGTGGAACTTCCGAGTAGCTCTCCAGCTTCTGGATTAGTCTGCGTGACCCAAGCCATTTCCTGATTTATCTTGCATCAGTTTTATTCTTCATCTTCCTCCCCTTTCCAATGATTTCGTTTTCTGAAGAGAGAGAGGAATTTTCATCCACTTTCAGTAAGTTCCTGACTGACCTGTGTTCAGGGACTATAGGCTGCATCCAGAGTGCATCCATGTAACCAATGTGTAGTCTCACTCTTCACTTTGTCTCTAGAATGAACAATGCAGTTCATGAGGAAAGATTTTTTAATTTTAAATATTTTTCAAAATTTCCTTTAGCTTCTGGAAGTTGGATGCTGTCTTGGTTTCTTTTTTCTTTGTCCATGTTTGTAAGCTATTGTTTGATATAGGGATGATCTTTTATCCTGTCAGTTATCTCATTCATTTCCTTTTGTCAGACTACAAGAATGGGCTAGATACTTTCTACCTTTGTATTTCTGGAAGTTCCCATTTTTCAGTAGTTGCTACAGGAGAAAACTATGCTGTCTTTAGGCTTGCTTTGCACTGTTGGTGTGGCAAATGCAGTTCAAGTACAGCTAAGGATTGGGGCCATATGCTAACTGTCAGATGTGATTATTTTTCAGAACTATACCCGCAGAAGTGAGTCCTTTGATCATATCCCAAAGGCAAGAGCAAGAGGTTCTCTCTGGTCATATTAATGTCATGCTGGTTTTCATTTATTTTTCAACCAAGTTTTTTCCTTACTGTGGTGAAAATCCTCATAAATAAATCATGGAGCATTAAACAAACTCTGTATGCACATGGTGTAGGAAGTTTTTGCCTTTTAATTTTAGAATGTTTTGGAAGCTATTTTAGATTATTCTATCCCAATATTATTTCAAGTGTTCAGTGTTCAGCCACTGTGGCATTTCTACTGGTTGCTTGTAGCTGCTGAGGAGATGCCTGAAACACTATCCTAAATAATTAATTTCTGTAAAGAAGGCTGCTTTCTTGTGAATATCCTCTTCTAGGTCATGGTGCAACTCATCAGTAAATCAGAAGGTGAGAAAATTGTACTTTAGCTACCTACAGTGCTGTTGACACAAAGATGAATGACATCTAATTTTGGATGTTACACCAAACACCCCATGCTTGGGAAGTTTCCACTTCAGAAGCTTCTCTTGTGCCATATTCAGAAGGAAAATACCACTACTGGGGAAAACATAGATCAGTGTTCAACACGTTTTGTGATTGTCTGAAAAGCAATGTGGCAATTTTTGATTCAAATTTTCTTGAAGTAATATATATGCAGTTAGTGCTCTCTCTTTATCTCAAATCCAGAAATATGAGAGCTCTCCTTTTAAGAGAAAAGAGGTATCTGTAGTCTGAGTCTGAGAGCAGTCATGAGTAAATACCTGCATGGCTTCTAATCAGAACAAACTCCTTGTTTCTGCATTGTGAAATGACTGTTATGGAGCAAGTTCAAGATCTATATGCAGATGAAGTAAATTATTGTCTATCTACATAGGTTTGTAATAAAACTGTCTGGAATACCTTCCATGTAATTCAAGTGGATGTGTCACTAAGAAGGCTGTCAGAAGATGACAAGATTCTGGGGTAGAGTGCTAGTTCCACAGCAACGTATGCTGGAGTTTTTGCTGTTCTTGGCAATAAAGGGTTGGAAAGAATACATCAGAAAAGGTGCTGCCTCATGAATATGGGCCATTGATTACAGAGGGGAATTGAAGCTTTAGGTTTGCAAACATGTAACTACACTTGCAGAAGTGTTACCAAACTTAGGAGCACATGGTGTGTAGAAGGTCTATATGCTCATTGTGAAATAAACTATGATCAGTATCATGAAGATCTTACAAATTAGAAGTGTTTTCTATTGTTAGATTATTTTCTTTTATTTCTTTCTTTTCCACTGTCATTTTCTTCCTTTTAAACATTCCTAAGTCATTCATGATTTTTTTCCCCTAATTTTAATCTCTTCAAGGTCTATTTTTGCTCCTCTTCATGTTTCTATATCACATCAACGTATATATCTTCATTTGCTGCTACTATTTAACCCTTTCCAGTCTGTATTTTTTTATTCATTTTATCATTCTAATGTTGTTCTATTGTCTGAGGCTTTTATCCAAGGCCTCATCACAGGTGTATAGGAAATTAAGTCCTTGGAAAATTATGTGCCTATTATGCTCTAAGCTTTGACTTTATCTGTGAAAGCAATTAATCAAGCCATTGATACTTTATAGTAGAAATGAAATACATTGGGTCCATGTTGGTAATTGGGATTTATTACTGAATCACACAATCTTAGTGACATAATAGAAGTTTTTTGACATCTCATAAAGTTATTTCAATTGGAGTAAATGCCTTTGTGTAAAATATAGAAAAAATTACAGTGAATCTTTGCAGCTTCCATAAAAAAAAAAAAAAAAAAAAAAAAGAAAGAAATTGAGACTAAAAGAAGAGAAGGAATTATTATATTTCCAATATGAGATAGATAATAGTGGAAAAAGAGTATATTAATGAACAAAAAATGTTGAATAGTTTCAGCATTTAAGTAGTCAACTGTTTCTATGTCCACCTAAATTTCTAGACTACTTTTATATAATTTTTAAAAGCTTTTTATTTATTTAGAAGCATGTATCAATGTCAAGTGTTTGCAAGTCAGTCAGGTTTTCACCCCAAAACTACTTACATTTCTAACTCCTGTGTAGCACTTAGACTTTTGAAATTACTGTAATAATAACTCTCAAGAACCTATTGCAGTCTTCTTTTATTTCAAAATTTTTGCTATAATTAATTAGCATGCACTTAATTTTTTTAACCTGGTGCTTCCTATTTGACAGTGACTACTTCTGAAAAAATATATTTATTTTGTAAGTCAAGGTAATTATTTATTTGTTCAGTTGAACAGTAATATAAAATAATAGTGTAATTTAGATCTTTCAAAATCTGAATAATAATAAAAATTGGCTAAATAAATAATAAGAAAGAAAGACATAAAACCTCTATCTTCCACAGCAGGACAATTAAAAGTGGTGAGGCCCCAGCTGCATGTGTTGTCCTTCATTTCATTTTATCCAGGAATGCAACATACAGTATCACTGAACACAACCAAATTGGCTATGAGAGTTCATATATTTTGAGAATACAAGCAATAAATTTCTTGTATTCCAGTGAAGTGCAATTCAAATAAGTATGGCTTAGAATTTTTATTCTGGTTAACAAAATAACTATTTCATAACTTACAGCTATTAGTCTGTAGAAAGTGTAGTAATTGTGTACTAAAGCATCTAATAAATGAGATCAGCTTGAGCCAACTGTTTAGATTTACAAATTACATCAGCACAGAAGAGAGTGAGACACTTTAAAGCTTAAGAAAGAATTGCTGATGAAAGCCCTTTAATAAGGTCTGAAATACACATTTCTTCTGATTTGCTTTGCTCTTGTGCATTTTTTTTCAAGAGTGGTTAGATGTGAACTGCATCATTAGTCTTTAAGAAATGGTCAATTACTGGGAATAGCAAATTAGCTCTACCTGTCAGTGTCTCCAAAGGGAAAGATTTGCTTATCTGCAATATGGGAACAAAAGGAAAACCAAATGTCATGGGAATCTCTAAATCAGCTGTGACAACAAGCAAATCTGTCTTCAAAGAAGATCAAGCCAATAGACCTTCCTTCCAAAGTGAGAAACTTAAAAGGAAAAATGGAAAAATTCAGAAGCAGCACTGCAGGATGAGAGTTTGATATTATTAACAGCTCAAAGAAAAGGAATTGGCAAGAAAGAGATGAATAACATAAACTAGGAGATCAATTTGATTCAGCTCAAAATGATGAAGTACAGATGCTATTGCAAAAATGGTTTTGTCTACCCTTTAATTGTCCACTCTCCTAAACCTCCTTCAAGCATCCATTACCCTTGTCTTTTCCAAATGGTTTGTACTTTAGTTTTGGAAGAATTTATTGACGCTCTACTGACCCTGCAGGCTAAAAATCTGCTACAGTGAAAGTTCAGACACTTGGCTCATGTGTCATACATGTCATACAACATACATGTTGCCATCTAAATCAATATAATCCTCATTCTTCTGAAAATTTCTCATGTCATTTTTCATGCTGTTGCTGGTATAGGTGGAATGCTTTTCTTATTTCAGTTATGTGTTGGCTTGCTCTAGGCTTTAAGACAAAGTGAACAGCTGGAGAGGTTTTTCTTGAGTGTGATGTTGCATCAGTAGAACAAGTGACACAATACTTTATGTCCATATTGCTATTGTGCCAGACAAAATCATTTTCAGTTGAAGTGTACTGACATACTAAGGTCAACTTCCAGAGGAACTGACCCAGCAGAATGGTAAGATTCTCAGCACGTCTTGTAGTTCCAAGATTTTAAATAATTGGGACCTGGAGGATGGTCAGCCTTTTATGTGGGTGAAATTTTGGCCTAGGAATCCTTAAATTCCTTGCTGTAAGAGTTCTGGAGTGCTGAGGTAATAGGAATTTACTGATTCGCCCACTGAAACAAAGGCACTTTACAATAATTGTTTCTAAGAAGGTCCTATTACTTGAATATTTCCTAAATGTTTTCATAATATAATATTATTTGGAAACTGTAATGTACTTGAAAATTGTATTAAGTAGTAAAATGAAGAGCTTATGTGACTGAAAACAATGTGTGCCTTTTTTTTTTTTTTTGTAGGGAGAATGGTGGAAAATATCATTGAAGAGTTTAAAAGAGATATTCTTCTACTTGACACAATGTGATATGCACCTATAGTGTTCTGTTTTAATTTTGTTACCAAAACAGTGCTGATAACATACCAGTCTTTTTATCTGTTGCTGATCAGTGCTGGCACAGGTTCATGGCTTTCTCTCTCACTTTTCTCCTTGCCATGGGAATGACATCCAGGAAAACAGATCCAAATTGGTTGAAGGGATATTCTATACTGTGTGAGGTTGTGTACATACCATGTAATGCTATGTTTGCCTTTGCATCACTTTTAGTCCTTTCTTTTCCCTGCTCTTTCAGTTATTAAAGTGCCTTCATTGTGACCCATGGGTTTTTCTTGCTTTTGCTCTTCTTTTTCTTTTCCCAGTCCCACTAGAGAGAGAGTGAATGAAGAAATGATTGGGGCGCTTAGCTGTCAGCTGGGGTTAACTCACCACAACTGCTCATCAGGTCATTTCTGATCCATCTTGAGTGTTGTGTGGACACTATTATAACATTTTTACATGTTGCTTTCAGGTTGAGTATGCTGCAGCAGATCATTTCATCAACCCAGTTATTGCTGAAGACAGAGATTAGGTCAAATGCTGGAAAAACAAGATTCATCAGCTTTAACAAATTCTAATCTATCTGGGAAGTGTCCAGCAGAGCCCAGTTGTGGAATGGTCCAGGAAATGATTCATAACAAAAGCATAGCCGCATGCAGGAAAATGACTGAAGCTGTATGCAACTGTGTATGGTGAATATTATGTGTAGCTAATGGAATCTTTAATGAAAACATTTACTTCTGCCTTTCCCTTTACAAATTTTTATCACTAGAATTTTCAGAATTCATTGTTCTGGTAATGTTAGTAGCTACAAATTTGCAGTTTATAGAGACTTTGATTTGGCATCTCAGTGTGATTCAGAATAGCAGATATGTGAAATGATTATCATTTTTTGCTAATAGCTTACAGGCTAAGGCTAGGTTTGGATTGATCAGGCAAACAGGAGTATCAGAAGAAAACACAAGATGGGGCAGAAAAGATTCATATATTCAGTAAAGGTCCTTTCCCTCAGGACAGAGAGGATTGGAAGGTCCTTGAACAGTTCCTCTATACGTGAAAGAATGTTTTTATACAGAAATATAGTGACATTGCTTATTAGTATTAGCTTGTCATATATGTCTGTCCTAGTTTCAGCTGGAATGGAGTTGATTTTTTCTTCATAATGTTTAGCATGATGCCATTTTCTCTTAGGAGAAAGACAGTGTTGGTAACACACTGATGTCTTAGTTGTTGCTGATCAGTACTGTATACAGCGGAGGACATTTTGGTTTCTATGCTTCTCATACTGTTCTGACAGTGAGGAGTGCTGAGAGAATACAAGTTGTTGGGAGGGAACAGAACCAGGACAGCTGACCTGAACTAGAGAAAGTGATATTCCATACCATACCATGTGACACCATGCAAAAACATTTGAAAATGGTGAAGACCTGGCTGGGTGGGCAGTTTCTGCTTGGAGACTGGCTGGACATCAGTCAGTGAGTGGGTGGTGAGCAATTGCTCGTGCATCACTTTTTTGTCTATGTGTATATGTATGATAATAATATCTAAATATTATCATAAATATTATTCTTTCTTTCCTCTTCCTTTTTTTTCTGTCTTAGAAAATAGCTTTTATCTCAACCCATGAGTTGTTTTTTCCCTCCTTGATTCTTTTTCCCATTCCTCTAGAAGAGAGGAGTGAATGTATGAATCCTTGGTGCTTGGCTACCTGCTGAGCTGAACCACAACAATGTTTTTTTCTGAAGTGTTGGCTGTCTTTTAGCTCAATAAACAGCACCACTTTTATAGAGATCCCATGATTGCAAACTTGCTGTAACAGTGTGGGGGCTGCACACCAAGGGAGGCTTAAGCCTCCTAAAAGAGGAATATGCAACCCTTTTTTTTTTTTTTTTTGTCTGACACCAGTAAGTATTCAGTAGATATGGATAGGAAGTTAAATATCATGGCTAAGGTCAAACAGAAGAGAATGGTAGAACTGAGATTTAAACCTACTTTTCTCTCAGGTGTCTTAACCACAGATCTAATCTGCCATTCTTTGTCTGAAAGGTAATTTATTTTGTAAGTCAAATTCTCAGTATATTACTCCTAAGAAGTAGCAAGGTAATAAAAATAATTAAGCAGATGTTCGAATCACTAAATGAATGTCATTTTTTGTTTGAAGGCTATCCCAATATGAATGCAGATTTTAGTCTCCAGTGAAAATATCTGATATAATGTTGGATTTTAGCATATTACTAGAGAAAAGAATATTTAGCTACCTTAAATGTATTCAGCTATTTGATTAATTGAAGGGCTCAGCAGTCAGCGGACATCTCATTAGCCAATTCACGTAGGCATGCTGTGACTATTTTGGATCACATATCCACAATTCCAATTGACGGTAAAAGGCCAATTAAAAAGTAAATGTATTTTCATACACTGTAGCAGTGGTGTTGTCATGCGGCTTGGATTCTTCCTTTTATTTCATTCCCAATTACTCATTTTAATGATGTGCTCCTGAATGTAAGAATCTAATGTGCTTATTTTGAGCTCTGCTTAGAGAAATTGTCAGGCAACCTTTCTCATACTGTTCTGCTCAGCTGCTGCAAAGTTGTGTACTTTGACTACATGTACAGAGGTTATTGTGCCAGATGGTCTGGTTGTTTCTGGGATGTGAAGAACCACAGAGAGATTCCTGAAATATATCCCTTATGTCATAAAACATCACTTTAACTGGCTTTTCATAGATGAGACATATAGGTATAATAAGAGAGCCAAATTATATGTAACACTGAATATCAAAAAGGTCAGCTGATACATTTACAGAGGCATTCTATATCTCCAGCATTATGCTACTTTTAAGCAATTTTTTCCCACTAACATTGGTTTCTTGCTTTTGTCAATTGTTTAAAAGACAAAAAGTTAACATAGCTATCAAATAATAGCGCAGTGGAAATGATAAGTCATGGCATGAAACAGTGATTCAACACCTGGAAGGAAAGCAGGGCCAACCCAGGGGAGCTCAGGTGCATGCAATGCGCCTGAGTGACTAAAAGGGGTGAATCCTGGCTCCACTCCTTCACAGACCTCATTTAAGAATGGCCAATGGAGGCAAGGATAGCTCATTGGAGATCTCTATGTGCTTGAGGTCTTAGTTTCTGTGACCATTTGTCTCATTTGTTTCTGTATCCATAGCTACCACATTTGAGCATATCCTTACTGTAGCCTCGGACTTTGCTACTCTGCTATCATTGGTGTGCTTTCCATTGTGTTACAAGTAAATTGTCTATAATTTTGTTATTCACTGCGTATTAAAGAAGGAACTGTTGAATGTATTTTTATTTTTCTGAACTAGCTAGAAATATACAGAAGTGGTACTAATGGTAGGTTTGATCTAAAGTAGTTCAGGGCCAAAGTGAAGAATTTGGAAGCAGCGACTGGTCTCCTAGCTATTTCTCCCTGCCTTTCCTCATGAAGAAAACAAATCAAAGTGAATGGTTATCTAGTTGTTTAGCCTCTAAAATAGCTCTTGTGTTTTAAGAAGCAAACATCAATACAGAAACAAAGGAATATACAGAAAGGAGGACTCTTTTCTCTTCTGAATATAATCATCAATTATGTTGACTAAACTATTATAACCTGAATCCACCCTCAAGTAAGAGCACATGAAGGAAGGTACAGCATACAACCACGGCCAGTAAGCTCTTCCAGCTGAAGTAAACTGGGCAAGTTTAGGGTTCTGCAAGTCTTTCTGCTCAATCCAAGTGTTGCATCTGAACTCACTCTAGCACTTGCAGATGAGTTCTGGATCATCTTGGAAGGACTGTATGAGTCATATGAGATCTCTTCTCCCAGGGTTCCTGCATTATGTTGTGCAATGGCCTCGTGGTAGTCATGAATACACAGCATTGTGTAGGATCTCCTCTTGACCCAGCAGGCCAAGAACATTACCTTTGAATATGCATTTGTATCTTCCCCCCCTTCTCCCTCCCCTCCCCACTTATCATTCTTTATTCCTAAAGGCACTTGGAGCAGTACTTTACTATGTCAGCTTATTGGCCTTTGAGCATATCCATAGTGCTCGAGTGCCAGGGAAGTGGGCAATGAATCTCAAGCCTAAGTGGCAAATATGTTCTTTAGATTTCAGTGAACAGCAGCTAACACTTCAAGTAAACTGTAATTCCCAGAAGCTATTGTAGATTTTAATTTAATCTAGCTGTTCAGTGTGTGAACTCACAGCCTCTGTATTGCACTGGGGGAGGGGGGTGGGGGAGGAAGGAAAAAAATTGCCAATGACTGTAGGTTATGAGTACAAGCTTTTTTCAATCTGTTCTGGAAATTAAAACTTTTGTCCTGTGGCATTCTGTGAGTGTACCTCAAGATCTTCACATTTGGATGTTAGCAACACAGTTCGTACTTACCTATTTTGGGTGTTTTGTGATCAGTTTCTTTCATCTTCAGTGCTCTTTGCTTACTGTGCTTGGAGTAGTAAACTTCCATTTGCAGATCATCGCACAATAAGATGAATGTGGGCAATATGACCAAGGTTTAGTGAGAGATAGTACACTGATCCATCCATATCTATGGAGATTTTTCAACTTCATAATTCATTGTCTAAAATAAATATTTTACTAATGCATTGGATAGATTAAACTAAAAGGTTGCTTTAACTTTATTTTTGTCATTTTATCTGGTGAGCTAGGAAAATATAATTTAAGTTCTATAGATGCTTGTCTTTATTAACAACTCAAAACTTACCTGAAAGGGCTTTTTTTTTTTTAATGCCACATAATAGTACCACATTTCTTCTACATACATTGACTAACCAGTCTTTTGTGTCTATTCATTTAAGTGTCATTTATTCATTGTGATTAGAAATCAGATCTGGATATGAGAGATAAAACAAATGTAAAAATATTCCTCTGTCTCTGAATTTCTTGCTTTTTAAAGCGAAGGAAAAATAAAACAGGTCATCAAGAAATTAAATACATAAAGATCAGAGGTGAGATAATGAGCTCATTTGCATTACATTCAGGATTTGTTTTGAACTTCAAAACAGGGGATCATACAACAGTCAACATTTAAATGCTGGCATCTATATGAAAGACTAAATCTAATCTTCTTTTTCATCCTCGAACAATTATTCCCTCACTGTATGTTTTCAGTCTTTCATTTGGTGGTCTCTGAATATTAAGTGTTTTATTTTTCTATAAACAGAACTAATCCAAAAACTACTATATATAGCAGATAGTGGACAGTATAAGAATAGAAGCATTACTGGGCAGGAAGCAGAATTGCAGGTATTGGACTATTCAAGAAGCCACTTCATAAATGCTATTCCACTGATGCTGTTTAAGATTTGACTTAGGGTAAATAAGGCTTGTGCTTCACTCTGGAAAAATGAAACTGAGGTATATGACTCCTAATACAATTTTCCTGTCCACTAGAAGATATTTTATAGTCCTTTCACGCTGCATGATACCTAGTCCATTTACAGATGTAATACAATATTTAGACTGAGGGCTGAAGAAAAAGACCTTAGTGTTTCTAGGGCATGACTTTACAATCAGTCACAGGTTGGTAGAAAATAAACACAGGACAGCTGTGTGCACTACTTCAAAAACAGACAGAAGGACAATGTGAGTGTAGGGAAAAGACAGGGATGTGCATATTGGGACATATGTTAAGAAGTTGCCAGTTAGATTTCCATCTTTTCTATTCCTTTTCCTTGCAATGTCTCTGTAAAAAACAAAATACTTCACAGTTTATTAAGGACCAGATTATTCATCTCATACGTCTGGCAGAGGTCAGGGCTGAGATGGCTTCTTCAGTCTCCTTTCTCTATTACTTGGAAGAAGCCTTCATGTTCTTCTTACAGCAGAGAAATTCATGTTTTGGAACAGGGCTGAGCAAGGACTTATGGCTATGCCAGGCTTTTCCTCTGTTTCTTTGAAGAGTAAATCAAGGCTGTGACAGTTTTAACCTGCTGTGATAAATGATAACTCAGTCACTTCATGACTATAGCTTAAAGATGATACAGGATGACCTTTCAGGAATGCACAAATTTGCTCAAACAAATAAAATTGGGAAAGGGCAACATATTTTTGCTTTCCCCACCTACAGCATAACAGTAAAGGCATTTGGTTTCCACTATCTAGCTACGTCACTAGTCCAAATTCAGTCCAACTTTTAGTTGGCTCAATCTTCTCTAAATTAGACACACTTGTCCAGGGGACTCTCAGATACTCAGTGACCATAACTGGACACACAAAACTACATCTCTGTTTTGTCAGTATAAAAATTGAGACTGAAAAAATATAACTAAATAAATATATGAGTAAAAATCAGCTCAGGTGACTTTCTGCAGGGAGCCTAATGGAATCTACAGTCAGCCCTCCTGATAAAACTGATATTTCTGCTTGCAGTCTATTTTCCACTAAATATAATCAGCCAAACAAACACAGAATAATCATGTTCGGTGCAGACTGCTGTGTTGGCACCTGAACAACACCTAATGTGCCAGCTGCTGCTTTGTTTTGTTTATTTGTTTGTTTCTTGCTGTATTAATGAAAGCAGTGTAAAATCCATTATCCAGTAAAAATATAATAAAGACCATTCAGGATATATTGATGCCAATATCGTTTTGTGGAGAAATTTGGATGCATATTATCTATTTTTGGAATAGGTTATCCTTGTATGTTTTCACTTGATTACAGGAAGAGTGTGTGGACTCTTCATTGCTTTGGGTGGACACGATGGATCTGGTGGGGATGTTGTAAAGGTGCCTGTACCCTGTACGCCACATTGTTTTACAGCAGGCACTTTCTTGAATTACTGCTTTTGCCATAAGGGAATATTCTCTACCTCTCCTTTTATCTTCTGTTCTTGATCTCAAGCTGAGGAAGCTGGGCTTTTTCAACCTGGAAAAGAGAAGGTTCTGGGGAGATTTAATTGTGGTCTTACAGTGCTTGAGGGAAGTTTATAAAGAGAAGGAAACTGGCTTTTTACATGGTTTGATAGTCACGGGATAAGGGGGAACAGTTTTAAACTGAAAGGGGAGAGATTAGAGATATTAGCAGGAAATTATTTACTCTGAAGCTCCTGAGGCACTGGAACAGGCTGGCAAGAGAAGCAGTGGGTACCCCATCCTTGAAGATGTTCAAGGCCAGGTTGGGCAGGGATATGGACAGCCTGATCTGGTGAGTGGCAGCCCTGTCCACAGTATGGAGTTGGAACTGAATGAGTTTTCAGGTCCCTTTAAACCCAGGATATTCCATGATTCAGCCCTGCTAAATTTTTTACTGAGAACAAGAAGGGAGTTTTAGTTCCTTTAATTACATTAGTGTTTCAGATAGTTTTTCTTCTTTCTTTTATTATTATTATTACTATTATTATTATTATTATTATTGCTTTCACCTTCTTAGTGGTCTATTTCAGGTACATCATTAACTTACATTCCCGAATTTTGCCAATATTGTGAGAAAATCAGATATGTTATTTTCACCCATAAGAGACTAATCAGAAAAAATAGTTCTGAATGCAAAAGCTGAGATATTTACAGACATGCTGAATTTAGCTGGACACATTGGTTAAGAGATAATTTGCTTTCCTAGGTGAAATTAGTGCTGATTTGCTATTTCTGTAGCAGACAAGTGGTGAATTTTAGGACTTGTAAGAATTTTTGAATAGACGGAAGGAAATATCATATAAAATTTCAGCTGGCTAAAAACTAATTATTAACTTTTGTGCACAAAATGCCATTTAGTTATTGAATATATATAATAATTCTGTGTATATGATAAGCATAAATTTTATGGCTGCCCTGGCAGCCAAAAGAGCCAACCCTGGGGTGCATCTGGCCCAGAACTGCCACTGTGCAAGGGAAGGGATTGTCCCACTCTGCTCTAGTGTAGTCTCAACTTGAGCACTGTACAGTTGGGGGGCACTGCAATATAAGAAGAGCATATAACTATTAGAGAATGTCCAAAGGGGGGCTGTGAGGATGTGAGGGGTCTATAGGGCAAGATGTATGAGGAACAGCAAGTTCCATGGTTTGTCCAGCCCGGAGCAGCATTGCTGAGGGGAGGGCTCATGGAGGCTGCAGCTCCTCACAGTGTTGAGCTCTGCTCTCTGTGACAGCAACAGGGCCCAAGGAAAATGCATGGAGCCGTGTCAGGGGAGGGGTCGCAGGGGTTAGGGAAAGGGTCTGCACCAAAGGGTGGTGGGCAACAAACAGGCTGCCTAGAGGAGTGGGCACAGGCCCAGGCTGCTGGAGTTCAGTGAGGGCTCTCACACATTGAGTCTGATTTTATTTATTTATTTATTTATTAATTTTTGGGTCCCTCTGTGTGAAGCCAGGAGTTGGATTTATTTTGTGATCCCTGTGGGTCCCTTTCAACTTGGGATATTTTGGCAGTCTATGACTTGCTTATCTTTTAACATTTAAGATGTCTGTGTGGGGTTTTAAAATAATACCACTGTCATTTAGATGAAAACATTTGATTTAACTTGATTTTGTGTATTATCCGGAGACTATTCCTCAGCTAATAATCAATTTTGTATTTGTGATGAAAGCTTCATTTATGTGCTTTGAAAAATTTTATGCTGGAAATGTTCATAAATACTTAAGAAAAATCCTTGTTTAAAAATGTTGAGGTAACAGCTGACTATAAAAACACTGATATTAAAACAACATCATAATCTTCAGTCTATTTTTATGTCTGGCAGAATAAGCTGTATAAATTAATCACAGCTATCCCAAACTCTTGATCTTTAGCATTTATAGTAAAATACATTCAGGAATAAAATATTAAACAAGTGGTTTATGGCATGCAATTAAATAAGAGCAGTAATATAAAGTACATAAAATTTATAAAGCATGAACATATAGATAATAGTGTGTCAACACAGGCAAACAAATAGGCATTTGAGTGCATACACATATATGGCTTTTTGATATATAAGGATATGCCACTTTTAAAATCGTTATTACCAGTGTTTACCACTTGCTTGCTTTCCGGTCTGCATGGCTTATTGCATATTATAATTTGAAAAGATTATCTTACTAGGGTAATGAACAATAAAAAAAAATTGTAATTCATCCTAATAAGCTTGAACAGTAACCCACATGCTTTGGACATTTCTAGCCAGGCATAATTTATCCACATCTTTGGCTGCGAAACAGTGTGGATCTTCTTAACTGAGTCCCTGACAGATGGTTTAAGCATTTTCAGGACTACATTTCCAATCATTTTGCCCATATTGCAAAATTGGCCTTGAAAAAGGGTAAAGAGTTGTTATGCTGCATTAACATCTCTTCTAAATGACTTGCTGTGAAGGACATGAAAGAAGAAATAATCAGAAAAGAAATGTTTTAAAGATAAAATTTTGTATATTATGAATGTTAGGCATAAAGATGATCTTAAATTATACCCCTCACCTCAATGTGTATGTGGTCATATTATGTGTGCTAATGAATACACAACTTTCAGTTACCTTGCTTCATAAATGATTCAGATGGCATTCATGGTATAAGAGTTAAAAGTGCCTGTAATTAGAAAGACTTCCTATAGTCTTAAACCGTGCTGATGGATAGCACAATTGACTGCTTTTAGATGAACAGGGATTTCTGTGGCATATTTCAAGATTTTTTTTTTTGCTGCTCTCAATCAAACATCTGTCTTCATTTCTGCACGAAATGTGGATTGATCACGCATACTATGTGAAATTTTCATTTTCTTTTGCAGCCTCAGCTGACTGGCTTCTTCATATAAAATGCTGTTCTTTTCTTCTTGCCACCTTTTAGTTTATGATAAAAATCAATGAAAGCCGAAGCCTTCCACAATCATCTATAAAATGCAATTACTGTATACAACACACAGTAAAACTCCTGTGGTGTATACGTTGAGACATAATTTATGCCACTTACCTCCAGAGAGGTATTGATCCTACTCTGTGAATATCTTACAAAAGGGCTGTTGAGTGCAAGCTCAAGGAAATATGTGGTTATTGGGTCTGATCTATAATTTGATTAATAATGACCTATTTCTTGAACTCTGCTCCTTACTGCACTGTTTTGTGTGACTGAGCCTTTTATCTTTGAATATTGCACCTGCTGATCTTTGTCAGAGGCCCACCTCATCTTGCTGTCCCTCAGGCCCAGTGGTCTCTTTGATCCACACCAATGGAGATGTAGAAGAAGGCTGAAATGACCTGGCAGATATGGTTGTTATCTTTTAAAATGTCTGTCAATCTTTGCTAATCCTGAAAGTGCATGTTGCCCAGTGCAGCCTGCCCTCATTCTGTGACTGGATCCAGTTCTTAAAATATTTTCCTGCTGTGGAAGGAAAAGCAATTCTGGATAAGCAGTCCAAGAAGGATTCTCTGAGATGTATGATAAAAAACTACCCCACTTTGCTCAGTTCGTGGCTTTGAAAGCTGCAATTTAATATAAAAAATACCAGCCCCCAAGAATGATATAAAACAAAGTGAGTGGATATTATACAGAACCTTTCAGTGTTCTGATGCTGAGGGAACACCTGCATCGCAAAAGCACCAGAATAACCCAGTTGTGCAGGAATAAATCTGTTACTCAATATATCAGCATTTTTTTTCTCAGGTAGATTTCTCATGTAAAGAATTGTCGAGTGGTGTCTCTGATCTGACAGTTTCCATTTCAAAGTTCACATTCTTTGAGACGCAGCAAGAATGGTTGCAATTTACTGTACTATGTGGGGAGAAAAAAAGCCATTGTGTATTCATAGAATGAGAGTTCAGGAGAGTTTAATTCACTTTGGACAGAGACCTGTGTTGTGGGGTAAGCTTCTCTATTATATGATTACACTAAATAGTTCAACCTTGTTCTGACATAAATGCCCTGTTTTGGGATTTGGTGGAAGTTAATTGCCTATTGTGCTTGCACTGTTGTTGATGAATGACATAGTGGCATAGCTGATGAACAACAAAATAATATCTATTGAAAATGAGAAAAATAACCTGTTAAAGGAGCAGTAGCAATATAATTTATGCCTAGATTGGCCTAAATGAATTTAAAGTAGAAATATGCATAATTTCTGACACTTTTAGGTATGCTTTCCTCTCCTTCTATTTATTAATAGGATTTTCAATCAAATTTAAACCTATTTTCATCAGTTCTGGAAATCCAAAAGTGATGCTTCATTAGAAACAATAAGTAGCAAAGTGAATACAATAGGCTCATTACACATACAGAAACAAACAGACAAAAAAAGAAAAAGACTAAGAAAACAAGAGGCTGGATTTAATTTGAATTTAAGGGTTTTACTAACCAAATTATAAGCAAAACCTAGTCTCAGTGAAGTCAATGGTGGTCTATTATTGCATTTCTCAGGGCAAGGATTACAGATAAACGTAATTTCTAGAGCTACCACTGTTACTTGTTTGGATAAAGTCTTGTCATGGTTTCCTCTCTGTTTCCCCTTTTGTAAGATGGGTGTATTTTATGAAGATTTGTCAACTACAGTAAGTAAGGTGTTTTTTCATTACTGAGATAATGTGAATTAAAGAACTGAATAAAATTCCTGATACTGAGCATTGATTCAGTCCGAGCATGGAGTGGGAGTCCAAGTTGTATCTTGCTTTCTGGAAAGTTATTGCAGCAGGAGTGATCTTGACTTTTTTTTGTCATGTGAAAAATGGAGAGGAAGGTTAGTGAAGTGAATATTTTTAGGATTCAGCCACTGCATCTAGGGGCTAATAACATTTTACAAACTAGAGAAATTGGAAATTGTTGGGAGAAAGGAAGATTTATTGAATCAAATGACCACAGATTAACCAACACCTGACACTGTTTAGCCATGAAAACGGTAAAATGTTTCTGAGACACAGGTCACATGGAGTAATTCTGGTAGTGAGATGTGAAATGCTATTACTGCCACTTTAAGTGAAAATTTATTTGCAATTCTGGTCGTTCATATTCAAGAAAGAAAAATTGTAGAAATAGAATAATAAAATGACTTTGGAAAGGCGAAACTCTTTTGGGAGAGGAGCCTGAAAGATGGATTGGAAAGACTGGCAGAAAGGGGTTATGTCTGCTCTGTGTAAGTACACTTGGAATGGACATAATGGATAATTTCTTCAGCTAGAGTACAGTGTTGCCCTGAGAATGTCTACAGAAGTCTCTGAGTGATTTTAAGCTAGCAATCACCTAGCTATTAAAGAAGCAGAGTCTGGAGAATCTGTCCAGTTGGAAGAGCTGAAAGAAGAACTTAATTAGAATAATAGAATCATGGAATGGTTTATGTTGGAAGGAACCTTTAAGACCATCTAGTTCCAGCACACCTACTATATGCAGGGTCACAACCAGATCAGGTTGCTCAAAGCCTCATCCAGCCTGGCCTTGAATGCTTCTAGGGAGGGAGCATCCACAGCCTTGCTGGGCAACTTGTTCCAGTGTCTCACCACCCTCACACTAAAGAATTTCTTCCTAATATCTAATCTAAATCTACCCTCTTCCAGTTTTAAACCATTTCCCCTTGTTCTGTTGCTACATGCCCTTAATACTCTCTCCTGAGCTTTTCTGTAGGCACCCTTCAGGTACTGAAAGGCCACTATGAGGTCCCCCAAGAGCTTTCTCTAGGCTGAAGAAATCCAACTCTCTCAGCCTGTACTGACATTAGTAATAAGGTGGTTTTTGATCAGTTTAAAAATGCAAGGTGAGATGTGGTGCCTTTTTCGTTCACTGGGTTCTTTAGTTCTTTATTTCATAGTACATTTTAATTCATATGAACTAAATCCATCCATTTGAATTGATGTAATTTTGCCAACTTCAATCTGACTATAGCTATGTAAGTTTAAGAGCACTTTATCTAATATGTAAATAATTACTATCCGACTGAATAGAAGACAGAAAAAAATCTCAAAATTACAACCAGGACTAGTGGATTCATCTGGTCACTTTGCCTGGTGAAATCCTATAAGAGGGTCAAGGAGCTAACTATTCTTTCGGAGGCCAGATGTTCAGTTAGAGTAGCCTCAAGCTAAAATCTCTCAAGAGGACTTCAGATGAGAGCCTGACACAACACAGTCCTACTCCTTCCACAGTCTTGACTTACTATGCACAGCACCCTAGGAAAAAAGGAGAGGGCATTGTGGAGGCTGTGCTGTAATATTGTTTCGAGACTTACTGTTAATGAAAGGATTGTCAGATAGTTGGCTACTTCTGTCATCTTTTGAGATTCTGGAGTGAGATCAAAGTAATTGCACTTGCTCAAATGAATTTTAGTTAGGTAAATTTAAAAAATGGTGCTATTATTATACAGTAAATATCCTTTATTCATTGGACAATTGGCTCTATACATTTTCATTCGTTTGTTTTTTAAAGTAATGGCTTCTGTGGTTATCATCTGAGGCTGCATTATGATGATACTGAGGGACTGCTTGGTCTACCCTGAAGAGTCACGGAAGGGATCAGATGATTTGGATGGTGTTTATCTTCAGTGTAGCAAACTGTTCCTCAGACTGTAGACACTCGTATACTGTCTCATGATCTGTGAGATTTGATGTGTTTGATCCATGGGATCATGGTAGTGCAGGAATGAACCTTCTCTATAACCAACAAGTGTATGGCTAGAAAAGGCTTTTGAGCAGATAAGTACAATTCCTGACTGGGAAATCAAACATGAGAGGAAGTAATGCTCTAGCCACAGTATTTTAAGACTTCACAGAGACAAGGGTAAGAAAGAGGTTTGCTTTGGTCTGTCTTTGTTCCCCTTCTGCTTATCTATTCCCTATTTCCTGACTATTATGTTGCATCCTGGTACTGAATTTAGATGTGGAACTGGGAACTGACACAGGAGATAGGGGAGCAGCCTCTGCCAGCTTTGTATCTGTTGTGATTTCCTCTGTACAGAGCAGCTTTGGCAATGTGGCACTCTTAGGGTTCTTTGCATGCACTTTGTAGCTTGACTGTACCTTAAAGCAGCTAAGCTATAGATTTACATCCTAAAAATCACATATAAATGAAATACACAGAACCTGTGCTGCCTATTTCAGTGAAAGTTCTATCGTATTTCCCTGTGCATGTTTTAGGAGATATACTTTGCTTATGAGTGCATGCTGAATCTAATTCATTTGGAATCTTTGTCTCATGCAGGACTTATCTTTGTGAACTGGAAAGCACTTGGCACCAGACAAGCTTTAGCCATTTGTTTTTTAATTTTCAGTGGCTGTATATGAGATACAGAATTTAGTCCTTTACAAGATTCTTTGTCTTAGTCTTTGCCTGCCAAGTCCTTATTTGTATTAATTTATGTCCTATTTCAATTACAAAATTGAGACAGTTTTCTAAAGTTTTGTAGTAATGGGATGTTGTGATTTTGGTCTGCATTCATGCAGTTGTGGCTTAGGTTCTAGCATGTTACTTGATAATTCATCCAGATTTAGGGTACTCACACAGACTGCGACTATGCATCTACTTTCCAGGATCTGAATTTTATTACTTTCACTTGTGCTACTGTATACCAGAAATTTCTGAAAACTGGATCAGAAAACAAAACAGATATAAACACTATCTCACTTCTGAAGAAAATGCTCAGCAGTACCTATCTCAACCAAGTTGTGGCAGACAATTTTCAGGTGTGCTTAGATGAACATTGCATCAATGCTTGTCTTGAGTAAAAGATGTAGTCCATTTTAGATTTGTTTGCAGGAGTAGCAACTACTGTGAAGCATATTTACTCTGATCAAGGTTGACTCAAAGCAAAGCAGCCACCAGGATTCAAGAGAATTCCAGAAGCAGATTGGCCCTGCACCAGCCCAAAGGCTGTTGCACAGCTGGGAACAAAGCCAGGGCAGAAGCTAGAGAAAAGGCCAGTCACAGATGCAGATGCCAGTGCTCAAGAAGTATAATCTGGAATGTGACAGCTGCCAAACTAGCCCTCAGAGTGGCCAAACCAGTTGACTTTTTTTATTTTTTTGAAGGAGATGACAGAAAATTGCCAAAGGGACCAGTAATGGCATTTCTCCAACTAAAGGACTAAAACAAAGCCAAGCAAGTATTGTGATTGTGCTGGTATTTTTTGAAAGAGGAGGTGCTGTCAGCAGAATTTTAATTTAGACAGTGCCTGTTGTTGCATCCAAAAAATCTGGACGGTTTGAAAGTAAATGTAAGAAACAAATGGAATCTTCCTCTTACTCTTCCTAACAGCATACCCATCCAGGCCAATGGCATAAATAAATAAAAAAATAAATAAATAAACCCCAAAAGACAGAGACTACCTTCTCCACATCTCATAATCTGTAAAGAAAGACCATTTTCAAATTAGCAACACCCTGAAGCAGCTGAACAGTAGCTAAATGGGCTCCTCCCTTTGGTGGAGTCTGCTTAGAATGACACAGAATAAGGTAGGTGACAATTACAAGCAAATGTAATATTTTGGCACTACCCTGAAGTTTGTGATAAGCACACTAATTCTTGCTAACCCCTCTTTGGTTTGCTGATGTGCCTGGTGTCCGTAGCTGACCTGGCAACATTCCACCCCACAGCCACAATCTGTCTTCTCACCTGTACCATGGGCAGTCAGGGCAAAGCTCTCTGTCCTCTACCTGAACAGTTTTAGCAGCATTAGCAACCTTAGCTAATAAAATCCATGAACTGCTGCAATGCTATTCCAAGAGGAAGATGGACTCTGCTACCAAAACAAGCTAATCTGTCCTAGGTTTATTCATATCTGTCTAAAACCATTAGACATAGATAAGTAAAAGACATTGGTAGGAGTGATGGCAAAAAGAAAGAGACACAGAAAGACTGAGAGGTGGTCTGAAGTTGAAGATGCTTGTCAAATAAATAAAGGTTCTGGGAAGATGACCACAAAAGAGATTTCATTTTTAAAAAACAAATCTAGTGTGAAAAGAGATTGATTTCTAGGGGAGAGGCAATATGAAAGCTATTAATAGAATTGACTATTATACAGTATGCATCTAGTACATCTGAAAAGATCCTTTCCACTTTACACACCATGGGATCACATGGAAAATTATAGAATCATGTGAGAGCTGAATGGATCATATTCCCATGATCAACCTCATTTATTATATATTCTTATGATTGAGCCATCATGTTAACATGTTACAAGAAATGTAGAAGGGAAATGTTTCCTATTTTTCCTCCGGATTGTAATAACCTTAATCCAGTGCTCAGGTTGGACAGAATACAGTTGTGTATTCTTTTAAGTACAAATATCACTTCAGAGTAGAATCACAGAATCCTTAGAGATGGAAGGGACATCTGAAGGCCATTTAGTCCAACATCCCTGTAATGAACAGGGACACCATAGCTAAATCAGGATCCCCAGGACCTTACCTAGCCTTGCCTTGAAAGTCTTCAGGTCTGGGACATCAACCACATCCAGTACATTGCCACCCTCACTGTAAAAGACTTTTTCCTTATATATAA
The DNA here is from genome assembly GCF_038088225.1 of Cyrtonyx montezumae. Lineage (NCBI taxonomy): Eukaryota > Metazoa > Chordata > Aves > Galliformes > Odontophoridae > Cyrtonyx > Cyrtonyx montezumae. Next base: position 353,830 of record NW_027071870.1, on the reverse strand, counting down.
CCTAAATCTTCCCTCTTTGAGCTTGAAACCCTTTCCCCTTATTCTATCATTGCAGACTCTGCTAAAGAGTCTGCTCCCTTCTTTCCTGTAGATCCCCTTTAGGTACTGAAAGGCTGCTATCAGGTCACTTCCCAGCCTTCTCTTCTCCAGACTGAAGAGTTCCAACTCAGCCTGTTCTCATGGGGAGTGGTGTTCCATTCTGTGGATCGTTTTTGTGTCCCTTTTCTGGCCGTTCTCCAACAGGTCTGTGTCTCTGCAGTACTGACAACTCCACATATGGGTGTAGTACTCCAGGTGTGGCCTCACCAGTGCAGAGCAGAGAGGCAGGATCACCTCCCTCACCCTGGTGGCCATGCTTCTTTGAAGGCAGCTCAGGATACAGTTGTATTTGTGTTCTGTGAGGGCACATTGTTGAATTATGTCTGACTTCCTATTCACCACTATCCCCAGGTCTTTTCAGCAGGGCTGTGCTCGGTCCTTTCATCTCCGTTTGTACTGGTAATGGGAGTGTCTTAACCCAGATGCAAGCCTTGCACTTGGATTTGTTGAACCTCATGAGGTTCCCCTGGGCCCACTGATGAAGCCTATCTAGGTTTGTCTGGATGGCATCCCATCTACCTGGTGTGTTGACTGCACCCCACAGCTTGGTGTACTTTATGATTATGATATCAGACATTAGAAAGCTGTGATTCCTGATTGGTTATCATGCACTTGCAACCCAGGAAAAAATGAAATGTAACTTAGGTGTTTTTTTTTTTGGTCTTTAATTTTTTATTTATTTTAACATTTCAGGCCAGATAATTCACTGGCTGAACATATTGAATATTTGAATATAAAGGGAGCTTGCAATAGCAAGTTTGGTAATAGACATTTGCTTTATACACATCTGAAGGTAGATCAGGTAAGTTGTACTCAATGGAGTCTTAATGCTTCAGACTTGATGACTTCCTGGAGTTGAGACCCCAGATTACTTACACAATGTTTTTAGGGCCTGTCTGTTGCTCAGTATGTGGGAGACTCAACTCAGACTTAACCACTTAGAGACATTTCTTTCATTGCTTGCAAAAATGGAATGTAAATTTTCTAATTTTACTTAGTACTTAGAGGAGAGCTGCCCCCTGGGGTTCTTTGTTATAAAACACATGAGAAAAGCGTAAGGTGTTATTATTACAACTGTTATCACAGAATCTGATAAATCATGTCTGGAACCTATTCTTAAAAAAATACAATGACACAGATTTTACAGTCTTTCCAAGCGATCTGTTCCAATGTGTTACTCTCTTCATGTTACAAAATTATTCTAATGCCTAATCTAAAGTTTTCACGTTCCATTATTTCTCACTCTAATCCCCATGGACATGGAGAAAATTGATTCAAATTCCTCAGCAGGATATTACTGAAGTCTGTTATGACATTTCCTCTAAGCATTGCATTCTCCAGATGGAACAACCCTAATTTTTTCAGTCTTTCCCTTGCATATCACCTTTATTCAGCCCTCTAATCCACCTCTTCTGTCTCTCTGATCTATGCAATTTTTTCACATCTTCTTAAAAAATAGTGTCTAAAAGCGCATGTTATGTTGTTTATCTGCTCGCTAATTCTAGAATATCTACAGATAAATCTGGTATATGATACTGCTCATATAACGTGGGCAATAATTTTATTTTTTCATGCTGGGGTTAGTTTGTTGATTTCCTGTAGACCCCAAACAATTTCTTACTGACTCAGTTTCTTTCTTCTGTTAGTACAGTTGATCACTTCTGCATAACTGTAACACTTATCACTTGTCCTTACTGAATTGTATGCTATTGATTTTAGACCACATCTTCAAACTGTCAAGTTCATTTTTAATAGAGAAAAATGAATTCTCCTACCTCAGAGCTTGATTGAATGTGCATAGTTCAGTACAGTTACACAAGTGTCAGGAAAGAATTGCAGACTTTCCTCTACCTGTATTTCCATGAGATAGCAAGGCACAGTGATGTTGTTTCTACTGGCGTTAAGTCCATCCTTTCACACAGGAAGAAGTAATCATATCTTGCTGTAGTGAAGCTTGAAGACAAGACAGGTTTATTGTTCCATTAAAAAAAAAAAAGTATTTTCTAATGCTTCATGTAAAGCTCCCATATTCTATTACGTCTTGTCTTTTAAAGATGGATAGAAATTTACTCTCATTCCCTAGCATGAGAATCCTCATTTTAGGTACTGCATTCATATGAATCTGTATATGATTCCTTGCCTTCTGAAGCTTACAACTTAATCAGAAGAAAACAAGAATGTATGCAGAGGTCTAAAGAGATAACAGGAAGGTGGCAACTTATGTGTTCATTTTTTGTACTTTCTAGAGGAAGAGGAAGGTTGTCAGTTGCTGACAAGAGAAAGTAAAAATGCAGGTAAATGGTATCCTGAAGTGAAACACAGTAAAAGGGACTGAGTATGATAAGGAGAACAGAGGCAATGAGGGAGGGGGCAACAGAGGGGAGGGAACCATGTCAGACAATGACAAAACAAGAAAAGTCTAGCCTAATCTGCAGAATGTTGCCTGTCAAGGGGTTCTCATATTGTCTCTCTCAAGCAGCACATCTTTAGCTAAGCTCACTCTAGAGCTTGTCTGTACAACCATAAGACAGGAGAGGAAGATGCAGAGCAACAGAGAGATACTAGTTAGATTTATCTTGACAAGAGTCTCTGTGCGAAAATTGGTTTATGTGTCTCACTAGCACAGTTTGAGAAGTGGTAAAAGTAGGGCTGGCACCATCAAAGCTGCATTCCACACTATGTCTCGCATTGTATGTCAGGCTCTTCACAAAATTAATGCATCCTGAAGATTGTAAGAGGATAACACAATCAAATTTTTCTTCAGCTCTAGTGGTTCTACCTTTGGGAGTCCTTGCTGTGACTGTGTTAAGGACCATATTGCCTTTAAAGCACGCTACATCCGTGCACCTTTAAAACCCTCTAGCTCAGTGGCTAGAAAATTGCACTGTATTTTCTGTTACTGACTTGTTCACTGAGTATTAAAGTGAGATGTTCAGAAGGGTTAAATCACAACCTTTCATTATAATCCAAGTTCTCTCTTTCTTTCTTCATTTCTTCTTCCTCCCTCATCCCCTCCCCGACATAATTGGGACACATTAGCTTCACTGTCTCAGTTCATTAGGTCATTTCTGAAAACCGAAAAATCATAGTTTTGTGTTTATTGGTGTCTTTTTATTTGTAGGAAATCATTTGCAATGGAACTACTAAATTTCCTACTGCGTAGATGACTCTAGAGCTGCTTGCTTATACTTTGGAAGAACTGCTAGAAATAATAGCTGTGAGTTAGGGAATGATGTTGCCTGAGCACTCTAGCCTTGATAATTAAAAATGCCAGTCCCTCACAGTGTTGTAAACACTCAATTCTCCTGGGCTGCAGAGGGCTCTCAGTTCTTTGCAACATCAGGACTTAATTGTGAAGTGATGGAGTAAGCTTTTGAAACAAGAATGAAGGAAAAATTGTTTCTTCTACTGTATCAAAAACCAGCGCAACTATATATCAACAGAATCTATGGAGTATCTGTAGGTATTCCTTTTAACTGGACTACACTGATGATGCTCTCTGCAGCTTATGATGTTTTTAACAAGTCAAAACTGGTCTGTTTCTTTTTCTACCAGGCAGTAAATAAGAAGAATTAAAAACTGAAAATTTAAAAAGATTACCTGTGGAGAAAAGTATTTACTGTTTGCTTGAGAGACGCTTTTATTGAATTTTTATATGGCCTTTACAGAGGAACAAAGAATCAAGATTATCTCTAAATGAGAAACAATGCAGTGATTTATATGTTATAAAATTACTGCTATAGGGGAAATTTGGTCATTTCATTTTTCACAGCCTCTTTACCCCAGCTTTGCTTCACACTTTTCTTTCTTCTTCAGTATCCCTCCTCCCTTTTCTTGTCAATGATATCTCTTCTCTCATTTTTCCAAATTACTGTATCAAATGTCAACCTAACTTGTGGGAATAGTGAGCCGATTTAGTCTATTTTTAATGATATCTTTGAGTCTGGAGCAACTACTGTCTTCTTTTTTTTACCAATTTTGCCTCTTGTTCAAAGATGTTCCTTGAGAAAACTTGAGAGGTAATCTCATGTAGTAAGCGTCTAGCTGGGACTTGCAACTGTAGGAGCTGAAGGTTTTCTGAAGTTTAAATTTGTAAAACACTTTTGCAAAATATTTGCTTTGTATTCTAAAGTCAGTAATTTATTTCCTTTGAGAATTGTCTGTAGCTTGAGTACAGGCTATGTTTCATTGCTAGATTTGACTTTGGAAGTAAACACTTTCATTATATGTTTTTAAGTAGATTTGGAAATCTTATGATCTAGTTTTCCTACTGGGAAGATTAGTTGCCTGTGCTCTAGCTCACTGAAGACTATTACACTGAAAAGTTAAAAAAAAAAATACAAAATTATGTAGGTGGAGAATTGTGCCATTACCACTTAAAATTTAATTTCTTGACTCTGATGGTTTCAAAATATTTTAATTGCCAAATATTAAAAAATGAAGAAATCCATAGGAGATTTAATGCATTGGAACAAAGATTTTTGAAGGAAAATGTGCACGATTTGTTTATTGTGATTCATTTTAAATGGAAGATTCAATGGTCTTAGCAGCTTTTAGGCTAAACCCTCTCAAAGTAGTGAAGCTGTTATTCATGCAATACCATGAGATGGATTTGACAGTAGGAAATTCAGGTCTTAGTTTGAATCATTCACTTACTGAGTAGGTGATGATTAGAAAGGTATGGTTGACAGGTATCAAGATGGGCAATTTCCTGAGATGCCAATGAATTTCTTGCAAGACCTGGGAAACTATTCTGGCCAGAGACTGAATTTATGCCTCTGGCTTAGTATTGGAAAGGTTCAGAAATTAAAATAAAATTACCAAGGAGATAGTACAGCAATAAGCAACTCTTCCATGAAATGTATTTAAGTTTACCAATATATGCAGGACAGAGAAGTATTCAAAGTCTCAGATATGTGTTGGACAGCTGATGTAATTAAAAGGGACTTAAATCAACTTAGAACTGCAGAAGGTTTTGAAGAACAAAACTTATCTGCAGAAAGTAATGCTTCGTCTTTGCTACAGCAGAGCTAAAGTGCTACCACAGAAACTGGCAAATGTTTAAGGGGGTTATATAAAGCAGAAGCAGGAGAAGACTGACAAGTGCTAAAGAGTATTCAGGTCAGACAAAGACATCTGCCAAAGACATCAGTCATATGTGATAAGGAAAATTACAATTGAACTGAGGAAGGAACAGGTGCTGCTCACAGAGGAATATCCTGGAAAGCTAATGGTATGTCAGAACATAAAATTAAATAAAAGAGACAAAAGATTAAATAAAACATATACATATTTGTGCACAGCTCAGAAATGTAAGTAGTAACTTGATTGCTTGGACGTACTGGTAATGAGTCTTCTGAAAACAGGAGAAATGACAGATAACAATAAAATGTTAAAAAGTGAGGCTTTCACTCTTCAAAATGAGTAGATTGTCATCAAACAGTTGAGTAGTGCCACACCTAAATTATTATTTATTCTCCAGGAACATATGATTTCTTAATACATGGGCATGCTGTATGTATGGGCTTTATCACAGGGAGTGGTACAGGTATTACATTACCAACATCCCGACTAAGATATCTTGTATGACAAAATGAAGATCAATATAGCTGACTAAACACCAGAGAAGGAGTGACTTTTGGGTATGTTTCTAAACTCTAAAGAATAAAACACACTATTTTTCCAATATATGAGATTTATTCCAATTGGAAACAACAGCTGAGATGACAGATGTGACACTGATACAATTATGCCTGATTTATTAAAGTCTATGGAGTTGGAAACACAGTATTGGAAGCTGCTTTGGACAGTAACCTATAATTCTCTACAGCGATCAGCAGAAGAGAAATAATATAGCACAGAAGAAATTGAAAGATATAATGCCATGACTTTATTAACACTATGCTCCTGTTGAAGCCATATAGATATAAACTAGAAGAAGCCAATAAGTACACTTTGAAAATGGTTAGAAACGTAAGGTAATTTTAATCTGAGGAAAAAGTTGAAGTACTGAATTTCACAAAAGAAAAAATACACATTGGAATTATAGAAGGTAGTAAATATTAATAAGAATGTAAATTTTGCTTCTTAATAAGAAGCTATATCAGAAGCTTCTTTTTACTTTCTAAAATTTCTATCAGAAAGGGACGTTGGTTTGAAATTGAAAGCCCACAATTAAAAATGATGAAAGGAAATGCATTTAAACAAAAAATACTTAATTAACCCATGGCATTTGTGTAGACAATGCAAACACTCACAGTACATTAAGTAGGAAACAACAAACAGGAAAATAATCAGAAACTTAAGCCCTCAGATGTCAGGATGTTTGCCAACCTGGGAAAAAATGACCTCTGTGGGCAAGTCATTTTAAAAAATGCTGTTGATGAATTTTAGTCTTTTTCTCATGAACTGGTTGCTGTGTGCTGCTGAAGCTAGCTAACTGGAGTATTGGTGGGTCATCTGTTTAAAGAAAAGGTGAAAAATCAGATTCTGTTACCTCCCAGCAAATGGTGCACTGCAGTAAATGCTTTGATTTGTCGGACATCCTATACTTTCATAGCATATCCTTATCTTAAGAATAGAAAATAAATTGTCCCAAAGTAAAAGACAGTAAAAATAGCCACTTGTTAGTTCATATCTATTTACATCATTTGTGTGTATGGGTGAGGGATAGAATGAAACTAGAAAGTCCTCTGTATGTTTTATCTTTTTTGTTGGAAATGTACCACTATAAAGAGAAAAGTAAATGATGGGCCTAAACTCATCACTAAATCTGTGAGCCTTGTTTCAGATACTGAAGTTGCATCTCCTGTTAAGTATGGCTTGCTGAGCTGGAATGGTTGAAGCATACCAATAAGTGGCAGGAAGGTGATGTGATTAGTATCTTATCTGTTTGTCCTTGAATTCCACACTCCTATGACCTCATCTGTGTTCATACAGTCTGTCTGGGGAAATGTGTGCTAGGGAAAAGGCAGAAGAGATTAGAGCACTAGTCCATAAGGAAGTCAGGTCATTTCAAATATGAGGATGCTATAACTACTCTGTTTTTGTGTCCTGTGATGAATTCCCTGGTAATGTCTTCAAATTACTTTCTGTCTGTGGCTTTTTTGCATATTACATAATGACATTTATGGATAAAAATACAATTTTAATGATTTTTAAAAATATTATATTAATTCTCCACATTTCTAACCAGATTGACATTTTCATGCGTAGAAATGAATGTTATTTTAACAACTGCTCTTTCAGACCTTGATTTACACTCTTCACATTTATTTCAGAGGTCACACATAATGCACTTTAAAATCACACCTTTGTAGGTCATCATTTGGCTCCATCAGAAGACCGTGGAAGTACAGGAGTCCATGCCAACCTTGCATAATGGGGAGTGTCAAGCACCAGAGACTTGAGTCTTAAAGTTCCTGAAGGTAGTTGTGATACCGGCATAGACAGCTTTGTTGTCAAAGGTTATTCTGAAGATGTTTGAGTCTACAACAACAATTCATAGAATACAGTCCTCCATAATGGGCTGATGGCTGTTCCAAAACCATTAGCCTCATGAGACTTCTGTTATTTTGTGGGAGTCGGTAGCAGAAGCCTGCTGAGTGTGGAAACGGAACATATTTCCAAAACATCTGTTGACACCATATATGTCGAGCTAATTGCATTTCAAAATTGTCATGTTTTTCAACATAGGACTTCTGTAGTGGTAGGCAGTATCTGTAAAGTGCAAACCGAAGTGGAATTAAATGTACAATAAATATACAAGGACAAATAACGCTTTTCAATAGAGGAACAAACACACGGAGTAACTCCTTTATCTGCTATTCCCTTCTCTTAGGAAATGTACTTTCTCTGTTCAGCAGCCTAGCACCAGGCCAATACATAGGTTACCTGATTCAAGCTGCAATAGCTTTCTAGTTATCTAAAACAAGTTGTTACCCATGTCCTAGCTTCTACACTCCTGGCTACTTGATCTTTGCAAGTGTGTTTAATATACATTGCTAAAGTTTCCTATACATGGAGTGAGGCAGACTTGATGCTTAGCCTGGGAGTCACAGAATCTGAAGAGGCACAAAACTGAACACAGTACTTGAGGTGCAATCTCACCAGGGCTGTGTACAGGAGAATGATCACCCCCCTGCTTCTGCTGGCAAAATTATTTTTGTCACAAGTCAGGATACTATTGACCTTCTTGGCTACCTTGACAAGCAACTCATTTGCTAATCAATGGGGTAGCAAAGTTACTTGGAAGGATATACGAATAATAGGAGTGTTTTAAGCTGTATTTATGGAATCATAGGCTGCTGTGTATACTTCAGTAAACAAGTATACTTTGTGAACAAATATCTTTCCATGCTGTTATGGGGACATGAAAGCTCTTACTTGCAGTATCTCCATGGATTTTGCATTCTAGATAGTGGCTTAATAACCACCATTTTGAATGAAAGTACTCTGTCCCCCTCCTGTTGAAGCTGGGCTCTTACTTCTGATGTGAACGTTTAAACCAACAGTCACTGTATAAGAGACGTACAACTCAGAGCGATCTGAATGAATTAAGTTTGGTCATAGCATGGCTGGAAATCTAGGCTCCTCTGAAGTCTCAGACTTTAGCACATCTTTCGGAGTTGTTAATAAGAGGTGACTTATCTAGGCAGCCAGCACAGAAAAGAGAAGAATGCCTCCGAGTTTCCTCAGTGGTACATCTGTAATTACCAAAGAGGCTTCTCCCTGAAACCTAAGTGAATTAGGTAGGGGTTTATCAATTACTTGATCTTAGTAAGTGCAATTTCATCTATGGTATATTTCAGATTTGATAGAAGTCTACTGATATTCCATCAAAAGTCTACTTTCTATCTATCACATACTGCCTCAGGAGAGACACAGGAAAAGTGAGCTTTGTGGGACTTTTTTAAGGGCCTAAGAAAAACAGTCTTCATATGTCAGGCCCAGAACTATGGCTCTGCCTGTTTTTCTAGGAAGTGGAGGAATACTGGATGAGGCAGAAGGGCTAGAGAGTGATGGAGTCTGAGCAATAGAGTATTGTGTTTACTGATTTTGCTGCCACAAGCGATCACTGCTGTTGTAGAACCCCTTTTGCCAACTAACAGTACTACTCCCTGTTGTATTTCCATTTACCTTTTTGCAGCTGTGGCTTGTAGCTTGGGTTTCTGGGGTTCCTCTGTAAAAAACTAGATAGGGTGGTTATATCTTTGTTGTTCCTGCCAGTCTGTTCTCCCCCCCCCAAAAAATAAATAAATAAATTAAAATAAAATATCAGCCTGGCTTTGATCTAAAGCAAGCCTACCTTCAACACAGTAACAAATTTACTGAGTTGAAAATGGAAATATGTTGGTAATGCGATTATTTTGGAGGGCAATGCTTACTCTTTACAAGTATGACTAGAAACACAGCAGTTTGGAAAAAATGCTGAAACTGTCACTTTATGTTAATGGCATTTATGCACTTTCTGTTCTCTTGTGCGTGCTCTAATAAGCTCAAAATTGAAAAAGAAAAGGGAATAATACATTTTGCCCCAAACCTTCACAAGTCCTGTTCTGAAAAGCATTGAAACACAGTATTTCAGCTTTCTCACTTTAAAAGAACTTTTGCTTCACATCTCAAAAAAATGTACTTAAATTCTAATTGATATCTTAGATGTTCTTGTAAACATGTGTGATTAATGGAGACAACTGAAAAATTACTTTTGCTTCAGAAAATACTTCAAACTTTTGCCTCCTCATTTCAATTAGAAACAACAAGGAGTTTGAAATCTCCCAATAGTTTCCAGGTGGGAAACGTATCTTGATTTTCTCCTGATGCTATTGTGTAAAACTAAGTGAAAAACCACTAAGCTTTAGTGTGGTGATTTAAATATTTAAGCCACTGCAGATGAAACTGCACTCTAGTTCCTTTTTCCCTACCACTATCAGTAGCTTATTACTCTATTTGAAATGTAACTAGGTCCTGGATACAGTGAGAAACAGTTTAACCGGAGTTTATAACGAGGCATGTTTTACTACTTCTTAAGAATTGCAGGTGCGCTGAATTGGGGATGTTAAGAGTAGCTGAGACTTCTTGACTGAAGTACTTCACAGCTGCAAATGTTTCGTTACGCAGTATTATAAGGAAACCTTGCAAGGATTAAAGAGTTAAAGTTTAAGAAAACTTATATTTGAATTAGAGAGTATAACTATAGAATGAGTAGAAATTTGTTTTGATATCACATAAAGATATTTATGGTCAAGAACTGTTCTATTGCTTGCAGTTAGAGTCTTCCTTGAAAATATATTTTTTAGTTTAAATTTGTGCTATGCTGTATGTCTGGCTTACTGATGCTGAAGAAAATGCCCTTGATATAGCATTTGTTCAAATTTGTCAGTGTATCAAATTGGTTTTGAATCTCATTTTCCAGATTTGGCATAAATATATCTGCAGAAATTATAGATATTATCCTGAATTTGCAGTTTCCAGTCTTTCTTATTTATTTATTTATTTTATTTATTTTATTTATTGTGATGTCTATGATTTTTTTTTTTGTGATTTGTCTATGAAACATAATTTGTTGGGTATAGGAAAAACTTCCATGAATCGTTCACTGTGTTATGCTGTTCATTGATAGTGTGAAGATAGCGTGAAACATTACAGATTGTTATGGAGTATTTTGGCAGAGTACTCTGCTAGGATTGGAGTTTACAGATTTATTATAGTATGATGCAGTACATTTATTCTTGGCATAATATCTACTAATCATATGTTACTTAGAAGACAAACATTAGTTTATGAGTGTGAAACAAGATGATGCTTTAGAAGAATGCACATAAATTTTTCCATGAAAAATACTAGCTGTTGGTATAAAAGGGATTTCTTTTCATGTATTCTGCTGAAATAATATATATCAAGGACTATTGTGGTTGAAAAAGCAACTTTTCTGTCTAGTAGGAAATACCAGTTTGTGGTACATGCTTCAAAAGACCTTCTATTTTTGTAACGTGTTTCAGTAAACTGTAGTGGAACATATTAATACATTTTAGATGATCTTTAGTTTAGGATTTATTTAAATTTTATTGAGATGGGAAAATAATACGTGCTTGAAGAAAAAGAAATCCTTCAACTTTTGAAATGGACTTTATCAATATTAAAGTGCTGTTCAGCTTCTGAATTTTCTGAAGTGACCTCCAAACTCTTTTGAGTGGCTACAAAAGCCATCTCTGATCTAGACATATTGTTAAAATTAATGATATTCAATTTTGAAATTGCCATTGCTAGCCATTTTTTTTTTTTTTCCATACTCCCCCCTTCTTCAGTGAAGCAGTTGTACTGTGTTCAGTGTAGGAAGATGAAACATGCTTTCTTAGCTCTACCAGGAATCTACTGGAGGGAATGAGGCAACTTTGAAGAATGTTGTTGAGGAGCTAAATTACTCAGTGCTCTAGTTCAAAACTTTTTTTTCTTTCACATTTGATGCCACGTTAAGACTTATTCTCTTCTTACCCAGACAGGAATAAATTAAAGTTGATCAGAGAAAAATATTTTTGAAACACAGAAAGTATTAATGTAGAATTTGTTTTAGATGTATAAATAGCTGCAAAAGTGAATGGAGACCAGAATGCCTCCTGTGTATGAGAATATCTGTGTCTTCTTATCTCTACTGCTCACAGCAGTAATGAAGCAAATCAACCTGAAGTGCTGGAGATCTTATAGTAAGTTCTTTATAAATAGTGATTATGGATAAAGTTACTAAAGAAATGTCATACATATTGTAATGAGAAATTTTCCAATTGTAACATTTAATAAGTTTGAAACTGACTTTTGTAATTATATGCTCATTGATACCACAGCTCTGTCATGCAGATATATATATATACAAAATGTATGTACATATATATGTGTGTATATATATTCTGTTTATAACTATAATAGTAAAACTTGTCATCTAGTATTTTAAGGAATTAGCATGAAGTGTTTTGAGGCTTCAGCATATTATTACTGGAAAACTATTTTTATCTTCAGAAGCTTTTCTTTAAAGCTTGTTAAAGAGAAATCCTCTTTTCTTTCATGTCTAAAAATAAGTAGAGGTAAACTAGATTTTCAGGGTGTCGTGGCGATGACAGAAATCCTCATAAAACCCATGTTAGTTATAAGAAGTTTCAGACTTGATGCAATTTTTGGATGCAGAGATTGCTATGAATTTTGAATATGGGAGACACTCGGGGCTTAGCTACCTCTTCTCCCTCCACACAAATAGTAGTTTTTTTTCTTTATAAGGTGAAATTGTTGTGCTTTATGCAGGGGACTTTGTTCTGACAATAACTATTATAAAGATGGCCCAGTTATTTTTATTCCCTCAGCAGGCATACAGTGTAGAATAACAGGAAAAAGCATGTGTTTTTGCTGCATGTAGTGCATAGGGAACAGTGAAGAGAAAGCTCATGCAGCGATGGAAGTGAGGGTCGTGTGTACTTAGAGTGGTGTTCTTAAGGTCTCCGTTTATCATTGAAGAGGGAATGAAGGTTTTAGGAAGTGGGAGAAAATGTGGTAAATGCAGATCTACCAGTTAACCTCTTGACAGTGAGTGAGTATATAGGGAGCAGTTGCTATGCAGGATTTAATCATAAGCCTCTAGAAGAGAGTAGTAGGCATATTGAAAGCAGGCTGAAATTTCAGAAGAATTCACAGTCTAACACAGGTGGCTAGAAATGATTATAAAAAGAGCAACATCCGACATGTTTGCCTGGCTTCTTCTGTGAATTACCGAATCAATAGATAACGATGTGGCTCTACGTGCTGTTTAACTGCCTTTCTGATAAGCATTTGACAGTGTATCAGAAATAAGCTGATCTATAGAATCATAATGTATAACATGCATGCTTGTGTCAAAATGAAACATCACATCAGGCAAGTCAAGATGAAAATGTATGAAAGGCAAGAAATTTTGGCAAATCTGATTCAGGTTGTGGTAGAATCTACACTATTATAAATATCATAAAGTGTACGTATATAAAAGTGATACAAATTTGCTTTAAAATATTTAGATATCTGGATAATCAATTTTATAGGATGAGTGTGTGCAGGATGCCAGTTATTAATGGAATATATGTATGGATTATATACATAATGGTAATCAGGAAAATGAGGGTGTTTCTGAGAATCTGCTGATTTTCGCGTGCATGTTTGTGGCTAATCAATGTTTTTGATTATGCATCAGACACTGGATTGTAGGGAAAACTGTGTTCTTAATGAAATCAATGACTCCATGACTAAGCATTACATACAGAGACACCCTCCTGCACTGACAAACTTGGAAGAAAACTTTTCTAAGGTGTTTAACAACTGTCATATGGATAAAAACTTTCCCTGATCACTCAGGAGCAAAGCTAATAGGTACCTAGAGTGCAGATGAGGTTTCTAGAAGCTGAAATTTTGGGTTTTTGATTTCTCCCTAGTTAAAAAAAAGAGGAAAACAAAGATGACTGGAAGGTAAAAACAGAACAGAACAAAACAACAAAAAAGAAACAAACAACAGCAAAAAAAAAAAAAAAAAACAAACAAAAACAAAACCAAAACCAATGTTATGGTTTTGTGATTTTTGTTGTATTGTTGATATTCCGCATCATAACATCATGTGGAGTATTGGGAGTTAAAGAGTTAATGCTGTGGTGTGGTTAGGAGCCGGTGCTTGCACTGCCGCCCGGGTTGGATTCCCGGTCAGGTATACCGAGAACAGAGCTAGAGCATTAACTCTTTAACTCCCAATACTCCACATGGTGTTATGATGTGGAATATCAACAATACAACAAAAATCACAAAACCAGCAGCAGAGGTCAAGAAGAATTAGAACTTGTCAAAGAACCTTTAGTTTAGAAGTCAGATGTGAAAATCACTGAAAATCATATGAAAATCTGCCCGTTGTAAATTAAAATTTGTTTGAAATACTGGATATGAACTATGTACTGATAAAGAACTCTAGTTTCAAATGTTGTCACTATTTTTTTAGTATAGATCAAGGAGATACAGAAAAATGGAGAGACTTCAGTGCTTCTTGAATATTCCTTATTTTCTCATTAAACAAACCACTGGAAAAAAAAAAGAGAACTGGGTAAGACAAAGGTTTGGAAAGCTTTCTCAAGTTATTGCATTTAAAGGGATTCAGCTATTACTGCTTGAGGAATTCTGAAAGCTAAAGTAATCCTATAAAGCATGCTTTGATATCATATCTCGAATGATTTTTTGGGAAGTTGATTGATCAGGAGGAATTTTTAGCTTCTGCTCCATGACGCTTTTCATGCTGCGACTGAACACAGTGCCAGAAAATCATAATGAATTGCCTACCCTTGTTTTTGAGGCCTGTATCTCTTGTTTTGTGTTAGCTATTTGTTTAATCTTAGAGCTCATTGAAGTATAGAAGAAAGAGCACGGGATTGCTTATCTCGTCAGAGAATCTGAAGATGGTGTATAAAGTGGAGTCAGAAACAAACATAGATCACCAGAGTAATTTGACAATTAATATTTATTTATCCATAACTTAATCTGAAGTTTTAAAATTTACATCAGTGCATAGAAGATGAATGAGCATTTTCACAGAGGGCTTTTTTAAGCATTACATTCTTCCTCAGAAGAAAGAATAACTCTTTTTTTTACTTCAAAGATGCATGGTAAGTCCTGCAAATATAAATATATCTAGTATTCATGATAAGAGCAATGAATACTAAAGTGATGAAATGTCTGAGATACTTAGAAATAAATTACATTTAGTTTCCAGAACCAATAACCTCTGCAGTAATGCAAAAAGTAAAAGAAACTAATTTCACTAAATATTTGTACTGTGAAGATTGCTTGTAAAGTGTTTTTAATAAACATAATGCAAAAGAGGAAAGCATACTACAGCTCTTCCTGAAATGTTCTTCAGCTATTAGGGAATAAGCAGATGTAAAGTGAGAATAGCAGAACAGAAATGTTTCATTGGAAATAATTGGTTTGGTGTAAGTTTTCTGTGCAGGTAGTGCCCTAATCAGCAGAGCAAGATACTGTGCAGGAAGGGGACAGAGAAGTAGTAGAAGTGTAAGTTTTATCCTGGAATTGGGTTTGATTTGATGCTTGAAGTGTCAGAAATAAATATGTAATCTGCAGAATGGTAAAACCTATACCATTAATGGGCAGTAATAGAAAAAGAAGTAAAACAGATTATTCTCTTCTGAGCTGTACATCAGAATAATTTAATTTACATTTTATTCTTTCTCTCATTTAAACTGGTGATAGTAACAGAAAACCAGGCCCTGGAAGAGGGCCATTAGGACACCATTTTTAGATGTAATTCCAGATCAGACATCTAAATCTAGGTGTCTGAATGTGAGCTGGGACACAATATAATCAGCAGGGCTTGCTTGATTCAGTTGCTTGAACATGATCACCTGGTGCCAGTTGAATATTAGATGTCCATGACTGTAAGATGTTGATGTTGAACGGCTTGGATTTCCTATTTTTCTTATATTACATTTACAGATTTCTTCACCTGGAAGCCAAAAGAATCAATTTTGTGCCACTGAATTGAGCCCATAGTGGTTATGGTTACTGGAGCCTAAATAGGCACTGAACTGATCAGCTAGAAGTCTGGGTTCTACTGGCTATACTCACTAGCTCTCCAGGGACAATAGAAGCAGCCTTTGCAACTAGTGTACATGTGCATTCTTGAGCTGATCTGGAGCTGTGCTCAGTTCTGTTGCCCACCTAGTGTCATTTGAAACACTGTAAGAGTCTGTGGTACCAGCAGGGCTTTTGCAGAGGTAACACAGAACCTTCAGGTCCCTTTCTAGGGGGCAACTGGATCTCATGCTACTCTAGACTGTTCCAGTGGCAGTAAATACTTATTTTTAGGTAAATTAATATAGTTTTATCTGACAAGGCCAGAACAAATGCCATCAAGCACACTAAAAATATTCTGTGGTAGGGAGATATAGAATTGTACTCTTCTCCCTGTTCCAGAGCAGTCAGGTTATTAGGATGCTCTGATCCAGTTTTTTTTTGTTTTTTTTTTTTTTGAATATTAAACTATCAGATTCATTTTTAAATAAAGAAAATTAATTACATAATAAGAGTATTTTGTCAAGGCACAAGTTTAAATCCATGTAGAAAAGAACACTGAAGGCAATCCTTACAACAGGATTCAGATTCAGAGGTACACAACCTGAATACCACAAATTCAGCTGGAATTAGAGCTAGAGCTGGATTTGAATTAGGAGCACTCACCAGCTGCAAGGGATTCAGAATTAGAACTGTAGGATTATAAAATCTTCTAGATTGGAAAAAACCTTCAAGATTACCAAGTCCAACCATCAGACTGACTACTGAGTCCCATTACTGAGCTATGTTCCTCAGTGTCATCTCCTTTAACACAACTGATAGCAGTAACTTGCATCCTATCATTTGTCACCTGAGAAAGGAGTTCAACCCACGTTCTTGCTGTCCTTCCTTCAGGGAGTTTTAGAGAGCAATAAGGTCTCCCCTCAGCCTCTTTTTATCCAGACTGAACAGCCTCTATGCCACTCTTCAGAACTTTTTTTTTTTATTTAATTAATGGTGGAAACATTGAGAAAGCCACTGTTCTTATGGGATTTTCTATTCTCTTAAATGTTGGCAAAAAAAGATGATTTCATTTTATTGAGATCTTAAGGAGAAGGAAAATTTAATGCTCAAATTAATGCTTGACTTAGGAATCTAGAGTAGGATCAGATCTAGGAAATAAAAGTTACTCACCCTCCAGTGCACTGGGCTGAAGGCACATTTAAAATTCTTAACACTATTTCATTTTAGAAACCATCAGCATGTGCAAGTGTATTTTATAACGATAACTGATAATGTTAGATTTATTACACTGATTTTGTTGATGCTGAGGTTGTGTTTTATGATTATGTCATCAGTGTTTTTAACAGTCAGACTTTGATGTTTGTGTGCTATAAATAGAGGAAAAGCTTGAAGTTGTGTTTTAATACCTTAAAATGAGGTCTCATAATTACTCTGTACTTGGTAAAATTTGCTGCCTTACTCTAGATCATCAAATCATTAATACTGCATTATCTAGAATAATAATAATGATAAAAATTGGATAGTTAAAACCTTGCATGTATTAAAAAACACAGTATTACATTTGCAAAGAATTCTCTCCTGACACCAAGATACAGTATTTTAATTCTATCAGGTATAAGGAATATGCAAAGTACATCCTCTTATCTCTCATTGCTAGCAGAAATGGCAGTTCTCTAAGATCTCAGAAGGTGATTGTAGGGTATCAAATATGTAAATTAAAAGGTGGAAGACAGGGAAAGTTGAAAACTCTTCAGATGTTCCTGCTGTCAGTAACTTCTTGATAGAGCTGAGAGAAATGAAAACCTCTGCTTTCTATGGACATAAATCCAGTTTTCTTCTGATTGTAAGTTTCTTTTATTAGGTTGTTTGGTTCAAGGAGAACTGAAATAGTCTGTAAATTATGCTGTAGCTATGATGGCTATTTATTCATACGATAAAGTGGCCACATTATTCTGCCAGTAAATCACAGCATTTTAGAAGGAATGGAGAAGTCCTTGGAAAAGTGCGTATTTTTACAAGAATATTTCTCTCACTCTAGACAATAATCCATGTGTTAATTAATGGCTTGTTTTTTAAAGTATAAAGATTCTATAGTATTGATTGTTTTCATAATTAAAACAGAGCAAATTCTAAATATCTACAATTTTAGTGCAAATAGCTTTGTTAACATGCAGCACAACATAAGCCTACATTGTTGATACCATTTTTCCTGTTTAATCCATGGCAGCTACGCAAACTGGCAGCACTTAACATGATTATGTCAAGATCTCACACAAGTTAGCTCACAGCCAAGGGCTGACACATGGAGTCAATATGCCAGGGCTAATTATGTTGATGTCACAAAGTTACCTTTCTTTGTGTATGATAAATATTTGACATAGATTAAAACATGTTTGTAAACAGTGAATTTCACACTAAAGATTGCACCAAAAGGTCATCAGGCTTTGATGCAATTTAATTACAGTATTTTTGATTATGTGTGCCTTGTAATCAGAGACTCTGATCAAAGTCAAGTGTGGGATTTGGAAAAAAAAAGTATGAATTATGACTTTTAATCATCCTGTCTGCTCAATGATTATGCCTAGGAGGACTAGTAGGGTCTGAATCTTAACCTTGGAAATGAACAATTTGACTACATCCATTGTACTTAGTTTTCAGTTCTTCATAAATTGAAGATATTAGCATACTCTTTTCTGTGGAATTTTGTGTAGTCCATAAATTGCACATGTAAGGAAGAACAGAAAAAGCTTTTTATATTTTGCAACAATAGAAGCTGTCCAGGGCTTCCAGATCTTCCTTCTGATTTTATAACATTCCCTTGCTGCTAAAAGAAGGCATGTTGCTTATTTTGTAATGTGTAAACTGCTCTTTCTACTCCTGTATTGCTATGTTTTTCAAATGAGCATGATTATTTGGTACTTCAAGTGTATGGCTTAGCTTTTGGAAGAAAAAAAGTGGATATAAACACTAGAGAATAAATTCCTACCTTCATTTGTCTGGTTTTCTTCAATCTTCCTTAAAATTCTAGAGCTTTTTGGCTTACCTTACCAGAGGTACCGTATCTGCGCAAGATATCATTTCCATCCTCCTCTATTACCAGAACTGTTGCTAGTTTATGCAAATTATAATGGTAAGGAGAAATTATATGATGATACACTGAATATTCTGCAAGTACCTTTGAACTTTTTTTAATCATATTTTCACTTGGAGGTGGAAATGCAATTTTTGTAGGCTTATGTATTGCCAAATGAACTTTTTATCATTGTCTATTCCTAGTACAGTTACGGTACTCTTTTCTGGGAAAAGATCCATCAAAGATTGGTGATGTGCATGATGACCATATCTGGTGTTTGTATGTTTTTTATATATGGTGGAAAGGAGTGCACATAACTGTCAGTAGGTGTGCATATCTTGAATATAACCAGGATATCTGTTATTCTGGAAGTAGAAACTGCTCTGTAGCCAGTGTAAATTTATCAAAAACAATTCATGATGAATTTTTTCCCTTTCCATGACTGAGTAACAAACTTTTTATCCTGTTTTGATAGATAAATATGTTGTAGCACAGCTGAATTCTTTAATCCCTCTTTCCTTCCCACTCCCCTTCGGTATACATTTCTTCAGTAATGACAGATTGTGGGAAAACTCTCCAGAGAGATGTAAAATCTTGGCATCTGTATTCCTTTTTAGAAAAAAGTATTCTGAAGAGCTATCCTTGTTGCCTAATGAACCAAAACCCAAAACCTTGGATTTCATTATGGTTATGATCCCTTCACCCACCAGAGTCTTTCATCAGAATGTGGTCTCATTAAGTGAAAGAGACACTGTGCACCACTCCATTAAAATGTGCTAAGCTAACGTGTTGTCTGATGTGAGGTGAGATGAAATAAAATTATTTCAGATCTGTTTCTAGTGGACTGGAACAAACATCATCAGCTGGGAAAATATGTGAGACAGTTCAGAATTCTTAGCTGTGGAAGCCCAATTCTGAATACGTGTGAAAAGTAATGAGTCCAGAGAGGCATGGTTTTCTGAGTGAAGAAACTAGGTTGCCTGTGCTGTGGTTCAGATTCAGCCAGTTCTGCTGTTTCTTTGAAAAAAAAATATTGCTGAAGCTTACATTATGCCTGGTGTTTGCATGTATATCCAGGAAGTAAGAGAGCAAGGAGCCCTTCTTCACATACATGTCCTGCTTTACAGACCCTGGGCACGAAAACAGGCTCTAATTTCTTCCATACTAATAGATCAAGGCACTGTTTCTTGCAGCTGACAATTTGGAGATCAACAGAATAATTTCTGTGCTTTTGCAAATAGAAAGATCAGAGCTGAAACGTGCTTTGAGATAGTAAACAATGTGTTTGCCCCAGAGAAGCTTGTAATAAGAGTCAGAGGGGAAGAAATTTCATGCAATGCTAAGGCTGAAATGCTTTGGGAATCTGTTATCCAGGGAAAATCCAATAAAGATCAGATTAACAAACAGAAAGTCAAGGCTTTGTGTATGCAATTAAGTAACTAAACTCAGTGCAGAATTTCTGTAACTGGGGCATGTTAACTCATAAGTAGGTGTTCAGCTAGCTATTTCCATATAAACTCTAGGAACATATACTGGTGCTGCCTGCATGGACCCTTATTTCATGCAAATATGGCTTTGGATCCAAAACTTAAAATATTCCTCCACAATATATTTTAACAATTCTTTGCAAAGAAATCTTGCAAATTGCATTCTGGAATTCAAGATGTGCATTTCAGGATAATGACTGAAAGGACACAGCAGAATGAGACCTTTGCACTCAATGGCTTTCCTACTTCATCTGTGAAAGTGATATCTGAGCACCAAATGCAAAAATTAATTTTTTCTACTGACACACAACTACAGAGCACTTCAGTAAGTTGGTCCTATTGTCCCATGTTAAGTTGTGCACAGTGGGTAAGATCACAAGACAGAATATGAGAAAAAATGAGAATTAGTGTGGTCTGTGGTATTAAATGATCTCCATTGGAATGCTTGTTGTCAGAAGTCAGGAAAATATGTAAGACTTCTCTGTCAAGAGTGTTCATGTTGACCCAGGCATACTATGGGTCACTGAATACTTGAATAGTTCTTGAATATTTCAGCACATTTAATTCCTCAAGTGCCACTTTATACATTGTGCACAAGGTTGATGCAGCTGCGTAGTGAGCTCTCCTTTTTTGCTCACTCCAAGAATTAATTTGACTCTTCCTGTGCCTAAGAAAAGTACTCCTGTTCGGCTTAAACACAAAGATTTACAAGAAAAAGAGCAAACTAGAGAAAGTAATGATTTGCAGAAAACTCCAGGAGGTCTGAGTTCCAAATCCAAATGTGACATTGCTTACAATTACATACATAGTGTTCCCATGCATTTATCCCAGCTATAACCAATAGCTAATAACAAATTATAGAGGCCCAATGTGATTTACACACAGAGGTTTCTATACAAGACTTTGTGTGAATAAAAATGACTATTATTTCTTTTTCTATCCAAAGAAAAGAATAAATCGAATTCTTGTGGAGAATATAATTTTCTTCCATTTAGTTTTAAATAGCATTAGCACAGCAATCAGTTTTTGAGGTGAAAGATAAATACTTCTGGACCTGGGTCTAAAATTGTGCAAAACATTAGGCAATAAAGAAAACAGCTCTCTTGCATTTTTATTTCAAAGGGTATTAATATTTTACTGTATAGGCAGAGGGCTTCTCTGACTGCTTTGCTGCTAAGTGACCTATTCCATTATTTTTAAACTATTAAATTATTAAATGCCCTCTGAACATATAAAGAAAAAAAAACACCCCAAAAAACAAGAAGATTTAAACATTTACATTTTATCATTATTTCATTATTTTAGATACACATTTGATATTACAGTACAATCATACTGCTGTTGGTGACTGGTTTCAATAATATTGTTTCTTCTACAACAGAAATTTCAAAGCTTATTGTAGATAGGTAACAGTATGGAGAAAACAGTTCAGCTCTGTCAGAAAGTAAATGTAATTCTTAAACTGCTTTTGAAATTGCACAGTGTGACCAGTGTCCTGTAATTATAAGAGGCAGCAGTAATACAGGGACAAAGACAATACCAGGTCATCATCTCCAGCGTTCAGAAAAAGGGAACCAAGTAAACAAGTGTAAGAATTCAAGTCTTAGCAATGGAGGAAATATCTGCTCCTGTGTTCCGTGGAAGGCTGAGGAGAAGCTGAGGAGAGCAGTGAAGGGTGTCTACAAATGCATGGATAGGGAAGGTGGGTTACAGGGACAGGAGAGAGAGGTCTGGATCGGGAGCCAAGATGAAATCATGACTCTGGTTCAAGAAGAGTTTATCTTGTTTCTCTCTCGTGTTAGGTTGAAGCATGTGTATGGCACCTCACATGTCAAGTGGCTTTAATTAGGCTTTTAAAAGGGAGTGATTTGAAATAAACCAAGCAAGGATAAACCTTTGATCTGCTGCTCACGTTTCCCTGGTCTTTCACTGGATAGATTCCTCTGACTGCAGTGAGAATTTGCCTGGGTAAAATAACGAATAAGAGTCTTTGCTTATAACTTTAATTATGGAACTGAGCTGCAGGAGAAATCAATGTCACATTCACTTAAATTTGCTGTATTGTAGCATGTTATTCTTCTCTTTAAACAAGGGCCCTGCCTTTGTTAGCTGTGCAGATCTGAGGCAATCTTGTTGATTTTTTCCCGTTTCCTTATAGGTGGATTGCTACAGTTCCAAGTAACTGCAAGATGTGGCAGCAGCTACTGCTGTTATTGATAAATAGTGCAGCCAATTCAACTAGGACATACTGAGGTGCCTTTGAGGTAGTGAATTAAGAGGATTTAAAGGCAAAGCCCTGGATAGAGTGATGTATGAAGTACTCAGTCTGCCTGGTTGTGAATTGTCTGGTTGCATTTGGCTGATAGCTGTGCTATAATGCATTCACAGCAATGAGCTACTGAAGGCAGCACTGTGTACCTGTGAAATGTCTGGATACACGGAGTGCAACTGCACCCCTCCTCAAGCAGATATTTCACCTGCTTACCTCCCATTTGGGGAAAGGATAAGCTTCTCTCAATGTCTTAGGAGATGGCTTGGTGTGCTGCTTTCATTTGGTCTGCTCTTCTTGCCTCTGGCTCTTTGCTCACATGAAGACCTGGTTTGCTGCCTTTACTCTTTCTCCTACAAGTGAGGCTAAATTTGAGGGTGACACTTTCCTATGTGCATACTAACAGAGTCTCAGAATCTGTATCATGACATCTCATTAGGATTCTTCCTTCAACTTTAAGTCTTAGTTATGGGTTCTTGCTACCTTTTTCCTTTTCTACCACTTACAAGTAGGCATTTTTTCTTCTGTATTTATAGTCCTGGATCTGAGAGGAAAAAAATCAATAAAACATTCAAATAAAACCACAGTGAAAAACAAAGAAAGAAGCACCCACAGAGCCCAAGGATGTATGCTTTTTTTTTGGTGGTAATATACTTGAAAATCTTTTATGTTTCTGAGCAAGAGAGAATGATTGCTGTTGAAGGTATATTCAAGAATATGCACAAAAAATGCTTTGTGAATATCAGTGGATGAATACTTACTTTATAATAGTTGATGACAGGAAAAAACTTGACACAAACAACTTTTCAACTTACATGGGTTATGAAAATGCAATGTAGTATAAAAACACAGTCACTATTTGATTCAGAAGATAAGTGGAAAGGAAGCAACTAGCCGCTTTGAAAAGGCAAACATTATGATTAAAGATTAGAAAAAAGACTGGCATTTTGCTAGAATGCCCAGCAGCTAGTTTGCTTGCTCTCAGTAAAGCAAAGCCTATTGCTGATTTTGTCACATTGTTTTTAACTGATGTTCAGAAGAATGCATCTATGATAAAGATGTAGGGGAAATAACCTGTACTGAGATGACAGGGGATATGATTAGATCATGAGAAATCCAGATCCCTCAGCTGAGAGATGATATTGAGAACAGTCTAAGATGCAACTAGACAGGTTGTGAAGAGATTAAGGTTTGCATGACACAAAGCTGTGGGCTAGTTGCACAGCATGATACAGGCTTATAAATCAGGCTTTCCTCCTTCCTTTGAGGAACCTTCAATTCACTGATCCTGAAGGGAAACAATTGATGAGAATTTAGGCCTGGTGCTTTGCACATCTATTAGATTGTGGCTGACAGACAGCAGAGCAGAGCACTCATGATATTGTGCAACCACGTGGGTGGCAGAAAATGCAGGCTACCTACAGGCAGTGGGCTGCCTCCAAACCATAAACACTCAGGATATAATCTTTTACTAGTAGAAATTGATGTAGCTCATACATGTGTTTATAGAGAGTTTATCTCAGAAGCATGACAAAATGTCCTTGTCCTTCCCTTTTGCACACAGAACATAAATATTCTGCCGAGCTGCTGGGATGGTGGCATTCACCATGAACCATGAGAAAATGCACCAAAGCATTTGCTATCAGTATCTCTCTATTGTCCTGATTTTAAATGTCATCTAATAGTCTCCTGTTTTGCTTCTTACAATTGCACCACATGGGTTGTTTTTATAAGAGATTAAAAATAGTAAGCCATGTTATTTCTTTGCAGAAAAAAAAGGGTTCTATAATCTGTTCATCTATATTTCGTATCTCAGCTTTACTTAACTAAAATTTCAATCAACATAAAATTTCTGCAGAAGCAGTTTAATGGAGACCTGGTCTTTTTATTTACTTGTTTCTCAAGTGGTAGAGATGTTTTCAGCCCACCAGTATCTTGAGTTTACATCAATATCTAAGACTTATTAGTCAAATAATTTATTTAAAAGTGAATTTATTTCATTCAGTTTAATTAAACATATTTCAGGTAGTGAAAACCAATAGATTATCAGATGATACATTTATAATCACAACATTCTCCTCTCTCTGTAAATGTTAGGTCATATTGCATTCTAAATGTAGGATCCTTTGTTATATTTAGTTGTCATGACTCTTCAATGCCATTTCCAGATGTCTTAATAATTGGAAATAGAGTAGGGATTTCACATTGTTTCTACAGGGGACACAGATGAAAGCATCAAGGCTGAAGGGATAACACATGAAAAGAAGCAGAAGGAATTATTATTGCCAAGTCCAACAAGCATTTAGAACAGGGTGTCAGAATGGATTGACTTCAATACAAAAAAAATGCCCTAGTAACAACTGAGTAAAATGCATGAGTCAGGACCTCAAGAATTGGACTATTGTTTGATATTTCTGCAATATCTTTACGTGTCAGTCAGCATTAGTGACTATCTGAGAAGCTGACACTAGCTGAAATAGTTTGTCAGTTAAGTATCGGCAATGGTCTGATTAGCCTTGTTTTAAAGGCGCATTTGTGGTGTAGATCGCTGTCTTTATCCCTGACTTGTTGATTGGCGTGTTCTACTACTCACACTTGTTGCAATCCATTTCAAAGTCTTCTTGGAATACAAATACTCGGTGGTAGTGTTTTCTTCCCTACTGGCTCTTCAGCATCTTCACTCTTGTTTAATGACAAGTGGAAAACATCAGTAGTACTGTACATAGCCTGTACATATTTTTTTGTAGGACTAATAGTGTGTTCAGGCTTCTACTGTAACTGAAAGAATCTGAAATAATTGAAAAATTGCTCTTGAGTATTATGTTTTCTTAACCCAAGTTAATTCCTTACAAGCTGCACACCATGACTAGGCAGCTGGTGGTATAGAAAATTTTGTTTTTCATTAGTATCAGTGTATAACTACAGGGTCTCTTTTCTAATGCAGTTGTATTCTGAGAAGAGACTATGTAAAAGTATTTCTTTCATAAACGTGCTCCCACTCTGTGTGAGCTACAGATTTTTTTATTATAATGATATTAAAAGAAGAAAATCTTTCCTAGTAGCAAAAGAGAGAGTTTGGAATAGGGCCAATAATATATAATTGCCTGGTATCAAGTTTTCCCTAATCATGAATCAAGCTTGATAATGTCTGCAGCTGACTAGATTTCTGAAGCTCTGCTGAGGATTTCAACTCTTTTTTCTTCCCAGAACTGCAGTTCCCTCTCCTTACATCAGAGGTTGTGTAAGGTCTTGGCTTCCTGACCTGCTCTGTCTTGAGCTTTGGGCCCAGCATGCTGAGAAGTAACTGTGACCCCCTATTAGCTGCCTTTACAGCAGCATTTTTTGACCTGTTCTGCCTTACACATGGCTGTTCTGGGGAGTCAGTATCCACCTTTGCCTTGATCATTAGCCTTAAATAATTGAATTATTTGTCTGGTTTGAAGGAGCTCTTGTGCCATCCCAATGGCAAAGAGCCCTGTCTGGAGAGAAGGACTGTGTCTGAAGTGCTGATGTGCTCAGCTATGGTGCTGAGGGGTTGGGAGTGGTGAGGAGAGCTCCAACAGGAGAAGGCTTTAACTTCAGAATCCCAGGTCAAGGAACTGCAACAGAAATTCAGAACCACTTTTGTTGTCACATCTTATTTTTTTCATGGTGCTCACTTTGATGACTTAAGATGCTGCTATGAAACAGAACAGTGTGAGTAAACCCCACATAAGTGCATTAGCTGGGGAAGCAGGAGCACTGCTGCCAAAGATCATTGCTGCTGAACTTTGAAGAAGCACCAGGCAATATAGTGCCCAGCCACCTAGTAATTTAACTTTGATTCATAGTACATCTGTCAGTAGTTGATTGCTGCTGCTGGCAGAAATTGGAAAAAAAAATAAAAATCACTTTCTTGTGAAGCTAGCCATAAGTACCATACCCCTCCTTGTAGCAAACCTAATTACTGGGGACAGAATGCATCATTGGATAATTATGCAGACCATAAAATGATGTTTGTACACCTTTCTGTTTTTGTTTTCACATCAGGTAGATCAGTTCACAGATGTAAAAGTCTTTTCAGAATTAGTTATAATGTATTTCCTTTCCTTTTCTGAACATCATCATTCATTCTTGTTTTAATTACTGCTATTTGAACTATTGGCAGATGAAAATTAGGCAAATAAAAAATAAAACCAAGAACTAAGTGCTCATACTCAAACTTGAGTCACAGAGAACATATAGGTGGGATTTATATATCACAATCTATTTCATCACTGAAAAATATTTTCTGGATAATTGACAGATGTGGAAAGAAGACAACAGCTAGAATATTTAGCAGTATGCAAAAGAAGATATTTTGTTGTGGGAAGGTTTAGGGGAAAAAGCATAAATCATACCTCAAATGATCGATATTACATATGCTTTCAGACTCTCGTGTGGCCAGTTTCAATGCTTAACAGTGAAGTACATGTATGTAGATTATAGTAAAGTTTATATAAAACTTTGCTTCAAAAAAGTCTTTTTTTTTTTCTTATTTTGGAAAAATAAATATTTTGACAAGCTCCTTCACATCCTTTCTTTTACAATAGTACTATGTTTTTCTGCTGATATTGTAACACATGCAGTGAATTTTTTCAGCTCTTTGATATAGTTTGAAAAAATGCTTGCAAAAAAAACCAACAACAACAACAAAAAAAAAAAACAGGCTGAAATAAATAATGTTTCATGGACTCCTCTATTTTTCCCTTTAGCCATCTAAATTTGTATCTCTCAATTCCAATAATACCTTTTAATCTTTTCTTTCTGGAAGCAGTGATGGGAATTGATTGTTCAAGAAAAGCTTTGGCTCAACTGAAAGGCTTCAAATGGAACAGGGACAGTTGTATTCCACTTTTTGCATCCATACTGGTCAGAGAAGAAATGTTACCTTTTCAAATCCGTACTTTTTGAGCCATTGTCAAATACAGCTTTGGTTTAGCAGGTGTAGAAGGTAACCTCTACCTAAAGCTGCAACTTTGAATGTAATCTGTGGAGACGAAGTTTCAACAGATCTCCATAAATTTTGGTAGTTTGTGTCTTTAGCAGTTTTTTTTTTCTGCTTGTCTATCATGTTGACAACACCAGTCTGGATTTGGGAATGACTGAAATATCCCTACTTTGTCTCTGTAAGCTTGGGCAAAATTTGTGGTGAGTGTCCTGAATGAAGCAGTATGAGAGTATTAAGAAGGGCCTTAGTGAGCAACTGGGTTAGACTACATTTTCCTGGTAGTCCCAGACTTTCACAGTACTCCAAACCAAGTGAGGATGGACCAGTGTTTCCTAGTCTTGTTTTGCTGAGATGCTTTAGCAAACAAATGACACTGAAGCACACAGCCTTCAGCATCTTATCTCTCCCCTCCCTGATAAACCTACCACTGTTACGAAAGTCAGACACCTACTTTTAAGATGCTATTCTGGTACAAAATACTTTCTCACAGCAGACGAAGTCTTTCATGTTTGCAACCTGCCAAATGTAGCTGAGGGATTTTAAAATGGAATCAGAAGTGAATGTGTTTTCATTGATATTTATGTAGCAGGTTTAGGGGAAAAAAAGAAGGTGGGGAAAAAAAAGAAACATGAAAGATAAATATGCTTTTTAATAGTCATTCTTTTTATATTGCAGGAAGTGTTCAGTATGTGAAGATGTGACTTTCAGTTTTTAAAATCTTAAACTTGAATAATTTGCTAGAGTTATATGCAGTGGATGAGATAAATGCAGTCTGGAGCAGCACCAAGTGAGCTGACTCATTTACAGAGCAGGGATATTCAGAGAACATTTTTCTGCATGTTGAGCTTTACATATACATATAGTTGAAATTCATCCTTCAGAACCTCTGACTGCTGGTCAAGTATGATGGGATAACAGAATGGTCTCAAGCCCCCCCCCCCCCCAAAAAAAAAAAAAAAAAAAAAAAAGAAAAACCAACCCCAAACAAACCTGACCGACCAACCAACCAACCAAAAAAAAAAAACCAACACAAAACTTGAAAGAGAATATATTTGTGTGAAAGCCGTGTTTCTGGCTAATGGCTCTCTGTCCCCGAAGAAAAGAGAGTGCAAGAGCTCTCTTCCACAGGAGCCCTGCATGATGGGGCTGGGGGACAAGGAAGGGCAGAGCCCTGGTTCCATGTGCGCCCTGCTCCCTGCCTGAACAAGCAGCCCTGGAGAAAGAAGGGGGTGATGAGGCAGCCAGTGAGCAACCCTGGGCTCTGGAAGCTTGGCCACTTCTGTGAATCCCCAGGGCTGCCCACTCTCTGTGGGAAAACTAGCTGAAGCAAGTCCACTTGGCTGTTCCACGTGATCTAGCTCTATCTGAGTTTACCTATTTATTTTAGCTGCATCTCCGGTAGAGAGGGAGGTTATTCTCTCTCTGCTTGAACTTAGGAGGCAAGAAAAGGTCTGAACACCTCTCCTCTCCAGGGCTCTCTGGTGGTTTACCTAATCCCACAATACCTGCCTTATGTCATCAACTCATTTGCTGCAGACCTACTTGTTAGTGGGGAGAGACAGCCCTCTCTTGATCTGCAAAAGTATTCACTGCTGCTCTGATAAGCAGATTGCTTTTCAAATGAACTTGAAACATGAGAAGATGACAGTTTAGGAAATGTAAAATTGAAATATGAATGGGTTATATGCTACTGTATATGTGGGGGAGGGAAACATGATAACTGAGCAGTTTAAATAGCAGGGTTCCCCTCCGTTTCTTTTCTTCCTGGTACTTGTGGAAAATTATGGGCTTAGTACTCAGACTCCAGCACACATTTTACCACCTTGTTTCATAAGTCTGAATACAGCATTTAGTGGGAGGACAGCCTGTAATTATGTTGTAAGTTATCAAACAAACTGCAGATGTATAAATGTGAGGGTAGGCTTAACTACTTTGTTTTGAAAAGGAACTTTAATATTAAACAAATGTGTACTTATTGGAAATGGCAGTGTTGAAAGGCTGCATTGTGAGTCTGACTTAATAAATCTAATCTTTCCCTAAAGCTCCTTATGTTATGGAGAAATAATAAGGTATCTCAACTAACTTAAATATTTCCTTTCATCTTAGAAAGAGGACCCCACTTCTAAAAGTAATTAATCATCTTATTTAATGCATCTTATGTACATGATCAAATTTTTAATATTACGTTCACGGATGTGGTTGCTTGCACAATAACCAGGCATGTGCCTGCACAGTAGCTTAGTTTAGTACATTAAATGTTTGTGTGTATGTAGAGAAAGGAAAAGTAATATTTTCTTGCATTTATTTTTGGAAATCCTTCCTGTAAAATAAGACTTTGACAAACAGCTGGATATGAAGCAACCTCCTCCAAAAATTGCAGCTGAATCTAGGATAAATATTTAATATCTCTCAAGAGCTATGGTTTGTGTTATTTCACTTTTTATCACTTTCTGTTTTATCCCTTTCACCTAGGACAGAGCAAAAATGTAGATATACCATGTGAAATGGTCTATTTTTTTCAATAATTCTAATTCATTCAATCATTTTTAGTCCACTTTAACACAGTAGATTTGGATCATTCACAAATACACCAGATGAACATATGGATAATGACCACACCTGAGTTTGTATCAGCTACTCTCAAACCTTTTCAAAGTTTTCCTGTTCTTTGCTGCAATATATGAATGGGATGCTGGTACAGGTACTATACAAAGAAATGTGCTGCAAAGATAAATGTTGTGTCATTTATCTTGCTAAATAGTTTAAGTGGGTGTGGATGAATGGGTAGACAAATATGATATTTTCTGATTACCCCAATAATGATAGTAAAAAGTCCAAATATTTACAATTCATTTGTTATGGAGAAAAATGAACTTATTTTCAGCAGGAGCTAACTGGAATCAACATGAGCTATCCCAAGCTTGTGGTTTGGCTTTGAAACCCAGGTCATAACTTGTAGTTGTTTACTGTCAACTACGCATATCAAAGTGGCAAAGTAAGCAGAAGGAAAGAGTGAAGTTTTAAAGAAGCAGAGTGTAGTTCACAGTCCTGAGGTTCAGAACAAAGCAAGGAGAAAGCATTAGGGAAATGAGTCCTACAGTATACATGGCTCTTAGTGGGAAGAGTGTCCAGAGATCAGGGATGGTGGCAGGTGAAGGTGAAGAATTCATTCTCAGCTCACACTTGAGATATTTTTAGTATTTACTTTCTGTTGCATGTTGACCTTTCATCTGAACAAGTCAGATCACCTGCTGTGGAACTAGTATCCAGAGCTTGCATGGTCCATAAAGCTACGTATACTTCATGCTGGATCATGTGCTTTATACATTGTCAAATGCATAATGCATGCAAATTGTCATTACAGCTATCTGTGATTTTTTTTTTTGCTAAGTTTAATGCCAGATGTTGTTTTCTTGTTTCGACAAATCCCTCCTTCAGGAATATCCATCCTACAGGAATTAATGGGATTCCAATTTTTTTTGATGGAATATTTCTTATGACGTTAAAGGACCAAGACAAATGACAAGCCAGGATCAAATGCTATCCTGTTTTCTTTTTATATTAGATAACAGAGATTAACAAATCTCTGCTGGTAGAGTACTATTGCCTGGCTTCATTCATTGTTCACAAAAACAAAGAAGGAAGGACCAACCAGAACAGCAACATGTTATAGGAAGGAGTTGCATTGCTCAGCTCTCAGCGTAAAAAGTAACCCTGTGAAGTAGTCTTTTGCCAGGCTGAGACTGTGACTATGCTCAAGAGGTCAGGTCACTGTATTATTCATGCTGATTTCAACATTTTAATAATAATTTCAGTTTAGTAATTTTAATAGACAAACCTGACTGCTCCACTGGTTAGATCATTTTTTACCTTCTGTACCTGTAGCTATGTAGGAGCACATTAGATTTGCCAACAACACCAGAAGAATTTTCCTATGATGATCTCACTGCCTTCTCGAAGGCCTTTCACATTTTCTCTTTCAATTGCAAGAGGAAAAGAGAACACACTTTGAGGTGTGGTATCATGTCTGCAGTAGCAATCTCTTCACACAAGTTCTGACTCTGGGAAATTTATGAACCAGACTTTTAGATTCCAGGCTGAATCTGAGGGGCTGAATGCTTAGGAAACAGTAACCTTCTCATTTGTGTTAATTAAACACAGATGGCAGGATTTTGATATAATAGAAGAACATGATGACAGAAATATTTTTATTTGAAAAAATGTACCTACAAAACTATTAGTTTTGTATTTAATTATGCTTATTCTCTTGGGTTTTTTTTTGAAAGTTATTAATAAAACTCCAACAGGCTTTGAACTGATTCCTGGAGATCTAGTCCTGAACCTGTGCGCTTTTGTGATCAGAAATCATTTAAGTCACCTGATAAATAGACAGACTTGACACGTGTGTTAGTCTACTACAATTGCCTGTTAATGGATTTATGTTAAAATTATAAGGAAAGTGCATGGTAGGTATTGTTATGTTGGATTTGATGCAGTCTTAGAATGTTATGATGGTTCAGGTCATAGCTGCTAATTTGATTAGGTTTTTGTAGCCTTTAGATCCAGTTGATCTGCTTAAAAAAGTTTTTTTTTTTTTTTTTTTTTTTTTTTGTGGTTGACTCAGAGGTAGATATCACATGGATGGATTCCTGTGAGTGGGTAAAGTCTGCTGTGTGAAAATGTGCTTGAAAATTGGAACATCTTTCTAAATGCATTAATATTTCTATTTTGTATAAATGTCAGTCTTAGTGTTAATAACTGTTCAAAGAATGGCACAAGACAATTTTTGTTCTGAGTTACCCTCTGATTAGAAAACCTGGCTTGGTTTAGGAAGAAAACTGTTTATAACTTTTAGATACAGAGTATAAAATCAGATATGCTACAAACATTTATGGTGGACAACATTTTAATAACTTCTCTCTTCAGCACATAGAAAGTGAAAATATCCATTAAAATAGCTTTCTTGTTACTGTAATGGCAGACATTATATAAGTTGTAGGAAGTTAAAAGCAGTACTGTGCAAGTCATTTCACTAATAACATGCATTTATAGTACCTTTATGTTTTTATTTACACAGATTTGGTGAAAATAGGAGCACAAATCAGAGAACAAAGTGTACTGCACTCAGGAATCCATCAGTGACACAGTAGTTGGATCAGGATGTCCCTGAATGCACAATACTGCTACTCTAATATGTATTCCAATCTGTGTAGCTACCAAGACACAAAAAAGGTCACTATGAATCTCCTACTGCAGGCAACTAAATTGCATTGATAACTTTAACATCTTTCTCAGTCATCACAAACATATTTCCCATATGGCCAACATTCAGTATGAAACTTCTAGTAGTAAAATGCATCCACGCGTGCCAAGATCTCTATAAGAAGTAGGCCAATAACATGCAGGTGTGATCACAGCCACCAACAGGGACAAGATCCACTACTGCCAGTATACTGAGAAAAAGAGCTTGATGTACATCTCAACTGTATCCTGTAGAAATTGAAAGGAATGGATAAAGTGATATCGCTATCTGAATCCAGAGTTTTAGAGATCAAGTTCAGCATTAAGGGGCACTATTTACTGTGGCTGTGTGCTACAACACTTGCAGGTAGCAGGAAAGAGAGTTGTAGGTGTGAGTTTAGTAGCAACTGTACTTTGTAGCATCCAACGCACTATTGTTCTGGAGGAGGCAGAGGATGCCAATATTGCAGAAATAATGATTGGACACTCCGTCTCTAAGGGCCAAGAGAAAGTTGAATTCCATTCTGAGGTCTGTAGGGCACAGTAACCAGTGTATTGAAAACTGCTAGTGATGCACCAAATAAGCATTTTTTTTTTAAGTCAAAAGTATATGGGGAAAAGAAAAAGATGTCAGTCACTGTGATGTCTCGGCAGCTGCCCAAAAACCAGTAACTGGAAATGTGTGGATCAGCACTTGAGAGAAGTTTGTGAAATGAAGTTTTATAGGCTCTTCAGAGAAATTCATCTTACTGAAATAGTTTTCTTGTTTACTTGCCTTGAGAAAGTTAGTACTGCATCTATATCAGATCCAAAACACTGAACCCCCCCATCTTCCACATCTGTAAACCATAATGTCCTCTAGAGATAGTACTGCTCCTGCTTGCTAGAAGTAGCTTTCCAGTCTGTGTGGTTTGCTTCCTTCTCAAACATACAATTTCCTTCCACAGTGGAAGATTATGTAGTTTATAGTCTTCTTTTTGAATTAACTCCATCTAAACTTGCAAAATCTTTAGTTCATTCAGGTGCCAGAGATCACCATATCCTAGTTCAAAAGAGTTATACCATCTGCATGTACAGAACCTGAAAGGACCTTCTGGCAATTTTATGAAAATCCACTAGAAGAAGCCTAAAATTACCCTGAGTTTTGGGGATTATTCAATATGAATTTGTAAATTATGAAACTCTTGATGGTTCAAAGGAATTTAGGTAAAGATCTAGTCAGGTAACTGGCAGAAACTGTAGATATTGGAAAACTGACTAACCTACTGCTTTCTGTGTGTAGTGTATAATTTTAATTCTGCAAGACTGCATTAAGATTTAACATTTGTAAACATCACCATTAGAAATTGTTTGAACTCAGAGCGAACATATGTTTCTATTTATAAAACATCCAATAGAAAGCTGTCCCATGCTTATCTTTCTTTGATATTCTAAAGTAATGAATTAAAATGTAATCTTTATATTCTGAAAAATCCTCTGGTATTGAAAATGAAATATAGAAATGAAATATGAAAAATGAAAGAAAATGAATATACTTTTAATTTGTCTGCAAACAACCAAATGGTTCTGCAAGACGTGGTACAAATTCATTTTCATTTTTTTTTTTTTTTTTTTAATTCTGGAGAGAGTCTTTGCAGAACTGGGGAAAAGATTTATTGTGCTATAGCTCAGCCTGTGTGTCTAAAGTTTTGAATTTTCTGTGGGTATAGGAAGGCCACAGCATTTTAAATACTCAATCACATGCTAATTCTCTATCTGTCCTTAGTTTTTCTCCATCAACTTTTGTATGATTTATGAGATTTTCAGTGAGATTTGCTTTTCAGATTCCTGTTGATCTTTTAAAAAATCCACCTTGTGCATAACATTTTGCATATCAACATGTGCTGTAGATCCAATTATGCAGGATCCTTTCAAACTATATGAAACCCACGTGATCCGCAGCAACATTCTAGAAATCAGTAGCACCATGTCACATTAGGCCTCTGCGATCTGATAGGCAAGTTGTGTTTTTAAAGAAAAATCCCACATAAAACCAAACACATTTGATCTTTTCAACAATTTTTAGTTTATGTCAATCTTTTACAACCCCGAGCAGAACAGGCCAAATGCCAGCCTTGGCAATCTTTGCAGACACTCTAATACGCCAAGATCTGGCAGCAGAATATTTTTTGATCAGAATTGTTTTCTAGTCTCAGTAAATGGCTTCGAAAGCTAGTATGCTTGTTATGGATAAGACATCAAGAGACCACAATGATTGCAATCAAAACATAGTGGAGAAAATAGAGAGAGTTAGTGTCATTTCTGTTTCTCAGTGTTCTCTTCATTGTGACAATAAATTAATACAGCTCAGCTTCTACTCTGGTCTTTTCCATAAGCAAGGTTTTAGAATTCCAGTGCTTAACATTCACAGTGAAATATTCTACAGTGTTACAAATGTAATGGAAATCTAGTATGAAATGCAAAAAAGTATGTCTGTGCAATGTCCTGATAAGAATGTACATGCAGAGAGGAGTCAGAGAATTTGAAATGATGATTCTCACAGGAATTTTAACATAGTCCCCTTTTAGCTTAAAGAGAAATTTCTGACACTTCCTTTGGCAGATATTTTCAAGCTTATGTGCAGCATGGATGTTGCATTTTCCATGGAAATCGTAACTTTGAATTGCTTTACTTTTTGGTGAGTGTGAATTTCTTAAGATGACATAACAAAGTTATTCTTTTAGGGTGCTTTACATCCTTTAAAATAACTGCACCTGTGTCTGCAAAAAGGTATCCTTGTATGGTTTGATCACAAGTGCTGTAAAGACAAGGAAATTGTTGTGATTATGTTACGTGTAATTTGCTTTCCTAGTATACATTTTCTATGCATTATGTACCTAATGCAATACTCTGGCTGTTGACTTCGCAGAGCTGGATGAGTATCTGAAGCCTTGACTTCCTACTACCTCAGTATACTTGTAGTTCTCTTGCCTTGGGATATTAAATGAGAATTGTTATTATAATATAGTGCTCCATATAGGTGTAGCCACAAAGTATGGTCTGTACTGACTTATTTTACAAAATATGTTTTCATGTGATAAAAAATTGTTTCTTACCCATTACTTTTAAAGTCAGTCAAGTATGAACTCTTCCCCTCTGATTACTTATATATACAATTTGAGGCTTGCCAGATAACTTTTTGGACTAGGCACTATGCAAAAAATGACAAGGGCATTTTCTTTAAAGCACAAATGGCATTTTTTCATGAAAATAGCCACATTTTACTTTATTCATCATGAAAGGTGGTGAATCTGAACTGAGCACAGAAATGAATAAAATCAAGCTCAGATGATATTTTTGCTTTAGAAAAACAAAAAAGAAGAACTCAAAATAGGATTTGGCACAAAATTGCCTCTATACTTATATTTGCTCTTCAGTTTGCTATAAAAAATGACCTTTTCAATGTTTTCTCCTTGGGAGGAGGCTCTTCTATTTCTTTTCCAAAGGAGATTAGAGCATTAATACTAATGCATTCTTCCCCTAAGAGAAGCCAACATCAGGACCAATTTCTTCTTTCACCAATCAATATGGTGGTGTCATGTACCACCTGGACAAAGGGAGAATCAAATATATTCTTAGCTCCCCAGGATAGATATCTCAGTGAAGAAATGGAAAGGAAAGTAGGCTGTAGAGTCCACTATAATAACTTCAAGGTACAGGTTCCCAGTAGAAGTTGCCATTGGATGCTCTTGTTTCTCAAGGGCTCTATCCCATTACAGTACAAATGGATAATTCAGTGATATTCTGCTTTAATGAGCTGCCTTCAGCCCCTCTGAAGAAAGATGCCTTGATCCTATACAAATCATACACGATGAAAGAATGGTAGAATTGAAGGAGGAATGAATGAATTGAGGACAAGACAATGTTGGACTTTTCTTCTTAGCCCAAGACAAAACTGAAAAGAGATAATGAAATATTAATGTACTATACTACACTTCTGCTAATGTTGTTGAATGTCAGAAGTAGGCAAGGCAGACTGTTCTCAAATGCTGTGCTAAGGGAGGGATAGGAAAGAAGTGTTTTTCTTTTTAATTTTTATTTTTAGTTTGCTTGTAATTTTTAATTCATTCTCAGATGTTACTGATTGGTAGTTGACATAATTTATGATAACACAAGAGTTAAGTTGGAACTGCTATACTTTTATACTCAAAACCTACTCTGGAAAATTAATACCATAGTAACTTATTGAAAAAACTTGAAATGTTCTCTGTGAAGGGGTTTTTCCTTGACTGTATAGTTAGAATTGTAATCATTTGGCATTTCTCAAATTTGCTTTTAAGGTACAGATATGACTCTTCAGTCATAATCCTTTATCAGATATGTCAACTTCAAAAATTCTGTTTGACCTTAAAGACAGATTTAATATTTTGGATATGCTTTTCCTCTTACTTTTACAAAAGTAGGAAAATAAAAAAAATCTTGCAAGGGAGTTTTCATAGCAAAACCCTCCTGTAAATAAAAATAGGCCATAATAGAGAAATATGCCTTGGCTTTCTGAAGCTTCTTGTTTACAAAATACTTTAGAATTAAACGAATGGTTAACAGAGGTAAAAGTAAGCTTTGTCTACCCCAATGCAAAGCATATTGAAATAGACTTTATGAAGAAATTTTCTGTGGGGACCAGGTAGCATGAATGAGACCTTCCCTCACAGACTAGAAAGCATTACTGTAGCTCCTGCATAGCTCCTATTTTATGTTCTCAGGTCTGCACCAATCTTTGAACCTGAACTCTCCAATGTCTCTACCTTTTGTTTTGAGGCAACAATGCAACAGAAAGACAAATATGTGGTCTTTATGATCAAAGGTATTCCACCTCTCTAAATAAAGCACTTTATTTGCTTTAGTGACACCAAAGTAATGTAGTAATGCCATACTTCTCTTAAAGAATAAAGATTAATTCTTCATGTGCATTTGGGACATTAGACATTAAGCCTATGTATTTCTGCTGATAGTTACTGCCATGTCATCTGCTTCTGCGACCTTTACTCATTTTATTTTACTATTGAAACAGCTCTGTTTGTGATCTTTCAAGTTATGGTGCAGTGTATTCTGCTACATAAAGCAACTGTCACTGCAAATCATAAGATGTCCAGCCTGTATCTTTTTTTTTTTCAGTGTTAGAGGTGCACTTAGATCTATAACCTCTGCCCATACAGAGAGTGACCAAAAGCAGTTGCACAGAAAAAAATCTAAAACATGCTGAGATGCCTCTTCACAATACACCTTCAGTTTCCGAGTTAACAGGCATTCTCTGACAGGGGATTACTGATAAGATTTATGACAGTGGTAAGACAAGTGATGTGCATGATTCTTACTCATAGGTGAGATGATGAAGAATTGACCAAAAAGGCTGACTCAACAGAAAATCATTTAAATCATTTGTGCTACATGGGATTTGAGGTGATGCAAATTTTGTATTTATCATGCATTTTCACCTTTATTACATACAGAAAATAGTCTAATAAGGAACATTTTTAAAAAAAGTTTCTAAACAAAATTGATCATTTTATATTTTGTCAGTGAGTAATTTCAATAGGTATAACACTCCAAAATTAATTCCTTATATTTATTTCCATTGGTTGTCTATTTAAGGTATCAAACAGATTCCTGTTTAGTAACCTACGTTGACCATATCACTACAATTGGCACACTGTCATTCTGCCAACACAATGCACCATTAGGAAAAATCTGTGAATATGGAAATTTCAACTGCTGGCTTGGCTAGAAAAGAAGTCCCCTCTCTGGAAAGTTCCAAGTGCTGCAGTCTCATTTATTGACTGACACCTTTACTGTGTAATACTGCATTTAAATATTAAGGTCCGTCTTTACAAGATTTCTCATCTGAGATAATATTGCCAGGTGTTAAAATGTGTGCTTATAGTGTTCTTGGAAAATGAGATTTTGAAAACCTTGGCACTTAAAAGGATCTCTGTTGTTCAGTATGTTTGGAGTATTAATATACATGCATATGAAAAAGGAGCCAAACAAATGAGTAGGAAGGAAATATTGGGAAATAGAGAAAACACAAAATATTCTCTATTTAATTTCAATATTCTACCTTTTAATAACTATGATAATTAAATGAAGGAAAACTTTTTTTTTTCTTTTGCAAGAGGAAGAGTTTGTTTGTAAGATGCTGATGTTTTGCACAAATGAGAAAATAACAACTAGTCTGCCCTGAAAACTTTCATTGACACTGGCTTGATGGCGATCAAGTGGTAGTGTGCTGGCATTCACTAATTTTGAATATTTTATTTCAGTTATTCCCCGTCTTGCTCTGGCAGTATTTTCTATATTAAAGCCTTGGGATTTTGCCATCTACAATAAAACATGGAAAGGTCTTACTGCTTGCCACAGCTGTGCTGTGCTCTTCATTTTCCCTCAAGCCTTGCAGTTTCACCTTTAAAACTTGAATTCATAGCTATCTTAAGAAGTTGTATATGTTATGTTGAGGAAGGGTACTTGACATCCCGTTGTAGAGTTGATGTGTGGCACATAGAAGCCTAATAGCTTTCTGTGCCAGGAAGAGCAATTGTCTAGTTTATACACTTTTGGTTTCTCCGGGTGTTGCTACTGCAGGTTGTCTAGGTTTTTCTGTTAGGCAACTGAATCTGACTGCTGAAACATCAAAAAGTCTTTATGCTCAAACTATTGACAATTTTTGGCAGAACAATTCAGGTTTGGAAAAGTACTGACATTCCCGTCTTCAGAAGCAGTCAATTTCTACATCCTTCTGGATCCTCATTCCTGGAAAGAAAAGCTGTACTTGTATGAAGGAAGCACCATTGTTTGAAGCTTTCTGAACTTACGACACCCTCTTGGCCTCCCCTGCATGTATGTCATTCTGGGGGTTTGGCAGCCACTCATATCTTTGAGACTGGGGAAAGACTGTCAATGCTAATCATTGACTGGTGTGAATATGTGTTTGGTTCTGGAAGACCTGAGCTTCTGCCAGAAATTACAAGCATTTAGTAGCCCCTTGGCTAGTGTAAACACTTTCAGCTACTAATTAGGAGTAGCTTCTCTCTTTCATGCTCTGAGGAAAACAGAACTGCCTGTAAAAGCAGTGCTTCCTCTAAGGCAGTAGTGTTGTGTTAAGGTTATGTTAGACTGGTGCGAAGAAAAGGGTGGTTTCCTCTTCCTTCCACTCTTTCTCCTTGTTGTGTTGGAAACAGTGAGTATGTGACTGTGTGATGACTTACATTGAAAGCCAACGCTCCAAAAACCAGAAGTTTTCCTTTGGGTTAGTAAACTGGTGTGATTCTGTATGGCTCCATTTAGTGTTAGAATTTATGAAAATGAGGGAATAGCAATGTACAGCCATGGGAAAGTAGATTGGATTAAGCCTTTTTAAAATGACACTTTCAGACCTCGTGGTTCCTTCTGAATAATCTCCCATCTCTCAAGGGACACCCAATTTGCCATTTTAAAGCATAGTCAGGGTAGAGGAAGAAGTGGATGTGGCAAGATGAAAGAGAATAATACAAAAGGTGTTCAGAAGGCATGGGTGGTATAATGTCTCCTTGAGAACTGCTTGTAGAATTAGTTTGAACTTGAGACTGTCTTGTGGAAACTCACTTCCAGAATCCTCTTAAATTAGACTGGTGCATAAGTGTTCCTTATTATTTTGCAGGCAACTCTAGTGATGTGGCGGTTCTTATGTTCCCCTTTAACCAAATAGTGACTTGTATTAGATAATTACTACAAGATCTGTTACTGGTAAAAAGTAACTTCAGTTAGTCTATTTTTGGCAAGGTTGTGCACTCAGGGAATGTTAGTGAAACAGACTGAGCCATTCTAATGGCAGAGGATTTTTTTTTTTTTAGGGAAATAATATTTCTATAACCATGGAGTTTTGGCTTTGTGATTTTCCATTCATTACTGGCAAATGTTAAAGTGTCTTATTTCATGCATTCTTCTACAGAGGCTGACTTTGCATAGAACACTTGTCATTTGCTCAGTCTTTATTGCCGTTCATATTTAAACTAATGATGAATTGCTGTTTCAAAGTCTTCATCAGATTGTGCAGATATTTTCTTTGAGCATATACCCATTTATTCTCAAAGGACTGTCTGGATGATTTAATTGATCTAATATAGCACAATGGCATGTGTCAATCTACAGGCAGCCCTTTCTTAATACCTCACTCCTGTTCTCTTAATTTGTTTTCAGAGTATGCTACATCACAATGAATGAGCAATAAGTACCATACTTTCTGATTGTATAGATGAATTGATTGATTCACTGCATTTCTTAAGGCCTCAGAATCTTTCACACAATTTAGAAAGAAGCATATTTATCTTCTTTTCTTTTCTTCTCTTTCTTTCTTTCTTTCTTCCTTTCTTCCTTTCTTCCTTTCTTCCTTTCTTCCTTTCTTCCTTTCTTCCTTTTCCTTTCTTTCTTTTCCTTTCTTCCTTCCTTTCTTTCTTCCTTCCTTTCTTCCTTCCTTTTTTCCTTTCTTCTTTTCTTCCTTTCTTTGTTGCATTTACTAAGCAGTTCAGGATAATTTTTGTGACTGTTTCTGCAGGCATGTCTATTTTCATATCACTGCTCGTGGCCATTGAGTTAATATAAAAGTGATTTTCAGGTTTTTACATGTCACAAAGTTCTGCTCTGTGGCACATCTGTTGGATTCAGCTTGTTCTATGGCCTTTTATTTTACTTCTAATAAATAGGGATCACAGTGATTCTTCTGATAGAAGCTTTAGTTCTGTTTCAAGTTATAGTGAAATCACTATTTTTTTCAAGCTATTTTTGAAAACTGATTTAGAAAGGAAATGAGGAAATAAACCTTGGTATTGAGCCAGAATATGGGTATGTACGCTGACGAGGCTCAGTTAACTGCAGTTATTTTGTGGCTTTCAGAAAATTTGAATCTGTAATAGAGGATTAATCTTGTAAGTAGTAACCCGTTGAGATAGTTGGTAGAACACAAAGCTATATTTTGCTTATATGTGAATGAAATACTTATGAAAACATAGAGTACGGGGTTTTTCAGAGTAGTAGTTTAAATAGCCTTCTTCTGTTTTTTTTTTTTTTTATTTCTTTTCGTCATGAATTCCCTGAATGGATTTCTCTCCTGTTGTCTTCTGTTATCTGTTGTTTCTTCTATCATATTTCCCCTTCAAGTAACATGCTCTCTATACTTAGAGTTGTGGATGATACAGGCGAGTTTCCTTCCACCTGAGATAAAGGTTCTTGTCTGTAGGTCATTCCTGGATGAATGAGAGAAATGTTGTACCATAAATCTGCTTCAAAGTCTAATGAGACTTCTGGACTTGTTGTCTAATCTCACTACTTTTCATTTTGACTACACAGATGGTTGAATAGTCTGGATTTATAATTTCCTCTAATTTGGTCAAATTTTGCATCCCTAGAAACCAGAACAGATTGCCCATTGCTCAGTTATGTGACTGTTTCTTCAATCTTTGTACTCCTATGCTCCAGTGGAGATCTTAGTGAAGGTTCTCATTCCAGCTGTGCTTCTGTCAATGAAGATGGCCTGCAGCACTATTTTTCTTGGCAGCATTTTGAGTTGTCCATGACTTTGCATTTGAGTATAAAGAAATTGTGTGCAGAATATTAGAATCTTTAACTCTTTCTTATAAAAGCATCTACAAAAAGCCTGAATGAAAGAACCTTGTCAAATCTTACACTAAAATGCTCTTAGCCAGAGTCACCTCTAATTCTTCACCCTTAAATTTTATTTAAGGAATATTTGTAGGTGGATTTTATCATTTGCAAATAATTGCAGCTACATTTTATAATACTTAGCCTGATCACAGTTCCCACAGATCTATAGTGAATTGTGAGTTACATGTTGCCTTTCTTCCATTATGGGGTCTGAGAAAATTTTTTTAATGTTGTTTATTTATATATTTATTTATTCATTTATTCATATATTTATTTGTTCCTTCTGATGTATCTTGTAACAAAGAATTACACTTCTCAGGCATATTTTGATAAAATGGTACTTCTTAAAAACATCCTTGGCCTTTAAGTTGGATATTAGGAAAAAATTCTTCCCAGAAAGAGAGAACTTTTTTTCTTCTCAGAAAGCTTGGAATGGGCTGCCTGGGGAAAAGCTGGAGTCACTGTCCCTGGAGTTTCCAAGAAATGTGTAGATGTGGCACTGGGGGACATAATCAGCAGGCATGGTGGGGATGGGTTGTCTGGTGGATTAGATGATCTCAGTGAACTTTTCCAACCTTAATGATTCTACGATTCTATAATCCAAATTTACTGAAGATAAATTTTTTCACAGTAAGATAAATATTTACTAAACCTGATGGAGTAGGTTTCTTTTCTAAGGGGTGGAACTTCTGCTTAAGAACAGCAAGATGAGTGGAGAGACTGCTGTTACATAGAGCTTCTCTCTCATAGTACATTAATGTG
Organism: Cyrtonyx montezumae; assembly: GCF_038088225.1. Lineage (NCBI taxonomy): Eukaryota > Metazoa > Chordata > Aves > Galliformes > Odontophoridae > Cyrtonyx > Cyrtonyx montezumae. The sequence goes on along the minus strand of NW_027071870.1, from coordinate 310,676 downwards.
GTGATAGCATGAAAAGGAACTGAAAGTGAGTCTTCGTGGCTGAGAAATTTCCTCCTCAGGATATCAGCTCTTCTGGATGTTGGACTCTTACTCATTTCCACCACATTTTGGAAAGTGACATGTTCCATAAATGTTGGCAAGCTACTGTCTCCAATCTTCTACATTTTTCAGCTATGTTTGAATTGAAAGACTTGGATAACAATAATAGGGAAAATACTGAAGATCTGTGTGGATGTATTGGAAGGCTGAGAAGAAACTGGGAAGAAAATCAAGAGAAAAACCTGGAAGTAGTTCCACATATTTCCTCTGATGCTGTTTCCTCTGATTCATCTTTCCTCTGATGCTCAGTCTGAGATCTTAGAGCTATACACATGAGAGTCTTCTAGAATCATGAATTTAGCAAACTGCATTAGATATATAGAAGCTGATACCTGTTGGTGTAAAACTCTTTACTGTCGGGGCAGTCAGTATACTGCTAAATCAACAGAGATTATGATTACATTTCAATGTACTTTTATTCTATAGCTGACATTTAAAATCTGGTTTGTTTCTGAAAGAACAGTTCCAAGCTATTAATGATCACAGTGTTTATTGGAATATATATATTTTTAATTTTAGCAATAATATGTTATTGAATGAGTTATAGAATTTAAGCTACTATATTTTTATTTTAATGTAAAACTGAAAATTCTGATTAAGTGGGCACAGGACAGACTATTTTTCAGGAATAAGTCAGGGTCAATTTTGTGTGTTCAGGAGATTGTGGAATTGTTCTTGTTTTCATCAGTGTTGCCTTTGATGGTGATACTTTTTTGTTACACTTGTTCATGGCTCATCTGGATTTTCAAAACTGAGTAAGGAGTGATTTTGATACTAGGAATTTTGTAGAATCTCCTTCACAATTGTTTTCTCTTCAATCAAATTTACTACAATGACACTTACTTAAGGTGGCTTCCTTGTCCAATGACATTAGCTTTAGGCATCTTAATTCATCTCGTCTTTATTGAGTGGAGCAAGAAACCGTAGTGCCACAACTTTTCCGAAATAATAACGTCTGAAAGTAACAAGGCAGAAACAAGGAAGAAAATGATGATTATGGATGCTACCCAAAATGTTTTGATCCTACTAAAACAATGTGTCTCTTGCCCTCTCTTCCCTGTCTATCAAATCCAGATAAGGAATACTCACAAGTTCCTTGGTGCTTGATTTGTTGTATCATACAGAGTTCATTCCCATTGATAGTCATATACTATATTTGAAGCAGTCACCACTAATACTTAGGATTTATCAGTAATATGACTGATATGACTTTTACAAAATTAGGGAATTATGGAATCCTTCGAGTTGGGACGTACCATTAAAGATCAGCTAGTCCATCTCCCCTGCAATGAATAGGGTCATCCACAGCTAGATCACATTGCTCAGAGCCTGTTCTAGTTTGGTGAGTATTAATGCATAAATTAAGAATTTGTTTAGAATGAACTTTATATGGCATTTGCAGGGTATTTATTGCTGTGGAATGTACAGCCCACTCTACCTATCTGTGGTGGAGTAGGCTGTATGTGAGAAGGAGTTAATTGGTACATATATATTTGTTTATCTTAAAAGGGAGTAAGTTTCCCAAGGTCTTGAGGAGAGGCCTGGTCAATCATGCAAGGCATTCAGATACTGGCATGCTTTGTGTATGTGGGAAAATGTTGATATTCTGTAAGGATTAATATTGCATTCAATTATACTGCAGTGTTTTATGATTGTGTTCTTGTAGCCTGTTGCTAAGATGCTTTACAGTGTGCCAAGTGATGTTGATTGTATATTAAAATATCTGTTAGGATCTGTTTTTGACATTATTGCATCTTAACATATGCTTAACACAGTTGCACTAGCTTTTCACACATGTATAGCTTGTAATGGCAAATATCGACTGCAGTTCCCTGTTCTGCATTCCATTGTAGTTGGGTGACAATACTTGAACTACTTTCTTCTGTCTAATCTTTTTCCTTGTCAGTTACTTGTCTCTATTAAAACTATTCTGTGTGATTCCTTAGAAAATATAAATGTCTTTGTAAAAACAAAAGAGATACACAAATACATACAAGCGTAGCGTGGTGACACTGCTTATGTATTGATTTTGGCAAATCCACATGCCAGTTGGGGGAAGGCAAAGGCTAATATTCAACAGATGGCAAAGCCCTAAATCCTATAATAATGAATGCAGTTATTTTCATTACTGTCATCTGATGACACACACAATAGCTGAAAAAGACTTAAACTGGGTAATCACAGAAAATATACTCAAGAGGACCAGATGCACTTCAAGCTATCACAGTTGTGATGGATGTTCAGTCTGAGTGTTACTTCTGTCTACATTCCAGGTATATTTACAGCTGAGGACTAGAAGGCACATTGTTTGCTGTCATATACTGGGCTAACATTTCTCCTTCCTGCAATAACCAAGAACAAAAATTAAAAACTGGCATATATTGCACATAGCAAAATTAATTTATATTGAACATACATTTGTGTACTGTTAGCAAATATAAACAGGTTGCTCCAGAAGTAATGCCTCCACTGTAATACTATTTGATAGAGCAAATTCTGAGCTACAAAACACTGTTTTTCAACATGGCCACAACTAGTAGCTATGCATTCTCACATCTTGAACAAAAACATGCATGCCACACTTGTGAAAATCTGCATGGCTGTTCAGAACATGGCTTGTCTTTCACATCACTGTCGCCACTGCTGAAAAGCACATGCACCACCTACCTGATTTTGCTGTCATCCACTCTTAGGTCTCCATAAACATTCAACAAACATTGATGAATGTCAGTGGGTACATTTTTTTCTGTGTGGAGAAATTCACTTCCATACCTTTACTTTGTATGCACACCCATGTCAGATGCCATTCTGTCAGGCCCCTCTACTTTTATCTGTTACACAGCAACAACACGTAACAAAATATGTGTGGGAAGGTTCAACCTCTACTGCCATGACACCAACATCTGCTTTTGATGTTGTGGGGCATCATAATAAAAAAGGAGGCATTATTTTCATTGCAACCATTGTATAAATTTAATTTGCAGATTTGTCAACATGAAAATAAAAATATTTAAAAAACAGAAAATCTTTGTTGGGTAAACATATATATAATTAAAAATAGATAAGGTGAGTTTCTGTATGGTCTGATAAATATAACATCAGCTTAGGTAAAGAAAATCATCAGAAGATTGCATCTCAAAATTTTGCAGGGTTAGTATATTTTGGTCCTTATAGCTTAAGACACCTACAGACTGTCTGACATTATCCTTCTAAGGAACTATCATTTCATAATGTAATGTTTTATTAATGATTTTTCCTTTTCAAATTTGAAGGCAAAAATTATGATAATCTGTGACAGCATTGGATTTTGGAATATTGTTTAGATTGTTTAGATATCTGAATATTCATTTTATTACTTTGTGTAATTTCCTGTTGATTACCTAGAGATTTAGGAGTGACCTAGTACAACCAGTTAAGAAAAAAGTGCCCAGCAAAGGAGACTTTTTTCTAAGGTGTTCATTTTAGCATCTACTGTCATATGTACTTCACAGGCTTCGGCTCAAGTTGTGTTATTAAGGGCATGCAATGATCTCTTCCTTCATGTTTATTATATATTTTTTTCTAAAAAGAAGAAAGTAAAATCACGTTATTTTAACAGTTCTGTACAAGACCTACAAATACTTCAACAAAACTATGATATTCCACATCTACCATCATTGATCTAACACTTTTCTTAAGCCAGCTCCTACTGTGACATTTTTAAACTGTTTCTTTCCTCTGCTGGGCTAACAATATAAAGAGACCAGTATAAAGGAAAACTGCTCTGAACATGGCATTACTAAAATCTCTGCAAATAAATAAATAAATAGATAAATAAATAGATCCAAGTTAAGTTTTTTTTTTCTGACCCTTCTTTCTGTAACAGAAAGCAGACTGAGAGAACCCGAAGAAAAGTGTCCTGTTAAGTCAGACTGCTCTTTTGTCAGCTTATGTTGATCTACTTACATGGGTTGTTTTTGGTGCACATCCTGATGTATTCATGGTTTCTATAGAGTGGAGCATTAAAAAAGGTGTAAACAAGGGAGGAAGTCTGAAAACCAGCCTGAATGGGAAATTGAAATTATAACAAGACTTCTAACACCTGTTAATAAAATCAGAGTGATTTTTAAAGAAAGAAACAAACAAACAAACAATGGAGAAAAAATCTCTACAACCTTAACAGGCATTATGGAGCACATACATCTTGATCTGCGATGTCAAGACCATTGTGATCTGTAGGAAATCACTCCACAGTGTTTTCTTTACACCTCAGATCAAGCTCCTTTAGTTGGTTTAAGGGCTCCCAAGAATTAAGCTGGACATCATCTCTATCTTTTCAATGTGTATCTTTGAATAGGATAAAAATCAGATTTGTGTCCAGAGATATTGTGTAGGAACCATGCTAAACTGATCTAGAGGTATCAGCTTTGATTCTCAAAGGTAATTAGAAGCTCTAAGACCTGCTGTGTTGTTTGCAGTCTCACTGTAATCAAGGGGAATTCAGAAGATTGGAGCACTGTTGTAGAACTGATTAATTTGACACTATTTGATTCTGAGTGTCAAAACCTGATCATCTGAAAACAAATCTGTATTGAAGCTGTGCATAAGAACAAAGCCCATCATTTCACTAAGTCAAGATTGGAGTGTAGAAGTCTTGGCCTTTAAAAATCTTTCTAAGAAAAGTCAGTGTTGCATGAGCAGTGCTATGGTCTTTCTATTTTCTGGTGGTGCTTGCACTTGTTGACCATGAGTAATCCTCTCTCATATCTCTGCTGACCTCTCTTTCCTTTATTATTGTGTTTTCTTCCTCTAAAATCTTCTCATTCACATCAATTTTTTTGGTGACAAAAAGCTGTGACATTGAGATGTATCATTCAGAGACTGGATGGCATTTCAGTACATTTATAATTTTCATCTCCATGTAAATCTTTGAGGTCAATGAATCCCTCAGGTTTGTGTTTATATAACCTGTCTTTGGATGTATTTTGAGTTGCTTTGATGGACCTAATGATTCTGTATGTTTTAAGTTTTAGAATTACCTATGAGCTTCAAGTGAAATCAAGACCATATTGTCTTAGAATCATTGACCATATGTCTTGATGTACATAAAGAGTAAATGAGAGTACGCACCACACACAACTTGCAATCTGGACAGCAAATGGTCAGAATAGGAAAAAGCGTTGTACTATGGAATAGTGAAGGTCATACAACACAGAGTAGCCAAATTTTTTTCAATTACCTAATTCATGAGATTCAGTCTGCTATTAAGAACACATATATTTGGGATCAATAAATGTAGTTGCAGGGACCCTTGGTTGTTTTATAATCCTATTTTGGACCATTGTCATTATAATAAAATCGATCATAGTCATTGAGTCTAGTGATACATGTGGAATTGGATATATGGATAAACTTGCCAATTCCTTTTTCATTTCAGTATGATTTGTAGGCTGATCTGATTTACCATTGGGACTGTTCCATAGCTCTCTACAAAAAATTGATAACTTAAAAAAAAGTCAAACAAGAATTACCATCGGCCTTTTTTACATTAATGTCCTTTCTTCAAGCCTTTACAATAAATGAAACCAATAATTATGAAAATGAACCAAAATTTTTGTTTCTATTACAACTATATGTGCTGGTTAATATCAGAATAATACCTATTTCAAACTGCTTCTTATAAATGAAATGGAATTTAAAACCTCCAAAAACTAAATCAATAACAAAGTAGCTTACTTACATTTCTTTTTCAGTCTCATTTCATGTGTTTGTTTTTGTAGAACTGAAACTTGATGTCAGTTCCTGTATTGTTTTATTGATGTATCCCTTATTTGACATAGGCTAAAAACTTTTCTCATTCTTTGGCTGGGCTGTTATTTCAACTAGAAGGGAGAATTTCTACTTTTTTCTTCTGTGTATGATGAGTACTGCTGAAGTTCATTGGAATCTCTCCAGCGGTAATTTTAGCAAACCCTTTATAGCTAGCTGAAGTAAACAGCCTCTAGTTAGTCAAACCTCTTAGGTAGGGTGCCGCACTTCAAATACTTCTGTCCTTTCTTGAGAGTGTGGCCTCATTTAGTTAGTTATGCTAGTAAGTAAGTACTTAAATATCTAAATTTAGACTCTCAAATTGGTCCAGTTGAAATAAAGGAGTATTTCTAAAAATAAGTCTTTCCCTGTAGTTAGGCTATATGGTGCAAAGCTAAATGGCAGAGTTGGTGAAAATAGATAATTATGGAATTGTAATCACTAACTTCAGAAATAGAAAAAAATGTACTGTTAATGTATCACTGTCAAATTAAGTGGTTGGATAGGGATACTATGCATGGTTCAGCTTTTTTTAATTACTTTTGAGTGGCATGTATGTACATAACGTCTTTAGAAATAGATAATTTCTCTCTGCATCTTCATATTCTACAGAATCTAAACTTGCTCAATATTTGTTTAGTTCACACCATTTAGAGGCTTTAGAGTTGTCCCTCAAGGAAGTAAAAAATTTGCATAAAAAGATAGGAAAAAAATAAGAACAAATTATTTCTCCAAATAGATAGATTTTAAATCCAATGTTTGTAAAGGTTTTTTATCTTCAGCAGAGTGATGGATTAGTTCTTTAAAGGAAAATGGCAGTAATTAGTTATAATACCTGAGAGAGCTCAATAAATATTTACTAAATTAAGATTATTTATTATTTAAATTCTAAGTGTTCAGAAGTCTCCTGTGGGTGCAGAGTGCCTTTGATGAGGAACTGTTAAGTACGGCTGCTATCCTGACCAGCATACAACACAAAATAAATGCCAGG